>NC_042617.1:10498377-11817220 GCF_901001135.1 Rhinatrema bivittatum | reverse complement strand
TGGTAAAAAATTTTCCGGATTTATCCATTGCCACTCAGTCAAGAAGAAGAGATTTCTGGTTTATAGACAGGAAGTATTATCATTGGGATATACATTCATCCTGCGATATCCTTGTAAATATGTTATTAAGAAACATCAGGATACTTATATATTCTTTAGCCCCGATCATTTGAAAACCTTAGTGAACAAAAAGATTAGCTACAACACCAAACCACCAGGGAAGTATAGATATTATATGCAGGGTTATAATGCTGTAATCTAGGTTGAAAAGGTTTCTGTATGTTTCTCCCTTAATTTTGCTATGCCTCTGGAACTTCTAGATGGTAGGAATAATTGATTGTGTTTGATTATATCATAATTAGATAAAAATGTGTTACTTATGAGATTGTAGTTTTGTTTTTGAAATGCTAAATAGCTATGGTGTAATAATATACCTAATTACTTGTCTAATTTGAAAAAATCAATAAAATATAAATTAAAAAAAAAATTATATACAATTTACACAGAGGGGTCGATTAGGCAAGTTATATAAGAGCGCAGTTAGCAGAAAACAGTTCCTTTGTGAGGTGGAAAGAGGACGCAACAGTGGAGTGTTGGTCCGTGTGGGTTACCATAAGGATTTATTCAGGGAAATGCTTGGGCGAACAGCCATGTTTAAATTTTTTCCTGAATGTGATATGACAATGTTCCTTGCGGAGATCTGGTGGGAGAGAGTTCCAGTGATGCGGACCGGCCGTGGATAGCGCTCGTTTTTCAATGGCGTTGTGAATAGCGGATTTGTTCGGGGGAACCTGGAGGGAGTCTCTGTATGCAGATCTGGTAGGTCTTCCTGAGGAGTGTGGTTTGAGGGGTATGGTGAGTTGGAGAGAGGATTGCTGAAATATGGTTTTGTGAATGATGGTCAGTGTCTTGAAAAGAATTCTGTAGCGGATGGGTAGCCAGTGAAGTATTTTTAAAATCGGTGTGATGTGGTCCATACGGCGAGAATTTGTGAGGATCCTGGCTGCAGCGTTTTGCAGCATCTGAAGAGGTTTGGTAGAAGAAGCCGGGAGACCAAGCAGAAGCGCATTACAATAGTCAATCTAATGTGGACAAGTGCAAAGTGCATCACTTTGCACTTGTCCACATTACATTTCTTTTGCCATTTGCATGCCTAGTCTCCCAGTTTTGCAATGCCCTCTTACAATTTCTCACAATCCTCTTGTGATTTAACAACTTAGAATGATAAAGGGGATGGAACAGCTCCCCTATGAGGAAAGGCTGAAGAGGTTAGGGCTGTTCAGCTTGGAGAAGAGACGGCTGAGGGGGGGATATGATAGATTTAAGATCACGAGAGGTCTTGAACAAGTAGATGTGAATCGGTTATTTACACTTTCGAATAATAGAAGGACTAGGGGGCATTCCATGAAGTTAGCAAGTAGCACATTTAAGACTAATCAGAGAAAATTCTTTTTCACTCAGCGCACAATAAGCTCTGGAATTTGTTGCCAGAGGATGTGGTTAGTGCAGTTAGTGTTGCTGGGTTCAAAAAAGGTTTGGATAAGCTCTTGGAGGAGAAGTCCATTAACGGCTATTAATCAAGTGTACTTAGGGAATAGTCACTGCTATTAATTGCATCAGTCATGGGATATTCTTAGTGTTTGGGTAATTGCCAGGTTCTTGTGGCCTGGTTTGGCCTCTGTTGGAAACAGGATGCTAGGCTTGATGGACCCTTGGTCTGACCCAGCATGGCAATTTCTTATTTTCTTATGTTCTTAGAATAATTTTGTGTCACCTGCAAATTTGATCATCTCACTTGTTTCCATTTCCAATTAATTTCTAAATATATTAAAACGCAGTGGTCCTGGGGCACTCCACTATTCATCTTTTTCCACTGAGAAAATTTACCATTTAGCCCTACTTTCTGTTTTCTATCTTTTAACCAGTTGACAAGCCACAATAGAACACATGACTTTTTAATTTCATGTCTCATAAGGGACTGTTGTGTCCGTCGGTTCCCGACGCCCTCTCTCCGCCCTCCTTACCTCTTTGGCGCCTCCCTCTTTGTCCGTGGGAAGATTGGCTGCCGCGGCGTTCTTCTGGCGAAGTCCTCCGGCGTCCCCAGACCAGCTGGACGCTGCAAACCGCCATGTTTCCTGGAGGCCTAGGGGCGCGCGCTAACAGATCGAGTTAGCAAGGGTTACTCTACCTAAGCTACTCTGCCTCCTTGGACTTACTAGGGGTACCCGCTCCTTGGGGGCCTCGCTCTCTCCTTTGTTTTTCAGGTGACAGTCTGGAACTGATACTCGCTCCTCGAGGGCCCTCGTTACCAGACTTACTCGGTACTCTCTTCTGCCTGGAAGTCATCACTGCCAACTACATCAGTGAGTTACCATCGCTCTCTTAGAGCTTTCCCTGGAACCAGGTACTCGCTTCTCGAGGGCCTATGCATTCCAGCTCCTGGGCTTCTATGAAACATTGTGTGAGTGTTACCATCAGGTTCAGTACATGAACTCTGCATTCCCTGCCTACTCACTATATTTCAGTTTCTCTACAGCTCAGCTTCCAGGGATCGCTGTTCCAGCTTCTGAGGGACTACAGCCCAGCCGGGCGCTTCCAGCTCACTACTGCCACCTCTGGTGGTTCAGTATACTGTCTAATAAAAGAACTAGTGTGTATCTGTCTCCATATTCTGAGCCTGACCGGTGGCCCCTCTCGGGATATCTCCCGGGGGCTTGGTCATCTGCCACCGATCCAAGGATCCACCCACAACTCTCCTAAATAACGACAGATTGCTAACTCCAAGCAGACTGTTAACTCCTCACCGAACAGGGACTTTGTCAAATGCTTTCGGGAAATCCAGATACTCTATATCAACTGGCTCGCCTTTATCCACATGTTTATTTACAACCTTAAAAAAAGTAGCAAATTTGAGGCAAGACTTCCCTTGGCTAAATCCATGTTGGCTTTGTCCCATTAAACCATGCTTATCTATAACTTCAGCAATTTTGTTCTTTATGATAGTTTCTACCATTTTACATGGTACAGATGACACTCACTGTAGTTTCTGAATCACCCCTTGATCCCTTTTTAAAAATTGGCATTACACTGGCAACCCTCCAGTCTTCAGATACCATGGATGATGTTACTGATAGTTTACAAATTTCCAATAGCAGGTCTACAATTTCATTTCTCAGTTCTTTCAGCACTCTGGGATATTTACCATCTGGTCCAGGTTATTTTTTACTCTTTAATTTATCAGTTTGCCCTAGTACATCTTCCTGGTTGACTGAGGTTTGTTTCAGTTCCTCTGAATCATCACCTTTGAATATCATTTCTACCATGAGTATATCTCGAACATCTTCCTCAGTGAATACTGAAGCAAAGAATTCATTTAGTCTCATTGCTATGGCTTTGTCATCCCTAAGTACCCCTTTTACCCCTTGATCATCTAATGATCCAACTGACTCACCCCAATGTCACCAGTTCATAAAGGTTGCACCCTATCCCAAACACAAAATTGTGTGGAAAAAATAAACAATCAAGAAAATGAAGAAGTCTCTTTTGATGGTGGAGCTGGCTGAATGACAAACCAAATAGATGAGCGTTGAAGAGTGTGAAAGGTCTCTCTCTCCTGGAGAACTTCCCCAAATGGTTTACTTGGTTCTAAATAGAAAGCTGGCCTAGTTTCAGACTCTTACTTAAAGACCACGGTCCACCAGTATCTGCTAAAAAGGGTTTTATGTTTGACTTCGGCTGAAATGCTGAAACAGTTAAGAAGAGATACCAAATTTGTGACAAAAATCAAGGAAATACTTTCTCCCTCGTCTGCTAAGATACTGTCTGTGCAAAGTTTAGATTACTTAACTCAGTCTCTTAGGAGGGTGAACCAGCCATGTGCTCCTGGGCCTGGATATATCTGAAAAGGACATCTCTCAGTCTCTCAGCTCCTGGCTCCTCTGTCCCTTGTTGGGATTTATATGTAGCTCTGCTGTGAAGCAAGAACAGCTGTCTGTCTATTTCCTACAAGTGCAGACTTCTGTCTCTCTCTTGATAATTAGCTGTTCAGGAGAAGAACTGATTGCAGGGCTGCCAGCTGCCCTCCTCACTTCCTGGCTCCAACTCCTGGATGTCTTAACCCTGCACACACAGACAGAGCCAGCCAAATTTCTCCTTTTTTTTTTTTAATTTAAAGTTTATTATGTTTCATTTTCAACTCAATTTATAAAGCAAGACCTGTAAACACAGAACCCCCCCCCCTCCCTAAACAATAGCCATGTACTAGCCCACATAACACAAGGGGGTATATATTCAAGGAATTTCTAAATTAAGAAAATTAAAGGAAGAAGTACATTCATACTAGTTTACCAGTATCTAATATCATACCACAGCCTTATCTTTAATAAAAGTCTTCAGATGTAGAGGGTCCATGAATACACATCTGTTCTTTCGGAATGTTACTAGGCATTTACACAGATATTTAGGATAAAAGGATGCTCCAATATCCAAAACCTTCTTCTTTAACAGCAAGAATTGTTTATGATGGCATTGTGTGAGCCTGGATACATCTGGGAAAACATTCACTTTCTGACCACAAAACATTTATTTATTTTGACAAAATTTATGAAATTTCTCTTTATCCTGCTCTGAGCAGAAGGACACCATTAAGGTAGCTCTAACTGAAATAATATCAATAGAAGACTCCAAAAAATCTGAAAGAGAAAGGCTCAATATTTACAAAGAACACAAAGCTCCTTCCTTGGGGGCCTAAACTCTGTTATGTCTAGGAATATAAAGTATTCTAGACAGTGCAGGTATTTTATCCTCCGAAAAGGACAGAACTTCCTTTAGATATTTTTAAACAAGTCATATGGTGATAACAATCTAGTCATTGGGAAGTTTAGAAACCTTAAATTCTCCCCCCAATCCAGTTTTCAAGACTCTCCAATTGACTATGTAACATTAAGTTATCCTTAATGTGAGCTACCCCTGACTGTAAATAGACTAATCGAGAATTTACATTAATCAAAGAATCTTCAACAGCAATTAAGCGAGAAGCTTGTTCATGCAATTTTGACCTTGTATGTACTGTAAATTTACTCAGCTGAACAACTAAGCTAGATATGGACTTTTTTACTTTATTAATAACTCGCCAGATGTCCTTTAAGGAAATATCTGAAGGTTCCTCCTCTCATAGTACAAAAAGGCAAAGACCGAACTTCAGGCAATGGCACGCTTGTTGTAATTGAAACGACCTCTATGTCTTCCACAAGTGCCCCTAGAGTTCCGTCTTGTATAGATGAAGACATCAATGGAAAAGTTGGAGGAGGGGAACTGACATCTACCACATCCAAAGGACCAGTAGATTCAACAGATGCAGTTATTGATACTGTAGTAGTACTGGTCACTGGTACGACGTCTAGTGAGGGCTGAGGAGGGGGTAAACTAACCCCTGGACTTAGAGGCTCCCGAAGATAGTTAGACCTCTATATCTCTGTCCACAAGCGAGGAATCAACCAAACGTCATAGATATTGGTGCATAGGACCCTGAATTGGGGCTGGCAAAGGTGTACCAACTTTACCTTTTCTCTTCTTCCCCATCCAGTCCGTTCCTAATCAGCCACAATGGAACAAAGCAGGAAAAAAGAAATTCCCCAATGTGCGCCCCTTTGGCGCATGGCTTTGGATGCGAGCTGGTGGCTGCGCACCTCTACCTTGATGGATTTAGGCTCCAGATGGACACTGACAGCAGACAGGCACCACCATGCACCAATGGGGAGAGAGGAAGGCGGGTGTCACAGCCCTGATCTCACTGGCTCTTCGCAGTTCGAGCAGCCTTAAATTGTGCCTTTTCTGCTTTAAATGGTCTCTCAGCATTCCCGTGGCTTCCTCTTCTGCTGGCTATGTAGTGCTGTTCTCACAGTGCAGCCCTTTTCCCAACTTGTTAACACTGTGAGTGCTAGGTGCTGGTTTTTGCAGAACACTTGTCATTCACAGGAGAGCACACAGGGGTTTTTTGACACATTCTTATAGTCCTTCACCTTGGCTGGGGAGGCTTGGAATCTCGGCAGGGTTGAAAACCCCTTTTTGACAGGTCCAAAACAAATCACTCAGATCCAGACGCAGTTCAGTCCATATTTTAAGGCTCCACCACATGATAAGCTCATGGGGACTGGAAGCTGGTTTATAGTAGCTTGCTACATGAGCTATAAAGTTTGTTTGTTTATTTATTTATTTATTTATTTATTTTTTGTTGAGTTTTATATACCGTCATTCAGTGAAGCCATCATAACGGTTTACAAGATTCAAGTAGTAATTTTCTTAACAATTGTGAAAAAAAGGAATAACAGGATGCATATAAAACAGAGGTTGAACATTACCAGTCTAGAAACATTTTTTGAGAGAGGAGGGTTTGTTTGGTGCTGGTTGGAGACAAGTTATTTTGTGGTTATGGTTGAAGGTTCGATTGGGTGTTAGGATGATCAGAAGTATGAATGTCAGTGTAGACTTTGCGAAACAGCCATGTTTTTAGGTCTTTTTTGAAGGTTTTGAGGTTATGTTGGGTTCTCAGATCTTTTGGGAGGGAGTTCCAGATTTTAGGGGAGGCGATGGAGAAAGCTCTTTCTCTGGTTGTTGTCAGATGAGCATCTCTGATGGGGGGGATATTTAAACGTCCTGAATTGTTTGAGCGTAGGTTTCTTTGGGGAATCTGGGGGGTTACGTTTAAGCCATTTAGTCCTTGATGTTCATTGTTTAGAATTTTGTGTACGATGGTCATGGATTTGTGTTCAATTTGTGCTTTAATTGGAAGCCAGTATCGTGACATCAATGTGGGCGTTATGTGATCATTTCTCTTTCTTCCAGTCAGAATTCTGGCTGCTGAATTCTGCAGAATCTGGAGAGGTTTGAGGTTTGAATATGGTATTCCAATCAGTAGGCAGTTGCAGTTAAATTAAATTTAAAGTTGAGTTAAATTGTGTTCACCTGGGCATTATCAGTCATAAGCAAGAACTACAGAGCTCTCTGGCTGAGACTGGGGAAAATGTTGACTATCCCACAGTTTCAAGGTTACTCCACAAATGTGGCACAAGGAAGCCACTGCTGAAGAAAAGCCATAGGTTTGTGTGGCATAGCATTTGCAAAGAAACATTTAGGAGACATTGCATGCACGTCGGGGGGGGGGGCTTTTTTGTCTGAGGAGACCACAGTGGAACTTTCTGACCTCCGTGCTAAGCGATACGAATGACATAGAACAAACCCAGCACATCACCCTGCTAACACACATCACTACGATAAAGCATAGCGGTGGCAGCACTGTGGGGACGATTTGCGTCATCAGGGACAGAGTGGCATGCGTAGATCGAGGGAAAGATGGATGATGCAAAGAGCAGGCAGGTCCCGGGGGAAAACCTGTTCCAGTCTGCCACAGACAGCAGAAGTGTTGTGCCCAGGTCTCGGGAGGCTGCCACCGATCCGGGCTGGTACTGGTAGGGTGGGGAACGAGATGGGGATCCGGGAGCAGAAGAGAGTGGAGGCAGAACCCTGGCCCCAGTCATTATGGGGTCCACATTCAGACACAGTCTGGATAGCAAGGTTAGCCAGATAAACGTATGTGCCTAACTGTGGAGGTATATTCAGTGGTGCAGCTGCACTATTGAATATAGCCGGCTAAACTTCGGACAGCTGTTTGGCCTGACTGGACTTAGCCGGCTAACTAACTCAACTCCCCCAGTTACACCCCAGAACACCCCTAACTTATCCGGCTAAATTCTAGCCACCTAACTTATTAACCAGCTGGAATTTAGCAAGATAAGTGCCCAAATACTCATTTAGATTGCTAATTTCTGAGTTAGCCGGCTAAATGCTTTTGAATGTGGAACTCTATATTTTTCAAGATATGAGATATGGAACATATAGAAACATGATGGCAGAAAAAGCCCGTATGGCAGTCATCCCTGAGCTTTCACGACCACATCTGGAGAAGGAAACAGCAGTGTGGTCTGGAGCACTCATGTACAGCATCTGCTCCAGGTATCCGAGCCCGCACAGAATCAGGATATCCTTCCGTGTGGGAGAGTAGTAGATCCGTTCTCCACATCACACCTCCTAGTGACCTCTGCGGTAGGAATGCCTGCCTCACATCATTCTTTAGTTAGAAACACGTCCTTGCACCAGCCTTGCAGTCAGACCCGGGTGCTAGACAGATCACCTACAATCTGAATTACTCATAGGTTTTGCCTTAAGGAAAGGTAGGACAAGCCTGCCATGCGTGCAAGGAGGTAAGAGGAAAAGTCACACTGCAGCCAGTTGGAAGCTTTCCTTTTAACCCCTCATACCAGCCACAGAGAGAAATATCAGAGCCATAGCACTCAGGTTAGCATCCCCAGAACGAAGCCCCACTCTATGATTCATTAAATGTAGGTGGCATTTTCAAAATCACTGCTCCATTTTTAGTAAATTCTTCCAGATTTATTAAAGGCAGTGGGTTGTAAATTTCTCCTGAGAGCTTACAAAAAAAATCCCCTCGATATGGTGATTGTTTTGCGGAATAAAAAATCTTTCCAGCTGCTCAGGATTGATGGCATGGAAGGGAAGATATTTATTAAAGTTAGATACCCTTATAATTGAGTTAAGAAAGAAAAACGCATGTAAGAGGGTGCTTGATAGGATTTTTATGTTTGAAATATGAAGTGGAACCGTAGTGTTTTAGGAATAATTACCCCATAAACTAAAATGCACACAGACCCAGCCAGATGCTCCAGTCACAATATTAGCCTGGACAAGAGCAACCGTTTAATGAGAGAAATGCCACTGAAGCTTCCTCAGCTCTTCCCTGGGGCTGCAAGGCATGACCTTTGTTTGACTGATAGAAGCTTCCGCAGCGATGGGATATACTGGGACAGTGAGTGTGAAATTACTCCCAAGCCATAATGCATCGTGGACCGTGCCCTCCTGCCTTGCCAGCCAGGTTTCTCTGCTGAAACCTGCAGCCTTGCTCAGATCCTCCGGCATGTGCTCTATCAGGGGCGCATTACTACCTCTGGGTTTTATAGACCTGACTTCCTGTGGCGCTGACTGATGATGTCAGCGCTGCTTCTGCTTCCTGCTCCGGAGTCTCTTCGCTGTTCTGGCTCTGACCTAAGCCTTGCGAGCCGGCCTTATGCTCCTGAACTTGTCCTGCTTGCTGCCTGCTCTGACCTCGGATTATCTCTTGCCTGTGCCCGAACGCCGTCTGTCCTGACCTGCCTGGCCATGCTTCCGTCATACCTGGGAAGGTTTGAGTTAGGCTCACCCTGAGATTAGCGCGGGGGCTAAGAATGGCGTTTGCAGTAAAGACTTTTTGGTTTCTTCCTCCACGCCCTAGGAACTCCCTTCTTGAATATAATCCGCTTAGAAGGGTAGAAAAGCAGAATATAAATGAAATAAATAAATAACATAAAATAATATTCTCTAGCAGGTAATAAAATAAAACATTTTCCAACCTTTGGAGTTTCTGAATTGGCCTCCCTCTTCTCATTCTCTGCCCCTGTCTGTCTGTCTCTCTTTTTATTTTCTTTTTCGCTCTGGTATCCTCTCTCCTTTTCTATTCCAGTTCTCTTTCTTGCCCCTTTCCTTCAGCTGCAGATATTTTAATACTTTCTCTTCCTTTTCTAGCCTCTTCTCCTTTTTCATTTTCCTTTTCCTTTTCTTATTCTTCCTACCTTCTCTCCTTTCATTATTTCACCTCCTCTTTCTCCCATGCTCGCTTTTCCATTCCTGGATTCACACCTCCCCCCCCCCCAACCAATCCAGGGTCCTCTCCTTCTCCTGCCACCCTGGTTCCCTCGCTTTCCCCTTTATCTTCCTCCTCTCCTCCCCCTACGCTCTTGCTCCCCTCTCTCTCCCTTTTTGCTCTTTTCTTACCTTTGCTCACCCCTCTCTCTTGTAATCCTTACCCTTTGCCCCCATCAGCTTTTGATTGCCCCTCTCTCTCATACACACACCACACTTGCCCCCTCTTTCTCTTGCTCTCTCCTCTCACTATCCTCTCACACAGTTACTCTCTCTTCTTTTTACCCACTTGGCCAGCATAGTTACTGTGAGGACCGAAGCCTTTCCTCGTTTCTCTTCCTTTCACTGCTGATTGGCTGCTTATGCTACCCAGAGCCAATCAGAAGGGAGAAGCGGGAAGCAGCTGTAGGCTGAGAGGCTTCTCCCGCTAGCTTCCTGCCTGCCTCCCCTGCGTCCTAGTACCTGCCATTTGTTTATCTTGTGCAACAGAAAAAGCTACACAGAATAGGGAGGATGTTTAAGACTCGGAGATCCTGGGTGCTCTACCGGAGAGCTGGAGTCAAGACTCTAAACCCGGAGAAATCCCAGGCATGTGCTTCCGCCTCCTGCTACAGCACACTGCTTCATGTCCTATCCATCAGCTACTGTTTGTGAGGGCCTACCCAACTCTGTAGGATGTCCTCTAGTGACCCAGATCTTCACTGTGGCCCTAGGCCCTCCGCCAGGTATGTGATGGCACTGACATAAACACTTCCCTATAGCTGCCATGATCTTACTATACCGGTATTACAGATCATAACAACATAAGATATGCCATACTGGGTGAGACTGAGAGTCCATCAAGCCCAGTATCCTGTTTCCAACAGTGGCCAATCCAAGCCACAAGTAACTGGCAAGTACCCAAACATTAAATAGATCCCATACTATTAATGCTGGCAACAAGCAATGACTATTCCCTGTTGATTAATAACAATTTATGACTATGATTTGCTTTAAATGTGCTACTTGTCAACTTCATGGCGTGCCCCCCTAGTCCTTGTATTATGAAAGTGTAAATAACTGATTGTCCTTTCATGATTTTATAGACCTCTATCACATCCCCCCTCAGCCGTCTCTTATTTTATTTTATTTTATTTATTTATTTAAGGTTTTTATATACCGGCATTCATGAAGCGATCATATCATGCTGGTTTACAAATAAACATGGGTGCAATAAATACATCAAAACAGAAATAACGTGTCGAAGAAAGCAGTTTCAATTAACAAGGACTATGAACTGGGATCAGAGGAAATAAAGATAGTTTAGCAGAGAATAAATTATATACAAGGAGATGAGGTACAGCTGCTGTGTTGGATATATTGATGGCGAGATGCATTAATTTAAGTCTGTTCTCCAAGCTGAACAGGCCTAACCTCTTTAGTCTTTCCTCATAGTGGAGCCGTTTTATCCCCTTTATTATTTTGGATGCCCTTCTCTGTACCTTTTCTAATTCTGCTATATCTTTCTTGAGATGTGGTGACCAGAACTGCACACAATACTCAAGATGAAGTCGCACCATGGAGTGATACAGAGGCATTATGATATTCTCTGTTTTATTCTCCATTCCTGTCCTAATAATTCCTAGCTTTCTATTTGCTTTCCTGGCTGCTGCTACACACTGAGCAGAACATTTCAACGTATTATCAACAATGACACCTAGATCATTTTACTGAATGGTGAATCCTAATGTGGAACCTTGCATTGTGTAGCTATAATTTGGGTTTCTCTTCCCAAAGTGCATCACTGTGCACTTGTCCACATTACATTTCATTTGCATGCCCAGTCTCCCAGTTTTGCAAGGACCTCTTGCAATTTCTCACAATCCTCTTGTGATTTAACAACATTGAATAATTCTGTGTCATTGGCACATTTAATAACCTCACTTGTTGTTTCCATTTCCAGGTCATTTATAAATATATTAAAAACCAGTGGTCCCAGCCCAGATTCCTGGGGCACTCCACTATTCACCTTTCTCCATTGGGAAAATTTACCATTTAGCGCTACTCTCTGTTTTCTATTTTTTAACCCGTTCCCAAACCAAAATAGGACACTACCCCCTATCCCATGACTTTCTAATTTCCTAAGAAGTCTCTCATGAGAGATTTCATCAAATGCTTTCTGGAAATCCAAATACAATATATCAACTGGCTCACCTTTATCCTAGCAAATTAGTTAGGCAAAACTTCCCTTGGCTAAATCCATGTTGGCTTTGCCCCATTAAACTATGCTTATCTATTTATTCAGCAATTTTGTTCTTTATGATAGTTTCTACCATTTTGCCTGGCACAGACATAAGATTCATTGATCTGTAGTTTTCTGGATCACCCCTTGATCGCTTTTTAAATATTGGCATTATATTGGCAATCCTCCAATCTTCAGGTACCATAGATGATGTTATTGATAGTTTACAAATTTCCAATAACAGGTCCGCAATTTCATTTCTCAGTTCTTTCTACACTCTGTGATATATACCATCTGGTCCAGGTGGTTTGCTACTCTTTAGTTTATCAATTTACCCTAATACATCTTCCGGGTTCACTGAGATTTTTTTAGTTTTGTTGAATTATCACCTTTGAATATAATTTCTAGAATAGGTATTTCTCTTACATCTTCCTCAGTAAAGACTGAAGCAAAGAATTCATTTAGACTCTCTGCTATGGCTTTGTCATTCTTAAGTGCCCCTTTACCCCTTGATCATCTTATGGTCCAACTGACTCGCTTGCAAGCTTCGAATGCACCTGAAAAATTTTTTATTATGAGTTTTTGTTTCCACAGCAAGCTTTATTTCAAATTTTTCTCTTTGCTTTCCTTATCAATGCTTTGCTTCTAACTTGCTAGTGCTTATGCTGTTTCCTCTTTTCTTCATTCGATTCCATTTCTTTTAGTTATTATAGCCTCTCTTACCTCATCTTTTACCCATACTGGTAATCATTTAGATTTCCTTTTGCCTTTTTTAATGCGTGGAATACATCTGGTCTGGGCTTCCAAGATTGTATTTTTTAAACATTGTATTTTTTAAACAATGTCCATGCCTGTTGCACACTCTTAACCTTTGCAGCTGTACCTTTCAATTTTTTCGTAACCATTTTCCTCATTTTATCATTGTCACCTTTTGAAAGTTATATTCTGCTGCAGAGATTTCTTTAGTGTCTTCCCTACAGTTATTAAGTCAGATTTGATCATGTTTGTTTATTTATTTATTTAAAGGCTTTTTTATACTGGTATTCGTGGGTATATCATATCGGTTTACATAGAACTTGAAACACTGTACAAAGAACAGGGAGCGGTAACTTGGAGGGGGAAACATAACAGATTATGGATAGCTTGATTTAGGTGGTGTGCATTGTAACACATAGTTAAGGATAGTACATTATTCGAGAAGGTGAGGGGGAATGTTTGAGTGTACATTTAACATTAATTGGAGCAAGAGGATATGGATGCAGGAGAGGGGGGGGGGGGGGTGGAGAGGAGAATGTGGGCATATACATTACGTTATTGGGGGAGGAGGGGGGGAGCCTATATATGACTTTGTTGAGCATGTTATTGAGTATATAATTAACATTATTGAACATATAAATAAAATTGTTGTAGCATTCATGTCACAATCTTTGGGAAACTATATATCATTAGTGGAGCAGGGGGAGAAGAGAAGGAGGGAGAGGTGAAAATATAGAGCATTGATAAAATATAAAGGAGGGGGGAGCATATGTATGACATTGTTGAGCATGTTATTGAGCATATAAATAACATTGCTGTAGCATTAATATCACAATCCTTGGGCATATATATATATATATTTAATAGAGCAGGGGGATGAGAAGGAGGGAAAGGGGAAATTATAGAGCATTGATTAAACATATAGATTTTGGGGGGGGGGGAGATGTTGTGATCACTATTGCTAAGTGGCTGCAACACTGTTACCTCTCACGCCAGACCCTGTGTTCCACTAAGGACCAGGTCTACATTAGTTTCCCCTCTTTCACCAGCTGCTCCATGAAGCAGTCATTTATTTCATTTAGGAATTCTCTAGCATGTCCTGATGTGACAGTCACTCGGTCAGTAGTGGGGTAATTTTGTTAGCTTCCCTAATTTCTTTTAGCGTTTCATTGTCTGTTAGTTCTTTCTGTCCAGGTGGATGGTAGTACACCTCGTGCCTGTCCTAGGTAACAGCAGTTCCCTATGCTACAGCCAGCACCCTGGTCAACACCTGGGATGGGGTTTCAACTGGATTGAGGAGAATATGGCTGAGGTTTTATGTAAACCGTTGACCCAGTGTAACTTTCTATAGAACATAAAACATACATTAGCAGTACTGCAGTCATGCAGCTTACAGATTCTAGAGACCATTATTTGATGATGTTCAATATGCCCACCTTGCTCTTGTGCCTGTACAGCATCTGAAATATAATTAGGTCTTCTGATTTTAGGTTTTAAGTGATATACCCGCCACATGCGAGGACTGACATCCCGCCGTCCTCCGAGAACACCTGTTACCGGTGAGCAGCTGTGCCGTGCTAGCTGCATAATAACAGAGGCTGGGGTGGAAAGCTGACCCTGAGAAAGCTTTATTGCACAAGTGCATGTGCTTAAAATTCATACCATGTGTGCTGAACTATCACCGTACACCTTACCTGGACCACTTTAATCAACAATCATCCTATACTGCCCCCTCACTTTTCAACTGTAATCAACCAAAATACCTTGCATGATTGTACGGACAAGCGCAAAGCAACAGAGCAGCCAGCGCTCCGGAGCACTGAAATATTGTAAGACACTGTGTCCGCCGGAGGCTGCAAGGTCACTGGACGGCGTCTCCCTTTCATTTTCCCAGCAGGGATGTACCGAGCCTTTTTGCCTTTCTAGACTAGCGTATAGCAGCTTGATAAGTTTGCAGCCAAACGTACAAAATTCAATCCAGCTTTCCTGGGGTATAATGGAGACAATCTTTCGCCATGGCAGGCCCTGTCAAGGAATAACTAATGTTAGAAAGTGTGTATGGGGAGAGCGGGGGGAGCGGGGATCGCCGCTGGGTACTGCTGTCGGGTGGAGAAATAATAAGGAAAGGCCTATCGAGATTTTCCCTTTGCAGAATAATTGTCCGAGGAAGTGTATTAAATCTTCTGCTTAAAATAAATATTCTAAATGTCCACGGTTTTCCGTTTTTCATTGTAAAGCGTGCTGTAACAGCTGCCTGCGTTCCCTTCCTGCCTGGCTGCAGATTTACAGGTTAGTGAAAATTACCCACTATCATCTCCATCGGTAAACTTCCCAGAAAGTGTGCCCAGACTGCCAAGTGAACTTTAATAGAGGAGAGAGAGAGGCACAGGAAGGGGCTTGGTGCAGCAGGGAGGATTCATGGACTGACCACGGGAGTCCCCAGCCATCTTTCCTAAACCCACCACATGACACCTGGCTAGCCTAGGCTGGATGCAACCTATTCTGCAGACCTGCGAGAGGGGGTGGATATTGGCTCTTGGCACCCCAGGAGGGACTAGTGGTTACATTTTGGTGGCAGTTCTTGAAGGTCTGGTGGCCACTGGGACAGGTCTTTCTGCATCTTCAGGTCCACAGAGTGATTCCCTCCTCCAGCTCAGAGCCCGACATTCCTTAAAAATCAAACCAAAGGGCCAGCTTCATAGCAGTTGTTCTGCTGCTTTTTTACATAGTATGTCACGTGAAGGGGGGAATTATGCTACTGTGGGTCTCGCTCTGTCCTTCTCTCAGCCTTATCGTGCTTGGTGGAGTGAGATAATCTGCAGCGTGTGGGAAATAACCAATGTCGTGTGTGGTGTGTGTGCGTGTGTTGTACAGATTTTCCCCATTATTTTACAGATTATTCTGCCATGGATACTCCCCGAGGCCGCCAGCATTTTGTCCATGGCATCCTTTATTTTATTTTTTATTTATTTTATTTATTTTTATTTATTTATTTATTTATTTTTATATACCGAAGTTCTTGTAAGAACTACAAATCACTCCGGTTTACATAAAATGATGAAATGCCCAAAATAGAGAAAGGAGCTTTACATGGAACAATAGAACAGAATGCCAATTTAACATAGTAATATTAAAATATATTATAGATACAGTATAAATACAATATAAGTACGAGGAACGTTTCAACTCAAAATCTTTGTACAGTTAAAAAATCATAATAGTAAAACTCAGTGAGGAATCCCATAATTTGGTTTTATCCTCCCGTCTAGGCAGCATTAAGAGTCTGGGAAGGCTTGGTGGAAAAGCCAGGTTTTTAGCTTTTTTTGAACTCCTGATGACTTGGTTCCAGTCTTAGATCTGGGGGGCGCGTTCCACTGGTGGGGGCCTGCTGAAGAAAGTGCTCGTTTACTCAATGATGATTTTACCTGAGGGGCATGAAGTGTGCCTTTGTATGCGCTTCTAATTGGTCTGGAAGATGTATGAGGTTGAAGTTGAGTGCTTAACATGATAGGAGCTAGTTTGTATGTTGCTTTGTGAACGATTGTGAGTACTTTATAGAGGATCCTGTGTTTAATAGGAAGTCAGTGTAGATTACGTAGGATTGGGGTGATATGGTCTCTTTTGTTAGAGTTTGTGAGGATTCTAGCGGCGGAGTTCTGTACCATCTGTAATGGTTTGATGGTATTAGTGGGGAGACCGAGAAGAAGGGAGTTGCAATAATCGAGCTTAGATAGTATATGGATTGGAGTACTGTCCTGAAGTCGGTGAAGTAAAGGAGGGGTTTTAGTTTTCTGAGGACTTGCAGTTTGTAAAAGCAGTCCTTTGTGGTAGTGTTTATAAACTTTTTTAGGTTTAGATGGTTGTCTAGCCAGGCTCCCAGGTCCCTGACGTCAGGTGAGTACATGCTGTTTGAGTTTGGTTGCGTGGGGCTTGATGAGATTGTGAGGGGGTCATGGGAGATAATGAGCATTTCTGTTTTATTGGCATTCAATACTAAGTTGAGGCTTGAGAGTAAGTCTTTAATTGGCTGTAGGCATTCATTCCAGTAGGTGATGGTTTTTTGAAGGGATTCTGTAATCGGGAGAAAGATTTGTATGTCATCTGCATAGAGGTAATGGGTAAGCTTGAGGTTTGAGAGTAGGTGGCAGAGAGGGAGGAGGTAGATATTGAAGAGGGTATATTATAAATATATATATAAGATATTTTGCTGGAGTCTCTGGCCCTTTGTCCCAGGAATCCTGTGTGTTTCTTGACTCTGCAGCATGAGACCGTGGCAGAATCCCTAGATCTCCGGCGTAATTCCCCCAAACTCTCCGGCACAGCTCTGAAGGCCCTTGGAGAGTGTGGCTTTCATTTCTCAGTGGTCTAAGCTGGGGAGGTGGAAGATTTTCAGCCCCTCAGATAGGACTCTGGGCTGTGCCTTTCAGAAGCTGAGATGTTTGGGTTTTAAATTTCAAAGTAGTTGCTGAGGTGAGAGAAGCTGTACAAAAGCATGGCCATGTGTTAGCACAGGGTGCTCTTCTCTGTCTGCACTGATGGGGGTTCAGGAATGAGGTTCCTGGGGATGTCTCATTGGTGCCATGAAGTGAGTGAAAATCTCCATTTCAGGAAGAGTGCACAGCAGTGACGGTGAACGGGCCTGGCTTTACCACAGCAGTGTGTATGGCACTGATAACTGAACAGACTCTCCATGCTCCCCAGTATCCAGACGTCTGTCTGTTGGACCAGCAGAGCTTCTTTATCCAGTTGTGTTTCACCATTCTGCAAAGGTGAATTCTGCAAGGATTCCCATTCATGTATGTGGCAAATTCCCCGCTGCGGTCGCTAAATCAAACAGGGACCTGGCAGTGTCCAAGGCGACAGGAGAATTACCAGCACTTGGGCAGCTGTCGCTTGGGAATGAGATTTACAGAGCGATAAAACGAGGGGGCGTTCGGATTAGTGCAAGGGTAACCCCTGATCTGAAGAAGAAGGCACTGCAGTCTTCAGAGGGATCAGACGTCAGGGGCAGACACGTCCAGTAAATTCTGCAACTCCCCTCCGGCCCTGGGACGGCAGCCATCCATCAGTAACCTGTCATCATCCCTTTCACAACCCCCAAAGGCTGGAAGCGGAATGAAGTGCAAGGAGGAATAACATAAATTGATATAGCGGGTCTCATCAAAATGGGATGCCCAGCTTGCTCTCTGCAGCTTTAATAACTCACAAGAATCCTCCATGCAGCCACCTCTGGGCTGGGAGTTATAGCTGGCAAGTTTTATCTGAATAAATGGGTCAACCGGGAAAGAAGAAAAATTGTCATTATTTTTATTAGCTAATAAACTGCTCAGAAAATCGAGAGACAGGAACATAAAGGGACACAGAGTAACATAGGAATGACAGCAGAACAAAAAAAAATGGTCAATCCAGTCTGCCCAGCAAGTTTCTTATGGTAGCAACTTCACTCAATACAGGTTACCTCCATGCCTTCTGTTAAGGGTAGTAACTGCCACTCCATGCAGGTTACCCCCATGCCTTCTGTTAAGGGTAGTAACTGTCGCTCCGTACAGGTTACCCCCAAGCCTTCTGTTAAGGGTAGTAACTGCCGCTCTATGCAGGTTACCCCCATGCCTTCTGTTAAGGGTAGTAACTGCCGCTCCGTACAGGTTACCCCCTTGCCTTCTGTTAAGGGTAGTAACTGCCACTCTGTGCATGTTACCCCCATGCCTTCTGTTAAGGGTAGTAACTGCCGCTCCATGCAGGTTACCTCCATGCCTTCTGTTAAGGATAGTAACTGCCGCTCCGTACAGGTTACCCCCATGCCTTCTGTTAAGGGTAGTAACTGTCGCTCCGTGCAGGTTACCCCCATCCCTTCTGTAGTAACTGCCACTCTGTGCAGGTTACCCCACGCCTTCTGTTAAGGGCAGTAACTGCCGCTCCGTGCAGGTTACCCCCATGCCTTCTGTTAAGGACAGTAACTGCCGCTCCATGCAGGTTACCCCATGCCTTCTGTTAAGGGTAGTAACTGCCACTCTGTGCAGGTTACCCCCACACCTTCTGTTAAGGGCAGCGACTGCCGCTCTGTGCAGGTTACCCCCACGCCTTCTGTTAAGGGCAGTGACTGCCGCTCTGTGCAGGTTACCCCCACTCCTTCTATTAAGGGCAGTAACTGCCGCTCTGTGTAAGTCATCCCCATGGTTTCTGTTAAGGGTAGTAAATGCGGCTCCATGCAAGTTACCCCATGCCTTCTGTTAAGGGCAGTAACTGCCGCTCTGTGCAGGTTACCCCCATGCCTTCTGTTAAGGGAAGTAACTGCCGTTTTGTGCAGGTCATCCCCATCTGTTAAGGGCAGTAACTGCCGCTCTGTGCAGGTCATCCCCATGCCTTCTGTTAAGGGTAGTAACTGCCGCTCTGTGCAAGTCATCCTCATGCCTTCTTTTAAGGGTAGTAACTGCTGCTCTGGGCAGGTCATCCCCATGATGGCTGAAAGGAATCAGTAAGTTATGCTTAGGAAATTTTCTTTTTTAAAAGTATTCGGGAAAGTTAACTATTGGTGAATATTATTTAGTGTGTTTGTGCTTTTAATAGTCAGTAAGGCAGCGAATAAACAGAAGTTAGACTGTATAGTGGTTCTTGTAATGCGTTGTGATCTGTGTTTTCGTATAATGTGGTTTAGGGAAGTGCTTTCGATGTTGTATATTGTGTTGTGTAAGATGGTAAGAATTTTGAATTAAATTCTTTTCTCTAAAGGTAGCCAGTGTAGACTTTTTAGTACCGGGGTTATGTGGTCAGATTTTCTTTTGCCAGTCAGGATTCTGGCTGCGGCGTTCTGCAGTAAGTGGAGTGGTCGTAATGTCATTTTAGATAGACCTGTCAGAAGTGAATTGCAGTAGTCGAAGCTGGAGAATATGATGATTGTAAGACGGCTCTGAAGTCTTGGTAATGCAGTAATGGTTTTAGTTGTTTGAGGATTTGCAGTTTGTGGAAGCTTCTTTGATTTTCGTAGATATGTGCTTTTTGTAGTTGAGTTCGGGGTCTATCCATATTCCGAGGTCTTTCACGTTTTCCTTTAGATTGATGCATAAGTTGTCAATTTGTAAGGAGTGGTTAATGTTTACTCCTGAGTTATTTTCTCTAATAGTATGCACTCGGTTTTTACTCATGTTTAGACATAGCTTCATGTGGTTTAGCATGTTTCTAATGGATTCGAAGTAGGAAGCCGCGAGTGTCATTGTATCCTCGATGGTGGTTGTTATTGGTATGAGTAGTTGGATGTCGTCGACATACATGTAGTATGTGACGCCGAGGCCTGAGATGAATTGGCATAGGGAAGTAGGTAAATATTAAAGAGTGTGGCGGAGAGCGCGGATCCTTGGGGTACTCTGGTTTCAAGGGAAATGGCTTCTGAGGAGTGGTTGTTGAAGTGTACTTTGAAATATCTGTTTTTGAGGAAGGATGTGAACCAATCGAGTGTTTTGCCTGAGAGACCGATGCTGGATAGTCTGGATATTAGACTTTTGTGGTCCACCGTGTCAAATGCAGCGGAGAGGTCTAGTAGTATGCGTATGTGACTTAGATTTTTGTCGAAACCTCTTAGAATGGTGTTTGATAGGTTGAGTAGCAGGGTTTCCTTGCTGTGATTTTTTCTGAAACCATGTTGGGCGGGACATAAGATGTTGTTTATTTCGAGGTGTTCATTGAGTTGCTTCAAGGCCGCTTTCTCTGTCATTTTAGCGAGGAGAGTTAGATTTGAGGTTGGGCGGTAGTTGTTCAGGTCATCAGGATTGAGGTTCTTTTTTTTATTACTGGATTGATCGATGCGGTTTTTAGTTTGTCTGGTAGCTCGCCTTCTTCGAGCGATTTATTTATAATTGCCGCAATGGTTGGGGCAATGATATGAGCTATTTCTTTTAGATCACGTGTTGGGATTGTGCCTAGTTCGTGGCGGGCTGGGTTGATTTTTCTTAAAAGTTTCTCTGTTTCAGTGGTTGAGATTGGATCAAAATTAGACCATGGAGTTATGTTTTTAAAGGATAACTGGTCATCTGTGATCTTGGATTTGTTGATGTTTCCTGTTATTTTATTGATTTTGTTTTTGAAGAACAGGGCGAGGTCTTGGCTTAAATTTTTGGTTTGTGTTGTGGGATTGTTGTTTTCTGATATGAGGTTGTTTACTATGTTGTATAGGGATTTGGCGTTGTTAGTGGAATTTTTGATTTTTTACTATAGTAGTCTCGTTTGGTGTCATTGATCATTTTTTTATATATAGCAAGTTGAGTGCAGTACCTTTCAAGTGTCAGGTGGCATTTATTTTTTTGCCATTCCTTTTCTTTTTTCCTTAGTTTGGATTTTGTGTCCCTTAGTTGAGAGTTGAACCATGGATTGTTTTTATCTCTTTTGTTCTTTATCTGTTTTGTTCTTTCAGGGTTTATGTTGTTGGTGGTATCTTCTGTGAGTTGGAACCAAGAATGAATGGCGTTATTTATGTTGGAGAGATCCATATTTATTAGTTGTTTTCCGAGTTCTTGTTGGAGTATGTTGGTTTGGAAGGGTGGTCGATATCTGATGGAGCATGAGTCATTTGTTTTGGTCGTGTTGTTGATGTTTGCTTGTGTTTTGCAGTGAAGGAGGTAGTGATCAGACCACGGGAGTGGTTTATATGATATTGAAGTATAAGAGAAGTGGTTGCTTGTGAAAATCAGATCCAGTGTGTGACCAGCTTTATGTGTTGGGTTGTTCACTTGTTGATTGAGGTTTAAAGTGGATAGCATGTCAAGCATGGTTTGGCAGTTTTGAGATCTTGGGCTGGAGTCCATGTGGAGGTTGAAGTCTCCTAGTATGATTGTGGGTTTTTTCATACTGATGTTTGTTATAAAGAATTCTATGAGGGGGGATATTTCATTGTCTAGTAGTTTAGGAGGGCAGTATACTAAGAAAATTTGCAGATTTTCTGAGTCGAAAAGTGTTACTTCGTATTGTTGCAGGAGTGAATGTGGGATCAGTTTCATTGAGAAATGTTTTTTTATGATTAATAGTAATCACCCTCCTTTTCGGGATTACCGGGGGATTGAGAATAGATCGTAGGCATTATGATTTAGTTGGTTTGTGATAACATGGTCGTTATTTTTAAACCAGGTTTCAGTTATGGCGATAAAGTCGGGGTTTTTTTCTTGAATTAAGTCTGATATTAGCATGAACTTTTTGGTTAATGACTGAGCGTTTAAGAGGAAGAAAGTGAGATAGAACAGGTTTTTTTATAGATTTTTGAGGGGGATATTGATCAGGTATCTGTGATTTTTCAGCCGGTTCGTGTTCGGAATTGAGGCCATGATATTGTTGAATATTGATTGTGTTGAGTATAGTTTCCTTACTGCTCTCAGATTTGGGTGTTTATTAGAGTGCTGGGGTGGTTGAGTTAGTTGTGCCTAGCGGGTCTGTTATTAATGATTGGTATTATGGCTTCCTGGAGGAAGGTAGCTTGGCGAGTATCAGTCAGGCTGGAATTTCTTGCTGTTTTTTTAGAGGGGGCGCTAAGGGGCGCACCAAGGGGCATGCCCCTTTGTTGCACTCCTTAGGCGCGCGGCGCCAGAGGCGCGCTTGCCTGGATTTTAAAGAGGTTTGGTCCCATGTCGCCGCCTCGCGTGCGTTGGGGGCGGGTGTCTCGAGGGAGGTCCCTCCTCCTGCAGACCGGGGGGCTGGTTCTTGGTGCGGCCTATCGCGGAGGTAGGCCGGGCACCGTGGAGGTGGATTTCGGGGCCTTCCGTTCGCGGTTGTTGCAGCCGGGGAGGTGGCTGGGAATCAGCTGCGCGGCGGCGCGCTTGCCTGGATTTTAAAGAGGTTTGGTCCCACGTCGCCGCCTCGCGTGTGTTGGGGGCGGGTGTCTCGAGGGAGGTCTCTCCTCCTGCAGGCCGGGGGGCTGGTTCTTGGCGCGGCCTATCGCGGAGGTAGGCCGGGCACCGTGGAGGTGGATTTCAGGGCCTTCTGTTCGCGGTTCTTGCAGCCGGGGAGGTGGCTGGGAATGAGACCTTCAGGGACATAGTAGTCAAGTCCCAACTTCAGACTGGCAGCCTTGGTGCTGCCTTGGAGGAAGAAGTTCTCATGATCAGAGAGCATCAACCTGGTACAGCAGAAAAGGATCCTATAGCAAGGACCTGCTCTCCAGGTGGTGCATTGTCCTTTTGCACCTAGGATAGCTTGGTGGTTGGTGGCGTGAGGATTGCCTCGTAACATGCCTACCTGGTGTGAATGTGGCGGACCTCACGTGTCACCTAGATAGGATTTTAGACAGTGCTGGGGAGGAGCCGGCTGTCGTGGTACATGTGGGCACCAACGACAAGAAAATGTGGGAGGGAGGTTCTGGAAGCCAAATTTAGGCTCTTAGGTAGAAAGCTTAAATCCAGAACCTCCAGGGTAGCATTCTCTGAAATGCTCCATGTTCCACGGGCAGGTCCCCTGAGGCAGGCAGACCTCCGGAGTCTCAATGCGTGGATGAGACGATGGTTCAAGGAAGAGGGATTCAGTTTGGTAAGGAACCGAGGAACCTTCTGGGGAAGGGGGAGTCTCTTCCGAAGGGATGGGCTCCACCTTAACCAGGGTGCAACCAGACTGCTGGCGCTAACCTTTAAAAAGGAGATAGAGCAGCTTTTAAACTAGAACAAAGGGGAAAGCCGATAGTCGCTCAGCAGCGCATGGTTCGGAGGGAGGTATCTCAAAGGATACTAATGACACATTAGAATTAGGGCATCCCGACAGTGAGGTTCCAATAATTAGAAAAGTAGTCCAAGTGCCTGGAACTAAAAACTCACCTGAGCTAAAAAATTCTAACTTATCCCTATCAATTAAAAAGCAGAATGAAAATACAAACAAAAAACAAACTTTGAAATGTTTGTAGGCTAATGCCAGAAGTCTAAGAAGTAAGCTGGGAGAATTAGAATGTATAGCAGTGAATGATGACATAGACTTAATTGGTATCTCAGAGACATAGTGGAAGGAGGATAACCAATGGGACAGTGCTATACCGGGGTACAAATTATATCACAATGACAGAGAGGAGCACCTGGGAGGGGATGTGGCGCTTTATGTCCGGGATGGCATAGAGTCCAACAGGTTAAACATCCTACATCCGCTTTCCATATATCACACTCCAAATAACATAACCTTTTCTCTTTCACGCAGGGCACAACATTATATATTGATTTATCTTATGTAAACTAATTATTGTTTTAGATACTTTTTATTTTTTATTGAATATTTTTGTAATTTTGCGCTTTTATAATTTGATAATTTTATGTTTCTTTTAAGTTTAATCTTTATTTATGTTTGGTTTTTTTATTTTTTTATTTAGTTATGTAAACCGTTTTGATTAAACACTGTTTGTAAAGACGGTATACAAACACTTTAAAATAAATAAATAAAAAATACATGAGACTAAATGCATGATCGAATCTTTATGGGTAGAAATCCTTTGTGAGTTGGGAAGACTATAGTGATAGCAGCATACTACCGTCCACCTGGCCAAAATAGTTAGATGGACAGAGAAATGCTAAGAGAAATTAGAGAAGCTAATCAAATTGGTAGTGCAGTAATAATGGGAGATTTCAATTACCTAATAGCAAAAATGTGGAAACCAAGGTATTTTTAATTGTAGCCTAAGAAGGTGTCAGCAACAAAATGTTTTAGCAAGAGTCGATTCCCTAAAAAAGTCATACTATAATTAATTTGTATACCAAATAGTAGGATGATAAAAAAATTACAAATTAATTATAGTATGACTTTTTTAGGTATGTGTTTAGGTATTAGGTGTTTAGGTATTAATTATAGTATGACTTTTATAGTCATACTATAATTAATTACAAATTAATTATAGTATGACTTTTTTAGGGAATCGACTCTTGCTAAAAAATTTTTGATGTGCCCCTGATGAAGCTGAGTTAGCGAAATACCGGCCTGTGTAGGGCGATAAGAATGTTTGATTGTTAAGAGTCTGAGTCATCTTGATATCCATGGATGGAGGACTATTTTAACTATAATTTAAAAAACAAAAAAAAATTTTTTTTGAAGCATTAAAGGATGATGAAGGTGGATGATTGAGAAGACCGGTTAGTGTCTATGATAAGGACATATAACGTCAGGCTTGCTGACACCTTCTTAGGCTACAATTAAAAACCTTGGTTTCCACATTTTTGCTATTAGATTATTTTGTGGTTTACCACTGACTCTTTTTGCGTGTGTTAGATTTCAATTACCCCAATATTGACTGGGTAAATGTATCATCGGGACACGGTAGAGAGATAAAGTTCCTGGATGGAATAAATGACAGTTTTATGCTGAGAGAGGGAGCAATTTTAGATCTAATTCTCAGTGGAGCGTAGGATTTGGTGAGAGTGGTAATGGTGCTAGGGTGCTTGGCAATAGTGATCATAATATGATCAAATTTGAATTAATGACTGGAAGGGGGACAGTAAGGAAATCCACGGCTCTCGTGCTAAATTTCAAAAGGGAAATTTTGATAGAATGAGAAAAATAGTTAGAAAAAAACTGAAAGGAGCAGCTACAAAGTTAAAAGTGTGCAAGAGGTGTGGACATTGTTAAAAAATACCATTCTAGAAGCACAGTCCAGATCTATTCCACAAATTAAGAAAGGTGGAAGGAAGGCAAAATGATTACCGGCATGGTTAAAAGGTGAGGTGAAAGAAGCTATTTTAGCCAAAAGATCTTCATTCAAAGATTGGAAGAAGGACCCAACAGAAGAAAATAGGGTAATGCATAAGCGTTGGCAAGTTAAATATAAGACATTGATAAGACAGGCTAAGAGAGAATTTGAAAAAACATTGGCCGTAGAGGCAAAAGCTCACAGTAAAATCTTTTTAAAATATATTTGAATAAGAACGCCTGTGAGGGAGTCAGTTGGACGGTTAGATGATTGAAGGGTTAAAGGGGCACTTAGAGAAGATAAGGCCATCGTGGAAAGATTAAACAATTTCTTTGCTTCGGTGTTACTGAGGATGTTGGGGAGATACCCGTTCTGGAGAAGGTTTTCATGGGTAATGATTCAGATGGACTGAACCAAATCACGATGAACCTAGAAGATGTGGTAGGCCTGATTACAAACTGAAGAGTAGTAAATCACCTGGACCAGATGGTATACACCCCAGGGTTCTGAAGGAACTCAAAAATTAAATTTCAGACCTATTAGTAAAAATTTATAACCTATTATTAAAATCATCCATTGTACCTGAAGACTGGAGGATGGCTAATGTAACCCCAATATTTAAAAAGGGCTCCAGGGGTGATCCGGGAAACTACAGACCAGTTAGCCTGACTTCAGTGCCAAGAAATATAGTGGAAAGTGTTCTAAATATCAAAAACACAGAGCATTTCGAAAGACATGGTTTAATGGAACGAAGTCAGCATGGCTTTACCCAAGGCAAGTCTTGCCTCACAAATCTGCTTCACTTTTTTGAAGGAGTTAATAAACATGTGGATAAAGGTGAACCGGTAGATGTAGTGTATTTGGATTTTCAGAAGGCATTTGACAAAGTTCCTCATGAGAGGCTTCTAGGAAAAGTAAAAAGTCATGGGATAGGTGGTGATGTCCTTTCGTGGATTACATACTGGCTAAAACAGGAAACAGAGAGTAGGATTAAATGGACATTTTTTTCAGTGGGAGTGGGCAGTGGAGTGCCTCAGGGATCTGTATTGGACCCGTACTTTTTAATATATTTATAAGGATCTGGAAAGGAATATGACGAATGAGGTAATCAAATTTTCAGATGATACAAAATCATTCAGAGTAGTTAAATCACAAGCAGATTGTGACAAATTGAAGGAAGAATTTATGAGGCTGGAAAATTGGGCATCCAATTTATTTATTTATTTATTTATTTGTGTTTTTCTATACCGGCATTCACGGCAGTTCGTATCATGTCGGTTTACATAAAACAAGGGGTGAGCAATACATTATAACGTACATAGCTAAAACGTAAGAGTATACATTACAAAAGTATAACAAGTGCGTAGAAGAAAAAGTTACAATAAAACAGGGGTTATTCTAACTGGGATTAGAGTTAGAGGAGAGATAAAAAGTTTAACAAGAAGTAAAACATTGTAGTGATTGGTTGGTATTGTCTGTTTCAGTTTAATAGAAGATGCTCAGTGTTGCTGCATTTGATGGAAGTGAATCATTAAGGGTCCGGAAATGCTTTCATGAACAGCCATGTTTTAAGTCTCTTCCTGAAGGTTGGAAGACATGGTTCCTGTCGTAATTCTAAGGGGATTGAGTTCCATAGTGGGGGACCTGCTGTGGAGAAGGCCCGATCTCTCAATGTTATATGTTGGGTGGTATTGTTGTGAGGTACTTGTAGATATTCTCTATATGCTTCTCTGATGGGTCTGTTGGAGGAATGTTTTTTGAGAGCTATTTGTAGATGGAGTGGAGCCAGTCCATGGATATTTTTGTAGATTGTGGTGAGGGACTTATGAATTATTCTGTAGTGGATTGGTAACCAGTGAAGGTCTTTGAGGACTGGTGTAATGTGATCTCTTCTCCTTTTGTTTGTTAGAATTCTTGCTGCTGCGTGTTCTGTATCATTTGGAGAGGTTTAGTGTGGGATGATGGGAGGCCTAGAAGGATAGAGTTGCAGTAATCAATTTTCGCAAATATTATTGCTTGGAGCACTGTTCTATAATCATGGAAATGAAATAGGGGTTTTATTCTTTTTAATACGTGCAGTTTGTGGAAGCAGTCTTTGGTTGTTTGGTTGATAAACGATTTTAAATTTAGCCGGTTGTCTATAGAAACTCCTAAATCTCTTACTTTTGAGATTTGCAAGTTGGCTGGCGGGTTTGTAGTGATTTTGCAATTATCTGGAGAGATTAGCATGAATTCGCTTTTTGATTGGTTTAGAATAAGATTTAAGCTGGATAAGAGATCATTAATTTCTTGAAAACAGTTTTCCCAAAGTTCTAGAGCTTTAGTGATGGATTCTTTGATGGGGATCACAATCTGGACATCGTCGGCGAATATGAAGTGTTTTAGGTTCAATTTGTTTAGCAGTTGGCAAAGCGGGAGAAGGTATAAGTTGAAAAGTGTTGGTGAGAGAGAGGAACCCTGAGGAACTCCTTGTGAAGATGGGTATCTGGGGGATTCTTTGTTGTGGATTTTAACTTTGAAACCTCTGTTTTCTAAGAATGTCTTGAACCATGTTAGTGCTGATCCTGCAATACCGATGTTCGCCAGTTGCTTTAGTAATATGGCGTGGTTAACAGTATCGAAAGCTGCCGATAGATCCAATAAAATCAGTAGGAAGGCCTGTCCTTTGTCGAGGCCCAGTATAATGTAGTCAGTCAGTGAGATTAGAAGGGATTCTGTGCTTGAAGCTTTTCTGAAACCGAATTGAGTAGGGAATAGAATTTTGTGTTCTTCTATGTATTCAGATAGTTGTGTGTTAACTAGTTTCTCCATCACCTTGGCAATGAAAGGCAGATTGGAGATTGGACGGAAGTTGTTAGGATCTTTGGGGTCCAAGTTAGGCTTCTTGAGGAGCGGTTTAATGGATGCTAGTTTGAGGTCGTCTGGATAGAAACCCTGGGTGAATGAGCAGTTTATGATGTCCGCTAGGGTTTTGGTTATGGTGTCCGGGATTAGCAGTAGTAGTTTAGATGGGATCTGGTCTAGTGGATGAGATGAGGGTTTCATTTTCTTAAGAAGTGTTTGGATCTCTGAGGAAGTGGTGAGTTCAAGAGACTGGAGGGAGATGTCTTTATTATGGAGTGCGTAATTGCTGGCTGGTGTGCCTGTATTAGGCTTTAATTGTGTTAGCAGGTTTGTGATTTTCTTACTGAAGAAGAATGCCAGCTCATCAGCTTTTGTTTGAGCTTGGTTAGGTGGTATGTCAGGAGGTTGGCCTGAGTTAGATTGGAGACAAATGTGAATAGCGCTTTGGAGTCGAATATATGTCATGAATCTTATGTGCGTAGAAGTCCCTTTTTGTTTTTAAAGTGGAGCTCTTGTATGATTGGAGGGCGAGTTTGTATGTAGAAAGTGTAAAGGGGGAAGGGGCTTTACGCCATTTACTTTCTTTTTGACGCAGGTTAAGTTTGAGGTTTTTAAGTTCGTTAGTAAACCATGGCTGTCTTTTTGACTCGCCTTGTTTGACTTTTTTTTTGTTCCACGGACAAGTTTGTTTGCCACAGTTTCTGTTATAGTAGACCAGGAATTTATGGCTGCATTAGGTGATGTGACGTCTATGTGTGAGAGTTCCGTGATTAGATGATTGCTGAGTTCATCTGAGGCGCATACTTTTCTGTAGAGAAATGAGTGTTGAGGAGAGGGTTTTTGCTCGTTTGGGTCATTGAGAAGGTGGTGGAGATTAAAGAGTGGTCTGACCAGGGAACTTTTTTGCAAGTGGGTTGTACTGAATGTGTTATACCTGAGTTCACAAAGATAAGGTCCAGTATGTGACCTGCCTTGTGGGTAGGTTCATTGATTATTTGTTTGAATCCCATTGCAGACATGGCTGTAAGAATGGTTTCGCAGCTGGTAGAGAGTGTGGTGGTTATCAACGTGCAAGTTGAAATCTCCTAGGATTATCGTTGGTGGGAGTCTGGTTTTAGATAAGATGCTAAGATTTCTAGGAAAGGGTGATGGATCCGCTTCTAGAAGTCCTGGGGGGGGCATATACTAGAAGGATTTGTAGAGAGTCTGATTTGAAAAGACCTGTTTCCAATTTAGAGTCAATATTTGATTGGGTGATGAGAGAATCTGAGTTTTCTTTTGCTGCTAGGAGGAATGCCCCACCCCCCTTTTTTTTCTGTCGTGGGATCGAGAAAAAGTCGTAGGTCCTGAGTTGGTAGTTGATTAATTAAAGCTATATCTGTAGATTTAACCACGTTTCTGTTATAGCACAGAGGTCTGGGTTTGCATCTATGAGAAGGGTCATTTAAAATCAGAGGATTTCTTGATAGTGATTGAGCAGTAAATAATATCAGTAGAAAAAAGAGTGAATCCTAGAAGTTGTGTGATTGGAAATGGCAGATGAATTTAATGTGGATAAGTGCAAGGTGATGCATATAGGGAAAAATAACCCATGCTATAGTTACACAATGTTAGGTTCCATATTTGGAGCTACCCACCCAAGAAAGAGATCTAGGCGTCTGTACTGATTGCCGCTGCCCGACATCTCCACTTTGCCCACCTTACCTTTTTTGCCACTCCTTCCATGGTTGATGGATGTCTGGCTGCCGTGCGTCTGCCTGCCGTCCTCCTCCGGCGTCCCCGGCCTGGATTGGGCGCTGCAATCCCGCTATGTTGTCCAGATACCGTAGGGCACGCGCGCTGCGTGGCCCTGCTTCTTATTCTCTTTTTGGCCCGAACCTCTGGACGTCCCCCTGTGATGACGTCTACTCATCCCGGATACAAAAGCCTACACTTTTTGCTAGCTATTCGAGTTAGCAAGGATCGGACTCCTTATGGATGGGATTCGCTCTCCATACCTAGCTACTCTGCCTCTCCAACTTTGTGGACTTTATCCTAATGGGGTACCCGCTCCTCGGGGCCTCTCTCATTCTTTCAGGTCGCTATCAGGAACCGGTACGCTCGCTCCTCGAGGGCCCATGTTCCCCAACTCGCTGCCTGAACATATCGCTTCTTTCTGCTTGGAAGAAACTGCTGCCTACATCATTAGTGAATTACCAACTTTATTTTCCTCAGAGTTGTTCCTGGAACCAGGGTACTCGCTCCTCGAGGGCCTGCCTCTATTCCAGCGACTCCCATCCTGATGATGTCACCCATATGTGAGGACTAACATCCTGCTGTACTGTGAGAACACCTGTTACAGGTAAGCAACATTTGCTTTAGTGTAGCTGAGTTTAAAAAAGGATTGGATAAGTTCTTGGAGGAGAAGTCCATTACCTTCTATTAATTAAGTTGACTTAGAAAATAGCCACTGCTATTACTATCAACAGTAGCATGGAATAGATTTAGTGTTGGGTACTTGCCAGTTTCTTATGGCCTGGATTGGCCACTGTTGGAAACAGGATGCTGGGCTTGATGGACCCTTGGTCTGACCCAGTATGGCAATTCTTTATGTTCAGAGGGCAGTAACTGTCCGCTCTGTGCAGGTCACCCCCCATGCCTTCTGTTAAGGATAGAAACTACCGCTCTTTGTAGGTTACCCTCATGCTTTATGTTAAGGGCACTAATATTTACAGTCAAAACCAAGCACTGTGAAACCCATAACAAAATAAACTGCTAGTATTTATTTATTTAATTATGTATAACAGTTTTATATACCGATGTTTGTTTGGAGTACCATCACCTTGTTTCACAATGCATACAATTAAAAATCATTCTACATATATCAATAAAATCATATTTCAGAACAAAATTACAAAAATTAACAATACGTAAACTTATATCAAGTCATAATTCTGCATTATTGCTTCTAGGATATATCTCTTAGCTTAGACTGATATTAAACATCTGGGTGAAAAGCCACCTTTTCAAAGCTTTTTAAAAATTGTTTTTAAATTGGATTCTAGTCTTAGTTTTTCTGGCATGGAGTTCCAGAGCTTAGGCTCTGCTAATGAAAGGGCTCGTTCTCTAACAGATGTTAATTTGGCTGAGGTTAAGGGCGGAATGGATAAGAGCCCCTTATTAGCTGACCTAAGGATACGCATTGGAGCATGGATTCTTATAGCAGCAGTTAGCCATCCAACTTGTTTTCCAAAAATTGGTTTTATGTAATATGCATAGTGTTTTGTACTGTATTCGGTGTTCAATGGGTAACCAGTGAAGTTTTATTAATTCTGGCATAATATGATCTTTCTTATGTGAACCAGTCAGTACTCTCGCTGCGGAATTTGCAGTATTTGAAAGGGGTCTGATCATTGATGAGGGTAGTCCTAACAGTAGTGCATTACAGTAATCTAATCCAGTGAATATGAGGGGCTTGCAGTATGGTTCTGAAGTCGTTCATATTTAACAACGGCTTGAGTTTTCGCAAAATTAGTAATTTGAAATAACCTTCCTTTGTTTTGGAAGCGATATGAGCTTTAAAATTAAGTTCTGGGTCAAGATAAATTCCCAGATCTTTAATTTTTAATGACGGATTTATGTGAATGTTATCCAGTACTAATTTATTAGTATTATTATCTGGTGTTATTTTTCCTTTCCAGTATGATTACTTCTGTTTTCTCTAAGTTTAGACTTAGCTTCATTTGGGGTCAACATTTTATTAATTATGTTAAGATACATTGAAATCATTTGAAAGGCTTTCTGAAGAGAGTCTGTTATTGGGATTGATATCTGGATGTCGTCCGCGGTATATATAATAGTTTAATCCTATTCCGGAGATGAGATGATAAATATATTGAATAAATGGCAGATAAATGCGGAGACTTGTGGTACTCCCGGATTTAAGATCAATTTTCCATGATGTTGAATAATTGATGTTAACTCTATAAGTTCTATTACGAAGAAAAGAAGTAACCATTCTAGGGTCTTCCCATTAAGGCCTATCTTGTCAAGCCCGACGAATCAAAATGTCATGGTTTACGGTGTCAAATGCTGCACTAAGATCTAACATTAACAAGAATTTGGTGGCCATAATCAAAGCCGCGTGATATTGTGTCTTGGAGCGATAAGAGTAAGGTTTCAATACCTAGATTTTTCTGATCCAAACTGTGTTGGAAAAAGGACATCATTCTGCTCAAGATGGTCATTTAGTTGTTGTAGAACAAGTTTCTCAACTAATTTAGCAAGAAACGACAGATTAGAGCTTGGTCTATAATTATTTAATATATTAATATCTGCGTTCTTTTTCTTTAGAATAGGTAACAATAGCTTGCTTTAGTGAATCTGGATGGTCCAAAGAAACAACCGGTCCAAGATTGCAGTAGCAACCAAGAAAAAAGAACTGGTAAACACCAAGGATCTCAATTCTTTATTCAGCACTAAGCATCAGACAAACCCTACTCAGGCCGAGTTTCGCTCAATAGAGCTGCTTCTGGGGTTATTAAAAACATATAAAAAACATATATAACAAATAAATACATATAAATACATTTAAAATTATTTCAGACATGTAAAGCCATATATACCAACATATAATGAAATAATAATAAATAATACAATAAATAATAAAGACACACAAAAATGTAATCATATACTTAAAGCACAGAATATGAAATAAAACACTTGTATACTCCTTGTATGTCTGTATATATGATTTTTGAAAATATGTGAATTGATATCATAAATCATGATAAGAATAAACTACCCAAATAAAAAAATAGTGAAAAGGAACAAAATACATCTAAAAAGGCAAACAATAAATACCTATTGCGCAAAATGCAAAGGTGGCCTGCATCCAGCAGATCGACTTCACTGTGTATACTAAAAATCAAACATAACAAGAAACTTCACAATCGATGAAAACATATAAAATATTAATTGCATCAGTAGCATGGGATCTTCTTAGTGTTTGGGGTAATTGCCAGGTTCTTGTGGCCTGGTTTTGGCCTCTGTTGGAAACAGGATGCTGGGCTTGATGGACCCTTGGTCTGACCCAGCATGGCAATTTCTTATGTTCTTATGTTCTTATAACTAAAACCAATTATCGTGTCTTTGAGACAGCATTAGTTAAATTTTATATTTTTTCATCGATTGTGAAGTTTCTTGTTATATTTGATTTTTAGTATTCACAGTGAAGTCAATCTGCTGGATGCAGGCCACCTTTGCATTTTGCGCTATAGGTATTTATTGTTTGCCTTTTTAGATGTATTTTGTTCCTTTTCACTAATTTTTATTTGGGTAGTTTATTCTTATCATGATTTATGATATCCATTCACATATTTTCAAAATTGAAATTATTATACAGACATACAAGGAGTATACAAGTTGTTTTATTTCATATTCTGTGTTTTTAAGTATATGGTTACATTTTGTGTGTCTTTTATGATTTATTGTATTATTTATGATTTTTTATTATTTCATTATATGTTTGGTATATTGGCTTTACATGTCTGAAATAATTTTAAAATGTATATATAATGTATTTATTTGTTTATATATGTTTTATATAATTTTTAATAGCCCCTGAACAGCTCTATTGAGCGAAACTCGGCCTGAGTCGGCTTGTCTGATGCTTAGTGCTGAATAAAGAATTGAGATCCTTGGTTTTGTGAATCTGGTACACATCCTTCTTTTAATTATCTTAGCTATTGTTGGCACAATTGTCTGGGATACCTGTTTCAGAATAATAGTAGGAATTGAATCAGAAGGATGTTGAGCAGGATTTAAACTAGAGACTACTCTTGTTACTTCGCAAATTGAGGGCATTTTAAAATTCGACCAAGATAGTTAGCTTTAGATTTCATAACAATTTCTGGAGAGGTAGAATTGTTTAACTTATAGAAATCGTGTCTACTTTGAGCAGCCTTCCTGATAATTCATACAGTGTTGCTTGAATGTGCTTTGCTTTTGGATTTGGCCATAGAAAAAGTTCCTGTGCTTATCCTTAATGCCTGCGTATCAGTACCCACCCCTCCCCGGACTGTAAAAGTCAGGGACCAGTGTTGGCTGTCCGTCTTAATCCATTCCCCTTTTTCCCTTCTGCCGTCAAAGCGAGAGAGATGCGCAGTTGCAATCCGTATCATGAAGCTGATTGGGTTAAGGGTAGTAATCCCCATGCTTTCTATTAGGGAAAGTAGCTATTGCTCCATGCGAGTCAACCCCATGCACCTTTTGCTCATTTCCATTCACCTCTACCCTTTAGGGACCACAAGGTTTATCCATACCTTTTGGAATTCACTTACTGTTTCATATTCACCACCTCTTCCAAAAGAGCATTCCAGGCATCCACCCACCTTCTCCCAAGAAGAAATATTTCCTGACATTGGTTCTGAGTCATCCCCCCCTGGACTTTCATTTCGTGACCCCTGGTTGTACAGTTTGCTTTCCAATGGAACAGGTTTGAGTATTGTGTATCAATGAAAACATTTCAGGTATCTGAAGGTCTGTATGATATCTCCACAATCCTCCTCTCCTCCAGGGTGTACATTATTATTATTTATATACCAACATTTGATCTGAGATATTACATTCAGGTACTGTAGGTATTTCCCTATCCCCAGAGGGCTTACGATCTAAGTAGGTATTTCCTATCCCCAGAGGGTTTACGATCTAAGTTTTGTACCTGAGGCAATGGAGGGTAAAGTGACTTGCCCAAGGTCACAAGGAGTGTCAGTGGGACTTGAACGCTGGTCTCTTGGGTCATAGCCCATTGCTCTAACCACTAGGCTATTCCTCCTCCCCTACATAGTCAGATCCTTCAGCCTCTCCTCATTAACCTTCTGATACAGACCCCCCACACCATTTTAGTTACCCTTCTCTGGACCACCTCCATTCTGTCTCTGTCCCTTTTTGAGATATGGTCTCCAGAACTGATCACAGTACTTCCAGGTGAGGCCTCACCAAGGACCTGTACAAGGGGATTAACAGCTCCTTTTTCTTACTGGTTATTCCTCTCTCTGTGCAGCCCAGCAATTTTTCCTGGCTTTAAGCTATCGCCTTGTCACAGTCGCTTCGCCATCTTCAGATCGCCAGACACTATCACCCTAAGGTCCCTCTCCCAGTCTGTGCACATAGTCTTACATTCCCCATCACATACAGCTATTTATTTATTTATTAGATATTTTATATACCGTCGTTCTATGTATAGATCACAGCGGTCTACAGAGTGACATTCATAATTATAACTCAACAAACCACACAAAGATTGGTTACAGGGGAGGTATTCAAGAGAAGTCTAAAGACATGGCTTTTTAAACAAGCCTTTTATAAAGAGACCGGAGAATAGAAAAAAAACACTGGAATAAACAGAAGGAGCACTGGCACACAGCACTATTCTCATAAATGTGCATTACAACATTTTAACAAATTGAGTACACAATGAATGTAATAATATAACACAGTAAATGTGATTTTTTTTTTACCTGTAAAAGTACCTTCTAGGTACACCTGGCCAGAAACCTACATCACTAAACATTTGTACATATTTATGATTTAATATAACCGAAACTTAATGGCACCTGTTAGAATGTACTATAGTAAGCTTACTCCAAACTTACTTATGTGCCTACATGTAAATCGTTGTGATGGTATATAACTTAGCAACGGTATAGAAAAGACTTTAAATTTTTTTTTTTTTTATTTAGAGTTTTTCTATACCGGCATTCGTGTTAGAAATCATATCATGCTGGTTTACAGATAACAGGGGGTTGCGAAACAAAAACGGAACATTAACAAGTGCAGAGAGGTCATAAAGTTACATTACAACAAGGTCGATCTAACTGGGGAAAGAATTAAAGCATGGCAACTAAGCAGTTAAGGATTAAATATTACATTATATTGTGAAGTCTCTTAAAAGATGTTGCTTTCATTCAATTGGAATCTGAGAAGGCTTGCTTAAATAGCCAAGTCTTAAGCCTTTTTCTGAATGTAGGTAGGCATGGTTCTTGTCTCAGATCTGGGGGAATAGAATTCCATAGTGATGGTCCGGCTGTGGAGAAGGCTCGGTCTCTGAAAGTTAAATGGTGTGTGGTTTTGGTTTGGGGAACGAGAAGTGATCCTCTGTAAGCTTCTCTGATGGGTCTAGTGGAGGTGTGTCGTCTGAGTGGGATTTGTAGATCAAGCATAGCATGGTGATGGATAGCTTTATAGATTTTGGTGATGGATTTGTGGATAATTCTAAAGTGTATTGGCAGCCAGTGTAAGTTCTTGAGAGTGGGAGAGATGTGATCTCTTCTCCTGGTGTTAGTCAGAATTCTCGCAGCAGAGTTCTGGAGCATCTGAAGGGAATTAATGGATGCGGAAGGGAGACCAAGTAAGATAGAATTACAATAGTCTATCTTAGAAAAGATAAACTGCTTGAAGGGACCGTTCTGAAGTCTCACACGTGGAGGAGAGGTTTGATTCTTTTCAGAACCTGTAGTTTATAGAAGCCATCTTTTGTTGTTTGTTTGATGAAGGATTTTAAGTTAAGACGGTTGTCGATAATTATTCCTAAGTCCCTTGTTTGGGTAGTAAGTAGGTTGGTTGGAAGACACAGAGGGGAGTTACTATTTTCTGGGGAGATGAAAAGAAGTTCCATCTTAGCTGTATTTAATATCAGATTTAGACTAGTGAGAAGGAGATTGATCTCTCGAAGACAAATTTCCCAAAATTCAAGTGTTTTAGTGATGGTTTTCTTTAATGGGAATCAAGATTTGCACATCGTCAGCATATAGGAAGTGTGTTAGTTTCAAGCGGGTTAGCAGTTGGCAAAGCGGGGAGGAAGGTAAATATTAAAGAGCGTAGGGGATAGGGAGGAACCCTGTGGAACTCCTAAAGACGAGGTATAGTGGGAGGATTCTTTATTGTGGATTTTGACCTGATAGCCTCTATTGCTGAGGAATGTTTTGAACCAGGAAAGTGCAGTTCCTGTTTATTCCTATGTTTGACAATTGATTGAGGAGGATGGAGTGGTTTACCGGTGTCAAATGCGGCCGAAAGATCTAGGAGAATAAGAAGAAAGGATTGGCCTTTGTCTAGGACCCATGATGAAGTGGTCTGTCAGGGATATGAGTAGAGTTTCCGTACTTAAAGCTTTACGGAATCCATATTGGGAGGGGTACAGTATTTGTGATCTTCAATGTAGTTAGAGAGTTGTGTGTTGATAAGCTTTTCCATGATCTTGGCAATAAATGGAAGATTGGAAATCGGGCGGTAGTTGTTGGGGTCCTTGGGGTCTAGATTCGGTTTCTTTAAAAGCGGTTTGAGAGAAGCTAGTTTAAGGTCATCTGGAAATAGTCCCCGGGATAAAGAACAGTTGATGATATCCGCGAGAGTTTTGGAAATTGTTTCCGGTATTAATAGGAGGAGCTTAGTTGGTATTTGGTCGAAGGGGTGGGAGGAAGGTTTTCATTTTCTTAAGTAACAAATGGATCTCAGAGGCCGTGATGGGTTCGAATGATTCAAAGGAGATTCCGTTGTTTAGGAGCTGAAGTGACATTAGTGAGGAGATGTGTTTGCTGGGGGTCAATCGCTTTAGAAGGTTAGATATTTTTGTCTGGGAAGAAAATAGCCAATTCCTCAGCTTTGGATTGAGCTAGGTGTTTGGGAATATCTGGAGTGTTGATTTGTGTCAGGTTAGAAACGTAAGCAAAAAGAGCTTTGCGTCGAATACAAAGTCATGGACCTTGCGAGAATAGTAATCCCTTTTAGATCTTAGGGTGGAGTTCCTATAGTGATGGAGAGCTAGTTGTAGGCGGCTAGGGTGCTGGGGCAAGGGGCCTTCTGCCATTTGCTTTCTTTCTGCCTTAGACTCTGTTTGAGTTTACGAAGGTTGCTCGTGAACCACGGTTGTCTTTCTGCGGAGTTGGGGTTTAGTTTTTTTGTTGAAAGAGGACATAGTTTATTTGCTACTGCCTCAGTGATGTTGCTCCAGGAAAGAAAAGCTGAGTTAGGATCAGAGAGGTCAATATGTGGAAGCTCTGAGGCGAGCTGGTTGCTGAGGTCGTCGGAAGAGCAGGGTCTTCTGTAGAGAAATGAGGATTTCGAAGGGGAGAGTTTTCCTGATTTCTGTCAGAGTGAAAGTGGCGGTGATTAGTGAGTGATCTGACCACGGGACCGGAAGTACAAGAAGGGGGGGGGAAGTGTAATTGATCCCAGCGTTTACAAAGATGAGTTCAGGGTTGTGGCCAGCTTTGTGGGTGGGTTTGTTGACGATCTGCATGAAGCCCATGGCTGAGAGAGCAGTGAGTAAAGCCTCGCAGTTGGTGGTGAGCGTAGGGTGTCTACATGTAGATTAAAATATCCTAAAATTATAGCCGGGGATTCCAGATTCAAGTGTGTAGCAATTATTTCTACAATGGGGGAGGCGTCTGATTCAAGAAGGCCCGGAGGGGCGTAGACGAGTAGGACTTGGAGTTGGGCTGTTTTGAAAAGTCCTATTTCTAGTTTAGAATCCGATTTTGCTGGGAGTTGGGAAAATCTCAGATCTTTTTTGGCTGCCAGAAGAATGCCCCCTCCCCTTTTTTGAGATGAGGAGGGAGAAGAAATCATAGAGTGGGTGGGGAGTTGATTTATTATTGCAATATCCGTTGGTTTGAGCCAGGTTTCTGTTATGACACAAATGTCTGGATTGGAGTCTATGAGATAGTCATTGAGAATCAGAGATTTTTTGGTGAGAGATTGTGCATTAAATAGCGTAAGGGAGAATAGTGTTAGGCCTAGTAATTGGTGAGAGATTGTGCATTAAATAGCGTAAGGGAGAATAGTGTTAGGCCTAGTAATTGGGTAAGAGGTGAAATCATAATTGGGATGAGGGATGAGTAGTTGCGAGATCGCTGTAGCATAGTGGGCTTTTCCTGTGGTGAGGAGGTTGTGTTGAAGATAGGGATCGGAAATCTTGGTGACATTCTGAGCTGTTGTGTTGGAGAAGAATTGGTTGAGAGTTTGAGTGAGTTGGATGAGTGTGTGGGGAGGTTTGAAGAATGCTGGAATGGCTGGCTGCTGGAACACTTTGGATGAGTGCTGGAACGGGTAGAGAGAATACTGGAAGGATGAGTGCTGAGAGGATAATTGCTGGATCACGCTAGATGAGGTGCTGGAAGGATGATTGCTGGGAAGGATGATAGCTGGATCACGCTGGATGAGTGCTGGAAGGATGATTGCTGGGAAGGATGATAGCTGGATCACGCTATCAAGAGATAGCGTGATCCAGCTATCATCACGCTATCTCTTGATAGCGTGATGATAGCTGAAATATCAAGAGAAATTTTCTGGTACATATTAAAATTGATTTAGTATATAAGGCAAAGAGTATGGATAATTAAGATGAAATGATACTTTTCATGTCTTCATCAGTGAGTTGTTTTGAGAATTTTGCATACTCTCCGTTTGATGTATTCTTCATGATTCGATTATTTTTGTCCTTCTTGTTTTTGCGGTTTTGTATATTCTGATTTTAAGTTAAATTATATGTGTTTTTGAATAGCCATGTTTTAAGTTCATGTTTAAATCTCTTTATATCTGCTAAAATACATAACGTCTCAGGCAGAGAATTCCATAGATTTGGACCCGCTATCGATAACACTCGATCTCTTATTTGCATTAGATGTGTGCACCGTATTCTGGGAATAGTCAATAGTCCTTTATTTTGAGATCTTAGTGAATCGCTGAGAATTGTAAGGTTGTAGTGTCACTCCTAATAAGCCGTGTTATTGGAGTGAATGATATTGATATAGTAAACTTTATAGTAAATTCTGGCTTGTACTGGTAATCAATGTAATGATCATACTGGTAACCAATGTGCATATTTCCTAGATCCTAATAATATTAGTCTTTCTGTACGATTTTACAGTAGCCCTAGTAGTAAGGAGTTACAGTAGTCAAGGTTGAGAAGATTAGAGTTTTCCTATATACTACAGAAGTCAGCAAAAGTTATAATTGTTCCAACCGATGTAGTATGCACCACTTGGTGTAACCTGCCTTAATAAATTTACATTTCATTGTGAGGTTCTCACCTAGCTGTATACCTAAATCCCATACTTGATTTGAGGGAATAATTTGAAAATTATCTTTCAATTTCATTGTACCACTTCTGACCTCCCTTCTTTCTCGGATATAACTGAAAAACTTTCCTGATTTCTTTCTTTGTCTCCCTCAGTTTCACCAGGTATTCCTCCTGATGTCCTCTTTTTTTTAGATTCTTTATTCTTCTTGATTACTGAGAATCAATGACAAAATCTGAATTAGAACTGAGGCTCAGGGAGATAAAGGGACTCACCCCAAGGACACACAGAGTCAGTGACAGAGCCAGGATTAGAACTGAGGCACAGGGAGATAAAGGGACTCACCCCAGGGTCACACAGAGAGGCAGTGACAGAACTGGGATTAGCACTGAGGCACAGGGAGATAAAGGGACTCAGCCAGGGTCACACAGAGAGTCATTGACAGAGCTGGATTAGAACTGAGCTACAGGGAGAATAAAGGGTCTCACCCCAGGGTCTCACAGAGAGTCAGTGACAGAGCTGGGAGTAGAACTGAGGCACAGGGAGATAAAGGAACTCACCCCCAGGGTAACACAGAGTCAGTGACAAGCTGGGATTAGAACAGTGCTACAGGGAGATAAAGGGACTCACCCGAAGGTCACACAGAGAGAGTCAGTGACAGAGCAGGGATTAGAACTGAGGGCACAGGGAGATAAAGGGATTCACCCTAAAGTCACACAGAGAGTCAGTGACAGAGCTGGGATTAGAACTGAGGCACAGGGAGATAAAGGGACTCACCCCAGGGTCACACAGAGAGTCAGGGACAGAGCTGGGATTAGAACTCAGATACAGGGAGATAAGGGACTCACCCCAAGGTCACACAGAGAGTCAGTGACAGAGCCAGTATTGGAACTGAGGCACAGGGAGATAAAGGGACTCACCCAGGTTCACACAGAGTCAGTGACAGAGCTGGGATTAGAACTGAGATACATGGAGATACAGGGACTCAACCCAGGGTCACACAGAGAGTCAGTGACAGAGCTGGGATTAGACCTGAGGTACAGGGAGATAAAGGGACTCACCCCAAGGTCACACAGAGAGTCAGTGACAGAGCTGGGATTAGAACTGAGGTACAGGGAGATAAAGGGACTCACCCCAGGGTCACACAGAGAGTCAGTGACAGAGCTGGGATTATAACTGAGGCACAGGGAGATAAAGGGATTCACCCTAAAGTCACACAGAGAGTCAGTGACAGAGCTGGGATTAGAACTGAGGCACAGGGAGATAAAGGGACTCACCCCAGGGTCACACAGAGAGTCAGGGACAGAGCTGGGATTAGACCTGAGGTACAGGGAGATAAAGGGACTCACCCCAAGGTCACACAGAGAGTCAGTGACAGAGCTGGGATTAGAACTGAGATACAGGGACATAAAAGGGACTCACCCCAAGGTCACACAGAGAGTCAGTGACAGAGCTGGGATTAGAACTGAGATACAGGGACATAAAAGGGACTCACCCCAGGGTCACACAGAGAGTCAGTGACAGAGCTGGGATTAGAATTGAGGCACAGGGAGATAAAGGGACTCACCCCAGGGTCACACAGAGAGTCAGTGACAGAGCTGGGATTAGAATTGAGGTCTGGAGATAAAGCGGTTGGTCCGGAGCACACCAGATTCAGTAATAGCAGGATTTAAGATCACTTCTCAGCAATTCTTCTTACCCATAACACTTGGCAACAAATTTTCACAAAAGTCATGTTACGGAAATGAAATTAGTCAATTCTTATACATTTCCATGTGCTAAACACGAATGTGACTGTGAAATTGCAAAATTGGCTCTAGTTTTTTTGTAATATGCAATGCCAATAGTAGGAGACCTACGGTTAATACCGTTTGAAAAATGAAGTCATAGACTACGTCTTAGATTTCTTTGCTTGTCTCTTGTATACCTGTTCGGGAGCATCTCTGCGGAGTGTCCAGCATGAATATTTCAAATGCTCACCCTTTCTGACTGGGCTTCATATAGTACACGTCAGCTTACTCGGCAGCAGCATGGCATCAGAAAATGATGTAATAAACTCTGGATGATGCGTGCATGATGGTATTATGCAATATGATGCAATATTACATCATTCTAGGCTTATTTACAATCCTACTGGATAAATTTACATGACTAAACGTAGAAAGTGAACTATATTAAATATCTTGAAAACGAGAGCCAATAAAAACTTTTCATGGTCATATTCGTGTTCAGCACATCAAGATACTACGGAGTAGGACCTTTTTAGGTCAGTAACACTTTCATTATTGCCCAGTGTAATTTAAGCCCTGTACAGAAAAGCACACCTCCTCTCCAGGATTTGTGTGAAATGGAAAGTGAGCAGGAAGCTGCCTACCAGCTGCAGACCTCTTCTTATTTACCATGGGTTGCAGGAAATGGTTTGGAAGCTCCTTTCAGCCTGGAATAGAGGAACCTTGCCTTTGATCCCAGGCGATGTGATGAAAGGAAGGAATAACTTGCTAAGCAAGACATCAGCGTGCAATCCAGTTTCCTGTGAGGGGGGTGAAGAAGAGAGGAGCATTCTCCTCTGGTGAAGGCTTCAGCTTGTCCTAATGTCCTGAAGTCAAAAGAATGCCGGGTGCCTAGATTTGCAGATACCCTCATATGGTTTTATAAGGTAAAAGAATCCCTCCACTTCCAGCTGTCATGAAACACCCCTGACATCTGGAGAACGTGTCTGTCCCAGCGAGGTCACATCTCCACGGAATTGGGTGGGCCAGGGAACATGAGGAGGGAACATTCAGCCCCCCTCTCCCCCTCACGTGATGTTGAACTTCCCTTCCCCATTACGAGGGCAATCGGGCAGCGGCACCAGCAAGAGAAGGCCCAGAGGCCTGGAGAGGAGGTGACCCAATGGGCAGTAAGCACGGTGATGCTCAAAACCGTTTCCATTTCCCATCTGGCAGCTTTACCCTCTGCACTGCTGGGTTTCTTCCATCTTCCAGGTGCTCCCTTGACAAGGCCGTGACAGAGCACTAATTGTGCTCAGCGGAGTTCACTTCTATTTCAGGGATACTGGAGTTGTGTCATTGAATTTGTAGATTGTTTGCTCTTTAATTGTATTGTAAAGGTGCAGGAGCCGCGCCTGCCTTTGTCGATCACCCTGAGGGAGTTGATCTCTCACTTTTTTTTCTGGTTAACACCATCCCCGTAAGCATCTTATACCTCCTCCTACGCTCAGGGTTAGAGAGAATTCATTAGCCACGTCTATCCAGCCTGTTAGCGTTATGAGCCCAGTCTGCTGCCATTAGGTTGGTGCCGTTCAAGGATCATAACAACGGGACCGTGATGGAGGGCTTTGAATCTTTAATGCCCCGGGCCACCTTTTGGCATTTTTTTGGTCATTCCTTGCTGGAGGGCCAAAGTCCCGTGGCTTCGGTTCGGGAGTTTGGACTACAAATCCCACAGTGCACTGGGTTGCAAATCAAAAACCAGGAGTGGACTAAAATTTTAAAAAGCCCAACGCTTGTGTCCTGGAACTAAGCCGTGCCCTCGGGTGCGCACGGTCCTGCTCCTAAGCTGCTCTTTTCCCCGCGAGCTCGGAGGGGCCGGGTGAAAGCTGAGCCCCTGGAAGGAGGACAGCTCCAGAGTGAAAACCACCCACCGCTGCAGAAAAACTTGCTTACCAAAGGCCTTTTTCAGTTAGTTGTGGTTTTTTTTGTTGTTGTTGTTGTTGCTAGGCATGAATATTTTAACAAAAGGTTGATGTGGTTTTAATTTATTGGCCATGCAAAGGAAGATAATTGGCCCTGTTAATTAGAACAAAAGGGGCACTGGGGTCCACTGGCATTGCAGTGTTGTTTCATTAATAATAATAAAAAAAAAGATAAAGAAAGTGTTTTTGAAACATTAATTTGTGACTCTGGGTAGTTAGCGGCCCGGGTCTCTGCTGTTACTCTTCCAGCTCCGGGGTGGGGGTGGGAGGCCGTCTCTCACAGACGCGCCTGCACGTGGAGCTCTCTCACCCTCTTTCACATTTTCCTTCCATCCTTGGGGGGGAGGGGAGAGGCGAGCGAGATTTTTGTGGCCTCCTTCGCGGCTCCTTGGGTTGCGCGACCCTGTTGATGGGCAGAAACCGGAGCCTGTGCCACCCTGACACGTCCCAGGAGGGGAGGAAGACTTTCGGAAAAGGACCGAAGGGAGAGGCCGAGCCAGTCGAGGCTGGCACGAGAAGCCTGGAAAAGGCCTGCCTCTCTCACCCCAAGGGTGGCCTGCACTTATCTGTCAGCCTAATACGTGGGTGCTCTTCTGATCTCTTTGCCATCTTCGTGAGCAGGGCCACCACTCCCCCCTCCCCATTGCCTCAGTCTGTCTCGCAGCTGCTCCTCACTTTGGTAAAACCTGCGGCACTTTTCCTGCTCCTGGAAGCTCTCGGGAACCCTTTCTTAGGGCTTGGAGCTCTGCAGGAAGTCACCCATTGGTGTGCACAACGCCTAGAAGCACCTTGAGTTTCACTGGGTGATGCTTTGCTTGGTTCTTTGCTGAGGCGCTTGCGTAGACGATGTGGAGCTCTTCGTTGGGAGGGTAAGATGGGCTCTTGGGACACTCACGCATCACGGACATTTGCGCTTGCTCGGCTGGGGAGGCAGAGGGTACGGGAGTGGAGATGGCTTCATGACAGAGATACAGAGTGATATAACTAACTGGGTGAAAGAAAACCAGAGGCCCACAGCGTCCAACCTCTCTTTTGGTTTCTGTGCAGCAGACTACATGATAAAATCACTAGAAAGTGATCCCCATCCCCCCTTCCCACCGCCAGCTCTGGCCAACTACAGTCAGCTCAGCTGCCAATGAAAAGGCATCTTCCCTAAACCACTGCAACACCTTCTCTTCTGTGGCGCAGGGCTGAAGACCTCTTGCCCCAGATTAAGCCTCCATTATTTGATGTGTTGTGGCTTCATGCTGAGCTGGTAGACTGTGCTCGATGGTCAGTGCATGGCTGACAGTCCCTGCGATGATCCTTAGCAATAACAGTGCTTTCTTCCTTAGAGACCGAGAAGTAAAAAATGTGCCATGAGCTATCTCCCAGAGGGTTCTGGGGCAGTATATTCCCAAACAGGTACTGGTTCTGCTGTCATTATGCCTCAGTCAGAGATGATCGTGGACTCAACTGGCACATCAAGGTCTTTGCTCATATTCAGTGCAGGAGGCTCTGTCCTTGCAATGCTGACACTGTAGGGCCGTGCTGCGGGAGGGACTGTGTTGCCTGGGGTATTTGTGCAGAAGCCTTTGAGCGCAGGCAGTACGTGTGCTGCAGCTGCATATCCATATATTTTTGAGTGTGCCCGGTTTAGCTCCTCTTCTCTCGCTGTGGGGGTTCTGTGCTCTTTGCAGTGCCACCGACTCTGGGGATTTTGAACTCTGAATTCACAGCTCTGGCTGGAGACCAGTGATTATGCTACCGAGCTACAGAAGCTCTTCCTCAGGCTGAACTTATACAAAAAACACATGTCCTTAACTGTCCCTTGACGTGCCACCCTGGCACATCCAAATCTGAGCACTTCCAGGCACACACTCCTAGACTGTAAGGTCTCTAGGTCAGGGACATTATAACCAGTTGGATTAGCACATACAGCACAAAGCTGTGGACACTGATTTCTCCGAGGACAAGCAGCATGTCAGTCCTCACATGTGCGTAATATGATCAAATGGAGCACAGCCCAGTATTTTTATGTCAAAGTTTCTAGAATTTTCACTGTGCCTCACTGAGCATGCCCAACATGTCACCATACCAACAGTCCATGCGGGGGCCCCTTCAGTCTCTTCTTTTCTGTGGAGCCCACCAGTCACAGTTCCTCTCTCTCCTGCTCCTTCTGTTCTTCAGGGGATCCATTTTGAAGGATCTTTCATCACAGGGCCTGTGGTTTTGTTTGTCTCCTTACAGTTTCCGAGGTAGGTTTTTTATATTGTTTCTCCAAGTTTCTGTTCCATCTTTCTTGCCCAGTGAGTGCACCATTGGTGTTCAATGGACATCGATCGGGTCTCAGCCATCACGTTCAATTTTGCTTCCCTTGTTTTCTGGCTGGCCATGGATAAACAGACTGTTGGCTTCCAATGATGCCCTTGGTGTGCCAGGGTTAGGTCTATCATGAATTCCAATGAAAGATGTAGCCAGTGCCAGGAGATATCACAATATTATCTGAAGGTGTCGCCTGTGTGTGACCATGACCTCAAAAGGACAACGGTCTCGACTGGAACTGATGGAGAAGAACTTTGGATACCAGAAGAACGGATCCATTGACATCAGCTTTGGGGGGTCATCTACATCGATGTTCCTGGTAGCTGCACCAGGTGCTAGTGATGCATTGATATTTAGTGGGTTTTCCACTCCCTCAGCATCAGGCATCAGTAGGGACCAGAAAGGCAAGCTATTGTCTTCTCTTCCCCTTCCAAGAAGGCATCGGGTTCCACTTCGGTGCCGGCATCAAGGAGTTCCTATGTCAGTCACCAAGCAAAAGCAAAGAAGAACCATCATCGGTCTCCATTGGTGCATGAGTCCTTGGTGGCCAAGAACCCCCTAAAACTGTCCCATGGAGAGGAGAGCTCTTCTTCACTGAACTCCAGGGAATCACACCAGTCTCCAAGGGTCCTGCTGTCAGCCACTGATAGTCCTTTTGGCTCCCAAGAAGATGTGGCCACCCCTCCTGCCTCTCAGTTGATGCTGGCATGGCTGTCTTTGAGGAGCAGCTGGATAAAAAGATACAGCAGGCCTTGGACAAGGCACTCCGAGGTCCTGGTGCTCCGGCATTGAGACAGGTGCTGGCCAAAGTTGAGCTGCTGCAAGGGTCGCTCCAGCTGCCTGCCGGTCTTGCATTGGTGCCGGTTCCCAGAGTGGAATCCATGGCCATGGCATCCACCCCGATGGTGTTCTCCAGACCATCTCAGGGGGAAGCTCCATTGAGATGCCAGAGTTTCTCAGGTTCCAGGCCCAAGCAGATTAGTGCAACCCTCTCTGAGGCCTTGTCTGCTGGACGGGCACGACTGAGGTCTTTAATACCGGCCTCCCAGTCGAGTTCTCTGAACTTTCTTGATGGTATGACTATAGATTCAGTGATGCCTCTGATGAAGAGATTGGGCTGTGTATAAGAGATCTGCAAGGTTGCAACGTAGAGTTCTCTGCACACATTCACATCTCACTACTGTTTGGACAGGGACTCCCAACATGAGAATAGGTTTAGCCAGTCTGTCCTGTGGAATCTGTTTGAGGCGTAGGATCCCTCCTAGGGCCTGTTGTTTTTGTTTCAGGCTGCCCTTCATAAATAAGTTATAAAATGGGAAAAAGTCTCGTTGCCAGCAAAAAATAGCTTGTTGTGTCCATTGGCACTGGTTCCCCCCCCTTTTTTTTCTGATCAGGGCAGTTTGTAGCTAGGGTTTTCCCACATGTAAGGACTGCTATCTTGTTTGTCCTGGGGGAAAGCAGATTTGCTTACCTGTAACAGCTGTTCTCTGAGGTCGGCAGGACACCAGTCCTCATGAAACCCACCCACCTACCCTTGGAGTGTTGGCTTCTCCTTATAATGCTAAGGGAGAAGAGTGAAGAGGCCCCATGCTGGGCATGCCCAGTGAGCCACAGTCAAAGCTCTAGGATGGGCCACATTGCTTGATGTCAAATGACATCCTGCTGTCCTTGAAGAACACCTGTTACAGGTAAGCAACTCTGCTGGCACAGTAAATGATAGTATAACCTTGCATGATCTTTGCACTTAGTTTGTGTAGGCTCCTCCTACATGTTTGCACTATCTGATCATTTCTCCTGCTTATCTCTGAAATGGACTAGCAATAAGTAGTATACAGTGAGTGCAGCCTGCTACATTGCATTTTAACACAGTAACTTAGTAGCTGTCAGCAGATAAAGACCAATTGTCCAGTTATGCCTGTCTCTACACCACTCTAAGGTTATCTCCCAGTTCTAACTTGTACAAGCATGATCCTCTGCAGGATATCACTCCTCATCCAAGTCTGCCATCTTGGGTAAATAAACTTACACCAGGTCCTGGAGTGCCACAAACAGGTCTCATCAGGGGCGGCTCAAGGCAATCTGCCACCTGAGGCGAGGGATGAGATGGTGGCCCCTCGCCCCGCCTCCCGCTCTCTCCACCCTCCTCTCTTCAGCCACCACTGGCCTGGGTCAGCAGCCACGGCAGTGTGAGGCGGATGCCACAGCGGCGTTCTAAGAGGGACATTGTTTTGCTGCCTCAAAATTCTGCTGCCTGAGGCGGTGGCCTCACCCTGCCTCATTATAGAACCGCCCCTGGGTCTCATTTCCAGGACATCCGTGCTGCCACATGGTATATGCTGAATGCAGATATGTCTCAGGCATACTCATTGTGGATTTCCCAAAATCATGACTTGTTTGTGGCATTCCAGGACTGGAGTTTCCTACCCCTGAAGTGCAAGTTCCTGTATTCAAAGCAACAGCCATCCCCCTTCGTACCATTTACCCCCTGCCTATCGGCCCAAATGTGCCTACACACTCTCACAGTCCTGGTGTGTGCCACCTCGGCTGGGAGGTTATTGCAGGCACTTCCCACCCTTCTCATTTCCTTCCTCCCTTCAACTTCACATCATGATTTCACGCGGCCTGTTAACGAGCCCGTTAATGGTGGTGGGAGCAGCACTCCATCATCTGCCAGAGGTGCATTTAAAAGCGCTGAAAGGCTTTGTGAGTGGATGGGAAACAATCCTAATAGTGCAGTGAATACTCCATTAGGATATTTATGAAGTTACTCAACTGAGCTCGCAGGTGCTTCTCGACTCAAAAAGGATTTAGGGAACGCACAGAGAATTGAAAGAAGTGATTATAAATGAATCTGATCCAGGGTGTCGCGCTGCTCTGTAAGTTAAGTCTCTCTCTTCACCGAGGCAGTAATCCCACACTTCACGGGATGCTCCGCAGCCGTCCCGCGGCCACTCAGAAGCGGCCCTGTCTGGGCACAGTCAGAGTGATAAATCCGAAATGTATAGGGCGTAAGAAAGAGTGTATCAGGTCCAGAACACAACGTCCCTTTCTGGGATTTCTGGAGGGGGAGGTGGGAGGAGAGACAATATGTTCTACGGGGCAGATACAGAGTACGAAACAGGCCTCAGGATTTCAGGCAGCACGGCTTTACCAGAGGAAGAACTTTGCAAACGAATCCAAGAGTGAGAGGAAGGGCGTGTGCTGGGATTCAGAGAAGCCCCTGGAACTGTCCCACACGTGTGAGGCTCATGGATACATGGAGCAGGGCCCACAGTGGCGTGATGGGCAGCAGAGGGTGGCAGTAAATGGCGCTCACTGTAAGGGTCCCAGGCTGCTTCTCTTCCACAGCTTTGAGTGCGCCCAGCCCCAGCCAACCCAGGGAATGGAGGATCTGACCCATTAACTGAATCCAGATCTGCTACAGGGCTGCAGGCAGCACTCCCGCTGAGGCACCGGCTCACCTCGGTTTTTCTTTCCTGACTTGCCATACTCAGAGATTTTCTCCCCTCTGTCCCCTTCAACCCCTGGATTCCCAGCAGGGCCTCCTGAGCATCCTGCTGAACTCAGCCCTCCTCAAGCCCAGGCCAGGTGGGAGCTGAACGCTGAATCGTACTGTATCCCGCTCTCTGGCCTCCAGAGGTTCCCTCCTGGCCACATCTGGTAAACCGAAGTCTGCTGTCCTGCTGGTGACTCCATCTCTCCCCCTGTGTGGGAGCTGTGTGTGATACTCCCGTGTACACATAATCTCTCCCCCTGTGTGGGAGCTGTGCGTGATACTCCCATGTGCACAGAATCTCTCCAGGGCACCTTCTGCTGGTGTCCCTTACTACGCCTGACCCCATCTCTCCCCCTGTGTGGGAGCTGTGGGTGATACTCCCGTGTGCACAGAATCTCTCCCCCTGTGCGGGAGCTGTGCGGGATACTGCAGTGTGCACAGAATCTCTCCCCCTGTGCGGGAGTTGTGATTGATACTCCCGTGTGCACAGAATCTCTCCCCCTGTGCGGGAGCTGTGCGTGATACTCCCATGTGCACAGAATCTCTCCCCCAGTGCGGGAGCTGTGCGTGATACTCCTGTGTGCACAGAATCCCTCCCCTGTGCAGGAGCTGTGCGTGATACTCCCATGTGCACATAATCTCTCCCCCAGTGTGGGAGCTGTGCGTGATAGTCCAGTGTGCACAGAATCTGTCCAGGGCACCTCCTGCTGGTGTCCCTTACTAAGTCTGACCCCATTTCTCCCCCTGTGCGGGAGCTGTGCGTGATACTCCCGTGTGCACATAATCTCTCCCCCAGTGCGGGAACTGTGCGTGATAGTCCAGTGTGCACAGAATCTGTCCAGGGCACCTCCTGCTGGTGTCCCTTACTACGTCTGACCCCATCTCTCCCCCTGTGCGGGAGCTGTGTGTGATACTCTCGTGTGCACAGAATCTCTCCCCCTGTGCGGGAGCTGTGTGTGATACTCCCGTGTGCACGGAATCTCTCCCCCTGTGCGGGAGCTGTGCGTCATACTCCCCTGTGCACAGAATCTCTCCAGGGCACCTCCTGCTCGTGTCCCTTACTACATCTGACTCCATCTCTCCCCCTGTGTGGGAGCTGTGAGTGATACTCCCATGTGCACAGAATCTCGAGCTGTGTGTGATACTCCCGTGTGTGCAGAATCTCTCCCCCTGTGCGGGAGCTGTGGGTGATACTCCCGTGTGCGCAGAATCTCTCCCCCTGTGCGGGAGCTGTGGGTGATACTCCCGTGTGCGCAGAATCTCTCCCCCTGTGCGGGAGCGGTGCGTGATACTCCCGTGTGCGCAGAATCTCTCCCCCTGTGCGGGAGTTGTGGGTGATACTCCTCTGTGCGCACAATCTCTCCCCCTGTGCGGGAGCTGTGGGTGATACTCCCGTGTGCGCAGAATCTCTCCCTCTGTGCGGGAGCTGTGCGTGATACTCCCGTGTGCGCAGAATCTCTCCCCCTGTGCGGGAGCGGTGCGTGATGCTCCCGTGTGCGCAGAATCTCTCCCCCTGTGCGGGAGCGGTGCGTGATGCTCCCGTGTGCTCAGAATCTCTCCCCCTGTGCGGGAGTTGTGGGTGATACTCCCTTGTGCGCAGAATCTCTCCCCCTGTGCGGGAGCTGTGGGTGATACTCCCGTGTGCGCAGAATCTCTCCCCCTGTGCGGGAGCGGTGCGTGATACTCCCGTGTGCGCAGAATCTCTCCCCCTGTGCGGGAGCTGTGCGTGATACTCCCGTGTGCGCAGAATCTCTCCCCCTGTGCGGGAGCTGTGCGTGATACTCCCGTGTGCGCAGAATCCCTCCCCCTGTGCGGGAGCTGTGCGTGATACTCCCGTGTGCGCAGAATCCCTCCCCCTGTGCGGGAGCTGTGCGTGATACTCCCGTGTGCGCCCAATCCCTCCCCCTGTGCGGGAGCTGTGCGTGATACTCCCGTGTGCGCAGAATCTCTCCCCCTGTGCGGGAGCTGTGCGTGATACTTCCGTGTGCGCAGAATCTCTCCCCCTGTGCGGGAGCTGTGGGTGATACTCCCGTGTGCGCAGAATCTCTCCCCCTGTGCGGGAGCTGTGCGTGATACTCCCGTGTGCGCAGAATCCCTCCCCCTGTGCGGGAGCTGTGCGTGATACTCCCGTGTGCGCAGAATCCCTCCCCCTGTGCGGGAGCTGTGCGTGATACTCCCGTGTGCGCAGAATCTCTCCCCCTGTGCGGGAGCTGTGCGTGATACTCCCGTGTGCGCAGAATCTCTCCCCCTGTGCGGGAGCTGTGGGTGATACTCCCGTGTGCGCAGAATCTCTCCCCCTGTGCGGGAGCTGTGCGTGATACTCCCGTGTGCGCAGAATCTCTCCCCCTGTGCGGGAGCTGTGCGTGATACTTCCGTGTGCGCAGAATCTCTCCCCCTGTGCGGGAGCTGTGGGTGATACTCCTGTGTGCGCAGAATCTCTCCCCCTGTGCGGGAGCTGTGCGTGATACTTCCGTGTGCGCAGAATCCCTCCCCCTGTGCGGGAGCTGTGCGTTATACTCCCGTGTGCGCAGAATCCCTCCCCCTGTGCGGGAGCTGTGCGTGATACTCCCGTGTGCGCAGAATCTCTCCCCCTGTGCGGGAGCTGTGCGTGATACTCCCGTGTGCGCAGAATCTCTCCCCCTGTGCGGGAGCTGTGCGTGATACTCCCGTGTGCGCAGAATCTCTCCCCCTGTGCGGGAGCTGTGCGTGATACTCCCGTGTGCGCAGAATCTCTCCCCCTGTGCGGGAGCTGTGCGTGATACTCCCGTGTGCGCAGAATCCCTCCCCCTGTGCGGGAGCTGTGCGTTATACTCCCGTGTGCGCAGAATCCCTCCCCCTGTGCGGGAGCTGTGCGTGATACTCCCGTGTGCGCAGAATCTCTCCCCCTGTGCGGGAGCTGTGCGTGATACTCCCGTGTGCGCAGAATCTCTCCCCCTGTGCGGGAGCTGTGCGTGATACTCCCGTGTGCGCAGAATCTCTCCCCCTGTGCGGGAGTTGTGCGTGATACTCCCGTGTGCGCAGAATCCCTCCCCCTGTGCGGGAGCTGTGCGTGATACTCCCGTGTGCGCAGAATCCCTCCCCCTGTGCGGGAGCTGTGCGTGATACTCCCGTGTGCGCAGAATCTCTCCCCCTGTGCGGGAGCTGTGCGTGATACTCCCGTGTGCGCAGAATCTCTCCAGGGCACCCCACAGCAGTCCGGCTGCTACCTCTGTCAAACATTTACATAGCACTGGCAGGTGTATGCAGCGCCGTACGGATTCACACAACGGGCAGTCCCCGCTCAAAGGAGCTTACGCTGCAATACAGAAAGACAGACAGAGAAGAGGGAAAGGCGGGTTAATATCTGCAGTTTAATTGAAGACAGAGGCCCTTTCCTCTCATTGGATAAAGCAGTAAGAATTGAATTTTTTCTCTATAAGGACAGCAGGGAGGGCAAGGAAGGAGGACTGACAGGTATTAAGCCCCCAGGTGCCTCCTACAAGGCGAGGAAGCTCTGTGGACATTTTTACCTCCATCTGACTGCTACAAAGCACTTTCTGCTTCTCACACTCGCTCAGACAAAGCACTGCCCTATAACCAGTCTGGGGCTCACATGAGAAGCGTGCGAGCAAGAAATGCGAGCAAGTCCCGATATATAAAGAGCTGCTCCCTCCCCCACTCTCTGTTCTGTCTCTTAAATAGAACTCGTAGCCTGGGATGGTCGCATCCTAATCCTGGTTTCCATGAAGAATGTAAACCAGCGCCTAAACCTCCCGGGCACATCCTCAGGCACCGATGTGCCCCAGATCTCTTCCATGCCTTCAATTAAAGCAGAAGGCTGCGTGCCACAAAGCACACAATTCGGCCTTCATTTAAACACGGACACAAGTCTTCCCACCGCTGCAGCAAAGAGTTTTACACACACAAAATGTGCGTTGAAAACTGTGAGCATTGCATGGAAATCCCATGCACATGAGGGCATTAAGCAACCCTCCCCCGGGTTTATTGCGGGTCACAGATAGAGTCATGGAGTTAAGTTTCCAGCCCTGATTAGAAGTGCAATAATGTGCCCACTGCTGACTTCTGTAAAGTTTGTGCTTCTACTTGACAGCTCGGTGCAAATTAAAAAAAACCCCTGAAAAAACAATCTAGGTACTAAACAGATGAATAGGGCAAATGAGGGGGTTAACATGCCAATGGACTACAGCCCTGGTCCAGGGGTGGTCCTCCCTAAGCCCAAACCCCGATCCCTCCTCCTCCTGCTCCTAAAGGCCCGGCCAGAGAAACAGAAAGGTCAGAGGGCAGCAGGGTGCCAGCCACACCTATCCCAAAATGCGCATTCAGGCTATGCCGAGCATACATTTTGCAGTAACCCAGTTTTTAACTCCCGGTACATTTGCATAGCATTAGCTTACTGCATTGACAGGCCGACGCAATACCACGTGCTGGCTGCAGCGCACGGCTCAACACAGGATTGCCTTGATTGTAGTTGTTACCGCATCCAAAACGTGCATCTAACCGAGCGCAGAGCTAATAGCGCTCATCACATGTAAATTCCTAAGCTCCGACGCAAAAAAAAAATAAAAATGTGTGGCTGATGCGCACATTTTTACTCTTAAAAATTAATGCCTGACCCAGGGCAAGGATTAATTTTTGAGGAGGCTAAAAGGTTTACAGTAAAACAGAAAATTCTGCTTTTCTGTAATTTCTCAGGCTTAATATTGTGGCGATGTTAAGTCAGAGAAAACGAAAAAGGAGAACTCTAAAAAGGAAAGTCTTGTTGGCGGTCAGGTTAGGAAAGGGGATGTTCAGTTAACGAGCGTGCGTTTTCCTAACCCGCTGACAGTCACCTCTCCCGGGCGCCCGCTGCCGAGGCAGCACTAAGGACGCACAGGTTCCCCTCGCACCTCCATTTTACCGCGGCAGCCCATTTAAATATTAAATCGGGTGCCCGAGAGAGGTGGATTGGTGCGCATTGAGCGCCCATTTAACGTGCACCGATATTGCATCAGCCCCTTTGTGAGGACAGTTCCTTGCTGAAGGCGGGGGGCACTTCTGAGAAGGTCACAGGTTCGGCCACCTTTCCCCGCTCCCCTAAGCTGCTTTTCAATATTTATGGGCTCGTTTTGGGCCGGGTCATTTGTACCTAGGCACACGTGATCCCGTGTTCCCCTCCCTCTCCCCCCCTCTCTCTGGAGTCTCCCCTGTCAGGATCTGCTTTTCCTGTGGTGCCTCTGCCGTCTCTTGGCAGGTCCTTACCGCAGGGGGCTTCCTGTTACAGGCGCGTCCCCCACAGGTTGTTTCTGCGCCCCAGTGCTGTTATCCCTTCCTGAGGAGGAGCAGGACACGGCAGGCGCCTGCGAGCCTCACTCTGCCTGAGGACTCTCCTCTTTTTTCCAGGTTTCTCTCCAGGTGGTTCTAGATTTATTTAACACTATTTGGATTTATGATCTGCTGCTTTGAACATGAACAGTACATTGGAACAGCAGCAGAGGTGCAGAGTTCATTTGCAGCTTTACAATACAGAGCGCCTAACAAAATGTAAACTCACAGTAAAAATAATCACATTTCAACGCTGGCAATCAACAAGGGGCACCTTAGGATTAAACGTTTACGCTTGGCGGTCCGCGGGCTAACCCTGCGGACCGCCACTCTCACCTCTACCCCGGACCAGCGCTGCTATGCGGCAATGGGCCGCCAGTGTTCACGGCAGAGTCGCGGCCGGCAATCCCCGATGTGGTGTGTCCTCCTTAGACACGCACGCGCCCCCTGCTGAAATGTAAAGGGACTGTGGCGGGAAATGCCCAGTGGCCCTCCATGAGAGGTCACAAGGCTTGGCATTAATAGGCCCTTGCTCCCTGCCACCTGTGCCTCGGCATTAGGTCGACTTCACTGAAGTCTTCATTGCCTTTGTGTTCCTGTGATCCAGCTCCGCATTCCTGTGTTCCAGTCCTTGTTCCTGGTCTTGGTCTTCTGTTCCTGTCTCGTCTGTGGTCAGCCTTGCGTTCTTGTCTCCATCGTGTTCTGCTCTTCACTGTGCCATCCTGCCCACCTGTCTCGCCTTGTCTCCCAGCCTGCCTTCTGTACTGCCTGCCCTGTAATGGATTCCTCTGGTTTGACCTTGGCCTGTTTCCCAACACTGCTTGAACTCTGCCTGCCACTGACCACTGCCCGGACACCATCTCCGCCTGCCACTGACCACTGCCTGGTTATTGACTGCTCGAATCCTGCCTGCCACTGACCACTGCCTGGACACCATCTCTGCCTGCCACTGACCACTGCCTGGATACTGATTCTGCTCAAATCCTGCCTGCCACTGACCACTGACTGGACACCAACTCCACCTGCCACTGACCACTGCCTGGATACTGACTCTGCTCAAATCCTGCCTGCCACTGACCACTGCCTGGACACCATCTCCGCTTGCCACTGACCACTGCCTGGATACTGACTCTGCTCAAATCCTGCCTGCCACTGACCAGTACCCGGACACCATCTCTATCTGCATTTCTTCTGCACTAGACCCTGGCCTGCAACTCCATCCTCTTGTTGGATCTTCACCTCCACAGAGGCCCACACCTAAGTCCAGTTGGCCCTGGCACCCGATGGGCTCATCCTAAGGGGAATGTGGGCTGGTATTGGTGAAGCTCCAGTTGGGCCTCTGCTTCCATCAGCTCCGCCAGGGCTCCTCCCAAGGGTCCACTCCCGCAAACAAGAAAGCGGAAATACCAGTGCAGCAGCAGGTTTAGGGCATTCAAAGCACACTACCTTTTCCAGCTTAGGCATGAGAGGCCTGACAGAAGAGCCTGAAATGGGGGTGGTCCTGAGAAGATATCTGTTGTGGGAGTCCTTTTACTTTCTTTTGGCTGTGGAACTGACCCTCGGGCTGCGAGTGAGGGTCTTAGTGCCCGCAGAATCTTTCACTCAGGTGGAGAGAGCCGCGGACTTCGTTCTGTACGGTGTTGGTATAGATAGAGCGGACCCTGCCATCGCTCAGGCCTCGTTCTGAACACAGACCAGGCAACCTCGAAGCATCTGCAAGGTTTGCCTGAATTCTGCGGCCCCTTCACCTTCCACTCGCTTTTCTGTCACCAGGTGTCCACTATATGCACGCGTGCGTTTCTGGCAACTGCAGAAAAGGGGAACCATGGCAGGGGCTGGATAAGCAGGCACCTCTGAAACCCCCCCCCCCCCAATCAGTGTATAGGAAGAGGAAGCAGAACGGGAGGGCCCTGGCGGGAGGGCGGGAGGGAGAGAAAGCTCCAGCTGCAGACCCCCCCCTGCAGAGCTAGGAAACAAACAGTTTATCTGATCAGCCCTCTAATCCACTTCTCTTCTAACCCAGCGGAAATAGGAGCTCAGGTATCCTTCCAGAAAACAAGAGAGTATGAGGAAGCACAGGCTGCAGCCTTGCAGGTTAGCCTACCCTCTTCACTTAGAATTTGGATGGGAATGTAAAGTGTACCAAATTTTAAGCTGGTTAAAATACCCCAAGATTTATTAACTATTTATTTATTAGCTTTTATATAATCGACATTCGTGGGTACATCATGCCGGTTTACAATATAACTGAAGGAGGAAATTACAAAAAACCAGGGTGGGGGGAGAGGGAGCAGATAGGAAGAGAGAAGGGGGCGAGAGAAGAGAGGGAAAAACAGGAAGAGGAGAAAAGGAACAGTACCTGATGGAAAACAACAGAAGAACATAATAAGTAGCATTGCAAATTGTACTTTAAAATCGCCCAAAGTATTCAGCCAAGGCTGGCGCTCCAGTCCTCTTTGGGGATACAGGAGGCAGATAAGTGAGTACGGAGTAGGGAGCAGCTTTACTTATTTGTACGCATGTGATATTCCTTCTTTTTCTAAACCCAGGCTCAAGGCAAATTACGTAAAGTAACAAGGCACTGGGTTCAAACAGCAACCGGACTGGGCTCCATTGACCACCGCTCTCCGAGCTCTGTGGCGTAAGCGGTTTCTCACCCATTTAATGACTTTCTGCCCTCTTCCCGTGCTGGCTTGTTTGCTTCCCAGTCTTCTCTGTGCATCTGCTCCAAAACTCTTCCTGAAGTCTGGCCAGTCCACATCCCCTCCCCGGTCCAGCGCTTTTCTCATTGAATAACTCAATCAGCCTGGTCTGGCAGGATCTTTGCCTTTGTGAAACCTCGCTGCCTGCAGCACTGTCATCTTCAAGGGGGCCACGCTGTCTTTTCCCTTAGTATCGTTTTCCCCGCTACCAAAGTTAGAGGGACGGATCTGCCGTAACCCCAGTGAACACAGCATCAACCTTCCTTTTCTGTAAGAAAGCTGCCTCCGTGCTGCATACAAAGCAGGCTCTGGTAGCCGGCACATCCTCAGCCCCGAGCAGGCAAGAAAAGGAAGGAGTGGTATTTCAGAAGATGCCACTGTCTCCGGGAGCCGGCTCAGTGAGGCTCACCTGGGAGAAAACCCATAAAAACCCGCTCAGGAGAGACTGAATAATTCTGGGAGAAACAATAATAAAAGAGGCAGTTTTTCTTTATTTTTTGAATGCAGATTGAGAAGAGAGGCAATGTTCTTTTGCCTTTGGAGGACAGCAAGAGATATTGCATTGGCAAAAGCACAGAAGATGCAGGCCTTCGCCACTGTAACTCTAATGCGCACCTGTCCGGCGATCGCACGCCGCTCGGGCCGGCTCAGGATAATTAAGAGAGAGAAACTCTTTAATATTTAAGCCCCCATTAACTTGCTTGAATGATAAAATATTAATTTGCATTGCACATGTCCAGCAATCGATGGAAAGCAGAAAATGCAACGGCTAAAAGGCGAGAAGAGGCGAGAGAGACGTGGACCTTCTGCTCGCTGCTCATGGCGGTCATTAATTACGAGGCAGCTGAGGGTGAAAAGATATGAGGCTGCTTGGAAGAGGCTTCCATTATCCCATCAGCGTGAGGCCGCTGGTAATCAGTACAGCATCATTCCCCTCTCACGTTGCCACCTGTGCTTGGTGAGAGCCAACAGCGATGGGTGGTGCTCGCCTAGGACAGGCTGGGCCGCTCCCGGAGGGACCCCAATGCATGGACACGTGAGCCACAGATGCAATGGCATGTAGCCAGAAGCTGTCCAGCCTGGCCAAGCGGACACGGTGTCCTGTGGTTCCCAAACCTCTCCTGGTGACCCCACAGTCAGTTTTAAGGTTATCCACAATCAATATGCATGCCATAAATTTGCATCGACAAGGTCTCCAGTGTATACAAATATATCGCATGTATATTCAGTGTGGGTATCTGGGGAGCCAGACTGGCTGAGAGACCAAGGGGACAGATTTGGGAACCAATGCTCTAGGAAGGGAGATACCCCGTCCTTCAATCCAGAAGATATTGATGTCTTTGCAACTTTATATTAATAAGCCTTGGGTGGGGAACACAGCAGTATTGTTACTGATCCCGTACAATCTCAGTCGATATATTGACCTGGGGGTGAAAAATTTCCCCTGGCACATTCCTTTTACCTCTTCTCTTCAACGATCAAGGAATAAAATATTCCAGTTGCAGTCCATACTGTCGATACCTTTATGGATGGCACTGGTATAACAGAAAGTGTCGCCTGGCTGCATGCAGAGGTTGTAGATCACTGGGAAGTAAAAGCATAAGGCTGTAAGATATGCCATGCTGGGTCATGCCAAAGGCCCATCGACCCCCGCATTCTCTCTCCATTAATGGCTGGTCAGGACTCAGTACCCAGCACTTTTCCAACGAGTACATCCATTCCATTTTGCTCAAGCTCAGGGACATGCGGTGGATTTCCCAAGTCTACCTGGCTAATAACCTCCAGAAACTTGTACAAGCTTTTCTTAAACTCACTTACACTATTAACCTGAACTAGGTCTTTGCAACAAATTCCACAGCCAGGGAGGAGGATAACTTTCAAACAGCTGTGTGCGTGCCCATATACGTGTGCACGTATGTGATATACGTAGGTTATAAAATATGCACAAGTGTACCCTGCAAAATACGCGTGCATGTGAAAAGAAAAACCCAACATGCGCGAATACATATTGCACTTATCTGAATAGGTTCCGATTTATCCAGCTAAGTAGTAGCACTTATCTGGTTAAGTAGCGGCAAAGCACTACTTCACTGAATAAGTCTTAAAAGTGCTGTTTATCCAGCGAAGTCAGATAGCCAGATAAATCGGAAAAGTGCTGCTTATCTAGATAAGTAAGATAGACAGCAGGCTGCCATTCACCCACACATACGCACACACACACCAGGCTGGCAAGCTGACATTCTCACACATATTCACAAAACCCAGGCTGACAGGCTGCCATTCACACACACACTCCCCAAGCTGGCAGGGTGCCATTGACACCCCCACCCTAGGCTGGAAGACTGCCATGCATACACACACACACACAGGCTGGCAGGCTTCCATTCACCCACACATATACACACACACAGGCTGGCAGGCTTCCATTCAAACCCCCCCCCCCCCCACACACACACACCAGGCTGGCAAGCTGACATTCTCACACATATTCACAAAACCCAGGTTGACAGGCTGCCATTCACACACACACTCCCCAAGCTGGCAGGGTGCCATTGACACCCCCACACCCCCACCCTAGGCTGGAAGACTGCCATGCATACACACACACACAGGCTGGCAGGCTTCCATTCACCCACACATATACACACACACAGGCTGGCAGGCTTCCATTCAAACCCCCCCCCCCACACACACACACACACACCAGGCTGGCAAGCTGACATTCTCACACATATTCACAAAACCCAGGTTGACAGGCTGCCATTCACACACACACTCCCCAAGCTGGCAGGGTGCCATTGACACCCCCACACCCCCACCCTAGGCTGGCAGACTTCCATTCACCCACACATATACACACACATAGGCTGGCAGGCTTCCATTCAAACCCCCCCCCCACCCCACACACACACACACAGGCTGGAAGGCTGCCATTCACACAAACACCCTAAGCTGGCAGGGTGTCATTTACACACACACTCCCCAAGCTGGCAGGGTGCCATTTACACCCACACTCCCCAAGCTGGCAGGGTGCCATTTACACACACACTCCCCAAGCTGGCAGGGTGCCATTGACACCCACACACCCCCACCCTAGGCTGGAAGACTGCCATGCATACACACACACACACACAGGCTGGAAGGCTGCCATTCACACACATACACACACACCCCCTCTGGCTGTCAGGCTCCCATTTACAAACACACACAATCAAGGCAGACTCCCATTCTCATACACACACCCCTCACACAGACTGATACAGGACACTGGCACAGCACTGCTTCTATTCCTCTTCTTACCGGGCTCCCTGCGTTGCCCAGAGCTTCTGCTGCTGCTTCTGCATTTTTTTCCCCTTTGGGCCGGCTCCGGCACAGCTCAGATGCTTCCAGCGGGTCCCTGGCCTTAAGGCGATTTTGCCTCACCTGACGCAGCTCCTGCCACTCTTGGCCATTGGCTATGGTGTGGGCTGGCACCAGCTGAGTAGAATAGGAACTGGTTTATTTATTTGAAACTGCTCGGAGGGCTCCGTGCCTCCACTAGATGCAGCAGGGAGCGATTAGGGAAATCCAATTATAAAAAATACTGGCTTCAGTGACCGGTGTCGCGGGGGAGGGGATTTTATTAATTTATTTATTTATCGAGTTTTATATACCGTCGTTCGGTTTCGCCATCACAACGGTTTACAAAGTTTTGATGTTTAACAGACTTTCCAAAAGGTTCCTGTGATTGTTAACGTAGATATTGTAGGCTTTATAAACGTAGTTCGGATGTCAAACTATATAGTTTCAGTTATGTGTTATATTACGTGCTTGCATTGGTTCCACATGTTTGCATGTTTGGATGAAAGGAGGAAGGGATGCATGCGTGTTCCCCGAGTCTACAGCTTCTGCTCTGGTTGACACTGCACTGGTTCACCGGGGCTTGAGAGGGCGAGGATGGTTCGACTCCACCCACTGCTGCCACCCCCCCAGTGTGCCGCCCCATGCTGTTTCACAGTAGGCACCCCAGGTTGCACTGGGCTTGTCCATTAGGGTAAGCTTCAAGACTGTGTAACCCCACCCCAATGTGCCTGTCCTGCACAGGTGGGGCCATAAAAGAATCTGTAAGCTCTTCTGGGAAGAGACCCTGGCTGGCTCTTCTTTGTGCCCCTTTCCCCAGGGTGTGGATCCTTTTCGTTGGGGGGGAAAGGTTTACTTTCAGGGCCCAGTGCCGGGGTGACTTCCTCCCTACTGAAATTCACTGTGTGCACTGTGTGCTATGTGTGCTATGTGCCAAGGGCCACGCAGCACGCCCCGGCTTAGTGTCCAAAATAAAACGTTACTGTTCAGACGTTAGGTGATTAATGATGATAAATATGAACGCAGCAGCACAGGCTTTCTTCCTTTGGTTACAGTCTCTGTCCTCTATCTGTACAGGAATCTTTTAAGCAGGCAAGGGATCCAGCCACCCTCCTGGATTAGGCAAAGCCGTGGTCCCAGTGGGCAGGGGAATCTTAAGATGGTCGGGGAAAACCCCTTCCAGAGATGGCCAAAATTCAGTCCATGCACAGAGTAACTCCCCTCTCTCCCTGGGGGGAGGGACGGGGGGGGGGGGGGGGGACGCCGGATGGGGGTCCTCAAAGATGTAGAGAGTCTCTTGCTCACAGTTAGTAGATCTCCAGGATCTTCGTTCTTGATCTTTTCCCTGTTCTTTTCCTGTGGGAATCCTACAGCTTGGGCTGTTTCTCCACTCCAGACAGGAAGGAGGGGAAAAATCTTCCTGTTGGACAATTAACCAAAATGGGAGATCAGAAGACGGCCTTTGTAGACGAGGTCAGAGTCCATCCCAGCGGTAGAGATGGGTTGGAACAGCGAGGAAGCGGCTACGACCGGGAAATGGATGCTCCTCCAGCGATTGATAAGGTGAAGGCTCCTCTGGACTGTAGCTGTCGGACGGACGGTACGCATTTCTTTCAGGCTCAGGCGTGAGTCAGAGTGAGCAGGGTAATGATCTGCCCCATCTCGTGCAGAAAAGGCGTTCTTCTATCAGGGTGCAAGCACCTGCCTACGACGGGATCCTGATCGACCCCCTCCCAGCAGGGGTCAGGTAAGCCGCTGAAGAGTTATCCTTTTATTCTCCCAGCAGACGAGGGACTTAAGGCGCCTGTCCATCGCTGGACCCGCAGGGGCCCGTCCCAATGAAATTCACTGCCGCAGATTAAAAAATCTTTTTACCGTGGCTGGCAAGGACCCACTGGGCAAGTCCTTGTTGTAGTTGTAAAGCTGGATGGATTACCAGAAGCACATGGTAAGGGCTTTCCCACCGAGGCTGGACCCACACAGCCCAGTGCACCATCTGTGGAGTCTGACGTCCCCCTAACTGGGCGCTGAACAAAAGTCTTGAAAATATCAGGCAATAAATACCCCTAGTGACTCCGGTAATACCTCTTTAATTTGATTAGACTTTCATGAAAGGAGATAAGCATAACAACCATATGCTAATCTGCCTTTTTCAGGCAGTGTGAAACCTGCTATCGGTTGAGGTGATTCATTAGTAAACGATAGAGAGCATCATCTCATTACTAGTCTAGTCCTTTGCCCACTTAACAGGGCGCACAGCACTCGCCAGCAGGAGATAGTTGACTTAATCAATCCAGCCTTGAACTGGAAGCGCACCATGAGGTGGTGAAATTAATTCTAATGCATTTATCTGTCCAGCTCAGGCATAACTCATCACCGAGTGGCTCACTAGTGCAGAAAAGGCTTGGTGCATTCTCCCACTCAGGACGAATGAGATGACACAAAGCTCCCTGTACCAGGACCTGGACCCACTGGGACTGCACGTGGGAAAAAGCAAGCTTTCCCCGTGCGCAAGCTCTCCCCAGAGGGATCTCGCAAGAAAACGCAACCAACTTTATGTTCCGCATTTCAGGAGCCCTCCAAAGCGGATTTCACGGGGCCGAACCATCTCGATTAGTAACCAGAGGTTACACTTGCACAGTTTTTGTTTTTTTTGTGGAATTTATTTGTCATCTAGAGCTGTAGGAGATTAAATCTTGTGTGATTTTCAATCTGTGCAAAGCAAAGGCGCTCAGGGCCTTGTTGCCCATATTTTTGGTCTCTCTTTTGCCCGAAACGGTGCTCTGAATTCCATCTTCTGTTAAACGAGTCCATGCACAAAAGCAGGAAACGGCACTAAAAGAAACGCCATATTTTCGGGTCAGCTCACGTAATTGCGTGAACTTTGGCCCATGGCTGAAGCGGATCCCCGAATGCCGGAGGCTGTGATATCACGGACGGAGGTCGTCCCAAAAGGCCTTATCTCAGGAGGTGGGCGTTTAGTCCTCATCTCTCTACAGGTGCCCACAAATAAGGAACTGTCTGGGAAGCAGGGCCGGAGGGCTGGGATCAGTGTCCCTGAAGAGTGGCCGGGCTGGGTCAGCAGAGGACGTCTGTAAACGGCGACGCTGGGGAGTTGTGCTAGAGAGTAAGAGCCCCGGGACCGAGCAGTGCTCTGGGGCTCAGCCGATCAGCAGACGAGGTGGTGAGGGGGGAATGTAACCCAGAGACCAGCATGCCCCAGGGGCTAACTGAGAGGCTGGGATTCTGCAGAGATGATGGGAAGACCTGGGAATGCTAATGTGTGGGGAACAGTAGGGAACTGCCACTGCGTATGGGAGTTTGCCTTGGATTTCTGCTCTGGCACTGTGCGCTTGCTTTTTTTTTATTTGTATCTGCTGATTCTGAATTCTTCTAAGTAAAATGTAGTTTTCTTTTTGGGACACCAGGGCTGTTTATTTCCTGGAGTGTGAGCCCCTTTGGGCCCTGCAGCTTTTCACAGGAAAGGGAAGGATGCTCTGTCTAGATGGAGAGGGCTGCGGTAAAAGGGTTCCCAGATGGTGGACTCGGGAGCAACGTCAGGAAATGTTTCTTTTACAGAAGAGGCGGTGGATGCATGGCGTGGGCTCCCGGGAGAGGCGATGGAGGCCAACACAGCAACAGAATCCAAGAAAGCCCTGGAGAGGCAGAGGGAATTAATGGGCGCATGAGGTTAAAGCCCGAGACTGGGGAGGGATTATTTTGCAGTATTGTAATGTGAAGGAGAAGGGGTAGCCTCAGGCCCCTTGACTTGCTGTCCTAGCCTCGGTTTCTCTGTTTTATAAGGCTGGTTACCCGGGGAGGCGGTTGAACCTGTACGTGGGATGGGATAGTCCTGCTGGGTCCTGCCTGCGTGCAGGGGCTGGACTGGGTGACCCAGGCTTCCTGTGATAAGCCAGAAAGGCAGAGACACCGGCGTGAGGGGACTGCGCCTCCTCCGCTGCCCTCAGATACGCTGAAATAAGCACAGTGGCTTTGCTCTCTGCATCACGAACCGGGTCACGTTGTGTGCACCGTGCACTTCAGCTTCTAACCCCCCCAGGGCTGCAGAGAGTGGGCTTTCTCCAGTCATTAATCCACCATTGATCTGAAGCCTCCCAGCCCATGTTAATGGACAGTGATCATAGATTAGGATGTCCATGATCAGGCACCAGCTGGAGTGAATTTCGCCCTGCAAGTGCTCCATCAATGCTGTGCCGTAGCACTGCGAGGGGGGGATGGAGCTGTGATGTGGTTTGCTTAATGTATCCATCAAGCCTAGAGTAACCTGCCTTCCTCCCTGATTAATCGATGCCATTAGCCAAATAATTCAAAAAATAATACCCTGCCTCCCTCTCAGGAATACCAGTTATTGCCTTTTCTGCTTTGCCTGGCTTGTAAAAGGCCGCCTGGGATGGCTGGTGACACTGTGATGCTGGAAACATAGCCCCTGAATTGAGAGGTCTTCCATTGATGGGGTCCCTTCCTTGAAGAGCTTAGCGTGTGTGCTTGAGCACAGGGAGGTGATGGAGTACATCCCTATCAGTGGCTGCAGATTACCGTGAGATTATGACATTGAATTACTTCAGTTTACTGGATGAATGTGCAGTGCCGTGAGGTTCAAGGCAGATTAATTTTCATCTGTCTGGTTCAAGACTGTTTACCTAATTCACACGGAGTAATTACTGTATGTGGCTCAGTGTGCTGGCCGTTGTTAAAGTTGGGTGGAACTGGGGCTATTGAGCCCTTTGCCAGACCCACAGTACATAGATAAAACTCCACTTTTACCTGCACTACTGGACATCCTAACAGCTTCTTGTTGCAGTGTCATGTCCATACATACTTCGTGTCCTGAGGATTCACATGCTAAAATGGCACTTATACATGCACGTGTCCATATATACTGTATGTCCTGAGGATACGCATGCTAAGATGGCACCTACAAATGCACGTGTCTATACATACTGTGTGTCCTGGGGATACACACAATAAGATGGCACCTGCCCATGCACGTGTCTGTACATACTGCGTTTCCTGAGGATACACATGCTAAGATGGCACCTGCCCATGCACGTGTCCATACATACTGTGTGTCCAGGGGATACACACAATAAGATGGCACCTGCCCATGCACGTGTCCGTACATACTGCGTTTCCTGAGGATACACACAATAAGATGGCACTTACACATGCACGTGTCTGTACATACTGCATGTCCTGGGGGATACACATAATAGAAACATAGAAATGATGGCAGAAGAAGACCAAACGGCCCATCCAGTCTGCCCAGCAAGCCTTCACACTCTTTTTTTTTTTTTCTCCTCTCTCATACTTATCTGTTACTCTTGGCCCTTAGTAACCTTTTGGTTCTGTATCCCTTCCACTCCCGCCATGATGCAGAGAGCAGTGTTGGAACTGCATCTAAGTGGATATCTAGCTTAATTAGTTAGGGATAGTAACCACCGCAATAAGCAAGCTACACCCATGCTTGTTTACCCAGTCTATGTAATTCAGTCCTTGTTGGTTGTTGTCTGTATATAGATCCACTTTTCTTCATCCCCCCTGCCATTTAAGCAGCGAGCTATGCTGGATATGCGTGAAGTATCAGTCTTCCTCCCTTGCCGTTGAAGCAAGAGCTAACTTGCATTGAAAGTGAAGTATCAGACTTTCTCCCCTGCCATTGAAGCAGATGGCACCTGCCCATGCACATGTCTGTACATACTGCGTGTCCTGGGGGATACACACAATAAGATGGCACCTGCCCATGCACGTATCCATATATACTGCATGTCCTGAGGATACACACAATAAGATGGCACCTGCCCATGCACATGTCTGTACATACTGCGTGTCCTGGGGGATACATACAATAAGATGGCACCTGCCCATGCACGTGTCCATATATACTGCATGTCCTGAGGATACAGATGCTATGTCATCTCCGCACGTGTCCATAAATACTGTGTGCCCCGAGGATGCATACACTAACATGGAATGCACACATGTCTATACATACCTTGCTTTCTGAGAATACACATAGAGACAGGGCAGTAACACATGCCTGTATCTGTGCATACCCTGAGACAGAGCATTTTACATTGTCAGCAAGTTAGAATCACCATACATAAAATATAAACATATAATAACAAACAGACTCCACAATTATTTCTAAATCTCTACTTAATCGTTATCAGTTTTACAGAGATTTAATAAAATCTTTTGTTTGTATGGTACCAGTAGTGTTTGAAACAAGCTACTTAACGTGATTGCAGTGTCTTTACCCCAAAGATCTTAGAGTGCATACTGAAGATGCATCACCCAGGTTGAGGGGATTTATGGGCTCTGCATGCTCACAGCTTAGGACTGTATCTGCTCCACGGGATGTATATCACGGCGTGACTGTAGTGTGTATGCTCTGCAGGCACTACTCTGGTTTTACCTGCACTTCTGCTGTAACTGTCACTGAAAGTGAATGTCCAGAGGGGCAGAATCCAGTCTGGAGATCTCTGGTGTTTCCCAACCTAACAGGTCTGGTTTTTAGGTTATTCATAAGGACTATTCATGAGATAGATTTGCATTCATTTGAGACCCCAGGTATGCAAATCTGTCTCATGCATAATCATTGGGTCAATCCTGAAAGCCAGACTGGTTAGGTGTGCCCCCAGGCGAGGGTTGGAAAGCACTGCCTTAGAGATAGTGAAAGCACGTTCAAAGTCGGCGCGCCTTGTAAAGGACAAATGTGTTGAAGCCAAGAGAGGGGCTGTAGCCCTGTAAGGGCAAGAGCCCATGAGACTGGAAACACTTTACAACATTCTGATACCACTCTCTGTTGGTTGTCTTTTTAATCAATTTCTGATAGGGATTATTAGGTTATAGTCTGCTAGTTTGCAGTTTACCTCAAGTTGCAACAAAAATTTTTTTTGGTATTTATTTATTTAAACCATCTTATATTCCACAATTGAATATTTAAAGGTGGAAATAGGCTTACTGATCCTCTTTAAATCTCAGTTTTTCCCTTTGCCTGTCCCTCATGTGATGTCCATTAATAAAAGAGTTTCAGACTCCGACTCTCTGCTGCTGTCATACAGCAGTGTCCCTCTGTAATGAGCAGTTGGGTCAGGAAGAGGAGGCCATGCAGATAGGCGAAGGGGGGAACCAGGACTGGGCTCAGTGCTGTCACTCGGAACCAAGGCGGCCTCACTCCAGGCCACTGAACAGGCTGAGCCAATAATGGTTTTATGGAGCTGCAGTTTTTCAGGTAATCAATGAGACTATCAGACCTATAACTCCATGCATGCAGCGAGGCAAAACCAGGCCTGCCGTGATAATTTTCTGAAAAAAGAAAGAAAGAAAGGTACCAGGTGCAATGGGGAAAAGGAAGCAAGTTCTAGAATCTTCCAGATCAGCGACCTGGCATGACCTTGCAGAAAACCACCAGAACTGGATCCGTCTGTTCACAGGACCTGCGATGAGGTGGCAACTCTTGGTCAGGGGCGCCTCAGGATGCTGGCCTGGCTGAGTCATGCATGGGGGAGATGAGTTACATGCACACATGAGCTAGGGGGACCGTTGAGCCATCGCACACAATCTAGGCGAGAAATCCCAATACGTGGCCAAACAGCGTCCCCCGTATCTTGCCTGCTCTTCCCCACGTTTTACTGTGCTGAGGAGAACGGACTCAGCCACTCTCTTCATTCCTTAAATGGAAGGGCCCGGGGCTTTTCCCCTCCCAACTGCTCATCCACTGCCTCCCCCAGCCGTCTCCCTCTCTTGCTGAGGACTGGGCCTGTTGCCCAGGTGACCCTAGTCTGATGACTATCAAAGTATCATATTGGCCCATCCAATCTGCCCAGTTATCCCTGTCCACGCTGCAAGACTTTATCCTAGCTGCCGGCAGCAGAAGCTCGATCATTTGTAGGGCATTGCTCCTAATCCAAATCATTTTTTGTTTTCTTACTTGTTGGTTCTCTCTTTCCCCTCACCCCACCCAGAGTTTGTTCTAGAGCATTCTTTCTTGTGAATAAAATTTGCTCTGGAGCCTGATCTATCCCTTTGAGATACTTAACTGTTTCTATCCTATGCCCCTCCCTCCCCATCACTGTCCTTCTCTCTGCTAGAGTTTACATATTGAGGTCATTTAGTCTTCTCTCATGGGGCTTATGGTGCAGCTGTTCTGTCTCTAACCAGACTATCCAAATGAAATGTGGCCTCACTGTTCAGGGGAGGGAGGTACTAGAGAGGCAGGGACAGCAGCTGCACTGGAGCCACACAGTGAGGGGGGGAACCCGCTGCCTGAGGCCACACCAATGCAGAGCCCTCGGCAGGAGAGAGGCGCACAGGCAGAAAGTGCAGTGATCAGATGCCCTCTCCCACCGCCGTCTCCTCTCTTGCTTTCTCTGTCTCCTCTCTGCGGTGGAAGCTGGGGAGGAAGGCCTGCTGAGCTGCTGCCCCGCCTTCTGCAGCTGATTGGCTCTCTTGAACAGAATGAGCCAATCAGCTGTGGGAGGTGGGAGGAGCCTCATACTAGGCAGAGCTGAGTCGCCATGAATTATTTTATGTACCAAGTTTGCAATTTTATATGGATCTTGACACTTGAAGGGTAACCAATGAAGAGAGGCTAAGATTCAGGAAACGAGATGGCACATAAGAGATTCCACTTAGAACACGAGCTGCGGCGTTCTGCACAAGCTGTAACGGGCAAAGGGCATTAAATGGGAGTCCAATGTACAGTGTGTTACAATAATTCAAACCACTTAGTATTAATGCTCGCGGGACTGCATGAAAAAATCTGACTCTAATGTCTTGGCCAAGCAAAGCTTGTAAATGTCAAACCAGGACTGATAGTGACTCCTAGGTTGCAAACAGGCTGCTTGACTGTGATGGTGGGGTCACCAAGGATCAAAGAGGAAGGAACATCATGAAATGGGGATTTACTGACCAAAAGAACTTTGTTTTTTGAAATATTCAGTATTAATCTATTATGAGATAGCCAACAACGAGCATATTGTAGACATCATCAATCTAACTTGAAGGTTTCAGGCCATGACTTAGAATACTGTACAAAAAAAACAATGTCATTGGCATATATCATATAATTTATACTGAGACAAGAAAAGAACTTTCCGATTGGGACTAGATCAATGTTGAATAGCACGGCTGAGAAGGCAGTGCACCCCACCTGTGACCACATCATTCCAGTCAGAGCAAGCACTACCAAGCCCAACTTGCCATCTCCTCTTAGTCAAGAACAAGGCAAATCATTTAAACACTATTCTAGCTTTGTGAAGTGAGGAGAGTCGTGTGAGAAGAATTTTGTCATAAAAAATGTCGAAAGCGGCAGAGAGGTCGAGAAGAACCAGGACATGCTCAACACCACTATCGAAATCCCTGATAAATGTTTCGAAGCTGGTCAGCAATAAGGTTTCAGTGCTGCGCAGCTTTTGGAAATCCATCTGGAAGTGGTCAATGATCGTATATGGTCAAGAAAATCTGTCAGTTGTTTGACGACTACAGCTTCAATTAACTTGGCCAAGCTGGGTAGTGATGAAATTGGACTGCAATTTGAAAGAATGGAAGGATCAGCTGTAGACGTTTTCAGTAATGGTCGAACAGAAGCTTGTTTAAGGGAATCTGAGAACTTGCTGGATGACAATGAAAACTCTTATCTGAGATCCCTGATCAGAGGGATAATAGCACTGGTAGGGGAGGAATGTAGGGTAGAGCCTTAGGTGTGTTGGGGCAGTGTGGGGTGAGATCCCTGAGCAGGGGGGAGTTTGGAGTGAGAGCTTTGGTGGGGCTGATTGTTGGGTGACTGGTGGTTGTGTTTTGATGATGGGAGGGGTGGGCCAAGCAATCATTGATCTGCCACTGCCATGCTTGCTACCTGCAGACCTTGACAGGTTTAGTGCTGTAAAGCGGTGTCTGGCTGCTTGATCTTTCCCTGCCTATTAGTGATAGAGTGGATAGAGAGAGAGAGAACTTGCTGTTTCCATTTCGTCAGGTTATTTGTAGATCTGTGCCCGGATCACTGCCTGGATGACACAAGTCCCTGCAGCTGGATAAAGGCTGGAAGTGAAAACTCCTCCATGAGAGAAATACTCTCCTCCCTAAACCCCTGCTCCTCACTTTCCCGACACCCACCAGCCCCAGTGCCCAGGAGACCCAGTCAAAGGTCTCCCGGTGTTTCAGAGTGACCCGGTTTCTGGAGGCAGACCTTGGTCTAGTCCTGAACTTTCATCCCAATGCACTGTGGGATTTGTAGTCCCTGCTTCCGCCATTTAGATTCAGCGGCGCCACAGGTGCCAGAATGCCGTGCAAAGGGGAAGAATGGCCGAGGGTTTGCCCGGGAGCGGGATCCCTCGGTTGCTCTGCTCTCCTGCACCGCCACGCACAGCCCGGTCACAAGTTCGGTAACGGATGCTGTCCAGTCCTTTCGTTATGTTCCTGACCGTGTCTCCTTCTGTCTTGCAGCTCCAGCTCAGGCCCAGATCATTCACTCGGGACAGGCCTGCGTGGTAAAGGAAGACAACATCAGCGAGCGGGTGTACACCATCCGGGAGGGGGATGTGCTGGTCCTGCAGTGCCTGGTGACGGGACACCCGCGGCCGCAGGTAATCCTCAGGTTGCCCTTCGCTGCCACCGTGCCCGTACCAGGATGGTCGGAGGCGAAGGGATGTTAGGGTGTTTTAATCACAGGGGTGGGGGCTGCAGCAGGACTCCTTCCTCCCACTCGAAGCTCTGGGACGAGCCTGAGCACCAGCAGCCCTGACGGACTGGTGACTGACTGTGGCTGAGCCTGAGGTCCAGACTCTTAAATGCAGGCTTTTAAAGTATTCCTCAGACCCCCCCCTAGGATGAGAAGCAAGTTGTGAGGTCCATATTCAGAGGCGGATAATTCTGCACAGAATACACACAGACAGTCCCTGCTCCGTGGAGCTTACAGTCTAGAGTCACCCAGGCAAGACAAATAATGTTTTAGTAATCACTGAAATATTCCAGTGAAACATATCTGACGCGAGAGAATGAAGGGCATTTATAACCAAGCTCAAAGCCGTGCATTTTTAAGTAAGGCTTGAATATGGCCAGAGAGGGAGCAAGGCGCGATAACCATTCCAGGCTCCTGGAGCCACAAGACAGCAAAGGAGGAGAAGACTAGTGTGCCTGATGAACAAATGTCACAGGGAGGGACATATAGGGAAATCAGAGAGGAGAGGTAGCCTGGAGCTGCAGAGTAGTTTTGAACCAAATGTAGAAGCAGATAGGAGGTCAGGAATGATATGATAACAGAGAAAACATAAGGATGAAGGGGCAGCCGAGGGAGAGGGGAGCCCTGTGTGAGATGCCGAGATGGGGGTGGAGAGCTGAGGGCCTGTCGGGGCAGAGAGGGATAGCGTTTTAGCGAGAGATGAATGCTGGAGAGGGGAGCGAGGGAAGAGGTAAGCTGGGTGTGAGAGAGAGGTGGAGGAGAGCGGCACGTGAGCCGGAGAGAGTGAGAGCCAGAGCGGGCCGCCACGTTCAGGAGGACTCTGGAGAGCTGGGCTCTGCGTTTCCCCATGCTGACATTTAACTGGCTGCATCTTCATTTTCACCCCTCACCACAAGGAAACACAGAAGTGAAAAGGTGAAGCTGGGCTCAGGAGTAACTGCGAGGCATCTGCTTGTAGCCTCCCTGATCCAGGGCATTATTTTAGGAGTTTAATAGGGATTCAGAAGAATAATCAGACGAAAAGATCCGCTTTAATCCTTAAATCTTCCACTGAGCCGCACGCTCCCACCTGCCACAATCCCTAGCTTTAGGCAGCTCCCGGGCCGCAGCTTCACCGCCGGCCCTCGCGATAGCCCCGCTGGGCCATGCGTTAATATTTCTCTCGCTGCTGTACTTGTCGATCCAGCGTCGGTCATTAGCACATGTCCGCCTGTCTGCAGGTTTAAAACAAAAGTAGAGGGGGGCCAGGCAAATAAATTCACCGGCAAAACAAACCAGGTGGCTTTATGTCTGATTCGCTTCCACCGCGGTTCAGAGTGGAAAGGGCTCGCTAGGTTGGTTTTTTTTTCCTTTAAAGCCGTGGGTCGGGCGTAGCGGTGGATTTTGCCCCAAAACAGCAGCATTTTAAAGAAACCTTTCCTGGAATTGCTTCAGATCAAAACCTGCAAGCCGCAGATTCCAGTGCAGACGAGAAACCAAAACACTAACACGTCTTTCCGATCAGGAATGAAAGGGTTAAGAAATAAAAAGGAGAGAATTATAGCAGGTGCTCTGTTTTTATTGCATGAAGTTACCACATTTGTGATCTAGCCCGTCTGACAGGGCATTTTCTGTACGTGAGGGATGAGATAGTGAGGGGTTAGTTATGCCTGATTTGCCAGAAGTGAGGTTTGGACACAGCGTGGAGCTAGGAAACTGCAGAGGGCAGGACGGGAGCGCACGAAGAGGGGATAGAAATATCCAGGGGGCTACACAGGATCTCAGGCAGAGGGAGATTGTGTCCAACCTTCTTTGATTGCTTGATTAGAGAATTAGATCAAGGGCTTGAACTGGATGTGCTTTACCTGGATCTCAGCAAACATTTGGCTGTCTCACTTCTTCCTTCTTCTCCATCCCCAGCCCCAGCTGTTCTTCACTTGATGAGCACTGGTGGGGGAAGGTCAGCTGGGGATGGAGGACCCCTGGGGTCAAGAGGAGGAGATGGGTAGAACCAATGGGTCCTTTCTCTCCAGCCTCCTTCTGCTCTCTGCAGTGCCGGTGGAAGGGCGTCCAGCCGTCCTGATCTCTCTCAAATCACATACGACGAACGACACCGAAAATGGAAAATGCCCTTTCAAAGCGGCCGCCCTGCCCACTTCCGGCGTCCTGGGCCACTTCTTCCGCTGGCACTGCCTCTCTGCCCTGGGGATGCTGGTCCTCCATTCTCAGCCTCCCCATGAATCCTCCAGTGGTCCTGGAGCCCCTGGTAGTCCCCCAGCCCCAGAAAATTACCCCCCTCTAGCAGTGTCCACGGGCTCTTCTGATCAGGAGTGCAAGGATGCAGGTTCCATTGAAACCCATGAAAAGCACGGCAAAAGGCTCCCAGCTTCAGGATCCGGACCTACGGAGCGAACATTAAGGCCCAGAGAAGGTCAGTTCTCAGCTTCGGACACTGGCATCGTATGATCTCTGGCACTCAGCTGCCGGAGTGATGCAAGAGGGGCACTGAGTTTGTTATTAGGAAGTGGAGAGCTAGATGAGAGTGTTGAAGCAGTGGAAGTGGGAACTGATAAAAGATGAAGAAAAGCTTTCATTTACAATTATCACGGCAGCAAACGAGCTAAAACAGCTGGAAAAGATCAGTCAGCAGGGAGCGGATTTCGACGCCAGGGGATTGCAATGTCGGCGTCTGGAAATCCCTTGCCGTGAGTTTGGAGCAGAAGGCTGGTGTCGGGGACGGGTTTAGTGATGTTCTTGGGGACGTCACGTCCGCTGCTGTCCCAGGGAGAACAGGCAGGCTGGCCTGCGCCATGGCGAGTGGCTAAGTGACCACGCTAAGGACCAAGCCAGACAGGGAAGGGACCAGCTAGGGTCGATAGTCACTGCTGATGAGGATCCGGCCCAGCTGAGAGAGCCATCCAACATCTGGCGCGCGAGTCTGCTGCTGGGAGTCCCCGTCTTACCCGAATCTTGCTTCCGTTTACAAGCCAAGTGGCTGCAGGTGCACACGCTTGGATCATAGAAGGAGACCATGCTCTAAGCACGCAGTCATTTGCAGGACAGATTATTTATGATAACGGGCATCGTTCCTACCTCATAATGAACTCGCTGCTGCTCATTGACCAACAGCAAACTGGAGCAGAGTGCGGATCGTCAAGCAGCTGGCCCTTGCTTCGAGCTGACAATTGTGGGCCGGGCCTGGGGACCTCTGTCCTTTTTCAACGCGACTAAGCAAGGGGGTCATCCCTAACTGCAGGCCCTCCGCTCTGCATTACAGGAAAGGCTGGGGGTGGCATCAACATTGCCATGAGGATTATTGATCTGTTTACAAGGATAACAAAGAGAAGAATGCCAGCGGGTATTGGAAATGCAGGCAGCTCTTTCTCAGAGCGTATGGAGGAGAATTTCCGATCTCTCCTGCCTTGAATGCAGGCTGGGATTTTGCAAGAAGAAACATGTCGGCTTGGTGGGGGCACAGCAGGAAGTACAGCTGTAAATGAGATATGTCCTCACCCACCGCAAAGGGGTTAAAATATTCAGGAATAATTAGGAGCTGGTGAAAGAAGAACATTTCCATCTGCGCAGATAATACTGAACGCTGCAAAAGACAATGTATGGAAAACATCATTACTTATACTGCAACAGAGCCTGCCATCTCTAGGACTGGGTCAGGGGATGGGTGCAGAGATACAGAGCCTGTCACCTCTAGGACTGGAGGGCTCAGGGGATGGGCGCAGGGATACAGAGCCTGTCACCTCTAGGACTGGAGGGCTCAGGGGATGGGCGCAGGGATACAGAGCCTGTCACCTCTAGGACTGGATCAGGGGATGGGTACAGGGATACAGAGCCTGTCACCTCTAGGACTGGAGGGAGCAGGGGATGGGAGCAGGGATACAGAGCCTGTCACCTCTAGGACTGGAGGGCTCAGGGGATGGGTACAGGGATACAGAGCCTGTCACCTCTAGGACTGGAGGGCTCAGGGGATGGGAGCAGGGATACAGAGCCTCTCACCTCTAGGACTGGAGGGATCAGGGGATGGGAGCAGAGATACAGAGCCTGTCACCTCTAGGACTGGAGGGATCAGGGGATGGGTACAGGGATACAGAGCCTCTCACCTCTAGGACTGGAGGGATCAGGGGATGGGAGCAGGGATACAGAGCCTCTCACCTCTAGGACTGGAGGGATCAGGGGATGGGAGCAGGGATACAGAGCCTGTCACCTCTAGGACTGGAGTGATCAGGGGATGGGCGCAGGGATACAGTGCCTGTCACCTCTAGGACTGGAGGGATCAGAGGATGGGAGCAGGGATACAGAGCCTGTCACCTCTAGGACTGGAGGGTTCAGGGAATGGGTGCAGGGATAGAGAGCCCGTCACCTCTAGGACTGGAGGGATCAGGGGATGGGAGCAGGGATGCAGAGCCTGTCACCTCTAGGACTGGAGGGAGCAGGGGATGGGAGCAGGGATGCAGAGCCTGTCACCTCTAGGACTGGAGTGATCAGGGGATGGGCGCAGGGATACAGAGCCTGTCACCTCTAGGACTGGAGGGATCAGGGGATGGGAGCAGGGATGCAGAGCCTGTCACCTCTAGGACTGGAGGGATCAGGGGATGGGGGCAGGGATACAGAGCCTGTCACCTCTAGGACTGGAGGGCTCAGGGGATGGGAGCAGGGATGCAGAGCCTGTCACCTCTAGGACTGGAGGGAGCAGGGGATGGGAGCAGGGATGCAGAGCCTGTCACCTCTAGGACTGGAGGGAGCAGGGGATGGGCGCAGGGATACAGTGCCTGTCACCTCTAGGACTGGAGGGATCAGGGGATGGGAGCAGGGATGCAGAGCCTGTCACCTCTAGGACTGGAGGGCTCAGGGGATGGGTGGAGGGATATAGAGCCTGTCACCTCTAGGACTGGAGGGCTCAGGGGATGGGTGCAGGGATACAGAGCCTGTCACCTCTAGGACTGGAGGGCTCAGGGGATGGGTGCAGGGATACAGAGCCTGTCACCTCTAGGACTGGAGGGCTCAGGGGATGGGTGCAGGCTCTCTAGGACTGGAGGGCTCAGGGGATGGGTGCAGGGATACAGAGCCTGTCACCTCTAGGACTGGAGGGCTCAGGGGATGGGCGCAGGGATACAGAGCCTGTCACCTCTAGGACTGGAGGGCTCAGGGGATGGGTGCAGGGATACAGAGCCTGTCACCTCTAGGACTGGAGGGATCAGGGGATGGGTGCAGGCTCTCTAGGACTGGAGGGCTCAGGGGATGGGCGCAGGGATACAGAGCCTGTCACCTCTAGGACTGGAGGGCTCAGGGGATGGGCGCAGGGATACAGAGCCTGTCACCTCTAGGACTGGAGGGATCAGGGGATGGGAGCAGGGATACAGAGCCTGTCACCTCTAGGACTGGATCAGGGGATGGGAGCAGGGATACAGAGCCTGTCACCTCTAGGACTGGAGGGCTCAGGGGATGGGGGCAGGGATACAGAGCCTTTCTCTAGGACTGGAGGGCTCAGGGGATGGGAGCAGGGATACAGAGTCTGTCACCTATAGGACTGGAGGGCTCAGGGGATGGGTGCAGGGATACAGAGCCTGTCACCTCTAGGACTGGAGGGATCAGGGGATGGGAGCAGGGATGCAGAGCCTGTCACCTCTAGGACTGGAGGGCTCAGGGGATGGGTGGAGGGATATAGAGCCTGTCACCTCTAGGACTGGAGGGCTCAGGGGATGGGAGCAGGGATACAGAGCCTGTCACCTCTAGGACTGGAGGGATCAGGGGATGGGTGCAGGCTCTCTAGGACTGGAGGGCTCAGGGGATGGGCGCAGGGATACAGAGCCTGTCACCTCTAGGACTGGAGGGCTCAGGGGATGGGCGCAGGGATACAGTGCCTGTCACCTCTAGGACTGGAGGGATCAGGGGATGGGTGCAGGAATAGAGAGTCTGTCACCTCTAGGACTGGAGGGCTCAGGGGATGGGCGCAGGATCTCTAGGACTGGAGGGCTCAGGGGATGGGTGCAGGCTCTCTAGGACTGGAGGGCTCAGGGGATGGGTGCAGGGATACAGAGCCTGTCACCTCTAGGACTGGAGGGCCCAGGGGATGGGAGCTGGAATACAGAACCTGTCACCTTTAGGACTGGAGGGCGTAGGGAATGGGCGCAGGGATACAGAGTCTGTCACCTATAGGACTGGAGGGCTCAGGGGATAGTGCAGGGATACAGAGCCCATCCCCTGTATCACTTAGTAACTTTATTGTGTGTCCCCTCCTCTTTGTTGTCTTTGAAGGAGTAAACAACTGATTAATTTTTAGTTGTTCCATTGCACTCTTTCTATTATTGACCTATGTCATATCTCCCTTCAGCTGTCTTCCTCTCACTGGGTTGCACCTCCCATCAATCTCCTGCCATCTCCCTTAGTAGTCATCCTTCTTGGTTTCACTGCTCCTCATCATACCCACACTAAATTTCTTATCCCTCTCACCACGCCATTTCACTCAGTAACCCTCACATTCTCTCACCTCCTCCAGTTTGATGTACTTACTCCATCATCCTGCTTGGACTCCCTCACCCTCAGTTATCTTCTCTCATCTTCTCTTTCTGATTTACTCTCACCTCTAGTCATCTTCCTGAATAATATCTTCTTTTTCTACCAATATCATCTCTATCATACACCCTATCCCTTCACTTCTCTCTCTTCCTCTTTCTGTCTCAATCCTGTCCTCATCCTAAACTCTAATTCTGGCCCTCCCTCACCCTCTCCACCCCATCATACCTCTGCTGCTTCTTTATCATCCTTCTCTTCACCACCTCTTGTTCTGTCATCCTCATTCCCTCTTCACCACCTCAGTCTCTCACTCACACACTCTCTCTATCATTGCTTCTGCCCTATCCCAATCTCAGCACCTTCTCTGGCTCTCTTCACCCCTCACCACCACCTCTGGTTTTCTTTCACACCGATCTCCCACCTCTGGCTCTCTTATGCCCCCACCCCCTCCATTTCCATCACTTCTTTTGCACCCTTCCTCGTCTTTTGCCTTTGCACTCCCCCATAGCTCTTATGCACCTTGCTGCAAATTTTCACTCTTGATTTCAGGGAGGTGGAGGAGGGAAAGACGTTTACCTCTTCTTCTCATGCGCTTCCCGGAAGTTACCCCTCCTCATAGGGAGGGGCATTGTTTGACTATGAATGGCAAAATGGGACAAACGAGTTTATTTTCAGTTTGATTCTTTGCGACTGAACCGAAATAATGAGGCACCAGAAAGAAAGTTTATTTTTTTCAGTTCATTTGCATTAATGACATTAAAATCTGTGGGGGAAGAAAAACAATGCATTTCTTTTTTTTTTTTTTACTTCAAGCCAGTCCGTGTGGCGGCAGTTGGAAATGGGACAAGGAAAGGCTGGGACTAATCACGTTGAAGCATTTTTTTCAACCAATCTATCCGAGCTTGCAGCCACATGTCATGACATCTGCGCACGTTCGTGGGCCTGTGCCCGAGGATGCGGCCATTTTATAGCATGCGTGCGTATACGCACGCATGTTATAAAATAGCCTGACGCATGCAGTTTTAAGTGGGTGCGCCAATGCGCACAAATACCGCTTCTACTGTGTAAGCGGGGGGATTTTAAAAGACACGGGCGCTGATGCCATTGCCAGTTTTCCCAGTTCATTCCTAGTTCACCCAGTTAAGTAATAGGACTTCCAAACTCCTTAGTTTAATAGCCTCCCTTCTCCTTTAAAACCCTGCTCATTTGCCTAGATTTTTTTGTTTTATAAGATACTCATACATTATCCACAGTAGAAATAAAGTTACTCACCAGGGGACCCCGACGTGCGCCAGTAGGCATAAATATTTACACGCTAATTTCAAGTTTAAATTCAGGAACGCCCATGCCCCACCCAGATCACACCCACACCCTGCCCCTTTTTTTGCACTTTTCATTTGTGAGAGTGGCGGCAAGTACGTACATATCTGGACAGTTTTTTAAATCTGCTTGGAGCGCGCTGGCCCCACATATTCACACATCACCTAATTGATGTGCGCATCGGGCTTTTAAATTCACCTTTAATTTTTTTCAGTCATCCTTCTGTTGGATCTCAGAAAGAAAAGGCAGAGGTTCTGAAGCTCCTTGCTTCAAAGTTCAGAGTAAAAGAAAAGCTTATAAAAACTATTAGACTGAGAGGAGAAAGTAAGGTGTGCTGTCACTGTGTCCTAACTGTGGTTAGGTGTATTAGTAGCAGGAGAAGTTTTAATCTCTCTGACAGAGAGTTATAGTGTATATCATCAGGATAAGACTAGTTGTACAGCAGGCAGGGTATGTCATTGTCTTCAGAAAACATACAGACAGAGATTGACTTTGTTTTTTTATAGGAGGCAGCTTGCGATCTCTGTATAAAAGGATCCATGATAGTTAACTCATTTTTGTATGCGTGTGTGACTCTTGCACTAAGTTTGTCAGTGTGCATTGTCAGCAAGTATCAGCAATTCTTTTTGCTCTGTGGTCTCCTGTCAGTGTATGCCCACACTAGGGTGAATATTGTAACACTAAAATCCCCTTCCCACTAGTCATGTGTTTTAATAGATTCCATCATATTACTGGCACCAAGACAAGGCAATGGAAGAGGGATAGTGAAGACTCTTTCTCCAGAGATCCCTGGGGTCAACACGAGTAACAGTTCTGATGACGTGAAGCATGGGATCAAGAGAAAGTTTTCTAAGAGGCAGGTTAGGCGAGAAGCAGGAGAATTAGTCATCTACTCACATCTCCACTGTTGATATAGTGCAGGTGCAGAAGAAGGCAGATTCAGTGAAGGGCGGCAGCAGCAGCAGTGGGAGAGGACTAGGAGGGTGTCCATGAAAGGCAGGACAGTGCTCCCTGTCTCGTTCTGATCAGTGTCTGCAGCAGAACGTTGAAGAGCCTACATGGGAAGGATTGGAAGAGTTAGAGGAAGGGGATATTGAAGGTCTGGTAGCGGAGGAGGGGTTGCAGAACTTAGCTGTGATATTTGATGAGCAGCCACAGGCTGGTCATACTCCGGGGACCCTGTCCTCCAATCAAAAGAGCAGAGCAGGAAAGCCATAGCAAGAGGAAGTCTCTCTCCCAAGCTGGCCCTTGGCCCCTTTGCCCCCACCCATGTGACAGCAGCAGCAAGCAGATGGGGTGGTGTAAAATGTTCTGCATCACTGCCTCGGGGCAAGAGTAAGCAGCTTCAAGGATGGTGACATGATTGTCCAGGATGAGCAACTCCTGCAGGCAGTAGAGAACCTAAGATTTAAGTGGCTGCTGCACCTCTTAGCCCTTAATTACATTCAGGCCAATACAATACAGCGCGCTGTGGTGGAGTGCACTGTTAGCCCGCGTTTGGCCACGCGTTTTCGACGCGCTATTTTTACCCCTTATACAGTAAGGGGTAATAGTGCGTCGAAAACGTGCGGCAAATCCCCCCCCCCCCCCCCCCCCGAAACTAATAGCGCCCGCAAATGCATGTTGATGGCCCTATTAGTTATTCCCACGCGATACAGAAAGTAAAATGTGCAGCCAAGCTGCACATTTTACTTTTAGAAATTAATGCCTGCCCAAAGGCTGGCGTTAATTTCTGCCGGTACCGGGAAAGTGTACAGAAAAGCAGAAAAACTGCTTTTCTGTACACCTTCTGACTTAATATCATGGCGATATTAAGTCAGAGGCCCCAAAAATCGAGCATCCGGAAAACGGATGCTCAATTGTGTCGGCATCCGTTTTCCGAACCCGTCGCTGTCAGCGGGCTCGAAAACCGACGCCGGAAAAATTGAGCGTCGGCTGTCAAACCCACTAACTGCCGCCGCTCTTGTCAAAAAGGAGGCGCTAGGGACGCGTTAGTGTCCCTAGCGCCTCTTTTTACCATGGGCCCTCATTTAAATACTTGATCGCGCACCCAGGAGAGTGGCCTGGGTGCGCGTTGGGAGAGCGGGCGCTCGCCTCGGAGTGCCGACTCTCCCGCAGGATTTACTGCATTGGCCTTAAAGTGCACTTCAGGACAACGTGCAGTAATAGGTGGATGATCTCCATGCTATACACCTGCAGGCACAGAGGGCAGTATTCATTTCACCAGCAACAACCAGTCTAGCCAGAATGCAACACATGCCTACCCCTGCCTGATGTTCACTGGTGGCAGCCTGATGAGGAAGAGGAGGCAGCAGATTTAGCAGGAGCTCACTGGCAGAGAACAGCTGGGCTGTGCTGTATATTCCCAGGTGGTGAACTAGAGCCATCCCTTGGTTCATATCTTAGTAGCGACAAGGGGGTGATTGAGGGCTGGCAGTTAGGCTGGAAACGCATGATTGTTCTTGGGTAGTAGCAAGAACATGATCAGGGCAGCGGGTGATGGTGAGTTTATGCTTTGCATACTTGCTTCAGCGGGCACTACGTGATGCCCTGGGGCTGGAGGCCAAGAAGGACAGCAGCTTGGTCCTGCAGGAAAAGAGCGGGGCAGTAGCTCCGTGAGAAGCAGGAAACGATGGGAGTGCCTGTGCACCAGCTTATTCGGGACGTAGGCAGCAGGTGAAATTCCACCTATCGTATGATGCAGAGGTGAGCGGAGCAAGAGAGAAACCCCTTCAAGAGTTGTCTGTGGATGCTGGTGCGCAGCACCCTCTCAGGTGCCAGGATTGCTTACACATAATGCAGGCAGTACAGGTCTGGAAGAGACCACCCCGGGAAAGGTCATGCCCATATCCTGGAGGAGAGGTTACAGGCTTTTTAGCAGGAACAGGCACTGGCACCAGAAGTGTGGATTTTCATGGCTTGTTTGCAGTTGCAACTGCAAAATCCACTCCTACCCCTCACCAAGCTGGATCTTTACATGCTGGCCACCCTGTGTGACCTTTGGGCATACCTGGGAGCTCCTGACTTGCTCTTGATAACCAGGCAGCGGAAAGGAATGATATGCATTAGCTTTTCCCTTCCACCACTCCCCTGCTAAGTCACGCTTGCTCTCTTCTCCCCATCACCACTTTTCTCCCTTCCGGGGATGACCCCCAGCATTCCCTCCTTTCCTCTCTCCCTGACCCAGCAATATCTTTGTTTCTCCTATGTCACAGCTCCCTGCCTTGTGCACCCTCACTCTGCCTTCCTCAGCCAAGCCTTGTCCTGGAATCGCAGCTGCAGACAGCGCTGTGTATGTGGCAGCTCTCTCCAGTTTCTCGTCACGTTCCTCCGGCGGCGAGAGCTCCAAGCTCATCCTGCTTCTCCTGTCCCCTGCAGGCTTCCTGAGGAAATGGCAGAGGATGAGGTTAGAGCAGACAGTGCAGAGCAGAAAACGATGCCTCTACTCCCTTGTCCAGCCCCTCTCCTCCTGTTCCCTGCAGGCTTCCTGAAGAAGAGGGTTTGCAGCAGTAAACAGAGGTCCTGAGCTTTCTAGCGTTTTCCCAGAATCGAGACCATGAATTGATGCAAATTCCCCAATTCTCTGGGTGGATTCAGAGAGTCCCCATGTATGCCTATGAGTGAAAGAGAGGATTGCCTTCCAGGAAGGTGTTCTGGATTAGTGGAAGACAAACCAGTGACTACAGTGCAAGAATGGGAGCACCAGAGGCAGCGGGGCCATGGGATGCAGTAAAGGAAAGAATGGACTCCCCAATTAGTATTGTCACCAGCAGGAACATCCTGTCAGGTACCACTTGTTCCCCCACCTTTACCTATAACCCACCTGTGGCTACCACAGAACAGGCTCTCCCGACACAGGCCATACTTACAGCAGTATTCCCCCCCCACACAGGAGACACCTGCACACATTTCAGTCACATGTTATCTTGGTCTTCAGAAGAATCATTTTATCCCCCTGTGCCTCAGTTCTAATTCTGTGTGACCTTGGGGTGAGTCACTTTATCCCCCTGTGCCTCAGTTCTAATTCTGTGTGACCTCGGGGTGAGTCACTTTATCCCCCTGTGCCTCAGTTCTAATTCTGTGTGACCTCGGGGTGAGTCACTTTATCCCCCTGTGCCTCAGTTCTAATTCTGTGTGACCTCGGGGTGAGTCACTTTATCCCCCTGTGCCTCAGTTCTAATTCTGTGTGACCTCGGGGTGAGTCACTTTATCCCCCTGTGCCTCAGTTCTAATTCTGTGTGACCTTGGGGTGAGTCACTTTATCCCCCTGTGCCTCAGTTCTAATTCTGTGTGACCTCGGGGTGAGTCACTTTATCCCCCTGTGCCTCAGTTCTAATTCTGTGTGACCTCGGGGTGAGTCACTTTATCCCCCTGTGCCTCAGTTCTAATTCTGTGTGACCTTGGGGTGAGTCACTTTATCCCCCTGTGCCTCAGTTCTAATTCTGTGTGACCTTGGGGTGAGTCACTTTATCCCCCTGTGCCTGAGTTCTAATTCTGTGTGACCTCGGGGTGAGTCACTTTATCCCCCTGTGCCTCAGTTCTAATTCTGTGTGACCTTGGGGTGAGTCACTTTATCCCCCTGTGCCTCAGTTCTAATTCTGTGTGACCTCGGGGTGAGTCACTTTATCCCCCTGTGCCTCAGTTCTAATTCTGTGTGACCTTGGGGTGAGTCACTTTATCCCCCTGTGCCTGAGTTCTAATTCTGTGTGACCTCGGGGTGAGTCACTTTATCCCCCTGTGCCTGAGTTCTAATTCTGTGTGACCTTGGGGTGAGTCACTTTATCCCCCTGTGCCTCAGTTCTAATTCTGTGTAACCTTGGGGTGAGTCACTTTATCCCCCTGTGCCTCAGTTCTAATTCTGTGTGACCTTGGGGTGAGTCACTTTATCCCCGTGTGCCTCAGTTCTAATTCTGTGTAACCTTGGGGTGAGTCACTTTATCCCCCTGTGCCTGAGTTCTAATTCTGTGTAACCTTGGGGTGAGTCACTTTATCCCCCTGTGCCTCAGTTCTAATTCTGTGTGACCTCGGGGTGAGTCACTTTATCCCCCTGTGCCTCAGTTCTAATTCTGTGTAACCTTGGGGATGAGTCACTTTATCCCCCTGTGCCTCAGTTCTAATTCTGTGTAACCTTGGGGATGAGTCACTTTATCCCCCTGTGCCTCAGTTCTAATTCTGTGTGACCTCGGGGTGAGTCACTTTATCCCCCTGTGCCTCAGTTCTAATTCTGTGTGACCTTGGGGTGAATCACTTTATCCCTCTGTGCCTCAGTTCTAATTCTGTGTGACCTCGGGGTGAGTCACTTTATCCCCCTGTGCCTGAGTTCTAATTCTGTGTGACCTTGGGGTGAATCACTTTATCCCTCTGTGCCTCAGTTCTAATTCTGTGTGACCTTGGGGTGAGTCACTTTATCCCCCTGTGCCTCAGTTCTAATTCTGTGTGACCTTGGGGTGAATCACTTTATCCCTCTGTGCCTCAGTTCTAATTCTGTGTGACCTCGGGGTGAGTCACTTTATCCCCCTGTGCCTCAGTTCTAATTCTGTGTGACCTCGGGGTGAGTCACTTTATCCCCCTGTGCCTCAGTTCTAATTCTGTGTAACCTTGGGATGAGTCACTTTATCCCCCTGTGCCTCAGTTCTAATTCTGTGTGACCTTGGGGTGAATCACTTTATCCCTCTGTGCCTCAGTTCTAATTCTGTGTGACCTCGGGGTGAGTCACTTTATCCCCCTGTGCCTCAGTTCTAATTCTGTGTGACCTCGGGGTGAGTCACTTTATCCCCCTGTGCCTCAGTTCTAATTCTGTGTGACCTCGGGGTGGGTCACTTTATCCCTCTGTGCCTCAGTTCTAATTCTGTGTGACCTCGGGGTGAGTCACTTTATCCCCCTGTGCCTCAGTTCTAATTCTGTGTGACCTCGGGGTGGGTCACTTTATCCCCCTGTGCCTCAGTTCTAATTGGGGCGGATTTTAAGAGCCCTGCTCGCCGGCAGGCCTATTTACATAGGCCTGCCGGCGCGCGCAGAGCCCCGGGACTCGCGTAAGTCCCGGGGTTTTTCGAGGGGGCGTGTCGGGGGCGGGGCCGATCCGCGCGGCGTTTTCGGGACGGGACGCGGCGTTTCGGGGCGGTCCGGGGGCGTAGCCGCGCCCTCCGGAACCACCTCCGGGAGGCGTAAATCCCCCGACAAAGGTAGGGGGGGGTTTTAGACAGGGCCGGGGGGTGTGCGTTAGGTAGAGGAAAGGAGGGGAAGGTGAGGGGAGGGCGAAAGCGAATTCCCTCCGAGGCCGCTCCGATTTCGGAGGTAGGCTGCGCGGCTCGGCACGCGCCGGCTACACGAAATCGGCAGCCTTGCGCGCGCCTATCCAGGATTTTAGCGGATATGCGCGGCTACGCGCAGCTACTAAAATCCAGTGTACTTTTGTTTGCGCCTGATGCGCCTACAAAAGTACGCGAAGGCGCGCTGTTTTAAAATCTACCCCATTCTGTGTGACCTTGGGGTGAGTCACTTTATCCCCCTGTGCCTCAGTTCTAATTCTGTGGGACCTCGGGGTGAGTCACTTTATCCCCCTGTGCCTCAGTTCTAATTCTGTGTGACCTCGGGGTGAGTCACTTTATCCCCCTGTGCCTCAGTTCTAATTCTGTGTGACCTCGGGGTGAGTCACTTTATCCCCCTGTGCCTCAGTTCTAATTCTGTGTGACCTCGGGGTGAGTCACTTTATCCCCCTGTGCCTCAGATCTAATTCTGTGTGACCTCGGGGTGAGTCACTTTATCCCCCTGTGCCTCAGTTCTAATTCTGTGTGACCTTGGGGTGAGTCACTTTATCCCCCTGTGCCTCAGTTCTAATTCTGTGTAAACCCGGGATGAGTCACTTTATCCCCCTGTGCCTGAGTTCTAATTCTGTGTGACCTCGGGGTGAGTCTCTTTATCCCCCTGTGCCTCAGTTCTAATTCTGTGTGACCTTGGGGCGAGTCACTTTATCCCCCTGTGCCTCAGTTCTAATTCTGTGTAACCTTGGGGTGAGTCACTTTATCCCCCTGTGCCTCAGTTCTAATTCTGTGTAACCTTGGGGTGAGTCACTTTATCCCCCTGTGCCTCAGTTCTAATTCTGTGTGACCTCGGGGTGAGTCACTTTATCCCCCTGTGCCTCAGTTCTAATTCTGTGTGACCTCGGGGTGAGTCACTTTATCCCCCTGTGCCTCAGTTCTAATTCTGTGTAACCTCGGGGTGAGTCACTTTATCCCCCTGTGCCTCAGTTCTAATTCTGTGTAACCTTGGGGTGAGTCACTTTATCCCCCTGTGCCTCAGTTCTAATTCTGTGTGACCTTGGGGTGAGTCACTTTATCCCCCTGTGCCTCAGTTCTAATTCTGTGTAACCTTGGGGTGAGTCACTTTATCCCCCTGTGCCTCAGTTCTAATTCTGTGTAACCTCGGGGTGAGTCACTTTATCCCCCTGTGCCTCAGTTCTAATTCTGTGTGACCTCGGGGTGAGTCACTTTATCCCCCTGTGCCTCAGTTCTAATTCTGTGTGACCTCGGGGTGAGTCACTTTATCCCCCTGTGCCTCAGTTCTAATTCTGTGTGACCTCGGGGTGAGTCACTTTATCCCCCTGTGCCTCAGTTCTAATTCTGTGTGACCTCGGGGTGAGTCACTTTATCCCCCTGTGCCTCAGTTCTAATTCTGTGTGACCTCGGGGTGAGTCACTTTATCCCCCTGTGCCTCAGTTCTAATTCTGTGTGACCTCGGGGTGAGTCACTTTATCCCCCTGTGCCTCAGTTCTAATTCTGTGTGACCTCGGGGTGAGTCACTTTATCCCCCTGTGCCTCAGTTCTAATTCTGTGTGACCTTGGGGTGAGTCACTTTATCCCCCTGTGCCTCAGTTCTAATTCTGTGTGACCTCGGGGTGAGTCACTTTATCCCCCTGTGCCTCAGTTCTAATTCTGTGTGACCTCGGGGTGAGTCACTTTATCCCCCTGTGCCTCAGTTCTAATTCTGTGTGACCTCGGGGTGGGTCACTTTATCCCCCTGTGCCTCAGTTCTAATTGGGGCGGATTTTAAGAGCCCTGCTCGCCGGCAGGCCTATTTACATAGGCCTGCCGGCGCGCGCAGAGCCCCGGGACTCGCGTAAGTCCCGGAGTTTTTCGAGGGGGCGTGTCGGGGGCGGGGCCGATCCGCGCGGCGTTTTCGGGACGGGACGCGGCGTTTCGGGGCGGTCCGGGGGCGTAGCCGCGCCCTCCGGAACCACCTCCGGGAGGCGTAAATCCCCCGACAAAGGTAGGGGGGGGTTTTAGACAGGGCCGGGAGGTGTGCGTTAGGTAGAGGAAAGGAGGGGAAGGTGAGGGGAGGGCGAAAGCGAATTCCCTCCGAGGCCGCTCCGATTTCGGAGGTAGGCTGCGCGGCTCGGCACGCGCCGGCTACACGAAATCGGCAGCCTTGCGCGCGCCGATCCAGGATTTTAGCGGATATGCGCGGCTACGCACAGCTACTAAAATCCAGTGTACTTTTGTTTGCGCCTGATGCGCCTACAAAAGTACGCGAAGGCGCGCTGTTTTAAAATCTACCCCATTCTGTGTGACCTTGGGGTGAGTCACTTTATCCCCCTGTGCCTCAGTTCTAATTCTGTGTGACCTCGGGGTGAGTCACTTTATCCCCCTGTGCCTGAGTTCTAATTCTGTGTAACCTTGGGGTGAGTCACTTTATCCCCCTGTGCCTCAGTTCTAATTCTGTGTGACCTCGGGGTGAGTCACTTTATCCCCCTGTGCCTCAGTTCTAATTCTGTGTAACCTTGGGGTGAGTCACTTTATCCCCCTGTGCCTGAGTTCTAATTCTGTGTAACCTTGGGGTGAGTCACTTTATCCCCCTGTGTCTCAGTTCTAATTCTGTGTGACCTCGGGGTGAGTCACTTTATCCCCCTGTGCCTCAGTTCTAATTCTGTGTGACCTCGGGGTGAGTCACTTTATCCCCCTGTGCCTCAGTTCTAATTCTGTGTAACCTTGGGGTGAGTCACTTTATCCCGCTGTGCCTGAGTTCTAATTCTGTGTAAACCCGGGATGAGTCACTTTATCCCCCTGTGCCTCAGTTCTAATTCTGTGTAACCTTGGGGTGAGTCACTTTATCCCCCTGTGCCTCAGTTCTAATTCTGTGTAAACCCGGGATGAGTCACTTTATCCCCCTGTGCCTGAGTTCTAATTCTGTGTAAACCCGGGATGAGTCACTTTATCCCCCTGTGCCTCAGTTCTAATTCTGTGTGACCTTGGGGCGAGTCACTTTATCCCCCTGTGCCTCAGTTCTAATTCTGTGTGACCTTGGGGTGAATCACTTTATCCCCCTGTGCCTCAGTTCTAATTCTGTGTAACCTTGGGGTGAGTCACTTTATCCCCCTGTGCCTGAGTTCTAATTCTGTGTGACCTCGGGGTGAGTCACTTTATCCCCCTGTGCCTGAGTTCTAATTCTGTGTAACCTTGGGGTGAGTCACTTTATCCCCCTGTGCCTCAGTTCTAATTCTGTGTGAACCTCGGGGTGAGTCACTTTATCCCCCTGTGCCTCAGTTCTAATTCTGTGTGACCTCGGGGTGAGTCACTTTATCCCCCTGTGCCTCAGTTCTAATTCTGTGTAACCTTGGGGTGAGTCACTTTATCCCCCTGTGCCTCAGTTCTAATTCTGTGTGACCTCGGGGTGAGTCACTTTATCCCCCTGTGCCTGAGTTCTAATTCTGTGTGACCTCGGGGTGAGTCACTTTATCCCCCTGTGCCTGAGTTCTAATTCTGTGTGACCTCGGGGTGAGTCACTTTATCCCCCTGTGCCTGAGTTCTAATTCTGTGTAACCTTGGGGTGAGTCACTTTATCCCCCTGTGCCTCAGTTCTAATTCTGTGTGACCTTGGGGTGAGTCACTTTATCCCCCTGTGCCTCAGTTCTAATTCTGTGTGACCTTGGGGTGAGTCACTTTATCCCCCTGTGCCTCAGTTCTAATTCTGTGTGACCTTGGGGTGAGTCACTTTATCCCCCTGTGCCTCAGTTCTAATTCTGTGTAACCTTGAGGTGAGTCACTTTATCCCCCTGTGCCTCAGTTCTAATTCTGTGTGACCTCGGGGTGAGTCACTTTATCCCCCTGTGCCTCAGTTCTAATTCTGTGTGACCTCGGGGTGAGTCACTTTATCCCCCTGTGCCTCAGTTCTAATTCTGTGTAACCTTGGGGTGAGTCACTTTATCCCCCTGTGCCTCAGTTCTAATTCTGTGTGACCTTGGGGTGAGTCACTTTATCCCCCTGTGCCTCAGTTCTAATTCTGTGTGACCTCGGGGTGAGTCACTTTATCCCCCTGTGCCTCAGTTCTAATTCTGTGTAACCTTGGGGTGAGTCACTTTATCCCCCTGTGCCTGAGTTCTAATTCTGTGTAACCTTGGGGTGAGTCACTTTATCCCCCTGTGCCTCAGTTCTAATTCTGTGTAACCTCGGCGTGAGTCACTTTATCCCCCTGTGCCTCAGTTCTAATTCTGTGTGACCTCGGGGTGAGTCACTTTATCCCCCTGTGCCTCAGTTCTAATTCTGTGTGACCTCAGGGGTGAGTCACTTTATCCCCCTGTGCCTCAGTTCTAATTCTGTGTGACCTTGGGGTGAGTCACTTTATCCCCCTGTGCCTCAGTTCTGATTCTGTGTGACCTTGGGGTGAGTCACTTTATCCCCCTGTGCCTCAGTTCTAATTCTGTGTAACCTCGAGGTGAGTCACTTTATCCCCCTGTGCCTCAGTTCTAATTCTGTGTAACCTCGAGGTGAGTCACTTTATCCCCCTGTGCCTCAGTTCTAATTCTGTGTGACCTTGGGGTGAGTCACTTTATCCCCCTGTGCCTCAGTTCTAATTCTGTGTGACCTTGGGGTGAGTCACTTTATCCCCCTGTGCCTCAGTTCTAATTCTGTGTAAACCTTGGGGTGAGTCACTTTATCCCCCTGTGCCTCAGTTCTAATTCTGTGTAACCTTGGGGTGAGTCACTTTATCCCCCTGTGCCTCAGTTCTAATTCTGTGTGACCTGGGGTGAGTCACTTTATCCCCCTGTGCCTCAGTTCTAATTCTGTGTGACCTCGGGGTGAGTCACTTTATCCCCCTGTGCCTCAGTTCTAATTCTGTGTGACCTTGGGGTGAGTCACTTTATCCCCCTGTGCCTCAGTTCTAATTCTGTGTGACCTCGGGTGAGTCACTTTATCCCCCTGTGCCTCAGTTCTAATTCTGTGTGACCTCGGGGTGAGTCACTTTATCCCCCTGTGCCTCAGTTCTAATTCTGTGTAACCTCGGGGTGAGTCACTTTATCCCCTGTGCCTCAGTTCTAATTCTGTGTGACCTCGGGGTGAGTCACTTTATCCCCCTGTGCCTCAGTTCTAATTCTGTGTAACCTCGGGGTGAGTCACTTTATCCCCCTGTGCCTCAGTTCTAATTCTGTGTGACCTCGGGGTGAGTCACTTTATCCCCCTGTGCCTCAGTTCTAATTCTGTGTGACCTTGGGGTGAGTCACTTTATCTCCCTGTGCCTCAGTTCTAATTCTGTGTAACCTTGGGGTGAGTCACTTTATCCCCCTGTGCCTCAGTTCTAATTCTGTGTGACCTTGGGGTGAGTCACTTTATCCCCCTGTGCCTCAGTTCTGATTCTGTGTGACCTTGGGGTGAGTCACTTTATCCCCCTGTGCCTCAGTTCTGATTCTGTGTAAACTCAAGGTGAGTCACTTTATCCCCCTGTGCCTCAGTTCTAATTCTGTGTAAACTCGAGGTGAGTCACTTTATCCCCCTGTGCCTCAGTTCTAATTCTGTGTGACCTTGGGGTGAGTCACTTTATCCCCCTGTGCCTCAGTTCTAATTCTGTGTGACCTTGGGGTGAGTCACTTTATCCCCCTGTGCCTCAGTTCTAATTCTGTGTGACCTTGGGGTGAGTCACTTTATCCCCCTGTGCCTCAGTTCTAATTCTGTGTGACCTTGGGGTGAGTCACTTTATCCCCCTGTGCCTCAGTTCTGATTCTGTGTGACCTTGGGGTGAGTCACTTTATCCCCCTGTGCCTCAGTTCTAATTCTGTGTGACCTCGGGGTGGGTCACTTTATCCCCCTGTGCCTCAGTTCTAATTCTGTGTGACCTCAGGGTGAGTCACTTTATCCCCCTGTGCCTCAGTTCTAATTCTGTGTAAACTCGAGGTGAGTCACTTTATCCCCCTGTGCCTCAGTTCTAATTCTGTGTAAACTCGAGGTGAGTCACTTTATCCCCCTGTGCCTCAGTTCTAATTCTGTGTAAACCCGGGATGAGTCACTTTATCCCCCTGTGCCTCAGTTCTGATTCTGTGTAACCTTGGGGTGAGTCACTTTATCCCCCTATGCCTCAGTTCTAATTCTGTGTAAACTCGAGGTGAGTCACTTTATCCCCCTGTGCCTCAGTTCTAATTCTGTGTGACCTTGGGGTGAGTCACTTTATCCCCCTGTGCCTCAGTTCTAATTCTGTGTGACCTTGGGGTGAGTCACTTTATCCCCCTGTGCCTCAGTTCTAATTCTGTGTGACCTTGGGGTGAGTCACTTTATCCCCCTGTGCCTCAGTTCTAATTCTGTGTAACCTTGGGGTGAGTCACTTTATCCCCCTGTGCCTCAGTTCTAATTCTGTGTGACCTTGGGGTGAGTCACTTTATCCCCCTGTGCCTCAGTTCTAATTCTGTGTGACCTCGGGGTGAGTCACTTTATCCCCCTGTGCCTCAGTTCTAATTCTGTGTAACCTTGGGGTGAGTCACTTTATCCCCCTGTGCCTCAGTTCTAATTCTGTGTGACCTCAGGGTGAGTCACTTTATCCCCCTGTGCCTCAGTTCTGATTCTGTGTGACCTTGGGGTGAGTCACTTTATCCCCCTGTGCCTCAGTTCTAATTCTGTGTGACCTCGGGGTGGGTCACTTTATCCCCCTGTGCCTCAGTTCTAATTCTGTGTGACCTCAGGGTGAGTCACTTTATCCCCCTGTGCCTCAGTTCTGATTCTGTGTGACCTTGGGGTGAGTCACTTTATCCCCCTGTGCCTCAGTTCTGATTCTGTGTAAACCCGGGATGAGTCACTTTATCCCCCTGTGCCTCAGTTCTAATTCTGTGTAAACTCGAGGTGAGTCACTTTATCCCCCTGTGCCTCAGTTCTAATTCTGTGTAAACTCGAGGTGAGTCACTTTATCCCCCTGTGCCTCAGTTCTAATTCTGTGTGACCTTGGGGTGAGTCACTTTATCCCCCTGTGCCTCAGTTCTAATTCTGTGTGACCTCGGGGTGAGTCACTTTATCCCCCTGTGCCTCAGTTCTAATTCTGTGTGACCTCGGGGTGAGTCACTTTATCCCCCTGTGCCTCAGTTCTAATTCTGTGTGACCTCGGGGTGAGTCACTTTATCCCCCTGTGCCTCAGTTCTAATTCTGTGTGACCTCGGGGTGAGTCACTTTATCCCCCTGTGCCTCAGTTCTAATTCTGTGTGACCTTGGGGTGAGTCACTTTATCCCCCTGTGCCTCAGTTCTGATTCTGTGTGACCTTGGGGTGAGTCACTTTATCCCCCTGTGCCTCAGTTCTGATTCTGTGTAAACCCGGGATGAGTCACTTTATCCCCCTGTGCCTCAGTTCTAATTCTGTGTAAACTCGAGGTGAGTCACTTTATCCCCCTGTGCCTCAGTTCTAATTCTGTGTAAACTCGAGGTGAGTCACTTTATCCCCCTGTGCCTGGATGAATATAAATTCAAATGTTTACTCTGGTTTCCTTTTCTGCAGGTGAGATGGACAAAGACTGCCGGAAGTGCCTCGGACAAGTTCCAGGAAACCTCCATCTTCAATGACACCCTTCGGATTGAGAACATTCAGCGGATGCAAGGGGGGCGTTACTATTGTAAAGCCGAGAATGGGGTTGGGGTCCCTGCCATCAAGTCCATTCGAGTAGATGTGCAGTGTAAGTCGTTTAGAGGCAGCCCAAGTATTCCCACAGTTCTACTGTCTGTCTGTCTGTCTTCTCACACAGCCAGGACTCTACCTTATCCTAGCTTTGCCTGCCTTCAGGGCCAAAGGGACGCAACCCCATACATGTGTGTCACCTTCAGACATCCTCTTGTTAAAATAAAACATGGCCTCCCATGATCTGTAGGACTCTGGAGTGTTAGCAAAACACTTGCACTTAGGAAGCACTTCACTTCACCGTAGTGGATTCTTCAGAATTCTAAGCCACTTTTTAGTGATTCAACGAGACACATAGGAGGCAAGTAAGATGTAGCCCTGTTGGGAATTAATCTGTTGGGAATGGCAGGATGTGATCTGCTGGGATTCCGTGGATGGCCTCAGCTGTTGTAAATGGGTGGATGTGATATGTGCGATCCCATAGGTGGCCTCAGCTGAACTGAATGGCAAGGTGCAAGTTTGCTAAGATCCCATGAATGACGTCAGGTTGTCTGGCTGGTAGGATGTATGTACAGTGAGATCCTACATGTGGCCTCAGATTGTAGGATGTAAGGATGGTAGGATCCCTAGCATGACTTCAGCTTGTCTGGATAGCAGTTTGTGAGTATGATGGGATCCTATAGGTTCCCGCAGCTGGGATGAATGTTAGGATGTACATATGATGGGATCCAAGGATAGCCTTAGCTGGTCTGGTTGGTAGGATGTGACTATCATGGGATCCTAGTGGTGGCGTTAGTTGGTCTGGGTGGTATAACGTAGGGATGATGGGATCTTAGAGTGGCTTCCTGGTGGGATCCTAGGGCTGACCTCATTTAGTCTGGATTTGAAGGATGCGAGTATGGTGGGATCCCAGGAGTGGGCTCAGCTCTTGTGGATGATAGGATATGAATACAGTGTGATCCTAGGGGTAGCCTCAGCTTTTCTGGATGGTAGGATGTGAGTATGGTGGGATCCCAGGAGTGGCCTCAGCTCTTGTGGATGATAGGATGTGAATATGGTGGGATCCTAGGGGTAGCCTCAGCTTTTCTGGATGGTAGGATGTGAGTATGGTGGGATCCCAGGAGTGGGCTCAGCTCTTGTGGATGATAGGATATGAATACAGTGGGATCCTAGGGGTAGCCTCAGCTTTTCTGGATGGTAGGATGTGAGTATGGTGGGATCCTAGTGGTGGCCTCAGCTCTTGTGGTTGATAGGATATGAATACAGTGTGATCCTAGGGGTAGCCTCAGCTTTTCTGGATGGTAGGATGTGAGTATGGTGGGATCCCAGGAGTGGGCTCAGCTCTTGTGGATGATAGGATATGAATACAGTGTGATCCTAGGGGTAGCCTCAGCTTTTCTGGATGGTAGGATGTGAGTATGGTGGGATCCTAGTGGTGGCCTCAGCTCTTGTGGTTGATAGGATATGAATACAGTGTGATCCTAGGGGTAGCCTCAGCTTTTCTGGATGGTAGGATGTGAGTATGGTGGGATCCCAGGAGTGGGCTCAGCTCTTGTGGATGATAGGATATGAATACAGTGTGATCCTAGGGGTAGCCTCAGCTTTTCTGGATGGTAGGATGTGAGTATGGTGGGATCCTAGTGGTGGCCTCAGCTCTTGTGGTTGATAGGATATGAATACAGTGTGATCCTAGGGGTAGCCTCAGCTTTTCTGGATGGTAGGATGTGAGTATGGTGGGATCCCAGGAGTGGCCTCAGCTCTTGTGGATGATAGGATGTGAATATGGTGGGATCCTAGGGGTAGCCTCAGCTTTTCTGGATGGTAGGATGTGAGTATGGTGGGATCCCAGGAGTGGGCTCAGCTCTTGTGGATGATAGGATATGAATACAGTGGGATCCTAGGGGTAGCCTCAGCTTTTCTGGATGGTAGGATGTGAGTATGGTGGGATCCTAGTGGTGGCCTCAGCTCTTGTGGATGATAGGATGTGAATATGGTGGGATCCTAGGGGTAGCCTCAGCTTTTCTGGATGGTAGGATGTGAGTATGGTGGGATCCCAGGAGTGGGCTCAGCTCTTGTGGATGATAGGATATGAATACAGTGGGATCCTAGGGGTAGCCTCAGCTTTTCTGGATGGTAGGATGTGAGTATGGTGGGATCCCAGGAGTGGGCTCAGCTCTTGTGGATGATAGGATATGAATACAGTGTGATCCTAGGGGTAGCCTCAGCTTTTCTGGATGGTAGGATGTGAGTATGGTGGGATCCCAGGAGTGGGCTCAGCTCTTGTGGATGATAGGATGTGAATACAGTGGGATCCTAGGGGTGGCCTTAACATTTCTGGATGGTAGGATGTGAATATGGTGGGATCCCAGGAGTGGCCTCAGCTCTTGTGGATGATAGGATGTGAATACAGTGGGATCCTAGGGGTGGCCTTAACATTTCTGGATGGTAGGATGTGAATATGGTGGGATCCCAGGAGTGGCCTCAGCTCTTGTGGATGATAGGATATGAATACAGTGTGATCCTAGGGGTAGCCTCAGCTTTTCTGGATGGTAGCATGTGAGTATGGTGGGATCCCAGGAGTGGGCTCAGCTCTTGTGGATGATAGGATGTGAATACAGTGGGATCCTAGGGGTGGCCTTAACATTTCTCTGGATGGTAGGATGTGAATATGGTGGGATCCCAGGAGTGGCCTCAGCTCTTGTGGATGATAGGATGTGAATACAGTGGGATCCTAGGGGTGGCCTTAACATTTCTGGATGGTAGGATGTGAATATGGTGGGATCCCAGGAGTGGCCTCAGCTCTAGTGCATAATAGGTTGTGAATACAGTGGGATCCTAGGGGTGGCATTAACATTTCTGGATGGTAGGATGTACATATGGTGGGATCCCAGGAGTGGGCTCAGCTCTTCTGGATGATAGGATGTGAGTATGGTGGGATCCCAGGAGTGGGCTCAGCTCTTCTGGATGATAGGATGTGAGTATGGTGGGATCCCAGGAGTGGGCTCAGCTCTTCTGGATGATAGGATGTGAGTATGGTGGGATCCCAGGAGTGGGCTCAGCTCTTCTGGATGATAGGATGTGAGTATGGGGGATCCCAGGAGTGGGCTCAGCTCTTCATCCTAGGGGTAGCCTCAGCTTTTCTGGATGGTAGGATGTGAGTATGGTGGGATCCCAGGAGTGGGCTCAGCTCTTGTGGATGATAGGATGTGAATACAGTGGGATCCTAGGGGTGGCCTTAACATTTCTGGATGGTAGGATGTGAATATGGTGGGATCCCAGGAGTGGCCTCAGCTCTTGTGGATGATAGGATGTGAATACAGTGGGATCCTAGGGGTGGCCTTAACATTTCTGGATGGTAGGATGTGAATATGGTGGGATCCCAGGAGTGGCCTCAGCTCTTGTGGATGATAGAATATGAATACAGTGTGATCCTAGGGGTAGCCTCAGCTTTTCTGGATGGTAGGATGTGAGTATGGTGGGATCCCAGGAGTGGGCTCAGCTCTTGTGGATGATAGGATGTGAATACAGTGGGATCCTAGGGGTGGCCTTAACATTTCTGGATGGTAGGATGTGAATATGGTGGGATCCCAGGAGTGGCCTCAGCTCTTGTGGATGATAGGATGTGAATACAGTGGGATCCTAGGGGTGGCCTTAACATTTCTGGATGGTAGGATGTGAATATGGTGGGATCCCAGGAGTGACCTCAGCTCTTGTGGATGATAGAATATGAATACAGTGTGATCCTAGGGGTAGCCTCAGCTTTTCTGGATGGTAGGATGTGAGTATGGTGGGATCCCAGGAGTGGCCTCAGCTCTTGTGGATGATAGGATGTGAATATGGTGGGATCCTAGGGGTAGCCTCAGCTTTTCTGGATGGTAGGATGTGAATATGGTGGGATCCCAGGAGTGGGCTCAGCTCTTGTGGATGATAGGATATGAATACAGTGGGATCCTAGGGGTAGCCTCAGCTTTTCTGGATGGTAGGATGTGAGTATGGTGGGATCCTAGTGGTGGCCTCAGCTCTTGTGGTTGATAGGATATGAATACAGTGTGATCCTAGGGGTAGCCTCAGCTTTTCTGGATGGTAGGATGTGAGTATGGTGGGATCCCAGGAGTGGGCTCAGCTCTTGTGGATGATAGGATATGAATACAGTGGGATCCTAGGGGTAGCCTCAGCTTTTCTGGATGGTAGGATGTGAATATGGTGGGATCCTAGTGGTGGCCTCAGCTCTTGTGGTTGATAGGATATGAATACAGTGTGATCCTAGGGGTAGCCTCAGCTTTTCTGGATGGTAGGATGTGAGTATGGTGGGATCCCAGGAGTGGGCTCAGCTCTTGTGGATGATAGGATGTGAATACAGTGTGATCCTACGGGTAGCCTCAGCTTTTCTGGATGGTAGGATGTGAGTATGGTGGGATCCCAGGACTGGGCTCAGCTCTTGTGGATGATAGGATATGAATACAGTGTAATCCTAGGGGTAGCCTCAGCTTTTCTGGATGGTAGGATGTGAGTATGGTGGGATCCCAGGAGTGGCCTCAGCTCTTGTGGATGATAGGATGTGAATATGGTGGGATCCTAGGGGTAGCCTCAGCTTTTCTGGATGGTAGGATGTGAGTATGGTGGGATCCCAGGAGTGGGCTCAGCTCTTGTGGATGATAGGATATGAATACAGTGGGATCCTAGGGGTAGCCTCAGCTTTTCTGGATGGTAGGATGTGAGTATGGTGGGATCCTAGTGGTGGCCTCAGCTCTTGTGGTTGATAGGATATGAATACAGTGAGATCCTAGGGGTAGCCTCAGCTTTTCTTGATGGTAGGATGTGAGTATGGTGGGATCCCAGGAGTGGGCTCAGCTCTTGTGGATGATAGAATATGAATACAGTGTGATCCTAGGGGTAGCCTCAGCTTTTCTGGATGGTAGGATGTGAGTATGGTGGGATCCCAGGAGTGGGCTCAGCTCTTGTGGATGATAGAATATGAATACAGTGTGATCCTAGGGGTAGCCTCAGCTTTTCTGGATGGTAGGATGTGAGTATGGTGGGATCCCAGGAGTGGGCTCAGCTCTTGTGGATGATAGGATGTGAATACAGTGGGATCCTAGGGGTGGCCTTAACATTTCTGGATGGTAGGATGTGAATATGGTGGGATCCCAGGAGTGGCCTCAGCTCTTGTGGATGATAGGATGTGAATACAGTGGGATCCTAGGGGTGGCCTTAACATTTCTGGATGGTAGGATGTGAATATGGTGGGATCCCAGGAGTGGCCTCAGCTCTTGTGGATGATAGAATATGAATACAGTGTGATCCTAGGGGTAGCCTCAGCTTTTCTGGATGGTAGGATGTGAGTATGGTGGGATCCCAGGAGTGGGCTCAGCTCTTGTGGATGATAGGATGTGAATACAGTGTGATCCTACGGGTAGCCTCAGCTTTTCTGGATGGTAGGATGTGAGTATGGTGGGATCCCAGGACTGGGCTCAGCTCTTGTGGATGATAGGATATGAATACAGTGTAATCCTAGGGGTAGCCTCAGCTTTTCTGGATGGTAGGATGTGAGTATGGTGGGATCCCAGGAGTGGCCTCAGCTCTTGTGGATGATAGGATGTGAATATGGTGGGATCCTAGGGGTAGCCTCAGCTTTTCTGGATGGTAGGATGTGAGTATGGTGGGATCCCAGGAGTGGGCTCAGCTCTTGTGGATGATAGGATATGAATACAGTGGGATCCTAGGGGTAGCCTCAGCTTTTCTGGATGGTAGGATGTGAGTATGGTGGGATCCTAGTGGTGGCCTCAGCTCTTGTGGTTGATAGGATATGAATACAGTGTGATCCTAGGGGTAGCCTCAGCTTTTCTTGATGGTAGGATGTGAGTATGGTGGGATCCCAGGAGTGGGCTCAGCTCTTGTGGATGATAGAATATGAATACAGTGTGATCCTAGGGGTAGCCTCAGCTTTTCTGGATGGTAGGATGTGAGTATGGTGGGATCCCAGGAGTGGGCTCAGCTCTTGTGGATGATAGAATATGAATACAGTGTGATCCTAGGGGTAGCCTCAGCTTTTCTGGATGGTAGGATGTGAGTATGGTGGGATCCCAGGAGTGGGCTCAGCTCTTGTGGATGATAGGATGTGAATACAGTGGGATCCTAGGGGTGGCCTTAACATTTCTGGATGGTAGGATGTGAATATGGTGGGATCCCAGGAGTGGCCTCAGCTCTTGTGGATGATAGGATGTGAATACAGTGGGATCCTAGGGGTGGCCTTAACATTTCTGGATGGTAGGATGTGAATATGGTGGGATCCCAGGAGTGGCCTCAGCTCTTGTGGATGATAGAATATGAATACAGTGTGATCCTAGGGGTAGCCTCAGCTTTTCTGGATGGTAGGATGTGAGTATGGTGGGATCCCAGGAGTGGGCTCAGCTCTTGTGGATGATAGGATGTGAATACAGTGGGATCCTAGGGGTGGCCTTAACATTTCTGGATGGTAGGATGTGAATATGGTGGGATCCCAGGAGTGGCCTCAGCTCTTGTGGATGATAGGATGTGAATACAGTGGGATCCTAGGGGTGGCCTTAACATTTCTGGATGGTAGGATGTGAATATGGTGGGATCCCAGGAGTGGCCTCAGCTCTTGTGGATGATAGAATATGAATACAGTGTGATCCTAGGGGTAGCCTCAGCTTTTCTGGATGGTAGGATGTGAGTATGGTGGGATCCCAGGAGTGGGCTCAGCTCTTGTGGATGATAGGATGTGAATACAGTGGGATCCTAGGGGTGGCCTTAACATTTCTGGATGGTAGGATGTGAATATGGTGGGATCCCAGGAGTGGCCTCAGCTCTTGTGGATGATAGGATGTGAATACAGTGGGATCCTAGGGGTGGCCTTAACATTTCTGGATGGTAGGATGTGAATATGGTGGGATCCCAGGAGTGGCCTCAGCTCTAGTGCATAATAGGTTGTGAATACAGTGGGATCCTAGGGGTGGCCTTAACATTTCTGGATGGTAGGATGTGAGTATGGTGGGATCCCAGGAGTGGCCTCAGCTCTTCTGGATGATAGGATGTGAATACAGTGGGATCCTAGGGGTGGCCTTAACATTTCTGGATGGTAGGATGTGAATATGGTGGGATCCTAGGGGTGGCCTCAGCTCTTGTGGATGATAGGATGTGAATACAGTGTGATCCTAGGGGAAGCCTCAGCTTTTCTAGATGGTAGGATGTGAGTATGGTGGGCTCCTAGGAGTGGCCCCACTAGTCTGGATGTGAGTCTGTTAGAATCCAATGTTTGGCCCCAGCAGTGAAAACCAAGATACTATTTTGAAGATCTTGTGTCTGGGCCAGAAAGGATAGGTTATCAGTCTGTAGTTTTCAGCATTGCTCTTTCCCTTGTAGTTTCCTTTCAGCAGCATGGATTGATAAATATTGTAGACCTGGAGAGAGTCATTCAAAAATTGGAAATTGTATTCACAAAATTGAGACTCTGTATGCACTAAACTAATCACAGTTTCAGCCTTGTGAGAGTAGGGCAATAGATGGACTTTCAAAGTATTTTCCCCACTTTTTTCGATTGTTTCTTAAGGTTTTTCCATCATCTTCGTGGGTTCCAATAGGTTCCTGTATAGTCATATTCCAGGTCACCCTGGGCAGGCCGAGTCTCTCCTGCTACAAATGGGATCATCTTAGTGAATGCAACCTATGTCCACATACGAAGTGGGATGAGACTTTTAACACCAAGACTGACTCTGCTTGTCTCCGATGACCCGGAGCCTGGCTGTAGGTTCATGTATTTTGGCTTGTAAAGGTAAGCCAATGATTTATCAAGCCTTCTCAGTGTTAAACCACAAGTTACATCCCCTCTTTTCTCAGCTGTGCCTTCGTCCCCTGGGGGTCCCTTTGCTCTAGGGGTAGCTGAGTCCTAGGTAAAGTTGAGTTCTGGGACCCCTGACATCTGTTTGACCTTTAGAACTATGGGGCCAATGCAGTGGCTGAGGGCTGTGTGATACTAACATCTACTCTCCACATGGACTTGGTAACATCACCTTCCAAGAGTTCATGTTCATTTCCAATGTTAATAACAGGAACTCATTAATTGATGGTGTCTGAGGACTTACAAATGACAGTATTTCATGAGATGTTGTTCTAGCTATGAAATGTTTGGCATTACTGCATGCTGAATTTAAGTGGGATGAGTTGAGGAGGAGAAGGAGGAGGCAAGGGTTTAAGAACTGGATCAAGAAACTGGAAGAGTGACTGAAGGAGGCAGCCTTTAGCTGAGTGGTTACCAGCAACCTATTTTCCAAAGGGCATTTCTCATTTTGTTCCCATGACATAATCCTTTTTAAAATAGGAAAAGGGAGGCCCCAGTTGGTGCTGTAGGATTTGGGTTGGTCTTTCCTGGGTGGGTGGATATTTATATCATGATAATGACAATTTCCGTCAAGAGGAAGGAAACACAGAACTATGTGGCCTTGGAGAGTGAAAAACGCAGCTGATGATCTCTCCAAGACTGGGCAAGGTCACACGTTGGGAAGTCTAATGCTTAGGTCCTACTATAACACCAGCTTAAGGGTGACTAGAGAACACGCATTGCTTGGGCTGACAAGAACCAGAATCAGCTGATCGAGCCCTGGAATCGAGAGAGAGAGAGAGAGAGAGCGTGCTGCACCCAGCACTGGATTTCTAGGCAGACTTCAGCTGGCCATAGGTTCAGGCTCAGTCCAGCTTAAGTCTCAGCTAAGCCCAATGCTGGGAGGCAAACAATCAGCCCATTCCATATTGTTCAGAAATAATATATTTGGGATTCAGTTACTTCCTGCTTTCTTCTGAACAAGTTTTGTGCTCTCTCCGAACCGGTGCTGCCTCCATCAGGTCCTGGAGTTGCCCCAGTGCAGAGAGAAATTCAGATCCGTTCAGAATTCAGTCCAAGTGACACTGGCATCCTGCTGTCAGGCCAGGAAATCAGGACACCCATTACAGCAGTCACCTTTAAAATATGTGCATTAATTAGCTTTAATAAACAGAACATCTCCCAGAGGGATGTAAGATTTTATACTGAAACTGCTGCCTGCAGAGTTCAGCTATCCTCTGTTTCCATGTGGTGGGGGGAGAGTTTCCCATCCTGTCCTTGGCTACTGTGTGTGCTGGGCCATCTTTGTAAACTCTGTAGGGGAAAGAAACTCTCACCCATTCCTGACCTTCTGCTGCCCCTGTCTGAGAAAGTGAGATGATTTGCTGGAGTTTTTTGGATGCCCAGCTTCCATTTTGTCCACCTTCTGCTTTTCGCTGCCCCTTCCGTTGTTTTTCATGGCTTTGTCAATGTAGAAGTTAAAATTTAATGTGCCACTCTGCTGATGGAAGTTGCTGTGTAAAAATGAGGCTGTAAGATTCTGTTGTCTCCCCGTCTGCCAGCTGCTTGTTTTACTCTCTTACAGTCATGCAGGGAGGAGAGAGTTTTGTGTGGTGGAGGATAAACAGCATTACTCTCTTACAGGCCAATGCAAAATCAGTGCGCGTTAAAGGGGGGCTCATGATTGATCATCCGCTATCCTAACGCGCGCCGATCCAGCTCTCCCGTTAAAATGAGCCGCCGCGGTAAAAAGGAGGCGCTAGGGGAAATTGTGCGTCCCTAGCGCCTCCTCGGCATCGGGTGACCAGGAAAGGTGGCTGTCAGCGGGTTAGGAAATGGGTGCTCCAAACGAGTGCCTGTTTTCTCTCGCTACCGGCACAATATCCACAGCCTGGACCATGTATATTATGGGGCATATTGGGCACCCAGAATTTCTTTTTTTTTTTTTAGCAAATTATTTTTACATGATTCTGCTTTCTGTGGTCCCTCCTACTTAGTATAGTGAAAATACTAGTAGGAAGGATCACAGAAAGCAGGAATTTCATTTTTTAACAATGAGCTCTTGAGTTTGGCAGTTCTCACAGGACAGCAGGATGTTAGTCCTCACATATGGGTGACGTCACAGGATGGAGCCCAATCACGGAAAACTTCTGTCAAAGTTTCCAGAACTTTGACTGGCCTCTACTGGGCATACCCAGCATGGCACTAACCCTGCAGCCAGCAGAGGTCCCCCTTCAGTCTTCTTTTTTCCGCGCAGCAGTAGCCTCGCGGTTAAGGAGCTCTGACCACATTCCTGACAGGAATTTCTTCACGGACTTCTTTAAGGTTAAAGTTGCCCCACAGGGGTCCCTCCTCTTTCTTTACTCACCCGTGGTACTTCGGTAAGTTTTTGCCGGTTTTTTTTTTCGTCGATTACTGTCGAGTTTGGCCCTCGTGGCCTACTGGCCGTCGACCATACCGCGGCTCAATTTTTTCCCATGGCCATGGCATCGGGTTTCCGTCGGTGCCCAGATTGTACGCGCACCATGGGGCGGATTTTAAATGCCCTGCGCGCGTAAATCCGGCCGGATTTACATGCGCAGGGCCCTCGCATGCCAGTGCGCCTATTTTGCATAGGTTGCCGGCGCGCGCAGAGCCCCGGGACGCGCGTAAGTCCTGGGATTTACATAATGTATATTATGTACATATTGATATATTTTATATTTCTGCAAAACCTGTTTAATCTTTAATGTTATATTCCATTTTTACTCCCCTTATATTTACCCAATTTTATTTCATGTTAACATGTTATAACTGTTTGATGTAAAACTGTTCAATGTAAAACGCCACCCCAGGCGTCTGTTTGCGTTACACTGTAAACCGATGTGATATCCTTGATGAATGTCGGTATATAAAAACTATAAATAAATAAATAAATAAATAAATAATTAATAAAAGGGGCGGGAGGGGGCATGTTGGGGGGCGTGGCAGAATGACGCGGCGTTTCGGGGGCGGGCCCAGGGGAGTGGCACTGGCCCGGGGGTGTGGTCGAGGCCTCCGGCCCAGCCCCCGGGTCGGGAAATGGTGCACCAGCAGCCCGCTGGCGCGTGCAGATTTACATCTGCTTTTTGCAGGCATAAATCGTGGAATAAAGGTAAGGGGGGGGGGTTTAGATAGGGCCGGGGGGATGGGTTAGGTAGGGGAAGGGAGGGGAAGGTGGGGGGAGGGCGAAGGAAAGTTCCCTCCGAGGCCGCTCCGAAATCGGAACGACCTCGGAGGGAACAGGCAGCGCGCGCTGGGCTCAGCGCGAGCAGGTTGAACAAATGTGCACCCCCTTGCGCGCGCCAACCCCGGATTTTATAAGATACGCGCGTAGCCGCGCGTATCTTATAAAATCCAGCGTACTTTTGTTTGCGCCTGGTGCACGAACAAAAGTACGCGATCGCGCAATTTTTTAAAATCTACCCTCATGTCTATTACAGACCCTCATTGAGTCTGTGTATTGTGTTTAGGTAGTGAGCATGACGTCCTGACTTGCACCAAATGTGCCCTTATGACACCAAAAAGTCGCAAAGCCAGATTGGAGAGGATGGGACTCCTTTTCCGTGCTCACATCCCGACGCCGTCCATCGCATCGACGTCATCGGAACTGGCACCGTCGAAGTCACACCACCATTGACAACCGCCCGGTGACCGCCCGCCATCGACGTCTTCACGGCCATCGACTCCCGTCCCTTCCCCCGAAGATCGAGGGGACCGGAGGGAGAAACATCGCCAACGGCATCGCAAGTCTCGGACCCTCGAGGAACTGAAGCCATTGACCTCGATACCATCCGAACCTCCATCGAAGAAGCCCGGCCAGGAGTGGCACCGTCCATTCCTGCGACCGATACATCGAGGCAAACCTCACCCGATCGGGGTTTGGGAGTCGCGATTCCGCCTGTAAAGGTGGTCCCTCCGGCTCTGCCTCAGCCTCCCTCTTCAGTTACGGAGCCAGGTCTTGTTACCTCAGGTCTCTGGGAAGAACTGGACCGGCTGGTCCAGGAGGCCATCGACAAGGCGATGCAATGGCTCCAGGTCCCTCCAGCACCGACTCCGGCACCGAGAGTGGAACCGGTCACCGACCCGATTCCAGCAGCGCTGGCACCGCTGCTTTCCTGGATGGAAGTGCTCATGACCGCCCTTCCACCGGTAATTCCTGGGTCGCCATCAGCCCCGGTGCGCTCCCCGATGACAGCTTCATCAGGAGGAGAAACGCCGTTCCGCATTCCTCCTTCGGGAGTGGTGCCTCATCCATCGATGCCGTGTCGTCCCTCGCCACCGATTCATTCATCGGGGGCAATACGCACATCGGCGCCATCGATACCTTCGATGCCGGCACCAATGCCCGCCAAGACATTCTCAGTGCCCCCGGTGATTCCTTCGACTTTCTCGGAGCCTCAGCCGGGACCTTCGGGTATCCAACCACCTCCTGGTCCTACAGGTCAGCCCGCTTATCCTTATGACACCTGGGGGGGATGATACGTCCACAGACACCGATGATTTACCTTCACCACCCTCTCCTACTGAAAGTAGAAAGCGTTCTCCTCCAGAGGACCTCTCTTTCATCAATTTTGTGAAGGAAATGTCAGAATTGGTCCCTTTTCAGCTTCAGACGGAGCAAGATGACAGGCACCAGATGATGGAGCTTCTCCAATTCCTGGATGCCCCTAAAGTGATCACTTCCATTCCAATTCATCAGGTTTTTCTTGACCTTCTAAATAAGAATTGGGAGAATCCTGGATCCATTGCTCCAGTACATAAAAAAGCTGACTCTACTTATCTCGTACAGTCAGCACCTGGCTTTCACAAACCTCAGCTTGACTACCACTCAGTAGTGGTTGAATCAGCCCAAAAGAAAGCAAAAAGAACGAAGCCATACTCATCTATACCTCCTATCAAAGAACACAAGTTCTTAGATAATATTGGCCGACGAGTATACCAAGGGGCCATGCTTATCTCCAGAATAGCTTCTTATCAGCTGTACATGACCCAATACAATAGGGTCATTTTCAAGCAAATACAAGATTTATCTGAAACCCTGCCTGAACAATTCCAACAGCATCTTCAAACCCTTATAACTAAGGGCTTTGAAGCAGGAAAACATGAAATTAGAACAGCTTATGATATTTTTGACACTTCCCCTAGAGTGTCTGCAGCTGCCATTTCGGCAAGACGCTGGGCCTGGCTCAAGTCTTCTGATCTTCGCCCAGAAGTTCAAGACAGACTTTCTGACTTGCCCTGCTTAGGGGATAATCTATTTGGAGAACAAATTCAACAAATAGTTGCTGAATTAAAGGACCATCATTTATTTATTTATTTATTTATTTATTTAAAAAGTCTTCTATACCGATGTTAGTCGAAACATCACCTTGGTTTACATGGAACAAAAGCAACGGAAATTACAAGTAACAGGGGAAGGGTAAGGGGTACAAAAAACCAATAGGAGAGCAGAGAAGCATAGGAACAAACAACAAGTGAACTATAATGTCATAAGAACAAGGTCATAGTCAAATTCAGGTCATGATCCATCACAATTCAATATTCATCAAGGGTGTTGGGGAAAGGCTTGTTTGAATAGCCAGGTTTTGAGCTGGGCTCTGAATTTGGTGATGCAAGGTTCAAGTCTGAGGTGGGTTGGGAGTGAGTTCCAGTGCATAGGTCCAGCAATGGAGAGCGCCCGATTCCTTGTAGCTGTGAGGTGTGCTTTCTTTAGGGATGGCACATGGAGGGACCCTTTGTTAGTGGTGCTTGTCGGTCGATTCGAGCAGGCAAATTGGAGAGGATCTGCCAGCCAGTTGGAGTGATGGGAATATAAGGCATTATGTATAATGTCAGGGATTTAAAGAGGATGCGGGAGGGAATAGGGAGCCAGTGTAGGTCCTTCAGTATAGGGGAAATATGGTCGTATTTGTGAGCGTTGGAGAGGGTTCTGGCTACAGTGTTCTGTAGCATTTGGAGGGGCTTTAAGGAGGAGTAAGGTAGGCCAAGAAAAAGGGAGTTACAGTAATCCATCTTGGATGCCAGTGTAGCCTGGACGACAGTGCGGAAGTCACTAGCGTGAAGGAGAGGTTTCAGGTTTTTTAAGACTTTAAGTTTGAAGAAACCCTCTTTGAGTATGGCACTGATATGTTTTTTGAAGTTCAGTTGTTGGTCAATTAGGACCCCCAGGTTCCTTGCACAGGGCTGTGCATGAGGAATCTTGATAGCAGAGTCAATTGTGAGTGCGGGATTCGTAGGGGGGTGATGGGATATGAGCAGGAGTTCAGTTTTGGCAGTGTTTAGAGCAAGGTGGAGGTTGGTAAGTTAGGAGTTGATGGCAGCGAGATGGTTTCCCCAGGATTCAAGGGTGTCAGATAGGGAGCCTTGAATGGGTATGACGATTTGCACATCATCAGCGTAGAGAAAGAATTTGAGGCCAAGTTCATCATGAGACCCTCAAACAGCTCTCATCGATACCTTCTGATTTCCCTTCTAAACAGCCCTTCAAGAAGGACTCTAAGAAATCATTCTTCCGTACACGGAAGTATTATCCCCCACCAACAAGATCCAGACCGATGAGGCCTTATCAAAAATCTCAGCCTCGCCAGCCTCGAAAGCAAAACCGCAAGCAGCTCCCCAGCCAGGGCCTGCTTCGGGTTTTTGACTTTCACTTGGAGAGCGGAAGCCAGATCCCTCTACAAAGCATACCAGTGGGAGGTCGATTAGGTCACTTTCACGAAAAGTGGCACTCAATCACAACTGACCAATGGGTGCTAGCAATCATTGCTCAGGGTTACCACCTAAACTTCTTAACTCTTCCACCGGACTCCCCACCTCTGCAAACATGGGGACTAACTGGTCACTCTGTCCTTCTGGAGCAAGAGGTTTCCCTCCTTCTCCAGTCAAACGCAATAGAACCTGTCCCTCTTTCACAACAAGGCCTAGGATTCTATTCCCGTTACTTTCTGATTCAAAAAAAGTCAGGAGGACTTCGTCCAATTCTGGACCTACGAGCCCTCAACAAGTACCTTCAAAGAGAGAAGTTCAAGATGGTAACCTTAGGCTCTCTTCTACCTCTGCTACAAAGAGGAGACTGGCTCTGCTCTCTAGACCTCCAAGACGCTTACACCCACATTGCGATAGCTCCGGCTCATCGCAAGTATCTCCGTTTTTTAGTAGGCCAAAAGCACTACCAATATCGAGTGCTCCCTTTCGGCCTAGCATCGGCACCACGAGTTTTCACCAAATGCCTCGTAGTTGTCGCAGCCTTTCTCAGGAAGGAAGGTGTCCATGTCTATCCCTATCTGGACGACTGGCTGATCAGGGCCCTAACCCAGCAAGTTGCTCAGTCCTCCCTGAACCTCCCTGAACCTCCATTCACACTCTAATATCTCTAGGATTTCTCGTCAATTACGAAAAATCCTATTTACTCCCATCTCAAACCTTATCTTTCATTGGGGCAGACTTGGACACCTTACAGGCAAAAGCCTTTCTTCCTCAACAGCGAGTTCAGACCCTCGTGTCTCTAGCTCACCAGTTGCAGTCTCAACACACAGCAACAGCTCGCCAATTCCTCATCCTGCTGGGACACATGGCGTCCTCAGTCTATGTGACACCAATGGCCCGACTGGCCATGAGAGTCATGGACTCTGAAGTCACAATGGATTCAAGCCACTCAGCCTCTGTCAACCATTGTTTACATCACCGACGCACTCCGTCTATCTCTCGCCTGGTGGAAAGATCACACCAATCTCCTCCAGGGAATGCCCTTTCACCTACCAGATCCTCAAATCATTCTTACCACCGACGCTTCCAACATCGGTTGGGGAGCTCATGCAAACAATCTACAGACGCAAGGATCTTGGTCTCAGGAGGAAGCCAAACACCAGATAAATTTCCTGGAACTTCGAGCGATGCGATATGCTCTCAGAGCTTTTCAGGATTGCCTATCAAATCACGTAATCCTGATTCAGACGGACAACCAGGTGGCCATATGGTACATCAACAAGCAAGGCGGCACAGGCTCCTTCCTTCTGTGTCAGGAAGCTGCGCAGATTTGGGCGGAAGCGCTCTCCCGCTCGATGTACCTCAGGACCACCTACTTGCCAGGAGTGAACAATGTCTTGGCAGACAAACTGAGCCATGTCTTCCAACCGCACGAGTGGTCGCTCAATCCATCGGTAGCGATCTCTCTCTTCCAGCAATGGGGTTATCCCCAAATAGACCTCTTTGCGTCCCCTCAGAACCACAAAGTGGACAATTACTGCTCCCTAATTCGGAGCAAGCACTCTCAGCCCAGAGATTTATTTTTATTTTATTTAGCATTTTTCTATACCGACTTTCCAATAACAAAATTATTGATCAATTCGGTTTACATTTTAAACAATAACAACAATTACAAGTAAATGTCTTACAATGAACAGGTCGAATTAACTTGGATTAAGATATATGGGGGTAATAACCTAATTAACATGAGCGGTGCCTAATATAGGCTAGAGGCTGGGTTTTAATGATAGACTGCCAAAGATAATAGTCTGCCAAAGATAATAGACTGCCAAAGATCATGTGATCTTTGGCAGTCTATCTTTGGCAGAGATGCATTCTCCCTCACGTGGGCAACCGGTCTGCTTTATGCATTCCCTCCACTTCCTCTTCTCTCGAAGACTCTTGTGAAGCTATGTCAGGACAAAGGAACCATGATCCTGATAGCACCTCACTGGCCATGCCAAGTGTGGTTTCCCATACTCCAGGATTTCTCCATCCGCGCACATTCCCTTGGGAACGGACCCGCATCTGATCACTCAAAACGACAGATGCCTACTCCATCCCAATCTTCAAGCCTTGTCCCTGACAGCATGGATGTTGAAAGGTTAATTCTTCAACCTCTTAACCTTTCCGAATCAGTTTCTCGTGTCCTGATTGCTTCACGGAAGCCTTCCACAAGAAAATCTTATTCCTATAAATGGAAAATGTACACATCATGGTGCACTTCCCAGTCCCTTGACCCCTTTTCGTGTCCAATCACAAAATTCTTGGACTATCTCTGGCATTTATCAGAATCCGGTCTAAAGACCTCTTCCATTAGAATGCATGTCAGTGCGGTAGCCGTCTTCCATAAAGGAATCGGGATGTCCCTATTTCGGTACAACCCCTCGTAATACGATTTCTAAAGGCTTGCTCCATATCAAGCCACCTTTACGTCCTCCAGTCCCTTCTTGGGACCTTAATCTGATTCTCGGACGGCTCATGAAACCACCTTTCGAACCTCTCCACTCCTGTGACCTTAAATATATCACATGGAAAGTGTTATTCCTTTTAGCTATCACTTCGGCTCGCAGGGTTAGTGAGTTACAGGCCCTAGTCACCTATCCGCCTTACACTAAACTCCTGCAGGACCGGGCGGTACTCCGCACTCACCCTAAGTTTTTGCCCAAGGTAGTTTTGGAGTTTCACATTAATCAATCCATCATACTACCTATCTTCTTTCCCAGGCCTCACTCCAACCCAGGGGAACAGACTCTGCATACCCTTGACTGTAAACAGGCTCTAGCCTTCTATCTAGACCGTACAGTTGCCCACAGGAAGAGCACTCAGTTATTCGTCTCTTTCCATCCAAACAAATTAGGGCAACCTGTAGGTAAGCAGGCTCTTTCCTCCTGGTTGGCGGACTGCATATCTTTTTGCTATCAGCAAGCAGGCATTCCTTTCCAAGACTGTGTTAAAGCACACTCTGTGTGGGCCATGGCGATTTCAGTAGCACACCTACGATCGGTGCCGCTTTCTGACATTTGCAGAGCTGCTACCTGGAGCTCACTCCATACTTTCGCAGCCCACTATTGCTTGGACAAAGTCGGAAGACAGGATTCCATCTTTGGCCAATCTGTCCTCCGTAACCTTTTTCCAACGTGACATACCAACACCCTTCCGCCTGCCCGGTGGGGTTCAGGATGCCCTCTGCCAAATTCCACCCCACTTGTTGTGCCTGTTGCACGCCGCTGGGTACATTTGGTGCATTTCGGACATCCTCAGCTCGGTACTCACCCATATATGAGGACTACCATCCTGCTTGTCCTGTGAGAAAGCAAATGTTGCTTACCTGTAACAGGTGTTCTCACAGGACAGCAGGATGTTAGTCCTCACGAAACCCACCCGCCGCCCCACGGTGTTGGGTTCGTTTTATTTTATTTTTCGACACTACCTGTAGCTTTCAAAACAAGACTGAAGGGGGGCCCCTGCTGGCTGCAGGGTTAGTGCTATGCTGGGCATGCCCGGTAGGGGCCAGTCAAAGTTCTAGAAACTTTGATAAAAGTGTTCCGTGATTGGGCTCCATCCTGTGACGTCACCCATATGTGAGGACTAACATCCTGCTGTCCTGTGAGAACACCTGTTACAGGTAAGCAACATTTGCTATCTTAACGCCAGCTGTGTGGAAAACTTTTTTGCATCATGGGGATTAGCTAATAGCCTCATTTACATGTACTTTACATGTGATGAGCACTATTAACTATGCAGTTGATTACACGTGCATTTTGCACACATTAATCTCCATTTTGCACTGGGGTTATGAATGCGGTTCGAACCATACACTAGGCCACAGTGCATGGTATTGCATCGGCATCTTAGAGCTCTGCAGGGAGGAGAGAGTTTTGTGTGGTGGAGGATACCCAGGGTTACTCTCTTAGAGCTCTGCAGGGAGGAGAGAGTTTTGTGTGGTGGAGGATACCCAGGGTTACTCTCTTAGAGCTCTGCAGGGAGGAGAGTGTTTTGTGTGGTGGAGGATACCCAGGGTTATTCTCTTAGAGCTATGCAGGGAGGAGAGAATTTTGTGTGACGGAGGATACTCAGGGTTACTCTCTTAGAGCTCTGCAGAGAAGAAAGAATTTTGTGTGGCGAGGATGCCCAGGGTTACTTTCTTAGAGCTCTGCAGGCAAGAGGGAGTTTTGTGTGACGGAGGATACTCAGGGTTACTGTCTTAGAGCTCTGAAGGGAGGAAAGAATTTTGTGTGGAGGAGGATACCTAGGGTTACACTCTCAGAGCTTTGTATGGAAGAGAGAGTTTTGTGTGGCGGAGGATACCAAGGGTTACTCTCTTAGAGCTCTGCAGGGTGGAAATAATTTTGTGTGGCAGGTTACCCAGCATTACTGTCTTAGAGCTCTGCAGGCAAGAGAGAATTTTGTGTGGAGGAGGATAATTAGGTTTACACTCTCAGAGCTTTGAAGGAGGAGAGAGTTTCTGTGGCAGGATACCCAGCATTACTCTCTTAGAGCTCTGCAGGCAAGAGAGAATTTTGTGTGGCGGAGGATACCCAGGTTTACTCTCTTAGAGCTCTGCAGGGAGGAAAGAATTTTGTGTGGTAGAGGATACCCAGGGTTACTCTCTTAGAGCTCTGCAGGGAGGAGAGAGTTTTGTGTGACGGAGGATACCCAGGGTTACTCTCTTAGAGCTCTGCAGGAAGGAGAGAGGTTTGTTTGGCGGAGGATACCCAGGGTTACTCTCTTAGAGCTCTGCAGGGAGGAGAGAGTTTTGTGTGGCGGAGAATACCCAGGGTTACTCTCTTAGAGCTCTGCAGGAGGAGAGAGTTTTGTGTGGCGGAGGATACCTAGGGTTACTCTCTTAGAGCTCTGCAGGAGGAGAGAGTTTTGTGTGGAGGAGGATACCTAGGGTTACTCTCTTACAGCTCTGCAGGGAGGAGAGAGTTTTGTATGGAGGATACCCAGGGTTACTCTCTTAAAGCTCTGCAGGAAGAGAGAATTTTGTGTGGAGGAGGATACCTAGGGTTACACTGTTAGAGCTTTGCAGGGAAGAGAGAGTTTTGTGTGGCGGAGGATACCCAGGGTTACTCTCTTAGAGCTCTGTAGGAGGAGAGAGATTTGTGTGGTGGAGTATACCCAGGGTTACTCTCTTAGAGCTCTGCAGGGAGGAAAGAATTTTGCATGGAGGAGGATACCTAGGGTTACACTGTTAGAGCTTTGCAGGGAAGAGAGAGTTTTGTGTGGCGGAGGATACCCAGGGTTACTCTCTTAGTTCTGCAGGGTGGAAAGAATTTTGTGTGGAGGAGGATTCCTAGGGTTACACCTTCAGAGCTTTGCAGAGAAGAGAGAGTTTTGAGTCGCAGAGAATCCCCAGTGGAATTGCTTCATAGTGATTGGAAGCATGCAGTAAGTTTCTTCACTCCTTTGACTTAGGAGAAATTAAGCACAAGGCACCCTTTATGATATATTTATTTATTGAAAAAACTTTTATACGCTTCCTCAGAAAGTTCGAAGCAAGGAACTGCACAATTTCCATGTTTCTCATCAAACCATGTATAAAACGCAATCATATACAAGTAGATAGTAACCACAAAAATCCCAATTACCAGCAATGTAAAATCAACCCGAATCAAAGATTCCCCAAATAAGAGCCTGATTCTTGGACATTCTCCATATGAGATTAGGCCCATCCCTCAGAACCCACCATAAACCATCATCATCCCTAGTAAGCATAGCTTTGTGCAGGCAGAGGCACAGAACCTCATTGTCTAACTAAGACCTGACGCAGTCAAAGCCTCTTTCAAAAAACCCAAGTCTTCGAAGCACCATGTATTTCCTGCTCTGCTGCGAGTAGTCCTTCCCGCCCCCATGAGCGATTTCTTTTATGATGTAAGTTGTAAGAGAACATTTGGTGCTGGCTGGGCGAGAGGACCACCAAGCTTAGCGGTCCGCCATGCCCATTACCAGCAAGAGCTGATGTCCATTCTCGTAAGAGACAACCCTTGCACCACCTGTCGATGTATTAAAAAGCAGCTTTACATGCCGTTTTGCCTTTCTGTGATTGGAAGAGTAAGGATCCCTGGAAAATGACAGGGAATAAATGGTCGGAAATGCACATACAGTCGTTCCCCCAACCTTTTCCTGGGCGGCTGAAAGTATGTGCTTTGTTCAGTGCATGCATGCGCTCCTCAGTGGATCGGTGTGTGAACCTTCACAGAGGCTATAGGCGGTGAGCAGAATGCATTTATGCCCCTGCAAGCATGTTTTTGCCCACATGAAAGTTGCAGAAAATGATCTTTGTGTCCCCAAGGGGAAATCACTTTTATTTTGCCTTTAACTAAGGTAATTCAAGGCACAATCTTTGGTGGGATACCAACAGTAGACCCTAAGGAAACAAAATCAGTTGGTAAATGTCCCCAAAGGGCAGTGCAGATATGGTTTAAGGGAGCTTGACTGAAAGCTAAAGGATGGGGGAGGTTAACGCTCCTTGTTTCACTGGATACAGTGAACCAGTATTCTCTCCTTTGGGGGTCAGCATCTCCATGAGAGGAAAGCATCTCGTGCTTACAACAGTCTCTCCAATTTACTGCTAGTGCTTTTCTTAATCTTTGCACTGTGTTCTGGAGCTTGCAAGGTATAATATTTGTCTCCCACTATTTGGCGGGCACTCTTGGTGTACCCTCAGGCTTTAGTCTCGGCTGTGTTCTCTGAGTCCCAGAACAGTGACTGATTGACTGGCCCCTGGTCTATATCTGAGAGTCATCAGAGACCAGAAAGGGATGGGCATCAGTTTCTACCTCGCATGTGCCTGCTGCAAGCATGATTTAAGCTCTCCAGTTTGAATGTTGCATGCGGGGAGGGAGGCATGGATCTAAGCACACCGTGTGCATATCATAAATATGGATTAAAGCATATGGTAGGCAGCCCCTGTAGATTTAAAACATGCAGTCTTTGTACTGTCAGGGATGGTTAAAGGTATGTTTTACGCGTGCTGCATGCATGGCTTTAAATCAGGCAGCGTCTGTCTGCATCGCATGGGTGGACTTAAAGCTGGCAGTATCCATGTCACATGCATGGATTTAGAACATGTGGCATCTGTGCTGCACTCATGGATCTCTGTAGGAGATGTTTTCTTCAGGGCTAAGGCAAAACATGCATGGTGGCACAGAGGGCCCTGGCATGAAGAAACCATGTTTATTGCATGGGCAGCCCAGCCTGTCGATCTTAGGAACAGAGCCTTGAGCCTTGGGTACTTGAGGAGCAATCGTGGCAGAGATACACCGGAGACTGACCAGTTCCCATGTCTGGATTCCCACCAAAGACCCACCTGAGGGAATTGTGTGTTTCCCAGGCTTACTACTTTCCTAGTCCTCAATCTGCTCCAGAACAGGGATAGGCTGTTTTATTTATTTTCTGCTTTTTTCAGTGCTTCAAACCAGATTACATTCAGGTACTGGAGGTTATTCCTATCCCCAGAGGGCTTACTAAAGTAAGGTGACTTGCCCAACATCACAAGGAGCGACAGCGGGACTCAAACACTGGTAGCCTGGTTCATAGCCCATTGCTCTAACCGCTAGGCTACTCCTCCACTCCTGCTGTGTTTCCTCGGATACTGGAATGTTTCGGACTGAGCCTGTTCTCTCTTCCAGGATCCTCAGGTAGAGGCAGCCACTCAAATAGGTTGGCAGGTGCATTTTACAAACTTCATAGAACATAAGAAATTTCCATACTAGGTCAGACCTATGGTCATTCAAGCCCAGCATCCTGTCTCTCAACAGTGGTCAACCCAGGTTACAAGTACCTGGTAAGTAATCAAACATTAAATACATCCCATGCTACTAATGGCAGTAATAGCAGAAGCTATTCCCTAAGTCTACTTGATTAATAGCAGTTAATGGACTTCTCCGGGAACTTATCCAAACCTTTTTTAAACCCAGCTACATTAACTGCATCAACCACATCCTCTGGTAACAAATTCCAGAGCTTAATTGTGCACTGAGTGAAAATTTTATTTTCTCCGATTTTTTTTTTTTAATGTGCTACTTGCTAACTTCATGGAGTGCCCCCTAGTCTTTCTATTATCCGAAAGTGTAAATAACCAAGTCACATCTACTCGTTCAAAACCTCACATGATTTTAAAGACCTCTATCATATCCCCCCTCAGCCGTCTCTTCTCCAAGCTGAAAAGTCCTAACCTCTTCAGCCTTTCCTCATAGGGGAGCTGTTCCATCCCCTTTATCATTTTGGTCGCTCTTCTCTTCATTTCGGAACAGAATTTAGGGAATATCTACAAATCAGAGAACTCCCCTTGGAAAGTTTTCTTTTTAAAAAATGAGTCTGCAGTTAACAGGACGATGGGGTGTGATTATAAGAAATGGAGAAAGCCTCAGTTGGCCATGGCTGTATCATTCATCTAAAAGGAAGAAGGAATTGAGAACTGGAAGAGAGTAAGGCCAAGGGAGTGTCTTCATTTCCGTCCTAGGGAAGAGGGTTTAAAAAAGGCTGCAGCTGTAGGGGGACTCTCGTTCACATGAGTAACTGCTCTAACATGTCTATGTTTTCCTGCTTTCTCTACCTTTCAGAGCAGATCCCTTCCTGGAGGAAGATTCACACTGGAGGGGTCTCAGCCCCATGGCTCATCCCTTTAGCCTCAGGCCTGCACTGCTCGTGTGTCAGTGAGCTGAGCCCCAGCCAGAGGCAGTTCGATTCCACGGGCAGGAGCAGGTTCAGCCTGCCGGGGATCTTTCCTGAAGGGAGGTGTGGCCAGCCCTGACTGTAACCTTCTCGGGGTGAATCAATGCAGCCCCCCTTCCGTAGAGGTAGCAGCCAGCACCCCCCCCCCCCCCCCCTGCCACCAGGAGCAGGCTGAGTCAGTCCTGGCTTTTTATCTTCGCATTCGTGGACTTGTTCTGGCCCTACAAGTCCAAAGATACAGTGAGGGGTTTTTCTACTGCAGAAAATAAGGCTCCCCCCACCCACTCCCCTATTCAGATGTTTCCATTGCAAACCACCATAGCTTGGGCACTGCCATTCCTCCCCACAGACTCGAAATGCCTCTGGCCAGGGTTTCAATCTGGTGGACCAATCAGCCATCAGTGGTTTCACTTCTCTCTCTTAACCCGGGATGAATGGTTCCCTCCCCCCCATCCATTCTTTTCCTCACCAGTCCATCCATCTCCAGGTGGTCAGTTTTCAGCCTTCTTCACTGCATAGATTCATGGCTGGACAGGGGCTGTCTCCTTCATTCCCTTTCCTCACCCCCCCCCCCCCGGCTCCCTGGTCTCTTCCCAGAGCATCCCTAATTGCAACTACGGGCCCTCCCTTCCAGATCTAGACGAGCCCATCCTAACGGTGCATCAAACCATCAGCGACGTGCGGGGGAGCTTCTACCAGGAGAAGACCGTCTTCCTGCGCTGCACCGTCAACTCCAACCCGCCCGCTCGATTCATCTGGAAACGGGGGGCAGAGACCCTCTCCCACAACCAGGACAACGGGGTGGACATTTACGAGCCCCTCTACACACAGGTGAGAAACAGTCCACGACCCCCACCTGATCCCTGGAGGTCAGCACCCAGGCGGGGCTCGCAGTAAAAGGAGGCAGAAGGTTGCAGTCTGCTAGGCGGTGGGAGCCTTGAAAGGTTCCCCAGGAGATCTGAAAAAAAGGCCCAGCCTTTCTCGTAGTCCTTGGGCACGATCCATCCGGAGCTTCTTTGCCAGCCTGCATTCTTCCCATCCAGAAGGGATGGCAGGGGTTGGGGGGTGCTGCAGAAGTAGTGCTCAAAGTCCCTGAGAGAGAGGGGAGAGTCATAGCCCTTGTGCAATGGGGACACCTAGTGGCTGGATGGCAGAGGAGCCCTGGGGTACAGCCCCCGGCCCAGGACTAGCACAGCAGTGACTGGGCTAAGTGCTGTGCAAATGAAGAGACCTGGTTCCGGTTAAACAAGAAGTCCATAGGAGCAGGAGGAAGCTGCAAGGTCAAAAAAAAAAAACAGAGAGGGAAGGGAAGGGAAGCGAATCCTGGGTTTTCAGCCCCCTTTTCAGGCAATTCTGCTGTTTCTTCAGATGAAAATCTTTCACACAAGGTAGCAGGAGCAGGCATGATTCGTGCTTGTGGCTGAGAGCCCACTGGCCATCTAAAGCGCTGGTCCTGGACTCTGCTCCTTGCTGCTCCTAGAAAGGTTGGGGTTTTGTGGTGCACACACTGCGACCTGCTTTACTAAGCTTTTTTCCCACAGACCCAGAATGGATTAAAAAGGAAGCCTTAGCAAGCAGGCCCTACACAAATTGGCATGGTTACTGCACCAGGTGTATGCAAATATGGCTCATGAATATTCCTTGGGCATGTTTAGTAGAACTAGGGGTCACGATTTGAAACTCCAGGGAGGAAGACTCAGAACCAATGTCAGGAAATATTTCTTCACAGAGAGGGTGGTGGATGCCTGGAATGCCCTTCCGGAGGATTTCAAAGGGGCATGGCATAAACACTGTGGATCCCTAAAAGGCTAGAGGATGGGAATAAATAAAAAAGCTTGGGGGTAACCTGAACAGAGCGGCAGTTACTACCCTTAAGAGAAACATGGGGGTAACCTGCACAGAGCGGCAGTTACTATCCTTAAGAGAAACATGGGGGTAACCTGAACAGAGCGGCAGTTACTACCCTTAAGAGAAACATGGGGGTAACCTGCACAGAGCGGCAGTTATATCCTTAAGAGAAACATTGAGGTAACCTGAACGGAGTGGCAGTTACTATCCTTAAGAGAAACATGGGGGTAACCTGCACAGAGCGGCAGTTACTACCCTTAAGAGAAACATTGAGGTAACCTGAACGGAGTGGCAGTTACTACCCTTAAGAGAAACATGGGGGTAACTTGCACAGAGCGGCAGTTACTATCCTTAAGAGAAACATGGGGGTAACCTGCACAGAGCGACAGTTACTACCCTTAAGAGAAACATGGGTGTAACCTGTACAGAGCGGCAGTTACTACCCTTAAGAGAAACATGGGGGTAACCGGCACAGAGCGGCAGTTACTACCCTTAAGAGAAACATGGGGGTAACCTGCACAGAGCGGCAGTTACTACCCTTAAGAGAAACATTGAGGTAACCTGAACGGAGTGGCAGTTACTACCCTTAAGAGAAACATGGGGGTAACTTGCACAGAGCGGCAGTTACTATCCTTAAGAGAAACATGGGGGTAACCTACACAGAGCGACAGTTACTACCCTTAAGAGAAACATGGGTGTAACCTGTACAGAGCGGCAGTTACTACCCTTAAGAGAAACATGGGTGTAACCTGTACAGAGTGGCAGTTACTACCCTTAAGAGAAACATGGGTGTAACCTGTACAGAGTGGCAGTTACTACCCTTAAGAGAAACATGGGGGTAACCTGTACAGAGTGGCAGTTACTGCCCTTAAGAGAAACATGGGGGTAACCTGCACAGAGTGACAGTTACTACCCTTAAGAGAAACATTGAGGTAACCTGAACGGAGTGGCAGTTACTATTAGAGATGTGAATCGGAACCGGTATCGGTTCGGATTCCGGTTCCGATTCACATCGTGAAATTTTTATCTTGCAGTCTGATCGGGTTTTTTTTTATCGGCTGTGCCCGAGACGATAACCAAAAAATACAGTTGACTCTTTAAAATGAGTTTGTTAGTATCCCCCCACCCTCCGGACCCCCCCCAAAAATTTTTAAATACCTGGTGGTCCAGCGGGGGTCCCGGGAGCATTCTCCCACGCTCGGGCCGTCGGCTGCCAGTAAACAAAATAGCACCGATGGCCCTTTGCCCTTAGCATGTGACAGGGTATCCGTGCTATTGGCCGGTCCCTGTCACATGGTAGGAGCAATGGATGGCTGGCGCCATCTTTAAAAATGGTGCAGGCCATCCAGTGCACCTACCATGTGACAGGGGCTGACCAATGGCACCGATAGCCTCTGTCACATGGTAAGAGCAAAGGGCCATCGGCGCCATTTTGATTAGTGGCAGCCGACAGCCCGAGCGAGGGAGAATGCTCCCAGGACCCCCACTGGACCACCAGGTATTTAAACATTTTTTGGGGGGGGTCCGGAGGGTGGGGGGATACTAACAAACTCATTTTAAAGGGTCAGGTTGTGTTTTTAGGTTGTGTCCTTTCTTCCCTCCCCCCCCATAACGATAAGAAAACCCACTAAATTAATCATGGGGTTTCCTATCGCTATCGGGGACCCCCCGATATCTGACGATATCGGATATCGATATCGGACGATATTTTCAATCGTCAGATAAACGATTCACATCCCTAGTTACTATCACATCCCTAGTTACTATCCTTAAGAGAAACATGGGAGTAACCTGCACAGAGCGGCAGTTACTATCCTTAAGAGAAACATTGAGGTAACCTGAACGGAGCGGCAGTTTCTACCTTGGGAAGTTTGCTGGGCAGACTAGATGGACCATTTTGGTCTTTTTCTGCTGTCATTACTATGTTACTATATTCTGAAAGCGGAGCTGTTTGGAGGACCAGAGCCTTTGATCTCTGGAGTAGGAAGGAGACCTGGAAATGTTCAGGCAAGGAGTAAGGAAATCCTGGGTTTCATGAATAATTCTGTGAGAAATGGCTACTTTATTTTTGCAAAAGGTTGCAATAAGGGGTATGGTGCTACAGCTTTTGCATGAAATGCTGCCGAGTCTCCTGAAATGGGTGCGTGGAAGCGAAACTCCAGTTTTCCTGGTTTCTTCCACCCTCCCTGTTGGTGTAAGTACGGCTCTGTGAGCCAGGAGAATGTATTCTCAGGGTATTTTGCAAGCTAAGGTCCTGATTTCTCATTGGATTTTGCCATTTGCTTGTAAGGAAGCCCCATCCCAGGGTCACTAATAGCTGCCACGCTCCTCTCTCACCGCACAGGGGGAAACAAAAGTTCTGAAGGTGAAGAACTTAAGGCCCCAGGACTACGCCAGTTACACCTGCCAAGTGTCTGTCAGGAACGTCTGTGGGATCCCTGATAAGTCCGTCACCTTCCAGCTGACCAACATCACAGGTAAGGAAATGGCCACACAAGCACCAAAGGAACAGGAGGCAGGGACCAGCCCTAAAAAAAGGCAAAAAACATAAAAGAAGTTTTTTCCACCTTATCAGATTTGAGTTACTGTACTGGGAGATCCTGTAGTCTACCCTTGTATCTGAGGATCTCTGGGAGATCCTGCAAGGTCTCACAGTGCAAGAGACAATGTCCTCCCCTGTAATTAATGCAGATTTCTGGCAGTTCCTGCAGGATCTCTCAGTGCTGGAGACAATGCTCTCATCTGTATCTAATGCAGATTTCTGGCAGTTGCTGCAGGATGTCTCAGTGCAGGATGCAATGCTGTCATCTGTATCTAATGCAGATTTCTGGCAGTTCCTGCAGGATCTCTCAGTGCTGGAGACAATGCTCTCATCTGTATCTAATGCAGATTTCTGGCAGTTCCTGCAGGATCTTTCAGTGCTGGAGACAATGCTCTCATCTGTATCTAATGCAGATTTCTGGCAGTTCCTGCAGGATCTTTCAGTGCTGGAGACAATGCTCTCATCTGTATCTAATGCAGATTTCTGGCAGTTCCTGCAGGATCTTTCAGTGCTGGAGACAATGCTCTCATCTGTATCTAATGCAGATTTTTGGCAGTTCCTGCAGATCTCTCAGTGCTGGAGACAATGCTCTCATCTGTATCTAATGCAGATTTCTGGCAGTTGCTGCAGGATCTCTCAGTGCTGGAGACAATGCTCTCATCTGTATCTAATGCAGATTTCTGGCAGTTGCTGCAGGATGTCTCAGTGCAGGATGCAATGCTGTCAGCTGTATCTAATGCAGATTTCTGGCAGATCCTGCAGGATCTTTCAGTGCTGGAGACAATGCTCTCATCTGTATCTAATGCAGATTTCTGGCAGTTGCTGCAGGATCTCTCAGTGCTGGAGACAATGCTCTCATCTGTATCTAATGCAGATTTCTGGCAGTTGCTGCAGGATGTCTCAGTGCAGGATGCAATGCTGTCAGCTGTATCTAATGCAGATTTCTGGCAGTTCCTGCAGGATCTTTCAGTGCTGGAGACAATGCTCTCATCTGTATCTAATGCAGATTTCTGGCAGTTCCTGCAGGATCTTTCAGTGCTGGAGACAATGCTCTCATCTGTATCTAATGCAGATTTCTGGCAGTTCCTGCAGGATCTTTCAGTGCTGGAGACAATGCTCTCATCTGTATCTAATGCAGATTTCTGGCAGTTGCTGTAGGATCTCACAGTACAGGATACAGTGTCCTCCCCTGTACCAAATGCAGATTTCTGGCAGTTCCTGCAGGATGTCACAGTACAGGATACAGTGTCCTCCCCTGTATCTAATGCAGGTTTCTGGCAGTTCCTGCAGGATCTCACAGTGCAGGAGACAGCAGGGTGGGATAATGATCCTTGCAGCATGCATGTTACCTCTTCAGCAGTGTGTGAATAGCAGGCTTTGAAAGTAGGATTTACCTTCTTCTGGTCTCCAGCTGAATTTTTATTTTTCTGTTTAAGATCCCAGAAACATAGCTCTAGGCATGCTGAAAGCTCCCAGACTGGAGCTTTCTGTCAAAGTAATTTCATTCCGGATCTCCGAGTCACTTTTGATTCAGAGTCACAGAGGGAGGCCGCTGTTTCAGGCAAAGCTTCCAAGGTCTGAACGCTCACCAGCTGTTTGATTTCTCCCTCTGTGTTTAAGTGCAGTAGTTCCCCCGTGGATGCATGTTCCAGCTCCCTCCTGGTCCCGTATCCCTCTTTGCTGGTATGCAGGGGAAACCATTGGTGTGCCAACTCAAAAGCAGCCCACTTCCTAGACAGAAGACAAGTGTTCACATTGCATCACTGTAACATGCAGTTATTCGGCCACTCAGTTTGCCCAGTTACCCCTGCCTACTGTGGCACTGCAGACTTCTGGCACTCTCCTTCCCCTGCCCTGCGCTTCGCCCCAGGCAGACCTGAATTCTGTTACCCTTGCAGTAAAACCCTGTTTCCTACCATTAAAGATTTTCTGTTGTGGACCCCTTCCACTGCTGAAATGCTGTAGAATGAAAGCTCCAGCAGAAAGGCTCTGAACCCCCTCAGTTTCCAGGTGCACGGTTTCTTTGATCCATCCGATTTCAGCTCATGGACCAGCCAGCACCCTAAGGAGCTGGAGAACTCAGCCAGGCCTGCCGGGGGCATCGTAAACTGCTTTACCATAACGCCAGGTAATCACTGCAGACTGCTACTAAAGTGACCGGGGGTCGAGGGGGCATTCGAGCTTTCTGCATCCGAGCTGCACGAAGATGGGAAATGCACCAGGATCTCTAACCTGTGCGGTGTTGTTGAAGGGAGAAAGAAGGCAAATATTGTCTTACGCACGTGTCATACACCTCACATGCACACATTGTACATACATCTGGTGTCTCACACGCAGGCTCATGGTCCAGGGCTTTCCTCTTTCCTTCACCCTTGCCAGCACTCCTCCCTTCACCCCTCCTGCCTCTCTCCCCACCATCCCCTGATGACATGCATGGCTCCTGCTTCCAGTTAATGGCTGGACCTCAGGCTCAAAGAGCCACCCGTGTGCTTCCCCCCTCCCCCTGTGTCTCCATTCAGGGAAAGACTGTGCGATGTGTGATTAGGGGGAGGACAGGAGGTGGGTCAAGTCGCTGAGCTCCGGGCAGTCACGGAGAGCAAAACTCGGACTGGGGAGGGAGACGTCATTCAATCAAATGTTGAAAGGGGCTGGAGTGGGGTTTAAATGGACAAATCTCTACCCTTAGGACCTTTGGGGATACTGGAGGATCCTAAAGTGCATAGAATATAAGTACAAAATATCACATTTTGTATGCTAAGATTTGTAAGCAGCGAAAAGCAACACCAACTGAAATCCTAAGGGAGGATGAGTAGTTTTTAACATTGTAAGGGATGAGAGAAGTTCTGACACAATCTGTCCATGGGAACAGGGTACCCTACTGCCGCCTGCATTAATGCTGACTCTGGCAGTGCCACCATGGTGACGTGGCAGCATTATAGACTCTGGGGAAGTGTACCCTACTGCCGCCCGCATTAATGCTGACTCTGTCAGTGCCACTGCAGTGATGTAGCAGTGTTAAAGGCATTGGGGAAGGGTACCCTGCTGCTGCCTGCATTAATACTGACTGGCAGTGCCACCGCAGTGATGTGGCTGTGCCACAGAGGCTGGAACAGGATACACTGCTGCTGTTTGCATTAATACTGATTGCAGTGCCACCATGGTGACATGGCAGTGCAGTAGTCACCAGAGCAGGGTACCCTACTGCCGCCTGCATTATTATTGATGCTGGCAGTGCCACTGCAGTGATGTGGCAGTGTTAAGGACACTGGGGAAGGGTACCCTGCTGCTGCCTGCAATGATACTGACTCTGGCAGTGCCACCATGGTGACGTGGCAGTGTTAAAGACAGTAGGGAAGGGTACCCTGCTGCCACCTGCAATGATACTGACTCTGGCACTGCTGCTGCTTGCATTAATAGTGATTGCAGTGCCCCCATGGTGACGTGGCAGTGCAGTAGTCACCGGAGCAGGGTACCCTACTGCTGCCTGCATTAATACTAACTCTGGCAGTGCCACCATGGTGACTTGGCAGCGTTATAGACGCTAGAACAGGGATCTCATCGCTGCTCTCTCTGTTCAGGAGCAGCTCGGGCACGAAGGAGTGGGGAGAATCGGGTCTATAGAAGCAAGAACCTGAACCAGTCCCCCCTGTCCAGCAAAGCAGAGACGGGTCAGTGAGTGCTCTGTTCTCTTCACTTAGATAAGGGGCTTACGCCTGTGTGTGACTGGTAAGACCACGGCTAAGCAGCGCTGTGCACTTTGTTTGCTTTTCGGCGATAATATGATTTCTTTCCACGTACCCCTGGTAAGAATGGGTCCGGGTTGAGTTTGATTCCCCCTTCCCCCCCCCTGCTGCTCCCTGGCCTGCCGCGTGAAGGTCAGAGAGTGGTCCATGGTCCCCACCACTCCCCTGCCCTTCAGCAGACAGCAAGCGGGGACAAAGAAGGAATTACAAGCGCTCCCTTTTCAGTTTCCTTTAACAGCTGTAGATTTACGCCGGCATGCTTTCATCCCTCACCTGGAAAGGGTTTGCTGTGGGCTCAGGAGAAGCTCTGCTTTGTAAAGTGTTAGCGTGCGGGGCTCCCTAGTAATGCTCGTCTTAGCAAGCAGCTTAAAATATTAAGAAGATAAAAATGGCAAAAAAGAGAGTTCTCCTTAAAACAAATTCTGCCATTAAGTTCTTCTCTGGTGACACAAAAGGACTTATGTTCATAATATAAAGGCTTTGCTCTTTAATGGCTGAAAGAAGTTTAGCTTGCTTTTTCCAAATACCAACTTTACTTTGTGGTTCTGTTGTGCTGCTTTTGGATCTTTCTCCTTTGTGACCTGCTATAGTTTATTTCTTATCTTTTCATCTTTTTAAAAATGCTCCAACCCTCCTACCAGAGCAGCCTACAAAGGTAGCCTATACGCTCCTTCCCCTAGGACTACCCACCTCACCCTCCAGGAAGGAGCGAGCCCTATCCGTTGCAGGCCCCGCCCTTTGGAATTCGATGCCCCCTATGTACTCAGAAATTTAAGACAAAGCTAAAGACATGGCTCTTCAAACAGGCATACCCTGAATAGGGCCCCCTCCCTCCCCCCTCTTCTTCTTTACCCCTTTGACCTTTTTCTCCCCTGCCTTTATATTGTTTTTCCCCTCCCCCTCTCAGTTATCCCCGTGTACGGTTCAGTACTCCCCCCTCTTTACATTTCCCCCTTGCTGCCTTCTACACCTTATTTCATGCACAGTATTAACTGCATGCTCCCCATTTAGTATCCCCCGTTCCCTTATATAATGTATAATTATCCTCATATCGTAGATTTTTTATCCCTCCTGTACCCCTGTAGTATCCCCCGTTACCTTGTATAATATATAATATTCCTAGTATCTTTTGATTCTCCTTGTTTCCCTGGTGTCCCCCCCCCCCCCCCCATGTATATTAGTTTCTCCCCTTTTTACTGATTTTCCTACAGTTACCTTTTTAAGGTCTCCTTGTACATTCTCCCCTTTTTTTGTTCTTAAGGTTGCTCCCCTGTTTCCCCCGCCCTGTCCCTTGTAATTTCATTGAGTTCTTTGTAAACCGATATGATGTACCCACGAATACTGGTATAGAAAAGTTTATAAATAAATAAATAAATGAAAAATATATATCTTTATCCCAGGTCAAGCAGGATGCTAGTCCTCACATATGGGTGACATCGGTAATGGAGCCCTATACGGAAAAACTTCTATCAAAGTTTCCATGAAACTTTTGACTGGCACCAGAGTGCCTACAGAGCATGCCCAGCATGCCATGATATTCCCTGCCACAGGGGTCTCCCTTCAGTCTTCTTTTTTCCGCGGAGCCGTTAGCCTCGCGGTTAATTTGGAGTCCTGTGATAATTTTCTCCACACCTCAAAACTTTTCAAAAAGTTGGGAAAAACTTTTAGCCACAAGGGTCTCCCTTTATATTAGCATCGCGGTAAGTTTTTTCCTTTACTTCACCGGTTCCGTACCGATTTTTGATCTTTTTTCCCGGTCCATGGTCGTCGACAGCTGTCCGACCTAAAATGGTTTCGGGATTCAAAAAGTGCCCTAAGTGCACCAGAAATATGTCCATAACGGACCCCCACCAAGACTGCGTTCTCTGCCTTGGTGAGAACCACGATGTCAGATCCTGCCCTCAGTGTGCTGGCATGACATCGAAGGGACGTTGACTCCAGATGGAGAAGATGGAACAGCTCTTCAAAATTCAGCTGTTACCCGCAGCATCATCCTCCACGCAATCGTCTCCGGCTGGATCGATTCGCAAGGTGGTGCTGAAGAAACGAGTCCCAGGTGAGTCGGGAGACGCTTTTATTTCCTCCCCCTCTCCATCATCAAAGGCATCGACATCGGGCAGCGAAAAGTCCAAAGAAAAAGAGAAGCATCGCCATCGAAGGCCGCACACATCGACCATCGATCCGATACCCACAGTGCCATCGATGGATATGGAATCGACGGCTAAGAAACCTCGGTTGGACATGCAGGCTCCGGAGCCTTCGATACCAGGGCGATCCCCACCGGCACCGGTGCAGGGAACCGTACCTCCTCAGGGCTCTGAGGAGGTACCAGCATCGCCACTACCGCCTCCCCCCATGGCTGCTCTGATATCATCATCCATGCGGGCGGAACTTGACGTTTATATTCGTCAAGCGGTACGAGATGCACTCCTCGATGCGATACCGAGGCCACAACCATGGACACCAGCGATGCCATCGACGTCGATTCCGGTACCGATGGATATTTTGCCCTCGATACCGTTGTCACCGGCCATTCCAGCACCGATGCCATCGATGCCGATTCCGACGCCAGCATCGATTCCTCTCAGGAAACCATTGATGCCGATTCCAGAGGTTTCTATTTTTCAACCTCTGATGGAAAAGTTGGATACCTTAATTGAGGCCGTGTCCAAGAAGCCTCAGGACACCGATGAAGGCACCATTCCAGAACCAATTCCTGGACCCTCAGGTATTACTCAACCTCTACACCCACAATCTCCGAGGTTTCCTTCCATGCCATTGATGCCTTTCAGACCATCAGGTCATCCAAGAGACACTGGAACTGATTCAGATACAGATGTCTCTACAGATCAGGAGATGCTTTCTGAGCCTTCACCTCCAGAAGATAGGCGAAAGTCACCTCCAGAGGATCTCTCCAATTTTGTAAAAGACATGTCGGAGACTATACCATTTCAACTTCTCTCTGAACTTGATTCCAGACAGAAGACACTAGAGGTCCTACAATTTGTAGATCCATCCAAAGAAATACTGGCCGTACCGGTACATGAGGTTCTTCAAGAACTCATGTACAGATTGTGGGAGCATCCTGGTTCAGTGGCATCAGTTAACAAAAGATCAGATGCTACATACCTGGTCCAACCAATCCCTGGATTTCAAAAGGCTCAACTACCTCTCCAGTCGGTGGTAGTTGAGTCAGCTCAGAAAAAGGCAAAAAGAGTCAAGACTCATTCTTCCACACCACCAGGGAAAGATAATCGGTTCCTTGATAATTTAGGACGGAAAATCTTTCAAGGAGCTATGTTGGTTTCAAGAATTGCTGCTTATCAGCTATTCATGAACCAATATCAACGCAACCTATGGAAGCAGGTCGAAGGCCTTACCCACACTCTTCCTGAGCAATTCCAGGAAGTATTTTTACAACTGGTACATAAGGGCCTAGACTCAGGCAAGCACGAGGTCAGGGCGACATACGACAGCTTTGAAACCGCGTCTCGACTGTCAGCCTCAGGGATTACAGCTCGTAGGTGGGCTTGGCTTAAGGCATCAGACTTAAGACCAGAGGTGCAAGAGAGATTGGCTGACCTTCCTTGTTTGGGAGATAACCTGTTTGGAGACAAGGTTAAGGAAGCAGTCGCCACCTTAAAGGAACACACTGAGACTCTCAAACAACTCTCATTAATACCTCAGGAGTCACAACCTCCTTCCAGGAGACTCCCTAGACGGGATACACGGCGTCCTTACTACCGTCAACGACGCTACTATCCCCCAACAAGCCGTTCAAGACCATCTCGCCCAACTCAGCGTCCTCAGTCTCGGCAAAGACCTGCTAGGCCTCAACCCCTTGCTCAGACTGCATCAACATCAGGTTTTTGAAACACACTCAGAGAGCAGCAGCCCATTCAACAATCCACTCCCACACTTACCAGTAGGAGGTCGCATAACCTTTTTTCATCACAACTGGATCTCCATAACCACAGACCAATGGGTACTTTCCATTATAGCTCAAGCGTACCGATTGGATTTTCTCACTGAACCAGAAGAAAATCCACCAACCTCCTCTTGGACAGTGAACTACCATTCCCATCTTCTAAAAACAGAATTATCCACCCTTCTGAGAGCCAGGGCCATAGAACCAGTTCCCGGGCCTCAACAGGGCAGAGGATTCTACTCCCGTTATTTCCTCATTCCAAAGAAAACAGGAGGCCTACGTCCTATCCTGGATCTCAGAAATCTCAACAAATTTCTCAGAAGAGAAAAATTCAGGATGATATCGTTAGGCACCATGCTACATCTTCTTCAAAAAGGGGATTGGCTCTGCTCTCTGGATCTTCAAGACGCCTATGCTCACATTCCCATTTTTCCTCTTCATCGCCAGTACCTGCGATTTCTGATCGAAGGACAACATTTTCAATACTGAGTGCTCCCATTCGGCCTAGCCTCAGCACCTCGAGTGTTCACAAAGGGGTAGATTTTAAAAATTTGTGCGATCGCGTACTTTTGTTCGCGCACCAGGCGCGAACAAAAGTACGCCGGATTTTATAAGATATGCGCGTAGCCGCGCATATCTTATAAAATCCGGGGTCGGCGCGCGCAAGGGGGTGCACATTTGTGCAACCTGCACGCCGAGCCCAGTTCGCACTGCCTGTTCCCTCCGAGGCCGCTCCGATTTTGGAGCAGCCTCGGAAGGAACTTTCCTTCGCCTTCCCCCCACCTTCCCCTCCCTTCCCCTACCTAACCCACCCCCCCGGCCCTATCTAACCCCCCACCTTACCTTTGTTGGCAGATTTACGCTGCTAAAAGCAGACGTAAATCTGTGCGCGCCAGCGGTCTGCTGGCGCGCCATCACCCGACCCAGGGGCTGGTCCGGAGGCCTCGACCACGCCCCTGGGCCGGCGCCACGCCCCCGGGCCCACCCCCGAAACGCAGCGTCGTTTCGGGAACGCCTCCGACACGCCCCCTCCCTGCCCCTTTTACGAAGCCCCGGGACTTACGCGTGTCCCGGGGCTCTGCGCACGCCGGCGGCCTATGCAAAATAGGCGCGCCGGCGTGCAAGGGCCCTACGCGCGTAAATCCAGCCAGATTTACGTGCGCAGGGCATTTAAAATCCGCCCCAAAGTGTCTGGCAGTGGCGGTGGCACACCTCCACAAACAAAAGGTGCATGTATTCCCTTATCTAGACGATTGGCTAATCAGGAGTCAAATGCAAGAAGGAGCTCTCAATTCCCTCAAGCTCACAGTCAACTTGCTTCACTCCTTGGGGTTTCTCATCAATTACCAGAAATCCTATTTCACACCATCTCACCTTCTACAATTCATCGGTGCAGATTTAAACACCATCATAGCAAAAGCTTTTCTTCCAAGAGACCATGCACAAACACTCACTCTCCTGGCACACTCTCTCCGAACTCAATCTCAAGTTACAGCTCATCAGTGCCTCACCCTACTCGGTCACTTGGCCTCCACAGTTCACGTCACTCCCATGGCCAGATTGACCATGCGACTAATGCAATGGACACTCAGAACCCAGTGGATTCAAGCCATTCAACCATTGTCCACTCAAGTTCAGATAACGCAGGAACTGCATTCCTCCCTCCTCTGGTGGACATCAATGAACAATTTGTTCAAAGGTCTACCTTTCCAGCATCCAGTTCCGCAAGTGACATTAACTACAGATGCGTCCACTTTAGGTTGGGGGCACACATTGGTCATCTGAAGACCCAAGGGACATGGACAAAAGCCAAAGCCTCTTTTCAAATAAACTTCCTAGAACTTTGAGCTATACGTTATGCGCTACATGCGTTCAAGGACTGCCTTTCACACAAGACTGTTCTGATTCAGACAGACAACACAGTAGCCATGTGGTACATCAACAAACAAGGGGGAACAGGTTCCTACCTCCTTTGCCAAGAAGCAGCACAGATTTGGGACTGGGCCCTAGCACACTCAGTTCTACTACGGGCCACTTACATAGCAGGCATCCGCAACATAATAGCCGATCGCCTCAGTCGTCAGTTCCAACCACACGAATGGTCCTTGGATCCAGCGACAGCAACCAAGATCTTTCAACGCTGGGGTCAACCAACAATAGATCTCTTTGCGTCCCATTTGAACTACAAAGTGAACAATTACTGCTCCCTGCAACGACAGGAGAACAGCCTACCAAAGGACGCCTTTGCTCGCCATTGGAACTCAGGCCTGTTATATGCGTATCCACCGATACCGCTCATAACCAAAACTCTAGTGAAGCTGCAACAGGACAAAGGGACCATGATACTCATAGATCCATACTGACCTCGACAAGTATGGTTTCCTACACTGCTAGACCTCTCAGTCAGGAATCCCATTCGCCTGGGAGTAGCTCCCAATCTCATAACTCAGGATTAGGGGCGGTTGCGCCATCCCAACCTTCAAACCCTATCCCTGACAGCATGGATGTTGAAAGCTTGATCTTACAACCACTCAACCTTCCAACCACTATATCTCAAGTGCTGATAGCTTCACGTAAACCTTCCACTAGAAAGAATTATTCCTACAAATGGAAACGGTTTACTTTGTGGTGCACTCAGAAATCTATAGATCCTTTCTCTTGCCCCACTACCTCACTACTAGATTACCTATACCATCTTTCAGACTCTGGTCTTCGGACTTCATCTGTAAGAGTACATTTGAGTGCAATCTCAGCTTACCATAACAAGCTGGGAGACGCACCTGTCTCTACACAGCCTCTCATCAGTAAATTTATGAAAGGTTTAACTCACCTTAAACCTCCAGTTCATCCCCCAAGCATACAATGGGACCTAAACGTAGTATTAACCAGGCTCATGCGTTCCCCATTCGAACCCATAGACACCTGTGACCTTAAATTTCTTACATGGAAAACTGTCTTCCTCATAGCCATTACATCAGCTAGAAGAGTCAGTGAACTACAAGCACTTGTCACAAACGAACCTTTTACAAAGTTCCTACATGACAGGGTGGTCCTCCGTACTCATCCCAAATTCCTTCCAAAAGTAGTCACGGAATTCCACTTGAACCAACCTATAGTTTTACCAACATTCTTTCCAAGGCCTCACTCTCACCAGGGAGAAAGAGCCTTACATACCTTGGACTGTAAACGTGCGCTATCCTTCTACTTAAACCGCACTACAGTTCAAAGGAAATCCAGTCAACTTTTTGTATCTTATGATCCAAACAAACCAGGTAAAGCAGTGGGAAAACATACTTTGTCAAACTGGCTAGCAGATTGCATACAGTTTTGTTATGAGAAAGCAGGCCTTACTCTTCAAGGGAGAGTAAAAGCACATTTAGTCAGAGCAATGTCAACCTCGGTAGCACACCTTCGCTCTGTACCTATTCTGAACATTTGTAAAGCAGCAACATGGAGTTCTCTTTACACCTTTGCAGCTCACTATTGCTTAGACAAAGAAGGAAGACAAGATTCATCAAATGGACAATCCGTCTTAAAGAACTTGTTTCCAGTGTAACCCCAACTCCTTCTACATCCAACCTGCTGTGATCTTCGGCTGATTCATTTCAACAACAATACTTCACTGTTGCCTCAATCCCAAATGACTCAGCCTCTAGCTTGCTAATCACATATGTGAGGACTAGCATCCTACTTGTCCTGGGATAAAGCAAAATTGCTTACCTTGTAATAGGTGTTATCCCAGGACAGCAGGATGTAGTCCTCACGAAACCCACCCGCCACCCTGCAGAGTTGGGTCCGATACGTTGTATTATTTTATTTTTGGCTAACGCTAATTGCTACAAAACAGACTGAAGGGAGACCCCTGTGGCAGGGAATATCATGGCATGCTGGGCATGCTCAGTAGGCACTCTGGTGCCAGTCAAAAGTTTCATGGAAACTTTGATAGAAGTTTTTCCGTATAGGGCTCCATTACCAATGTCACCCATATGTGAGGACTACATCCTGCTGTCCTGGGATAACACCTATTACAAGGTAAGCAATTTTGCTTTACCAACCAGATCTCCTCTCCTGAGGCCATGCTTCAGCTGTCCATGCTGTATTCGTGCTTTACGTGTATCAGTGTGACGCCTCCATGGGGCTCTGATGAAGATCTACTCTTCAGCTGTCATGCTGTATTCATGCTTTAAGAGTATTAGTGTGATGCCTACATTGGGCTCTGATGAAGATCTGCTCTTCGGCTGTCTGTGCTGTATTCATGCTTTACGTGTATCAGTATGATAGCTCCATAGGGCTCTGATGAAGATCTGCTCTTCGGCTGTCCATGCTATATTCTTGCTTTACTTGTATTGTTGTGACACCTGCATGGGCTACTGATAAAGATCTGCTCTTCAGCTGTCTGTGCTGTATTCATATTTTGAGCCCAGCTTTCAAACCTATCCGCAGTACAGCAGTCATATACATACTTGGAAGCGTGAAGGTTAATGCTAATATAAGTAAAGTGTAAGGTGGGAGCTGCAAGTTTATAACGTATGCGTATTTCTGCTCCGAAAGTACGTGCGTATATTTCCAATGCAAGAAAACGCATATCTTCTGTTCCCATTTTATAAACATACGTGTGTATATTTTGTGTACAAAATAACTGACACTGTGCAGACAAGCACTGAGAATTAAATGCGAGGGAGGCATGTTATAGAGTATGTGTGTATACTGTTTTTTGAAAAACAAGCTTGGGTGAGTACTTGAAATCACCAGTTCTCCAATATCTCTGCCAGTTCTCCAGGTTCTTCTCCAATCCTCCTAGACCTTCTAGCGCAGGGGTCAGGAACCTATGGCTCGCGAGCCAGATGTGGCTCTTTTGATGGCTGCATCTGGATCACAGACAAATCTTTAATAAAAAAGTAAAAATCTAACAAAACCCCCCACCCTCCTGACGCCTCCCAAGACCTGCCAAAAGTCCCTGGTGATCCAGCGGGGGTCCAGGAGCGGACTGGGAGCGATCTCCTGGACTTGGGCTGTCGGCTGCCAGTACTCAAAATGGTGCCAACGGCCCTTTGCCTTCACTATGTCACTGGGGTCGACCAATGGCAGTGGTAGCCCCTGTGACATACCGTGTTTCCCCGAAAATAAGACAGTGTCTTATATTAATTTTTGCTACCAAAGATGCACTAGGCCTTATTTTCAGGGGATGTCTTATTTTTCCATGAAGAAGAATTCACATATATTGTTGAACAAAAAAATGAACATTTATCATATTCTGAATAGCTGTCTGGTTTTGCTGGTTTGTGATGACAACTAACTGTGAATCCTGCAGGGTAAAAAAATCACAGCTGCATGCTCTGGTGTTCTGTGCGACGGGCATGCTCCCAAATAAAAACTTTGCTAGGTCTTACTTTCGGGGGAGGTCTTATATTTAGCAATTCAGCAAAACCTCTACTAGGTCTTATTTTCGGGGGATGTCTTATTTCCGGGGAAACAGGGTAGTAAGGGCAAAGGGCCGTCGGCTGCCAGTAATCAAAATGGTGTCGACGGCCCTTTGCCCTTACTATGTCACAGGGGCTACCGCCGCCATTGGTCGACCCCAGTGACATAGTGAGGGCAAAGGGCCGTCGGCACCATTTTGACTACTGGCAGCCGACAGCCTAAGTCCAGGAGATCGCTCCCGGACCCCCGCTGGACCACCAGAGACTTTTGGCAGGTCTTGGGGGGGTCATGAGGGTGGGGGATTGTAGTAAATTAATTTGGCAGGTCTTGGGGGGGGGGTCAGGAGGATGGGGGGTTGTAGTTAGTATGGCTCTCACGGAATTACATTTTAAAATATGTGGTGTTCATGGCTCTCTCAGCCAAAAAGGTTCCCGACCCCTGCTCTAGCGCTTCACCCTCATCCCCCATCAGTTCACGCAGACCTCCCATTGCGAGAGTCACTTAGCAGGGGTGAAAGTGTCCAAATAGGTTTGGTAATGTTTACGTGTATATCTCTTACAAAATAGCAGACTATGCCTTTAGACTGCCCCCCATTTTTCCTGGTAAAATAAACTGAAAATACGAGCATACTCGTGACATTTATAAAATAGCATATATGTGTGTACATGCTACTTACACGCAAAGCACCTTTGAAAATTCATTTCTTTATGTGTATCAGTGTGACACCTGCATGGGGCTCTGATGAAGATCTGCTCTTCAGCTATCTGTGCTGTATTCATGCTTTACATGTATCAGTGTGACACCTGCATGGGACTGTGATGAAGAGTTATTCTTCAGCTGTCTATGCTGAATTCAAGCTTTACGTGTTTCAGTGCGATACCTGCAGGGGCTCTGATGAAGAGTTATTCTTCAGTTGTCCATGTTGTATTCATGTTTTATGAGTATCAGTGTGACACCTGCATGGTTCCCTGATGAAGATCTGCTCTTCAGCTGTCTGTGCTGTATTCATGCTTTATGTGTATCAGTGTGACACCTGCATGGGGCTCTGATGAAGAGTCATTCTTCAGTTGTCCATGCTGAATTCATGTTTTACGTGTATAGGTGCGATACCCGCAGGGGTTCTGATGAAGAGTCATTCTTCAGCTCTCTGTGCTGTATTCATGCTTTACGTGTATTAGTGTGACACTCGCATGGGACTGTGATGAAGAGTTATTCTTCAGTTGTCCATGTTGTATTCATGTTTTACGTGTATCAATGTGATGCCTGCATTGGGCTGTGATGAAGATCTGCTCTTCAGCTGTCTGTGCTGTATTCATGCTTTACGTGTATCAGTGTGACCCCTGCATGGGCCTGTGATGAAGATCTGCTCTTCAGCTCTCTGTGCTGTATTCATGCTTTATGTGTATCAGTGTGATGCCTGCATGGGGCTCTGATGAAGAGTCATTCTCTTTACCTCTCAACCATCCCAGATTCAATTCACCAACCATCTTCCACTTTTATATTTGAGAATCAACCTATTATAATAAAAGAACATACAAAAAACTTAGGAGTAATTATCGATTCCAGACTTGCAATGTATACTAACATATCTGAAATAGTAAAAAAATCTTTTTTTAAAATTCATATGTTAAAAAAACTCAAACCATTACTACTGCCAAATGATTTTCGTTTAATTACTCAAGCATTAATTTTATCTACATTGGACTATTGTAACTCCCTGTATCTTGGCCTACCACAATCAACGATTCATCCATTATAATTGGTACAAAACGCATCTGCTCGAATGCTCTGTAATATATCTCGCAGAGATCACATTACTCCCGCTTTACAATATCTACACTGGCATAACTTACAAAATACTGTCAATAATACATAATCTGCTATACAATGTGAACTCTACATGGTTATGTTCATTACTAAGAATTTATAAGCCCACCAGACAGCTCTGATCTCTCGATAAGTGCATTCTTGAAATTCCATCCATAAAATCAGTTAGCTTATCCTTAACACGTAAACGTGCTTTCTCTGTAGCCGGACCTACTTTATGGAATTCCCTTCCACAATATCCGTTTGACATCAAACCGACGAGAATTTAAAAAACTGCAAAAAACTTATTTATTCACGCGCGCATATAACTTACAATAATGTTTTTATATAACGTATTATATTTCCATCAACAAACACTGTAACGCAGTGGTCCCCAAACCTGTCCTGGAGGGCCACCAGCCAGTCGGATTTTTGGGATATCCTCAATGAATATGTATGAGAGAAAATTTGCATGCACTTCCTCCATAACATGCAAATTTTCTCTCATGCATATTCATTGTGGATATCCCAAAAACCCGACTGGCTGGTGGCCCTCCAGGACAGGTTTGGGGACCACTGCTGTAACGTATTTAATTCTTGTATGTTTTGTGCATGGTGTATTGTTTTAATTATGAATGTTTTATTTTGTAAACCGCCTAGAAGGATAGACTTCTACCCCACTGTGCGGTATATAAAACTTTTAAATAAATAAATTCTCACAGGACAAGCAGGATGGTAGTCCTCACATATGGGTGACATCACAGGATGGAGCCCAATCATGGAACACTTTTGTCAAAGTTTCTAGAACTTTGACTGGCCCCTACTGGGCATGCCCAGCATGGGACCAACCCTGCAGCCAACAGGGGTCCCTCTTCAGTCTTCTTTTTTCCACGCAGCAGTAGCCACGCGGTTAAGGAGCTCTGCAAGTATTCCTGACAGGAATTTTCCTCACTGAATTATTTAAAGTTAAATTGCCCTACAGGGGTCCCTCCGTTAACTTTTTTCCATCGATTACCGTCAAGTTTGGCCCTCACGGCTTACTGGCCGTCGACCGTACCGCGGCTCGATTTTTTCTATGGCCATGACGTCGGGGTTCCGTCGGTGTCCGGACTGTACTCATACCATGTCCATTACAGACCTGCATAAAGTCTGTGTAATATGTCTTGGTCGAGAGCACGATGTCTTGACCTGCACCAAATGTGCCCTAGTGACACCAAAAGGCCGCAAGGCCAGAATGGAGAAGATGGGACTTCTCTTCCGTGCTCAAACCCCGACTCCGTCCATTGCATCGACGTCATCGGAACCGGCACCGTCAACGTTGCGCCAGCATCATCCACTGACCGGTGATCGCCCGGCGTCGATCACTTCCCGGCCTTCGACACCCTCTTCTCCCCTTCAGGACCGAAGGGATCGTTAGGAGAAACATCGCCATCGGCACCCAAAGTCTCGGACCATCAAGGCATCGAAACCATCAACCTCGACATCGTCCGAGCCACCACCGAAGAAACCCCGTCCAGAAAAGGCACCGACCTTTCGGCGACTGGGTCACCGAGGCAATCCTCACCCGACAGGGCGTCGGGAGCCGCGATTCCACCTCTAACGGTGGTCCCTCCGGCTATGCCTCTGCCTCCTTCTTCTGTTCCGGAGCCGGGGCTGCTTGCTCCAGGTCTCCGAGAAGAACTGGACCGGATGGTTCAAGAGGCCATCGACAAGGCGATGCATCGACTCCAGGTTCCCCCAGCATCGATATTGGTACCGATAGTGGAACCGAGCACCGACCCGAATCCAGCAGCATTGGCACCGCTGCTATCGAGGATGGAAGCGCTTATTGCCGCTTTTCCACCGGTGGATCCCGGGTCACCGATGGCTCCGGTACCCTCCCCGTTGACTTTATCATCGGGAGGAGAAACACCGTTCTGCATCCCTCCTTCGTGAGTACTGCCTCAGCCATCGAGATCAATATCGATACCCCCATCGGCGCCATCGAGCCATCCACCGATGCCCTCGATGCCTGCGCCAGGGCCTTCAATGCCTTCATCGGTGCCTCCGGCTATTCCTCCGATGCCTTCGGAGCCTAAACCGGGACCTTCAGGTATCCAACTACCCCGTCCCTCTACAGTCCCTAGAGACACAGGTGCGGATCCTTATGATACCTGGACCGATGATTCTTCACCAGACGCCGATGATTTACCCTCACCACCTTCACCTACTGAGAGTAGAAAGCGTTCTTCTCCAGAGGACCTTTCTTTCATAAACTTTGTGAAGGACATGTCTGAATTGGTCCCCTTCCAGTTACTAACGGAACAGGACGACAGACATCAGATGATGGAGTTGCTTCAATTCCTGGATGCGCCCAAGGAAATCACCTCCATCCCCATCCATCAAGTTCTTCTTGACCTTCTCAAAAAGAACTGGGAACATCCTGGCTCCATTGCACCAGTCCACAGAAAAACTGACTCTACCTACTTGGTGCAGTCAGCTCCAGGTTTTCAAAAGCCTCAATTGGATCACCAATCTGTGGTGGTTGAATCTGCGCAAAAGAAAGCAAAAAGGTCCAAAACTCATACTTCCTTTCCCCCTGGCAATGAACAAAAGTTTTTGGATACCATTGGTTGCCGAGTCTTTCAAGGATCAATGTTGATCCTCCGAATTGCTGCTTACCAATTATATATGACCCAATATAATAGAGTCATTTTTAAGCAACTTCAAGACCTGACAACCTCCATGCCTCAATCACTTCCAGATAAGTTCCACACCCTACTTAATAAGGGTTTGGAGGCAGGCAAGCATGAGATTAGATCATGTTACGATATCTTTGACACTGCAACCAGAGTGTCTGCAGCAGCTATTTCAGCAAGACGATGGGCTTGGCTTAAGTCTTCAGACCTTCGTCCAGAAGTGCAAGAGCGGTTGTCCGACCTCCCCTACATAGGAGATAATCTCTTTGGCGAGCAGATTCAAAAGACAGTGGCTGAACTAAAGGACCATCAAGAGACTCTCAGACAGCTCTCTCTGTTCCCTTCGGATTATCCTTCTAAACAGCCCTTCCGGAAGGACTCTAAAAAGTCTTTTTATAGACCAAAGAAGTCCTACCCGCCAGCAGCTAGATGCAGCTCTGCGAGACCATTCCTCAAATCACAGTCTCGTCAAACTCGAAAGCAAAAGCCACAGACAGCCCCTAAACCGTGCCCTGCTTCTGGTTTTTGCCTTTCACATAGAGAGCAGCAGCCAAATTCCATTACCAGATGTCCCAGTGGGAGGCCGCTTGTGCCATTTCAACAACATATGGCAATCAATCACCTCAGACCACTGGGTCCTAACAATCATTGCTGAAGGCTATCATCTCAACTTTCTCTCCATCCCACCGGATTCTCCACCTCTACTGACGTGGAGAACATCCGACCATTCATTGCTCCTGGAACAGGAGGCTTCCTTCCTACTCCAGTCCAGAGCAATAGAACTAGTACCATTGCCTCAGCAAGGCCTCGGATTCTATTCCCGGTACTTTCTAATCCCCAAAAGATCGGGAGGTGTTCGTCCAATTTTGGATCTACGAGCCCTCAACAAGTACCTCCAGAGAGAAAAGTTCAAGATGGTAACCTTGGGCTCCCTGCTTCCTCTTCTTCAAAGAGGAGACTGGCTCTGCTCTCTTGACCTTCAGGATGCATACATCTCCATCTCATCGCAAATTCCTGAGATTCTTTGTAGGCCCCAAGCACTATCAATACCGAGTGCTTCCATTCGGCCTAGCATCTGCACCACGAGTGTTTACAAAATGCCTCGTCATAGTAGCCGCCTTCCTCAGGATTCAAGGTGTCCACGTCTACCCCTGTCTGGATGACTGGTTAATCAGGGCTTTGACTCAGCAAGTCACTTTGTCATCCCTACATCTCACCTTACACACTCTCACTTCACTCGGATTTCTCGTCAATTACGACAAATCCTCTTTAGTCCCATCTCAAACCTTATCGTTCATTGGGGCAGACTTGGATACCTTACAGGCAAAGGCTTTCCTGCCTCAACAACGAGCCCTCACTCTCGTGTCTCTGGCACAACAGCTGCAGTCTCAACACTCCACGACTGCGCATCATCCTTCTAGGACACATGGCGTCCTCAGTTCAGGTCACACCAATGGCCCGTCTGGCCATGAGAGTCATGCAGTGGACTCTAAGGTCGCAATGGACACAGCCCCTTCAGCCCCTGTCGACCATGGTCCATGTCACCGACTCACTCCGTCTGTCTCTCGCCTGGTGGATGAACCACATCAATCTTCTACAGGGCTTGCCCTTTCAGGCGCCAAACCCTCAAATAACTCTAACCACCGATGTTTCCAACTTCGGGTGGGGAGCCCATTTGGCCGATCTCCAGGCACAAGGTTCCTGGTCTCCAGAGGAAGCCAAACACCAAATAAATTTCCTGGAGCTTCGAGCAATAAGATACGCTCTCAGGATCGCCTGTCCAATCAAGTCATCCTGATCCAGACGGACAACCAGGTGGCCATGTGGTACATCAACAAGCAAGGAGGGACAGGTTCCTACCTTCTGTGTCAGGAAGCTGCACAGATATGGGCGGAGGCCCTCTCCCACTCAATGTATCTCAGGGCCACCTACTTGCCGGGAGTGGACATCATGTTGGCAGACAGGTTGAGTTGCAACTTCCAACCTCACGAGTGGTCTCTAAACCCCTTGGTAGCGAACTCCATCTTCCTACAATGGGGTTATCCTCAAATAGACCTCTTTGCATCACCCCAGAATTGCAAAGTAGACAATTTCTGCTCTCTTACTCGCAGCCAACATTATCTACCAAGAGACGCATTCTCCCTATCGTGGTCAACTGCTCTCCTATACGCATTTCCTCCACTTCCACTTCTCTTGAAGACTCTCATGAAGTTACGTCAGGACAAGGGAACCATGATCCTAATAGCACACCACTGGCCACACCAAGTGTGGTTTCCTATCCTTCAGGATCTTTCCATTCGCAGGCACATTCCTCTGGGAACAGACCCGGTTCTAATAACTCAAAACGACGGGTGCCTTCACCACCCCAATCTTCAGGCCCTGTCCCTGACAGCATGGATGTTGAAAGGTTAATCCTTCAGCCGCTTAACCTTTCTGATCCAGTTTCCCGTGTCTTGATTGCTTCACGGAAGCCTTCCATGAGAAAATCGTATTCCTACAAATGGAACAGGTTCACATCATGGTGCTCTTCTCAGGCCCTTGATCCTTTTACCTGTCCCATCCCGAACTGACAAGTGACATCCTGGCACTTGTCAGAGTCAGGTCTGACAAGTGACATCCTGGCACTTGTCAGATGTCACTGACAAGTGACATCCTGGCACTTGTCAGAGTCAGGTCTCAAAATTTCCTCCATTAGAATGCATGTCAGTGCGGTAGCCACCTTCCATAAAGGTATCGGGGATGTCCCTATCTCAGTGCAACCTCTTGCAACATGCTTCTTGAAGGGCTTGCTTCAACTCAAGCCTCCAATGCGTCCTCCGGCCCCTTCTTGGGACCTCAACCTGGTTTTGGGTCGGCTCATGAAACCACCATTTGAGCCTCTCCAATCCTGTGAACTTCGCTTTCTCACATGGAAAGTGATTTTCCTTCGGCTCGCAAAATTAGTGAGTTACAGGCCCTAGTTACCTATCTGTCTTACACTAAACTTCTGCAAGACCAGGCGGTACTTCACACTCACCCTAAATTCTTACCTAAGGTAGTATCAGAGTTTCATCTCAAGCAATCCATTATACTACCTACCTTGTTTCCCAGGCCCCATTCCAATCCAGGTGAGCAGGCTCTGCATACCCTTGACTGCAAACGGGCTCTAGCATTCTATCTAGACCGTACAGCTGCCCACAGGAAGAGCACTCAATTATTTGTGTCTTTCCATTCTAACAAATTGGGGCAGTCTGTGGGTAAGCAGACTCTCTCCTCCTGGCTAGCGGACTGCATATCCTTTTGCTATCAGCAAGCGGGCATCCATTCCAAGACCGTGTTAAAGCACACTCTGTGAGGGCCATGGCGACTTCAGTAGCACACCTACGTTCAGTGCCGCTTCCTGACATTTGCAGGGCTGCCACTTTGAGTTCTCTCCATACTTTTACAGCTCACTATTGCTTAGACAAAGCCGGAAGACAAGATTCCATCTTCGGCCAGTCTGTCTTGCGTAACCTATTTACGACGTGACGTACCCACACCCTTCCACCTGCCCGGTGGGGTTCAGGATGCCCTCTACCAAATTCCACCCCAGTTGTTGTGCCTGTTGCACGCCTTTGGCTACATTTGGTGCATGTTCGGATATCCTCAGCCTGGTACTCACCCACATGTGAGGACTACCATCCTGCTCGTCCTGTGAGAAAGCAAATGTTGCTTACCTGTAACAGGTGTTCTCACAGGACAGCAGGATGCTAGTCCTCACGAAACCCGCCCGCCAACCCGCGGTGTTGGGTTCGTTTTATTATTTTATTTTTCGGCACTACCTGTAGCTTTTAAATAAGACTGAAGAGGGACCCTTGCTGGCTGCAGGGTTAGTGCTATGCTGGGCATGCCCAGTAGGGGCCAGTCAAAGTTCTAGAAACTTTGACAAAAGTGTTTCGTGATTGGGCTCCATCCTGTGAAGTCACCCATATGTGAGGACTAGCATCCTGCTGTCCTGTGAGAACACCTGTTACAGGTAAGCAACATTTGCTTTCTTCAGCTCTCTGTGCTGTATTCATGTTTTACGTGTATCATTGCGACACCTGCAGGGGCTCTGAAGATCTGCTCTTCAGCTGTCTGTGCTGTATTCATGCTTTACATGTATCAGTGTGACACCTGCAGGGGCTCTGATAAAGATCTGCTCTTCAGCTGTCTGTGCTGTATTCATGTTTGTATCAGTGCGACACCCGCAGGGGCTCTGATGAAGAGTATTTCTTTAGTTGTCTGTGCTGTATTCATGTTTTATGTGTATCAGTGTGATGCCTGTGTTGCCAACTTTGAAAATGTGTGAATATGAAGTCTATATATCTGCTGTCATGTTGACCAAGCATATGTACGAATATGAGCTGAAACTTATATGTGCTGTGTTGCTGACCTAGATTATGAATGCTAGCACAAAATGTGATTGTTCACCAAGAATATGAACACTGATTTTGTAAACCATTGTGATCTTATTCTGGAACGACGGTATATAAAATGCCCAAATAAATAAATAAATAAAATAGAGATTGAGAGAAGTGGTGGGGGTACAGGCAGAGATTCAGAGGGGAAGTGGTGGGGGTACAGATAGAAATTGAGAGGGGAAGTGGTGGGGGTAAGGGTAGAGATTCAGAGGGGAAGTGGTGGGGGTAAGGATAGAAATTGAGAGGGGAAGTGGTGGGGGTAAGGGTAGAGATTCAGAGGGGAAGTGGTGGGGGTAAGGGTAGAGATTCAGAGGGGAAGTGGTGGGGGTACGGATAGAAATTGAGAGGGGAAGTGGTGGGGGTAAGGGTAGAGATTCAGAGGGGAAGTAGTGGAGGTACGGATAGACATTGAGAGGGGAAGTGGTGGGGATAGTGGTAGAGATAGAGAGAGAGATTACCAGAGGAGTTGGAGGGTAAGTAGGGATTCAGAGGGGAAGTGGAGGGGGTATTGGTAGAGATAGAGAAGTGAAGAGATTACCAGAGGAGTTGGAGGGTAGGTAGGGATTCAGAGGGGAAGTGGAGGGATTGTGAGAAGGAGATAGAGGGTGTAGATTGAGAGAAGAGGTGGAGGGATAGAAGAAGGTGGAGGGCTAGAAGAAGAATATGAAAGGAGCGTATGGGGAAGGGAAGAGGCAGTGAGAGGCAGGAGGATAGAGAGATGAGAGAGGTGGGGCTAGGGATGTGCCTTTGTTTCGTTACATTATGCGTATACATTTTGTAACTGCGTAAAATGAATTTTATGCACGTGCACAGAGAAATGAAAGAAAACAAAACGTACAAAAGACCGGACACAGAAACTTGTGAGCAGCAGCGCTGGCCGTGGAGGCTTTAACCCTGGCTACTGTCCGTTCACACATCTTTCCCATGCATTCAGAAAGCAATCGGCTCAACATCTTACGTTCTCTTCTTATGGGTTCTTTTTTTTCCTTCCAATTCTTGCCCTCAGTAACCATGGTTACTGAGGGCATGCTCGGACCTGAAGTGGCTGAACACAGCAGCCCTGACTGCTGGCACTACCACCCTCAGCTCTCAAACTTGTGCTAATCCAACCCTTTTCTATGTCTCTTTATTTGTCAAATATCTGCTTACGTCAGCTCTTCTTGGGGTTTTTCTCGCTTTTAACCCTTCAGAGGCAAAAAGCTGTTTTGGGGTGAAATGAGCCGACCGAGATGAATACGTGAGTAATAAAGAGTAAATGTGATTACTGCGGTGAAAGAATGGGAACCTTTTCTGTCCGTCTTTCCATCTGTCGACCGCCAAAGAGAATCGCTGACCTTGGCACGCCAGCCACTTATCCAAGGCGTCACCTGAAGCTCTGTCGCGGTGTAACGTATGGATTGGACTCAGCACAGGGCCCGGATGGCAGACAATGCACTCAGCAGGGGGGCGTCCTAAACTCAGGTCATCTGGGAAAGATGCAGAGCCACTGGACGTGGCCGAGTCTCCCAACCCAGGGGGCTCCAAGTTCCGGTTCGGCTCATTCCAGGCCGTGGCAATGGCATTTCAGATCATCTCGCCTTCCCTCGCCCGGAGTGGAGTCAGCTTGGAGGAGGCTGGGTGAGGAATGATCCGATTAACCTGTGTCTCCATTAAAACCTCGAAGGGCGATGAGCTCACACTCCTATGCTAGATCAGCCTCTCCCCTTACCGGGTCATGGAGCGGCTGCAGTGTCCGGTGTCCCACCTGCTTGGCTCACTTCCATGGCCGAGGTGGCATTCGATCTCAAACGTCAGAGGCCTTCATTTGACCCGTTGCCCCTGGTTTTGAAATTCAGTGAAGCAGGGCACGAGAACGGGGTCCTCAGCGATGGGGAAGTAGTGGGAGAGCAGGTCGGGTCAGTGCTCTCTTGCAGCAGGGAGGGAGCATGGGGAATGGACACTCTAGAGGGGGCCGGATGTCATATTCTCTCTTTCTGTGCCTGGATTTTCTTTCTTATTGCATGCATTTTTGGGCAATTTCTACATTGCTTAAGGGGATTTGATTTTGTTTTGCAAGGACTCCAGCTGAATGCCCCGTTCCTCCTTTCCCTTAATTATCTGAAGGAGTGTGGAAGGTCGTTCTTGTTCCATTGGCTGGGGCGGATTTAGCGCTTGATTCCTTGTTGCTTTGGACTTAGGAAAATTTCCTGCAAATAAAAAGAAGTATTTGCTGCCACAGGGAGGTAAACAGAATGGTATCTTAAACCGAAAACACTGCTGAGAAGCCCTGCGTCACTTAGCAAGCCCTCTCGTGCCCCCTTTGTTTGGGGTTCTAGGTCAGCGTGTAACATGGCACTGGCTTCATTACAGTATGCAGGGGGTTCATGCTCCCTTTCTGGAAAATCGTTCTGCAACAGCTGGAACAGAACGCCCAGGGCTCACGATATGGACCATGCTTCAGTCAACACTGACATGGGCCAGCTCCGAGGGAAACAAGCAACAGGAGGACACAAGTATCAGAGAAAAATGAAGGTTGGTACGCACAGAGGACGAACTGCAGACAGCTGCACTGGCTTCCCCTTACATGCGGGATAAAGTTTAAGTTTTAACATTGGTCTGTCAGGTGTTGGACTGCAGTATCTGAAAGACCTCTTACAGGTATATGTGTCTGTGAATCTCTTAGTTATACCTTCTCGGAAGGCAGCAACGTTGCTGGCCTTTTTGGTGATAGCTCTGGGGAATGCCTTGCCCCGGGAGCTTTGACTAATTTCTGACCACATGCTCCTTTGAAAGAAGCTGAAAGCTCGCCTGTTTCAACAGGCTTTCACATAAGTGCACTGCCAGTATTTCTGTACCTACAGTATGTAATCTGGCATTGTATTGTATTGTGAGTGATAGCAAAATGTTTAGATTTCAATTGTAATACACCTACAGAGGCTGGCAGCCTGGGTTTGTGTGATAGAAGTACAATAAATAAATAAACAATCATACATAATGTAACTTTAACAGTGACCAGCTACCTGATAAGCTTCTCATCCTGTCCAGGTGAACGACTTAAATAATGCACTAAAAATGAGCAGATCTCAGCTACCGATGTTCGACCAACACAACTTAAGCAAAGTCTACTTGGCAGTATGCTTTTAAACTAAACCACTTAATGATAATCAGGCTTTCCCGACAGGCTGGGTAAAAGGTAAAGCTTTTAGCTATCTCCTAAGTCTTCAGGAAAAGCATTCCTCATGGTTGGACAAGCCGCGGTGAAAGTCCTTTCTCTAGTTTCACAGAGGTGCATAATTCAAATAGAAGGTATCTCTAGAAAATTCTTGCCAGAAGATCGCAAAGAATGAGGAGAGACAGAAGCAATGCGATATGGGCTTTTTTTCAGTAAGAGATCCTATATATTAAGGTCAGGGTCGCAAACTTAACGTGCCACATAATTGATAGCCAGAGAAATGAAAAGAACTTTGGCGGGATGTGGTCTTGGGGGCCAGGCATTCGTCAAGACCCGGGTGGCGACATTCTACACTGTTTGCAAAGCATTGAGTGTGGATGCCAGTAACCCAATATAGACGGCGCTACAGTAATCCAAGCCACTAATAACCATTGCCCGTAAAACTGTTTGAAAATCTTCAAAATTCAGCAAAGGTTTCAACCTCCGTAGTTTGTAAAATGAGCTTTTTATTATGGCTTTAACATGTGGCTAAACTAAACTAACTTGTGTAGAATCAGATAGGATGCCTACATTTTGTATTTGTTTGGAATGGAAATTAACTATTCATCAACTTGCAAGGACAAAGAGTCTTCCACGTTGAGAAATTTAGACAAAATTATTAGTTCAATCTTCTCAATGTTCAGCATTAATTTATTCGCCATCATCCAAAAGACAATCAGCCATCTCAGACAACTCTTTTGAGACTGAAGATGGTACAGGAGTTGAAAACTCTATGTTGTCCTCTTACTCAGAATACTCAGGAGTCAACCCTGGAATGCCTCTGTGGCCTGACAGCTCATGACATGTTTGACCACATCATCCCGAGACAGGAAGGTAGGGGCCGATGTTTCCTGTAAGCTGTGCGTGTGTGTGTGTATGCGTGAGCGCGTGCACTCATGTCGTGACACAAGCACACACAAGACAAGGAAAACAGAATGATGTTTCAAGGAAGACTGGGTACAAATTTGTATACGACATTGCACATGAATTGTTTGGCATACGCAGCCCACAAAGAGGAAACATTGGCAGGGGTGGTGGTCAATGGAGCCTCAAGGGCCTCACAGAAGGACTCCAACTCTCCCATCATCTACGGTGCAGGAGATGCCCACCATGCCTCTTAAGTGCACATGTGAGGGGTTCTGCCTTTATGTATGCACCTCGTGGGAGGACCCAGGACACTTACGCCCCACATCCATCATCTACATCATGAAAGTAAACCTCAGCAGGCTTCCCAAACTTGTGCTGAATATGTTTGGGTCTCCAATGCATGCATATTCATTGGGGAGAGCCTGAAAGCCCAGCTGGTTGTGGGTCACCAGGAGAGAGTTGTATGATAAAGTAGTTTCTACCTCCTACCGTTTCAGCTCCGTGGTGCGCAATAATGGCCTGCAGAGAGGGCTTGACACAGCTGGAGCCAGAAGTGGGAATGCTGTCGCTTTTCTCTTCCTGCCCCTTTTTATAAGGGCTGCTTTTCACTGTGAGGAATGAGCACAGGATGTTGCAAGGAAGGGTGAAAAACAGGTCTGGTCCCCTTCAGCGGCTCTGATGCAGCTCACCCTTCCTTTGGTGATGACAACTGCAGGGATGGGCTGACCGGGAGCCTGCCATGACCACACTCAGTACACCACTACCTCTGCCACAGCCGACGACTCCACCTGCTGCAGTAAGTATCCCATATCACCCTGTGTGTGGGGCCGTGAGAAGGAGCAGGAAGAGTGATTTTAGAGTTTCCATGAGCTGCATGTTGTATGTTTTAGATTGATTCAGTCTCTGTTAACACGCTCGTGCTAGTCTGGAGTCAGAGCTGGCCGTCTTCCATTTTGGCTTCCAGGTTGAGAGGCCAGCTCTGACCTCCTAAATGCAGTATATTTCTGTACTTGTGTGTCAGTAGCATGTGTGTGTGGTTACGAGTTTGCTTTTGCATGGCGTGTCTAGCTGATGTGCTGCTTTGGTATGTGTTGTGTAGAGGGTTTTTGTAACATTTTGTGTGGGAAACAGTTCACGCATGCTCGCTGCTCTGCCTCTGACTTTGTGTTTGTACCTGTGATGTGTCATCATTTCGGTTCTGTGTTTTGGGTGTGTTGTTGGTGTACAGAGTGAGTGATGTTTCTCAGGTGGCTACAACCTGTCCTTTCTTTTTTTGTTTTTCTTTTCTTGGCTCTGGATTCTGGCTCTCCTGTTTCAATGCAGGGTCAAATGTGAGTAGTTTTGACCTTTCTCTTTGTGTCTTCCTCTTCCAGTAATCTCTTTTGTGGAGACCACAGAAGCCATGGAGAGTCCTCCTGTGCAGGCTGCTCATGAGTGGCTGTTAAGCCCTGGAGATTAGAGCTGAAGACCCCTTTGCACATGACATTTATTTATTTACTTATTTAACATTTTTATATACCGACATTCGTTTGCACATCACATCGGTTTACATAATGACATTTGAAATAAGAAAGGAAATTACATCTAAACGGGTTGCGTAACTATAGAGAAAACAGTCCAAAGAATGAGAAGGGGGGGACGGGTTGGGAGGTAGGAACTAAAGAGAATAAAGGCCGAGAGAAACAGGTAACATTGAATATTGTAACAGAGGAACATATAACAAATCTTGGAATAGGGCTGAGAGGACCAGGTAACAATAATTGCTGAATCTGCAGGGGAGTAAGTGGGGAAAAGGGGGGGGGGAGCAAGGATTCAAAAATGTGCTTGAGGGGAGAGAGATAGTTGGAGAGGTGAGGGGGAGGGGGCTATTGGTAGGATATGCGCTGCCTAATGTTTGTGGACCATCCCTTCTCGTTTGTTTTCTTCTCTTTCATCCCCACTATCATATGCTGGTCCCAAGCTGGAGTTCCAGCTAGAAGAAGGACTGATACCAAGGAAGGCCACCCTCACCACCCTCCTTCCCCCCCCCCCCCCCCAAAAAAAAAATGATGCGAAGAGAGTCCTGTCAGCTTCCAAGAAGGACCAGCCACCTCTTAAATAAAAAATGTAGGGCTTTTTTTAAATTGAATTTTCAGTTTCATTTTCCCTTGTAATCATGGCTCCACCATCGTGTCTGTGACCTTTTGTTTGCAGAATATTACTGTGGTCCCCTATTTAGGTTTTAGCCAGACCTGACTCTGCTTAGCTTCCTACACCTTCCCATACCATTATTGATAAATGTAAAGTTTCAGTAAAGATTTGATTTTTTTTTTTGTACATGTTTTATGTGTGGCGTCCTTTCTTCTAGCTATAGTTGTGTGAGCATTAATGATGGATATGAGTGCCAGACAGTGTTTGCATGTGTACAGTGTATGTACAAGTAGTTTTTAAGTGAGAGAGAAAAACATAGTGAGGATGAGGAAAGATTGGAAGGGAGGGATTTGTGTGTTCAGTTAGAGTGTTACATAGTAAATGATGGCAGAGAAAGGCCAAATGGATCATCCAGTCTGCTCAGTTGAGATTCATTCACTTTCAGTAGGTGTGAATTTACATTTCCAAATACAATCCAACATCAAATCCTCCCTTGTCTATGTCTTCTGTCTGACCTCTTAACCCTTTTCCTAAATTTTGTTCTAAGCAAATCCAGAATCTGTTAAAATAATGGCCAATTCTTTCTTGGATGCCTAATATACTACTACTGCTACTTAACACTTTAGCGCTACGCAGCGTATGCAGAATAATACAAAAAAACAGTCTGACAGTCCCTGCTCAGTAGATCTTACAATCTAATCAAGACAAACATACAGGGCAAAACAGACTCTGGGAAGTTCAATTATTAAGACAATGGTTAAAAATTAAATGAAGCTGTAAGTGGGGCAGTCAAGGGTTAAGATTTAACAGCAGCGCCAAAAGGTGAATTTTTAGATGGGATTTAAATAAGGTGAGAGAAAGAGCATGACGCACCAGCTCAGGAAGTCTATTTCAAGCACATGGCGCAGCCAGGTGGAAAGAACAGAGTTGGGAATTGGTGGTAGAGAAGAAGGGCACAAATAGGAGTGACTGTCTGATGAGTGGAGTGCACGAGGATGGGTTAGAGAGATAAGAGAGGAGAAGTAGTGAGGAGCTACAGAGTGAAGGCTCTTGTAGCAGGGAGTCAGGAATTGGTGGTAGAGGGGAGGGGCACAGATAGGAGTGACTTGTCTGATGAGCGGCGTGCAGGAGGAGGGGTTAGAGAGATAAGAGAGGAGAAGTAGTGAGGAGCTACAGAGTGAAGGCTCTTGTAGCAGGGAGTCAGGAATTGGTGGTAGAGGGGAGGGGCACAGATAGGAGTGACTTGTCTGATGAGCGGCGTGCAGGAGGAGGGGTTAGAGAGAGATAAGAGAGGAGAGGTAGTGAGGAGCTGCAGAGTGAAGGCTCTTGTAGCAGGGAGTGAGTAATTGGTGGTAGAGGAGAAGGGCACAGATAGGAGTGACTTGTCTGATGAGTGGAGTGCATGAGAAGGTGTAGAGAAAGATAAGAGAGGAGAACATAAGAACATGCCTATAATGGGTCAGACCAAGGATCCATCAAGCCCAGCATCCTGCTTCCAACAGTGGCCAATCCAGGCCACAAGTACCTGGCAAGTACCCAACAACTAAGTCTATTCCATGCTACTGTTGCTAGTAATAGCAGTGACTATTTTCTAAGTCAACTTAATTAATAGCAGGTAATGGACTTCTCCAAGAACGTATCCAATCCTTTTTTAAACACAGCTACACTAACTGCACTAACCACATCCTCTGGCCTTGAGCTGGCTCCACACAAGGTGCTTGCGTCTCTCATGCAAAGCCTGTTAAAAACAAATACAACAAATTCCAGAGTTTAATTGTGCGTTGAGTGAAAAAGAACTTTCTCACAGGACAAGCAGGATGGTTGTCCTCACAAATGGGTGACATCGAGGATGGAGCCCACCACGGAAAACTTCTGTCAAAGTTTAAACAGAACTTTGACTGGCTCCTACTGGGCATGCCCAGCAAGGCACTGACCCTGCAGCCAGCAGGGGTCTCCCTTCAGTCTTCTTTTTTCCGCGCAGCAGTTGCCACGCGGTGAAAGGAGCTCTCTTACCACGTTCCTGACAGGAATTCGGTATTTTTCTTTCCGAAGAAAATTTGCCCCTCAGGGGTCTCCCTTCGACAAATTTTTGTCACCTCCGCGGAAACCGGTAAGTTTTTTGCCTTTTTTCTTCGACTACCGTCGAATTTGGCCCTCGAGGCCTGTTGGCAATTACCGAGCCCGCGACTAAATTTGGCCTTAAGCCATGGCGACGGGGTTCCGTCGATGCCCGGATTGTACCCGGACTATGTCAATCACAGACCCCCATAGGGTTTGTGTTTTGTGTTTGGGTAGTGAGCATGATGTCCTGACTTGCACCAAATGTGCCCTAATGACACCTAAGGGTCGCAAAGCCAGGATGGAGAAGATGGGGCTCCTCTTCCATGCACCCACCCCAACGCCATCGATTGCATCGACGTCATCGGAACCGGCACCGTCGAAGTTGCACCACCATCGTCAACCCTCCGGTGACCGTCCACCATCGATGACTTCTCGGCCGTCGACTCCTGTCCCCTCCCCGGATGGGCGAGGAGACCGGAAGGACAAGCATCGCCATCGACGGCACAAGTCTCGGCCTGTCGAGGATCCACAGTCATCGACCTCTGAACAAGCCGAGCCACCGACTAAGAGGCCTCGTTCAGACTTGGCACCGTCCACGTCTCGTTCGCAGGCATCGAGGAAACCCTCACCCTCTCGGGGTGTGGGAGCCGTGATCCCACCGGTTACGGTGGTCCCTCCGGCTCTGCCTCAGCCTCCCTCTCCCGTCGAGCCGGGTATTGTTACCCCTGGTCTCCGGGCAGAACTGGACCGGCTGGTCCAGGAGGCCATCGAGAAAGCGATGCAAAGATTCCAACCTCCATTGGCACCGTCTCCGGCACCGATTCCGGCACCGCCACCGGCATCGACCCCGGCACCGACTCCGCCACCGAGGAAGGAACCGACCACCGAACCTTTGGTGGAAGCGCTGGCACCGCTACTACAACGTATGGAGGCACTTGTACATGCCCTCCCATCGATGATTCCAGTAGCACCGACAGCGCCATCGTCTCCGACTGGATTTTCATCGGCGGGGAGAAACACCGTTCCTGATTCCCCCTTCTGGGGTGGTCCCATCGGTGCCTTCTCGTATATCTCCACCGATTTATCCTTTGGCTCCATCGGTTCCAAGACCGGCACTGACTCCATCGGCAGCACTGAAACCCTCGATGCCGTTCCCAGTACCGATTGTACCACCGGTTCCTCCAAGGTTTCCTTCGATGCCTTCGGATCCTCAACCAGGTCCATCGGGGCTTCAACCCCCAAGTGATCCCTATGATACCTGGGGTGATGATACATCTTCTGACACAGATTTACCATCACCGCCTTCTCCTACAGAGAGTAGAAAAAGATCTCCTCCAGAGGATCTCTCCTTTATTAATTTTGTAAAGGAGATGTCCGAAATTGTACCTTTTCAGCTGCAATCTGAGACCGATGACAGACACCAGATGATGGAACTGCTTCAATTTTTGGACGCCCCAAAAATCATCGCTTCCATCCCCATTCACCAGGTGTTTCTCGATCTCTTAAAGAAAAACTGGGAATCTCCTTCATCTGTATCACCAGTTAACAAGAAGGCTGACTCCACATATCTCGTCCAGTCAACACCAGGCTTTCAAAAGCCTCAACTGGATCATCGCTCTGTTGTGGTTGAGTCCGCACAAAGAAAGGCCAAGCGTCTAAAGCCACACTCCTCCACTCCGCCTGTCAAGGACAATAAATTCCTGGACAGTGTGGGACGGAAAGTGTACCATGGAGCTATGCTGATTTCTCGCATAGCCTCATATCAACTCTACATGACGCAATATAACAGAGCCATCCTTAAACAGATGCAAGATTTTGCTGACACATTACCTGACCAATACCAGCCACAGCTTCAGGCCCTTCTTAACAAAGGGTTTGAAGCGGGGAAGCACGAGATCAGAACGGCTTATGACATCTTCGATGCCTCCACAAAGGTTTCAGCTACTGCCATCTCGGCCAGACGTTGGGCTTGGTTAAAGTCATCCAACCTTCGCCCAGAGGTCCAGGATCGTTTAGCGGATTTACCCTGCTTAGGGGACAATTTGTTTGGAGAACAAATTCAGCAAATAGTAGCTGAATTGAAAGATCACCACGAGACGTTGAAACAACTTTCTTCTGTTCCGTCTGAGGTTTCCTCCAAACAACCACTTAAGAAGGACTCTAAGAAGTCGTTCTTTCGGCCACGCCGTTACTACCCTCCATCGGCCAGGCCTCGTCCAGCTCGATCTTCTGCTAGGCCTCAGCCGCGTCAGCCTAGGAAACAAAGGCCTACTGTAGCCCCTCCTCCTGGGCCTGCGGCTGGCCTTTGACTCCCCTGTAGGGAACACATGCCAAACCCCTCTTCCAGACATTCCTGTAGGAGGTCGACTGTACCATTTTCTACAACCTTGGTTGCAGATCACCTCAGATCAGTGGGTGCTAACAATTATCGCACAGGGTTACCACCTCAACTTCATAACTCTTCCGGCAGACTCCCCGCCTCTTCAAGCGTGGAGTCTATCCACCCATTTGGCTCAATTACAACAGGAAGTATCTCTTCTTCTGCAATCAAATGCTATAGAACCTGTTCCTCCCTCTCAACGAGGCAAGGGATTCTATTCCAGATACTTCCTAATACCAAAGAAATCAGGGGGACTACGTCCCATTTTGGACCTTCGAGCCCTCAACAAATACCTTCAAAAAGAGAAGTTCAAAATGGTAACCCTAGGCGCGCTGCTCCCTCTGCTACAAAGAGGGGATTGGCTGTGCTCTCTCGACCTCAAGGACGCTTATACCCACATTGCGATCACACAATCCCATCGCAAATATCTGCGGTTTCTAGTAGGCCACGACCATTATCAATACCGTGTCCTACCTTTCGGTCTGGCTTCTGCCCCACGAGTCTTTACCAAATGTCTCGTAGTGGTAGCAGCATTCCTAAGGAAGGAAGGTGTCCACGTCTACCCCTACCTGGACGATTGGCTAATCAGGGCCTCCACCCAACAGATAGCTCAATCCTCCCTAAAATTGACAATTCAAACACTCCTTTCCTTAGGGTTTCTTGTCAATTACGAGAAATCTTGCTTAGTCCCATCTCAAACCTTATCCTTCATTGGGGCAGACTTGGACACCTTACAGGCAAAAGCTTACCTTCCTCTTCAGAGGGTCCACACCCTAATATCCCTGGCTCGCCAGCTCCAGTCTCAGAACACTGCCACGGCTCGCCAGTTCCTCATTCTCCTAGGACACATGGCATCCTCGGTTCAAGTCACTCCCATGACCCGACTAGCCATGAGAGTAACACAATGGACTCTACGACACCAATGGATTCAAGCTTTTCAGCCTCTGTCCTCCATAGTCACAGTCACACAAGCGCTGCGCCTATCCTTAACCTGGTGGACGACTCAGGTCAACCTCCTTCAGGGCTTACCTTTTCTTCCACCGGATCCGCAAGTAATCCTAACCACCGACGCTTCTCACATCGGTTGGGGAGCCCATGTGGACGACTTTCAAACCCAAGGGTTATGGTCCAAAGAGGAAGCCGAACACCAGATCAATTTCCTGGAACTTCGAGCAATCCGCTATGCGCTCCGAACTTTCAAAGATCATCTATTTCATCAGATAATCTTAATCCAGACGGACAACCAAGTGGCCATGTGGTACATAAACAAGCAGGGAGGCACAGGCTCCTTCCTTCTGTGTCAGGAAGCTGCGCAGATCTGGGCGGAAGCCCTCTCCCACTCCATGTACCTCAGGGCCACTTACCTGCCGGGAGTAGACAATGTATTGGCAGACCAGCTGAGCCGTGTCTTCCACCCACACGAGTGGTCACTCGATCCTCTGGTAGCGACCTCTCTGTTTCACAAGTGGGGTTCTCCCCGCATAGACCTCTTTGCGTCCCCTCAGAACCACAAAGTGGACGATTACTGCTCTCTCATTCGGAGCCAGCACTCTCGGCCGAGGGATGCATTCTCCCTCAAGTGGACAACCGGTCTGCTCTATGCATTCCCTCCACTCCCTCTTGTGTCAAAGACTCTCGTGAAGCTACGCCAGGACGGAGGAACCATGATCCTGATAGCACCTTACTGGCCACGCCAAGTATGGTTTCCAATACTCCAGGATCTCTCCATCCGCAGGCACATTCCTCTGGGACAGGACCCGCATCTGCTCACTCAAAACGACGGATGCCTCCTCCATCCCAACCTCCAAGCCTTGTCCCTGACGACATGGATGTTGAAAGGTTAGTCCTTCAACCATTTAACCTTTCAGATTCCGTTTCTCGAGTCCTGATAGCTTCACGAAAGCCTTCCACAAGAAAGTCTTACTCATACAAATGGAAAAGGTACACATCATGGTGCACTTCTCAGTCCCTTGATCCCCTTTCCTGTCCAATCTCCAAATTCTTGGACTATTTATGGCATCTCTCTGAATCAGGTCTTAAAACCTCTTCTATCAGAATGCATGTCAGTGCGGTAGCCGCCTTCCATAAGGGTATTGGGGGTAATCCTATTTCAGTGCAACCCCTAGTAACACGCTTTCTTAAGGGCTTACTCCATCTAAAGCCACCCTTGCGTCCTCCGGCCCCATCCTGGGACCTTAACCTGGTTCTTGGTCGTCTAATGAAACCTCCTTTCGAACCTCTGCACTCCTGTGACTTGAAATATCTCACTTGGAAAGTGTTATTCCTTTTGGCTGTTACTTCAGCTCGCAGGGTTAGTGAATTACAGGCCCTAGTTACCTATCCGCCTTACACTAAGCTCCTGCAGGACCGGGCGGTACTCCGCACTCACCCTAAATTTTTACCTAAGGTAGTTTCGGAGTTTCATATCAATCAATCTATCGTACTACCTATCTTTTTTCCCAGGCCCCACTCCAACTCTGGAGAGCAGACCCTGCATACCCTAGACTGTAAACGGGCTCTAGCTTTTTACCTAGCCCGTACAGTTTCCCACAGGAAGAGCACTCAATTATTCGTCTCTTTCCATCCTAATAAGTTGGGACAACCTGTGGGTAAGCAGGCTCTTTCTTCCTGGTTGGCGGACTGCATTTCTTTTTGCTATGAGCAAGCTGGCATTCCTTTTCAAGACCGTGTTAAAGCACACTCTGTGAGGGCCATGGCGACGTCAGTGGCACACCTTCGATCGGTGCCGCTTCCTGACATCTGCAAAGCTGCAACCTGGAGTTCTCTCCATACTTTTGCAGCCCATTATTGTTTGGACAAGGCTGGAAGACAGGACTCCATCTTCGGCCAGTCTGTCTTGCGTAACCTTTTTCCAACCTGATGTACCAACACCCTTCCACCTACCCGGTAGGGTGCGGATGCCCTTTCCCAAATTTCTCCTCAGTTGTTGTGCCTGCTGCACACCGTTGGGTACATTTGGTGCAGGTCGGGACATCCTCAGCTCGGTACTCACCCATTTGTGAGGACAACCATCCTGCTTGTCCTGTGAGAAAGCAAATGTTGCTTACCTGATGTAACAGGTGTTCTCACAGGACAGCAGGATGTTAGTCCTCACGAAACCCGCCCGCCTCCCCGCGGTGTTGGGTTCGTTTTATTTTACTTTCTAGGCACTGCCTGTAGCTTTGAAAATCAGACTGAAGGGAGACCCCTGCTGGCTGCAGGGTCAGTGCCTTGCTGGGCATGCCCAGTAGGGGCCAGTCAAAGTTCTGTTTAAACTTTGACAGAAGTTTTCCGTGGTGGGCTCCATCCTCGATGTCACCCATTTGTGAGGACTAACATCCTGCTGTCCTGTGAGAACACCTGTTACATCAGGTAAGCAACATTTGCTTTCTCCGATTAGTTTTAAATGTGCCACATGCTAACTTCATGGAGTGCCCCCTAATCTTTCTATTATCCGAAAGAGTAAATAACCGATTCACATCTACCCGTTCTAGACCTCTCATGATTTTAAACACCTCTATCATATCCCCCCTCAGCCGTCTCTTCTCCAAGCTGAAAAGTCCTAACCTCTTTAGTCTTTCCTCATAGGGGAACTGTTCCATTTCCTTTATCATTTTGGTCACCCTTTTCTGTACCTTCTCCGTCGCAACTATATCTTTTTTGAGATGCGGTGACCAAAATTGTACACAGTATTCAAGGTGGGGTCTCACCTTGGAGTGATACAGAAGCATTATGACATTTTCCGTTTTATTCACTATTCCCCTTCTAATAATTCCCAACATACAGTTTGCTTTTTTGACTGCCGCAAAACACTGAACCGATGATTTCAATGTGTTATCCACTATGAAGCCTAGATCTCTTTCTTGGGTGGTAGCTCCTAATATGGAACCTAACATTTTGTAACTATAGCATGGGTTATTTTTCCCTATATGCATCACCTTGCACTTATCCACATTAACTTTCATCTGCCATTTGGATGCTCAATTTTCCAGTCTCAAAGAGGTAGTGAGGAGCTGCAGAGTGAAGGCTTGTAGGAGGGAGTCAGGAATTGGTGGTAGAGGAGAAGGGCACCGATAGGAGTGACTTGTCTGATGAGAGGAGTGCAGGAGGAGGAGTCAGAGAGATAAGAGAGGAGAGGTAGTGAGGAGCTGCAAGTGAAGGCTCTTTTAGCAGGGAGTCAGGAATTGGAGGTAGAGGAGAAGGGCACATATAGGAGTGACTTGTCTGATGAGAGGAGTGCAGGAGGAGGGTTAGAGAGAGAGAAGAGAAGAGGAGAGGTAGTGAGGAGCTGCAGAGTGAAGGCTCTTGTAGCAGGGAGTCAGGAATTGGTGGTAGAGGAGAAGGGCACAGATAGGATGTCTGTTGTGCGGAGTGCACGAGGAGAGGGTTAGAGAGAGATAAGAGAGGAGAGGCAGTGAGGAGCTGCTGAGTGAAGGCATTTGTAGGTGAGAAAGAGAAGCTTGAATTGTATGTGGAATGGAAAGGGAGCTAATGTAGGGACTTCAGAAGAGGGGTTATGGGTGTAGTGACATTGGTGAAAGACAAGTCGCACAGCTGAATTTTGGATAGATTGTTATGGAGAGAGATGGCTCTCTGCGAGCCCTTACAAGTTATCTGGCTAAATGTTGATTTTTGAATATTTTGGGTACATATTCAGCTAAACTTTAAGAAGATATCATCCAACTAAGCCAGATAACATAAGGGCATTCTGGAAGTATTTACGGGAAGAGATAGGATACCCGAATAAGTTATCTGGCTAGCTCATAGAGCTGTCCTAAAGTTAGCTGGATAAACTTTAGCTGCACCACTATCCCACCAAAGTAAGCCAGATCAGTTTTTCCGGTTAACTTTGTAATCGAGTCAGTGACTGAATAAGGACCTCGTTACAATTATTAAACACTTATTACCCATTAGCTCCAAAGTTTGCAGCGGATTATACGTGAAACATCCATAATAAAAGCAATCAATACAAATCAAAATACAAAGGTAAAACATGATATTGACAGGATCAGTGCAAGCCCTGTCATATCTAATCTGCAGAGCCGCCCCTTATCCTACTGCCGTTCCTAGTCATGCACTGAAAAATGATCATTAAATGGCACGCAGAGCGACTAAGCAGTCTCCTCTGCCAGTTCGAAACACCTGTTTAAAAAAGAAAGCCTTAAGTTGATTCTTGAATAGCTTAGACATTGGAAGGCACAAAGACATAGCGGAAGAGAGTTCCAAAGAAGAGGGCCTGCAGCTGATAATGCCCTCTCGCGAGCCTCGGTCAGGGGCACCCAATTAGGTGTCACAATCTCTAGGAGACCTTGACTACTGGACCGAAGCATGCGAGCGTTACCGACACACAGCGCAGATGCTTTCTCTGCAGCCCTGTGCACAATGGACACGATCTTGAATTTGATTCATCATGCGGTTGGGAAGCCAATGAACCAATTGCAGCATCGGGGTTATAGGGTCCCTAACCCCTCAAAATTCTGGCAGCCGCGTTCTGCACAATCTGGAGAGCCCTGACAGGGCTTAATGGTAAGGCAGCACAGAGGGGATTGCAACCATCCACATCTGGGGGCACTGAAGACTGCAGAGCCGTGCGGAAATTAGAGGTCTGCAGTACTGTAAAACGAGGGCTTCACCAGGCTGCCCACGCGAGTCCGAAGCGACTGGGACTTTACCAGCAGACCGTGTGAGGCAGCACTCGCCAGCAGAAATGTAACCTCGCCCCTGCACTGCCTCTTTGTCTGGGCGGTGAGTGACAAAATGTGGCCGGGGAGAAGTGGAAATGTATCCAGTCTTGGGTTTTGTCCGGGTAACTCCACAATTACTTGGACGAAACGTTTGAATAGTAACCCCTCCGTGTTTCGCCCAAGCTTTTTTTGAATTCTGTTACTATTCTTGCCTCCACCACCATCTCCTCTGGGAAGGCATTCCAGGCATCCGTTATCCTTTCTGTGAAAAAGTATGTCCGACATTGTTCCTGACCTCATGACCCCTAGCACTACAACTTCCCTTCCATTGAAATGGTTTTCTGTGAGGCTGCTTATGTAGCATGCGGAGTCATTTGCAACAACGAGTGCCAAGATGATCTGCCTTGGAGAAAGCAGTGCTCTCTTTTTAAAGCTAGCTTTTCTCATATGAAGGTTTAAGAGCGTGGTTGAGCTAGGTTTTGCCGAATTTAACATGAAATAAAGGACAGAATAGCTCCTGTAGACTCCAGTGGGACCTGCAAAGCTGCAATAAGAAACCTTCTGGAGATGCACTTGCCCTGGGCAGGAGTAATAGATACAAGGTTCAGGGCTGCAGGGGACCAATAAGAATCGCATGTGAGCACATAACCTTTTCTGGGCACTCACAGAGGCTCTGCCTTCTGCATGTCCTAAACATCTTCTTTTCTAGACCTGCCAAATGGACTCTTTTACAACAGCTGCTTTTAAGAAAAAAATCCAAACTTTTGGGCACACTGGGGTCAGTATTCAGCCACTGAGCGGCTAACTTAAATGGGATATTCAGCAGCACAGCCACACTGCTGAATCTACCTGGATATGTCTATCCGGCTAACTTTAAAACTACCCCAAGGTGCGTCTAGAGGTAGCTGGTTAACTTAACTGGCTAACTCCGCTCCCCCCGCCCCAGGAACGCCCCTGACATATCCGGCTAGAATTCAGCCAGATAGGTCTTTTCAATGTGCGGCTAAGCCTTTTAGATAGATACATTTCCCGTTATCCGTCTAAATGGTTTTTCAATATCTATCCCACCATATTTAGCTTCTGGAGCAATAATGGGGATGAATCAGTCCCTTAGTTGTTGTCCTTTGGAGTATGGACTGGGCACTGAAGAAATTATCATTCGGGCCATGTCCTGTGGCTTAGTACAGTTAGCTGGGCTTCCATTCCACTTGCCAAGGGCAATGGTGCACTCACCCCCACCTTACCCCTGTCTTCATAGCCTGGAATTGGGGTCCCGGGACTCCTTCTCACTAGCTGCACACTCCATAGCTATGCCACTGAACTTGGTGGGATAAGAGACCCGCCAGAAGTCCCTCACACTGGCTATTGCACATGGGACAGAGGAAAACGTCCTTTTCAGGAGCATTCATCACCTTGACTTTGTCTCTTATTTCCTGTGCCCTGTAGCAGTAGGGACAGCTTTTGAAAACTTTAAACACGAATTGCTGTACACTGCTTTGTAGCTTTTCTTGGGTTTTCTTTGGAGGAGTGGTCTACATAAATAAGTAAGTTTCTACTCCAGAGCTAAAGCAAATGAAGGTGCGACTGGATTACTCAGAGCATGATTTTGCTGGCCCTGATGTTTTGAGGTAGCAGATTCCACTAACAGAAGGGTACACGCGCTGGTAAATGACCTGGCTATTCTTTCGGTAAAACTGCACAGTCAATTCCCAAGCAGCAGGGACAGACTGCAGGACCCAAAGCAATGTGGCCAGTCTGAGCCCTGGAAGGGAGCAGTCTAAATATTGCCCTGTGCTAAAGCCCATCAACTTAGGGCAACAAAATGAAAAACCATAACCAATATCTCTGCTGGTTTTCCATTAGGTTGTAGTTGCCTATTGCTAGGATTTTTGCAGGCCCTTCCAGACAGCATTAGTGCAGCAGAAAGCTGCGTTGCCTTCTCGTCAGGCGGCATGTAGGCATACCGCTGAATTACTTCCAAGATTCAGACTTGGGATCGTGGCGGTGCTGATGTTAGGAATCCCAGATTCTGCCAATTTGTGCTTTCACTCAGTGACCTGATGCTTTGAGTTTAAAAGTCTGCAGAGTTGCATGTGGAATTATTCGCAGGGGGTCATAGAGTTTAATTTCACTGTGCGAAGGCGTTTTTGGAATACATTCACTTCCCTCCTTCTGTTTTTGGCAGATCAGGCATAATTTGTGGAAGTAAAAGAAAAAAATCTTTCACGTGAGATTTATTGAAAACCCTGCAATTTCTTGTCATTTCCAGCAGACTGTAGCAGCGCACGGTGCAGTCCCTGGAGGGCTCAGGGGGGGCTCTCTGATCTATACCTTTCCAAGGCGAGTTTATAGGATAGGGTTACTGATGGCTCTTAGGCATCTAGGACAGGTAAGGTCTCTCCCAATTTAGTCTCGCTCTAGAGAGTGACCAACCAACCTGTGCTGGCCGGGACAGTCCTTTCCTCACCCCTGTAATGAGGCAAGACCAGGACTGTTCCCTGTACCTATGAATCAGGGGTCTCCAAACGTTTTATGAGAAGGGCCATGTAGAACATCACTGAATGGGCCAAATTAACATTTTAGAGGGTCATTTTGAAAGCCATTTCCACAGGTATAGCAGCATTTTTACCTGAATAAATAGGATCTTTGAAGATTGCCCACTGTGCATGCAAGAAAAAGTATGTGTGTTGTGCCACAATCCACCCGTTCTTATCCACGTTCTTACAGAGGCATTCTCAGGAGGCTGGAGGGGGACAGAGAATGACACAGAACTTTGGATTTTCAACACTATTCGTGTACTTTTGATCAGAATAGTAGCCCCAGAAAAAGCAGGTGCAGATCTCTGGGGGGTAATATTTCCTTGAGCATGCGTGTATGTTCTCATTGGCATAAAAAGGTCCTCAATGTGGGCAGTGTGAAAGTTGTCCCTTAGTGACCCAGTGTGGGAGAAATATATCAAACCTAGGTAAGATTGAGAATTCAGAACACACAGGGTTACATTTTCAGGCAGATGTGTGTACAATAGGATGTGAAAAGTCAATCCCAAGCTTACAAAGACTTAAGAACATAAGAAATTGCCATGCTGGGTCAGACCAAGGGTCCATCAAGCCCAGTATCCTGTTTCCAACAGTGGCCAATCCAGGCTACAAGAACCTGGCAATTACCCAAACACTAAAAAGATCCCATGCTACTGATGCAATTAATAGCAGAGGCCATTCCCTGAGTCAACTTGATTAATAGCAGTTAATGGACTTCTCCTCCAAGAACTTATCCAAACCTTTTTTAAACCCAGCTTCACCAACTGCACTAACCACATCCTCTGGCAACAAATTCCAGAGTTTAATTGTGCGTTGAGTGAAAAACAGCTTAATTGTGTGTTGAGCCGGACCCTTCTCAGAATCTGCCTATGTCCCATGAAAAATATACACACATACCGGAGATGTGTGCCCATGTGTCGGATGCCACTGGATTAGGAGGCTACATGCGTAGGTAGAGCACCATTTAGTTTCTGGTTCTTGCATGCAGAGAACAGATGGCTAACATGGCAGTGTGCTGAGGAAGCCAAACCTCTCCCCGGGAGACCTGCAACTCCTACTGGAGTAGGACCACATTGGTCAGAAGGCAGAGGAGCTGGGCTGCTGTCTCTTCATCCTCCGGCGTGACATCCATCACACCTCCTGGAGAAGTAGCTCAGGCTGATCCTTGCCTCTCTTTCCCTTCTGCAAGCACGGCTAATTAGATATAGTCCTGCTTTGAAAAACCGCTGTGTGGTTCAGCTAGTAGCCAGATAAACACATCTGGCTAACCAGCGGGGTATCGTAATGTTAGCCGGTTATGTCTAACATGCTAACTTTAGGACAGCCTATGGCCCGATCAGAGTTCAGAGTCAGCCGCATAAGTTAAGCAGCTAATTCCGCTCCTCCTCAGAAAGCATCTTGCTCGCCTCTGCAATGCCACCTTTGTACCCGGCTAGAATTTAGCTGGATAAGGGCTAAATAGAGCCGGGTAAGCCACTTAGATGGATAACTATTATGTTATCCATCTAAATGGCTTTTGAATGTGGACCTCGCTGTCACTGCAAGCCGGATATTAGTGTACCTCAGTGCACGTCTCTCTCCCTCTCTCTCTCAATCACCCACACAGATCTGTGCAGTAATGACATCTTTTCTGAACCTACAGCTTGCCCTCAGCCCTGCCTGGGGACCCACCTTTTTCTGGAACTGTCTGCTGCTTTCTTCTGCTACACACAGTCACTGTCATCTCGGTGGTCTCTCTTCTCTAGCACTTACACCATTGCAGTGTCGTCCTCCCTTCTTTACATGTAGCTTAGTAGGCGGCAGTAGGAATAGATCATCTGATCCATCCAGCCTGCTCCCAGCATGCAGGACCTCTTACAGTTTCCCTGAACAGATTGTCCGCTTGCTTTCTCAGACTGCAGGTCTGTCTATTACAGGTAAGCCCATGCCATGTCTTCCATCAGGCTATTAAAATATCATGAGGACCGTGTGGCTAACAAAGAGTGCACTATATATCTTAGCTAGCCTCAGCCATGAAACACTAGAAGAGTTGGTGTTATAGGGACACACAATACAACATTTCATGTGCCAAGGATTTCCAGAGGCTTGCTGAACTACTTTCAAAAGCGAGAGGATGCTGCCCAAACTTGGGTGCTTAATGGGAACATCTTTCTCATCTAACAAATATGTCCAGCTCAGAGATGCTGACTCTGAAGCAGCGTTTGGCAACCAGCGTGCCGCGCAATCTTCCTCCAGCCAGCCAGAAATGAGTTGAGGAGGGCCTGTGCCACTGCTAGCAGCCGCAGTGTTTACAAAGCCATTTATATGCATAAAACCCGATTTTTAATGCATGTAAACGGCCGTTCCAAAACGGAGCCGGGCTCATTGCGTGTAACCCGGAGAAGTATTCCAGGGGCTGGAGTCTGCATTTACGCACAGACTTTTTTATTTTAAAATCTATGAGGTGAGTATTCAGCCGCTCTCCAGCTGAGCTGGTTAGATGGATAAAAATTTCCGGCTGGGTTGCTGAATATGCTCAGCTCTCTCAAAGTCGGATACGTTTATCCAGCTAACTTTAGCACAGGCCTCCAGCATGACCAGAGTTAGCCAGATAAGTAATCCAGTTAACAGCTCCTCCCAGCTGCACCTCTGCCACGCCCACCACTTAGCTGGCTACACTGTTTAGCTGAATGTGTAGTTCTCCAGCTAAGTGGTGGTTGCTGATCCTGGGCAAATATTTATCTGCTGCCACTTAGCCAGATAAGTCGAAATGTATTCGGCTAAGGCACTGAATATGGACCTAAGTTAAGCTCCTATTTTCAGCTGAAAAGTCACATGAATTTAGATTCCTAAAAGTTAGGCCCCTAAATTTAGGATCCTGCTATTTATTTGTCTAGATTTAGGCTCTTAAATTAGGTGCCTAGTTCTGAAAATCAGTGCTGAGCTCCTAGCTTTGTTTCCCGTCCACCAGCCATCCACTTTTTAGGTTCCTAAATTTAAAAGCTTAATGAAACTAGGAGCTTAAATTTAGGTGCTCAGTCGCAGTACATTTTCAAAAGGGCCAATTTAGGAGCCTAACTCCAAAAGTTAGGAGCCTAGGTCCTTTGAAAATTGGCCCATGTGTGCATTAGTGGATGTTACGCCCTTCAAGGAGGAAGAAGAGCAGCTTTAGGCCAGCGCAGGCTTGTACAGGTAAGTTAGCTTTGAACATACACAGTAAGGTCTCCGTGTATAATGCACAGCGTGCATGTAGACTCTGCCTATAAGCAGGCACTCTGAAGATAACCCTCTTAATGCTATCTTTCCCTTGGCACCTTCTGGCCTGTAGGATGTCCTCCTGCTGGAAGTGGGGAGACTCAGCCAGCAGCACCCATCTGCCTTCTACTTCTCCTCTGCCGGCTTTCCTTTGCAGGGGGAACCATGGAGGCCCCCTATGCTCTTGTAAGACCCACCCCCAGTGCAGCGTCAGCTGCAGAAGGAAGCCAGCAGAGCAGGAAGCAGTGGGTTAGCACTGCTGGCCAACTTCTGCTCGTTGCAGGATAGGGGGCGACAGGGAAAGCAGAGAAAGGACATGGGGGGGTGGGGGGGGGGGGGGGAGAAGTGAAGGTGATAGTGCCCGAGGAGAAGGGAAGGGAGAAGGATGATTTATGGGGGTGGAGAAGGGAAGGCATTATGTCAGAGAGGTGGGGGAGGGGGCAATGATGAAGTGAACCCTGTGCTGGGTATTCCACAATACCAAAAGCTTGGGTCTCATCAGCACTTTCCACCTACACTGCCTTCACCTCCTCTGGACTTCAAGTCCTGAATTCTGCCTGCCTCTGCCCTCTGCACTTTCTATCCTGTGCTCTGTATGTCTGCTTCCTCTCATCCCCATAGGACCTCCCACCGCGAGGACACAGGTGAATAGTATGAAGGCTTCTCCCATCACTTAGTTTTAGGATCAGCACTGAGCAGCCCTCAGCTGTTCAGGCCGGACCTGGCAGAGTAGCTAATGGGTCTGTGACTTCCTATGTGCTATTTATCCTATCCCTCTTCTCCAGGATACCTAGAAGCTTGTGAGAAATAGCATTGGTTAGGTAAGTCTAGTAAGTAGGGAATCAAAACTATCTAATGCTCTTTTTCCTAAATTCAGGAGAGAAAGACTCCATAGAGATCGCACGTGTGGGAAAGCGACATTCATCTGCATAGGAAGAAAGTAGCAGATTGATACAGAGGAAGAACCCCTGGAAGATTTCACCCCAGGAGAGGCCACTGACCCAGAAGACTCCTGGAGGCCCAGAGTGCTTTTGAAAATAGCTGTCCTCACCTGATGTGCTGTCTGAAGTACTGTTGGAGGAGAAGGTGGCCGAGGGTAGAGATAAGGAGTCATAGCAGAGGTTCCAGGCACCAGGGAAGAAAAAGATGCTTAGCCAGAATGACAACAAAATGTTCCAGTTAAGAGATCATGAACAAAGCCGAGGCAGGAATGATGTTGCAGCTAACACGCATTACAGGTTTCTTTGGAAACCCTGAGCCTGGCCCCAGTGCCTGTTTCCCCATCCACTAACTTTTATTCAGGCTGCGTAGTTGGTATCCTGCCTGGTTAACCCTTGGCCTGCCCTTCCCCAGAAATTCCTTCAGGATACAGTGGACCTCTTATAAGGCAGCATCACCTCAAAACAGAGCCCACTATGGTGAAGTCAAGGATCGAAAGAGTTGGAAGCAGGTCAGCAGGTGGTGGCACTGGGCACAAATCCTGACCCTGTAAACCTTTCCTGCTGTAAGTGTCTTGTATGCAGTGATGAATAAATATGACCTACTTCAGATTTTAAACATTTGTGTATCGGTCTGTTTCTAGGAGAGTAACATTCTGGGTGTTTTGCTGTATTGAGGGGTGTGCATTTATTTTTAAATGAAATTAAAAAATACAATGAAAAACATATTTCATTAGCAAATGAAATGAAAAACCCAATGAAAGTTTTTCTCATCCATGGGGTTCTGGTTGTCTAAATGGGGCAGGAGGGACCTCCAGTCACTTCTGCCCCGATGGATTCCATTTTCAGATTGGCCACTGCCATTTTCTTGTGCAGCCTTATAACAAGATGGCACTGACCAGAGGGTGGCTGGCACAGATTTCAAATCGTAACCTGGCAGGGCTCTATTTGGACTATTGAATTCCCGATGATTTATTTTTTATTTATTTATTTAACAGTTTTCTATACCGACCCTCATAGTAAATAACCATATCGGATCGGTTTACATATAACAAGTGTATAACTGGGGTAACAATTCAAATTCAAGTAAACGAAGGATAAACAATAGGTAGGAATAAGTCCGAAAGTTACAATCAACAGGGAATGAGAACTTGGAAGCTTGCCATAAGCTGGAAAGAAGATAAGGCAGAAAATAAATATAAAGTGATACAGTAGAGCGTACGGGTTAAAAGCTTAAAGTTGCTTTAACCTGGGAGAATCAGAGTCCATTCGTGAGTATAGATGCCAGGACGGGTAATGGTGAAGGACAACTAATGATTGTCTGGTGGCTCAGCGAAGGCTTGGTGAAAGAGCCAGGTTTTAAGTCTTTTTCTAAAAGTTAAAAGGCAAGGCTCCAATCTGAGGCTTGATGGGATGTTATTCCAGATAGAAGGGCCAGCTATCGAAAAAGCTCTGTCTTTCGTCGTCGAGAGGCGTGAGGCTTTGGTGGGGGGAAATTTCAGAGTACTTTTGAGATTATCTCTAGTAGGTCTGTTAGAGGAGTGGAGTTTGAAAGGGATTTCCAGGTCGAGTTGAAGATGATGATGGATGGTTTTGTGAATTACGGTGATTGATTTGTATAGAATTCTGAAATTAACTGGTAACCAATGTAGGTTCCTGAGGATGGGTGAGATGTGTTCGCTGCGGCTGGTACTGGTCAGCAATCTCGCTGCCGCATTTTGTATCATCTGCAGTGGTTTGGTAGTGGATTTGTGGAGGCCTAGGAAAAGGGCACTGCAGTAGTCTATTTTGGTGAACAGTAGCGCTTGTAGGACTGTCCTGAAGTCGTGGAAGAATAAGAGTGGTTTAAGTCGTTTTAGAACCTGTAGTCTGAAGAAACAGTCTTTGGATGTTGTGTTGACCATTTTCTTAAGGTTTAGTCGATTGTCTAGAATTACCCCTAGGTCTCTAACCTGCTTACAGGTAAGGTGAGAGATGTGTGGTGATGGTGGGGGGATATTGTTTTCATTTGAGGAGATGTAGAGCATCTCTGTCTTAGAGGCGTTGAGAACCAGGTTTAAGCTGTTGAGTAGATTAGTGATGGATAGAAGGCAGTTGTTCCAATGGGTGAGTGCTTTTGAGATTGATTCTGTTATCGGGATTAGAATCTGTACGTCGTCTGCGTACAGATAATGAATTAGGTTGAGATCTGTTAACAGTTGGCAGAGGGGGAGGAGGTATATGTTAAAGAGGGTTGGAGATAGGGAGGAACCCTGAGGTACACCAAGAGTTGATTTTGTTAGGGGTGACTCTTTATTGTTGATTTTGACCTTAAAAGTCCTATTGCTGAGGAAGGACTTGAACCAGTTGTAGGCAGATCCAGAGATGCCGATATCTGCTAGGCGATCCAGCAGGATGGTATGGTTGACGGTGTCAAATGCCGCCGAGATGTCTAGCAGGACTAACAAAAAGGAGTGTCCTTTGTCTAACCCCATGATAATATGGTCAGTAAGTGAAATGAGGAGGGTTTCCGTGTTGTGTGATTTACGGAAACCATATTGCGAGGGGTATAGGATCTTGTGGTCTTCAAGATATTCAGAAAGCTGGGTGTTTACCAGTTTCTCCGTTAGTTTGGCAACGAAAGGGAGGTTAGAGATGGGTCTGAAGTTAGCTAGTACATTAGGGTCTAAGTTGTGTTTCTTGAGGAGGGGCTTGAGTGAAGCGGTTTTTAGAATGTCTGGGTAGCTTCCTTGCGTTAGAAGGCTGTTAATGATACTGGTCAGAGGTCCTGAGATCGCATTTGGGATGAGAAGCAGGAGTCTCGATGGGATGTTATCAGCTGGATGGCTTGAAGGTTTCTGTCTTTTTAGAAGGGATGATGAGGTTACACTGTGAAGAGGAGAGTTCTGCTTGTTGGGGATGGGGTTTGGTAGTGATGATGAGGTTAAGATGTGGAGAGGAGAGTTCTGCTCGCTGGGGATGGGGTTTGGTGGTGATGATGAGGTTAAGCTGTAGAGAGGAGAGTTCTGCTCGCTGGGGATGGGGTTTGGTGGTGATGATGAGGTTAAGCTGTGGAGAGGAAAGTTCTGCTTGTTGGGGATGGGGTTTGGTGGTGATGATGAGGTTAAGCTGTGGAGAGGAGAGTTCTCGCTGGGGACGGGTTTGGTGGTGATGATGAGGTTAAGCTGTGGCGAGGAGAGTTCTGCTCGCTGGGAACAGCGTTTGGTGGTGATTATGAGGTTAAGCTGTGGAGAGGAGAGTTCTGCTTGCTGGGGACGGGGTTTGGTGGTGGTGATGAGTTAAGCTGTGAGAGGAGAGTTCTTCTCGCTGGGGATGGGGTTTGATGGTGATGATGAGGTTAAGCTGTGGAGAGGAGAGTTCTGCTTGCTGGGGATGGAGTTTGGTGATGATGGTGATGAGGTTAGCGCTGGGGACGGGGTTTGGTAGTGATGATGAGGTTAAGATGTGGAGAGGAGAGTTCTGCTCGCTGGGGATGGGGTTTGGTGGTGATGATGAGGTTAAGCTGTAGAGAGGAGAGTTCTGCTCGCTGGGGATGGGGTTTGGTGGTGATGATGAGGTTAAGCTGTGGAGAGGAAAGTTCTGCTTGTTGGGGATGGAGTTTGGTGATGATGGTGATGAGGTTAGCGCTGGGGATGGGGTTTGGTGGTGATGATGAGGTTAAGCTGTAGAGAGGAGAGTTCTGCTCGCTGGGGATGGGGTTTGGTGGTGATGATGAGGTTAAGCTGTGGAGAGGAGAGTTCTGCTCACTGGGGACGGGGTTTGGTGGTGATGATGAGGTTAAGCTGTGGAGAGGAGAGTTCTGCTCACTGGGGATGGAGTTTGGTGGTGATGATGAGGTTAAGCTGTGGAGAGGAAAGTTCTGCTTGTTGGGGATGGGGTTTGGTGGTGATGATGAGGTTAAGCTGTGGAGAGGAGAGTTCTTGCTGGGGACGGGTTTGGTGGTGATGATGAGGTTAAGCTGTGGAGAGGAGAGTTCTGCTCGCTGGGAACAGGGTTTGGTGGTGATTATGAGGTTAAGCTGTGGAGAGGAGAGTTCTGCTTGCTGGGGAGGGGTTTGGTGGTGATGATGAGGTTAAGCTGTGGAGAGGAAAGTTCTGCTTGTTGGGGATGGGGTTTGGTGGTGATGATGAGGTTAAGCTGTGGAGAGGAGAGTTCTCGCTGGGGACGGGTTTGGTGGTGATGATGAGGTTAAGCTGTGGAGAGGAGAGTTCTGCTCGCTGGGAACAGCGTTTGGTGGTGATTATGAGGTTAAGCTGTGGAGAGGAGAGTTCTGCTTGCTGGGGACGGGGTTTGGTGGTGGTGATGAGTTAAGCTGTGAGAGGAGAGTTCTGCTCGCTGGGGATGGGGTTTGATGGTGATGATGAGGTTAAGCTGTGGAGAGGAGAGTTCTGCTTGCTGGGGATGGAGTTTGGTGATGATGGTGATGAGGTTAGCGCTGGGGACGGGGTTTGGTGGTGATGATGAGGTTAAGCTGTGGAGAGGAGAGTTCTGCTCGCTGGGGACAAGGTTTAGTGCTGATGATGAGGTTAAGCTGTGGAGAGGAGAGTTCTGCTCGCTGGGGACGAGGTTTGGTGGTGATGATGAGGTTAAGCTGTGGAGAGGAGAGTTCTGCTTGCTGAGGACGGGGTTTGGTGGTGGTGATGAGTTAAGCTGTGGAGAGGAGAGTTCTGCTTGCTGGGGACGGGGTTTGGTGATGATGATGAGGTTAAGCTGTGGAGAGGAGAGTTCTGCTCACTGGGGATGGGGTTTGGTGGTGATGATGAGGTTAAGCTGTGGAGAGGAGAGTTCTGCTCGCTGGGGACGGGTTTGGTGGTGAAGATGAGGTTAAGCTGTGGAGAGGAGAGTTCTCGCTGGGGACAGGGTTTGTTGTTGGTGAATTAGTTTCTGCACTGGGAGGGGTATGGGGAAAGGGAAGGGGGGACCCTGAGCTCTTTTTTCTATGTTTTGTTTTGTTTTCTGAAGTTTCTGTTCCTTTGATGTTTATTTCATTTTCCTTTGATGTTTGTTTCATGTAACAAAACAAACATCAAAATGAAATGAAAACTGAATTAAAAATCAACTGATATGAGTACACAAAATGAAATGAAATGTTCTTCTGTACATACTCCTTGCTGTATCCTCTCCATTGCTTACTCTGATTTAGAATCACGATCAGTTGACTGCTTGCTCCTTCAGGTCCAGATAGTTAGTTTGCTGGATTTGATAAAACGCCTTTCTTCCCAAAAAAGGAAAACCTTGTTACTTTTCCATACACAGTGTACAGCATGCAAGGAGAATGTGAAGTCTTTGCAGGGGGGTATACACTACCACCAGACTTATCTAGGCATCTAAAATGGGATTTTAAGATACCTTTCAATGACTGACTGGTGGGCTTATGAGCTTCCTTACAATGTTGCTCACTAAGAATTAGAGGAGAATATATTGGAAGGAGGAGATAGCAATGAACCTTCTAGGGGAAGGGATGGGGAGAAAACATACTCTATGGGGCTGATATTCAAAGCCATTTATCCTTTTGAATTATCTGAATAAATGCTGACTTTTGGATAACAGCCCCACTTATCCAGCTAAATTTTATCTAGATAATGTAATGGCGTTTTGGGACATTCCAGGGCAGAGCTGAGAAAACGGAATAAATTCTTAGGCTATCGCCGATATGTGGACTTATTTGCCTATGACTAGATGCCCCATGAGGAGCTATAAATATCTGGGAATGTATTAAGCAGTGCTTGCATTATTTCTTTTTGCCCCGTTCTTCCCATCACTGGCTTCCTTTTTGTTCCAGGTGATACCTTTAACATGAGAATTCTCCAGGGCTGATACTGTACTACATGAGTTCCTGCTTCAGATGGGCCTTCCATCTGATCTACCACATTGTATTAGGATCACTCTTGCATTGGTCCTTTAAAAGATATCACACCCTGCAGAGAATCTGGTTTTCTCAGCACCGGTACAGCTAACAGAGCTTTGCACTGCATTTTATTTTTTTTGGAGTAATGAATTTAATTCCTTGCCGCTTGCTGAAGTGTTATGGATTGTAACCATTATGAACTGGGCTGCACGTGTATCATTGCATATCTGTATCTCTCAGTCACTGGTAGCTTTGTAGCAGAGTCTTTCAGTATTTAGAGCATGATTTGTTTAGTTTTGAAGGTTTCTTAGACTTTCATAGTATGCTAATTTGACAGCATCCAAATTCATTTTGCATCCTGCAGTAAGGGGATGGATGTTGGCCTCCTTTCCTGCTGAGGGACGTGTAGAAACTCCCAAGGTCCCTAAGGAACCTGGTGGCCACCTTCCACACTGTCCCATCCAGCTTGTGCAATGTTTGGGTCTGCCACACATCTGGCGCTAGTATCTTGTGGTCCATTCTGTGCATGTATGTTGCACATAGTTAGTTCCTCTGCTCACATCAAGATTTTTCACTTCCTCATAAGAACATAAGACTTGCCATACTGGGTCAGACCAAAGATCCATCAAGCCCGGTATCCTGTGTCCAAGTAGGTCACAAGTACCTAGCAGGATCCCAAAATGTTGATAGATTCCATGCTGCTTATCTCAGGGATGCTGAAATCGGGTTTCACGCTCCCAGCAATCAGCCAGAAGTCTCCCTGTATAACCCATCCCCTATCATGCTAACTTCTTTCCTTTTCTTTGGCTGGTGAGGGGACTGGGTTTTACTTTTTAGAATGGTTAAAGTCTAAAGATAGCTTGATGATTTTCCCCATTTTTGAAGCACCCTTAGTTTTTGAACAATCAAGAATCTGATTTCCTTCAAAAATTTGGATGCAATTGTTGCATCCAAATTGGATGCAACAATTGCATCCAATTTGGTTTAAAAAAAAAAATAAATCTTGAACAATTAGGTGACCTATATCCACTAGGCCTCTTTTACTGATGCCCTTAAACAAATTGTTTGGCAAGCTTCTTCACAAATTCTGCCTTATTAGTGTCATACGTGTAACTTGCCAGGGCTGATGCTCATTCCTCGCTTGGCTCTGCTTTCCACTTTGTTGAAGGATGCCTTCTTGGCTTCTTTCACAGCTCCCTGGGTCCATGCTGGCAGTCGTGAATATTTCCCCTGGATGGAGCTGTGGGTGAGTTACATTTCTCGCAGGTCTGCAGCACCAGGTGGAAAGCGTTTGCTTCATGGACTCTTCCTCCTTTCTGTGGTGCTGGAAATAGCTTTTCTCTCCAGCCAAGGCTTGATAATGACACGATGCTTTTATTGTTTCTGATTTCATGATGGAACTGAATTCCGTGAGAGCTTCTGGCATGTTTCCGGGTTTATCAACGTGACCTGGAAAGCTTGCTTTTACTTGTACATGGAACACTTTTTAACAACTTTCAAGAATTTGAAATGCATCCTTACTCTCCATCTGTTTTTGTTTTGATTTTTTTTGTTTAAATTAGTTGGAGCTGTCCAGACCATGGTGCTGAACAACAGTGAAACACATATGCACTTGGCTTCATTATCTGCATCTGAAAATACTTGTGTTTTCCATTTAAGACTGCACCTATAACTGTCCAAGAAATGCGCTTTAATAAACCACTAGGGTTTATTGGTAATTCTTGGTTTTTTTTTTCTCAGTTGCTTATTTTGTGATTCTTCCTCATGAAATGTCCAGCATCAGAGCGTTGTCCAAATCCAAACCTTACCTCCACCTCATGTTTAGGGACATGGGAAGGATTTAACATGGGGAAAAATATAGAGGACAAGGAGGCAGATACTGATATTAAATCATCACACTGTATACGTGGCCCATACCCCCGCAGTGCCAAAACAGATTGGATCACAGATCTCCATCAACTCCTGTCCTCCCACTCTCAGATCCCTCTTTGTTTTAAGACAATTAAGAAATAAACTACTAGATGGTTGTTGTCTGTACAAGCAAATGCACTCAAGCCAAATGTGCACAGAAAGCAGGAAGGCACATTAGAAAAACTATGTAGGGAGCACAAGTGGAAAACGTTGTGGTTTACACGACCTGCAAACAACCTACTCTCTCTGCTGGCAGGATCTGCAGGCTTCGCTTATTTCAGAGTTGTTATCATGTCTTCATGCTTCTGATCCTGCTGCATGGTCACCTGGGGGAAGCCGGCTCGCCTGCCTATCATGTCTGTATTTCCATAGAGCTCCATTTAGTGACACACACCAATCTTATTTTTTAGACATCTTTCATTTGCATATAGATATCTAAACGTATTCTTTTTATTCCTATCCACAACCTGCTTATTATTAACAGACTATTCAAGTAATTTGGAATCATTCTTATATGTCTGGTCTTTATTTAAATCCACCTGAGCTAAGCCTGGCTTTTTCCACATCCTCTCTATCGGGATATTCTGATTTCCTTGTTTTAACAGTACCTTTGAAGATACCTCATGCTGCACCATTTATCCCTGACTTTTATCATTTGGTTTAAAAGGTGGAGCCCATCCTGTTGGAGTAGATACCCCTTCCCTAAAATGTTCCCCAGTTGCTGATGAATCTAAAGCCCTCTGTCTCATCCACATATTGAGACTCCAGAGCTCTGCCTGTGTCCGGGGTCCTGCTCATGGAACTGGGGGCATTTCTGAGAATGCTGGAGGTTCTGGATTTCAATCTCCTATCTACAGACCTAAATTTATCCTCTAGACCCTCCCTCTTGTGCTTTCCTAAGTCATTGGAACCCATATGTATCAAGACAACTGACTGCTCCCCAGAACTTTCTAAATTCCTATCTAGGTGATGCCTGACGGTCCGTTACCTTTGCGCCATGCAGGCAAGTTACTAAATGATCTTCATGCCCAGCAGCTGCCCAACTATCTACTTTCTTATTGAATCAAACCACTAATGACCGTGGCAGTCCGAAGCCTTCCCTGCTGGGTGTAGACCCCTGGAGACACATCCTTGGTTCCAGAGATCACCTGGAGGGCAGGTCCCAAGTACAGAAACACTTCCTGCCGCACCAAGGTGATGCTCTCCTTCCAGTTGACCTTGCTTCCCCAAAGCAAGATGGGGCTGATGTAGTATATCTCTGAAGGTCTCCCCTATATTTCATTTTGTTGCATTTCTATAGGGTTCCACAAATAGCAGCCTGCCCACAGTGGTGTGCAACCATGCAAACAACATTATACAATCCATAAAAACATTACAACTAATAAAACACCCCTACCCTAAACCAGCCCCAGACCCCCTCCCCTCATATGTACTCCCCAAGTTTTTATTTCAACGACAGACCACAACCACAAACCTAACCTCCTCCTTCCGGTTCACCACGGATTAACTCTCAATCCTGTCCTTCTTTCCCCCCCCCCCCCAAAAAAAAAGAAAAGTCCCCCAACTCACTTAGCCATCAGGGAGAAGCCACTTTTTTCTTTTTTTCTGAATGCCAGAAAATTAAACTCTAATCTGATATTTATAGGAGCTAAATTCCACAATTTTGGTCCAGCTACTGAAAATACCCTTTTAGAAAATGAAATGAAATCCCATACATCTCCTTCCCTGCGGATATCTGTAATAAATCGCCCTGGGCATAACAGAGCACACCTAGCAACTGACCTTCCTAAATACTCCAGGACCTCCCCTTCAGCACATGAAAAAGCAAAATCTGAAAACCATGCTGCATGGAGCGTGCTCATTCTCTAAGAGCACCCGCCACACACATGCAACTACTGTCAGGCTTTTCTTTGAAACGAAGCAGGAAATTGCAACAACACTTCCGGTTCAATTCATTTCATTTCGAAAATGGAAGAAAGGGAAAATGAAGGAAATTTCATTTGTGTTTCATTAACTCCCCCCCCCCCAAAAAAAAACCTCTTTCAGACATAGCCAGCCCCAAGGCTTCCCTCCCATTGAAATAAAATGCTGCCACCAACCACCTGTCCCCCCACCAGCTTGGCATAACCTCTTGCTCCCTCCATCCAAAGGAGAAACTGGGGATCACCCTGCGCACTGCAGACCCGCAGATGGGATAAGAAGTGGACGGGGGGGCTGAGAGGCCTGATATCAAAACTGAGGGGGGGGGGGGAGAAAGGCTTTAATTTCTAAACTTCGGCAGTGGGTGGAAGGAGGCAGGACCCGGACCCAACTGATTTTCTTTTTTTTTTTTTTCAATTTTTTAATTTGTTTTTGTTTTGAATTTTAAATTTATGTAATTAAACAAAAAATGAAAATGAAAACCAAAACAATTTTCATGTACCTTCCCCCCCCCCCGAAATATCATACATGGGGCACTCTGCAAAAAAGCCCCTGCTGGTCGACTGTCTGCAGATTTTATTATAAATTATTAAAGGGAGTGGGGAATAAGTAACAGAGTTTATCCTTAAAAAGGCTAAAGTGTGAGGCCCTAGAGGGTAGGATTGGAGTTTATTAGTAGGGATCTAATACAAGTAGAAAACCGGCAGAACAAACACAGGCAAGCGTATAGAAGGAAGAACTGGATCCTGATCGATATCTGCTTCGTATGCCACAGGAGGCTAAAATTTTCAAAATCTAGCACACAACTGTGTTCCCAAATAGATTATAACGATCTCTGTCCTCAAATATACCTGGAATAGGAAACAACAGTGCACTGACAATCCATGCAGTATCTGCTGCTCCTCCTCCCTCTGTGCATAGCCTCCTCCCCATGGCTCCTCTGCTGCTCCTCCTCCCCATGACTCATCTGCTCATCACCTCCCCATGGCTCTTCTGCTGCTCCTCCTCTCCATGACTCATCTGCTCATCTCCTCCCCATGGCTAATCTGCTCATCTCCTCCCCATGACTCATATACTCATCTCCTCCCCATGGCGCCTCTGCTACTCCTCCTCCCCATGGCTCCTCTGCTGCTCCTCCTCCAGATGACTCACCTTCTCATCTTCTCCCCATGGCTCCTCTGCTGCTCCTCCTCCCCATGACTCATCTGCTCATCTCCTCCCCATGGCCCAACTCCTCATCTCCTCCCCATGGCTCCTCTGCTACTCCTCCTCCCCATGACTCATCTGCTCATCTCCTCCCCATGGCCCAACTCCTCATCTCCTCTCCATGGCTCCTCCTCCCCATGACTCATCTATTCATCTTCTCCCCATGACTCATCTATTCATCCTCTCCCCATGACTCATCTACTCATCTCCTCCCCATGGATCCTCTGCTGCTCCTCCTCCCCATGACTCATCTGCTCATCACCTCCCCATGGCTCCTCTGCTGCTCCTCCTCCCCATGACTCATCTGCTCATCTCCTCCCCATGGCTCCTCTGCTGCTCCTCCTCCCCATGACTCATCTGTTCATCTTCTCCCCATGACTCCTCTGCTGCTCCTCCTCCCCATGACATCTGCTGATCTCCACCCCATGACTCCTCTGCTGCTCCTCCTCCCCATGACTCATCTGCTCATCTTCTCCCCATGACTCCTCTGCTGCTCCTCCTCCCCATGACTCATTTGCTCATCTTCCCATGGCTCCTCTGCTGCTCCTCCTTCCCATGACTCATCTGCTCATCTCCTCCCCATGGCTCCTCTTCTGCTCCTCCTCCCCATGACTCATCTATTCATCTTCTCCCCATGACTCATCTACTCATCTCCTCCCCATGGTTCCTCTGCTGCTCCTCCTCCCCATGACTCATCTGCTCATCTCCTCCCCATGGCCCAACTCCTCATCTCCTCCCCATGGCTCTTCTGCTGCTCCTCCTCCCCATGACTCATCTATTCATCTTCTCCCCATGACTCATCTATTCTTCTCCTCCCCATGGCTAATCTGCTGCTCCTCCCCATGACTCATATACTCATCTCCTCCCCATGGCTCCTCTGCTGCTCCTCCTCCCCATGGCTCCTCTGCTGCTCCTTCTCCAGATGACTCATCTGCTCATCTTCTCCCCAAGGCTCCTCTGCTGCTCCTCCTCCCCATGACTCATCTGCTCATCTCCTCCCCATGGCCCAACTCCTCATCTCCTCCCCATGGCTCCTCTGCTGTTCCTCCTCCCCATGACTCATCTATTCATCCTCTCCCCATGACTCATCTACTCATCTCCTCCCCATGGCTCCTGTGCTGCTCCTCCTCCCCATGACTCATCTGCTCATCTCCTCCCCTTGGCTCCTCTGCTGCTCCTCCTCCCCATGACTCATCTGTTCATCTTCTCCCCATGGCTCCTCTGCTGCTCCTCCTCCCCACAACTCATCTGTTCATCTTCTCCCCATGGCTCCTCTGCTGCTCCTCCTCCCCATGACATCTGCTGATCTCCACCACATGACTCCTCTGCTGCTCCTGCTCCCCATGATTCATCTGCTCATCTCCTCCCCATGGCTCCTCTGCTGTTCCTCCTCCCCATGACTCATCTGCTCATCTTCTCCCCATGGATCCTCTGCTGCTCCTCCCCATGACATCTGCTGATCTCCACCCCATGACTCCTCTGCTGCTCCTGCTCCCCATGATTCATCTGCTCATCTTCTCCTCATGGCTCCTCTGCTGCTCCTCCTCTTCATGACTCATCTGCTCATCTCCTCCCTATGGCTCCTCTGCTGCTCCTCCTCCCCATGACTCATCTGCTCATCTTCTCCCCATGACTCCGCTGCTGCTTCTCCTCCCCATGACTCATCTGCTCATCTTTTTCCCATGGGTCCTCTGCTGCTCCTCCTCCCCATGACTCATCTGCTCATCTCCTCCCCATGGCTCCTCTGCTGCTCTTGCTCCCCATGACTCATCTGCTTATCTTCTCCCCATGGCTCCTCTGCTGCTCCTCCTCCCCATGACTTATCTGCTTCTTCCTTTTCCCATGGCTCCTCTGCTGCTGCTCCTCCCCATGACTCATCTGCTCCTCCTTTTCCCATAGTTTTTCTGTGCCTCCTCCTAGCAGCTTCTCTGTTCCTCCTCCCCCTTCAGCTCTTCTGCCCCTTTTCTTTCTATGGCCCCTCTGTACCTCCTCCCCAAGGTACCTCTCCAGATCTGCTTTAATGCTTTCCCCCTCCCCAACCTCCGCTTCTCCAATCTTAAAGAGGTATAAATAGTACCATGCGAACTTTGACCCATCCCTAAATCTGTCCCTTACTGTGCCAGAACAGAGTCCAATGTGACAAAGACAACATCCTTTCTGTATAATAAGGACATTATCATTGGTAAACTCCCCTCATTACAACGAATGAAAAGCAAGCAGTCCTCTTAGAGACAATGAAAGTAAGGTTCTACCACGCAGCTTTCAGCCTGATAGTTCCTGAAGTCATCAGAACCCGCTGATGGGCTTCTAGCCCTCCGATGGGTGCATGCATATTTTATTGTAGTCTGTTCCTCTTGTTTTAAAAGCATGAACCATGGTGCCAGTTGGGGGCCAAAGGTGTGCTACAGTAGGGTCAAATTAAGTGGCCATGTAACGTGATATTCCCTGCGATATTTTGGGATGTGGATCCTGAAGCTAAGCAGCATCTGCTTGCAAATTATTGCAAAGTTTCATCCAGTGTATTGCTCTTGTATCCCCCTCAAGACACACAATTGTCTCTAGTTTCTCAGTTGTAGGGTTGTGCCTTTTTAAATTGTGAGCCTCGGGAATGAATGCTGCTTTGTTCATGTGAGTGTCAGAATAGGCAAATCACACGCCACTTCTTGCAAGCTTGTTTTGTTTGCGCAGTCTTGGGAAATGATGTTTTGTTTATGAAAGCTTATGAGCATGTCATCTTCTCTCTTCCAGCTCCTCCCAGTCTAAAGATGTCTGTCAATGAAACCCTGGTGGTGAACCCTGGAGATAACGTCACCATCCAGTGCTCGCTGACAGGGGGTGACCCCACACCTCAATTGACCTGGTCTCATTCTCCCAACCCCATGCCTCAGAACAGCCTCAGTCAAGGGGGAAACCTCACCATCTGGAGGATCCGGACAGAAGATTCTGGATTTTACAACTGCACCGCCAGCAACAACGTGGGGAACCCTGCCAAGAAAATGGTCAACATTCTTGTCCGATGTATGTCTTTCCACAATGCCTTGGATAAGTTAGGCTATTCTTTCCAGTACAATGAAACTTTAAGCATCTCTCTTTTGGAATGCTTTACAATCCCATACCACAATCATGCTAGAGAAAGGAACTACACTCTAAGAGCCCAAGCTAAGAATAGCACCCTAGCAGAAGCAGTGAGTCTGAAGGGGCTGCTGGGATGAGGAAGGAAGGTGGTTGATGAGTCTAGATAGGTGCAGTGGTAGGGAAGGATTTGGCTGCAGCTGGGAGAAGATGATTGTGCTAAGGTAGTGGGGAAACAAGAAAGAGTGGAGGGAACAGGGAAGATGTCGAATATGAACAAGGTCAGCAGGCAGATAAGGAGCAAGTCCGTAAAGGATGGTGAAAGAGGGTCTATGTTACGTGAGCTCTGGAGGGAGCCAGTGGAGTGCTGATATTGGCCCTGCTCTTTCAAATACCTGAAGAAGTGAATGACTGTGGCAGCAGTATTCTGGACACTGATTAATATTCGAGGATAGGGATTTATGGAGATCACAGAGAAGTAAGCTGATCTAAACAAGACATGATGCAATAAAAGTGATAGTTAATGCCTTCTTTTTTTGATCCTTCCAGGATGTCTCAGCTTCCCATATATTTTCATTATCTTTGTTAAATTGATTAATGCATATTGTTGAAGAGATGTACATGTGTTTTAAAATGAATGGTAATCTGAACCAAACTGAGCATTTTTGTTTTGGTTCAATTTACCCAAAACAGATCACAATCCCCTCCCGAAAATCCCCCAAATTTTGTGGTTTATTCTTTTTGGAAAATATTGTGCATTATTTGTAAATAATGCAGACTATCTGTTAACAGTGCACACTATTTTCCAAAACAAAGAAATCCATGAAACAAAAAAAAACAAATAAAAAATGATCTGAAAATTAATAAAACATACTGAATCAAAAACATTTCCCTGCACATACCTAGATTTTTGATTGTCCCTCTCTCTTTTCACCGCACTTTGATTCCAGGTACTGTGAACAGCCAGGGGTTTTTCCAGCTTTGTGTGTTAGAAGAATAATACAAAAATGAACCTGTCCTCAGAGTAACTCATGGCATGTAGCATTGCCAAGCAGTGGAAAGCCTGTTAGATTGCCAGCCAGATATACATCCCATATCTGCCATAGACTGGGGCATGAAACTCGGTATTTGAGGATGGATTAATTATGCATTATAATAACATATCTCTGATAAGTATAACAGCAGACATTTTTTTTCTGATAATAAATTAATCCCTCATGAGCTTATGAAAGCAAATTGCTAAGAAGCAATTGATGAATCACATCTGTCAGGAATCGATTTGGGATTTGCATGTTAAAGACTCATTGCTTTCTCATAAGGGCTCTCAGAATTAAACCCCTCCCATCCACTTTCTTCCTGGTTAAGGAAGGGTCAATGGGCCATCAGAATCTCACAGTCACATCTAGTCCTCACTCTTTCTGGCACAGTCTTACTGCTGGGCTAGGGACCAGGAGGCACTGCCTCATTCATACGTCTGAAGGTCCAGCAACCAGGAACATGCTAGAAGACCACAGACTTGTTCACATCATACATCTTCCAGTTATGCAAAGAGTAAAATGTAGAGTCCATGTGGCTTAACTTCATGATTTCTGTTGATAGTTTTGTGGCCTCCTGTTGACACCACTAAAATGAAAAGCACCATCGCAGTTGGCAGCCAAAGTAAGAAGAGCATAAACAGTGTTTTTCTCACCATTCATGAGTTTTGAGGAAAACTTGTAGTGGTAGAGTTTAGCCATCATGGCCTGTGCTGTACCCATTCTCTGGGGAAATAGAAGACTGCAGAGTTCATTGCTCCTGTTTTGGCTCCCCCATTATTGGGGAGGAATTCAAACCCAACAAACTCAAAATGGCCAATAGGTTGAAAACATCTCTAAAACGTTCTTATAAAAATGCCTGCTAATGTGTTTCATAGTGAAAAAACAAACCATCTCTAGCAGTCGTATTTTCTGCTACATCACTTGCTTCTTGATTCTTTTCAGCCATGAAGAATGCCACCTTCCAGATCACCCCGGACCTGATTAAAGAAAGTGAGAGCATTCAGCTGGGGCAGGACCTGAAGCTCTCATGTCATGTGGACGCCGTGCCCCAGGAGAAGGTCATGTACTCTTGGTCCAAGAATGGCAGACCTGCCAAGGTCTCTGACCGCTTGCTCATCACCAAGAATGATCCGGAGCTGCCAGCCATCACCAGCAGCCTTGAGATCATAGACCTGCGCTTCAGTGACTATGGCACATACCAATGTGAGGCGTCCTTCCAGGGAACGCCCATTCCTGAACTCAGAGTGGAAGTGAACATCTCCTCTGAGACAGGTCAGCCTTGCTACTCACTGGGGAAGGGGGAGCAGTGTTTGTAACATGAGGCCAGGTCCCTTCTTTTCCTCTATGAACTAGGGAGAGTCAGGTAATTTTAAATAATAATAATAGAAACATAGACTTCCTTGCCAGTTGGCTCTGGCCATTTTCCCTTCCTACTGTAAAAGGTAGTAGATTCTATTTGTTTTCACATTGCTAAGGATCCTCTGTGTTTGTCCCATGTTTTCTCGAATTGTGTGTTATCAATTTTTTTCTCCGAGGACAAGCAGGATGGCAGTCCTCACACATGGGTGACATAATCCATTGGAGCCCAGCATGGAAAACATGTGTCAAAGTTCCTAGAACTTTGACTGAGCCTCTTTGAGCATGCTCAGGCATGCATTATACCACACAGCCATGTGGTGTCCCTTCAGTCTTTTTTCTTTTCCGCGGAGCCCAATGTTTCATGGTGAAATTGAGTCTCTCAATTTGTAACATTTCTTCTACTTTTTCTCAGCATTTTTTCATTGGGAAATTAGTCAGGATTGCGGAAGTAGATGTGGGGTCCCTCAGGTCTCCCTCCTAGAGTTCTTAGATAGGATTTTTGTCATTTCTGGTAAGTTTAATTTGTGTCGATCCCTGGAGTGGCAGTGCGCTCAGTGCCCACCATCTCTTGATGGCCGCAGCCATTGCTTTCAATATCATGTCCCTTTTATTTTATGATACCATGTCATCATTAGGGTTCCAGCCATGCCCTCAGTGCGGGAGGACTGTGATAGATGTGTCCTCTGCCTTGAGGCATCCATGATGTCCAGCCTCTTAAGGATGTTGGGCCGGGTTGAAGAAAATGGACCAATACTTTGGGCTCTGGAATACCAATCTGTCAGCATCAGCATTGAAGGACCTTGTGCTGCATTGAAGGCTGTTGAGCCATCAACATTGGCAGGGCCGTTGGATCTGTCGGTGTCTGTGTTGGTGGTGTCCAGGGGCTCCAGAGATGGGCCATCACTCAGCTTTTCTAGGTTGAAGACAGTGGGTTCATCATCTTCGGCCTCAGCACCGGGGAGGGACTGAGCTGAGCACTGAGGGAAGCTAAAGAAGTATTGGCATCGGTCCCCATAGATGTACGGTGCCAGACACAGGGATACATCAGCCTTGGCTGCGATGCCCCTGAAGTGACCCTGTGGTGAGGAATGCCAGTCCTCCACGATTCCTAGGGGTTCACCACAACCTTCATAAGTCCTGATGCCCACTACTGATCCTTCTCTCGGTTTCAAACAAGATCTGATCACTCCTCCTGGATTCCAGTCCATCCTGTCAGCAATCTTCGAAGAGGAGCTGAAGAAGCAAGAGTAGCAGTTCGTAGAGAAGGCACTGCAGGGTCTCATCGTTGGTGCACTGATGGCACAAGGACCTGCACCATCACTCCTCGAGCCGCTGCTTGGTTCCCTGCAAGCACTTATCAGTGCCATGCCAACATCTTCACTGGTATTGGTGCCTGCAGCGGCATCAACGCCTGTCAGAGCATCGGAGCAGCCACTGACTAGTCCAGTGGTTATCCATTGTTCCTTTGAGGAGGAAGCTACCCCAAAGACTCGACCAGCCGAGTTGGTTCCCATACCACTGGCTGAGGACTGAGCACATTGACATCCATCCCCTTTCTATGATAGTGAGGACGATCTCTTTGACCCTTGGGGGAGAGGCTCCTCAGAGGCTTTAGAAGATGAGGCATTGGATGACCTCCCCTCCGAACCATTTCCTCCTGACCACAGAAGCAAGTCTCCTCCGGAAGGCCTCTCCTTTGCAGATTTTTCACAGTTGTTGGCAGAAGCCATCCCATGTACTTTGCAGATGGAGGAGGTACCCCAAAGAAGATGCTGGCTATTCTCCAATTTGTGGAGCCTCATAAGATCATGGCAGCCACAGTGCATGAGATCCTTATTGCATTGCTGATGAGGATGTAGGAAAATCCCCTCTTGGTGGCTCCCATTAATAGAAAGGAGGACATCCAATAGACTCCCAAATTCGATAAGCATCAGCTGCCACACCAATCAGTCATGGTGGAAAACACTCTCAAAAACGTCAAGTACCTTCAGACCCATTCCTCGGTGCCCCTGGGAAACAATCCAAGGGCCATGGACAACCTTGGGAGGAAAGTGCTTCAGGGAGCTATGTACATAGCCTGCATAGCGGCCTACCAGCTCTTCATGGGTCAGTATAGGCAGGACATTCTGAAACAGGTGCAAGAAGTGGCTAAGCAGCTGCCCCAGCAGCAGCAAGAAACCCTCCAGTTGCTGGTGCATACGGGTCTGGAGTGCAGAAAACATGGGCACAGTTCAACCTATGATGTTTGCCACAGGCATCAGCGCCTACAGACTCGCCTGGCCGTGGGCCTCGGATCTCTGTCAGGAAGTGTAGGAAAGACTCACTAACAGGCCGTGCACAGGAGAGACTCTCTTCAGAGATAAAGTGAAGCACATGGTGGATCAGATCCATGATCACCACACTACCCTCCAGCAGATCTCCGCTGGCACCCAAGACCCACCCTCCCTCTGAGAGGTCGTTGAGATCTGGCCCAGTGAAGTCTTTCTTCTACCTGAGGAGACACTATTCTCTTCCATCTCGGTCCTGACAACAACAGCAGGCTCCTTGTAGTTGCCCCAGGCAACAAAGAGCCCTAAAGACCCAACCAGAGCCTCAGTCAGATCATGGGACAGTGTTTTGACTGAATCAAAGAGAGTGTAGCCAAGACTATCGTACCCATGACGATGGACCTTCTGGTTGGGGGAAGGCTGTGGCTCTATGCAAGTAGTGGCCCATTGTAACCTCAGACCAGTAGGTCCTTGCCATTTTTTCAGAAGGTAAACATTAAACCTCTTGAGTGCCCCTCCAAATCACCCTTTGGGTCCGTTGTGGGAACCGGTAGTACATCAGGAACTGCTGCTGTCGGAGATTTCCTCCCTCTTAATGGCCAGAACAATTGAGCCCATTCTACCAGGGCAGAGAGGGCGGGGATTTTACTCCCAGTACTTCCTGATTCCAAAGAAAACATGGGGACTCCTTCCATTCCAGACCTTAGGGCTTTGAATAAATTTCTAAAAGGAGAAAAGTTCAAGAAAGTTTCCCTGGGCACCTTGATCCTTTTCTTGCAAAAAGGGGATTGGCTATGCTCTCTTGATCTAAAAGATGCACACACTCACATCGAAATCTTCCCTAGCCAACGGAAGCGATTTGTGGTGGGGAAAACAGCACTACTAGTACAGCACTCTGCCATTTGGGCTAGCATCTGCCCTGCAGGTCTTCACTAAATGCTTGGCCATGGTGGTGGCGCATCTTTGCTGACTGGGAGTTCATGTTTTCCTTTATCTGGACGATTGGCTGATCAAGAACACCTCTCGGGGAGGGGTGGAGGGGTCCATGCACTTGACAATCCAGGTGCTGGAGCCACTAGGGTTAGTCATCAACTACTCCAAGTCCCATCTCAGCCCATCATCTCAATTGGACTTCATTGGAGCCCTGCTAGACACGGCTCAGACCAAGGCCTTCTTGTCATTGCAACAGACTATCAGGATCTGCGGGACTGCATCCAAGTCATTTTCACCTTCTGGGATTTCTTATCTTGATGGCAGGAAATTGCTACCTGGCCAAGATGATGAGGTAGACAGTGAGATGCTAAGAGAAATTAGGGAAGCTAACCAAATTGGTAGTGCAATAATAATGGGAGATTTCAATTACCCAACTTTTATCAAAAAGAGTGAACGGTTAACCACCGCAATCAAAATCAGAAAACAACAAAGTGGAACCCAGCAAAATCTTATTAGTAGTAGCCTAAGGTGTCAGCAAGCCTGACGTTGTATGACTTCCAATAAAAGACACCAACTGGTCTTCTCAATCACTCACCTTCTTCAAATTTTAATGCTTTGAAAAAATTATTTTATAACTTTTCTTCTTTTTCTTAAAATAGTCCTCCATCCATAGAGATTATGAAAATCCAGACTATTGAAAATATTTATTTTAAATTATATAGCCCAACATGGCCAGTGTTTCGCTGATTAGCTTCTTCAGGGGCATATAAAGAACATGTAAACAAGAGTCTTTAACCCATTTAAACGGGACGTAGCATCTCAACCATATCATCAGGAGTCAATGATTGAGAAGACTGGTTGGTGTCTTTTATTAGAAGTCACACAACGTCAGGCTTGCTGACACCTTCTTAGGCTACTACTAATAAGATTTTGCTGGGTTCCACTTTGTTGTTTTCAGATTTCAATTACCCCAATATTGACTGGGTAAATGAAATATCAGGACATACTAGAGAGATAAAGTTCCTGGATGGAATAAATAACAGTTTTATGGAGGAATTGGCTCAGGAACTGACAAGAGAGGGAGCAATTTTAGATCTAATTCAAATGGAGCACAGGATTTGGTGAGAGAGATAACGGTGGTGGGGCTGCTTGGCAATAATGATCATAATATGATCAAATTTGAATTAATGAATGTAAGGGGAAGTAAGTAAATCCATGGCTTTAGAACTAAACTTTCAAAAGGGAAACTTTAATAAAAAGAGAAAAATAGTTTTAAAAAAATCCCTGAAAGTTGCAGCTACAAAGGTAAAGAGTGTGCAACAGGCATGGAAATTGTTAAAAAAAATACTATCCTCCAAGCAAAGTCCAGATGTATTCCAGGCATTAAGAAAGGGGGAAGGAAGGTCAAACAATTGCCAGCATGGCTAAAAAGTAAGGTGAAAGGGGCTATTTTAGCCAAAAGATCTTCATTCAAAAATGGGAAGAAGGATCCAGCAGAAGAAAATAGGATAAAGCATAAGTATTGGCAAGTTAAATATAAGACATTGATAAGACAGGCTAAGAGAAAATTTGAAAAGAAGTTGGCCATAGAGGCAAAAACTCATAATAAAAACTTTTAAAAATATATCCGAAGCAGAAAGCCTACAAGGGAGTTGGTTGGACCGCTAGATGATCAAGGGCTTAAAGAGGCACTTAGGGAAGATAAGGCCTTTGTGGAAAGATTAAACAAATTCTTTGCTTTGGTGTTTACTGAAGAAGATGTTGGCGAGATACCCATTCCAGAGACGGTTTTAAAGGGTGATGATTCAGATGAACTGAACCAAATCACGGTGAACCTGAAATATGTGGTAGGCCTGATTGACAAACTGAAGAGTAGAAAATCACCTGGACTGGATGGTATACACCCCAGGCTTCTGAAAGAACTAAACAATGAAATTTTAGACCTATTTCAATTAATTTGTAACCCATCTTTAAAATCATCTGCTGTACCTGAAGATTGGAAAATGGCAAATGTAACCCTGATATTTAAAAAGAGCTCCAGGGGTGACCTTGGAAATTATAGACTGGTGAGCCTGACTTCAGTGCCAGGAAAAATCATGGAAACATGTAGATAAACATGGTTTAACGGGACACAGCCAGCATGGATTTCCCAAGGAAAGTCTTGCCTCACAAATCTACATTTTTTTGAAAGGATGAATAAACATGTGGTCAAAGGTGAATTGGTAGAAGTTGTGTATTTGGATTTTCAGAAGGCGTTTGATAAAGTCCCTCATGAGAGGCTTCTAAGAAAATTAAAAAGTAATGGGATAGGAGGCAATGTCCTTTCGTGGATTACAAACTGGTTAAAAGACAAGAAACAGAGAGTAGGATTAAATGATCAATTTTCTCAGTGGAAAAGGGTAAACAGTGGAGTGCCTCAGGGATCTGTACTTGGACCAATGCTTTTCAATATATATATATAAATGATCTGGAAAGGAATACGACGAGTGAGGTAATTCCATGAAGTTAGCAAGTAACACATTTAAGACTAATTGGAGAAAATTCTTTTTCACTTAATGCACAATAAAGCTCTAGAATTTGTTGCCAGAGGATGTGGTTAGTGCAGTTAGTGTAGCTGGGTTCAAAAAAGGCTTGGATAAGTTCTTGAAGGAGAAGTCCATTAACGGCTATTAATCAAGTTTACTTAGAGAATAGCCACTGCTATTAATTGCATCAGTTGCTTGGGATCTTCTTAGTGTTTGGGTAATTTCCAGGTTCTTGTGGCCTGGTTTGGCCTTTGTTGGAAACAGGATGCTGGGCTTGATGGACCCTTGGTCTGACCCAGCATGGCAATTTCTTATGTTCTTATGTTCTAAGAAAACTAAAAAGAAATGGGATAAGAGGCAATGTCCTTTTGTGGATTGCAAGCTGGTTAAAAGACAGGAAATAGAGAATAGGATTAAATGGTCAGTTTTCACATTGGAAAAAAGTAAACAGTGCAGTGCCTCAGGAATCTGTACTTGGACCAGTGCTTTTTAATATATTTATAAATGATCTGTAAAGGGGTACAACGAGTGAGGTGATCAAATCTACGGATGATACAAAATTATTCGGAGTAGTTAAATCACAAGCAGATTGTGATAAATTGCAGGAGGACCTTGTGAGACTGGAAGATTGGGCTTCCAAATGGCAGATGAAATTTAATGTGGACAAGTGCAAAGTGATGCATATAGGGAAAAAAAAACCCTTGATGTAGTTACACAATGTTAGGTTCTATCTTAGGGGTTACCATCCATGAAAGAGATCTAGGAGTCATAGTGGATAATACATTGAAATTGTCGGCTCAGTGTGATGTGTGATCAAAAAAGCAAACAGAATGTTAGGAATTATTAGGAAGGGAATGGCAAATAAAACAATGGATTTCATAGTGCCTCTACTTCGCTCCATGGTGAGACCATATCTTGAATACTGTGTGAATTCTGGTCACTGCATCTCAAAAAAGATATTGTTGCACTAGAGTGCAGAGAAGGGTGACCAAAATGATAAGGGGCATGGAACAGCTGCTCTATGAGGTAAGGCTAAGGACGTTAGGCCTATTCAGTTTAGAGAAGAGATAACTGAGGTGGGATATGGTAGAAGTCTACGAATTCATGAAAGGACTTGAACAGGTTAATGTAAATCGGTTGTTTACTCTCTAATATAATAGAAGGACTAAGGGGCACTCCATGAAGTTAGCAAGTAGCTCATTTAAAACTAACTGAAGAACATTTTTTTTTGCTCAGCACATAATTAAGCTCTGGAATTCATTGCTAGACAGTGTGGTTACGGCAGTTACTATTACTGGGTTTAATAAAGGTTTGGATAAGCTCCTAGAGGAAAAATCTATAAACTGCTATTAATTAATAAGCAATAGTAGCTTGAGATTTGTTTAATGTTTTGGTACTTGCCAGGTACTCATGACAATACTGGGCTTGGATGGACCCTTGGTCTGATACAGTATGGCATATCTTATGTTCTTATGATTGGGAAGTGTCCATCCAAATTCCTCAGGTCCAAATTATCCTAATGATAGGTATGTCCACCTTAGGTTGGGAAGCTCATGTAGATGGGCTCAGCACTCAGGATCTTTGGTCCACCCAGGAATGTGTCTGCCAAATCAACTTCATGGAGAGCTCAGTGAGCCTGTATGAGCTGTGGGCTTTCAGTGATCAGCTGTCCAACAAAATTGTGTTGGTCCTGACAGACAACCAAGTGATTTATTTATTATTTATTTATTTTTAATTTTTATATACCAAAGTTCTTGTATCAGATACAAATCACTCCGGTTTACATAAAATAGTGAGATGCCCAAACGGAAGGGGCTTTACATATAACTATAAAACTATAATAACAATGTACAACTGGAACATGGTATAGAGATAGTTACAAGAGAAGGAAAAACTTTTGATATCAATATCATATAATAGTGATAAATAACAATGGGTATGGTAGATTTGAAAATGAGCTAAAATAAATAAAGGTAAAATTAATGCATTAAAACAGTATAAATGCGAAAGTAATAAGCGCAGTATATACAATAAAGCATATTATCTTAATGGGGGCACATGTGGAAGCGTTGATTTGATTGAAAACTCTGTTGTATATTACACGAGAATGTGAGCATCTAGGCCGTGTTAAGTGATGATGTACTGTGTGAGCAAGCAGGGAGGTATAGGCTCTTAACTCCTTTCAAACAGCAGTGCAGATATGGTCATGGGCCCTCTCTCACAGGATGATACTCAGGGCCACATATCTAGCTTGTCTGTGGAATGGAGTAATGGACAGCTAGAGTCGATCCTTCAGACCTGGACTAGGGGGTAGCGAACCAGATCTTCCGCCTCTGGGGAAGCCCAGAAGTGGATGTATTTGCGCCTCAGTTCTGCTCCAGGACACATAACAAGCTAGTTTTAGATGCCTTTGCCCTTCATTGGGACCAGGGTCTCCTGTACGCATATCCTCCAGCTCTGCTGGTGGTGAAGACTTTGTTGAAGCTCAGGGAGGACAAGGGGACTGTGATTGCCATTGGCCAAGACAGTTCTAGTTTCTGCTCCTTCAGAAGTTATCCATCTTGAAACAAATAAGACTGGAGACTTCCCCAGATCTCATCACTCAGGTTCGGGGCAGATTGAGGCATCCCAACCTTCAAGCCCTGTTGCTCACAGCGTGGATATTGAGAGGTTGATCTTGCAAACCCGTAATATCTCAGAAGATGTGTCTCGTGTCCTCATAGCTTCCAGAAAGCCTTCCATCAAAAAGTCCTATGGACTGAAGTGGAGGAGGTTTTCCATGTGGTGAGAGGAAAAGGTCCTAGACCCTTTCTCCTGCTCAGCACAAAAACTTCTTGACTACCTTCTGCACCTCTCTTAACTCTGCTAGGGTTCATCTGAGTGCGATTGGTGCATACCACCAAGATGTAGATGGTACGCCCATCTCTGTACAGCCGATAGTTTTACACTTCATATGGGGCCAGCTTCAGTTGAAGCCTCCTCTAAGGCCTCCTGCTGTGTCCTGGGACCTCAACGTGATTTTAGCTCAACTGATGAAAGCTCTTTTTGAGCTACTGTGCTCCTATGACCTGAAGTACCTGACCTGGAAGGTTGAATTTTTTGGTGGCAGATGCTTCAGCATGCAGGGTCAGCGAGCTCCAGGTCTTAGTGACTTATTCACCTTACACTACGTTTTTCATAATAGGGTGGTCTTGCACACGCACCTTAGGTTCCTGCCTAAGTTGATGTCGAACTTCCATCTTAAGCAGTCCATCATACTGCCTATAGTCTTTCCCAGGCCCCATTCATACCAAGGCGAATGAGTACTGTACAGTTTGGTCTGCAAGAAAGCCTTGGCCTTCTATCTGGAGCCCTTAGAAAGTAACCGGCTTTTTGTTTCTTTTGATCTGAACATGTTGGGAATCGCCATTGCCAAGCAGACACTTTCAGTTGGTTAGCAGACTGCATCTCCTTCTGTTATGCCCAGGCAAGATTGTAACTTGGGAATTCAAGTCAAGGCTCACTCTGTTTGAGCCATGGCAACGTCGGTGACCCCTTGCGAGCAGTCCCCATGGAGGAGATCTGCATAGCTGTGACATGGAGTTCCACCCACTCATTACTGTCTGGATAGAGGTGGCAAATCTGTCCTTCAGAACTTGTTTTGAGGTGCAGAACACAACTCTGTTCTCACCTAGGGCCTGCTGTTTCTGTTCAGGCTGCACCCCTCCTATTACCAACAATACGATGTTCTTGTTATGCCTGCTGGCACCTGTTTTGTTAGTCCCTTTTTTGTTGGGGGTGCTGCCTGTAGCTGGAATTCACCCATGTGTGAGGACTGCCACCCTGCTTGTCCTCAGATAAAGCAGAGTTGCTTACCTGTAACAGGTGTTCTCCTAGGACAGCAGGATGTCAGTCCTCAAGAGGTCCCTGTGGAGTTGGGTCTCCACTTTGTGGGTTTTTTCCTTAATTCTATGTGATAAGCTTGAGAGGACTGTGCGTGGACATATGGTATACTGCATGTCTGAGCATGCTCAGAGAGGCTCAAAGTTCTAGAAACTCTGACATGAGTTTTCAGTGATGATGTTACTCGTGTGAGCAGGGCCAGCGGAAGCACTAGGCAAACTAGGCCTGGGCCTAAGGCGCTGACCAGGGGATGGGGGATGGCACGACCGGGTAGGGGGTGGCGTGACGAGGCGGGAGCGGGCAAAATTCTATTTATTTATTTATTTTGAGTTTTTCTATATCGGCATTCGCGATTGGAATCGCATCATGCCGGTTTACAATTAACTAGGGGTGCAAAAGGAGATATAAATAAGAAAATTAACAGGTGCTGAGAGAAATAGTTGCAGTTACAATAAAACAGGGACATAACAAAACTTGGAGCAATGAAAAGGCGATGGGGAATAACATAACTTGGGGCAGAGCAAAGGCAACAGGAATTTAACATAGAGAACAAATTTGCCAGTTAATGGTGATTGCAAAGTTATGGTATTTGAAAAGTTATTGATTACCATGTTATGTTAAAATCTGCTTTTCGATTCAAGGTGAGTTAAAGTTCAGCTGTAGTCTGGGAAGGCTTTCCTAAATAACCACATTTTGAGTCTTTTCCTGAATGTTGGAAGGCACGGTTCCTGTCTCAGATCAGGTGGAATGGAGTTCCATAGTGTAGGTCCTGCAGTGGAGAAAGCCCTGTCTCTGAAGGTTATGTGCTGAGATGTTTTGGAGTGTGGTACCTGCAGGGATTCTCTGTATGACTCTCTGATGGGTCTGGTGGAGGTATATTTTTTGAATGGGATTTGTAGGTTAAGCGGAGAGTAATGATGGATGGCTTTGTAGATAGTGGTAATGGACTTATATAAAATTCTATAATGAATAGGCAACCAGTGTAGATCTTTGAGGATTGGGGATATGTGGTCTCTTCTTCTAGTGTTTGTCAATATTCTGGCTGCCGTGTTTTGCACCATTTGAAGGGGTTTGGTGTGTGCTGATGGGAGACCTAATAGAATCGCGTTGCAATAATCTAACTTAGAGAAGATTATTGATTGCAGGATTGTTCTGTAGTCGTGAGAGTGGAAAAGTGGTTTTATTCTTTTTAGGACGTGAAGTTTGTGAAAGCAGTCCTTGGTAGTTTGACTAATAAATGATTTTAGGTTTAGCCGGTTATCGATGATAGCTCCTAGGTCTCTTACTTGTGGTGTTTGAAAGCTGGCTGGTGAATTAGTGGAAATGTTACTGTTTTCAGGGGAAGTTAGGAGGAGTTCAGTTTTTGAAGAATTTAGGATTAGGTTTAGACTGGAGAGGAGGCTGTCGATTTCTAGAAGGCACTTTTCCCAGAATTCTAGAGTTTTTGTGCAGGATTCTTTGATGGGGATGACAATCTGAACGTCAACTGCGTATAAAAAGTGTTTGAGGTTCAGTTTGGTTAACAGTTGGCAGAGGGGGAGAAGGTAAATGTTAAAGAGCGTGGGTGAAAGGGAGGAGCCCTGCGGAACTCCTAGAGAGGAAGGGTAATGCTGAGATTCTTTGTTGTGTATTTTGACTTTGTAGCCTCTGTTCCCCAGGAATGATTTGAACCAGGCTAGTGCCGTGCCTGTTATTCCAATGTTCGCTAATTGATTTAGAAGGAGGGAGTGGTTAACAGTATCAAAGGCTGCAGAGAGGTCCAAAAGGATCAGCAAGTAGGCATGACCTTTATCAAGGCCCATGATGAGGTAATCTGACAGGGATATGAGTAGTGATTCAGTACTTAAAGATTTTCGGAATCCATATTGGGTAGGGAATAATATTTTGTGTTCTTCGCGGTAGTCTGACAATCTGGAGTTAACTAATTTTTCCATTACCTTAGCTATGAATGGGAGGTTGGAGATTGGACAAAAGTTGGTAGGATCTTTGGGATTTAAATTCGGCTTTTTTAAGAGCGGTTTGATGGAGGCAATTTTCAGGTCATCTGGATAGATTCCTTGGGCTAAAGAGCAATTGATAATGTCTATCAGAGCTTTGGAGATGGTGTCTGGTATTAGCAGAAGTAGTTTGGATGGGATATGGTCAAATGGATGTGACGAGGGTTTCATTTTCTTCAATACTGTTTGGATCTCTGAGGTTGTGATGGGTTCAATGGATTGTAGAGACATGTCTTTGTTTGGATGGAGATATGTGCTGGATGGCGCTACAGTATTAGCCTTCAGCTGTGTTAGAAGGTTGGAGATTTTTTTACTGAAGAAAAGAGCCAACTCCTCTGCTTTTTCATGCGCTTGGTTGAGTGGAATGTCAGGTGTATTGATTTGCAAGGGGTCAGGTGTATTGATGTCAGGTGTATTGATAGTGCAAGGGGATTAGGTGCCTGGGGCACCTAATCCCCTTGCACTAGCCCTGCGTGTGAGGACTGACATCCTGCTGTCCTCGGAGAACATGATTTACAGGTAAGCAACTCTGCTTTCCACCTCCTCTGGGAGGCCATTCCCATGCATTCTCTGAATCCTGAGTCTGCCCCCTGTCAGCCTCATGTCGTGAAAGCATGAAATCACTGGCAAATCTTGAACCATTATTGCACTGGAGCAAAACTGAGCTACATCTGCCCCCGTTTCCTCAAGGGTTTCTGTGCCTAGCAAATGAGAACCGGGCAAGGGGGAAATGGAGATTTCCAGAGAGCAGCAGATCGGCTGCATGCCACACTTAGCCAGAGCGCTCATCAGGCAATGCTTAATGCATGCACCTTTTCCATACAGCACACCTACACCTCTGTTCTGACAAATCTTTGTGTCCCAGAATCCTCCCTGGTTACTCTCAAGCTCACCAAAAAGGTTTGCACGCAGATGAGGAGGAGAACGGCTCACAGTGGTACCCGTTTGTGTCCTTAGTCCCATGCAACCCCTGCAGGACTGTTCAGGGGGTTGTATGTACCCGGTCCTGCTTCTAAAATGGAAAGAGTGGTCAGAACCAGGCCCATGGCTGGATTTGCGGTGCTTTTAAACTTTTGCATTTAACACAAGGCAGGGAAGGAAAAGCAGTAATGGTGTGCTTTTGGTGGAGCTTTGTGTATTTTGCAGTGGCCACCGCTCAGGATCCGGTGAATTTCAGTTGGGTTAAATTCCAGGACCCTGGTTAGTCTTCACACAGAGTTTGAGCACAGTCGATCCACTTTACCGAAGATTATCATGCCTGCGTTAAAAATGGAGCAGAAAGCCTCCCATATTAGGAGCGGCGGGTGGCTCCCAGCCAGTGCCGTTTTCTTAACCAGCTGTAACAATAATATCAATTATCCTCATTACGGGCCTGATTCTTCCAGGGCGTCCCCCACAGGCCTGGGATTCAAAGGACTCCCTTTCCATATTCAGCCCTGAAGACTTTAAACGCAAGCAGAAACATCTCAATCCCTTGTAGGCTGTTAATTTCTGCATGCAGGCCATTAAAGCCGACGCGCTCTGTTAGCCGGCCCATAAAACTGGAGGCCGTGGCTTTCCTATCAATCAGGCTGGCTAAACGTCTTCCTGCCTTTCTTTGTAATTGCTGGGGGAGGGGAGCCCCATGAATAATTTTATGATTAGAAAAACAAATGAAAAAGCATTTTCCGAGCTTGGTGTGGCCTTAATTCTGGGCGCTAAAACATTTACAGCCACCGTGTTCTGACGGTTTCATGCCTTTGACCGAAAAGTTAAGGACTAGAGTAATAAGCCTGAAGCTCCGAGAGGCAGGGAAGAAAGGTGTCTGAGAGCCACGCGCTGGGCGGGAGCGGCTTGAGCTCTGCGCGTGGCCCCCACACTGACTGAGTTTTCTCCAGCGAAGCTCGTGCGCTGCTGCACCATGGGAATCCCCAGCCGTCGCGGCAGCTGCCCCTTCAGTGACCCCGTGACGCTGCCCTATATGCAGATAGCATAATATGCATGGCGGTGAGTTCAGATTCGGGGGGGGGGTTAAATCACATTTGAATGAATATTCATTTGCGTGGGGAGGGACAGGGGTTGCCACGTGCCTCCCACCAGTGTCCCAATCTGCTCTTGGGGCAGGGAATGGACCCTGGTTCCTGAAGCTGCCCTGCAATAAAACATTCTCGTTACCGTAATAGGGCAAATTGCACCAAGACATTTGTAGGCAAATATTGCAAATGAAAACAGTCCTATGTAGCCACAGAGCAGGGCGACACGACGTGCTCTGCAGACTCATTTGCGGAGTCCCAGGGGGGGGGGGGTTATGTACAGAGAAGCTGACTTGAGTCATCGGTAGCTTTAGGATGCACTACTTTTCTTAAGCTTTTGTTTTGCAAAGCCCCCGCCCCGCTTCCATTTGCTTCTCTCTCAGGGAGGCAGCTTGTAGGTGCTTCAGTTATTTATCTGTTCCCGCCCACCTCTCCTTCCGCAAACAGACCAAGTGGCCCCGGGAAGCTGCACAGGGAATCTGTTCTTTATTTAACCGCACGGGCTTCCCAGGCCTTGTTCAAACAGAAACCTCTTTATCCCTACTGCTTTCTGCTACTCAACCATCCTGGCTCTCCTTGGCCTCTCTGCTGCCTTGCGTACAGTCACAATATCCTATGTACTCTTGCCATCCTTGGCTGCCTATTTAATCGTTCATTCAACCTTCTCCTCTCTTTCTGGCAGCTTTGCACAGAGTTCTGTTTTGGGTCTTTGCTTGTCGCTCTTCACATTTACCCATGGGTGATCACACAGTATCTCCTCTATCTAATTGCGTTTTGCCATGTGCTGACCTGTACCTATGTTACCCCTATTATAAGGACACCATGTCAAACCTGAAATGAATGGAGCAGTCAAAACATTGGGGCCATAAACTGCAGGCTTATAGATCGTTTGTTTTAGTACTATTGACCATCTCCTACAGTGATAAATATATTCACCATTTTGCACAATTAGGATCTCTTGTGCAAAATGGTGAAGGTGTCTCGCTGATCTCCTAATGGAAGTGCACCACACGTATGCAGCATACATGGAACACACATATCATGCATGCCACGTGTGTGTGCTGCCCTTGGATTAAGAGATTAGCCAGACACCTTCACCATTTTGCACAACAGATCCTAATTGTACTTGTGAGCCGTGAGCATTTAGCCTGTTAAATGGAGCATCCTGTAAAATATTAAAACCCAAACTTGTTTTTTTGTTTCCTGTAGTCCCTCCCACCATCAGTATACCCAAGGGGCAGTCCATGATCACAGTTAAAGAAGGTTCCAGGGCGGAGTTGCAGTGCGAGGTACGAGGGAAGCCCAAGCCTCCTATTCTCTGGTCCCGGTTAGACAAAGAGGCCCCCATGCCCTCTGGTGCCATGGTGATGGAGACCTATGACGGGAAGCTGCAGCTGGACAATGTGACTCGTGAGATGAGTGGAGCATACAAGTGCCAGACAGCCAGATACAATGGCTTCAACATAAGACCTCGAGAGGCCTTGCTGCAGCTCAATGTGCAATGTAAGTACCTTCACTGTCTCTAGCAGTCGTTCCCAAACTTCTTCCAGTTGAGGCAAAGTAGGAGTAGGGTTGTCAACATGTGAATGGCATTTTGTGGGATATTTTGAAAGCCATGTGAAGGGAGTGGGGGGAATGAGGTAGGACTGTCGTTAATCATGATATTAAGTCGGAGGGTGCACAGAAAAGCAGTTTTTACTGCTTTTCTGTACACTTCCCCGGTGCTGGCCGAAATTAACGCCAGCCTTTGGGTAGGCGCTAATTTCTGAAAGTAAAATGTGTGGCTTGGCTGCACATTTCGCTTTCTGTATCACGCGGGAATACCTAATAGGGCCATCAACATGCATTTGCATGTTGCGGGCGCTATTAGGTTCGGGGGGGGGGGGTTTGGACGCGTGTTTTCAATGTGCTATTACCCCTTACTGAATAAGGGGTAAAGCTAGCGCGTCAAAAACGCGCGTCCAAACACGGGTTAACAGTGCGCTCCTCCGGAAAGCCATTAGATTTGATGACATTTCTTTTACTGGAAAACAATAGCAATGTGCTTCCTAAAATATGGAAATGGTCTTCCAAATGTGGGACAGTTGGCCACTCAGCTTACTGATGCATCTGTGACCCTAATGAGTTTCCACAAAACAAGGTGGCGGTGATCTTTTCTGTAATAAATCCAAGTAACTCTGACCCTTTCTATGAAATGCATGAACTGCTGGCTCCCACTTCACTTCTTGTCTTTGCTGGTTGGCTTATGGGGCTTCACCTTGTGTTCTCCACCTACCTCTATGCCATCTTGAGAGGTTAATCTGTAGCTGGTTTTCTGACTCCCATTTGAAGAGGATGAGGGGGTAGGGGGTCATTGGTTTACAGCCAATGATGCTTGCCTTTTCTTGGTTTAATACCCACATTTTCAGCAAGGCAGAGTTTTCCTGTTACTACTCAATATATTTTGGTTGTATGTACATAATTTGCAAAGTAGCGAATTCCAAAGTCTTAATCAGTAAAACAAGCAGTTGTTAACCAGCAAAACTATTGCCTGTTGCAACTGATCCCTATTTAGCATTAATTCATTTCAATTATCAAGGTCTTGTGCAGACTCTACAATCTAGTTTCTGTTTCAGTCCCAATGGGGAATAACACATATCAAGTTATAAAAAATTACAATATCTTACATTAACTTTCAAGGCAGAGACTAATTGCTTTGAATTTATTGCCTATAAACACAAATGTCTCTCTGGCTTTGCTCTGCTCATGACTGATGGGAACCCCTTCCCTGCTAAAATAAATGAGACTGTAAATCATGGAATGAAATATTGATATCTCTTCTAGTTAGACATAGTTTGTGAGTGTTCAGAAGGCTACCCTTGGGTCTGCATTGAAGGGGACACCGCTTCTAACCCAGCCTTAGAACCAAGAGCTGAGAATGCCGCATTCTGACTGGCTGATGCTCATCATTGGGTTTATGCCATTAGCCCATTATCTCACTATTAAAGACCTCAGAAGTGAGCAGACAGCAGTTTTCAAATTGAATTAAATGCATGTTTAAAGCTTTGAAAAACTGAGTGTGAAGGTCGGTGAGAGTATGAATAATCTCCAGGGGAAGCATGTCCTACTGGGGGTTATTCCCTGGACTTTGCTCCCACCAGAGCATTACCTGACAGGAAACTCCTTTCCGGTCTGTGACTGTTACTCAGTTCTGCCTCATTCAGGCGTCTGCCCCAGTGCTTCTCTGTGTACGGCCACTGGCAATGAACAGGCAAGAAACACAAGGTCCAGTGTGCTGTCTCTTTTAATTCAGGATTGACCACCATCATTGAATTTCTTGATTTCTGAAGCCTCACCAGTTGTATGTGAAGCATCTCAAACAAATAATAGATATTTTTTCCCCAACTGGAGGAGATAGCATTTGCTATAGACTAATTGCCTCAGTAGCATGGGATCTTCTTGGGGTTTGGGTAATTGCCAGGTTCTTGTGACCTGGATTGGCCTCTGTTGAAAACAGGATGCTGGGCTTGATGGACCCTTGGTCTGACCCAGCATGGCAATTTCTTATGTTCTTATGTAACAAGATCTCTCTGGGTCCTGCAAGCTGATATTTATTTATTTATTTATTTATTTATTTATTTATTTATTTAAGGCTTTTATATACCGACTTTCTTGATACAGATCAAATCAACTCGGTTTACATCGAACTAAGCAGAATTATAACCAACAATTCAACAAGAGACATTTAGAAGGAGCATAAAAGTTACATTATAACAAGGTTGCCTTAACTGGGAGAAGGAAAAAAAAGAGGGGGAGAACGAAAGATAAATTACTATATACAATAAATTACTATATACAATGGAATATGGGATGGAGGCAGAGGCCAAACCTCATGATAAGTTGTGAGCAAGATTAGCGTTTGTTTATTTACATAAGCGATATGATGATTCTAAATCAGGCTGTAGAGCTAGTAGCTGGGAAGGCTCGGCAGAATAGCCATGTCTTTAGTTTCTTTTTGAAAGTTAGTAGACAGGTTTCCTGCCAAGGTCCGGAGGTATGGCGTTCCAGATGGAGGGTCCTGTGATAGAGAATGTCCTGTCTCTGATGTTTGAGTGGTGAACTATTTTGATAGGGGGAACATGTAAGGATCCCTTGTAGGCATCTCTTAAGGGTCTGGTCGTCGAGTGTAATTTGAGAGGGTGTGAAAGATCTAATAGAGTCTGATGGTGAATATTTTTGTGGATAATTGTCAGTGATTTATGAAGGATCCTGAAGTTTACTGGGAGCCAGTGAAGATCTTTTAGGATGGGGGAGATATGCGCTCTCCGATTAGTATTTGTTAAAATTCTTGCCGCTGTGTAAAGAGAGGAGAGCTCTGAGATGTTCCAGGTTTTGTACACACCTACGAAAGTGGTTCCCAGCCTGGTCCCAATGGATCTGTTCGTCAAGGAAAATGCATGACATAGATTTACATCTGCCAACAGATCTCACATATATTCAGAAAACCAGATGCATTGAGGGAGTCTTGAGGATCCTCAATGCAGAGAGCGGTGGATGCACAGAGCAGAAAACGTGTCACGGTGTCTAATGAATGTGTCTTCTGTGATTTTGGGGGGTAGATTGTAAATAAAATGGAAGTATCTACAATGTATAAATTAAAAGCTATGGCATTGATAGGCAGGTATGCAGCAGTTCCTTGGGATGTGATTGACGACTGTGTTGGGAAACAGATTTGTGTTTATTTGTAGTTTTCAATGAATTTTGTTTTGTATATTTGCTGCTTATGTACGCTTTAGTATTTGTTATACCCCACCTTAGGTGATCTTTTGGGATCAGGAAAGCAGTTTAGCAAAACTTTTAAATCAATCGATCAATCAGTCCATACCGCATTGCCCGAAAGTAGTCTCTGAAATGACTGACTAGGATGTTACCCCTTGCTATAAAAAACGTTCAGATTATTTTGTCACCTCATTTACCATGACTTCATTATCAGGCATTTCTGAAGTAACACAAAACCCTGCTTTGCTCTGTCCACTTTAGCCTCTCCCCCTCCCATCCTGTCCCCTGCAGAGAGGACAGCGGGAGAAGGGGGGCTGGATTAGGGAGCAGGGTGGCTCTTCCTTGCTCTGCTCTGTTGCCCCCAGGATCGCCCCCTCTTCTCCCATTCCCTGCAGACTGCCTGGAAGGGGAAGGGAAGGGCTGGAGCAGGAAGCAAAGGGATAGGATAGCTCTGTCTGAAATTTGGGCACCGGCCTATAGAGTGCTGGGGTAAAGTCATGGTGCTCATGCCTAGCAACACCCTAGTGCTGTCTTCAAAATTGCTGCACTCTAGGCAATAGGATACATCTGCCTAATGGAAGAACTGACTGGGTGTACACAGTACTGTACAGACACATAAAGTAGCCATAGTCCCTGCTCCACAGAGCTTACAATCCAGTTGAGACAGATAGGACAAATCATTTTCTAATAATCACTCAGGGGTCAATATTCAAAGCCAGCTACCTGATAATTAATTTGTTGTCCACGTAACTTTTCCCAGGTATTCAGTGGAATTTACGCAGCTACTTCTGCCACTGCATAGAGCTGGATGAAGTTACATACATCACATTTGCCTAGATAATTTTTGGGTAGCAATTTTTCAATCAGACTTACAGGTGTAACTTTAGCCAGAAAACGCTCCCTGACTAAAGTTTAACCCTGCTTCTGAACACCTCCAGTGATGCATTTTGCGTGCACAGTGAATTGAACGCATAACTCAGTAGGCGGGGGAAGGTATTGAAATCTTAGGTTTTGTATGGGTAACCCCCAAAAGTTACCCGCACTAAATCTTTGAGTATCAACATCTTAAGTATTACAGTAAAACATGGGTCAAGGGTCAAGAGCCGGAAAAATCGGGTTTTTTTGGATTTTAAAGCAATCTTTAAGCGTGACTTGACTATGGCCAGAGATGGAACAATATACAGCACAGAGGGAAGGCCGTTCCAGGCGCATGGTGTTGCAGGACGCAAAGCGCAGAGTCTGGAAGCAACAGAGGAGAAGGGCGCAGGTAGGAGCAGGTTGCCCGATGAACGAAGGTCCCGAGAAGGGACATAGGGAGAGATCAGAGAGGCGTCGAAGCAGGGAGTTGCAGAATGAGGAGAAGTATTTGGAATTGGCTTAAGCTGGCTAATAATGGTTAATGGACCTGCCCTCCAGAAACTTGTCCAAACTTTCTGAATCTCAGCTGCGCTGCAGTTTTGAGCACAATCTCTGGCAACAAGTTCCACAGCTTAAACGTGCGTAGACCGAGAAAAATGTTTTCTTCAACTAGTTTTAAGTGTTGTACTAGTTAAGTTCATGGAGCACCCCTTAATCCCAGTACGGTTTGAGAAATTAAATCGCCTTTCCCTAGGCCTGTCTGGTGCGACTGCAGCGGAGCCCTGCCAACCACGGGGCCTGGTGCCGTGGCTCCTTTTGCACCTGCCTGAAGGTGGCCCCTGCTATGCCACGAGAAGAGACAACAAGGGAGAGAGCTTTGGCACAGAAAGGAACATCTACAGAGCAGGCTCCAGCCTAAGGCCCCGAAGCCACAGATCAGATCATTTTAGTTATTTTCGGGTGGCAGATTACTGAAATCTTCAGGCTTGTTCCTGGATCTATCTGTCCAGCTTGAAGGGGGCTGTAGCATAGCTTCCGGCGAGAGAAATCCGTCACAGAGTCATTAAAACTCATCGTAACCCTTTGCCGGGTGACGTGCGCATGTTTACAAGGACAAGAGAGCGCTGGGGGAGCCTCCTTGCAAGCCCTGGGTCTGACCTGGCGATGACCCCCGTGCCTCGCTCCGCACCTCTGACAAGAGCGGCATGATATGGGAGAGAAGCCATCAGGGTGAACTTCAGGATCTCTGTTAACTGCATCGCTAAGGAGCCACTGAAGCCGCGGCCTTCTCTTTGAACGGAATTGCTTGATGTTTATTTATAGGCGAGGAATCAAATTTTCAAAGTATGAGCTTCAGGAAAGACACTGACACTAATGCACTTTAACAAGTGAGCAGTCCTCATCCATGAAGCCTTGCACAGAAGATCCCCACAGGTCAATGCCTTACACTTGGCAGAAATAGTTCTCACTTGGAAGGCTTTCAGATCCAATTAGTAGATTTGAGAAATAGGCTTCCCAGCAGGGGCTGCAGCAGGAAAGGTGTTAGATACGGCAATTGATAGGGCAAAGAGAGAGCTGCGTCTTATTCCTAATTCCCACAAGTACCGTCAGAGCCAGATTATTAGAAAACAACGTTTTAAACTTCATTGTCAACTTATAATGCACAGTGCGGTGTTAACTTTGTGGGTGAGGAGCTGGAGAGAGAGAGAGAAACCTGCTGGGCAGACGTGCACAGGTCTTGCTTGTTCTGGTGCATATCCCGCTCTGCTTCTGGTTTTCCCTCCTCCCCACTGGCGGGCTGTCCCACGTAGCCACTGCCCCTTTTCAGCCTCGCATTGGGAGTTCGGGTTCTAGATCTTCCTCTGCGCTGGCAAAGCTTTGCTCCTTGTGCATTATTTAATGTCTCTGTCTCAGACTGCCTCTTGTAGATGTGGGCGCCAGAGCTGGACTCGGTACCTCAGATGAAGCCTCACCAAGGACCTGTACAGACACATTATGGCCTCCTTTCTTCTGCTGGCTACATCTCTCCCTAGGCAGCCCAGCATCCTTTGCCTCTTGCGCCCGCCTTGCTCACACTGTTTGGTGATATTTAGATCTCGAGAAATGATTACCTTGAAATCCCCTTCCTGCCTTGCCCCAGCATGGATTGCTGCCTGGCAGGGTAATTTTAAAAGGAACGCGCGTGCGCCCATAAGCACGCGTCTCGGCACGCGAGCGGAGATACGCTGCAGTTCTATATCGCGTGTGCACGTACACGCTGCATCATTCAAAGTATCCCTCCCGCGTGTAAGTGCGCGTGTAGTCTTGAGAGGCGGCGCGAGTAAACGTCCCGCGCGTATTTCCGCTAGGGCTTTAGCGACTTTTACGCGCGTGTGCCGGTGGATGTTAGAACATGGTTGCCTCAGGGAAAAAACAGTTTTTCCAATTACTCCACCAGTTTGTGCGGTTGATATTGAGGTTTTCCAGACCCCTCTGGTTCTTCACCCTGCAAGCCCCGCCACTTGACCCCTAATCCTCACGCTGTGCTGAAAGCCCTAAAACTGGGGATCTCCAGACTCGCCCTTCATCAGGACCAGCAGTAAAGTTACGTGGTCAGCTTTTTTAAAATTTGGAGTTACACGTGGAAGTCTTGACCTTCCCCCCCCCCCCCCCCCCCCCGAATATCCATGCCTCGCCCCCTTCTTCTTGACCCGAGCACGGGCACAGACCCGCATACTTTGTGGCTCATAAAATCCGTGTTGCTCACACGTGGTCCACATGCACTCCAGCAACACTTTTAATATCTACCTCTTGGGTTTTTTCGCCCCAAATAATCAAACTTTTTTGCATATCACACCAGCATTTTTTTTTAACCCTTTATCACCTTTAGTCCTAACCTAAGCTTTTGGTGTGCAATAATGTCAGGGGCCTTATTAAAATCTGTGTACACCACAGCCCATGTGTTCCCAGATCTAATGCCAAACCCTTAACCACTTCCACTCTGGGAGGAGCTGAAAGCTGCCCCGACTGCTGTAAACTGCCCAGCACCATATATGAGTGCCAGAACATGCCACTGTAACCTATTGTTTTGCTGAGAGGCTGTGTATGTTACTGAGATGTTATGGAAGATGTTGCATATATAACTGAGATATTGTGTAGGGCAGGGGTCAGGAACCTTTTTGGCTGAGAGAGCCATAAACGCCACATATTTTAAAATGTAATTCCATGAGAGCCATACAATATGTTTAAAACTAAATACAAGTAAATGTGTGCATTTTATGTAAGATCACACTTTTAAAGTACAATAAGTCTCTGAAAATATTACACCAGGCCTTAAGACACCAATACATCTCCTATTAGGAAAACGGACCAAGTCAGGCTGCTATAGAGTCCTACACAGAAACTACACGCCAGCAGAAAACCTCACCTGAATCACGTGCTGTCCCTCACCTAACATAGAATAAAGAGACCAAAACGCATAACTAGAAGCATGCAGAAAAAACTGAATTGGAAACTGCAACAAGCCAGAGTCTCTGTATGCAGTGTAACAAAGGAAAAAGAAACATCACCCATCCTTATAAAACAAATCAAGAAATATAAAATCATCAGCAGTAAAACTGTACTAACAAAAAGAACATATTTCGAAACAGCTGATGAGTGGAATATCCAATAATTAAAAACTCATATAAAACATTTCCAGATACCAACAAAATATTTCAAAATAGCAGACACAAAGACCCAGTAATGAAAAATAATAAGGATACAAAAATTTTTTTTGCTCTGCATACCTGGGAACGTTTGATATCCAGGTGTCCTGAGATTGTTCTGAATTAGCAGGAGGTGGGGTGGTTTGCTTGGAACTTTCTCCTCTCTCTGTCACATACCAGCTCTCTCTCTCACACTGGCTCTCAATGACACACCTATACACACATGCTCTCAGTACTCACATATACACATGTTTTTTCTCTCTCACTTATATAGGCTCTTAATTACACATTTACACACATGCTGTCTATCTTTTCACGCTTACACACACACACAGGCTTTCAATCACATAAATACATGCTGTCTTTTTCTCTCACACACAGACTCTCATTCACATGCTTACAAACATGTCCTCTCTTTCACACACAGGCTCTCAATCACATACTCACATGCTCCCTCACCTAAATCAGCTCTCAATCACACACAGACACACATGGTCTCTCTCTCTCATTTAAACACAGGCTCTCAATCACATACTCACATGCTCCCTCACCTAAACCAGCTCTCAATCACACACAGACACACATGATCTCTCTCTTACTTATACACACAGGGGTAGATTTTAAAAGAAGCGCGATCAGCCTACTTTTGCTTGCGCATCAGACTCAAGCAAAAGTACGCTGGATTTTAGTAGATACGCGCGGAGCTGCGCGTATCCACTAAAATCCTGGATCGGCGCGCGCAAGGCTATCAATTTTGTATAGCCTGCGCGCGCCGAGCCGCGCTGCCTCCCCCCGTTCCCTCCAAGGCCGCTCCGAAATCGGAGCGGCCTTGGAGGGAACTTTCCTTTGCCCTCCCCTCACCTTACCCTCCCTTCCCCTACCTAACCCACCCGCCCGGCCCTGTCTACACCCCCCCCTTACCTTTGTTGGGGGATTTACGCCTCCCGGAGGGAGACGTAAATCCCCGCGCGCCAGCGGGCCTGCTGCGCGCCGGGCCGCGACCTGGGGGCGGGTACGGAGGGCGCGGCCACGCCCCCGGGCCGTAGCCACGCCCCGTACCCGCCCCCAACACGCTGCCGACACGCCCCCGGAACGCCGCGAAGACCGGGCCCGCCCCCCGACACGCCCCCGACACGCCCCCCTCCGAGAACCCCGGGACTTACGCGAGTCCCGGGGCTCTGCGCGCGCCAGGAGGCCTATGTAAAATAGGCTTCCCGGCGCGCAGGGCCCTGCTCGCCTAAATCCGCCCGGTTTTGGGCGGATTTAGGCGAGCAGGGCTCTGAAAATCTACCCCACAGGCTCTTAATCATACATACACATGATTTCTCTCACACACAAAGGATCTCAATCATACACACATACTCTTTCACACAAACAGATTTTCAATCACAAACTTACACATATAGGTTCCCAATTGTAAACTTACATTCATGCTCTCTCTCTCTCACAGGCAGGCTCTCAATCACACACATACTCTCTTTCACATATACAGGCTCTCAATCACACACATACATGCAATCTCTCACTCACACACACACACACACACACACACACACACAGGCCCCCCCAGCTCTCAATCATTCACATACATGCAATCTCTCACACACACACACACGCCCCCCCCCCCCCGCGGCCCAGAAGAGGAAGTGGAGAGTATCGGGTGCCTGCGCGGCAAGAAGAGGCCACGCTAGTGCGCTCGGCATCGGCCCGAAGAAAAGAAGACTGCAGCCCGGCTCTGAGGAAAATGAAGAGGTTCAACCGCGGCCGATGGGACGCCGCCTCCGCGAGGGCTGAAAATGAAGAGGTTAGCGTTGGGAGGAGGCTGCTGCTGCCGCGAGTGGGAACTCGCGGCAGCAGCAGCCTCCTCCCAACGCTAACCTCTTCATTTTCAGCCCTCGCGGAGGCGGCGTCCCATCGGCCGCGGTTGAACCTCTTCATTTTCCTCAGAGCCGGGCTGCAGTCTTCTTTTCTTCGGGCCGATGCCGAGCGCACTAGCGTGGCCTCTTCTTGCCGCGCAGGCACCCGATACTCCCCACTTCCTCTTCTGGGCCGCGGGGGGGGCAGGAAGAAGAGAGCACGCCGGTGCCGCCGACTCCAGCTGTCCTGCCGCGTTCCGCCGGGGCTGACAGCATTTTAAGCCCGGGCGGAGGAGGACCGGGGAGCAGCTGGGTCAGCGGGAAAGTGTGGCGACTGTCTGCGAGCCAGATGCAGCCCTCAAAAGAGCCATATCTGGCTTGCGAGCCATGGGTTCCCGACCCCTGGTGTAGGGTGTTGTGTATTTTATTAAGAAGTTGTGTAAGATGTTGCATATATAACTGAGATATTGTGTAGGGTGTTGTGTATTTTACTAAGAATTTGAGAGATATTGTGTAGGATGTATGTTTTACTAAGAAGTTGTGTAAGATGTGTACTTTACTGAGATGTAGTATAAGATGTCATGTATTTTACCAAGGTGTTATGTATGTTACTGAGCTGTTGTTTTAAGATGTTGTGAATGTTATAAGATGTGTGAGATGTATATGTTGCTGATATGTAGGCTAAGATTTTTCATATGTTATTGAAATGTATATGTTACTAGGATGTGTGAGATGTTCTGTATGTTACTGAAATGTTGCGTATGTTACTAAGATATGTAAATTGTGTATGTTACTGAGATGTGTGATATTTGCGTATATTACTAAGATGACAGATGTGTATGTTACTGAGATGCTGGGTAAGATGTGTATATTACTGAGATTTATTTATTTATTTATTTATTTAAAATCTTTTCTATACCGTCGTTTAGTATTGCACCATCACAACGGTTTACAGGGCAGCACGCATATATGTATTTGATTAAATTCTTACTACCAAAGTGCCAAAACTTTACGGTAACAATTTCATAATCTAAGGTATATAATGTGAGATCTGGATCTTGTCTTTTATATGATTAATAGGAAATCATACAATAATTGAACTTTAAACTGCATGTTTCTTAAATTATTCTATAATGATGATGGATATACAATTATGCTAATAGGGTGACTTTAGCTTTGTGTAGATGTTCATTCGCTTATTCCTTTAAACTTCTTGTTCCCCATTCATATTGTAGAATGCTTTTTTGAAAAGCCATGTTTTTAAACTTTTTTTAAAGCTTTTTAAATCACTTTGTAATCTTGTTTCGAGTGGCAATGAGTTCCATAATGCTGGTCCGGCTAAGGAAAGGGCTCGTTCTCTAACTTGGGTAAGTTTTGCTGTCTTGACTGAGGGATGGTTAGTAGAGCTCTGTTGGCTGATCTAAGATTTCTTTGTGGGACGTGTAAGCGTAGTGCTGTGTTTAACCAGTCTGCTTTTTCTTCGTTAATCAGTTTGTGAATTGTGCATAGTGTTTTATATTGCACTCTTTGTTGTACTCTTTGATGTGTAAATTGTATATGTTACTAAGATATTATGTATGTTACTAATATGTGTAAGTTGTATAATTTACTAAGATTTGTGAAATGTGTATGTTACTGAGATGTCATTACTGAGATATTGTGTATGTTACTAAGATATTGCATTATGTTAATGAGATGTTTAAGCTGTGAATGTTATTGAGATGTTGTGTATGTTACTGAGATATTTAAGTTGTGTATTTTACTAAGATGTTGTGTAACTTGTGTATTTTACTGAGATGTGTGAGATGTTGTCTATGCTATTGAGATGGTGCATACGTTTCTGAGATGTTTAAGTTGTGTATGTTACTGAGAAGTTGTATATGTTATTAAGATGTTGTGTAAGTTGTGTGTTACTGAAATGTTGCATATGTTACTAAGATGTTGTGCAAGTTGTGTATGTTACTGAGGTGTTGTGTTTGTTGTTAAGATGTGTGTGTTAGTAAGATGTTGCGTATGCTAAGATGTTGTGCAAGTTGTTGTGTATGTTACTTAGGTATTGTGCATTTTTCTCACGTTAGTCCTTCTCCTTTAGATTAGAAATGTTAAGTTGCTCCATCGATGGGTCTTTGACTGCATTTTTCTACTCTTATATGTTGTCCCCTCCTTGAAAGAAGGCTGGGATTCCCTGGGAGTTTGGAGGGCTCTGGATATATATATATATGTTTTTTGAAGGCAGGTAAATGGGTGGGTGGGAGTTCCGTTCATCCTGGCCAATTATATTTTGAAAGCATGAGGAACAGGGTTTGGACTCTTCGGGAGGGAGGCAGGAGTTGCCTGACTGGCCCATCCGAGTGAGGTTGAATGGCCGCCTGTCTATCACGGGAAGTTTAACTCCTGCCTCTTCATTAGCCTGCCCTCTTGCATTGCAGGGTAATAGCTCATAAGTTTATCAAACTGCAATTAGCAGGGAGGGATGCTAATCTTTGTGGGGAAGAAGGATGGTACCTTACGTCCTTGTATCGACTAGCAAGGTCTGAACGAGATCACGATCAAAGACCGATATCCCTTGCCTTTAATCTCAGAGCTGTTTGACCGGCTTCAAGGTGCCAAGATATTCTCGAAACTTGACTTGAAGGGAGCCTATAACTTAGTTCGCATTCGCAGTGGTGACGAATGGAAAACAGCCTTCAACACTCGAGATGATCATTTCGAGTACTTAGTAATGCCCTTAGAAATGCCCTAAGTAATCATGTTCCAGAACATGATGAACGACATCTTGCGGGACCTGTTGTACAAGAGTGTCGTAGTGTACCTAGATGACATCCTGATATTTTCTCAGGACTTGTCTACTCATCTAGAGGATGTCAAACAAGTACTGCGAAGACTTCGAGAACATCGGCTCTACGCCAAGCTATCCAAGTGCAAATTCCATAAGGACTCTCTGCCTTTTCTTGGCTATATTATGTCTAAAGATGGCTTCCAGATGTGAATGTTCTATTGTACTCATTCCCTCAGTTCTCTCCACTACATTAGTGCAATTAGTATAGCTGTGTATAAAAAAGGATTGGATAAGTTCTTGGAGGAAATGTCCATTACCTGCTATTAATTAAGTTGACTTAGAAAATAGCCACTGCTATTACTAGCAACGGTAACATGGAATAGACTTAGTTTTTGGGTACTTGCCAGGTTCTTATGGCCTGGATTGGCCACTGTTTGAAACAGATGCTGGGCTTGATGGACCCTTGGTCTGACCCAGCATGGCATGTTCTTATGTTCTTACCGGAGGAACCACTGTTCCAGCGCCTGGGGAATACTAGTCCAGCTGGGCTACATCTTCTACTCACTACTGCCACCTCTGGTGGCTTCTCAAACTGTCTAAATAAAGATAAATCTGTGTTTGTGTGTCCAAGAGCTGAGCCTGACCTGTGGCCCCTCACGGGACTTCCCCCGTGGACGTGGTCAGCTGCCAAAGTGTCCAAGGGTCCACCCAAACCTCACTAATTATAGCAGTATAAAAGTGACCACGTGCTTTGAGGTCAGGGAGGAGAATTTCCGTGTGTAATTTTACTCCCCCAATCTTAACGCCCCTGGGATCACCCATTTAAAAGTGGCTAGGCATACCCATGCAGTGAGACCAGGTGGCTAGGTAGGCCCATGAGGTGCTAGCCACTCCGTGGGCAGAATTTTCAGATCCAGGGATCTAGAAGTGCAACTCCAAGGTCAGGGGCCTAGATCCCTTTCCATGTATTTGTTCAGGCTTTGGTGGCGGGAGTAGGTTGACATAAACATTGCTGTGGCCTTGCTATTTGTATTTGGGCAGTGTGCAATGACCGGCATCCTCGGGGCCAGCATCACAGCTGCAGGGTCGTGCACTTGAACAGCTCTGTTGGCTGCTTTTTATTTCATTTACTTTTACCCAGCTGTTTCCTTCTCTATCTTTTTCGCTTCCCGCTCAGCTGGAACCGACGGGAGTTCCAGGAGCCTTCATTCATAACTGTATGGGGAGTTTGGCCCTATTTTATATCCCCTCCCAACTTACTTCACTGCAATGACAATCAATAGCCAGGGGCCACGCACAAGGCCTCCTTCCCGGATCCTGCGACCGTGGGCCCTAATTCTGTCCACCGGATGTCGCCAGTGCAGAATGAGCTTGACTCCCTCCAGCAGGGGCTGCGAATGCGGCCTTAATGAGATCCCTGGCCTTGGGAGCAGAAACCTGGAGTCGGGAATCGAACCCGGGTCCCTCCACGTGGCACCGTACAGCGCTGCCTCGAAGCCACCAGGATGGCCTCGCTTTTGGGGGAGGGGGTTTCCCCAAAGAAAATAAACATTATTGATACTAAAAAACATATACATTTTACAACAGTGATCATTGCCGTAGCATTGAATTCACTGCGATTAAAAATGAGATCAATTACCTTACTGTTATAACTGGCAGGCTGCATAAAGCATTTCCCATTCTGTAACAATTTTACTAAAAGCTTAAGCAAGTGTTAGTATTCAGTATCACAGTGACAGGCACTGCAGTTAGAGAAAAGCAAACCTCCCATCTGTTTTGTATGGAAGATTCTGGAAGGCATTCACTTAGGCTCTTAGTCAGAGGTGGATTGCAGGAAAGTACCAGCCCGGGGGAGACTTTCAAAACCGGCCCACGGGGCATCTGACTCCCTCGTGTACTTTCCTTGCAGCCCTCGCAACAACAGGTCCCACAAGCACACCAAGGCAACCCTGGAACATGACAGATTTGACCCAAAATACCTCCAAAATAAATTTCACATTTTTCCTAAATAACTAGACCTGGGGAGAGCAAACAGAATCCCGTTCCATCCATGCAAATTGTTTGGGCCCCCCACAAGTCTGATTATACCTTTTATAAGAGATTTTATAGATATATGTACATGTGCGTGTGTGTGTGTATATATATCTATCTACATATCTATCTTTATATTCACACACACACTCACTCAGATAAGATATCTGACATTTCTAAACTGGTCATTAAATAGTTTTTCCTTGGACACAAACTGGGGGGAGTCCTTTGTGAATTAGACCCATAAAGGGCAATTTCCAGCAGCCCTGCCTAGAGCTTAAGACTTTAGGACAAATGTTCAAAGCACACTTATGTATATAAACCCTGAAAATTGCTGGGTGTGCAAGGAAGCAGTGCCGACACGCACGCATCTGCTGCTCGGCATGTAGATTAACACCCGAATGTGTGCGGAAGCAGTGCCGACACGCACGCATCTGCTGCTCGGCATGTAGATTTACACCCGAATGTGCGCGGAAGCGGTGCCGACACGCACGCATCTGCTGCTCGGCATGTAGATTTACACCCGAATGTGCGCGGAAGCGGTGCCGACACGCACGCATCTGCTGCTCGGCATGTAGATTTACACCCGAATGTGCGTGGAAGAAGTGTCGACACGCACACATCTGCTGCTCGGCATGTAGATTAACACTCGAATGTGCGTGGAAGCAGTGCCGACACGCACGCATCTGCTGCTCGGCATGTAGATTAACACCCGAATGTGCGCGGAAGCAGTGCCGACACGCACGCATCTGCTGCTCGGCATGTAGATTAACACTCGAATGTGCGCGGAAGCAGTGCCGACACGCACGCATCTGCTGCTCGGCATGTAGATTTACACCCGAATGTGCGCGGAAGCAGTGCCGACACGCACGCATCTGCTGCTCGGCATGTAGATTTACACCCGAATGTGCGCGGAAGCAGTGCCGACACGCACGCATCTGCTGCTCGGCATGTAGATTTACACCCGAATGTGCGCGGAAGCAGTGCCGACACGCACGCATCTGCTGCTCGGCATGTAGATTAACACTCGAATGTGCGCGGAAGCAGTGCCGACACGCACGCATCTGCTGCTCGGCATGTAGATTAACACTCGAATGTGCGCGGAAGCAGTGCCGACACGCACGCATCTGCTGCTCGGCATGTAGATTAACACTCGAATGTGTGCGGAAGCAGTGCCGACACGCACGCATCTGCTGCTCGGCATGTAGATTAACACCCGAATGTGCGCGGAAGCAGTGCCGACACGCACGCATCTGCTGCTCGGCATGTAGATTTACAACTGAATGGACCCCCAACTCTGTCCCGCCCCGCCCTGCCCCCCTCTTTATGGTGCATGTAAAAGTAGGTGTGAAACCGGCTTATTTGTGTTCCTTCTTGAGTACCGGGCCCTGATTGATTTTGAAAATGCCACATACACACAAGCCCATAATGTAGAATAACTTGTTAACATTCTAATGTAGATGAAGCTCAGCTACCACTAACCTTCTGATATCGACCCAGTTGGTTTCTGGGGCATTTCGGCCTGTTGGTAGCAACCTGGCTACCTCTTGACCTGAAAAATCACTGGATTCAAATACTGTTGTTGGCTTCTTTTTTCCTCTTCCTTCTTGGGGTTTGTGCATGGCAAGGAGATACAATTCTTGTCCTTCCTCAGGTGCTTCACATTGGACAGGTAGATGATTTTTCTGGATCCTTCTTGAATTCCTCTTCTGGTCCTCCTTGGTTTCTTCCAAATCCTCATTCACGCTTTGTCTGTGGCACTGGAGTTGGAGCAGGGTCTGCAGTTCATGCTGTAGGCCCCCGAGCTTCCTTCTCTCCTCACCTGCACACCATCTGTTCTTCTCCTGATGGAAGCTGCAGAGTCTCACTCATGTTCACCAGTCTGTGATGGTGTGGATGCCTTCCAGTCTTCCTTCATCTCTTTCACCAGCTCCTCCTTTCCTCAAAGAATTCTGTTTGGATTCCAAGAGCCGAGTCCTCTGTGCAGCATTGCACTCTTCTCCTTGAACTTAAATTGCTCTGTGGTTAAATGAAGTGTAGGGCTGTGCATGATAAGTCTATTTGAGAATGCCCTAAGCCACCAGACTGACTCCAGGTCCTCTGGATATCACTGCTCCCTTTAAGTCGGAACAAACACTGGCACAGAGCTTCAGGAAGCAGGCCCATGCAGTTCACTGTATCAGCAGGGAACCAGAGCTACAGGCAAGTTTAGATCAAGTAGCCAGTCAGGCAAAAGACATTAAGGTGATCACGTATGATGATCTCCAGGCTGCAAAACGGTGCAGCAGGACAGTGGCTTAATCCCTAAGGATGCCAGCGTGCATAGGAAGGAGGTGGTGAGATGTCATCTGAAGTATTGCGTCCAGTTTGCAAGGAAATAGACCAGGGCTTCACAGACTTTTAGCCGATGTCACCCCATGGTTAGCACCTGAAATTCACAAGACCCTAGAGGACCACCAAAGCAAATTTGCATAAGTGCAGTTCCCCTGCAACAATCACCCCCTTCTCACCCTCACTGCATGCCGGCTGATCTCCTCTCTCAACCTCCACCCTCTCTAGTCAATCCTTTCTCTCACCCTCCAGCCCACTCCCTTTCTCACTTCCTAGCTAATCCCATCCCTCCCAAGCCTTCCTCTGACCCTAAACCATCTCCTCTCTCTCCCATCCCCCCATCCTCTCTCACCCCCAAGCTCCTGTATTAGGATGTCAGTCAATCTTCATTCACCTTCTCTCTCGCCCTCCTTAGCCAAGCCCCTTCCAGCTGATCCCTCCCTTCAAATAGCCCCTGGCCAGGGTCAGTGGCAACATTTTCCTTTGGACCCTGGGCCAGAGATGGATGAAATCTGGTGAGAAGAGCTTCCCTTAGGATATAATCTCTGTAGTGTGTTAGTTATGAAGAAGAAATGTAACCCCATCCCGGGGAGCTGCACTCTGATGGGGCCGTAAAAGGCTGGAACCCCTCTCGGCTAACTCTGTCACTGCCTCTGGATGCTTTGTTTGGGGACCCTGGTGACGCTTCTGCACATTCTCATTCATTCCTTGTGCTGGAAGTGCCTAAGAAATACACTGCAGACTTGACTTTAGTGTCTGAAAATAAAAGTGGGAAATCAGGTTCACTTCCATCCTTTGCAGTCTCTCCCCCTCTGTCTGTGCATGAGTCTCTTGTAGCAGGGGCAGGAAAACATCCACCCTCCAGGGCATAGGAAAGTGAGGTTCCCAGGTGGACCGGGGATCCTCGTGTGGGCAGGAAAGCCCCTCCAGCACTGGTAAAAAGGTTAAAAGTCAGTCCTCAGTGATCTCAATCGATTCTTAGTCACCGTTACTTGATCCTCCTTATTTTCTTTCTCTGTCAGACGATGGCATGGATCCACTCAGATGTTCCTCTAAACAGGACCGAGGGTCAGAAAACACTTCCTCTCAGATCTTTTTTTACAAAAAGTCTTCATCCCCGGGTACCGGGCCAGCACCAGACCTCTGTCCTCGTGGAGGGTGCAGAAGGGCAGGTCCTCCTTACCCTAGGGCTCCCAGAGAGAGGACCCCTCCCCCAAGCCCTCTCCCCACCATACTTCTTACAAGTTAAAGTCACTTTCAAACACCCAGAAACAACCAGGGATACAGTCCCTACCCACCAAGGAGTGGATAAGCAGGGCTGCTCCCCGACCCGCCTTACAGACTCCAAGAGCAAGCCCGAAAATGTAGCACAGGCAAAGGCTCCGACTGCCTCCAATAACTTCAAAAGTAAATCCTCACTAAAGGGAGAATGGTGCCCCCCTTATACTGCGGTGGCCGAGTACCCAGGGTTTACTGGTAATGTGCCCAGAGGAGCCAGTATAGAAAGAATGATTGAGCGTCTGGCTCTGCCTGGCAGGCTGCACGAGGGCCTGAGGAGGCCAGATATTTGGGAGCAGCCACGCTAGCACTGGTGTCTATTTAGAAGGTTTATTACAGAGTTATGGGTTAGACATATAAACATATAGAAACATAGAAATGACGGCAGAAAAAGACCAATCGGCCCATCCAGTCTGCCCAGCAAGCTCCCACACTTGTTTTCCCATACTTACCTGTTTCACTGACCACCAAGTTCAGGGCCCTCGTTGGTAACTGTTTGAGATGTAAACCGATCTGATATGGTCTTTTAACCATGAAGGTCGGTATAGAAAAGTGTTAAATAAATAAATTCAAATTTCCTGCCATTGATGCAGAGAGTAATGTTGGAGTTGCATGGCTAGGGAAGGGAGCTGTGTGCATGTGTTTGTGTGTGTGTATGTGTGCATATTTGTGTCTGTGTGTGTGCACTTGTGTGTGTGCAAATGTGTTTCTGTGTGCATGCATATATTTATGATTGTGTTGGTGCGCATGGTGTGTGCATATTTGTGATTGTGTTTGTGCATGTGTGTGTTTTTGTGTCTGTGTGTTTTGTGGGTGCATGTGTATGTTAGTGTGTGTGTGCATGTTTGTGTGAGTATGCATATGTGTTTGTGCGCTGTTGTGCATATATTAGGTGTGAGTGTGTGTGTTTGTGTGTGCGTATGTTAGGTGTGTTGTGCATTATGCATGTTTGTGTATGTCTGTGAGTGTGCATTTGTGTGTGCATGTTTATATGTTTGTATGTGTGTGCATATGTATGTATTTGCATGCATTTGTTAGTATATATGTGTATATCCGTGTGTGAGTGCATGTACATTTGTGTGTGTGCATGTTTGCATGTATGTTTGTATGTGTGTATATGTTTGTGTGTGAATGCATGTGTGTGTGTGTATTTGTGTGAGTGTCCATGTGTGTGTGCATATGTTTGTGTGTATGTTTGCATGTGAGTGTTTGTGTATGTGCATGTGTGTGTGTGTGTGTGTACGTGCATATGTTTGGTGTACTTGACGTTTGCCTCTGTGAAGCCGTTCTCTCCAGGAAGCTTGAGTTCCGGCTGATAATTTGGTTGTTTTGCTGATTTGTTCCAGAGCTAAAGTTACAAAATCAATACAGCAGATGTGATTAGATGTCAGAACTTGTTTCTCTGCCTCTTTTCTCCATGTTTTTTATCACAGGGTTCAGTATTTTAATGAGCCAGGACACCAGCAGTGCTGGGCTGGCAGGAAGGGGAGCTCGGAGGAAGAAACATTTATAATCTCAGCTCTTTCTTCCATCCTTCTTTCCAGTGTTTCTGGGACATGAAATAACTCCCCTGCCCGGCAGAGCAAAGGCTTGAGATACACAGGGAGCAATTTAATGTTGTTATTGTGGAAAACTGGATAGAACGCCCTTCCCCCAATGCATCAAGACAGAGTTCAGTAATAAAGAGAGGATTCAGACAGCAAGCTTCCTTCCATTCCCACCCCAGGTAAAAAAGCCCCTACCCACCCAACAAGCAAGCTCAGCATGCACAACCTGTCACCAAACTAATCTCTCGCCTCTGAACCTGCCCATCCCCTCCAGGTCTGCACTCTCGCTCCTAAACGTCAGGCACCAGAGGTACCCGAGTACCCCACTTTAGTAAATGCCATGGGAATTTAATTCACGTTGCCACATCCGGCATTACACGATGGAAGCTCAGGGCCACCATCTCTGAAAGGGGCTGGAAGTCCCTGTAAATGTCCCTTTCACTCCCTTGGTAAAAACCCCCGATGGCCCCATGGGGCCACTTCCAGCCACCTGCCCCATGGGGCCCCTTCCAGCCACCTGCCTCTTAAATATAAAAAATAAAACAGGGTACCTGGCGATTAAACCCCAGCCCTCTCCTTCTAACCCCATCCCATCCCCAAAGCTTTCACATCTCCCTGCCCCTGGAGGTTGCCCCACCCACCAGCCCTCGGGATCCCTCCCACCTAAGCAAACAGCCAGAGGATCCTGTCCTGCCAGCGCTGTACAACACGATAGCATCGACCGGACTGTTTTCTATTTCTATTTACATTGCGCCTCTTTTTTTTTTTTTTTTCCCCAAATGGGAACCCAATGTGGTTTCCATGCCAAGAGTGCAGTCCATCAGTACAGCAGGGAATACATACAATAATAATAGTAAAAGTCTCTGAGACAGGCCTGCCACGTCCCTACGCTCACCAGGGATGCACCGAGGCCGTTCTGAGGGGAGGTCACTCCTGCCCCTCCAGGACCCTAAGGTGGGGGGTAGGCTTCAAATCTTTGGTAACAGGGCAGGGTTGGAAGGCGGGTGGCAATGCTTAATCATCGGGAACCTTTTTTAAATTTCATGTTTAATTTACAGTCCACCTTTCAGGCACTTCAGAGTGGTTATTCCCCTTATCCCCAGCGGGCTTGCAACCTAACAGCCTCATTTACTAAACTGCAGTGCTCGCAAAGCAGCTTAGTAAACCCCATGGTATTTTCCCCTGGCAGTAAAACACCGCCAAGAAAAATACAGAGGCTTCAGCTGCCCCTGAAAATCTCACACAATGGCAGCCCTGGTCTTTAGGGCTGCCATGCTTAAAGGGGCCCATCAGTCCCGAGTAACACCCCTCCCCCAAAATGTGAGGAAGATCGTGGGGGTCTCCATAGATCTGCTGTCCTGCTCCCCGCCATTCCTAGAGGTGGCTGAAGTTGCCATTTTACAACCCCTCCAGGTGCAGGCCCTAACCCCTTTCACAAGAAAAGGTGCCCCCCCCCCCCCCCCCCCCAGAAGCTGGCCTACCCACCCTAGCCCACTCCTCTTAACTTACCTGGACTTAACAAAACTTGCCCTGGTCTTCTAATGGGGTAACTGGAGGACCCCTAGGTTCCAAACCTGGCGGCAGCATTGATTTTCTCACCACTCTTCTTTTTGGCCTTCTAATGAACTTTGGTCATAGGTGCCTTGAAGCCTGCACACGAGGTACCTACAAACAAAATAATCCAGACTAAGTCAAATAGACTGTAAGGTCAGTGGGGATTGCCCCCTCTTACTTCTGGGAGTGAGCACTGGCTATCTGTTATTGATCAAGTTTGGCTAGTCTGTCCACAGTTGGCTTTTGCAGAGAATACTGGCAGGAGTATATATACTGTGCTGTCAGTTTGCCCCATCTCAATCTTCTGGTAGAGATGCATAACACAATGGTTTTGGATTCATTTGACTATCCTCAAGAAAAGGAAATTATCACGTAAGTAGTAATTTTTCAATCAGACCACTTCTCAAAATACTTTCACTGGTCCTTACCTGCCCTCCTAACTAATGCCCCCAGACTATTTGAACATGCCTTTCACTTCCACTATCTTGACTTTATTTCATCTCAAACCATTCTTGATCCACTCCAGTCCAGTTTTCGCCACAGAAATCGGTCTTCCCAAAGTCTGCGATGACCTCCTCATGGCCAAGGCCATGGCCCTTTACTTGATCCTCATCCTCCTTGACCTATCTGCATTTGACACCATTAGAACATAAGATCACCATTTACTCTTTAACACATTGTAGTCTTTGGATTTCAGGATTCTGCTCTATTTTGGTTTTCTTCTTACCTCTCACATCGTACTAGTGCTTTTTCTTTCACTGCTGTTCCGGTATGGATCAAGGCTCTGTCCTGGGACCTCTTCTCTTTTCTCCCCTCACTTCTTTCCTCATGCTCTGATCTCCTCCCATGACTCTCAATACCACTTTTATGCGGATGACTCCCAGACCTACCTCTCTACACCAGAAATTTCACCAAGAATCCAGCCCCAAATTTTGATCTGCTTATAAGACATTGCCACCTGGTTGCCCAGCTGCCACCTTAAACTTAATATGCTAAGACGTAACTTCTTATTCCCCCTCCCCCAAATCTGCTTACCCTCTTCCTTCTTTCTCTGTCTCTGTGGATGGTGCTCTCATTCTCCCGATACCCTTGGTCCATAACCTTGGGATTATCATTAATGCCTCTCTCTCCTTCTCTACACACATCCAAAATGGTGGTAAAGTGTTTTGTTTCTTACTGTCTAATGTCACTAAAATCTGTCCCTTTCTTTCTTTCTCAGCATGCTAAAATGCTCGTCCCCTCTCTTATTACCTCCCGCTTGGACTACTGCACCTTGCTGTTCATGGCCCTCGCATTGAACCATCTTTCTGCACCGCAATCTATTGAAAGTTTACCTTCACGGTTTATCTTCCTTCAGTATTACTATATCCTTGTTACCCCACTTTTCATGTTGCTACATTGCTCCCTATCTGCTTCCACCTACAGTTCAAGCTTCTCTTCCTCACCTATAAATGCATTCACTCTGCAGCTCCTCGTTACCTGCCTTCTCTTCTCCCTCCGTGCACCCTTCTTCATGAACTCCGTTCATCCAGAAAGTCACTCTAATCTGTGCCCTTCTCCACCGCCAACTCCCAATTCTCCGCTTTCTACCTTGTTGTGCCGTATGCCTGGAATAGACTTTCTAAGTCAATGCATCATGCGTTGTGCTCCCTCTGCTCCAGTCTAAAAACTCCCCTTTTTGAGGCTGCTTTTAAATTCTAACCACTACTCAGTAATAAATACGCTTCTCATAGACTCTTGTTTGTCACGTATGTTTGTCTTGAATAGGCACAATGTTTGTTAGTTCAGCGTCCCTTTTCCAAAACTGTTCACACTTCAATTATGATTGGCAATACCTCGTTCCCACTAGACTCATGTATCCGCAATTTAGGTGTTATTTCCGATTCTATGCTTTCTTTTCGACCGCATGTTAGAAATCGAATTAAATCCAGCTTCTTTGAATTACGTGTTCTTTGTGGGCTGAAACACCTGTAAAATCTGCCTATTTCAGGACTGCGGTGCAGGCTTCAATCCTTCCATTGTTGGATTATTGTAACTCTGCACTGTTAGGTTTACCTGCTGTCTCTATAAAACCACTGCAGTTATTGATTAATGCCTCGGTGTGATTGATACAAAGAAACGAGAGCACATTTCCCCTACTTTGTTTGAACTGCCCTGGCATAAGAACATGTCATACTGGGTCAGACCAAGGGTCTATCAAGCCCACTATCCTGTTTCCAACAGTGGCCAATCCAAGTCATAAGTACCTGGCAAGTACTCAAACATTAGATAAATCACAAGCTACTATTGCTTATTAATTACTGTAATATCATTTTATGGATTTTTCATCTAGAAACTTAAGCAAACCTTTTTTAAACCCAGTTACACTAACTTCTGTAACCACATCCTCTGGCAATGAATTCCAGAGCTTAACTATGTGCTGGATGAAAAAGAATTTTCTTCAATTTGTTTTAATTGAGCTACTTGTTAACTTCATGGAGTGCCCCAAGTCCTTCTATTATTTGAGGGAGTAAATAATGAATTTACATTAACTTGTTCAAGACCTTTCATGATTTTGTAGACTTCTACCTTATCATCCCTCATTTGTCTCATCTCCAAACTGAACAGCACTAACATCTTTAGCTTTTCCTCATAGGACAGCTATTCCATGCTCCTTATCATTTTGGTTGCCCTTCTCGGCATTTTCTCCAGTGCAGCTATATCCTTTTTGAGATGTGGCGACCAGAATTGTACACAGTATTCAAGGTGCGGTCTCACCATGGAGGAATACAGAGCCATTATGATATCCAACGATTTATTTGCCATTCCCTTCCTAATAATTCCTAACATTCTGTTTGCTTTTTTGATCACCACAGCACACTGAGCCGACGATTTCAATGTATTATCCACTATGATTCCTAGATCTCTTTCCTCGATGGTAACTCCAAAGATAGAAGGTAACAATGTGTAACTACAGCAAGGGTTTTTTTTCCCTATATGCATCACGTTGCACTTGTCCACATTAAATTTCATCTGCCATTTGGAAGCCCAATCTTCCAGTCTCACAAGGTTCTCCAGTTCATCACAATCCGCTTGAGATTTAAGTACGCTGCATGCTTTTGTGTCATCCGCAGATTTGATCACCTTACTCGTCGTATCTCTTTCCAGATTATTTATAAATATATTGAAAAGCACCAGTCCAAGTACAGATCCCTGAGGCACTCCACTGTTTACCTTTTTCCACTGTGAAAATTGACCAATTAATCCTACTCTCTGTTTCCTGTCTTTAATCAGTTTGTAATCCACAAAAGGACATCGCCTCCTATCCCATGAGTTTTTAGTTTTCTTAGGAGTCTCTCATAGGGGACTTTGTCGAACACCTTCTGAAAATCCAAATACCCCACACGACCTGTTCACCTTTGCCACATGTTTATTCTCCCCTTTAAAATATGTAGATTTCTGAGGCAAGACTTCCCTTGGGTAAATCCATGTTGGCTGTGTTCCATCAAACCATATTTATCTAAATGTTTGATGAGACTCAGCCATTTTATTCTTATAGCAGTTATCCACGATGTTTCCCAGCACTGAAGTCAGGCTTACCAGTCTATAGTTTCTCGGATCACCCCTAGATCCCTTTTTAAATATCGGGGTTACATTGGCTATCTTCCAATGTTCAGGTTGTTATGCCCGTCGGTTGCAGACGGCTGTGACCGCTCTTACTTCCACTTTGTGCTCCCGCCCTCTCTTCCTGGGGTGTGCTCGCGGCTGTGGCTAGCTGCTCCCGACGCATGTCGTTCTGTTCCGGTGTCCCTCATGGCTGCAGGGCCGCCGCCGATCTCAACTCCGTCTCCAGCTTTCCCTAGGTGCGCACGCACTACCAGGCCCACCTATGAGGACGCTGGGGCGGGAACCTCAGGGGTGTCTTCTCCTGATGACATCACTAGCCCTGGATTCTTACGCTCCACTCGGGCCTAGCCTCAATGACTTGGCAAAGAGTTCCTCCTTGCGATTCCTGCTGCAGTCTCCACGACCGTGGTTCCTGTTTTCTGCTTTGCCTGGCGAGAGACTTCTCTCGAGTTCCCGCTCCTCAGGGGCTCGCTGCTGTCTCCGGTTGCCCTGCTCCTCGGGGAAGCCCTTCTCTCCTGGGACTTGCCTTCTGGCTTCCCCGCTCCTCGGGGTTGCCTCTGGAACCTTACTACTGCCTGGAGACTCAGCGTGGGTGTACCCTGCTCTGTGGGCCATTGCCTACCTACGCTGCGACTGTGCTGTATCCCCCCGCGCCTAGTGGACTTCAGAGACTATAGCCTGCTTCCTGCTCCTCGGGCCAGCGCCTTGTGTACCTCAGAGACTGTGCCGCGCTCCCCGTTCCTCGGATCAGCGCCTTGTGTACATCAGAGACTATGCAGCGCCTCACGCTCTTCTGGCAGCTTCCTGCGTACTTCACAGACAGCGCCACACTCCCCTGCTCCTCGTGGCAGCGCCTTGTGGACTTCAGAGACTGTGCCACGCTTCCCGCTCCTCAGGCCAGCTCTTTGTGTACCTCAGAGACTGTGCCTCGCTCCTCGCTCCTCGGATCAGCACCTTGTGTACATCAGAGACTATGCAGCGCCTCACGCTCTTCTGGCAGCTTCCTGCGTACTTCACAGACAGCGCCACGCTCCCCTGCTTCTCGGGGCAACGCCTTGAGTTACCTTACTGTTCACGTGCTTGCCAGACACTCCTAAGGGCTTTCACGCTCCTCGGGTAAGCCTACGTCACTCTCCTGTGCAGTCATTCCTCTCGACTCCACCCCCTATCCCGGGACCATCCCTCGACTCTCCTTCTGTGCTCTACCTCTCACGCCCACCTTTCTGGGCTTGCTCTGCACTTCTCCTCTGTGTGACCTTGGTCTGGCATTTGCAAACGCATCCCAGCCTATCTTTCATCATACTGTCCTAAGCTGTGCCCTCTGCTGCTCAGACCTCGCCTCCCGACGGTGAGCCCCAGTGGTAGCTCCTCCCCCCTGTGTAGCACCATCTCTCACCTCAGGCCAAAGGCCCACCAACCCACGGATCCTAACACAGGTACATAGAATGATTTTAATGATAGGTTACACATTAATTGAAATAGGTCTGAAATTTCATTTTGTAGTTCTTTTAGAACCCTGGGGGGTATACTATCCAGTTCAGATGATTTACTATTCTTCATTTGTCAAACAGGCCTACAACATCTTCCAGATTCACCGTGATTTGGTTCAGTCCATCTGAATCATTACCCATGAAAACCTTCTCCATTACGGGTACCTCCCCAACATCCTCTTCAGTAAACACTGAAGCAAAGAAATTGTTTAATCTTTCCACGATGGCCTTATCTTCTCTAAGTGCCTGTTTAACCCCTTGATCATCCAATGGTCCAACTGACTCTCTTGCAGGCTTTCTTCTTCAGATATATTTTTAAAAAAAATGTATTGTGAGTTTTTGCCTCTATGGCCAACTTCTTTTCAAATTCTCTCTTAGCCTGTCTTATCAATGTCTTACATTTAATTTGCCAGTGCTTGTGCTTTATCCTATTCTCTTCTGATGGATCCTTTTTCCAATATTTGAATGAAGATATTTTAGCTAAAATAGCCTCTTTCGCCTCACCTTTTAACCATAATGGTAATGTGTGGAATACATCTGGCCTGTGCTTCTAGGATGTTTTTTTTTTTACAGTGTCTACGCCTGTTGCACACTTTTTTTGCACCTTTCAGTTTTTTTCTAACTATTTATCTCATTTTATCAAAGTTTCCCTTTGAAAGTTTAGTCTAGAGTTGTGGATTTACTTACTGTCCACCTTCCACTCATTAATTCAAATTTGATCATATTATGATCACTATTGCCAAGCAGCCCCACAACCGTCACCTCTCTTACCAAATCTTGCGCTCCACTAAGAATTAGATCTAAAATTGCTCACTCTCTCGTTGGTTCCTGAACCAATTGCTCCATAAAACTGTATTTTATTCCATCCAGGAACTTTATCTGTCTAGCATGTCCCAATGATACATTTACCCAGTCAATATTGGGGTAATTGAAATCTCCCATTATTACTCCACTGCCAAATTGATTAGCTTCCCTAATTTCTCTTAGCATTTCATCATCTTGACCAGTTGGACGGTAGTATACTCCTATCACTATACTCTTCCCTAACACACAAGGGATTTCTACCCCTAAAGATTCAATTGTGCATTTAGTCTCATGCAGGATCTTTCTCCTGTTGGACTCTATGCCATCCCGGACATAAAACGCCACACAGCCTCCCAGGTGCTCCTCTCTGTCATTGCGATATAATTTGTACCCCAGTATAGCACTGTCCCATTGGTTGTCCTCCTTCCACCATGTCTCTGAGATGCCAATTAAGTCTATGTCATCATTCACTGCTATACATTCTAATTCTCCCATCTTACTTCTTAGACTTCTGGCATTAGCATACAAACATTTCAAAGTGAGTTTTTTGTTTGTATTTTCATTCTGCTTTTTAATTGATAGGGATAAGTTAGAATTTTTTAGCTCAGGTGAGTTTTTAGTTACAGGCACTTGGACTACTTTTCTTATTATTGGAACCTCACTGTCAGGATGCCCTAATTCTAATGCATCATTAGTATCCTTTGAAGATACCTCCCTCCGAACCATGCGATGCTGAGCGTCAGTCAGCTTTCCCCTTTGTTCTAGTTTAAAAGCTGCTCTATCTCCATTTTAAAGGTTAGCGCCAACAGCCTGGTTCAATCCTGGTTAAGGTGGAGCCCAATTCTTTCGAAAAGACTCCCCTTTCCCCAAAAGGTTCCCCAGTTCCTTACAAAACTGAATCCCTCTTCCTTGCATTGTCTCATCCACGCATTGAGACTCTGGAGCTCTGCCTGCCTCTGGGAGCATTTCAGATTTCCAGTCTCTGAGTGCATTAATTATTAGGTCACACTGATTACTTATAATTTAATTTAATTGACTACTTCCCCTTGGGCTAATGCCCTCCTATGCCTTTACTGTCCTAGTAGACCGTTGAGATTCTCTCAACGAGGAATGATAGATGTTCCATCACCTCAACAAGCTAGACTTTGCACCTCCAGAGACTGTGCCTTTTCGGTGGCTGCACCTATTCTCTAGAACTCAATTCCTATCGAACTAAGACAGGCAGATGACTTAAAGCTGTTTAAAAGTCTTTTAAAAACATGGCTTTTCAGACAGGTGTTTTATTAGCATCCTTTCATGATTCATGGCTTGGTTATTCCTCAGTAATGTTTTACCATTGATTTTATGTTTGTTGTTCTTGTATATGGTATTTTATGGTTTTAATTTGTTTTATGTACATGCGGTTTTATTGTTGTTATATTAAGCGATTTCTGTTTTATTCAGCTGTCTTGTTTTATTATTGTTTTATATTTGATTTTATGTTTTATTATGTATATTTTAGGCTTTTTATGGACCTTTTGTACATCGCTTAGGATATAGGCAATTTATAAATTCTAGATAAAGATAAAATTGTAAGCTCCATAGAGAAGGGACTGTCTTATGTGTACCTGTACAACACTGCTTTTGTCTAGTAGTGCTTTAGAAATTATGAACAGTAATAGTAATATGTGTGTGTGTGTGTATAGCTTGTGACAAAACTGAGCTAGAGCGTTATACGCTGTTTTATTGGCACCAGAAGTAAAAATTAGCCCATGGGGGTTGCAGCTAATTCTAGCCAGTACATGGGAAGGCAGGAAATATGGAGGTTCCAAAGCAGCCTGATTGCATGCCTGAGCAGAATGGTCATGGAGCTCTCATAAACCTGTAGCTCTGACATAGAAGCTGTTCCGGACGCTGGAACTAGAGCCAGCATAAAATAGGCCTCCTATAATGGATCTCAGCGATTGAACAATGAAACCTATATTCAGGTACCCTTAAGAGAGAGAGAAGGAGGCCCTGAGGACAGCGAGTGCTGAGCTCCACACTTTCTCTAAGGATGGTCTCAGCTCTCGCTGCCATCAGAATCCAGAAAGTTCTGACCCATGCCAATAAGGACTCGGAACACCAGAGCTTTCTGACGAGCTCTGCGTGTTCCGATTAGGTTGGTCTGATCTGGGTCTCACATGCCTAATAAACATGCAAAAATTACATCCCATGAATCTTTAATGAAAGAGGGGATATTTTACTTATTATTTGGAGGCAATTACAGTAAAAAAACAAACAAAAACCAATTATATGTGTCTCTAGAACGTTTTCATTTTTTACTACAGGCCTGCTTCAAAGCTTTTAGTCTACCAATTTACGCAACTGGAAGAGCCCAAATCAGTTCATGTGGTTGACCTCCGACCTGTCTCGTCTGCCTCCTTGGTAGCCTTTCAGAGCACAGATTTCCCAAATCTGAAGTTGGTTTGTTTTTTTTATTTAAATTTTATTGAAAGTTTTGTGAACATACATCTTATCATCTTTAATACAAAAGAAATACTCAAAGATGAACATACAGTAATTCCCCATTGTACCCCCCCGCCCCTCCCCAATACAGCAAAGGCTCAACAGATAAGTAAACAAAGTCATGCTGATCACAAACAGGTTCTGCAACTAAGGCATAGAAAACAGGTTACAAGCAACATTGATCATATTGTGGAATGTGTTTGTCATAGTTGTGCTATGTAATCCAAAAAAGGTCGCCAGGTCTTTTGGAAGGAAGTCATCTTATGGTGTTTTGCAGCAGTTAAAGAAGCTAAAGTATAATAGGAGTGTAGTTTTGCATTGACCTCAGAGAGTTTGGGTAACTGATTCGTTTTCCATTGGAGTGCTACCAGACTGCGAGCCGCTACAAACACTTGGATACAGAATTTATGGTGGGGTTTACTTAGAGTATCAGGATAAATGTGCAATAATGCAACTTCAGTGGAAGGAGCAATCTGGACGCCAAGAACATCACTAAGCCATCCAAAAAGAGTATTCCAGAAAAGAATAAGCGGGAGGCAATCCCACCATATATGCATATAGGTGCCCTTAGTGCCACATTCACGCCAACAGAGCTCCGAAATTTGGGGGCAAAACCGATGGAGCTTAACGGGTGTATAGTACCACCTACAGATCATTTTGAAGCAGTTCTCTTGTAAACGAGCTGAGATAGAACTTTGTCGAGCTCTTAGGGGAATCTCTCCCCAAGTTTTAGCGCCCAAATGTCTACCCAAATCGGATTCCCATTGAATAACAAACTTGCAAGGCTCTTCTGTGGATGGAAAAAATAGTTGATATAATTTGGATATTGACCCCTTAATCACTTTTAAGAACATAAGATTCCAATAAAGACTGTCCCAGTCGGAGAGAGTTAGATCTAAGGATATTATTCACAAAGTGTGAGACTTGCGCATAAGCCAGAAAGTCTCGATAATCAAGATGGTGAGACTCGAACAGACTATCTCTGGGGATAAGAAGCCCTTGAGTAAATAATTGCCCCACAGTGTAGAGCCCCTGTTTCCGCCATACAGTTAAGCGCTGAGTTTGGAAACCAACGGGGAGTCGCATGTTATTCATTAAGGAAGATTGATAGAAATATTGATGATTCCCAACCAGTCTTTATCTATTGTGGGCCCAGATGCATAGGGTAACACTCAGTGACCAAGGGATTTTGATAACCGGGCTCCAAATATGGTGGGGTTGCCACATCATAGCGGTTAATTCCATAGGACCCACAATAGCTTGCTCTATGTGGCCCCATTGTTTTGGAGCCTTGCGTCTATGGAAATCCAATATGGCACGCAGCTGGGAAGCGTTGTAATACCAATTGACGTTAGGTACTGCCATGCCTCCCTGAGTCTTCGGTAAATAAAGCACCTGTCGAGCTAGTCTGGGGGGATGCCGCCTCCAGATAAAATCAAAATTTTTTTTTTGCCAGGAGCGTAAAATGGAGGAAGGTATATATACCGGTAGAGATGAGAAAAAGTATAAAAATTTTGGAAGCACCGTCATTTTGGTAATGGCAATCCTACCAAGCCAGGAAAAGACTTCTTTATTCCATTTACTCAAGTCTGTGGTGATTTTATCGACCAATGGGGTGTAGTTAAGAGAGTATAGGTCAGGCAAGGTAGCTGATACACGAACTCCTAAGTATTTAATATGTGATTTGGCCCACGTAAACGGAAACTGCCACCCAATAATTTGTCTCTCCATAGGATTCAAGTTAATATTAAGCAGCTCAGATTTCTCTAAATTTACTTTAAGGCCTGCGACTTTGCTAAAGTCATTTAATTCCCTCGTCACCCACTTCAAAGACCGAATGGGGTCTGTTAATATGAGGAGGACATCATCTGCAAAGAGGGAAAGTTTGTATTGGGTTGATCCCAGGTTGACGCCCTTAATGTCAGGTGCCTTGCGGATCTTTGTCGTAAGCGGTTCCAGGTATAGGGAAAGAGCAAGGGGGATAATGGGCAACCTTGAGTCTAGTGCCGCGTCCAATAGCAAAAGCCCATAGCCATTATTAACTTTTACCCTCGCCTGTGGGTGGTCATACAGTTTCTTTATCCATTGGAGAAATAAGGGCCCAAACCCCATCTTCTGAAGAGTGAGGAACAAGAAAGGCCAGTGAACCAAATCGAACGCTTTTTCTGCATCGATAGCCAAAAGTACTGCCGGTTCCTGCTCCTCACGCACCCACCACATTAAGTCAATGACCTTGCATATGTTATCTGCAGCCACGCGTTGTGGTACAAAACCTACTTGATCTGTATGTATTAAACTGGGGAGAAATTTGTTAAGCTGTAGAGCTAAGAGTCTAGCTAAACTCTTAAGAGCCACATTTATAAGTGATATAGGTCGAAATGAGCTGCACTGCGTCGGGTCCCTTCCCGGTTTAGCTAGGACTGTAATGCCTGCCACATTTGCTTGGGCTCCAATTGACCCATCGCCCCGAAGGCTGTTAAAATACTGGGCTAAAGGGTCGGCTATTGTTTGGGCAAGTTTCCGTTTTGTGGGTCTTGAGATCGGCCCGTAGCTCCAGAAACCAGTTCCTGATTTTGGCCCTTGTCGGGAAGTCCGGGTGAGGGCCCTGGCTGGCTGGTCAAGTGTATCTGCCGATATCCCGCTCAAATCCGCCAGTTCATCAGTTTGTTCTGGGGGCTTTGCGGCCTGCTCCTCACCTTCCGGCGGTAGCTCTTTGGCAATTTTACTGAAAGAAAATTGCTTTAAATCGGCGGTTCTTTTGCGAGAAGCCATGCTGAGCAGTTCGTACGATATTATCACATGGGCCCTGGTGTTCAGGGGCTAAATTTGCTATTGAAAATGCCTCAAAGGTGTGGAGGGTGTACGGAGCAAGCAAATCAGGCGGCCATTTTGCAGCGCTGCTCAATAGCGTCCCCAAATCTGAAGTTTTTACTCAGCTGAATGCCAGGTATTCACAGAGATGTCGCGTGACCTGGTGTATAGGAGATGGCAGCTCCTCCAGATGTGGCTAGCTTGACACCTCCCTCCTGATTTCAGATGAAAGAAGCGGGAAGAAACAGCCACAGAGCACTGGGGCTGTACATTCAGCAACCAAGAGGTTTTGCATCTTCCTTCCGAGACCGGGTGACTGGGCAGCATGGATCCAGGGGAAAGGTGTTCTGGCGGACTGTGGCGCTGATCCAGACATGCTAAAACTGAACTTCCTGTGGGGCATCAATCAGTTTATGATTAAAAACAAAAATCCCTTCCTTCCAAATCTTCAGAAGTCAACTGGAATAAATCCATAGGCCAGATTGAGTCAAGAAGTGTTAACAAATAGGAACCTGCAGGAGCTCTCTTTTAATTGTGAAAGGGTTAGCTGAAGTGGTTGGAGCTAGCCCGGTCGGTCTGGAGGAGGTGTAATCTAGGGACTAAATCCAGGGTGAGTTCCCAGCTCTGAGTGACCAGACAGGGACATAAGAAGCTTGTGCCCTTGGGAGCGGAGGGACCACAAGTTCGTTCTCTCTAGCCATTGACGCCTTACTGCTTGCGGCTGGGCTGGGACTGCCCTGTGGGAGGAGGGGGCACACAGCCCGGGAGTCTCCTGGGAGACCTGGGAGACTCGAGCTGCTGCTCATGCACAAGTGAGCAGAACACAGCCAGTGCTTTGCAATCCATTTCCAGCAAACCGTACATGTACGTGAGGCTGGGAAATGCTTTGTAGCAGTGAATGGATGCTGCCTCCAGCCATTCCACACTGCTAACCTGCTGTCCAGGGCTGAGGGAAATCTGCTGCAGGTCTACACTACCGAATATACCAAAACCCCGCAACCACTTCAAAAAAGTATCACAATATTTATTTTTAATTACTTCTAAGTCGTATTTATTATCCGCCCATCTTCAGCTGGCATGAGCAGCCCTCGCTTAGACATCCCCAAACAGATCACATCACTTCCGTTTTAGGCTGTGACTTTCAACTATGCTCTGAAATCTCACAGGGCCGACGCTGGTTACTGTGGAGACGCAGGAGATCTGTCCGCATTCAGTGCTTTCAAGGTATCCTGCATCACTGCCAAAACCCCGTTCAAAGGGAAATGGTAAATTCCTCGGCCTCCCAGGCAGGCAGAATCCTCCTGGGCCCTGTCGCCCTCACCGGGAAATCTCACTCGTCAGCATTATTTTTTTTTTTTTAATTTATTTATTTGTTTTTATATACCGGTGTTCGATTTACATATCACATCGGTTTACAAATAATTTGAAAGGTGCAGGAAGGAAGTCCTTTCCTTTTGACAGGTACAGTAAAAGATTAGAGAAATGTAGTAGGATGTTATATAAACAACATGGGTAAAGACAGTGCCAGTAATGGAAACCGTCATTAGAAAGATCTTGATTGTCATACTAGCAAGAATATAAGATATGCCATACTGGATCAGGCAAAGGGTCCATCAAGCCCAGTATCCTGTCTCCAACAGTGCCCAATCCAAGTCACAAGTACCTGGCAAGTATCCAAACATTAAATAAATCCAATGCTAATAGTGCCGGCAACAAGCAGTGGCTATTCCCTATTGATTAATAGCAGTTTATGGACTTCTTTCCAGGAACTTATCCAGACTTTTCTAAAATTCAGCTACACTAACTTCCTTAACCACATCCTCTGGGAATGAATTCGAGAGCTTAATTATATCTTGAGTGAAAAAGAATTTTCTCCGATTTGTTTTAAATGTGCTACTTGCTAACTTCATGAGGTGCTCCCTAGTCCTTGTATTATACGAAAGAGTAAATAACGGATTCACATTTACCTGTTCTAGACTTCTCATGATTTTATAGACCTCTCTCATATCCCCCCTCCCCCCAGCCATCTCTTCTCCAAGCTGAACAGTCCTAACCTCTTTAGCCTTTCCTCATAGGGGAGCCATTCCATAACTTTTTTCATTTTGGTCGCTCTTCTCTGTACCTTCTCCATTGCAATTATATCTTTTTTGAGATGCGGCGACCAGAACTGTACACAGTATTCAAGGTGCGGTCTCACCATGGAGCGATACAGAGGTATTATGACATTTTCCGTTTTATTCACCATTCCCTTTTCTAATAATTCCTAACATTCTGTTTGCTTTTTTGACTGCCGCAGCACACTGAGGGACGATTTCAATGTATTATCCACTATGATGCCTAGATCTCTTTCCTGGGTGGTAGCTCCTAAAATGGAACCTAACATCGTGTAACTACAGCATGGATTATTTTTCCCTATATGCATCACCTTGCACTTGTCCACATTAAATTTCATCTTCCATTTGGATGCCCAATCTTCCAGTGCTCCTGCAATTTAATCCTCCTGTGATTCAACTACTCTAAATAATTTTGTTTCATCCGCAAATTTGATAACCTCACTCTTCGTACCCCTTTCCAGATCATTTATAAATATATTGAAAAGCACCAGTCCAAGTACAGATCCCTGAGGCACTCCACTGTTTACCCTTTTCCACTGAGAAAATTGACCATTTAATCCTACTCTCTGTTTCCTGTCTTTTAACCAGTTTGCAATCCACTAAAGTACATCGCCTCCTATCCCATGACTTTTTAGTTTTCTTAGAAGCCTCTAATGCAGGACTTTGTCAAATGCCTTCTGAAAATCCAGAAAACTTTGTGGTCGGAAGCATCCTAGATCCTCCTTCTGTGGCTACCTGGATGTAAGCAAGGAGCAGATAAGAAAGGCTAGCGTAACAGGCCCTTTATTCTGTTACCATTAAGGCCTGGGTGTCAGGTATAAGATTATCTGTGCAGGATGATAGTGTGGGAGGATTCATTCCTATACAGTCCCTCCTTCTGCTGGATCTGGAGTGATCATCCCTCCAGTGAGCTTTTAAAAGCCGGGCTCTGGCTACTGATCGAGAGGCAGTCCTTTGAGGTGTGAACAGTGTTCAGAGGTAGAGAGAAGTTTACCCCAGTTTTTGTTATTTTACAGGCCCGTCCAGAGGAGCCAAGCAAACCGTTTGGTGGTCCTGGCCAGGGTTAGGCGGGGTTTTGCTTATCCAGTACACCATCTGTCTGGTGGGAATTCTCCCTCTGAGTCCTTTTATTTTTTGGAATTTAACCTTTAAAGTGATAGGAGACTTACTGGAGCCTGTTCAGCTCCTGGGCCCAGGGAACGGGGAACCCTGGGTCTGGGTTTGGGCAGATCAGGAAAGGCTTGCCCCCCTATATGCTCAGTGAGATTGGGGGTGTCAGTGACTTGCTGTAGGTGTACACTTGCTAAAGATTACTTTTGAGACCCAGGAGGAAGTTCTGACTGCCCTTCCTTCCTGACCGGAGCACCAAGAATCCTGCTGCACAGGGTCCCTCCCATCGGGGGTCCGAAGAAAGAACCGAGGACTGCAATGGGGCATAAAAGGGTTTGAGTCATCTGACAGTGAGTAAAGGCGAAGCCTGTCATCAAAAGAGACACCCAGCCGCTGACTCTCTGGGAAGAGAGAGAGAGAGAGAGTGATCTCTCAGTGCAGAGACTGACATTTTGCATCTTTGCCAGTTGGAGGGTGTTCCTGCCCACCTGGGGACTCTATTTTTCCCAATTCTGGAGGGTAAAAGTTCCCCCTGGCTCTCTGCACAGATTGAGGGAAGCATTCTGTGGTGCTGTGCCAGTTTCACTTATTTGCGACGGTAAAGATTTGTTTGGACACTAACAAAGTGGCACTTTCAGCACCCACTGGGACAGACAGCTGCCCCTCCTCAGGGTCCATACCAAGGGACACCGCAGAGCCTTCCCTCGCACTCGGGGCCACACTCGACCAAGAATCCAGGCCTGGGAAGGTTCCAGCCCCGAAGAGAGAGAACAAATTCTTTTATGACCTCATCGGGTAGGAATCCGCACCCGGGGATGGGGTTACACTACCATCCTCCCCAGCGTCGGCGGAGCCGGCAGGAAGAAAATGCAGACCAGTTCAGTGGCGGAGATCCTGGTCAAAGTGAATAAAAGTGGCATTACTGCTGATGGCATGCTTTTTCCACTCAGCGCTGTCAGAAAATAAAAAATGAATTTTATTGGTCTAATAATGAAGCAGAGCTCTATGCATGTGTTTAATAGCCCTAGGCCTGGGGAGGGATAGCTTGAGCTGCTGCCATGTACTGCAGCGGCTGGGAGGGAGGGAGCCTACCCTGACTGTAATTGCCAGGGCATGGCTACTCATTTGGGAGCACGTCTGATGCTTTGGGGAAGTGCTGGGGCATGAGTCTGGATGCGGAAAGAACCGGGCATTTCGGGAGCTTTTTGTCTTTATCTGCTATGGAAGGCTGTGACTGTTTCAGGGGGACTCAGCACTGTGCAGGATAATTCACAGGGTCACGGTGCCTCTGCTTGTGCATATGAATTCAGCACAAGTTTTACAACTTGCGAGCAGTCGTGCAAATGGTGAGGGCACGACTGTTCTCAAGTTTCATACTCATGTGAGGGATGCTTCGACTCCTTACCAATATATTTGCCCTTGGTTAACCCTAGGGGGTGGGGGTGAATCTTAGCATTTATTTTATTTTTTGTAGACCAGCCCTAAAGTTTCTTTCCCGAGGTCTGGGATTGGTCAGCCCTGCCCTGTAAAAGCTTGCCTGAGCATGCAGAAAGGGAGGGGGGAGTTTTGGTGCTGGAGTGAGAGGAGTGGGGTTTGTTTCCGTGGATCCTGGGCGAGAGGGTAAAGGACCCGGGAGAGAGGAAGAACCTGAGCTTTCTGAAGATCCGCTCCCTTTCAAGAGGGAAGTCACCTCTGACTGCGGGGAAGGGGGGGGAGGGTGCCGCTCAGGTGGGGACGCGGTGTGAATGGAGACCTGGCCGGCCAGCAGGAGGTCACTTCCCGGCCACCCAAGAGCATGGGCAACCCTTGCGTTCCTAACTGATAGGGACCCTGACTCAGAAACCATCACTTTGGGAAAAGGCACAGTGGACTGTTGTTTTTATTTTTTGAAGTTTCATGGACATTAATTTTGGGAATCGTTCTTTCAAGTCTGTTTTTTGTTGCATCTCAAGCAGTCCTGCCTATTCTTCCTAGAGACGGCCCTTAAGCTGAGTGCAAAGTGTGAGTGAGGGATAGGGCAGAGAGCCACATCCTCCTCCTCCTCGCCAGATTGTGGCAGAGACTGAGAAGAGAGTACCAGGACAGACAGAGGGGGTCACAGCTCTCCTCATCAGTTTCACCCTTTGGGGTTAGGTGTCACCAGGTGTCCTGAAGGATTTATAATCTAAGCTTGTGCCTGGTGGTTGCCCTGGTGGAGGGGTGAGGGGAGTTAGGTGACGTGTCCCAGGCCGCACGGTGAGAAGGGGGGGAGGGCAGCAGGGGAGAGGAGGCTGCTTCCTTGTTCTTCCAGCTTAATTAAAAGAAACTGGGGCTGGCATCTGATACCTTGAGCCTTCATTCGCACTTCCCTGGGGATTTTTCCCTATTTGATATCCCCTTCTAACCGGATTATTTTGTACGGTGTGAAGGTGATTATTTTTGCAGTTGTTCCTTTATTTTGTTTTTGTACGCGTTTTCCTAATTGTGTATGTTTTCCTTTGACTTGTAAACCTCTTGGATCACAAGCAGTTTATTAAATGTAATGCATAATACTCAGGTTGAATGAGGTCATCTACTTCCTAAACCAAAGATGCTTTCTTGAGGCGAACCCGCAGGGTTTAATACTTGCACATCTTCTGTTCAATATTTTTCTGGGTGTATTGGCTACGATAATTCAAGAGCAGGGTTTTGGCACTTTTCGTTATACATCGAGTCATTGCATATTTAGATTCAAAACGGATGGTGGAGCTGTCAATATTTGTGTACACTCTATTGCCCATGGCTAAGTCAACAGAAATTATAAGCCAGTCCACAGAAATTAAGGGCCCTCCGGGTTAACAGACATTCCAATTTGGGGTCAGTCGCTCCTTCGATAGCGGTTATTGAAATGCCACTTAGGGATTTGGCTTTAACTCTTGGTATTCAATTGGATTCTAAACTCTCCTCGTCTCACTGCATTTCAAGGGTCACTCAAATGTCTTTTTATTCGATGTCTCCAACCATTCCTGGGTAATCGTGATCTACGTGCCCTGGCGCATGCACTGGTTCTATCATGAACTGATTGCTGTAATGCCTTGTACCACAGTCTATCCCAGATCCAAATGAAATAATTACAAATTCTACAAAATACTGCCACTAAATGGATCTTTAATAAGAACAAATAGATTCATGTAACTCCTTTGTTGGAGAGTTTGCATTAGCTTCCTCTTGTCTGTTGCATTTGGAATGAAATTTAACCTTTTGAGCCCTATGTCATCAGAAGTACCTAGGCAAACATTTTCAGTACAGGGATTTTTCTATACCGTCATTAAGTTATTTACCATCATTTACAATAGGGCACAAATAGCTTATATTTTACAGAAGGTGCCATTAATAACCGGTAACAAATAAATCGTTATAGACTACTTGATTTCTGACATAAATTATCCATTGATAATTGTTGGAAGTGTTACGCTGGAGGTGGACCCTTGGCCCAAGGTGGGCTTGATGCTACCTACAGGGCAAGCCCTACAGGTCCCACCGTCAGTAGCCGGAACTGGCTGAGTGACGGAGGCTGGCTGGAGATTCACCAATACCTGCCCTCGTTCCCCCCAGGTTGAGCCCTTGGGTGCTGGGGCCGGCTGGTCTTAGGTGGGCCTCCGTCCAAGGACTCTCAGATAGCACCAGGAGTACCGATGTGATCCGGGAGACACTGAGTGCCCTACAGAATAATGTTGACCTCTGAGCAGAGCAGCCCTGGCCCAAGGCAATGGGAGTTCATGATGGAGATCTTCAGGCTCCTTTGTGCTCACTGGGGCGCCCCAGTCCTGGATCTTATGGCTTCAGATCTTAGCCTAAAGCTACCAAGACTGTTCAGTCACTTCAGGAATGACAGGGCATAGCTCATAATCTGTGCACTCATCATGCGTGTATATGTTTTCTTCTCTAACTGCAGATGAAAAGGAACGCCCAGCCCCAGCTATCTTCCAGAGAGGTTGCAATCAAAGCAAAGCCTATGTCTCATTCCTAAGGGGATCCGTCTTTCAGGTGCTTAAATTTAGGAAAATTTTAATCTGAATTTAGGTGCCTTCATTTTTGGTTTAAATGTTCCTAAATTCAGGTCCCTAAATTCAAGCCTGTGATTCATTTGCCTAGATTTAGATCCCTACATTCAGTGCTAAGCACCTAACTTTGTCCCCCTGCTCCAGGTCCGTCTTTCTGGCTGCCTGCTATTTAGGACCTTAAACTGTAGAAGCTCGGCCCTAGTCAGTTTTCAGGAGGGTCGATTCCCAAAGTCCGGCCCCTGTAAGCCACTAGCGCTGGCAGACAATCAGCGAGCCATGATCTTAAGCTACCGTAAACAGCAACGAGTACCAAGAGGTCCTGACACACACATCTGAGTTGAAAAAGAAGTCGTGTATCAGCTGCCAAGAAATGACGCTCGCTGAGGTTTTTGCACCCGCGCTCAGGCGTGCGGGCTGCCCGCAGCCGCTGTTTGGGATACGAAGCCCTGCTCGACCAATAGGAGCAGGGTGTTTGTGCAAGCCGCTGGCACTTCCTATGTGAAAATCTGACGGGAGATCCTCCGAGAGATTTTTTTTTCTTTCCTTTTTTGCGATGAGCGGCTGTAGTGAAGTCTGTCACTGATGGATCCTGCAAATCAAACTGTCAGAATGACTTTATCTGGCGAGGCTTCTGGGACTAACGAGCATCGGTCACTGAGTGAGAGGTCCAGACTGCATGCTGAACCGGGGAAGGGCTGGGAGGAGGCAGCCTGCCTGCCTGCACTCGGCTTGCTCTGAAGGGCTGCCAAGCCAACGGCAGGCCTCTGGCTTCTGCTCCCTGGTGCACAGGGCAGTGCGGGACGCTGAAAGGGAGGCCGACCCAGCTCTCCTACCAAAACAGTTATTAAAAGGCTGCAGTGCTTCTGATAAGTTACTTAAAATACTCGCGAGCCTCAGGAGAATAAACTGCAGCTTTTTCTTATGAATAACAGTCAAGGAGTCAGTGAATTTGTTAGAGCTGGATTTGATGGTTATGCTGTGCCAGGCTTACGATCGCCTTGGGAGCACTAGGTCAGTTGTTCTAACCGTGGCCTTTTTCTAAAGAAAGAAGAACATTTCGGGGGCTGGTGGTAGAGGGGAATCTTTGAGCCCCACGCGCTTTGATAGACACGGAAGTGGAATAGTATGTGCAGTGGTTAGCCAGTTTGCAGCAGGCCCATTCCATCTTCTTCACTACAATACTCTCCACTCTGTTCAGTCTGAGACAGCTTCCAACCTTCTCACTGCTAAGGATCCCATCCTGTACCTACTTCAGTTCTCATACCATTTCTGCTTTTAAATACCTCTAGGGGAGGCTACATCTATCACACTTCCTTAGAAAAGGCCATTAATCTATTACACCCCCCAAGCCACTTGAAAGCCTGCAGCTTCAGATAGGAAGTTGCATCACAGCACTTCCTGTCCCCTCTCGTCCTCTTCTTGCAGTGGTCTTTTCCATCCTTGGAGGGACCATAACAGCTCCTACAGAGTGTTGCAGAGGTTGGGAGTGACTCCCCTGAGGCGGATGGGTAGGCTGGCTTGCTTGGGGAGTGAGTCCTGGAGAGGGGCTGACATGCTGGGGAGGAACAATGGAGGCAGACAAACTGGCTGGCTGCGGGGAGGGGATAGTGAAGATTAGTTGTTTTGTTCTCCCCCCCCCAAACCAAAAAGGTGTTCTACTGCCCCTGGCTGAGTGCCCAAATTTAGGATGCTAGTTTCATTAGTCTTCCTAAAGTTTGGATCCAAAGAAGTAGGTGGCTTCGGTGGCAGAGTTGGGGCGAGATGAGATAGGTAGGTGCTTAGCATTTAGCTCAGGCTTCTTCCATTGTTGGACCCTCGTTGTGGAGGAGATTAAAGAGGAGTCAGATCTATCATTCTGTTACTCAGATTAAGTGGAACCTGGGTCGAGACCGCTTACCTTGAACCCGGGACGCTCAGGAACGGACCCTCTCCGGCAGCAAGACGTGGTAATGGGATCAGTAGAGTATCCAGAGGACAGTCCAGGTCTGGACTGGCAGCAAACACAGCTCCAAGGCAAACAGATCCGGTAGGCAGGTAGCAGGCAGAGTAATCCGATAAGGCAGTCCAGGTCAGGGCAGGCAGCGAACAACGAACCAAGGCAAACAGATCCGGTAGGCAGGTAGCAGGCAGAGTAATCCGATAAGGCAGTCCAGGTCAGGAGCAGAGCAACAGGCAGGAAGAGCAACAAAAACACTCACCAAACGCACTGTGGCTGAAGCGACGAGCTGGAAGGAAGCTCTCCTTAAATCTCCCTCATTTCCCGCGCAAATCGCAGCTGATCGGCGTCTGACGTCAGGGGGCGTGGCCTCGGCGCGATTTCGCGCGAGATTTGTCTGCGGCGTCAGAGTTGCTTGCCGACGTCCTGGGGGAACGTCGAGCCCGTGCGTGAGGCAGACATGCTGCTGGCGTCGCGGAAGCAGGGGTGGCAGAGGCGGAATCACGCTGGCCGCGGGGAAGAAGCTTGCCGGTATGTAAGCGGGTAACAGATTCCTCACGAAGGGGGTGAAAACAGGCTTTTTCCTGGATTTAATTTTGTTTGGCAGTAAGCATGTCTACACTTTGATTGCTTATGTATTAAATTAATCTGCCCAGAATGACCAAAAGTTGTGTGTGGCAGAATATACATTTTTCAAATTAATTACTTAATTTTCAGGGCTAGGGGCACCTAACATAGGACCCTAATTGTAGGCAAATGAATAGCAGGCCTAGATTTAGGATCCCTAAATTTAGGAGAATTTTCAGCTGGAAAAAAAGAGTAACTCAATAATATGCCTGGACTTGACCATCACTACTCAAACATTGATTTTATTAATGAGTTTGTAACCATACTTAATTGGCACCTGTTAAAATGTACAATAACCTACCTATACATACCTTATTTTGTGCCTATTTGTAAACCGTTGCGATGGTACATAACTTAGCGACGGTATAGAAAAGTTTTAAAATAAATAAATAAACTTGGGCTCTTAAGTTTGGTTGAAAACAGGCACATAACGTAGTTGCCTAAATTTAGGATTCAGCTTGTTATGAATATCGGCCTCATTTGTTTTTTCTGTTTATTGAGCATTGTTCTTTATTCGCAAGAACAAACCAGGATTCCTTATAGCCATTCGTGCAGCCCACACACATCTGAGTGCGTCCCGTCTTGTGAGCAAACTTTTATGTTAAATTTTCTCTCTGTTGACATAGATACCCATTCCATTCAGTCAGAGAGCAGATTTACCGAAGCAAAAACAGGAAAGAATGATCCTCCATCTGTCTTGGAATTTTTTTTTTGTTTCCATTGTAATTCAAACTCCACATTTCTCCATTTACATCATATACCAAACCAACTGGGAGCCGGTCAAAAAAAAGGATGGTGGTAATAACTTCCTCCACATTCTAGCAGTAACTAAACTCCTTGCCAGAAGATGTCCTCTACCTCCCGTCTAAGGCGTAGGATCCCCCACCTTGTCAGGGAGAACATTGGGAATATCCGCGACAGAGCCAGAGGCCATGTTCAGGAAAGATTTAGGGGCCTATATACCAAGCATTCTTCCCATAGACACAGAACGGGAAAAACATGTGGTCCCTGCTTGGCCACTAGAACATGGTTTATGTGGCAAAATGTACAATCTTCCAGCTTGGAGGGTTTTGAAGAGTTTTGCTATCTTCCATTGGGATAGGTTCATAGGACGTTCAGAAGTTTCACTGAGAGATTTTGAAGAAGTAGAAGTCTGATGCTGGTGCTCTCACGGCCACTCAGTGACGCCACAAAGGAGTTTTGTGAAGTGAAGCCAGTGAGCAGGATCTGTGCTGAGGGCCAGAAGGATGGCAAAGGGCTGGATCTTGATTTGGAGCTCCAGTGCAGGCAGGGAGTGGGAAACTTCAGCCACCTGAAGAAAAAGTGGTTTGGGGCCATCTCTGCTAAGGTGTAAGTAAAGTGGAGGAGTTCTGCACTGGGTATTTTTGTGCCTGAATTTTCTTGCTATTTTGCTGGGGTCTCTGTTTTCTTTGTACTGGCTGAAATTAAGTATTTTTTTTCAAGCAAACTTGTCTCCTTGGAGCACCATTGAGTTATTTCGAGGTACCCTCTTCCCAGTTGCCCTTGCAGGACCCAGAGGCAGTATTTTCCCCACCCTGGATGAGTGAATCCAGTGCTCTCTGGGGCTGAGAAGGTGACCCCTGGCTGAGGAGGGGTTACTACCATTTAATATCTGGCCTCTTAATGACTGGGCAGCAGGAGCAGAAATAGAGCAGGTTGGCGCTCTGAGAATACCTGTTGCCACTCTATACATGTCTGATTAGTTTTTCTGGAATATAAGATCACATAAATGATATTGTAGGCCAGTAAACCTACTCAGAGTCTTTCTCCATATCTCTTTCCACTCAAGCTGCATTAGCAAAGGAGGTATTTCTTTATTCCATTTTGTGATATAATTGAGAGTGCTTGTATCTTTAAACAACTAGACATAGGGCAGTCAGTACTGAAAAGAAAACAGCTAAGTAAGTTAGCCGGATCAAACTTATCTGGCTAACTTACATGGGATATCCAGCAGCACGGCTATGCTGCAGAATATCCCCATGTTTGGTGCTACTTGGCCGGATAAGTTATATCTGGCTAACTTAAACCTGCTAAGCTTGATATTCAGTAGCCACTTAGGTGGATAAGTAGGACTTAGTGGCTGCCGCTGAAAATCTGATCAGCAATTGCTGCTTAGCTAGAAACGTCATTTATCCGTCTAATGTCAGGGGTAGCCAACTCCGGTCCTCAAGAGCCACAAACAGGCCTGCTCTGTGGCAGGTCTAACTTATCCGAATATCAGCATTTATCAGGGTAAATTAGACAGATAAATAGTGCTGCCCCGATCCATCCATTCCCTGCCCTGAGTTATCCAGCTAACTACTTATCCGGCTAAGTGGCTACCACTGAACATAGCTGGATATTCAGTGGCCACCACTTAGCTGGATAAGTCCTTTTTAACCAGCTAAGTAGATTTTGAATATCGGGCTCATTCTTAGCTACTAAAAAATCAGTGGAGATATGTAAAGAACAAAATGGTATTGACAGAAGGCAGATCACACAGAGCAAAACAAGCTAGCTACAGAAGCATGCACTGATTGAAAAGGTTCAGTGCATGTTTTACGTCTGGGCCTTCTCTAGCTGGCACGGCTGACTGCCGGGCTAGTCACTGGCCCGCATGGAGTTCTGAGTGCCATGGACGATTGCTGTGTGCGGTGCAGGAACCCCAGTAACCTGAGTAAAGCCCAGATCAGTCCTGCACCCTGTTTTGGAAGGACAGAAAAGGTGGGGGGGGGGGGGGGGGGGGGGAGAGACTTACTCCCTCCCTTCATTTCCCCTTTCAGCCCCCGCATGTCGAGATGCTTCCATTCTCATTCACAGTAATAACAGAGGCTGGTGGCTAAAAAGAAAAACAATATTTTTTCCCCTCTGTCTTGGTGCTGACATTTCTCATTGCTCTCTCAGCAAGACACCCCTCCTCTCCCCGCTCTGCAACGTTTAACCCGACATGTCTCCTATCTGTATGCTGCCAAGAAGGGAATCCAGACAAACTGTAAATTTCATTTGCTGTAGTGCTGGGCTCTGTCGGAATTCCCCCTATCAACAGAATTAGAAATAAACGCTTTTTATGTTACCGGTTATTGAACTTGAGACGGACAGGGGAGGGCTGCGGGCAGAGATGAACAAGAGCCCCTATTCAAGTGAATGTCATCCTGTTTAAGGGAATGAAAGGCGAAGCCTCATTTTGGCAGAGATTGACTGATATACTAGAGTAAGGTTGAGATCCAGTGGTTGAATAAGGCACAGCACAGCAATGCCTATTGTGACAAAGGACAGTGCAGCTTCCATGGCAGGGGAGCGTCGGGGCTGTATGGCTGCCTGCTCTAGATGGAGCTGGTCTCCTGCCTCCCATCCCCATGATGTTTGAGGGAAGGAAGCGGGAATGGGAGAGGGGCAGCCCTCCGGTTTAACAGAAGGACTATTGAGCAGGAACACAGACCCTGAAGTGCTATTTTTAGACATGGCCGCCGAACTTGGCCATTGACTTTGGTGGATCCTGCATGCCAGCTGTAGAATCTTTTAAAACTTTGTGAGATTGTTTTTTACATTCTTAAAACTATTTGTAGCTAATCTGGGACCTAAAAGCATGCTGAGGGCACCGTGCTCCATTAGCATATAATCACAATAAATGCTGAAGAAAGAAAATACAACAATAATCAGAGTTAGGCCACCCAACGGCACAGCACATGTGAACAAATTACAAACCTGACCGGCTTACAAGCCTGCATGAGAAGTAGGACTGCGGGCTGATCCAATTCTGGTTCTACTCCACAGCATCTATGAATTTGTAATGCCAGTTTCTCTTAAGACAGGCAAGACTAGAAGATGCCATGGAGCAAGCCCAAAGCTGGGTCAGTTAGTTGGGCTTGACCTGGGTTGAGTGGCAACTCTAATCAGAAAGCTATCCAAGAACGTGCCAAAGGTACTAGGCCCTCCGTATTCTGCTTAGATAAATTAACAGCATATTTTGATCTTGCCAGTACAATAAAGTAATCCAGAAATGTAACAGAATTCGGTACAGATTGTAAAATGTTATTACATCATGAGGACAATTTTCCACAGCATTTCTGTGGGCAAAAGCAGCGTGTTTATGTATGGAAACGGGCTCTGTGAACATTATCCTCCTTCTCTGCACCTAGACGTGCACACGTAGTGCCAGTATGTGCCTATTTTATGCACATGGAGGAGGCATTACTGGGGTACAGAATCAGGGAGGAACTGGCACTTAAAGGTACACACTCAGTTGTACGCATACCCCACGTAATATCACTGGAACAAGTATCCGCACAGACAGCAGGAGCGGACGTTTCCAAACCAGTTTTCAGAGGGAAAGTTGACAAATTCTGCAGGTAAAAAATCCCTACAAACTTTCACTGATGCACACAGTTTGAAAGTTGCACGCTTGGGTGTCAATGCCAATCTTAGTTCTAATGGCCGGTTTTCCTTTCTGTGCAATCGCCCTTTTTTTCTTGAAAGATGTTCTGAGTTTATGGTTCTTACAAAGCAGACATAGTTGATGGTTTCTGAAGTTCATTTTCAGTTTTAGCAATATAACTTGGTCATCGGCAAAAAATGTTGTAGTTATAAACATCTTGCAGTTCAGTAGCATTCAAGGGTCAACAAAATTCTTCCATTCCCTCAGAAGGTCATCAGTATAAATATTAAACAGGGTCGGCAATAAGCAAAATGCTTGTCATCCATTTAAATACTGAGTGTATGCTGTCTTCTCCAAGATCTGACACAATTTATTGTGGCCAAACCTGTTGAATGCTATTTTGAAATCTACAAAGGTTAAATCTGCTTCCAGATTAACTTCAGTATATTGTAGGATTGTGTCCTCTGAGCCACAGTTGAAAGCACCTACTCTCTCATGATTAGACAGAGGATGATATAATGTCCTAGCTAGGGACTGTCTCTTTTGTTTAGAAAGAATCAAGTGTATATCCCCATGCAGAGATTCAGAGAAATTACCATACGATTCCAGCTATTAGAGTACCCTACTAGCGGTTCCAGCTATTAGAGTACCCTACTCTCCTGATTAGTGTTTGGAATGTCCAGCACTAGGACAAATGTTAATTACCTACTGTAATATGAAATGCAGCATGTATAACCTTGCTAAGTACTCTACTGGGTAAGAATTATTTCATAAAGTGATGAAACTGCTTAGAGAAAGATTTGGCATTGCATTCTGCGATAGGCTTCTTTCAGAATAACCCAAGTTTTTCAGGTGCAAACAGCCTCAATGGAGGTACATAAATGGGTCATGTGAGTTGCAGCATGGGCATAGTTGGAGGGACATATGGAAACTTTCTAGAAGAAGCTGATGAATATCTGGTGACAATTGCTACTAAGTTTTGACTGTGTCCGTTTCTCCAGATCTCTGCTTGTTTTGCAGTTTTTCACACTGAAAACCTATCTTCGCTGTTTTAATATGACTAATGTTCCCAGTTTGGCAACTTGGCCACTTTTGTCTTTATTTTAATCCATTGCCCACGTCATACTGGTCGTAGCAGTCCCCTCTACTTCACTGAACTGAATCAAGCTAGGTCATGGTTCTCTCTCTTTGTGAAGTCATCTTTCAACCTTTGGCTTTGTGTAACAATCCTGGCTGTTAGACAGTTGCCCCACCAGCAGAGATCCTCACGGATCATAGAAACATAGAAATGACGGCAGAAGAAGACCAAACGGCCCATCCAGTCTGCCCAGCAAGCTTCACATTTTTTTTCTCATACTTATCTGTTTCTCTTAGCTCTTTGGTTCTATTTCCCTTCCACCCCCACCATTAATGTAGAGAGCAGTGATGGAGCTGCAACCAAGTGAAATATCAAGCTTGATTAGTTATGGGTAGTAGGGGAAGTAACCGCCGCAATAAGCAAGCTACACCCCTGCTTATTTGTTTTACCCAGACTGTGTTATTCAGCCCTTATTGGTTGTTTTTCTTCTCCCCTGCCGTTGAAGCAGGGAGCTATGCTGGATATGCGTGTAGTATCAGTTTTTCTTCTCCCCTGCCGTTGAAGCAGAGAGCTATGCTGGATATGCGTGAAGTATCAGTTTTTCTTCTCCCCTGCCGATGAAGCAGGATATGCATTGAAAGTGAAGTATCAGGCTTATTTGGTTTGGGGTAGTAACCACCGTAACAAGCCAGCTACTCCCCGCTTTGTGAGTGCAAATCCTTTTTTCTTCTCCCCTGCTGTTGAAGCAGAGAGCTATGCTGGATATGCATTGAAAGTGAAGTATCAGGCTTATTTGGTTTGGGGTAGTAACCGCCGTAACAAGCCAGCTACTCCCCACTTTGTGAGTGCGAATCCTTTTTTCCACATTTCCTCTTGCTGTTGTAGCTTAGAGCGATGTTGGAGTCACAGTAACCATGTGTATGTTTATTGAATAAGGGTATTATCTCCAGGCAGTAGCCGTCATTCTGGCGAGCCACCCACTCTTTATTGACGGCCTCTTGATTTTATGGATCCACAGTGTTTATCCCACGCCCCTTTGAAGTCCTTCACAGTTCTGGTCTTCACCACTTCCTCCGGAAGGGCATTCCAGGCATCCACCACCCTCTCCGTGAAGAAATACTTCCTGACATTGGTTCTGAATCTTCCTCCCTGGAGCTTCAAATCGTGACCCCTGGTTCTGCTGATTTTTTTCCTACGGAAAAGGTTTGTCGTTGTCTTTGGATCATTAAAACCTTTCAAGTATCTGAAAGTCTGTATCATATCACCTCTGCTCCTCCTTTCCTCCAGGGTGTACATATTTAGATTCTTCAATCTCTCCTCATAAGTCATTTGATGAAGACCTTCCACCTTTTTGGTCACCCTTCTCTGGACCGCCTCCATCTTGTCTCTGTCTCTTCGGAGATACGGTCTCCAGAATTGAACACAATACTCCAGGTGAGGTCTCACCAAGGACCTGTACAAGGGGATAATCACTTCCCTTTTCTTACTCGATATTCCTCTCTCTATGCAGCCCAGCATTCTTCTGGCTTTAGCTATCGCCTTGTCACATTGTTTCGCCGACTTCAGATCATTAGACACCATCACCCCAAGGTCTCTCTCCTGCTCCGTGCACATCAGCCTTTCTCCCCCCTTCGAATACAGTTCATTCGGATTTCCACTCCCCATATGCATGACTTTGCACTTCTTGGCATTGAATGTCAGCTGCCATGTCTTCGACCACTCTTCCATCTTCCTTAAATCCCGTCTCATTCTCTCCACTCCTTCCGGCGTGTCCACTCTGTTGCAGATCTTAGTGTCATCCGCAAAAAGACATACCTTACCTTCTATCCCTTCCGCAATGTCGCTCACAAAGATATTGAAAAGGACCGGTCCCAACACCGATCCCTGCGGTACACCGCTTAAAACCGCTCAAAGAGCGGATCCATGCTCTTTCTCACTCTAGCCACCTTCTTGATGATCCCATGACTTAGCAAGGCCTGTCCTATTTATCCCTGCCTCTCCCACAACTCGGTGTCTCTTCATTGAGTCATCTTGACTCCTTGCATTGGCCCACCTAACTTTGCTTTGCCTTGCTACTGCATGGCCCTATGGCTTTCTTGTTTTGCCTTGTCTTGCCTCGTCCTTGGCCTCTCTGCCTTATACTGCGGCCTTCTTGGCCTTCTTGCCCTGCCTTGTGGCCTTCGGGCTCCTTAGACTTGCTCTGACTTACTTTGAGGCCTTTTTGTCTGTTTCTCCCTTGTCTTGTATGTACATTTGCTTTAGTTTTCTGTTATCCTGTGTTTGTATATCCCTTGTTCTATTCTTATGGTACTTCCCAGTCCTAGTCTTGTCCTGCCCTGTCTGTCCTTAACTTATCTCCTCCTACAGTTCTTCCCGTGGTTCCTGTTCCCTGTAGGCCTTCAGTTCCAGCCATTGTCTCTCATGTCTGCCTTGCCTCCAGTTCCAGTCCCTGTTTCCAGTCCCAGGGCTTGCTTGTTGTTCCAGGCCTTGTCTCCTGTACCAGTCCCTTGTGCTGCCTCACCTCACCGTCCCTGCCAGCATCCCTTGGACTGATCTTGTTGCTGACTAGGACTGTCTCTGGCCTTGATTTCATCTGTTCGCTGCTTGCCTAGACCTTCTGCTTGGATCCTGAGTTTGTCTGCTCGCAGCCTGCCCAGACCTCCAGCTTGGACACTGATTTCGTCTGAATTCTGCCTGCTCAGACCCCAGCCTGCTATGTACTACTCCCGGAAAACCCTGCCAGCCACCAGAATCTGTGGGCTCAGCCCAAGTGGGGAGGTAGCTGGTCAGGCAGAAGACCCTGTCTGGCGTTGCCCTAGAGTCTGGCCCTGCTCCTGCTGGGGAAATCCCCCATCCAGATTATTCCCCACACCATGACACTTTGCTTCTGTTTTTTAAGTTTATTTAGCTCACACCTTTTCATTGGTAGATCAGAACGAGTTAGAGTTAGATATGGTAAGCATTTCCCTGCTCTAGAGGGCTGCCATCTAAGTTTGTACGTGAGGCAACAGAGTATGACGTGACTTGCCCAAATTAGAGGGAGCTGGATTTGAACCCTGGCTTCTCTGGTTCTCTGCCCACTACACTAGGCTACGCCTCCACTACATCTGCTAATTTTCACTCAGAGATGTCAGAAAGAGGCCAGTGAGTTAAAAAAACCCGAAACTATTTTCCAATATTCTTACGAAATGTTCATCAAGGCAAGTGCTACTGCTGTACCTTGAAAGGTTTCAGGCTCTCCAATTTTGACATTTATGCATGTTGGGTCCTACAGGAGAGGCGTCTCCTCCTTCCCTTCTTGCTTCTAGAGATTACATCTTTAGCTCCTTCATTCTTTCTGTGTATGGCTGATGGTGAAAGCCATGCATCATTTTGATGGCCCCTCTTTGTGCTGCCTCTGCCTTGTTAATTTCATGTTGTAGATGTGGTCTCCAGAAATGAGCACAGAGCTAATATTATATCCCTCCTTTTACTAGTGATACCTCTCTTTAGGCACCCATCTCTGCTTTGTCCCATTGACTAACTAGACTGAGGTCATCAAAGATGATGACCCCCCTCCCCATGTGTCTTATTTAGTGACTGCTAGTTCTTCACCTCCAAAAAAATGCATTTGGCCTTTGGATTTTTGTAATCCAAATGCATGTTTTAGCGTTTATGAGATGTCTTGCCTGTGACCATTTTTCCAGTTCTTTAAAAGTCATTAACTTCTCCTGACTTGTCTGCTATGCTACAAGTTTTCATATCATCTGCAAACAAGCACACTTTCCCTTCCAGCCCTTCCTCATTGTCACTTACAGAGACGTTGAAGAGGTCTAGACCTAGCACTGTTTCTTGTGGCACCCCACTGGTCAGTTGCCCTTCAACAGAATGAACCCCACTGACTAGCACTTTTGAAGTCTGGTTGGTCAACCAACTTCTCACCCAGTTTAGAATTTTTCTTCCTTCTTGCAGACTTTACTGAAATTCACATCTAATGCATTTCCCAAATCTGCTCCTCTGATGAAAGAAATGAGAGGAGCCAGGCACTGTAGAAAGCCAGCAAGTGAAATGTTTGCAAGAACGATGTCACCATCTTCTCTGCAGATCGGGCTTCAGTGAGGACGTTAATGGACATATGGGAGAACTTCTGAAGAGCTTCAGGATCAAGTGTGATGTGCAGGAAGTTCAGAGAATGGGAGCACCTAAAGAGGGAGGAAAGGAGTCCCCAACCTCACCATACTTCATAGTGTCTGTTTCTTCAACTGCATCAGAATCACCCTGAGGTGCAACAACATGGATCATGCAGGGTACCTCATACCCCAGTTCTTCCTCCTTCCAGCTTGGAGACTGTGTTGGGACAAATGAGAGAGCTCACTGCTGTACAGTTTGATTCTACGTCTGTACTATAAGAAGGCTAGAGAGTTTTCAAGAGAGCTTGAACTACAACACATCACAGTGACCTTATGGATAAGAAGAACATCTCCAGAGAACACTATGGAACCTATAAGCAACCCACAGGAAGCCACCTTCACTATGGTATAGCAGAACATTACATCCGGGAGATTGACAAATGAGAACCGAGACAATGCATAACTGGCCATATAGGGTTGTCTTCCAGTAAGGGCATTCATATGCATGGGAAGACTCAGTAGGTACAGGCACTGCCCAGGGCATTGAATAGGTGAAGAGACAATCCTTCCCCTGTTCTAGCAGTGTCCTTATGCACAGGATTTACTGAAGGCTATGGGTTAAAGAAATGCATAATCCACTAGTTAATGTTCTGTGAACTGTTTCCGAAGCTACATATGAGACACTTGGAGGCTCCTCTGCTGCATTAAGGTGATCCTCCTCTTAACCAGGAACTACCTTGTGCTCTTAAGTCAGATGGTGTCCATCCAGGCCTGCCACATCAACAGACCAAGCAGGAGGAAATAAGTATTTTAACCCAGTGACTCCCTAGGGCTATGGAGTTGTCTGCTTGATACCAGCAGGTTGGTGGTGGCTGAGCACTGTGTACTTTGTTACCGTGTTAATCTATATTATTTGAATGCTTTCTAACCCCAATGTATCCATTATCATGATATTGAATGCTAACAATAGCTTACACTTTTAATTCAACTATTTCAGTGTGGAAAAACTTTATATAATGCACCAGTTATTACAGCTGTGTATGTGATTTTATTTTCATTTGCAGTAAATCTGATGCTGCATTAATGATTACGGTAATAAAATGTGTAGTTTTTTAGTAATAAAGATTATTTTTCTTTTAAAAACCACTCTGAGCCCCATTGTTCGATCAACTCCTTGCCCGGTTTCTAATTTTTTCAGACAGGGAAAGTGTTTTATTCATTGCAAGTCTCCTCACAAGTGCTCTGGTTAAGAGATTGATGAATTAATTCTCACCTGGCATTTGGAGATGCAGCCCCCTGATGGAGCAGGCCCAGCTCTTTCTTCTGCTTTTAGATTTTCTTTTCTAAGGTGCAGGTGAGTGATTATTAATGTGCCATTGCTGAGCAGTCCGGTGATTCATCCAGACTGCTGCATCTCCGGTTTTGTGCAGCGTGCGGCAGGAAGGAGCTTGCAGAATGTTGGCCGGCACAGCAGGGCCTTCTTGCATTTTTTTTTTCATCCCAAACACCAGTTGTCTGCAAACGGTTTTCACCTTGCCATCTGGAGTTTGGAACAAGAGCAATTCGAGCAGATATATGCAGGCCTTCATCTGTAAAGAAAGAAGCAGTCTCCCTAGATAAAAAGGGTTTTACCCAGTGTACATCGGCTGTCAAAAAATTGCCCGCCCTGGATGTGGCAGCATTGAGAGGAGGCATTTCCAGGGGATGTGTTTAGATAAGGGGGTGGGGGGGAAGATGGTACTTTCAGATCTTCACACACACACACAGACTCTTCCAGTGAAATTCAATTCACATAAGAGGCAGGTGCCAAGTGACTGGGCTCTTGGGGGGGGGGGTGTGGCGTCGCTACATTCTACATTTTTTTTTTTTTACTTTTTGGGGGTGTCAGAGCTGCCTCGACTGGCGGCCCTGGTTTGAGGCGGGGTTCAGCACTGACCCCCCTCATCCTCCCCATTTTGCCGCCAGTTTTTTCCTGACGTTTTCAATGTGCGGCGGGAGCCTCTTGGTTTGGGGAGGGGGAAGGGCCCCAGGAGTTACTCCTGTTTAAATATTCTGTGATGATTTTGGAGAGCATGGAATGATGTTCGTGCGGTTGTGGGGGGGCCTGAAAAAAGCGACCCGGACAGGATGCGTTGTAGGATTCATTCTTGCCTCACTCATCCCCCAAATATTGCTGTGAAAGAAAGTCAGCAGCTCGAGTGATTTCAGGGCCCTGCAAGGCTCTTAGCTTCATCTGCTTTCTTTTCCCTGGCCAGCCCATTTAAATGCACTTTCCGGTTCAGCTTTAATGCTTCCTTCGGTTATTATTTCTTGGGAGATAAGTTCTGGAATTGAGAGGTCCTGAGCCCTGGGGTAGATGCAAGGGAGGCCCTGGGCCACGGGGAGCTGAGGCCAAAGGCTGTGGGACTGCAGAAGGAAAGGAGACGCCATCTGCTGCCTCGATTTGCTGTTGTGGTTTGTTTTACTGTTACACCGTGCCGTCTTTATGTGATTGCTGAGTCACAGTACGTATGAAGAAAATTATAAACACTAGACAGGTTTCCAAGAAAAGCAGCGTAGATGACTGCATTCGCTTGTGATTTTATCTTGCGTAGTCATGAGCTCTGAGTGCACTCCTGCTTTTGCTTCCATCCCTGACTCTCGGGATGCTTTGGCTCAGGAGTTATTAAACCCGACATGGACTTGCACTGAAGCAGAGGAATGGCTATTATGGACTTTCCTGGCCTGAGTGGTGCAGTCCTCTCACTTGTCATGCTAGATGGATGACTCTGTTAGGAGTGGCAGTCCTTCAGTTAAAGAATCACATGTGACCCAAGACATCATGAAGAGCTGGTATCAAGAATTAGATACCGCTGTCAGGTGGCTCTTACTGAAGCCATTTCATTCCATTACTGCCCACGGCTGCCAGAGAAACCAAGGAATTCATTCCAGCCACACACAGGCAAGCGTTGGTAGCTGTTTGAGCCCACAGAGCCTTCAACCTAGCTGCAGGAAAACCTCTGGCATGCAGCCTAACTTGGAAATGAGAAACAAGTGTGGAGCAGTCATCCCACTGCCACGCCTGACCACTGCTGGCGCCATGAACGGCACAGAGGAGGGGGCTGGGGAAATCAGGTGCAAACACATGGGGGTAGATTTTTAAAAACTGCGCGATCGCGAACTTTTGTTTGCGCAGCAGGCGAAAACCACGCCCCCGGGCCCGCCCCCAAAACACCGCGTCCCACCCCCAAAGATCCGCGTCATTCGGCCCCGCCCCCGACACGCCCCTTCCAAAAACCCCGGGACCTCCGCGCGTCCCAGGGTTCTGCGCGCGCCGGCGGCCTATGGAAAATAGGCGCACCGGCGCGCAAGGCCCTGCTCGCGTAAATCCAGGCGGATTTACGCGAGCAGGGCTTTTAAAATCCACCCGAGAGGATTCATTCGTACATTAATCAGATAACCTTTCAGCAGAGTGCATAACTCCAAAGTTACATGGGAAGTTTTCAGCCTGTACAGATGTGGTCAATTTTCAGACACAAGGTAACTACCTCTGTTACACAGAAACATTTATTTATTTATTTACTATTTATTTGTTTTTCTATACCGACATTCGATTTGGCATATCACATCGGTTTACATATAACATGATGTCTAAAGGCAAGCCTTGTTAAGACATGGTACACTGTAACAGGTTAACTGATTAACTAGGTACTTATAACTTGCTAAACGAAATAACTGTAACAGAATATATTAAAATAGGTCTTTTAACAGAAATATGTTCTGATTTAACTTATTATGTACAGTGGCCGGGAGGAGGGTTGGCAGGGACCAGGGGAGCGGGGGCGGGGTAATTTATCTGCGGGGAAGGGTGGGAAGCGACAGAAAATTAGGTATCTGGAGGGAATGCTTTCCGGAAGAGCCAGGTTTTGAGGTTTTTTCGGAAGGAGGGCGTGGAGGGGTCGGATAAAGATAAAGACCGCAAGGCCCATCCAGTCTACCCATCTGTCCAATTAATTTAGCATTATAATTCCCATCACTTCCTTAGAGATTCCATGTGCTTGTCCCATGCATTCTTGAATTCAGATACTGTTTTGGTCTCCAGCACCCTCTCTGTAAAGAAATATTTCCTAAGATTACTCCTGAATCTACCCCTTTTCACCCTCATCCCATGATCCCTCGTTCTAGAGCCTCCTTTCCATTCAAAAAAGGCTCCCCTCCTGTAAACAATCTTCTACATCTGTACTGTCCTGGTGACATGTAACGCGCTTCTCACAGGCATGGTAGGGGTGTTCAGAGAGTGGGACTTCCATTTCCCAGCTTGCTCTGAATATCAGTGCTAGCTGAATAACGTTATATGGCCAACCGTGATTGGCTTTTATTGGAGGTTATTTAACGGTGTTTCATTTTGTTTTGTTATTTTGTGCTTGTATGTTTTAATTTGAATTTTAGTAGACTTTATATTCATTATTTGACATTGTATTTTGTTTATTTATTTATTTATTTATTTTTAACCTTTCTATACCGACGTTCCTATATAAAATACATATCACATCGGTTTACAATGCAACTGCGAAATTCGCTCGGGGGCGATACAATGAACAGGGGATACAATTAACAGTGTCGAGGGGGTAATAAATCTTTACAATTAACAATTGAAATGAGAACTGAGAAAACAAAGAGATCCATGAACTGTATGAGAAAACAAAGAGATCCATGAACTGTATGAATAGCAAGGGGCGATACAATGAGCTGGAGATATGAATAACTGTGGTGAGGGGATTAACATCCTTGAAAAAGTCATAAACAAACAACTAACTGACTTTCTAGACGAAAATCAATTACTCTTCCCTTCACAATATGGTTTCAGGAAGAATCATAGCACCGAAACCCTGCTTGTGTCCCTCTCAGATTCCATTCTAAAATCCCTTGACACGGGTCAATCTTATCTTCTCGCCATTCTTGATATTTCCTCGGCATTTGATACTGTAAACCACATTACTCTTCTCTCTCTCCTTTCTCAAATTGGCATCACCGGCACTGCCTTATCATGGATACAATCTTTCCTGGAAGATAGGACATACAGTGTCAAGATGGGACTCCAAACTTCAAAACCTAGAAACCTATCACAAGGTGTTCCACAAGGGTCCTCCCTTTCTTCAACTCTTTTTAACGTGTATCTATCTCCGCTCTGTAAACTTCTGATGAAATTGGATCTCCGTCATTTCATATACGCCGACGACGTACAGATAATCATTCCCATCAATGATTCACTCTCTAAGGCCATTAAAACCTGGGAATCAGCTCTTGATGAAATAAAAAATCTACTCTTGGAAAACTGTCTTGCAATCAACACCAACAAGACAGAACTGCTCATCATCACACCACACAAGAACACCACCACTACCACTTCACCTGCACCTACTTCAACCACAGACCATTTCAAGCTGAAGCATGTCCGCAGCCTTGGGGTCATGATTGACAATCACTTCTCCTTGAAGAATTTCATCGCGAGCACGATTAAGAGTGGCTTCTTCAAGTTACATACACTGAAAAGGATTAAACCGCTATTACATGCTCAGGACTTCCGGACTGTGTTACAAGCCACAATTCTACCAAAAATTGACTATTGTAATGCACTACTTCTGGGTCTCCCGAATAACACAATTCAACCCTTACAGATGTTGCAGAATGCCGCTGCCCAGTTACTTACGAACACTCGACGACATGAACACATTACCCCAGCACTCATGTTCCTACACTGGCTGCCCGTATCCTACAGGATTACATTTAAAGTGCTCTCGCTCATCCACAAATCCATTCACAACCAAGAGATGCAATGGTTTTCTGATCAGTTTATTTTTCACACTTCCAACAGACCAATTAGAACTATTCACCAAGCGAAACTAACTGCTCATCCTCTAAAACACATTAAACATGTATCCACCAGAGATTGCTCATTCTCCATAGCTGGTATCAGAATCTGGAACAACATGCCGTTGGACCTGCGTCTTGAATCCTGTCACAAAACGTTCAAACAAAACCTTAAAACATGGCTGTATGAACAAGCCTTCTATCAATGATTGCTATCTATCCTAAAATTTCATCAATCCCATTTTCTTTTTCTTTTTCCCTGTTATCCCTTACCGGCTCCATGTGCTTACTCTTACTACGTGCTTTTCGCTTAATACATTGACATTACCCATCCCCCTGTCATTCAATTTCTGTATTTGGACTATAATGTGACATAGGACTTTGCCCTCAACAGTTTATTGTTCCGACGTAACTCTTGAAGATTAATATACTATCAGGTCGATACAGTAACGTTGAGTTAAAGATTCCCCGTCTGTAACGTGCTGGGAGCGCACAATACAGACGAGTAAGGCCATCCAGCGATACAGTCTCCAGTTTCACGCGTCCTTAGCGCTTCCTAAACCCTTTCCTAAACCCTTTCCGCACCCAGCATGTAAATGAACGAAAAAGCTGTATAATGAAGGAATTAGCTATTCCCCTGCGATACTGTAACGGGCGCTGATATTATCTCCTCCGTAACCCGCTGTTCTGCCGCGGCCTTAACCTGCTAGTTTACCGCCTCCCCCTAGTAGGAGTTAGTGTAGTGTAGTGTAGTGTAAAAACATTGCTTACCCGCCCTGGTCCCGTCCGGTCTCCTGCAGCCCCGTCCGGTCCCCTCCTCCCAAAGCAAAAAAAAACAAACGAAAAAGTAGCAAGGCTCGGGCCTGCTACGGTAAGTGTAAAAAGTGTAAGAAGTGTAAAAAACAAAAAACCTGTGTGTTATATAAAAAAATAAAACAATTTTAAATACCTGTCGGAGGGCCGTGGGTCCAGGCGGCCGGTGGGCGGCGGGCAGCCATCAGCGGCATCCGGTAGTCCCTTCTCCCTTCCTCCCGATTTCGCACGGGCATTTATCCAGGCAGAGGGAGCCGACGGCGAACGACCTCCGGCTCCCCCTGCCTGGATGAGCGCCAAAATCGCACGGGCGGGTCGGCAGCGGGGGGGGGGGGGGCGGCAGCGGCAGCGGGGGGGCGGCAGCAGGATCCGGGAGCGGCGGGTAGGCAGCAGCGGGGTCCGGGGGGCAGCGGCAGCAGGATCCAGGGGCGGCAGTGGCAGCGAGATCCGGGGGGCGAGTAGCGGCAGCGTGTTCGATCGGGCAGGTAGGTGGGAAAAAAAGATGGCCGCCTGCACGGGGGAAAGCTGCAATTGGCCGCTGAAGACGTGACGTCACACCCCGTGACGCCAAACGTCGTGACGCCACGTCTTCAGCGGCCAATTGCACGCTTTTCCTGTGCAGGCGGCCATCTTTTTTTTGCTACCTACCTGCCTGCCCCGATCGAACACGCTGCCACTACTCGCCCCCGGATCTCGCTGCCACTGCCGCCCCTGGATCCTGCTGCCGCTGCCCCACGGACCCCGCTGCTGCCTACCCGCCGCTCCCGGATCCTGCTGCCGCCCCCCCGCTCCCCCCCCCCCCCCCCCCCCCCCCCCCGCTGCCGACCCGCCCGTGCGATTATGGCGCTCATCCAGGCAGGGGGAGCCGGAGGTCGTTCGCCGTTGGCTCCCTCTGCCTGGATGAATGCCCGTGCGAAATCGGGAGAAGGGACTACCGGATGCCGCTGATGGCTGCCCGCCGCCCACCGGCCGCCTGGACCCACGGCCCTCCGACAGGTAATTAACATTTTTTTATATAACACACAGGTTTTTTGTTTTTTACACTTTTTACACTTTTTTACACTTCCTGGTGCCTGTCATTTCAAATGTCATTTGAAATGACAGGTACCAGCGCACCCAGGTTACTGTATAGGCGCTGTTACAGCGCCTATACAGTAAAATGGGTTGCGCGGGCATAACCCTTCCCTAACGCTTCACAGCCGCGGCATGCATTTGCATGCGATTAGAAGAGAGAATCAGGCGTTAGGTCAGGAGAACTGTACGTGCGGGGAGGAAGGGTGCGCCTGACACTGCCGCACTGTTTTTACCGTGGCCTTACTGTATCGAGCCGTATGTTATTATAGTTAATGAAGTTAGCATATTTCCGTTGAATTCCGTTATTTTATTACTTGTAAAGCCTGATTCTGTTAAATGTAAAGCCTGTTTCTGATATTTGTTCTACTGTTTAAAATGTTATATGTAAAGCCTGTTGCTAATTTATTGTTTCCCTGTAAACCGAAGTGATGTATAACCATACGTACCTCGGTATAAAAGAATCTATAAATAAATAAATAAATAACAATAACAATATACGTGGAATCAGAATTGAGATCTGGGAGAATCCTAGGTTAAGGCATTGAGAGACTTACATTTGAAAGCAATATGACCAAATGACAGGGCCCAGCCTTAAAAGGCCAAGAGTGAGCCGAGGGCCAGCCTTAAATTTCCAAAATTACAATAACAGAATTGCGAGACATAGTTTAAGTAAGATAGGGAGCAAAACTGATGTACAGCTTGACATAAGGAGCTTGATTACATAAATGTTTCAACTTTTTAAAGGAGTGGGTCCCGGACTGGGATTGTTGAATCCACTAAGCTGTGGATTGTAGTGAGAGTGTATATACGCGATAAGAGCAGAAAATGTTGCGGAGAATAAACAACATTAAAGGGAAATGTCAGACAGAAAGAGAGGGTATGTTAAATGTCAGGAAAGGCTTGGCTGAATAGCCATGTTTTGAGTTTCTTTTTGAATGCGAATGGGCATGGTTCTTGCCGGAGGTTAGGTGGAAGTGCATTCCATTGATGGGGTCCTGCTGTTGATAGGGCGTGCTTCCTTAAGGATGTTTTTACTTGGGGGGCATACAATGTGTCTTTGTAGGCTCTTCTGATTGGTCTGGATGAAGTATGTGGTCTCAGATGGATAGTTGAATTGAGAGGAAAGGTTGTGCTTAGCTTTGTGAATAATTGTGAGGACTTTAAAGAGAATCCTGGATTTAATGGGCAGCCAATGGAGGATCTGAAGGGTGGGGGTGATGTGGTCCCTTTTTTTGGTGTTGGTGAGAATCCTTGCTGCTGAATTCTGAACCATCTGCAGAGGTTTGATGGTGTTAGCAGGGAGACCGAGAAGAAGGGAGTTGCAATAGTCAAGTTTCGACAGGATGATAGATTGCAGCACCATTCTGAAGTCACGGAAGTGAAGGAGTGGTTTTAGTTTCCTAAGGACTTGCGGTTTGTAAAAGCATTCCTTTGTGGTAGTGTTAACAAATTTCTTTAGGTTAAGCTGGTTGTCCAGGATAACGCCTAGGTCTCTAACCGATGGAGAGTGATTTATGTTTGAGTTAGATAATTGGGAAGAGAGAGGTGAGGTTGGATGAGAGTTGAGGTCTTCTTGAGAGATGATAAGAATCTCCGTCTTGTTGGTGTTGAGGACCAGGTTGAGGCTGGAGAGAAGGTGGATAATTGATTGAAGGCAGTTGTTCCAGTGGTTAAGGGTTTTTTGTAGAGATTCTATGATCGGGATGAGTATTTGAACATTGTCCGCGTAAAGAAAATGAGTACGTTTTAGCTTTGTAAGTAGGTGGCAGAGTGGGAGAAGGTAGATGTTGAAGAGGGTAGGTGAGAGAGAGGATCCTTGGGGGACTCCCATGTTAGAGCGGACAGGGTGAGATTCTTTGTTGTTTATCCTAACCTTAAAGAGCCAGGTAAGCGGAGGCGCAACATAGGAAGTGGAGAGCGGGGCGATTAGGTTGGTGATTTTTTTATCAAAGTATTTTGCAAGTTCTGTGGCTTTGTTGAGAGCTAGGTCATTTTGTTATTTGATTTGTTTTGCAGTGAATGGGTTACAAACTGGTTAAAAGACAGAAAACAGAGAGTAGGATTAAATGGTCAATTTTCTCAGTGGAAAAGGGTAAACAGTGGAGTGCCTCAGGGATCTGTACTGGGACTGGTGCTTTTTAATATATTTATAAATGATCTGGAAAGGAATACGACAAGTGAGGTAATCAAATTTGCAGATGATACAAAATAATTCAGAGTAGCTAAATCACAAGCAGATTATAATAAATTGCAGGAGGATCTTACGAGTCTGGAAGACTGGGCATCCAAATGGCAGATGAAACTTAATGTGGACGTGCAAGTTGATGCATATAGGGAAACATAACCCTTGCTGTAGTTACACGATGTTGTTCCATATAAGGAGCTACCACTACCTTCTGTAACGCGCGGGAATAACTAATAGGCCCATCAACATGCATTTGCATGTTGCAGGTGCTGTTAGTTTCGGGGGGGTTGGCTGCGCGTTTTCCACGTGCTATTACTCCTTACTGTGTAAGGGGTAAAAATAGCATGTCGAAAACGCGCGGCCAAACGGGGGCTAACAGTGTGCTCAGCCTGAGCGCACTTTACTGCATTGACCTGTTAGGTTGTAAGCCTCTGGGGATAGGGAAATATCTCCAGTACCTGAATGTAATCCACTTTGAAGTGCTGAAAAAAGTGGAATATAAATCTAAATAAATAATAAAAATAATAAATAAATAAGGAAGATCTTGGATTTAATCTAGTATGGCAAGATGAAGTGAATCCCAACGATGCTGTTAAGCTTAGATGTTGAAAAGACCTTTGACTAAATCAACTGGGAGTCCCTTTTTTTTTTTTTTTTTTTTTTTTTTAAACTTTGAACAAAAATTATCACTTAATTTAGGAAGTCTGGTCCATACAAAGCAAGAAGAGAATATTAAATCACATTGTCACATCAGATTGAACATCCTACACAATATAATAGTTTATCCACGGTGTCAAACAATAACTCGTGTTCATCTGTAAAATGATTTTCCATCATTCCCCGTATTTACTCCAGATATTTTCGTACTCCTCAGTTCTGCACTTCAATGCATACGCAATCAGCTCTAACCTTACAGCCTCTGAGGTCGATATTAAAAGCATTGCTCATACAAAAATGCCCACGAGCAACACGGATTTTAAAAAGCCGCAAATTACGAGCATATATACCAAGTAAGGGAGCAGAAAAGGGGCGTGGCATGGGCAGGGCTTGGGCATTCTAGGGCGGGGCCAACACACATGTAACTCCGTATTTTAAAACCGGAGGCCGCAGCGTGTCGTGGCTTGTTAGCCGAGTAACTTTACTACTGCTCCAGATGAGGAGCAAGTCTGCAGATCTCAAGTTTTAGGGCTCACAGGACAGGGTGAGGGGTCTGGGTCAACTGGGCATCATACAGGATGAAGAAACAGAGGGGTCTGGAGGACCTCGAGATTGATTGGGCAAACTGGTGGAACTAAATGGAAAAACTGGGAAATGTCCCTCGCGGAGCATGTTTTAAAATCTGTTCACATACGTGCATAAAAGCCAGCAAAGTCTTATGGAAGACACGTGCATTATCTGTGCTCGAACCTCTTAAAATTAGGAGCATACGTACGCGCATGATTTAAACTTCCAGCGCATCTCCGCTCGTGCGCTTGATACATGCATGTATGGGCACTCGCGTGCCTGTTTTAAAATTAGCCCGTGTGTTACAGCATTATGCCAAAATTCCAACTGAGGTGATACCTTCCAAAGTAAGCTAATGTGAGCTGCCCAGCATGAAGGAGGTGGGACACCAATTGTTTGTTTTTTTGGGGGGGATGTCTTGCTCTCTCCAACTGTTTAATAGACCAATCAAAGGAGTCAGTTCCACTCTTGTACGTGTAATGGCTTCTATATCTCTGTGTGTCCCCAAAATTTCACAACCTCTTTACTACACCACCACACATATATGTAGGGTCCACTGTCCTCACACCCCCTCCAGCATAATGGACGCGAGTTACTGAATCTGGAATGGTAGTGTAACCCTCCCTTTGCCAGAGGACAACCTTCCCAGCCCTGGAGAACACTGGATTCGCTCAACCAGGATAGGGGGAAGTCTATCTGGGTCTCATTAAATGGGGACTGGCTGTCCTGCAAAGCCAAACTGGGCAAAGGTCTCCTAAAAAAAATAACACACAGACCCACAATAGTTGATGCTCCAAACAGAAAGACTGTTTACTTATAAAATAACCAGTTCAACAATAGAAAAGCAAAGTCCACAACAAAGCAGCAGAAAGGTCCAGATAAATATAATAACAGAAATTCTCCACTTTTCCAAGTTACATTAAATCACTCCCAAGGTTAGCCCTCTGTTCCTTCTTTCCCACGTTCTTTGTGGTCCCAGTAACTGTTATGACCGTCGGTCACAGACGGCTGCGACCGACTCAACTCACGTCTTGTGTTGTTCTGCTCTCTTCTCCTCTCCAGATCAACTCGCGGCTGGGGCTAGCCGCTACCGCCACATATCTCCGGGATCCCTTAACTCCTCGTGGTGGCCAGGACGCCGCCGATCCCCACACCGACTCCGGGCCTTCCTAGGCACACACGCGCACCACTGGGCCTTCTTTAAAGGCCCGATGGCGGGAACCTCAGGGGCGTCCCCAACTGATGACATCACAAGGTTGGGATTCATAAGCACCTCCCTTGGCCTACGCTAATCGACTTGGCAACGAGTTCCTTCGCCTACTGGTGCTTGCTCCTGTCTCCTCAGACCATGGTTCCTGCCTTGGATTTCCCTGTGGCTCTGGACTCTGGCTCGGGTACCCGCTCCTCGGGGGCCTGCTCACGCTTCCAGTAGGAGACCTGGTCTCCAGGCTTCCCCGGTCCTCAGGGTAGCTCCTGCGCCTTCCAGAGATCTTGCCTGCTGGCTTCCCTGCCCCTCGGGGTTGCCCTATCACTACCTCTCGGCATTGGAGACTCGACTCTGCACTCCCCCGCTCTTCGGGGCAGTGCCTACACCAGTGAATGTTCTCTATTCTTCCCTACATTTTACACCAGTGACTATACTCCGCCCTGCCCCTCTTCTCAGGGCAGCCCTGCATCATCACACCAGAGCTTCCGTCACTACGCTGTTCCGCCCCTCGGGACAGTCTCAGCAGTGTTCCTCTAGAAGTTCCTGTCTTGCACTCCCCACTCCATGGAGCCTGCCCAGCGCTTCTCTGTTGGACATTCCTGCTCTAGTACTTGCTTCTCTAATCCTGCCTGAGTACTGGGTGTCTCCTCCGAACTGAGCCTCTTGTCCTGCTCCTTGGGATATCTCACAGTATTCTCTCTGCAAGCACCCGCGATCACGTGCCTGTGACGCAGGACGTCCTATCTCTTACTACTACTACTACCACTACTACTATTACTACTGTGCTCCCTGCTGCAGCTGGCCTCGCCTATCGACGGTGAGGACCTGTGGGGCTCCTCCCTGCAGGCTGTGTTAACCCTCACCTCGGGCCAAGGCTCCACAAAGTCACGAATCCTAACAGTAACAAGTTACAGAGTTTCTCTTGATCTTGAATATTGTGCTTACACCTCGGTAGATGAACCTGCAAAAATCCTTCCACTCTCTCCAAGTGGCAGACTCCTTAGTAACATATTCCAGACAATTCAGATGTTATAGACCTTGCTAGGGAGTTAGCAATCTGTTAGCACTCACCCCACCAGGAGGGTGGAGTGAGCAGTCTGGTAGCGATCAGCTCCTCCCAAGGGGAGGAGATAGCAATCTGATAGGCTTGGCTCCTGTAGGAGGAGGAGTTTAGCAATCGGTTAGTGCTCTGCTCCCCCAGAGTGGAGGAGTAGCAAACTGTTATGTTTTGTTCCTGTAGAAGATGAGCCAGTAACCAACCTGTATGATCCCCACGGGGAGTTAGCTATCTGATAGGGATCAGCTTCCGCAGAAAGAGGAGTAATGGTCTGATGTGGGTTGACTCCCACAGAGTGGCAGATGATAATACTGCTCTATTAGTGTAAGGAGTAACACTTAGTAGAAATAGTGAATCCCTGGGCCGATGGCAGACAGCGCCCTCAAGTGGAGATCCTGAGAGGGACCACCGGCTAGGCTGGAGTATTGAGACAAACACAGATAGTTCTTTATTAGAGTGGAAGTAGAACCACCAGATGTGGCAGTAGTGAGCTGATGTGTCCGGCAGGGCTGAAGTCCCTCTGATACTGGAACTATGATCTCTGAGTTGCTGAGCTGTAAGGAGAGACTATAGGTAGTGAGTAGACAGGGTATGCTGGACATAACCAGTGGTAAATGATACACACGCTTGTAGATATCTGTAATGTCTTCTTATGCAACAGAGAGTCTTCACTATTCAGGAACAGGAGCCGCAGGTGAGTACTGGTTCCTATAGGCAGTCTGAAATAGAACTCACAATAACTGTGTATGGGATGGCTTCTGGAATAGAAGAGAGGCTAGGAGAGATTTAGGAACATAGGCCCTCATGGAGCGAGTACCGGTTCCTATCTGTTAAGCTAAAATAGTAATCCATAAGATATAGGTATGCGATATCTTCTGAGGAAGAAGAGAGTCTGAGAAAGGTATTAGGAACATAGGCCCTTGTGGAGCGAGTACCGGTTTCTGTCTGCAGTCTGTAATGGTAACTCACGATCTCCGTTCCTGCGATAACGTCTTAGACTAAAGGGAGTCTTAGAGAATAGGAACATGGGCCCTCAAGGAGCAAGTACCGGTTCCTGTCTGTAATAGGACTCACTGTGTTCACGTCTGCGATCGCCTCCAGGTAATAGGAGTCTTCTGAGTATTCAGGGATGTAGGCCCTCGAGGAGCGAGTACCAGATCCCATCCAGCAATCTGAAATTAAGAAGAGAGAGAGCGGGGCCCCCAAGGAGCGGGTACCCCTAGGTGAGTTTGTAGAGGCAGAGTTGCGGAGAAAGGATTCCCCGAGAGTTGCGAGGAAGGGATTCCTACCCTTGTCCTTGCTAACTCGATTCGAAGTAGCAATCGAAGACCTTTTATATTGGAAGCGGATGACGTCACTACGGGGGGATGCCCCCGAGGTTCGCACCCTTGCTGGCACAAAGTCTGGAGCGCGGGTGTGCAAACACTCTTATGTCATCAGGAACATGGCGGATCCATGGCGTCAGGCCAGCCCGGGGATTCCAGGAAGAAAATGGCGAGAAGAAGCTGCAGCAGCATCTGTCCGTCAGACCCGAAGGGAGTCGCCATAAGGTAGAGAGGGTGGAGCGAGGGTGAGAATAGGCACGAACGCAACACCAGAAAAGGGCTCCTTACCTTCCAAGGAGTATCCCAGAGTTGGCCAGACAGGCAAGGACAACTTCTTTTTGTTGGCCTCCCTTCCTTCCAATTCTCCACTCTTCATGCTACATAGATATCTATCAGATCAAATCTTCAGACCAGAATCAAACTCTGCCAGAACACCTTCAAACTCCTGCTGTGCCTTGGGGGAGACATTTTTTATACTCCCCTATTTGTCCTGACCCCTATGGGTAAAGAACCTCCCTGTCACTCCAGTAAATTGCTTGTACTTCCTTTTAACTTCCTCTGAACCTCCTTTGCTAGAAAGTACCTGATAGTAGCGCATAGAAAGCACTACAGGTCACCTACCAGCTCTCTGTGAAGCTCTTGTTTGTTTGTTGCAATGGATAATTTCAGAGTCAAACACCATATTTCCTGCCAGTCCATGTCATCCAGATTCAGGGGAAGATAATAGAGTTCCATCCAACATTCTGTGATGTCTTCATTTGTAGATAATTTCTCGCACTCAACATTTAGGATTTAATATAATTCCTAATTACCTTGTTCATTACTTGGGATTGTGAAAGAATCTTTTCCAGCCCGTTCCTTGGACACAGTGTTCCCGTTTCTCCTAGCTCTTTAAAAATGTCCCTCCTCAGCTGTAAGCACAGATAATGAATTCCATATTCGGTAAGCCAGCGAGCGGACAAGTTAGCCGGATAACTTGTCCCAGATATTCAGCAGATATTCATCTACTGAATATACTCGCCTGAAGTTATCCCACTACTTATAGCTGGATAACTTTAAAATCTAACCGGCTATGTTTAAATATAGAGGGATAAGTTTTAAAATTATCCGGCTTTAGGTGGCTGGATAGCCTGCCACTTAATTGGACATGTTTACAGATTATCTGGTTAAGTGGCAGCGTAAAGCAAAAAAACAAAAACAAAAGTGCGACCAGTAAAGAAAGAGGAGAAAACCTTGCTGATAGGTCCCCAGTGCTCTCGTTCATCAGTCTCCAAATCCTGAAAGTCTGCGAGATTCTGAGGCTTTCCCTACCAGTTCTGCTTAGTGTGGATGTGTTTGGCAGGTGAAGCCGCAGTGCTGCTAGACCATGCCCTCTGGCCCTCATCCGCTCCCACATGCCCATTGCTGCTAGATGGTAGTTATAGGAAGTAGAGAGCTCAAGCCGCCCACAGTTCCTTGGCAACTGCAGGGGCCAAGGTAATAAGCAGTGCTAAAGCTGCCATGGGTTTTTGAGAATACTTACGCCGCTTTCTGCACGCATTTTTCCCACGCTAGCCTTAGGCGGGTATGTAATACCGTGTCCGGCGTGGGAAAAACGCACGTAGAAACCTGCTTAAAAACACGCGTCTGGTTTAGCGCTAGTGCATGCAAAATGAGACCAATTAACTATTCACGGGCTATGCAGTAAGGCGTGCCTCACTTAGTGCCTGGGTCAGGGTAGGAGTTAAGTTAAAGTGTGCGCCTGGAGACCGGTTTTTCTGGCATTAGTGTGGTTGCCCGTGCAGCTCTGGGGTAATCATGGATTACCTTCACTTTTCCCAGATGTTTGTTTCATTCTGCGGGTTGGCAGTAAAAATCTCTGCTGCATTACCCGTGCTTACCGGCCTCTGCTGGAAGAGCTGCCACGCGGTCGGAGACGGAACCTGAAGGGAATAGACATTGCTCTACCCGCCTTCAGTTCCACTCCCAGACCACTAATTTATTCACGATTTTATTCACAGAGGAAGGCTCCTCATTCGCGGGTCACCACATTAATGTGGGTTTCGGCACCGGTTTGTGTGCTGTTTATTACATACGGCTGTGAGCTCATGTTTGTACGCACTTTGCCACTCAGGTTTCACAGCACGGGTTTTCGGCGTGCATCTCATTTACATACGTGGCCTTTATTACATCCCAAGGAGGTACCTGCTTGTGTTGTGCGTGCTAAAAAAAAATATGTGCAGACAACTAGCACTGATTTCACCGCGGGCCCCTATTACATCAGCCCCATAGTGTGGTATATTTAGTGCGGCGGACCTTTTGTCCAAATAAATTAGGAGATCTGTCCCCTCAGGGCCATGAACATTTTGAGCAAAATTGCAGGGAATCTGCTGGAACGAATATAGAAGCTAGGGCAGTATTACAATTTTAATCATATTACCCCGCCCCCACAAAATCAGAACGATGTACAAAAAGTCAGTTGCGCCCATCAGACGTAAAGGAGAAACATCTACATTTTTAAATTGGAAAAGGGGACCAGCCAGGGATGTCTGCTTTCCCCTCGCCTTCTTGCTCTGGTGATGCGGAGAGGATAAGGGAGAGCCATGATATCAGAGGGACTGAAGGAGGAAGGCTGGAATATAATGTTTAGCCTTTTTACTAATGATGTCCTCTTCACACTGACGAAACCAAGGATATCGTTGCCGAATCTCTTAAAGGAGACTGAGGAGTAGGGAGAGGTCTCTGGGTTTAAGGTAAACCGCATAAAAAATGGAGGATGTCAGAGCAGGCTCAGGAATGCCATTGGACCAAGCGCAGTATATAAAATACGCATTCATGCAAACCACTCAGATAAGCAGCTGCAAGAGGCAAGTTATGCTCGTCTATTGAAAAATATAGTGAGAGAGCCAGAAATTTGGGATAGGCTGAATATTTCCTGGATAGGAAGGATACAGGTGGTTAGGATGAATTATATTAGCTAGGTTAGGTTCTCTTTTTCATGCCTTACCAGTGATAGTGCCACAACATTTTCTAATCAGAATACGGAGGAAAATATTTGGATTAACGTTAAAAAAAAAAAATCGCTAAGAGTCTTAAGGAAATACTCTACTCGTGCATGGTGGACTGAGGGTGCAACATGTGATGTGGTACATATTCAGTATGTCGGCTCGTGTACAGGTTATCCGGCTAAAGTTAGGGGCCTGAGCGCTAGGCCCTTCCTCTCCCCCCAGCCAGGAAATTTCATGCAGGGCTCTGCTGGGCCGGCTAACTTCTAAACCCGACCGGTTATAGTCAAACACAGCATGCAGCTGGATACGTTTAGGCGAGTTAATGTTCAGCGGGACATTTATCTGGCTGACTTTAGCTGGGTACAGGTCCAGTCGTTGGGTTACTGAATATGGAGCTCAGTGGGTGGAAATCGATCAATTAGAAATTTATTAAAGACAAAAATTCTGAAAACAGTGCAAATTCGGATGAACTCCATGAACAAACAGGAATTATTCTGAAGCTCTCCAGCGCAGCCATTTTTACTAAGTGAATTTGGCTTCTGATGTGATTAGGGTTTCTAAACTTCTTTGTTTATTTTTATAGAGTCTCCCATCCTTAATTACAGTCAAGTAACCTAAGGCATTGGGAACCAAGCCAAGTTTCGAAAAAGTGCACGCGTGACAGAACTAAGAATTAATTTACAGCCCACTAACAACTCTTCCGTTACCCAAAGTGAGCTCTGGTGGCACGTGAGGATATTAAGGGAATGGAGACATTTTTACAGAGCTTCAGTAACTAAGCAGAAAATGAAATCTGTTACCTCAGGCTACGGAGAGATGAAAAGAAAAATGTTACAGTCTATTAACTGAACACCTGCCTCCTGCGATGGAGAAAGGACAGCGGTGCCTGAGCAAGCCCTAGGGCGTGCAGGAGAGAAAAAGCAAGACAGCACATCAATAGATGCGGGGCGGTGGGGGGGAGGCCGCTTCCCCTAAACTCCTGACACCCTAGGCCAGAAGGCAGGCCGAGCTCCTCTGGAGAGCCGAACAGCGCTCAGGAGAGTCACTCTGATCGTTTTCTCCAGACTACAAACCGAGACTCCGACAGCACGCAAGGACTGTTACTGAAAGCCCTTCTATATTGCACAGTTTAATTCCGGATGCAATATTTGTGACACGCTACAGTATAGTATTCCCGTGGTAATACTCTGGATGAGACACTGCAGTCTGGTATTCTTGTGGTAATGCTCTGGATGTGACATACTGCAGTCTGGTATTCCTATGGTAATGCTCTGGATGAGACACTGCAGTCTGGTATTCCCGTGGTAATACTCTGGATGTGACACTGCAGTCTGGTATTCCTATGGTAATGCTCTGGATGTGACACACTGCAGTCTGGTATTCCCGTGGTATTACTCTGGATGTGACACTGCAGTCTGGTATTTCTGTGGTAATGCTCTTGATGTGACACACTGCAGTCTGGTGTTCCCGTGGTAATGCTCTGGATGTGACACTGCAGTCTGGTGTTCCTGTGGTAATGCTCTGGATGTGACACACTGCAGTCTGGTATTCCCGTGGTAATGCTCTGGATGTGACACTGCAGTCTGGTATTCCTGTGGTAATGCTCTGGATGTGACACACTGCAGTCTGGTATTCCTGTGGTAATGCTCTGGATGTGACACACTGCAGTCTGGTATTCCCGTGGTAATACTCTGGATGTGACACTGCAGTCTGGTATTCCTGTGGTAACGCTCTGGATGTGACACTGCAGTCTGGTATTCCTGTGATAAGGCTCTGGATGTGACACACTGCAGTCTGGTATTCCTGTGGTAATGCTCTGGATGAGACACTGCAGTCTGGTATTCCTGTGGTAATGCTCTGGATGTGACACTGCAGTCTGGTAATGCTCTGGATGTGACACACACTGCAGTCTGGTATTCCTGTGGTAATGGTCTGGATGTGACACTGCAGTCTGGTATTCCTGTGGTAATGCTCTGGATGTGACAAACTGCAGTCTGGTATTCCTGTGGTAATGCTCTGGATGTGACACTGCAGTCTGGTATTCCTGTGGTAAGGCTCTGGATGTGACACTGCAGTCTGGTATTCCTGTGGTAAGGCTCTGGATGTGACACTGCAGTCTGGTATTCCTGTGGTAACGCTCTGGATGTGACACTGCAGTCTGGTATTCCTGTGGTAATGCTCTGGTTGTGACACTGCAGTCTGGTATTCCTCTGGTAACGCTCTGGATGTGACACTGCAGTCTGGTATTCCTGTGGTAATGCTCTGGATGTGACACTGCAGTCTGGTATTCCTGTGGTAACGCTCTGGATGTGACACTGCAGTCTGGTATTCCTGTGGTAATGCTCTGGATGTGGCACTGCAGTCTGGTATTCCTGTGATAAGGCTCTGGATGTGACACACTGCAGTCTGGTATTCCTGTGGTAATGCTCTGGATGTGGCACACTGCAGTCTTGTATTCCTGTGGTAATGCTCTGGATGTGACACTGCAGTCTGGTATTCCTGTGGTAACGCTCTGGATGTGACACTGCAGTCTGGTATTCCTGTGGTAATGCTCTGGATGTGGCACACTGCAGTCTGGTATTCCTGTGGTAAGGCTCTGGATGTGACACTGCAGTCTGGTATTCCTGTGGTAACGCTCTGGATGTGACACTGCAGTCTGGTATTCCTGTGGTAACACTCTGGATGTGACACTGCAGTCTGGTATTCCTGTGGTAATGCTCTGGATGTGACACTGCAGTCTGGTATTCCTGTGATAATGCTCTGGATGTGACACTGCAGGCTGGTATTCCTGTGGTAATGCTCTGGATGTGGCACACTGCAGTCTGGTATTCCTGTGGTAATGCTCTGGATGTGACACTGCAGTCTGGTATTCCTGTGGTAATGCTCTGGATGTGACACTGCAGTCTGGTATTCCCGTGGTAAGGCTCTGGATGTGACACTGCAGTCTGGTATTCCCGTGGTAATGCTCTGGATGTGACACTGCAATATGGGGTTCCTTTTGTAAAGCTCTGGGATGTGGCACACTGCAGTCATCTAACTTGTGTGACTGTGCACCAGTAGTACTTTACTCTTGTTATTGTATCTGTGGAAATGTTTCTGAATGGCTTGGTGTGAGTTCATGTCTGTGTTTTTCTGTGTGTGGCTGAATATTTGGCTGTGTGTGAGTTCCTGTGTAGGTGTGTATGAATGTCTGGGTGTGAGCCTGTGATCGTGGAGTTTATTCACGTGAGACTGGCAGTATATTTCTGTTTCTGTGCGTGCAGGTGGGTGGGTATGTGTCTGAAGGAGTCTTGTGCGTCTGCAGGACTCATTGTTAATAGAGAAATACCGATGCCGGTTGGTGACCTCTTGGCACTGGTTGCTGAGGCTCAGGCTAGCGGCTGTGACAGTGTGGTTCTCCGCGATGAGCTCTGAGTGCTCCCAAGCGACCGGCGCCGTAGCCTGGGGAATGTCCCTGTACAAACAAGCCCTCTGTGCAGCCTCTTTCTTTGCAGGGCAGCGTCTTGTCGTCCTGTCCATCAGGCATTGTGTCCCACGGGGCGACCCGGGACTGTGAGCACAGAGTTACATAGCCCGCTTGTTTGCTCTTCCCACCACCTTCCCTCCTCGCCATCCAAGCACCAGTGACCCAGACATGGAGGTGGAGAAGGGGGCAGCCTCTCCCCTCCCCCATGCAGGGTCTCCTGCTAGGGACACTGCAGCCCCCTCTGCCTTTGCTCCTAAGAGGCTCCGGCAGGTCAGTACTCAGAAAGGCATTGTGGAGGGGGGGGGGGGGGGGGGACGGGACTGGCCCGCATAGGACTGCCGTGGAATATACCCGGGGAAGCGTCGAGACAGAGAAGTGTAGCAGACTTATCCGTCTGACCTTAGCTGAGCGTTTGTGCCCACTGGCTAAATTCACCTGCCCCTGGGGGATGCCTCCAACCCTGTCCTTCCCTGCCTGCACACAGTTTGTGGAATACATTGCCTGATCCAGATTTTCCCACTGGGTAATCTGAAAGCTGGAAGACTTGTCCCAGAGTTAGCTGGAAAAGTCTGTGATTAATTTAGGGGGGGGGGGGGGTGGCTCTCCCCCAAACGTCAGATCCTTCTGCTCACCTCTCAGCGAGCACCTGACGGATGTCGTTTGGGCGCTGGTTTGCCGAACATCCCTCGCTCGCCATCAACGGTGCCTGGGGTCTGGGTCGCTGCGGAGGTCGTCGGTCCACCCACTTTCAGCGGAGGAAAGGGCTGTGGCCCAGTGTCGCCCGCCCCTTGTCCCTGGGAGAGAGACCCTGTCCCACTGAGTTCCAGTCTCCGAATTTATCTTAAAACCAAGGGGCGTGCAGAAGCCCTAACGCAGGCCACGAAGAGTCTGCAGTGCTCTGACGGTGACTTCACTGTCCGACAGGTGCAAACGGGAAGTAGCTTTGGCTGGAGGCAGTTCCTGTAGCTGGGGTCACCGTACAGCTCTGTGTCCAGGCGGGCGTGCGGAGCCAGTGCTGGCGGGGAGACGCAGCCCTGCTTTTCTTTGGGGAGGACGCGGGAGCTGATCTGCAGCCGGGAGTCGGGAGAGGAGATATAATCCCCCGGGGAATTGGGAATGAAGCCCGCAGGAGCAGGGGGACGTTGCCAGCACCCAGCCACGGTGCCTGAGTGCCAGGAGGGCCCACTCCTCTTAATCTGCCCCCCCTATGGCTGCGCGCTGCCTATTGCCACTTTACACCGAGGGTTTCTGAGTGCAGCGCAGGGCAGAGAAGCTCGCCACCCCATCCCACCAGTCGCTTGCAGCTTCTTTGCAGGATTTCCTGTTTGGACCAAGAAGCATATTTCTTTCTTTCTTTCTTTCTTTCTTTCTTTCTTTCTTTCTTTCTTTCTTTCTTTCTTTCTGTGTTAGATGGCAGGCCAGTTCTTTCCTCCGGCACAGCATCCCGCTGGAAGTCTTCACAGCAGGCAGCCAGCGGCATCCCAGGCCGCCGCAGGGTGAAACTGCTTACCAGGGATGGTGATGCTGACGCCCTCTCATTCCCTCCACTTTCTTTTCTCTCTCGTTTGTTCCAGTTCCCCCAGTAGTGGACCCACCGCGGCAGGACGTACGCCAGGGCCTGGGGCGCGGCGTGCTGCTGAGGTGCACCATGCTGAAAGGGTTTCCCATGAAGGTGGCCAGCGCCATCTGGAGGTTCAACGGGAACCCCCTGACGGTGCCTGTCCCGGAGCAGCAGGAGTACTCAGAGCTGAAAATAGACAGCATGAGCCGAGACACCTGCGGCACCTACGAATGCACCATCTCCAACGACGTGGGCTCCTCGTCCTGTGTCTTTCAGGTCTCCGGTAAGTCTGAGGTCCTTTCTGCTAATGTTTTAGAAACAAGAATCTCTTATCATCACTGACTGAGGGAGAGGGGGGGGGGAGAGTCACCACCTCATCCAGGTCAACCCAAGACAGAGCCATCCAGTGCTGCTTTTGCCCCAAGGCATGCACAGAAGCGCAGGCCTGCTCTTGTAAGGAAGACTAGAACCGCAAGTCCCAGCATGCAATGGGGCAAAACCAGGGCTGGGGCAGCCTGTACGAGTTGGCTTGGGTGAGGTGGTCATGAGAGGGAGACTCCCCTCTGCCTGGGGCTGTCTGTATGACCCGCACACGTCACATTGTGTTAGGTTCAGAACCATCCTGGGGTGGCCGAGGATGACACCGAATGCAGTTCACATGCATGTGATCCCGGGCCCACCAGGGGCAATACTTACAGTCCACGGGGGCCAAGCATCCTGAGTGTGAGAATGAAGGCAAGCTCAGCGTGGCAAGGGAGGAGCAGGCTGAAGGTGGGGAGGACTCAGTAAAGATTTCAGCCAGGGCCTGCAGGCTCACCTCTGGGCAAGGGGGGAGGTGTCCTTCATCACAGAGAAGGGATTCAGCAGCAGCCCAAGGGAGAGCTTCTCTCAGCAAGGGTAACCATATACAGAACCGGAAAAAGTACAAACAGAAAACAATATTATATTAGCAATATTAGATTCAATTTTCAATATATATCTGTTATCAACAACTTTACAATAGAATATTATTTACCTCCCCGGTCCATGCCATGTAACTTGTGCTCAAATATGACCAATGTGTACATAGATTCTCTTATATAGAATTATATATACCTATATATTTCTCCCTCAACACCCTATCTTATTTACCTTTCCCTTATCATTCCATGTAACCAAATCGTTGCACGTATCCTATATATTTTTGTTAATTGTAAACCAATACGACGTGCAAACAGTTATCGGTATATAAAAACCATTAAATAAATAAATAGATAAAAGACTGAAATGAAATACGTCACATCCCCTGGCTCCCAGTTCAAACCCATGCTACCCTGACACTTTATCTCCCTGTGCCTCAATTCTAATCCCAGCTCTGTCACTGACTCTCTGTGTGACCCTGGGGTGAGTCCCTTTATCTCCCTGTGCCTAAATTCTAATCCCAGCACTGTCACTGACTCTCTATGTAACCCTGGGGTGAGTCCCTTTATCTCCCTGTGTCTCAGTTCTAATCCCAGCTCTGTAACTGACTCTCTATGTAACCCTGGGGTGAGTCCCTTTATCTCCCTGTGCCTCAGTTCTAATCCCAGCTCTGTCACTGACTCTCTGTGTGACCTTGGGGTGAGTCCCTTTATCTCTCTGTGCCTCAGTTCTAATCCCAGCTCTGTCACTGACTCTCTGTGTGACCCTGGGGTGAGTCCTTTTATCTCCCTGTGCCTCAGTTCTAATCCCAGCTCTGTCACTGACTCTCTGTGTGACCCTGGGGTGAGTCCTTTTATCTCCCTGTGCCTCAGTTCTAATCCCAGCTCTGTCACTGACTCTCTGTGTGACCCTGGGGTGAGTCCTTTTATCTCCCTGTGCCTCATTTCTAATCCCATCTCTGTCACTGACTCTCTGTGTGACCTTGGGGTGAGTCCCTTTATCTCCCTGTGCCTCATTTCTAATCCCAACTCTGTCACTGACTCTCTGTGTGACCCTGGGTGAGTCCTTTTATTCCTGTGCCTCATTCTAATCCCATCTCTGTCACTGACTCTCTGTGTGACCTTGGGTGAGTCCCTTTATCTCCCTGTGCCTCATTCTAATCCCAGTTCTGTCACTGACTCTCTGTGTGACCCTGGGGTGAGTCCCTTTATCTCCCTGTGCCTCATTTCTAATCCCAGTTCTGTCACTGACTCTCTGTGTGACCCTGGGGTGAGTCCTTTTATCTCCCTGTGCCTCAGTTCTAATCCCAGTTCTGTCACTGACTCTCTGTGTGACCTTGGGGTGAGTCCCTTTATCTCCCTGTGCCTCATTTCTAATCCCATCTCTGTCACTGACTCTCTGTGTGACCTGGGGTGAGTCCTTTTATCTCCCTGTGCCTCATTTCTAATCCCATCTCTGTCACTAACTCTCTGTGTGACCTTGGGGTGAGTCCCTTTATCTCCCTGTGCCTCATTTCTAATCCCACTCTGTCACTGACTCTCTGTGGACCCTGGGGTGAGTCCTTTTATCTTCCTGTGCCTCATTTCTAATCCCATCTCTGTCACTGACTCTCTGTGTGACCTTGGGTGAGTCCCTTTATCTCCCTGTGCCTCAGTTCTAATCCCAGTTCTGTCACTGACTCTCTGTGTGACCTTGGGTGAGTCCCTTTATCTCCCTGTGCCTCAGTTCTAATCCCAGTTCTGTCACTGACTCTCTGTGTGACCTTGGTATGAGTCCCTTTATCTCCCTGTGCCTCAGTTCTAATCCCAGCTCTGTCACTGACTCTCTGTGTAACCTTGGGGTGAGTCCCTTTATCTCCCTGTGCCTCATTTCTAATCCCAGCTGTGTCACTGACTCTCTGTGTAACCTTGGGGTGAGTCACTTAATCTCCCTGTGCTTCAGTTCTAATTCCAGCTCTGTCATTACCTTCTAACAGCCCGATCCAGTAAAGTCCGTGGGAGAGCGGACTAACGCCCGCTCTCCCGGCGCGCACACCGGCCCCTCGCCGGTGCGCGCGATCCAGTATTTAAATTAGGCGACGCGGTGCAAACGAGGAAACGGAGGCGCTAGGGACACTAGCGCGTCCCTAGCGCCTCCTTTGGCCTGGAGCGGCGGCTGTCAGCGGGTTTGACAGCCGCCGCTCAATTTGCCGGCGTCGGTTCTCCGAGCCCGCTGACAGCCACGGGCTCGGAAACCGGACGCCGGCAAAAATTGAGCGTCCGGTTTTCGGCCCGACAGCCGCGGGCCAAATTCAAAATTTATATTATTTTTTTTTTATACTTTTTTTTACTTTGGGGACCTCCGACTTAATATCGCTATGATATTAAGTCGGAGGGTGCACAGAAAAGCAGTTTTTACTGCTTTTCTGTGCATTTCCCTGGCGCCGGAAGAAATTAGCGCCGACCTTTGGGCGGCGCTAATTTCTTAGAGTAAAATGTGCGGCTTGGCTGCACATTTTACTTACTGGATCGCTCGGGAATACCTAATAGGGCCATCAACATGCATTTGCATGTTGAGGGCGCTATTAGGTGCCGCGGGTGGGCCGCGTGTTTTCCTCCCCTTACTGAATAAGGGGTAAGGGAAAACTCGCGTCCAGAGCAGGGTGACAGTGCGCTCCGACGGAGCACACTTTACTGGATCGACCTGTAAGTGACTTTGGGGTGAGTCTCTTTCTCTCTCTGTGCCTCATTTCTAATTCCAGCTCTGTCAGTGACTCTCCCTGTGTCCCTGGTTGAATCCCTTTAACTCCCTGTGCCTCAGTTCTGATCCCAGCTCTGTCACTGACTCTCTGTGACCCTGGGGTGAGTACCTTTATCTCCCATAAGAACATAAGAAATCACTATGCTGGGTCAGACCAAGGGTCCATCAAGCCCAGCATCCTGTTTCCAACAGTGGCCAATCCAGGCCATAAGAACCTGGCAATTACCCAAAAACTAAGTCTATTCCATGTAACCATTGCTAATGGCAGTGGCTATTCTCTAAGTGAACTTAATAGCAGATAATGGACTTCTCCTCCAAGAACTTATCCAATCCTTTTTTAAACACAGCTATACTAACTGCACTAACCACATCCTCTGGCAACAAATTCCAGAGTTTAATTGTGCGTTGAGTGAAAAAGAACTTTCTCCGATTAGTTTTAAATGTGCCCCATGCTAACTTCATGGAGTGCCCCCTAGTCTTTCTACTATCCGAAAGAGTAAATAACCGATTCACATTAACCTGTTCTAGACCTCTCATGATTTTAAACACCTCTATCTTATCCCCCCTCAGCCGTCTCTTCTCCAAGCTGAAAAGTCCTAACCTCTTCAGCCTTTCCTCATAGGGGAGCTGTTCCATTCCCTTTATCATTTTGGTCGCCCTTCTCTGTACCTTTTCCATTACTGTAGTACTTTTGTGTCTGTCCTATAACCTGTGCTGGAGGCTGCTCCAGGTGTACACCGCCCTCTCAGTGGGAGATTACTATCCCACCCTCCTTTTGAGTTACTCTCCCTCCAGCTTCATTTCATGACTCCTTCCCTTGAAGGAAAATGCCTCCTTCTGATTCCCTGTTGGTCTGCTAGATATTATGAATGAGTACATCTCACAGCTGGTCCTGGGCCTCTAGAATTATTTCTCACTTCCAAAGTAATCCCATACCCCGTCTTCTCCCCCCAAGAAACAAAAGTTGTCAAAATGTCTACTAGTCCATTTCTATTTTGTGTCTAGCGTTGCTCATGCCAGCTAACATATCTCACCTGTCATAGTAACATAGTAATGACGGCAGAAAAAGACCAAATAGTCCATCCAGTCTGCACAGCAATCTTCTTATGATAGTAACTTCCACTCCATGCAGGTTAAACCCATTCCTTCTGTTAAGGGCAGTAACTGCTGCTCTGTGCAGGTTACCCCCATGCCTTCTGTTAAGGGTAGTAACTGCTGCTCTGTGCAGGTTACCCCCATGCCTTCTGTTAAGGGCAGTAACTGCCGCTCCATGCAGGTTACCCCCATGCCTTCTGTTAAGGGTAGTAACTGCCGCTCCATGCAGGTTACCCCCATGCCTTCTGTTAAGGGTAGTAACTGCCGCTCTGTGCAGGTTACCCCCATGCCTTCTGTTAAGGATAGTAACTGCCGCTCTGTGCAGGTTACCCCCATGCCTTCTGTTAAGGGTAGTAACTGCCGCTCTGTGCAGGTTACCCCCATGCCTTCTGTTAAGGGTAGTAACTGCCGCTCTGTGCAGGTTACCCCCATGCCTTCTGTTAAGGATAGTAACTGCCGCTCCGTGCAGGTTACCCCCATGCCTTCTGTTAAGGGTCGTAACTGCCGCTCCATGCAGGTTACCCCCATGCCTTCTGTTAAGGATAGTAACTGCTGCTCTGTGCAGGTTACCCCATGCCTTCTGTTAAGGGTAGTAACTGCCGCTCCATGCAGGTTACCCCATGCCTTCTGTTAAGGATAGTAACTGCTGCTCTGTGCAGGTTACCCCATGCCTTCTGTTAAGGGTAGTAACTGCTGCTCTGTGCAGGTTACCCCATGCCTTCTGTTAAGGGCAGTAACTGCTGCTCTGTGCAGGTTACCCCCATGCCTTCTGTTAAGGATAGTAACTGCTGCTCTGTGCAGGTTACCCCATGCCTTCTGTTAAGGATAGTAACTGCTGCTCTGTGCAGGTTACCCCATGCCTTCTGTTAGGATAGTAACTGCTGCTCTGTGCAGGTTACCCCATGCCTTCTGTTAAGGATAGTAACTGCTGCTCTGTGCAGGTTACCCCATGCCTTCTGTTAAGGATAGTAACTGCTGCTCTGTGCAGGTTACCCCCATGCCTTCTGTTAAGGATAGTAACTGCTGCTCCGTGCAGGTTACCCCCATGCCTTCTGTTAAGGATAGTAACTGCTGCTCTGTGCAGGTTACCCCCATGCCTTCTGTTAAGGGCAGTAACTGCTGCTCTGTGCAGGTTACCCCATGCCTTCTGTTAAGGGTAGTAACTGCCGCTCTGTGCAGGTTACCCCCATGCCTTCTGTTAAGGGTAGTAACTGCCGCTCTGTGCAGGTTACCCCATGCCTTCTGTTAAGGTAGTAACTGCCGCTCTGTGCAGGTTACCCCCATGCCTTCTGTTAAGGGTAGTAACTGCCGCTCTGTGCAGGTTACCCCCATGCCTTCTGTTAAGGGTAGTAACTGCTGCTCTGTGCAGGTTACCCCATGCCTTCTGTTAAGGGTAGTAACTGCTGCTCTGTGCAGGTTACCCCATGCCTTCTGTTAAGGGTAGTAACTGCTGCTCTGTGCAGGTTACCCCAATGCCTTCTGTTAAGGGTAGTAACTGCCGCTCCTGTGCAGGTTACCCCATGCCTTCTGTTAAGGGTAGTAACTGCCGCTCTGTGCAGGTTACCCCATGCCTTCTGTTAAGGGTAGTAACTGCCGCTCTGTGCAGGTTACCCCATGCCTTCTGTTAAGGGCAGTAACTGCCGCTCTGTGCAGGTTACCCCATGCCTTCTGTTAAGGGTAGTAACTGCCGCTCTGTGCAGGTTACCCCATGCCTTCTGTTAAGGGTAGTAACTGCTGCTCTGTGCAGGTTACCCCATGCCTTCTGTTAAGGGTAGTAACTGCCGCTCTGTGCAGGTTACCCCATGCCTTCTGTTAAGGGCAGTAACTGCCGCTCTGTGCAGGTTACCCCATGCCTTCTGTTAAGGGTAGTACTGCCGCTCTGTGCAGGTTACCCCATGCCTTCTGTTAAGGGTAGTAACTGCCGCTCTGTGCAGGTTACCCCATGCCTTCTGTTAAGGATAGTAACTGCTGCTCTGTGCAGGTTACCCACATGCAATCTTTTCTTCATTCCCATCCTCTAACATTTAGGGAGCCACAGTGTTTATCCCATGCCCCTTTGAAATCTTTCACCATTTTTGTCTTCACCACTTCCTCTGGAAGGGTATTCAAGGCATCCACCACCCTCTCCATGAAGAAATCTTTCCTGACCTTGGTTTTGAGCTGTCCCCCTTGAAGTTTCATTTCATGACCCCTAGTTCTACTGATATCTTTCCAATGGAAAAGGTTTGTAGATTGTGCATCATTGAAACCTATCTGAAAATCTGTATCTTATCTCTCCTGCAACTCCTCTCCTCCAGGGTATAGATATTTAGGTCCTTCAACCTCTCCTCATAAGTCATTTGATGGAAACCCCCCACCATTTTGGTCGCCCTTCTCTGGATCGCCTCCATCCTGTCTCTGTCCCTTTTGAGATACGATTCCCAGAACTGAACACAGTACTCCAGGTGAGGCCTCACCAAGGACCTGTACAAGGGGATAATCACGTCCCTTTTCTTACTCGATATTCCTCTCTCTCTATGCAGCCCAGCATTCTTCTGGCTTTAGCTATCGCCTTCTCACATTGCTTTGCCTTCTTCATATCGTTAGACACTATCACCCCAAGGTCTCTCTCCTGCTCCGTGCACACCAGCCCTTCACCCCCCATCGAATACAGTTCTTTCGGATTTCCACTCCCCAGATGCATGACTCTGCACTTCTTGGCATTGAATCCCAGCTGCCAGATCTTCGACCACTCTTCCAGCTTCCTTACATCCTGCCTCAATCTCTCCTCTCCTTCCGGCTCTGTGTGCACTCTGCAGCAGAGTGCACACAGAGCCGTCACAAACGCGGCATCCACCCTCCCCTCTCTTATTGCATAAGGAACAGGGGATCGGTGTATCCCTTCCCTTCTTCCACTGCTCCTGGCAGCTGCGGGGTGGAAGAGGCAGCGCCCGCAGCTGGCACTGCCGTCCCAGCTGCGGGCGCTGCCTGTCCCTCCAGGAGGCTGATCTCGTATGAGTGCTGGCTTAGAGGGAGAGCGGCAAGGAAGACCCCACTGTCCTCACTCTCTCTCTCTCTCTTCTCTCTCCCCTTCCCTTTTGGTCTCCCGTGCTTCCTGCCTCTTCTCTCCCTCTCCCTTCCTCTTGCAGGACGAGCTTACAGCCCAGAGTTCTACTATGACACCCCCAGTCCGGTGAAAGCTCAGAAGCAGCCCAAGGACTTCTCGTACGTCCTGCAGTGGACGCAGAGGGAGCCCGACGCGGTGGACCCCGTGACGAGCTACAAGCTGGACGTCCGGCAGGTAAGAAGTCAGAGGAGGAAAGCTTCCCGGTCTCCCTCTGCCTTTGGGAGCTCCCCCTTCCTTGGTGCTTTCCAAGCGCTCATGCAAAATGGCTGATTGTGTTTCTGTAAAAAGTCACAAATGCATTGTGTGAGGGACGGACTTGGGAAGGTATTTGAGTGCCTTTCCAGCCCGTACATCTGCTAAGGGTTTTGTGTTTACTTGACTGTGTGGGGAATTGTGAGCAGAGCGAGAAGGGCCAGGGGAAAGGCCTAGACAGCAGGATTTGCGGTTACATGAAGAGTGTGCCTGAGATTAAATGAATAAGAAGGTGTCGCCATCGTTGCTTCCTGGCTGCTGTCTTTGTGTATTTCTGTGGATTAGGCTGGTAGTACAGGCATTCAGGCCTGTGCTCCATGACACACAGGGTAAATCTCTGCAGGTCAGAGCCCAGTTATCATGAGCCCACCCCCACTATGCCATGGGTTATATGGACAGTGAACAGGACGTGGTGCTTTTGCAGACTAGAGAGTCATGAGCATGTTTCAGCCTGTCCTGACGTGGAAAGGTTTCAGATGAGCTGAGAAGAAACTTCCTGCCTGAAGGCTTGGACAAAGCGGGCTGGAAAGGGGAGGCCTGAGGCTCGCGGGAAGGTGGCTCATGCGTATGACCCTCTGCCATGCAGGCCGCTCTGCTTCAGGCCCAGGACGAAACGGCATGATCAGCTGTCCCTTGTATCACCATAGCTGCGTCAAAACATGGCCACGACTCAGGCGGGCCTCTTCTGTTTACTGTTAAGCATTTTTGCTTTCAAGATTTGCTGACCGCATGAAAGAAATGAATAAGCCATTTCCTGAATGTTCATTCATCTGCTCAAGAGAAGAAGACTGGTAGCAAATGGTGTGCAGAGCATGGCAGACCTTTACCACAACCCTCACTGTGTATGCGGTATGAGTGCCTTAGCTGTCAATGCACAGCAGGCACCCCAAAAACTGTCTCACTGAACTTGTGGAAAACACCTTAAGACTTTGTTTCCCATAGACACAGAATGGAAAACATCCTTAACAAATGCTGCCCTTAGAGTGAAGATCAATGTGTGATCATGTGACCTCCCCCCACACTTATTGTGGTAATGCTCTGGATGTGGCACACTGCAGTCTGGTATTCCTGTGTTAACGCTTTGGATGTGACATTCTGCAGTCTAGTATCCCTGTGGTAATGCTCTGGATGTGACACTGCAGTCTGGTATTCCTGTGGTAATGCTCTGGATGTGACACACTGCAGACGGGTATTCCTGTGGTAATGCTCTGGATGTGACACTGCAGACTGGTATTCCTGTGGTAATGCTCTGGATGTGACACACTGCAGACGGGTATTCCTGTGGTAATGCTCTGGATGTGACACTGCAGACTGGTATTCCTGTGGTAATGCTCTGGATGTGACACGCTGCAGTCTGGTATTCCTGTGGTAATGCTCTGGATGTGACACTGCAGACTGGTATTCCTGTGGTAATGCTCTGGATGTGGCACACTGCAGTCTGGTATTCCTGTGGTAATGCTCTGGATGTGACACACTGCAGTCTGGTATTCCTGTGGTAATGCTCTGGATGTGACACACACTGCCGGTCTGGTAATGCTCTGGAGACACACTGCAGTCTGGTATTCCTGTGGTAAGCTCTGGATGTGCACACCTGCATCTGGTATTCCTGTGGTAATGCTCTGGGATGTGGCACACTGCAGTCTGGTATTCCTGTGGTAAGGCTCTGGATGTGCACACACTGTCAGTCCTGGTAATTCCATGTGGTATAATGCTCATGGATGTTGACCACCTGCAGTCTGGGTATTCCTGTGGTAATAGCTGTCTGGATGTGCACACTGCAGTCTGGTATTCATGTAGGTATGCTGTGTGATGTGACACTGCAGTCTGGTTATTTCCTGTAAGGTAATGTCTGTGGATTGACACACTGCAGTACTGGTATTCCTGATGGTAATGCCTATGGATGTGACACGGCAGTCTGGTATTCCTGGGGTAATGCTCTGATGTGACACACTGCAGTCTGGTACTTCCTGTGGTCATTGCTCTGGAGTGTGGCACACTGCAGTTCCTGGTATTCCTGTGGTAATGCTCTGGATCGTGACACATGCAGTCTGGTATTCCTGTGGTAATGCTTGGATGTGACACCTGCAGTCTGGTATTCCTGTGGTAATGCCTTCTGGATGTACACTGCAGTCTGGTATCCTGTGGTAATGCTCTGGATTGTGACAACTGCAGTCTGGTATTCTGTGGTAATGCTCTGGATGGTGACAACTGCAGTCTGGTATTTCCTGTGGTAATGCTCTGGATGTGCACCACTGCAGTCTGGTATTCCTGTGGTAATGCTCTGGATGTGACACCATGCAGTTGGTATTCTGTGGTAATGCTTCTGGATGTGACACTGCAGTCTGGTATCCAGTGATAATGCTCTGGATGTGACACAGCTGCAGTCTGGTATTTCCTGTGGTAATGCTCTGGATGTGACACACTGCAGTCTGGTATTCCTGTGGTAATGTCTCTGGATGTGACACTGCAGTCTGGTATTCCTGTGGTATATGCTCTGGATGTGACACTGCAGTCTGGTATTCCTGTGGTAATGCTCTGGATGTGGCACACTGCAGTCTGGTATTCCTGTGGTAATGCTCTGGATGTGACACTGCAGTCTGGAATTCCTGTGATTATGTTCTGAATTTGGTATTATGCAGTCTAGGACATGCTTTGGCGATGTGAGTTGTACATCTTTATGGAATACAGAGGTTAATTCAGCATCAAACAGCGGAGGATCAGCTATAAAAGGTCCGGCGAAGCAGTAACGTGTGATAGATGGGGAAAATGATTCCATTAGCAGAGAGTAAACTCCATTACTGTCAATCTTCCCCGTCCATCCCAGGGCTGTTTGCTTAATTAGTTAAGCAGGTTGTCCTCTTGGTGTAATTGATGCAGAGACCCTGGTGTGATTTTAATGAGAGCAGCCCAGTGGTGGGGAGGGGGGAAGGTTTTATTACCTTGTTCTTGCAGGGTATGAGAATCCTGACGGTAGGAGTACAGCGCAGATGGCAGCAGATGCTGGAGAACCTGCCATTAAAGGACCCGGGCGCAGTGGGCTCTGTGCTGACCATGCTGGGAGGGGATTTATGTGGCATTCGGAACATTAGTGACACGTTTGGAAGGATTGTCAGTGGCCAGAGGAGCTGCTGCCTGCATATTAAAACAGATTCCTGCCAGGATCCGCATGCTTGCTAGCTCTCTCTGTCACAGTCTCCCACTACCTCGGACGCTCTCTCCCCATTAACACTGCGTCCCAGTCTTTCTTACTGTCTGTACTTGACACAGTCTGTTCATGCTCCTTCACTAGCTCCCGTTCTTAAAGTCTCTTTCTCATGGCCACTGGTAGTACTGTGTGGGGTCGGGAGACCTGGTCGTGGGGGTCATTCTCTGTGTGGGATGGTAATATGTGGGATAATGCGTCCTGATCGGGGGGGAGGGGTTATTTACAGTGTAAGAAGTTGCTCTGTGGGGTCGGGAGACCTGGTTGTGGGGGTCAGTCTCAGTATGGGATGGTAGTGAGTGGGGTCAGGAGTCCTGGTCGTGGGGTCAGTCTCAGTATGGGATGGTAGTGAGTGGGGTCAGGAGTCCTGGTCCTGGGGGTCAGTCTCAGTATGGGATGGTAATGAGTGGGGTCAGGAGTCCTGGGGTCAGTCTCAGTATGGGATGGTAATGAGTGGGGTCAGGAGTCCTGGTCGGGGTCAGTCTCAGTTGGGATGGTAATGAGTGGGGTCAGGAGTCCTGGGTGGGGTCAGTCTCAGAATGGATGGTAGTGAGTGGGATCAGGAGTCAAGGCCCTGGGGTCAGTCTCAGAATGGGTATGGTCGTGGGTCAGTCCTCCAGTCTGGGCTGGTAATTGAGTGGGGTCAGGAGTCCTGGTCCTGGGGGTCAGTCTCAGTATGGGATGGTAATGAGTGGGGTCAGGAGTCCTGGTCCTGGGGGTCAATCTCAGTATGGGATGGTAATGAGTGGGGTCAGGAGTCCTGGTCGTGGGGTCAGTCTCAGTATGGGATGGTAGTGAGTGGGGTCAGGAGTCCTGGTCCTGGGGTCAGTCTCAGTATGGGATGGTAGTGAGTGGGGTCAGGAGTCCTGGTCGTGGGGTCAGTCTCAGTATGGGATGGTAGTGAGTGGGGTCAGGAGTCCTGGTCCTGGGGTCAGTCTCAGTATGGGATGGTAGTGAGTGGGGTCAGGAGTCCTGGTCCTGGGGTCAGTCTCAGTATGGGATGGTAGTGTGTGGGGTCGGGAACCCTGGTCGTGGGGGTCAGACACAGAGTTGGACAGCAGTGGGTGGAGTCAGGAGTCCTGGTCGTGGGGGTCAGTCTCAGTATGGGATGGTAGTGATTGAGGTCGGAAGTCCTGTCGTGGGGGTCAGTCTCAATATGGGATGGTAGTGTGTGGGGTCGGGAGTCCTGGTTGTGGTTAATACCCTTAACAGAAGGCATGGGTGTATCCTGCATGGAGCGGCAGTTACTACCCTTAACAGAAGGCATGGGGGTATCCTGCATGGAGCGGCAGTTACTACCCTTAACAGAAAGCATGGGGTATCCTGCATGGAGCGGCAGTTACTACCCTTAACAGAAGGCATGGGTGTATCCTGCATGGAGCGGCAGTTACTACCCTTAACAGAAGGCATGGGGTAACCTGCATGGAGCGGCAGTTACTGCCCTTAACAGAAGGCATGGGGTAACCTGCATGGAGCGGCAGTTACTGCCCTTAACAGAAAGCATGGGGTATCCTGCATGGAGCGGCAGTTACTACCCTTAACAGAAGGCATGTGGGTAACCTGCACGGAGCGGCAGTTACTACCCTTAACAGAAGGCATGGGGTAACCTGCATGGAGTGGCAGTTACTACCCTTAACAGAAGGCATGGGGTAACCTGCATGGAGTGGCAGTTACTACCCTAAACAGAAGGCACGGGGTTAACCTGCACGGAGCGGCAGTTACTGCCCTTAACAGAAGGTATGGGGTAACCTGCATGGAGCGGCAGTTACTACCCTTAACAGAAGGCATGGGGGTAACCTGCACGGAGCGGCAGTTACTACCCTTAACAGAAGGCATGGGGGTAACCTGCATGGAGCGGCAGTTACTACCCTTAGCAGAAGACATGGGGGTAATCTGGAAGGATCATAAAGAAATTGCTGGGTAGATTAGATGGACCATTGGTCTTTTTCTGCCGTTATTTCTATGTTAATTTGGAGTTACACGATTTAAGTCTTGGCCCTGCACCAGAATGCTCATGCTTTGCCCCTTATATTTTGCTCATGCATGGGCATAAATTACAGCTTTTAAAATCCGCATTGCTTACCTGTGGCTCACATATGTGCGTTTATGGGCATTGTAGCGCCTGCAATGCTATTAAAATCGGCCCCTTGAGTTCTAGCTGTTACCAGAACTGAACTGTGGTGCTGTTCTGAGTCCTCTCTTAGCTCGTCCCGCTCTGCTCTAGAGCAGCTCTGTATTTGGGCCGACTGTACAACAGAAGAAATAGTTGTTGGCATGGAAAGTGTTCCAGAGGTTTCCCCAAAGATAGCGAGGTCTTTATGCTGCTACGCTGGCTTCTTTCCAGCCACGCATGATGGACTCGATATTTCCCAGACAATAAGAAACCAGAGTCATTAGTGATTTTCTATGGGACATTAAGCTAGCTAGTGGCTGCTTCACGCAACACTAATTAATGCCTGATATGTTCACAGGGAGATATATGCATGGTCATAAGACGGGAAAAGAAATGGAAGCAATACTGTTTGTACATTAGTGTTTTACATCACAGCTGAACGTGTGAGTTTATTATCAGAGCTAATGAATGTTATTAGCAGTTTGCTGTATGTATTAATATCAACCATTTCCGAGCAGTGAGTGTATGCTCTGTGGTACTGTACAATGATTGCTATAACATAGCACTACAGTAACAGAAGCCACATGGGGTGCTTGAGGTACTGAGAGCGTACTCTGTGCCATGCAAATATTGGGATAACTCAGTGTTTAAGTAGCATTAGCAGTATGGGAGGCTACAGGTGCTGAGAGTACTCTTTGCTGTACAGAGATGGGGATGGGACATTTCCCTCTGGAAGGCTCCTAAATTCAAGTCTGTTCCAGTTAAGAAAAGAGGGCAGAGGTTTTTTTTTTCCCAGTATATCCTCATGATTTTCCCTTTGGAAATCTTGCTGCATGCACCAGGAAGTATGCAAGGAGATTTTAAAATGCAATCTATGCCTGTGGTATGCCTCCCCTGACTGGACCTCATTCATTTTTACCCGCAGTAAGGGGGACAATGATCAGACCATGTTTTTATAGGGCTAGGCGCAGGTTTACTCATGTGAAACTGTCTGTGACCCCCCTCGCTGCACACACGAATAGTATATGCATTTCCACTGCATGCAACAGCAAACCACACACAAAACACAGAATGGAAGTTGTGACACAGCACACATGCAGTCACAAATGACAGAGACATGAGCATGCTCCTCAGAGGATGTGACCTCAAAATCAGGAGCGGGCCTTGACCAGAGAAGACGAGACGGGTGGACTGTTACTGGAGCAGGATCAGGGTGTCTTCTGCTTGTGATGGCCACCTTCTCCTTGGGTTCAGTCCTCAGGTCCTGCTGGCCAACAGGACTTGGAGAACAGGAATCACAAGGCACACATGGAGACATGAAAGCATCCACAGCAGCCTGGTTTCTTGGGTCTCAAGATGGTGAAAATGCCGTAAGTTAGATTGGGGAGCTGATTGAGGAGGACAATGTCGGAGTCCTTGAGCCAGGTCTCTGTGACGTGCAGATTTCCGGCTTACAATCAATCAAGAGATCATTGAGGATTATGGTTTTTTTTAGAGAGTGACTGGGCATTGAAGAGAATTATAGATAAGGTTGTGAGTCCTAAGAATTGTGTAAGTGGGGAAATGAGGATGGGGAGAAGGGATTTATGATGTGCGGGAAGGTTGTGATGGATAGGGCGGGGAACTCTGCGGGTGGGGTAGTGGATGAGCGGGATCGGGAGGTTTGGGTAGCTAGCCATTATTGGGTTCGAGTGGGTGCAGTCTACGACCGTGGACCAGAGTGCTGGCAGCAGATGAGTTAGCAAGAGGGGGAGGGGGAGTGCTGCCAGGAGAGGTTGGAGTGAGCAGAAAATCTATCGTGTTAGGGACTTCGGATGTAGGCGTATGGTAAGGAACAACACATAAGAATGTAGCGCAGGTTACAGGTGTGAGGAAATCAGATGTGCAGACAGGGAGCACTGTGTGCGTTTGAAGGCCTAACGAGCTAGTACTGTTACATGGTTTGAACAGAATTATTAACACTGTACGAAGAGGTTATAAACAGGTGGTAGCATTAATGATGAATTACCTTGGGTAAACGGATGAGTTATTTTCAAATCAATTTCCAACTAAATACCATATACACATATATATACAGTGAAGATGAATGATGGCAGCGAGAAGATTGACAATCTGAGCAAGACACAGTAGTGGCATAGAGGTGCAGTTGTAGTTCTAGACCAGGGAAAAAATGTTCAGCCTTGCAGTGCAATACCAGAGAAGGAAAGGGAAGCAGGGGAGGTGTGATCCGGCTTAGGGGAGCAGACAGGGGAGCACAAAGGGGCGCACTAAGGGGAAGGCCCTTTGTTGTGCCCTTTCGGCGCGCGACGCATGGAGCACAGCGCCTGGATGCGGTTGCCGCTCTTAAAGCCGAGTCGTTGCTGGATGCTGATGTCACGTGCGCGTTGGGCCGCCGAAAGGCTGGGGGGCACGGCCAGGTGCTTCGCGGGTGGAGGTGTGTCTTGGGACCAGCTTTGAATCCGGAGCAGGTAGGCCTTAGAGTCTGGCGGTAGTGGACAGCGGATGGGGACGGCGAGGGCCTTACCCCGATGGGCTGTGCGCCAGGTGCGCAGGCCTGTTCGCCGTCTGGGACATCCGATGGCTGTCAGGTTGGAAAGGGGGGCGCCTGGATGCGGTCGCTGTTCTTAAAGCCGAGTCATCGCTGGATGCTGATGTCAAGGGCGCGCCGGGCCGCCGATAGGCCGGGGGGCGCGGCCAGGTGCTTCACGAATGGAGGTATGCCTTGGGACCGGCCTTGATTCTGGAGCAGGTAGGCCTTAGGGTCCGGCGATAGTGGACGGTGGATGGGGACGGCAAGAGCCTTACCCCGATGGGCTCTGCACTGGGTGCGCGGGTCTGTTCGCCGTCCGGGACGTCTGATGGCTGTCGGGTTGGAAAGGGTCTGTCGGGTCAGAAAGGGCTGTCGGGTTGGAAAGTTATCTAGGACGAAGCAGGAACAAGAAGGCCAGAGAGTAGGACCAAACAGGACCAGAGTCTGAAACCATGAAGTAGGACCAAGTCTTGGACCAAGCTGTGGCAAATTGTGAGACAGGAATATAATGGAGACCAAACAGGAAGAAGATGGCTACCAGTGGGAGCGTCAGGCCATAGAGCAGGAAGGACCTGACAGATATTCCAAGAGGCCCACTGAGGTCCTCTGCTGGCAGGAGGCAAGAACTGCTCAACGGCTCCTCACAAGCAATGGCCATATAGGGGGCAATTTTTTAAAACTATGTGGGCACGTTCAAGTGCAGGTTTTGCATCAGTTCTGAGAGGGAAAACAGGTGCCCAACTTCCCTTTGAAAAATGCCCCAAGGGAAAAGTGCGTGCAGAAATCTGCACCTGCTGAGAACCAAGATGGCTGCTGCACCGTGAGTACGGGAACCCCTTAGCTCCGAGGTTTTTCTTATAACTTTCTTTCCTTACTGAATTTCCTTACATATTTCCCTATGCCGCATTCGAAAAGGAAAGCTAAGATTCAAGAGGCTCTTACCTCAACACCCAATACCTCTTGACGACCATGAATTGAGGAGGTATTCCGTTCCGCGCAGCAGACACCGGAGAGCGAGGCCGCTGGCGTCGGTGACGGAGAGCGGCCGCCCGACGCCCTGGCCGAGGAGGTGTCACTCAGCCCCGGAGCACCAGCAGTTCCATCCTTGCCCTATAAGCCTCTGAATGAAGAGGGAATGGAACAGCGGGAAACAGCGCCGTGGCTTTTACCATCTCTTAGCCTTGATGTCTCCCAGAGAAGAGAAGGGGAAATCCCATCGACTTCGGAGAGCCCGTTGAATCAGGGCTCCAGGGACAACAATGGCGTAGCACGGCAAAAAGAAGCAGGCATGGATGGCCTAATGCAGCAAGGAGGTAAGGAGCCTGAGTTCCAGGTGGTGTTACCTTTGATGAAAATGCCGGAGAAAATAACTCTTACTGAAATTTGGAAGGTTTTGGCAAAGATAAGAACAGCGATTAATGATTTAACAACGGCTGTAAAACGCAATATGGAGGGAACTCAAATTTTGGAAAATAAAGTTCTAGCTGTTGAAAACTCTTTGAATAAAGTGGAAACTGAAATTAAGGACATAAAAGATGTACAAGCAAATCTTATAAAATCAGAAAATATGATAACGAAGAAGATGGATTTCTTAGAAAATGAGATGAGAAGAAACAACCTCAGATTTTTGAACTTTCCAAAGACAAAGTGGGTGAACCCAAAAGATCTTTTGAAAAGCTACCTGAGTAACATTCTGGATTTTTCAGAAACAAACATACCAGAGATTTCCAAGATATACTATCTACCTGGAAAAGAAATAAACTTACAGCAAGAGGAACAGGATAATATTGCCTTTGACAATCTTTCTGATTTTTTGGAAAAGTCTTATGAAGCTAAAATTGAATTAAGCGCTACCTTGCTTGTGACTTTTATGCAGGCTATGGATAGAGATAATATACTGAGAAAGTCCTTTAGGAAACATAGACAGTTTTCTATGGAGCTCAAATAAAAGAGTTTTTCCAGATATAACTAAAAGAATATAGGAGAAAAGAAAAGTATTTCTATCAATGAAAAATGAGGTGCTTCTTAGAGACTCCAAATATTATTTAAGATTTCCTTTTAGGTGTATTTTAATACATCAAAATGACAGATATATCTTTTCCGATCCAGACCAGCTACGTGTATACTTAGACTCCCACTCCTAATAAGCTGCAAAAGGTGTTGGTTAATATAGTTACCTGTTGCGTGACACGGTGTTACAGTCTTATTGTTATGATGGATATTGTTTTCCTATGATTCCGCTTACTAAATTGGTTCTCCCAATTATTCCTATAATATTTTATTTAAATTTGTTCTTATAAAAGATGTTACTTTAATTATATTTCAATTATTTTCTGTTAACATTGTTTTCAATGTATTTGAAATTGAAACTTCAATAAATATAAAATTTAAAAAAAAAAAAAGAAATCTGCACCTGCTTTGTGTGTGGATATTTTTATGGGCAAAAACAGCACACCTGGTTTTAAAATTGCAAAACTACATGCATTGTTGCCCCACCCAGGAATGACTGTATGAGGACGACCTTCTGGCCCCTCCAGGAGTTATTGGGGCAGCAGGAATTCCATAAACTGCCCCTCATGGAATAGCTCTCTTAGTTTTTTCTGCCCATGAGCTCTTAAAGCCCATGGGACCTTCTCTGCTTATTTCACTGCTGGGAATTTGGTATCCCCTGCCTGCTGGCCTTTTGAGATCGTTCAGGTCAGTCTTGGTGCAGAACTGCTAATCTCAGACTGCTCTGGGACGTGTCACTTTTCATTGTTTCCAGTCGCTCTTAAATCAGGACCCCAAACTGCTTTTCTTAGGGAAATCAACAACTCACAAGTCCATGCAGTGGGGTAAAACCGAGGCTGGCAACCCTGTGGTAAACAGGTCTGGTTTTCAGGCTTACCAAAACACATAAATGGATGATAAAGGTGAGCTTCTGAATTAGAAATAAATCTTATGAATATTCCCTGTGGACAGCCTGCAGTCCCTGAGGACTGGATCGCAGTCTTCAAGCTTTCCTTTGAAAGCGATCTGTAACAGACTGATGGGTTACGTGGTTTCCGATTCGACACAGCACAACAGGTGGGCTGCAGCTGATTAAGGCATCCATTGTCCTACTAATGAGCTTTCTGTCAATCTTGCCACCTGCTTCATGTCTGCATTTCATTACCTGCGAATCCTGAGCCCTGCTGGGATGAGATATGGGTAGAAAAAGCCTAACATTCAAATGCATGACCTGAGTCAGCCATGGAGATAGGAGGAGACATCTCCTGGTTTGAACCCTTGGGTTGCTGCCTTAAAAGGAAAGGAATATTAGGAAACGGTAATGTGCAAATTAGTTTTGCTGATGCATTGTGGAAGAAATGGGCCAAGGACTGTCACTGACTTGTGATCTAGGAGTCAGAAAAATCTTGCTATGTGATCTCAGTGCTTTGGTTTCTCATTCCACTACAGTAGAGCAATAAAAGGACTCAGTCTCCAGGCTTCTCCCTCCCACTTTCTCCCCAATGCCCCACTGAATATGATCCATCCAGTCTGTCCACATTCCCTTCCAGTTGCACAACCACTGACTTTTCTTGATCTTCAGCTTATCCCCGGTCCCTGTCCTCCTTTATCCCAAGTATCTACTATTTTTTTTGTACAAAATCAAGCAGAAGCTGTTTCATCTCGTAACAAGTAATGAGATACTCTATACAGCAAATAAGTAGGAACACTTGTAGTCCTGGTTCAGAAAGGAATATGTGTTTCCTAACATCATGTTGGGTCTTGGGTTGTTACTGGTTCAGCGGAAAGAGTGCATCTTAACCCCATGCTAGGATACTGGATCAGTGCTGGCTTAAAGACAAGATGGCCCCTAACACCATCCTTGGATACTGGGTCAGAGGAAGGAGTGTCTCCTTCACTATGCTGGGTCGCCGGTACAGCTTTTTGCTGCACCTTTGGAGATTTTCATTTCAAGTTCTGATCGTGTTGAACGCTACTTTCCTTATACCCATAGTAAATGCTGAGCACAGGCATGACACAGAGGCAGTGGATACATATAATGTATTCAAAAATGGGACGTGAAGGGGCATGAAGGCTAGGTTTGACTTAAAATGTGCTTGGCTTAGCCAGCCAAAATCTGGACTACTAAATCAGGCATTCTGCCATGTACTGAAAAGGCACGCCATATTTTCTAGAAGAATTCTTGAATCATTTGTGGAACTACAGGAGGAATCTGGATTACCCAGGAGGAGATTGCTTGAAAAGAAGGGGTTATCACAAGGAGGAATTTACAGGGATCACGTGGAGGAAGGGCAGATACAATCTTTTCAGAAAGGGACTGACAGAAAATTTGCAAGGGCTGAGATCCATCTGGGAGAGTGATTTGGATAAGGAGATAATAAGAGTGAGAGAAAGTGTTAACCATTTAGAAAGACTTATGCTGAAGACATAGTCATTGCTTAACATTTTTTTAAATTTTTATTTTATTTATATCCGCTTTTTCAGACCCTTCAAAACGGATTACATTTAGGTACAAATGGCATGGTTTGTCCACAAATTCAAGAGTTTTGACAGGAAATTGTAATATTTATGGAGCAAGGAGCTGAGCATGGGGTCAAGAGACCTGAAATAGGTGCTTTCAGGGACTGACCATGGGGATTAAATACTGGGATTATGGGAAGGTCATTAGTGTAGAACAGTTCAGTTCTTGGCTTTGGAAAGAGATGTTTAAATATCTTCTGTCCATCTATCTGTCCATCCATCTATCTGTCTGTCTATCTATCTATCTACAGTATATAACAATTTTGCAAGGCAGTTCTCTCCTGTTCCTTTGGGTTTCTAGATGAACCTGGACAGGCATCTGGCAACCTGAACTTCCATTTTCAACCACCCCAAGATGCTTCCCCATGGTTTTATATTCCCTCTCATCTTATTTTAACCCAATTATTGCAGCAACAGTCCTCAGCTGTGGACTATGTAGGGGGATTCCTTCCAGAGCAGTGCAATCATGGGCCCTAAATCCAACCACTAGGTGTCAGTGTTGCCCATGGACCGTGACTCCCCTCCCCCTCTGCAGCATCCCCAGCACAGGTGACTCAGGGAGCAGAAGACACGAACCAGAAAATGAACCCGAGTCCCTCCAGGTCAACCCACATTCAAATATATTTAAAGAATGGTGTGATGCGATGGCTATCATGGCCTCTTTTGAAGAGCTAATTGTGAGAATGAAGGGCAAATCTATAGACTATGGTGGAGCTCTTTCTGTTTGCACTGCAATGTGTCTTGAATTTTAATAACAAGTGAGGAGGCGTAATGTACCCATTAACAATGAGTGTCGTATTCTTGTTGGAGTGGATTTATTGTGTAGGCAAGAAGGGTGTCGGAGGTTAAAGGAAGATGCCTGGGATGGAGGGATTGATGAGATTAGAAGTGTCTTTATCATACTGGAGTGGTGTTATACCTTGTTATTGAGTAATTGTTGATGGGCCATTAATTCAAACAGTTTTACACAGGTAAATGTGTAAAAATGCACTTTGATTACTGGCTCTCTGCCTCCCACTCCCCCATTTAGGTAAAAATATGGCAGCGCACGGAATTTTACCTGCACAATAAAATGAGCAGGGACAGGTCAGGGCAAAAAATTAATATGCAAATCTCTACATGTTCCTTCCAGCGTGCACTTTGTATTTGCTTTAGGTACGCCGTGAGCCATTTCCTTTTGAAAATGAGCTTGCAGCCATGCCCACTGTACTGCAACCTCCACAGGGATGCTCACTACTGTCACCTTGGGGTTAATTTTGAAAGCCCTTTATATATGTATATCATGGGGTTCATAAGTGTGAATGGCTCCTTGTAAAATGAAAGCAAGAGCAAAGGAGAAATTATTACTTACATGATAATTTATTTTTATTTAATAAGGAAAGGTGAATCCAGAACCAGTGGGTTATGCACCTCTACCAGCAGATGGAGACAGAAGAGCAAAGCTGACATCAGAGTGGCATCAGCCTTCCAGTATTCTCTGCAAAAGCCAACTGTGGACAGACTAACAAAACTTGATTATTAACAGATAACCATTCCAGTACTCAGCCAACAGGAATCACTGAACTCAGAGTGTAATAACACTAGTCTAGGGATTGACACTTACCAGTACTCCCTGGAACACAAAGTCATACAGAAGGACAATAGCACCACAATCCAGCTGCCAAAGGCAGGAAGGTGGATTCATCTGTCCTTATTAAAGAAAAGGAATTATCAGGTAAGTAGTGATTTCTCCTTTCTTAGCATATGGACAAGTGAATCCAAAACCAGTGGGATAAACCAAAGCTACTCTCAAACAGGGCGGGAGGCTGCCCACAGTCCAGTCAAAACCGCACATGCAACGGCTGCATCCTCCCGAACCTGCACATACAGGCAATAATGCCTGGAAAAGGTGTGTAAGGATGACCACATCGCAGCTCGGCAAATGTTGACGGGAGACAACATCTAACCTCCGCCCATGACACTGCCTGAACCCTAGTGGAGTGATCCCTAACCTGACTAGGCAATGGCTGTTCCGTATCCACATTTGCGGCCATGATTGCCTCCTTAATCCAGCGGGCTTTTGTAGCCCATGACACCAGCACACCCTCTTTACTCCCACCATGGAGAACAAACAGGTGATCTGTCTTCCTGAGAGGTTTAGAAACCTCCAAATACCTCAAAATATGCCTCTTGACATCCAAGGGCCATAACAGGTGATATTCCTCCATATCTCTTTTACTGTCCAAAAATGGCAGGGAAATAGACTGATTCAAGTGAAACTGAGACCACTTTTGGCAAAAAGGAAGGAATGGTACACAGCTGTATTGTCCCTGGAGTCACTCGCAGAAAACGACTCCTGGCAAGACAAGAACTGAAGTCCAAATACTCAACACGCAGAAAAAATTGCCACAAGAAATATTGCTTTCAAGGTAGGTAACCTCAAGGAAATGTTACGCATCGGCTAGAAAGTAGGGCCCACTAAATAAATCCAAAACCAGATTAAGATTCCTCAAGGTTATCGGTAACCACAAGGTAGGACGAAAATGCTTCACTCCTTTCAAGAAACGGGCCACATCTGGATGAGCTGACAAGGGTCCACCATTCACCTGACCTCGGAAACAGGCAAGAGCCACCACCTTTAATGAATTAAGGGCCAACACTTTTCTCAATCTATCCTTCAAAAATTCCAAAATGAGTGGGATCTTAAACAAACGAGGAAGAGCCCTTCGATCTTAACACCAAGTCACAAACACTTGCCACATTCACACATAGGCTAAGGAAGTGGAGAACTTTCTCGCTCATAGCAAGATGGCAATCACCGCAGTAGAATATCCACGCTTCAGCAACCAAGCCCTTTCAAGGGCCATACCATAAAACAAAATTGGGTTGGACCTTCATGAAGAACAGGTCTCTGCCATAGCAAATCCCTGTGCACTGGAAACTGGAGGGGAGAGTCCACCAGGAGCCTTCACAGATCTGCATACCATGGTCTTCGAGCCAATCTGGTACAATCAGAAGTACCATCCTCCCATGACTCTTGATCTTCCGAATCATTCTGCCCAACATGGGCCATGGGAAAAGGGCATACAGCAGCTGGTCCTCTGGCCACTCCAGCATGAGGGCATTGATCCCCCAAGACTTTGGATCTCTCAAGCAATTGAAGAAGCGAGGAACTTTCGCATTGCAAGCAGCCACCAGTAGGTTCAGAGAAAGAAGGCCCCAGTGATCATTTGATAATTCTCATTCTCCTCGATCCAGACTCTGTCTGCTGAGAAAGTCAGCTCTTACATTGTCTTTTCCTGCAATGTGCAAGGCTCAGATCTCCTGAAGATGCACATGACCATTCCATATGTTGGGCTATTTCCTGCAACACTTGCTGGCTCTTGGTTTCTCCCTGCTGATTGATGTAAGCGACAGTCATTGCATTGTCCGACCTTATCCAGACCGCTTGATCCTGCAATCTATTGCCGAATTGCAAGCATGCCAACTGGACCGCATGGGCTTCAGCCGATTGAAGTTCCTGAGAGACTCTTCTGCACTCCAGTGCTTTTGCGCTGTCATCGCCTGACAGTGAGCTCCCCAACCCTGGAGGCTCACATCTGCTTGAGTACTAGCCACTCTGGTGATCTTAGGGAAACCCCCTTTCTCAGATGATCTGCTTTTAACCACCACTGCAACTGAGGGCAAACCTCCATCAGCAGGTGGAGCCAAATTGAATAGTCTTGAGACTGTGGGCTACAACGAGACAGCTGAGTGTGCTGAAGGGGATGCATATACGCCCTCTCTCATGGCACTACCTGCAGAGTCGCTGCCATCAATCCGTGCACCTGTAGATAGGACCACACTGTCAGACGTATTGCATTCATCAATAAATGCACCTGCGCCAACAGCTTCTGAATATGGCCTTCCGGCAGAAACACCCTGCCCTATTTCATGTCGAAGTGAACGCCGAGATACTCTATTTTATTTATTTATTTATTTGTTAGTTTTTATATACTGACATTCGATCGAGATATCACATCGGTTTACATGTAACTGAACACAAATAATGTAGAGGTTGCTTATTTTACATTGTAACATAGTAACTTAAATGCTGAGGTTAGGAAGATAAATATACATACTAACTTTGCAGGTTAATTAACAAAGTAATTTAGAGAGAACATATAACGTGAAAATGAGAAGATAGATGGGGAGGGGTGGCATAGAGGAAGAAATATTTACAGTTATATTTTACAAGGGGAACCATTGGGTGGTTAATAGTGGGCTGGGAAGATTCATTTCTGAGTGGCTGGGAGGGCCTATGGGAGGGGCTAAGTCTCTGGTGGGAAGGCTTTTAGGAAGAGCCAGGTTTTGAGGTGTTTTTTGAAGATTTGCGTAGAAGATTCATTTCTGAGGAAGGGCGGTAGAGAGTTCCAGAGCGTGGGGCCGGCTCTGATATGGCTCGTTTTCGGGTAGAGGTGAGGTGCGCCGTTTTGGGGTTGGGGACGGTGAGGAGCCCGGAGTCCATAGACCTGAGGTTTCTATGTGGGGTGTATGGGAATATGGTAGAGTTTAACCAGTCCATCTTATTGTTGTTTATTTTTTTATGGATGAGTGTTAGGGTTTTATATTGGATTCTTTGGCTGATGACTATGATAGCTGAAAATTGCTCTTGGCCAGGTTCATGACCCAACCTAGCTCCTGCAACAAGGAGATCACTTTGCATGAGACCCGGAGGCTATCTTCCAGAGTCTTGGCCCGAATCAGCCAGTTGTCCAAGTACGGATATACCAGGGTCCCATCTTTACTCAATTCCACCACCACCACCATAACCTTGGAAAAAGCTCTGGGCACGGTGGCCAAACTAAAAGGTAGCGCTCGAAACTGATAATGGTGTCCTAACACCATGAAATGCAGAAATTGCTGATGCTCTAGTCGAATGGGAATATGCAGGTATGCCTCGGACAGATGCAGAGATGAGAGGAAGTCCCCCAACTGTACTGCCATTATTACTGACTGCAAGGTTTCCATGTGAAAATAAGTCACACACAAATGACGGTTGATTCCTTTCAGATCCAGGATGGGACGAAAAGAGCCCTCCTTCTTGGGCACAACGAAATAAATGAAATATCGGTCCATATTTTCTTGACATAGGCATTGGAACCACAGTCTGCAGGCTGAGGAGTCTTGACAACATACACTCCACTGCCTATCTCTTCTGTGGAGAGTTGCAGAGAGACACCATGAGCACGTCCTGAGGAACACTGCGAAACTCCAGCACATAGCCATCCCTTATCACCTCCAGCACCCACTGGTCTGTCATGATCTTGACCCACCTCCAATAAAAAAGAGAGAGGTGACCTATCTCCTGACTCCGGATGTGGGTCAGCACACCTTCATTGGGATGCTCGGGGTGCTCCACTACCGGAGCCTGTGCCCCGTCTGGGCTGCCTGGGATGAAAGGACTGAGATCTACCCAAAGTTCGAGTCCTCTGAAATGCCGCTCCTCTGTAGGGTCGAAAACGTCTGAGCCCCTTAGTACTACCTGTCATGCAGAAGGATCGCGGTGTCTGTTTCTTATCCTCTGGTAATTGAGGAACCGAGGACTCACCTCACTTATCGGCCATTTTCTCCAGCTCACTCCCAAATAAGAGTGAACCTTTAAAGGGCAACTTCGTAAGGTTACGTTTTGAGGTTGTATCGGCTGACCAATTTCTCAGTCATAGCCGACGCCTAGCTGCTATTAATGAAGCCACCCCTCTGGCTGAAGTGCGGACCAAATTGCAGCCCACATCTGCCAAAAAAGGAGTTGCTGGTTCCATCACTGCCCTGGAATTTACACCAGATTCATCGATCTCCTGAGAGAACAATAAACAAGAGTGAACCACCAGGGAACAACAGGAAGCTATCTGCAAATTCATTGCCATTGCTTCAAAGGCTTGCTTAAGGATAACCGCAATTCTCCTATCCTGTGCATCCTTCAAGGCCATTCCCGCTTCTACAGGAATAGTTGTCTGCTTGGTAACAGCACACACAAGCGCATCCACCTTCGGAAAACGTAATTGCTCTCTCGCAACTTGATCCAGGGGGTACAGTCCTTTCAAGACTCATCTCCCCTTTAAAATTAGCTTTTGGGGTCCCCTATTGAAGATCAATTAATTCTTGAAAAGCCTCCATAATAGGGAATAGGCATGAGGCTTTACACAAAGAAGTCAAAATGGGATCTTTCTTTGACTCAGACATGGATTCAGCCCCAGCTATTCCCAGCATCTTCAATGTCTGGGAAATCAGAGCCGGTAACTCATTGTTTTGAAAGAACCTCAAGATAGTTCTATAAGGCTCCAATCCCGGAGGAATTTCCCCATCCTCCAAGGATTGGTCTCATCATGCATGCCATCTGGGTCCCGGCTCCAGGCATGCCCCCAATGCTTACCTGCAGCACCGGGCAAGCGGGATTTCACTGCTTGCGATCCTGACTTGTTAAGACTGGCCGGGGCCAGGGACTGCACTTGAAGGAAGGAGTGCAGTCCTTGAAAAACTTCTACCCAAGAAAAGGCAGGATCCATGCCAAAACCAGGAGGCAACTGCCCTGTGCCCACTGAATTACCTTCCCCTGCTGACAAACCAGTTAGGGGAACTCCACAAGCAGGAAACCATTCCGGCAGCTCTTTTCCCATTCCCACACCAGGCTGGGAAAGACCAGGCTTAGTAAAATCAGATGGAGATAATTTTTCCTGTGCCTCCAAACAACGCTAACACAAATCAGAGGGAACGCCAGGCTGAGATGCCTGAATATGACAAGCAACACATAGGGCAAGGTGGTTAGACTTCTTTGCTGTGGGCATCATCAGTCTGCCAATACACCCTAACAGGCATCTGACACTTATATAGGCACAGTGCAAAACACTGTGCCTATATAAGTGCCCAAACTGAGCTCCTCCAAGGCACTCAGATAATGCACGCAAAAAGGTGCGTGCTCATGTGTGCATGCACAAATGGGCGCCCTTGTAGGTGCTCCTATGCGCCTAACTAGGTGCCCAACAAGGTGCCCAACCAAACGTACAACGGGCTGTACAGTCGAGCACACAAGCACAATACACCAGAACTGAAGAGGGCAGTCTGCGGTGCACAAAAATCGTGTGAAAATGCCGCAGTGGCCTATGACGCAGCAAACCAGATGATCCTTAAAGCGGGGAATAGCCGCAAGGGCTGCTTAACATGTCAGGCTGCCCCCATCCCATGAGCTCCACTGGAGGCAGGAACGACCGGTGGATCACATGCTGAGCACAGAGATCGGAAGTTGGGGGGAGGAATCCCTACTCAACACCCCTTCTCTTTTTTTTTTTTTTAAATTACCCTTTACCTGAGCCCATCCCATCCCGCTGAGTACAAGGTTGGTCTCTGGCTGTGGGGGGAGAGGTCATAAACCTTCACCACCGCGCTTGGCTTCTTGCACCCGCTTGCCTTTCAGCTATGTTTTTATTTATTTTTTTTACAGTTAAGTCCATGCCAGTTGAAAACCCAGCAATCAGATCAAGGCCCTCATCTGATGGCTCATGGAAATCACCTCAGGAATTCTCAATTGGGGGAGGGACCATTTGGTATCACCACAGAAGAGCGGGGCAAATTAAATTTCCTTCTTTCTTTCTCCTAAAATCTGAAGCACTCCCCAGTAGGGAGATGAACATCCACCATCTGCTGGAGACGGAGAATACTGGCAATCTAATGTCACTGTAGGGGTATATATATATCGTGATGTCAGCTTTAATCCATCTCCATCTGCTGGTAGAGGGGCATGACCCTCTGGTTTTGGATTCACTTGTCCAAATGCTAAGAAACCCCAATTTTGCACTTATCCTTATGCATATGAAAGATAGGTGTTCCGGGAGACAGAGCCTGGTTTTGATTTTACAAAGGTGTGTGTAAATTAATCTGCACAGGTATCTGCTGCAGAAAGAGCATGCGTAACCGTGCGAGTTACTTGAGATTATTTTCAAAGAAAACTTGAGACTAGCTCGCTTTGAAAGCTGGCGTTACTTACCCGCTTTGGCGATGCAGGAGTTGCGGGGGGAAGGGGGGGGGGTTATAATATTATTATCCTCCTTCGTATTGCATCTGGCCCTGTGAATGCAAATGAAACAGCAGAGACGAAATGAGCTGTCAGGGTCACTCTGGCAGCAGAGCCTGGTTACCCTGAGCTGACCTCTGAACCCTGGTCCGGTTCTGTAGGCCCCAGGCCTGAGGCAGAGCTGCAGGCGCGCACGTGCTGTCCAGGGCTCCTGTTGCTAACCTGCAGTCACTGGGAACTTTGCCTCCTTGCGTGAGATTCCGGCTCCTTGTCTAAGCGTCTCCGAGCCTGGGGATCCTTAAATAATCTAAAGATGTTTTATGTGATTAAGTAATGACAGGCCGGTTATTAAAGTGCTCAAGGCTTTTGGCAACCTTCATTTGACGAAAGGGAAAACGAATTCCTCCTGCTACTGCTGGCGAGCTCTTTGCAGTCTGCCTTTGCACACGCGCTGCATCTTCACACCGTGGGGAAAGACATGAGAGAGAGGGGATGTAAGCCATCAAAGATTACATCAGAAAGTAGCTTGGGCTGAATGCATCTGCGCCGGTTCCCTTTGGTAACTTCAAGGCTGACATGTCGGCTCTTCACTCTCTCTGATGGTCGCTCGCCGTGGACGTGATGCTGCATAGTAATGCAGTCTTTCTCGTACATCGCATCAGCCGCAGCGCCTGTTTTATTTTTTTTTTACTCTTTATTTCTTCAGATGTGCGTATGACAGATAGGTTCTGGGGAGAAAGGGTGAACCCAAACGGCAGCAAAGGCAAGGAAGGAGAGGCCAGAGGGAATGGGAACCTTTGTTCCCCACTCCCGGCCCGCAGCCTCTGTGACCTTCTGCAGCGTGGCTTCTGCATCGTAGCTGGCAATTTCCAGGTCTCTGGGCCGGCGCCTTACAACTCCGGCTGCCCCGCCGCTCTACGGCCTGCGCAGACCAGGAAGCATCCAATTGGTCTGTGTGGGCCAACTGGATGCCCCCTCCTGTCTTCCTGCCCTTACGATTAGAGCATGGGGGGGGCAGGAAGAAGGGGGAGTCCCATTGGCCCACGATGGGAGCAGGGTATGGCATAGCTACAAGAAGAAGGAGATCCATCAGCCGCAGGGGCCCTAACGAGGAAGTTGCCGCCTCTGGTGAGTTCAGTGTGGGGAGAGATAATGAGTATGGGGAGGGAGGGTATGTGAGGATTGCATGCTTGTGAGGGTGCATGTGAGGGGTCATTGGAGGTGGGTGTATATGAGGGGTCATTGGAGGTGTGTGTATGTGAGGGTGTGTGTGGGGCAGGGTGTGTATGTGAGGTGACGTGTGGAGGAGGGCATGTATGTGAGGGGGTGCGCCTGTGTGTGTATATGTGAGAGGTCATGTGTGGGGGAGGGTGAGTACGTGAGGTTGTGAGTATGTGAGGGGCATGAGTGTGGGGAAAAGGAGTATATGTGAGAGGTTTTGTGTGTGTGTAAGTGAGGGGGCATGTATGTGTGTATGTCAGGGGACATATGTGTAGGTATGTGAGAGTGTATGTGAAGATGTGTGTGTATATGGGGGAAGAGAGTGTATGTGATGGGTATATGTGAGTGTGGGGAGGAAGAGCATGTATGTGAGGGTGTGTATGGAGGGTTGTAGCGTATGTGAGGTGCCATGTGTGTGTATGTGAAGGGGCATGTTTCTCTGGGGAAGGAATGTATGGGAGGGGGCATATTTGTGTGTGTGGGGAGAGTGTATATGAGAGATGTGTGTTTATGTGTATGTGAGGGTGTGTGGAGGGGTTGTAGTGTATGTGATGTGTCGTGTGTATGTGTATGAAGGGGCATGTGTGTGTGGGGGGGGGAGAGTGTATGTGGGAGTGCAAGTGTGTATATGTGGGGGGCATGTGTGTGGGAGTAAGGGCATGTATATGAGGGTGTGCCCCTACACATACACAAACACACACACACCATCATATAAACGCTCTCTGCCAAACACATGCCCCCTTGTGAGTGTATGTCAGAAGGCATGTGTGTGAAGTGTGTGTATTGTTTTTGTATGTGAGGTGGTATGTGTGTGGGGGGAAGGGAATGGTATGTGAGGGAGCATGTGCTTATGGGGGCATGTATGTGAGAGAGTGCGTGTATGTATATGTGAGGGGGCATGTGTGTGTGGGGGAGAAGGGCATGTATGTGAGGGTGTGTCTGTGTGTGTCTGAGGGGGAAGGTGTGTCTGTGTGTGTCTGAGGGGAGGCATGTGTGAGTAGGGGTGGGCGTGTGTATGAGGGGGAGGGCGTGTGTGTATGTGAGGGGAGCAGGTGTGAGTAGGGGGCGGGTGTGTGTGTGTGGGTGAGGGGGCATGTGTGAGTAGGGGGTGGGCATGTGTGTGGGTGAGGGTCTTGTGTGAGTAGGGGTGGGCGTGTGTGTGGGTGGGTGAGGGGGGCATGTGTGAGTAGGGGTGGGCATATGTGTGTGTGTTGAGGGGAGGCATGTGTGAGTAGGGGGTGGGTGTGTGTTGAGGGGAGGCATGTGTGAGTAGGGGTGAGTGTGTGGGTGAGGGGGGCATGTGTAAGTAGGGGGTGGGCATGTGTGTGGGTGAGGGTCATGTGTGAGTAGGGTGTGTGTGTGTGTGAGGGGGCACCAGGATTGAAGCTGGGCCTTCTGGTGCTTCCCTTCAGTCAGATTCTGTGCTTCTAGGTTTATGTTTGAGAAGAGGAGAGGATAACAGAGAGATTGCATAAGGAGGGGGAGAGGGTTGGACGATTCCCCAGGGCTGAGTGCTGCCAGCTCTTGCTTTTCATTCAAAGTCTAGGAAGAAGCCCGTTCCTTAGGGAGTCTGTGAATGGGGGTGGGAATGTTCAGGCTCTGGCCCAGCTTTTTCGGTCGGATGTATTACCGTAATATATCATCTCAGTATGAGAGAGAAACAGAGCACAGAGGAGTTAGCGAGAGTAACGGGGATTGCTAAATCACTGGGAAATGTAGGCTGTGCCAGAGAGGGCAGTATCAGGGGCTGTGCTCCCTCTCACCCTTCCGTCATTTCTTGGGGATGCTACTCTACTCAGAAAACGGCGCTTGCAGGGCAGAGGGACTCTCTCAGTTTTCATCCTCAAGAACCCCAAACCGGTCTGCTTTTTCTGGGTGACCAAAGTAGGCAACAATAGGAGGTAGTGCATGCAAATAAATCTCATGCATATTCATTGGGATATCCTGAAAACCTGACGGCTGGTGGGGCCCGTAGGACCGGTCTGAGTACCCTTTCTGTAGTTCACCTAATGGATAACTGGGCACGTGGCAATGTAATAAGCGAAATGATGGCAGATAAAGATCAAGTGCCCATCCAGACTGCCCCATTCTCTGTTTAATGGTTCTGCTCTTCTGTGATGCATAAAATAATTTAATTTGAAACACATTAAAAATAGCAGTTGTGCTTTGTCTGATCACTCATGTTTTCTTAAAATGATACACATCTTACAAATTCTGCAAGGGGAATGTAAACTTATGAGCACAGCTGTATATCAATCTGCAAATTTTTTTCCCAGGATTTTTTTTTATCTTTTCCAAGTCAATCAAATAAGCCCTTTTTTAAATATCTCCTATTTTGCATCCCCTTCTCTGCTGTCTGTGTTGTATTCATGCTTTACGTATATCCGTGTGACCCCTGCATGGGACTCTGATGAAGATCTGCTCTTCAGCTCTCCGTGCTGTATTCATGCTTTATGTGTATCAGTGTGACACCTGCATGGGGCTCTAATGAAGATCTGCTCTTCAGCTGTCTGTGCTGTATTCATGCTTCACGTGTATCAGTGCGACACCTGCATGGGGCTCTAATGAAGATCTGCTCTTCAGCTGTCTGTGCTATATTCATGCTTTACGTGTATCAGTGTGACAACTGTATGGTGCTCTAATGAAGATCTGCTCTTCAGCTGTCTGTGCTGTATTCATGCCTTACGTGTATCAGTGTGATGCCTGCATGGGGCTCTGATGAAGATCTGCTCTTCAGCTATCTATGCTGTATTCCTGCTTTTCAGGTATCAGTGGAATGCCTGCATGAGTTTTTGAAAAGTTTAAATATTTATATCTCTTCAGGTATATCAGAAGAATAGAGGGGAATGATAAGTATTGTGTATTTGTGTTATACACCTACTGAATTACCTATGAAGTTGTTTGCTGGGTCTGCAGTGCTAAAGGTTTTTTTCTAAGCTTCTAATTGTCTCCCAAGATCCAGCTGCTGTAATAAGAAATCCTTGGCATCTCCAGAGGTCATCCTAGGCAGGGAGCTTTGAGCTGAGGAAACATTCGCTTGATGCTTATTAACGTAGTACACAAGATCAGAATTCAATAACCCTGAGATGAGATTGTGTTAAATTGAAGTGCGTCTTCCATAGCTCGATGGAAAACGACCCTTGTGTGCTCAGGATAGAAGAATCCGTAGGCGAGTATTAACCACGCAGCTGACATCTAGTCTTCATTTTTTTTAAGCATTTTTATTATTACTAAATATTTGATAAAGTTCCCTTGCTGTTGAAATCATGGTTAAGAAATCTTGTAATTGAGACTTTGACCTGCTGGGTTGCCCTCATTTAGCTGCAGACTGCAGACCCAAGCTGGAAATCTTTTCAGAAGAGGGGAAGATCAGGCTCTGTACTTGGGGGAACAGTGCATATTGACTTTTCTCATCAAGCCCCTGTAATGAAAGGCATTGTAGTAGAGTAAGCCACACCAGGCGCAGTATTTGGCAGTCTTGGCAGTCTGGTCCCTGTGCAGTGGCTGGAGCACCAGGGCCATCAGCTGCTAGAGAGGAAGGGTGACCGACAGTATGAGACTCGACTTCGTACATCAGAATCCAGGCTTTCGTTTCTTCTAAGACCAGTAGGTGAAAGTCTTTATGCCCATGAGGGAGGTGGTGGATCAACGGAGCAGCCTTCCACTGGAGATGATGGGAATATTAAACACTAAAAGAATTTAAGGGCACCCAGGACAGAGACAGAAGTCAAGGTACAACTGGTAATCGGGTAGGGAAAGCGATCAGCCTGGACTGGCCTTGACGTCTTCATATGCCATTCATTGACTCCCATGCATGTAAAAGGAGACTATGGAATCCTCACGACATCAAGATGGACCTAGGGAGGAGAGCTTCATCAGTCTGGGATGAAGAAATGTCAAGGAAAGCAGAAGAATGACAGGGTGAACTAATAGTCAGTAACTTGAAAACGAGCGTGCAGGCGCCCACAAGCTGGAATTTTAAATCGTGCGTCCAGTTGTGCGCGTATGATTTATACGCCTCCTGCATGTATGGGCGCTCCTAATTTTAAGCGGTTACTCAAGCAAACGTTTTTCAGGCATCCTCCTTAGGACTTTGTGGGCTTTAATTCGCGCAGGTAAGCAGATTTTAAAACATGCACGTGAGAATGCCATTCCCAGTTTTACCCATTAGTCCACCAGTTTGCCCAGTCCATCTCGAGGTCATCCAGACCCCTCTGGTTCTTCAGCCTGCACTCCCCCCAGTTCACCCAGAGCCCTCATCCAGTCGATTTATTTATTTAAAAGTTTTTATATACCGCGTTAGGGTTAGGTATCTAACCATCTTAGCAGTTTACATAATAAAACACACATAATCATTGACATACATTAAAATACAATAAAATTACAAATTACATTCATTTATATTTGTATCTTCCATAGTGTTTAGGGGTTTGAAGACAGAATTGATGCGTTCAGCTTATTATGTTATAAGCATAGGCGCTTAATCGTTTGCTAATAGCATTATTATCTTCATTTTATTATGTTATAGGCACAAGTGAATAAATAGGTTTTCAGAGCTTTTTTGAACTCGTTTCGGTTTTCTGTTAGGCGAATGTATTCCGGTATAGAGTTCTACAGTGTCGGGCCTGCGATTGAGAATGCTCGCTTTCTAGTCCCACCCTGGAATGCCTCAGACACCCCCAACTCCGCCAATTCTTTTTTTTGTAGCTCGCACACACTCATATACGCATGTAATTTACAGCCTTTAAAATATACACTGCTCAAATCTGGTATATTCCACCCACCCTGGCCCCAATGCAACTGGAGGTGACAAAGCGAGATTCGCGACTTCTTACCATACCACAGAAAGGACCGTAATGCTCTTTCCAAGAGCTGCAAATCTCGTCGTTTAATCACCAAGGGTAAATTTTGAATTAAGTATAGCCACTTGGGAAGGAGAATCATCTTGTACAGGTTAACTTGTCCAATCAGTGACAGCAGGAGGTATCTCCATGCCTCCAGGCGAGTTACCGAGGTCGTGAGAAGGGGAAGCGCATTCAGTTCATACAGCTTGTGTAATTGGGACGGGAGATATACCCCCAAATATTTGAGCTTGGAGTCCACCCAGGCCAATGGAAACAAATCTCTCCAGGTGACCCGCAAAGAATCAGGGAAAGCCAGCACTTCAGATTTCCCTGTATTTAATTTGAGCCCCAAATTTATGGAACAACTGTAGGAGTGCCTGTAAAGATGAATGAGGATTTGTTAAAAAAACTAAGATATCATCCACAAAAACGGCATATTTAAATGTTTCTGTGCCAAATTGTATGCCCTTTACCCCTCGGTCCTCTTGTATTGCCAACAGAAGAGGCTCCAATTGCAAAAGAAACAATAGTGGGGAAAGGAGACAGCTCTGTCAGGTGCCCTGGTGAATGGAAAACAGCTCCGACTGAGAAGTGTTAGCCAACAGGATAGCCATAGGATCCCGATATAGTAGCTGAACTGCCTTAAAGAAGACTTCCTTGATGCCCATGGATTGTAAGATATAAAAGAGGTAGTCCCATTCCACTTGATCGAAAGCCTTTTCAGCATCGAAACTGACAGCAAGATATGGTTCCCCCACTTGCTGGCATAAAGCCATGGCTACCAACACTCTTCTAATATTCTTAAGCGCGTAGCGCTTCCGCACAAAGCCAACTTGACTTGGTTTAATCAGGGAGGACATCAAACCTGCAAGGTGGTCAGCTAAAATCTTTGCTAAGAATTTATGATCTACATTCAGGAGAGATATTGGGTGGCAAGACTCCGGATACTTAGGATCCTTACCAAGCTTTGGAATTAATGTAATAAGTGCAGTGTTCACTTGGGCAGGGAAGGATCCAGATTCAATTAAAGTATTGAAGGTTTGAGTGAGGGGCGCTATAACCGAGTCTACCAAGCCCTTGTAAAATCCGGCAGTATACCCATAAGGTCCTGGAGCTTTACAACGTTTAGCTTGCTTAATGGTTAGGCGGACCTCATCTTCAGAGATTGGGGCGCCTAAACATGCCAACTGCTCCTGTGTTAAAGAAAGTAAATTATATCGTTGGCAAAACCGCTCACACTCCTGCATAGTCATGTTACGAGCTGAGTACAGGCGGGCATAATAGGCCTGGAACGAGGAGAGAATAGTAGGACTGTCATGGGCCATTCCAGCCCCTGGAATATGGAAAGCCATTATCTGACGGGGAGCTCTATTGGAGCGAAGGAGATTCGACATCATTCTACCAGATTTATTACCAAATTGAAAAAGGCGAAATTTATAGTAAAATATGCTTTTCTTAGCGTGTTGATGCAAGAGTGTGTTATAGTGTTTTGAAGAGTAAAATAATGGTCTCGGTTAGCAGTGGTGTTGGCCTGACAAAGAATACCACTGGCCCGTCTTAATTGGGAACTCAAAGTTAATTTCCTTCGGCGGGCTGTATAAGAGATGATCTTCCCCCTGAGGACTGCCTTAGCAGCATACCAAAACAAAATTGGGTTACTCAGGTGCTCCTGATTGGTCTGTAAGTAGGCATCCCAATTGTTACGTAAATAATCCTGAAAATGAGGGTCCTCATTCAAAAAGTAGGGATAGCGCCAGACGCGACAGGGAGAGGTGGGCGGGATCCAATTTATTTCAATCCAGATCAGTGCATGGTCTGAGATAACCACCTCTTCTTTGCCCCCCCGCACCAATCTTGGAAAAAATACTAGTGCTAACCAGAATATAATCTATCCTGGACTGAGAGGCATGGGCCCATGAAACATGTGTGAAATCCTTTGTGGTAGGGTGCAGGATACGCCAAGGATCCACCAACTGTAAGTGCTGACCTACTCCCAGTGGGGATGTTTTGATCTCAGAAAGTGTGTGTGTGTGGGGGGGGGGGGGGTTTGGGGTGCAGCGAGGTGGTAAATTAGATTGGGGGAGGGGAGGGAAGGGCCTGGCCTCACCTGATGCTGTCGGAACAAGGGGTTTGCCGGGGGGAGGGGGGCGCGATGGCTCCATTATGTTGAAAGATGCGGGGTGATGAATGCAAAGCACGACAGGGCAAGTTTTATATTAGATGGGGGAGACAAGAATTCTGGCCCTAGGCCTCTTTAATTCATTCCTCAACTGTGGCAACTCCATTGGCTACCTGTTTCATTTCATGTTACACTCAAAGTTTTGATTTTGGTTTTTAAATCATTAAGAAATGAACACTTGGCTTATTTTACAAGAATGTTTAAGCCCTATCAGCCTTCTCGCCCATTATGTTCCACCACTGAGCATTTGTTGATTATCTCAACCATAGAGGAAGCCTGATTGCAAGAGACTAGAAATCAGTCTGACTCAGCATGGCAATTTCTTATGTTCTTATGTTGACAATTGGGCCTAAATTTTGGAATGATTTGCTTGTAAAATCGCTTATAAATTTTAAGACTAATCGGAGAAAATGTTTTTTCACTCAACGCACAATAAAGATCTGGAATTTGTTGCCAGAGGATGTGGTTAGTGCAGTTAGTGTAGCTGGGTTCAAAAAAGGTTTGGATAAGTTCTTGGAGGAGAAGTCCATTAACGGCTATTAATCAAGTTTACTTAGGGGGTCATTTTCAAAGGAGTTACGCATGTAAATGTGACATACTATCGTAGCAATTTTCAAAAGCTATTTACTCGAGTAAAGTGCACTTACTTGAGTAAATCCTATGGACAATTCAATGGCATATATTGTAGCAATTTTGAAAAGCCCACTTACTTGAGTAAAGTGTATTTACTCGAGCAAAAACCAGTTTTGCTCGAGTAAATGCTTTTTAAAATCTACCCCTTAGGGAATAGCCACTGCTATTAATTGCATAAGTAGCATGGGATCTTCTTAGTGTTTGGGTAATTGCCAGGTTCTTGTGGCCTGGTTTGGCCTCTGTTGGAAACAGGATGCTGGGCTTGATGGACCCTTGGTCTGAGACAGCATGGCAATTTCTTGTGTTCTTATTGACAATTGGGCCTAAATTTTGGAATGATTTGTTTGTAAAATTGCGTTTATTGCCGGTGCGGTGTACAAAAATTCAAACAATACATAATAGCTTTTTTTTTTTGCATGCAGTTATGAAGATATCGCATATAGAATTGGTGAGTAGTGATATGAGTGGTAAGCGTGGAACCTTGGAAGTCCTTCCCATCAAAATTATCCTATAGTCTATGGTCTTCCCCTGGAGGTAAACCAGATTGAATTCTCATTCATTTTTTTTTTCTGCACTTTCAAGACAGAGAGGCAATTGCATGATGCTAAACCTCAGAGGCTTCCAGATTCTGTGTTTCAGAGTCAGTCTCCTAGCCTTGGGAACACCAGAGATAGATGTGTCCTACCTTCTCATCTGCAATTGATATAGAAGGTTGTGTATTGAAAGAACCACTGGTTTTAATGGGGTGTCCAGCATGAGGAGCAGCTCAAAGATTTCGATATCAGGATCCCCATATTTACGGACTTTGGCACCCAAAGTCAGAATATGTCAAGACTTCCAAGAGCAGGATATGTTCGGGAGGTCCTGAAATGGTTAGAAGTATACTATAGATCCTTCTTCTGAAATTAATACCAAAGGCAAATCCAAAGGATCACTCAGGAGAAATACCTTGGACAATCACAACTGACCAACTTGATTACGTTGAAGTTGAATATGATGTTTAGGAACACTATACCAAGGGTTCTGATAATGTGTTCAGCCCTATAGGTGAAACTAGTTCAGGGGATCAACAGAGCAATTGTAAAGAAGAGTGGTTAGATGATTCCCTCCAACTCTCTAGTCAGAGGTAAAGAAATTTTGTAGTATCCCCGCAATTTGGTCAAGTGACTGATGCAACCTTTGATCTGGTGAGGGCTCTAGTAATTGGAAGGGCAGATATAATCTGAGCCCTTGAGCCACAGACTTAGGATGGACAACATAAAGCTGCGTAGGTAATGCGGCCTGATTAGCGTGATCTATACTTGTTGAGTTGATGGCTTTGATGTAAATGCTATGGATGAATGTTGCATGCATTGATTACATCAATGGTATCCTAGAGGAAATCGTGATGCTGCCCATTCTGGAGTTGTGCATCGAAATTGCACTGATGCATCAAAAGAGGATGAGTCCTATATACCATAGGCCACGGAGCTTCCTGCTGCATTGATGCTCCGTGCAACGAGGGAGCATCTGTGCTGTGTACATGGAGAGCATTAGTTCTCCCTGCATCGTGTGCACGTCAGTGCTCCGTGCATCACGAGTGCGTTGGTGCTCTGTGCATCAAGAGCACATCAGTACTCCATGCATTGCGAGTGCATTGGTGTTCTGTGCATTGAGGGCGCCTCAGTGCACTGTGCGTTTGTGCACTGCGCATTAGGAGTGCATCAGTGGTGCTCAGTGCACCAATGATGCCGCTGCTTCACACTTTGAGGTGTTTTATTTCTTCTGGGCAGGCTCCACCAGGAAATGCTGCCGCATTTTAATTGAAGCAGGGTGGCTTGCAGTACTTGACCCCATGGCTTTGATTGGGCCGACGGGGGAGTTTTAGAGGAGCCCCTGCTCAACTCTGTTTCCCATGAGGGAAATGACATTGCAGTGCTAGAAGAGGATCTACTGCCATTTCAAAGAGTTTTATGCAATTCTTCAGTTTTGTTTTCCCTGAGGATATCTGAGTGCAGGCATAGAAAAAATTGCCTGGTGAATGTCCAACCCAAAGCATCAATAGCACAGCTCCTGGCTCTCTGTGAGTGCCTAATCTTACTGCAGTTGCAGTTCTTCACAGAAGTTGTGAGGAGGCACTTTTTTTGAAGCACAGAAAAGTGCTGCTGTAGATATCAGGAACAAAAAACAATGGAAAATATTGAGAAAAATTAAATTGGAAAGGTTTAGAGTAAAATTTAGCTAGAGAGACACAGTATATATCTGTGCTTGGACAAAAAAGGATTGAGGAGGCTTGAGAGGCAATGCCTGCACCGGAGGTCCTGCACATATAGAAACATATAGAAACATAGAAATGACGGCAGAAGAAGACCAAACGGCCCATCCAGTCTGCCCAGCAAGCTTCACATTTTTTTCTCATACTTATCTGTTTCTCTTAGCTCTTTGGTTCTATTTCTCTTCCACCCCCACCATTAATGTAGAGAGCAGTGATGGAGCTGCAACCAAGTGAAATATCAAGCTTGATTAGTTAGGGGTAGTAGGGGTAGTAACTGCCGCAATAAGCAGGCTACACCCATGTTTATTTGTTTTACCCAGACTGTGTTATTCAGCCCTTATTGGTTGTTTTTCTTCTCCCCTGCCGTTGAAGCAGGGAGCTATGCTGGATATGCGTGTAGTATCAGTTTTTCTTCTCCCCTGCCGTTGAAGCAGAGAGCTATGCTGGATATGCGTGAAGTATCAGTTTTTCTTCTCCCCTGCGGTTGAAGCAGGATATGCATTGAAAGTGAAGTATCAGGCTTATTTGGTTTGGGGTAGTAACCGCCGTAACAAGCCAGCTACTCCCCGCTTTGTGAGTGCGAATCCTTTTTTCTTCTCCCCTGCCGTTGAAGCAGAGAGCTATGCTGGATATGCGTGAAGTATCAGTTTTTCTTCTCCCCTGCCGTTGAAGCAGAGAGCTATGCTGGATATGCGTGAAGTATCAGTTTTTCTTCTCCCCTGCCGTTGAAGCAGAGAGCTATGCGTGAAGTATCAGTTTTTCTTCTCCCCTACCGTTGACATGCTCAGTACATCCTACCGTACATCCTACAGTACATCCTACCGTACATCCTACAGTACATCCTACAGTACACATCCTACATCCTACAGTACACAGTACATCCTACAGTACATCCTACCGTACACATGCTCAGTAGAGCTCAAAGCTATGCTGGCTAGGAGAGATGAGTCCATCTGGTGCCACTGGATGAAGTCACCCCACATGATAGCCTCATGTAATGACTAATTCAACTTGCTTATTGACGGAAAATGTTGATTATTTATCAATAGCAGCCACAAGCCACATGCCTCAAATGCATTGCTTTTTAAGAAATGTCTTTAATGGGCTATTTCTCAACTTCTCCCAAAGAAGTTTTACAAAGGGGTTTATGATCTTATTGCTTACAAGACTCCTTCCCCCATTGGTGTAACCCTCAGAGCTGGCACAATCCAATAAGCAGCCATGATGACAAATTAGGGACACAAACTGAAAGGAGCGAGTATCAGCTTGCTATGGACTGTAGCCTGACTTGGTAGCCTGCTGTTGCCAGCACCAAAAGAACCCACTGGGGACTGGAGAAATTACAGCTGATGTGCAGACTTTTCCCAACTAAGGTTTTCATGACTCACCGGAGCTTGCGCTTCTGCATTCCCCACTCCTTCTACCAGTGAGCCAGGTGCTGAGGAAGCTGCAGCTCATCTGCGTGTTTCTGGACCACTTCCGGATTATCTAACTCACCGGGATCTTGACTTCTGCCTCATAGCATGTACCATACAATTGATTCATCTTACCAATGTAGCGCCCCCCTCAGGGTTTTTTCTGCTGCCAAGGGAGAGGGGCTGCACAAGAAGAATCCCCCCAACTGCACCCGTGTGTAAGAGGGTCAGGGTGGGGGGTTTGCGGGTTACGTTAGCACCTCTGGGATAAATGATCCAAATGCCCCAATCCTCTCTTCTATGGGTCTCTGTGCTTCCCACGCCACCCCTGGGAACAGTATACAGCACAAAAATCACCACTCCACTGTAAACATTCAGTTCTTTTACTATTAACAGGTACGTAAAACACAAGAGAAATGATAAACAAAACGGAGGGAAAATAATTATTAATAGCATGCATCCAAAAGCACAGCAATCACAAATTGGCCAAATATTTGTCTAGTAAATTAAGCAACCTGCCCAGTCAACCAGGGCTATGAGCAACTTGACTTATCAGTAGCAGTCTGTGGATTCTCCTGCGCAGACTGCCCTCTGGCAAACCTTATGGTTACCCAAGACCTTAAGGGTAAATGTCATACCAGTGCTCAAAATAAATGGTGTACTGTTACTTTCATTAGTCCCCAGTCCAAGGAGGGTATACACCAAAAAAAGGAAAATCACAAGAACGTTGGGCCCGAATATCAGTAAGAAAATGGTTGTTAAATCCTAATCAATGCAGGCTGTATAAATTGAGAATATATTGGCACTCTCTGGAAACTCCAGTCTTATAGAGGCTCCCAAAACAGGAAACAAGCTGGTTCCCTGTCCTAATGCAGGGATTTAGAAAGTCTGGGTCGGCCTCTACTTGGTAGCAAACAGCAGGGGTTTATCTTGCAGCTCCCTGATGCAACCGTCTGGGGCCCAGAAAGACAGCAGGAATTGCTGAACTGCTGCTGAGCAAATTAGGATTACTTAGCTGAACTTTATCCTGCAGGAGGAGGACGTCAGCTCTCAGCTCCTGGACTCTTCTTCTGCTGTGCTCTGTCTCCTGGTAGCCATGGGCGAAGGGCAAGGAGGGATCCTAGCCCAAGCATGGCTCTCTGCTTTCCTTCCCCTGCTGCCCCCTCCCACACAGCCTCGTGCCTTTTTTTGCTTGCTCCTCACTGATTGGTCTCTCCTCTCTCCGGGTAGTAAGCTGGCTCCCCATTGGCTCATTTTAGTAACGCAACCCCCTGTGCCTCTTGTAATCCGATAAAGGCTGCTTTTTGCAACAGCACAAGTCTCATGCTGGATTTAAACTGAAACAGTTTTATTATGACATCTTTCTGCTCCACAGGGAAAAACAACAGTGCCCAGTTGTCACCTTGCCGCAAATCTGGGATTCAGTTGTCACCAGTCCAGTTGTCTTTTGTCCTTTTATTTTTCTTGTCCCTGGGTTACACCATACCTCCCTGCGCCAGGTAAGGTCTGGGGGGCAGGGGCCCAAATCAGGCAGTCCGGCCACACCAATAAGACATTCTGGCTACTTCAGTTCAACAGTTAGTTCTATTTCTTTTTTTCTTTGTTTCCTATGGCTCCACTACACTTCCTCTTCTTAATGCTAATCCTCCCTAATCTTATTCCCCACTGCAAAGCATTCCAAGAACTGATTCCACTGGTCCCTTCTCTATATAATCCACATGCTTGGCCATTCTCTCTTTTGCCTTGTCCACAGTTCTTGAGTTTTAAAATGTTCTTCTCATCCAAGCATCACCAGTCTCTCCCTTACAGCATCTCATTCTTGTTCACCATCATCAAACCTCTGCTTCATTTCTCCATACTCTTCTCCTCTCAGCTGAATATGTCAGTGCCAGTCTTGGCCCTTCGAGTCGGCTTTCAACCATCTGTAAACATCCACCCATTACCTCTCTTTCCTCATGTTCCTATATGCATGACCTCATCTGCCATTCCCTAAATCTTTTTACTCTGAGACCTGGCTTTCCCCTGCCTCGGTCATGGAGATTCTTTTTTCCTGTACACCTTGGGTAGGTCATGGTGGCAGCGTCAGGCTGCTACTCTCCCGCCTTCAATGTCCATTTCCTCACCAATGCTACTCCTCGTCTTCCTTTGAGACGTACTTCATCTATTTACCCCACTCTCTCTCCAGGTAGCCCTTATCTGTAGACCCCTGATATATCCCCCTCCTCCTTTCTCACCGGCTTGAACTTCTGGCTTTCTTTCTTCTTTGAACCATCTTCCCTTTCTCTTATTCATGGGGACTTTAACTAACATTTATTTATTTATTAACTTTTATATACCGACGTTCCTGTATAGAATACACATCACACCGGTTTACATGGAAACTGAACAGTCGCCTGGGAGCGATACAGGGAACATGTGATACAAGAAAATCAATAACTTCACTACAATTCAACTTAGGGAACATTCAATTCATTACAGAGAATGTCAGATGAAAAGCTCACAACCTAGGGAGCAGGATAAATGAATACATTAGGAAACATATTGATAACCTCTAGGATTTTTTGGCCATTGGCTTTAATCTTCCTTTCATTTGATCTCCAGCTTGGCTCTACTACTCAACAGCATGGCCACCTCCTTTCTTCCAACTGTTGTCTCTCAGGCTTCTCCATCTCTCTTCCTTCCCTCTCTAACAATCATTTGATAACTTTCACACTTAACCACCCTTCCCCACAGTCTGGTCCAATCACCCCCAACACGTTTAGGAATATCCAGGCTATTGAGCCTATTGAGCTCTCCAGTCTCATCTTTACTTTCCTCTGCAACCCTGTCGATGAGACTGTTTCTTCTTATAACCAGGACTTTTTTCAGGGAGTACTCAGTACCAGCACTTTTTTCCTTCACCTGTTTGATTTGCCCTGTGGTTGCTCAAAACAATAACTTGCATCCTGCATGTGAGTACCAGCACCTTACTTCCAGAGAGATAGCACTGCTGATCAGACTGTACGCTCCTCTGCTTTGCACACCTTTGCTCCACCTGTGTCCCCCATCATGTGAGGCGTGCCAAATCCCAGTTTTGGCTCACCTCCAGCGTTTGCTTCCTGTGTTCCTGCACCTGCTCTGAGGAATGTCTCTGATTGAAGTCACTGTTCTCCTGCTGAATTCATACATTTGAAATTCAGGCTCACTTCCCCGTAGTCTGTCACTGTGCTCGCCCTAACATGTTTAGCTTTTCTTCATAAGTAAGCTTTTCCAAATCCTTATCCATTTTTTTTTTTGCTCTTCTCTGTATGTTTTCTAATTTCGCTATATCCTTTTTGAAATGGGATGACCAGAATAGTACACAATACTCAAGGTTTGGCCGCACCATTGATTTACATGGAGGCACTATTATATTCTCCACTTTATTCTCCATTCCTTTCTGAATAATTCCTAGCATTCTGTTTGCTTTTTTGGCCGCCTCCACACACTGAGCTGAGGATGTCAAAACACTGTCCACAATGACTCCTTGATCCTTTTCCTGGGTGGTTACCCCTAATGTGAAACCTATCATTCTGCATCTAAAATTACATGTACACCACTTTGCACTTGCCCATATTAAATTTCATCTGCCATTTAGATGCCATTGCTGTAGTTACACAATGTTAGGTTCCATATTAGGAGCTACCACCCAGGAAAAAGATCTAGGCATCATAGTGGATAATACTTTGAAATCGTCAGCTCAGTGTGCAGCAGCAGTCAGAAAGCAAACAGAATGTTGGGAATTATTAGAAAGGGAATGGTGAATAAAACGGAAAATGTCATAATACCTCTGTATCGCTCCATGGTGAGACCGCACCTTGAATACTGTGTACAATTCTGGTCTCCGCATCTCAAAAAAGATATAATTGCAATGGAGAAGGTACAGAGAAGGGCAACCAAAATGATAAAGGGGATGGAACAGCTCCCCTATGAGGAAAGGCTGAAGAGGTTAGGGCTTTTCAGCTTGGAGAAGAGACGGCTGAGAGGGGATATGATAGAGGTCTTTAAGATCATGAGAAGTCTTGAACGAGTAAATGAGAATCGGTTATTTATACTTTTGGATAATAGGAGAACTAGGGGGCACTCCATGAAATTAGCAAGTAGCACATTTAAGACTAATCGGAGAAAATTCTTTTTCACTCAACGCACAATAAAGCTCTGGAATTTGTTGCCAGAGGATGTGGTTAGTGCAGTTAGTGTAGCTGGGTTCAAAAAAGGTTTGGATAAGTTCTTGGAGGAGAATTCCATTAACTGCTATTAATCAAGTTTACTTAGGGATTAGCCACTGCTATTAATTGCCTCAGTAGCATGGGATCTTCTTAGTTTTTGGGTACTTGCCAGGTTCTTATGGCCTGGATTGGCCTCTGTTGGAAACAGGATGCTGGGCTTGATGGACCCTTGGTCTGACCCAGCATGGCAATTTCTTATGTTCTTAGTTCTGCAGTTTGTGACAATAATATGTCTGTGTGTTAACTACCCTGAATATATTTGTGACATCTGCAAATCTGATCACATCTCTTGCTGCCCCACTTTCTAGATCATTAGTGAATAAGTTGAAAAGCACAGGTCCCAGGACAGATCCCACACTTCACCTTTCTCCCCTGGGAAAACTGACCATTAAGTTCTACTCTTAGTTTCCTGGCTTTTAACCAGTTTATTTATTTAAAAGTTCTTATATACCGCTTATACAATTGGTTAATTGATCTATGCGGCTTACAATATAACATACATAAAATTCTGGTAAAAAAACAAATAAAGTAAAACAGACATTAAATAATAGGCGGATCATATAGACAACACCTCCTATCCCATGGCTTTTCAATTTACTGAAGAGTCTCTTATCAGAGACTTCATCAAACGCTTTCTGGAAATCCAAATATACTATCTTGTTCCTTTATCCATGTGTTTGTTTATACCTTCAAAAAATTCTAATAAAGCACGACTTTCTTTCCTAAATCACTGCTGGCTCTTTCCCATTAAGCCAGATTTATCCATATGACTAGTAATTTTGTTCTTAATTAGAGCTTCCACAATTATATTAGATACAGACATCAGGCTCACTGGTCTGTAGCTGTTTGGGTCACCTCTGGAGCCTTTTGTTAAAATTGGTGTTAAATTTGCCATCCTCCAGTTCTCATGTATAGAGGCAAATTTGAATGATAGGTTACAGATTACCAGTATTAGGTCTGCAATTTCAGATTTGAGTTCCTTTAGAACTCTAGGTTGAATACCATCAGGTCTCAGTGATTTGTTACTATTTAGTTTGTCACTTTGCTCTAGCATTTCTTCCAGGTTCACACTGATTTGCTTATTCACTAAGTCGATTAATACATCCAGTCCAGTATTCAGGCACACAGTAGTACCTCCTCTTGACACACACACACGCACATGGACAGTACTTCAATAATACTTGGTATGACTTGAATGCTTCAGCATTATTCAACATCCAGAATACACAGACTTAACTCACGGGTCTTGACTGAGTCTACAACACCCCTCCATTTACTACATCTTCACTCTATCACTTTCCATAGCAACTGTTTCTTCATTTTTTAATCCCAGGAATCACACTGCTCCTCAAATAACCTTTAGTGGACCCTTTCTGCCATGCTAACTATTGTTTCATCTCCTTCCTCCGTTTCCATCCAAACTACTCTAGCCTGTTGTTCAGCTATGCTGCCATGACTTTCTTGCATCTCAGACCATTCTTGATCCACTCCAGTGTGGCTTCTGCCCTCTGTTCTTCATAAGAACAGCTTTTGCCAAAGTCTCCATAACCTGTCCATGGGCGAGGCAAGTGGTCTTTACTTGATTCTCATCCTACTTGGTCTATTGTTGATCACCATCTACTCCTTGACGCTCTTTCCTCAGTTGGACTTTGGGACTCTGTTCTACCTTGGTTGTCCTCGTATTTCTCCCACTGAATTTTTAGTTTATCCTCTGGTAGATCTGCTATCCCATTATTAGTTGGTGTGCCTCAGGACTCTGTTCTACCTTGGTTGTCCTCGTATTTCTCCCACTGAATTTTTAGTTTATCCTCTGGTAGATCTGCTATCCCATTATTAGTTGGTGTGCCTCGGGATTCTGTTCTACCTTGGTTGTCCCCGTATCTCTCCTATTGAATTTTTAGTTTATCCTCTGGTAGTTCTGCTATCCCATTATTAGTTGGTGTGCCTCAGGACTCTGTTCTACCTTGGTTGTCCTTGTATCTCTCCCACTGAATTTTTAGTTTATCCTCTGGTAGATCTGCTATCCCATTATTAGTTGGTGTTTCTCAGGACTCTTTTCTAGGCTCTCTTTTCTTCTGTCTCTTCATTCATTCATTCTCTTGCTGTTCTGATCTCTTCCCACGATTTTCAATACCTTCTTTATGCAAATGACTCCCAGACCAACATCTCTGCACCGGAATCTCAGCCTGTTTGTCTGACATCACTGTCTGAATGTCTCGCCGCCACCGCATACTTTAACATGGCTGAGATGGAACTTTGTATCTGTCCGACTGCTGATGTACTTATGTATGCAAATTTGTGAATTGCAGCAAGCTACTGGTTAATATCGATCAAAAAATGTAAATGTAAAATAAAGACGAGGCATGTCGGAGGGGGATGTAGAAGACCTGTTACTATTAGGAGTATCCAGCACGTTTTCTCCAGAAAGTGAAGAATATTTGTAGCTACGAATCATTTCCAAACATAGCTGAGATGGGAAGGGATGTGCACCATCCGCCAAATGGAAGGCAATGAAATTAAATTACAGTTATTCACAGGTTACATTCATTTGTAAATCTACCCATTCCTGCCATCAAATAAAAAAAAAACAGAACTTAATGTAGCTCAGCAAAATGTAATGGAACAAATAGGGTTAGAAATAATCTCCTGAAAAAATCTGAATTATAATAGAAATGATACATTTTTATTGGCTGTGCTGTGCCTGGAGATGAAACTGAAGACCTGAGGGCCTGTGGACTGCTTGCCAGGGTAATGACCCACCCAATTCCTAAAAGGCTCGCACCTGGCTGTGCCTCTGCATTATGTCACATAATAATTAATCAGATCCCTCACTCACTGACTTAGCCCTGCAGTCACATCTAGGACTTCTTCATGAACACTAGCCACCAGATCCAGCCCCTGCGTTCTGCATTTTCCTGGGGTCTCTGGTATTTTCAGCCCCTGCACTCTGCATTTTCCTGGGGTCTCTGGTATTTTCAGCCCCTGCGTTCTGCATTTTCCTGGGGTCTCTGGTATTTTCAGCTCCTGTACTCTGCATTTTCCTAGGATCTCTGGTATTTTCAGCCCCTGCACTCTGCATTTTCCTGGGGTCTCTGGTATTTTCAGCCCCTGCACTCTGAACTTTCCTGGGATCTCTCATATTTTCAGCCCCTGCATTCTGCATTTACTGGGGTCTCTGGTATTTTCAGCCCCTGCACTCTGCATTTTCCTGGGGTCTGGTATTTTCAGCCCCTCACTGAATTTTTCTGGGATCTCTGATATTTTCAGCCCCTCACTCTGCATTTTTCTCTAGTCTCTGGTATTTTCAGCCCCTGCACTCTATTTCCTGGGGTCTCTGGTATTTTCAGCCTCTACACTGCATTTTCCTGGGATCTCTGGTATTTTCAGCCCCTGCACTCTATTTCCTGGGGTCTCTGGTATTTTCAGCCTCTACACTGCATTTTCCTGGGATCTCTGGTATTTTCCGCCCCGCACTCTGCATTTTCCTGGGGTCTCTGGTATTTTCAGCCCCTGCGTTCTGCATTTTACTGGGGTCTCTGGTATTTTCAGCCCCTGCACTCTGTATTTTTCTGCTGCTGCCGGCATCTTCAGCCCTTTCATTCTGCATCCCGGTTGTATGTAATCCCCAAAGGCACGGAGTTAGTATTTCAAGCTGTTCTGCATTTAGAATAGTATCATATTTTCTGCTTCCCTATGTCTTCCCAAGCAGCCTTTAAAGTCTGGCTGTGTGCTGTCGCCTCACCATGGAGGTGGTGGAGACCAGGAAGTATCAGAATTGAAGAGAGCATGGGACAAGCACAGGGCATTTTTGAGGGAGAGGAAGGGACCATAAAACTGAGCAAGAGATGTGAATGGACAGGCTGGATCAGCAATATGGTCTTTATCGGCCTTCGTGTGCTATGTTTCTGTATCGCTCCTTATATCCAGGACTTGGTTGCTTACTGCCAGCAGGGAGAGCAGCCCAGTCTCCTGTGGCACCTGTGTCTGCCCTGTAGGATAAGCACCTGGCCCAGGGCTGAAAGGAGTCAGCCCTGCTCTTACAAATCAGAGGTTCTCCCAGAATGCCGGGAAATAAGAAACGAATACCCATGCCTCAGTCGCCTGCTTATTCACATTTGTATTGCTTTGCGGGTACACTGAATCCCTTCCCAGCAGAGCTCTCAGTTTAAGGGGTTATGTCAGAGAATGTAAGGTTAAAGTGGCCTTAAATCAAAGTCGCAGAGTCAGAGGTAGGATTTGAACTCAGTCTCCTGCTTCTCAGCTTTCTGCTGTGGCCTCCCTCACCTTGGGACATGGGACTTGGAGCCAGGTGCTCACTGCAGTGCTAGGGCTGTAGCCTGCTGCCCAGCATAACAGCCAGGAGACCTCATGCAGTCAGACCACCGTGACCTTAAATGTAAGCTCCCAGGTGATGGAAGTCAAATCAAATGAGCCGCACCCCCGCAGCAGGAGAAACTCAGTGAATTTCCTCTTATCCTGTGGACAGTAAAGGAGCAAGTATGGGGCACAGAATGTGATGCGGGGGGAGATGAACAGGACCTGGGGTGTGTGTGCATGTTGGGAGGGAGCTCAGAGAGGGGAAATGAGTGTGAGAGGGCATAATAAGTGATGCTTTTGTAAGAAGGGAGCAGGAAATGGTGTGTGGGGGGAGGGACCAGAAAGTGGTAGGTGTTGAGGGGAGGGCATGATGAGTGGTGTTTCTATAGGAAGGATCTGTATATGGGGGTGGGGGGGTTAGTGAGCATGTGTGACTGCCCCTTGGGGGATGGTGCCACCTTCCCGTCCCTAAAGAGTACTGAATTGAGCACCCAGGGTACGAGAGACTTAGGTTCTGAGGAATGGGGGCAGGAATAATCCTGCAGGGCCACCAAGAGGCTTTCGCACCATCCAAAAATAAAACAGTTCACATCGAAGAATGAGTTCTAACCAGAAAGTGTTTACTAGAGGCAAAAATTAAGTCCATAAGATACAGAAATGTAGAAAAATACAAGACTCGGTTTTAAACCCAGAAGGTAGCAAAACATATCAGATAGATTTTAAGCTCTTTCACAGTTCAAAGGCAAATTCCTCATATACCCTGAAAAAATCAAGCAAGGGAAACTTGCTGTAGTTACACGATGTTAGGTTCCATATTAGGAGCTACCACTCAGGAAAGAGATCTAGGCGTCATAGTGGATAACACATTGAAATCATCGGCTCAGTGTGCTGCAGCAGTCAAAAAAGCAAACAGAATGTTAGGAATTATTAGGAAGGGAATGGTTAATAAAACAGAAAATGTCATAATGCCTCTGTATCGCTCCATGGTGAGACCGCACCTTGAATACTGTGTACAATTCTGGTCGCCGCATCTCAAAAAAGATATAGTTGTGATGGAGAAGGTACAGAGAAGGGCGAACAAAATGATAAAGGGGATGGAACAGCTCCCCTATGAGGAAAGACTAAAGAGGTTAGGGCTGTTCAGCTTGGAGAAGAGACGGCTGAGGGGAGGATTTGATAGAGGTGTTTAAGATCATGAGAGGTCTTGAATGAGTAGATGTGAATCGGTTATTTACACTTTCGGATAATAGAAGGACTAGGGGGCATTCCATGAAGTTAGCAAGTAGCACATTTAAGACTAATCGGAGAAAATTCTTTTTCACTCAACGCACAATAAAGCTCTGGAATTTGTTGCCAGAGGATGTGGTTAGTGCAGTTAGTGTAGCTGGGTTCAAAAAAGGTTTGGATAATTTCTTGGAGAAGTCCATTAACTGCTATTAATCAAGTTTACTTAGGGAATAGCCACTTCTATTAATTGCATCAGTAGCATGGGATCTTCTTGGTGTTTGGGTAATTGCCAGGTTCTTGTGGCCTGGTTTGGCCTCTGTTGGAAACAGAGGGCTGGGCTTGATGGACCCTTGGTCTGACCCAGCATGGCAATTTCTTATATTCTTTTGTTATAAACTTGGACTTCCCTGGGTTCCTTAAAGCTCCTTCTTCCCCAGATAATCCCCAGAGATAAGGACTCAATCCTCTTTTCCCAATTCTTCTCAACAACCTGTATGGTGAGAAGTGCCTCCTGGAGAAGGTCCCAACCCAGAAGTGGTATGTCATAGAAACATAGAAAAGGACCAAATGGTCCATCCAGTCTGCCCAGCAAGCTTATTGTAGCGTCTGCCGCACCATGCAGGTCACCCCTTACTGAGTTTCTCAAACCGTCCAAGTCAGGGCCCTTGGTGGTTGCTGTCTGAGTTCAGTTCCCCATTACCTCTTGCTGTTGAAGCAGAGGGAAGGAGAGCAGGAAGGGGCGAGGGTGCCGTTGGTCAGCCCCTGTCACGTGGTGGGAGCACAGGATGGTGCCGGCCGTCCGTTGCTCCTGCCGTGTGGCGGGGGCTGACTGGTGGCACCCGTGGCCCCTGTGACATAGTGGGTCGGGAGCTGTCGGTGCCATTTTGAATGCCGGGGGCCGACGGCCCGAGTGCAGGGGATGGCTCCCGGACCCCCCGCTGGACCACCAGGGAGTTTTGGTGGGGCTTGGGCGGGTCAGGAGGGTGTGGGGGGTTGTAGTTAATTTAATTTTAGCCGGGAAACGAATAAGAATTAACATATAAACGTATCGGGGGCCCCCCTTGCTGAATGCAACGTATCTGCCCCCCGTCAAATATGAATCCCGAATGCAACGTATGGCGTCCCTCTGCACATCCCTAGAAAATAGCCACTGCTATTACTAGCAACGGTAACATGGAATAGACTTAGTGTTTGGGTAATTGCCAGGTTCTTATGGCCTGGTTTGGCCACTGTTGGAAACAGGATGCGGGGCTTGATGGACCCTTGGTCTGACCCAGCATGGCATGTTCTTATGTAGAGTGGTTGTTGAAGCAGTAATGCCGGATCCTTGGATGAAAGAATGGATGATGTGGCGAGTCTTTAGGATGACAGCTGCTCCAGTCAGTGCAGAAGTGAACATGGGTCACATGAGAACACCCTCACCCCCAGTCTGTCTTGGGTAGGGATGGGGGGGCCACTTCCCCTTAACCTACATCAGCTAGACAGCAGGATGTCAGGTGAGGGGCAGAGGAATGGGGGTGGAGAAGAGTATAGGTACAGAGCCGGGCCGGAGAGATTCAGGGGGCCACCCTTCCATGTGCATTTGCTGCTTCTCCCCAGCGTGCTCGATGTGAAATGGTCAGTTTTTCCCTGCCCTGCTTTTTGTACACAGCTCACATCACCTCTCGGCTTAAGGTGCCCCTCAGAGTGGCAGTTAGCACATGGCACAAGTTTCGCCTCCTCTCCGAGACAATCATACACAATTATTACCTCTGCAAACAAACAGGCCACTTCCGCAGCACTGGGTAGCCATAATGGCCAAGCAGGAGGAAGGCCCACGACATAATTCTGCTAAATGTCTTTCCTGAGCGCTCTGCGATTGCTGATTTTCCAAGCCTGGCCTCACATGCAGAAGGAGTAATGTATGCAGCCATTTAACATTATCTTTGCTGATGCACTTGGCCTGCTTACAAATGATTTTGAGCTCCCTCGGAGAGGCACTGTTGCTCGGACAGCATATATTAATTACGGGCTGGAGTTACAATTTGGCTTCGCCTGGCTGCCGCTGTGACTCGTTTCTTGCTGCACTTGCGTGTGTTCTGTGGAAATCTGGGCCGAGTGAGAAAAGCTCACAGTGGTGACCTTTCTGCAAGCAGATTTATTGACTCCGTGGGATCCTGATGGAATACAAATTCACCTGGTGTCTCTGAAGAGTTTCTGCGGGGCGCTGGCGTTGCCTGACAGCGGGGCCCGAGCTGCACGTGTTCCCAGGCCCAGCTTTCTCTCTTCTTGTTTTATTTCCCCTTCTTCTTTTCTCTGTTCACTTCTCCATTCCCTGCCTCTTTCCTGGATTGCTTCTCTCTTCCATAAAGCCTCTCGCTTCTGCTTTCTTAGCTGTTTTCTTTTTCTCCCTGTCCTCCTCCCTTGCTTGCGTTCTTAGTTTCCTTCTCTTGAGGTGGGCAGGAGGACGGGAGAGTAGTTGGCACAGGCTCATTTTAGTAGCATTCATCATGTAAAAGGAGAAAATGGTTAGGGCCGCAGGCTGAGGATCAGGGAAGCCAGGGCTAAAATCCCATTTTTCCCCCCCACACATGCTCCTTGCGGTGACCTTGGACAAGTCTTCCTAACCCGCAGTTGCCTCAGGTAGGAATTGGATTATAAACCCCTCTTGGGCAGGGAAGTAACTCCAGTACCTGAACTGTAACTTGCCTTGAGCTCAGGTTAAAGTCCACATGCAGAGTGACAGTGTGGTGGCGGTGAGGGGCAGCCTGGGGTCCAGTGATCAAAGAACCAAAGCATGCGAGCACGAGGGTTCAGAAAGGTAGATTTCAGAACGGCTGACTAAGAACATGAAAGGCAGCGGAAAGGAAGCCTCAGAATGGCAAGGAATCTTTGTGTCAGGCAGCTGAAAAGGGAATGAGGATTATTATTATTATTATTCATTTGATTTAATTGACTGCAGTTCCATTTAACATCAACCAAACAGTTCACAGGGTAAAAAATATACGTACATAATCAAAGGAAAAGATACAATAGCAAAAGGACATCAAAAAGTAGTATTCCTCGAGGCTTTTCTTCAGGGAGTACTAAGTACCAGCTGTTTTTTTTTCCTCTTACCTGCTTGATTTGCCTTCTGGGTCCCTCAAAACCCGCCTAAACCATGCCTCCTGCCTGTGGATGCTGGCGCCTTTCTTCCAGAAACAAAGCACTGGTATTCCTTAATTCCTGTTTGCTGTCTGCTAAGATCAACGTCAGTAAACAGAATGGGATTTAAATTATAAATACCGTTAAGTCCCAAACATCACTGTGAAGGAGCTGAGGCTATGGGAGCCAAAACCGTGACAGAATTTGAGCAGACGCGAGGAAGGCACAGAGGGACCTTGGTGGCAGGGGACGGAAGGGAGAAGGCCAGAGGCCATGCACATAGCAGGGAGATTGGGTGGTGTTCTGCTGACAGCTGCGTCTCTCTGTTTCTAAATTGTTTTGTCAAACTGACTTGACGGGTTCACGTTCCGCCACCTCTGAACTTTGCTGCTGCTGTTTTCAGTGTCGGACGTTTCCGTCACTGATCAATGTCGAATACAGTCCTGGAGGGCTGCAAGCAGGATTTACCTTTTTAAGGTCTGATCCATCAGAAATGTTCACAATTCTCTCAAAATTGAGACTTAGAAATATTTAAAGCCAAAAGCAATCCTTTGAATTTGCCAAATAACAAATAATCTGATCAGATGTTAACTGCATAGCTCTCAAGAAAAGTGAGTGAATTGTGAGTTATTCGGCCGAGCCCTGCTCAGGTTTCTGCAATATGCTGCTCTGAGTGAAGGATGCACCTGGAGTATGCTCCCACCATGATGTCAGCTCGGATACACTTTACCCTCACTTCAGCCATGACACTGCCTAATTTACATATACCCAGAAACACTTAGGTGGCCAAACTCCAAAGGAGGCAATGGGGAAAAAAGGAAAGAAAAATACAAATGTTTATTTTCTGCTGCCAAAAGGAATGGCCTAGAAAGTAGAGCAATGGGCTGCAAGTGTTGTGTTACGGGAACGCTGGGAGAGCGATCCCAACTTGAGGGGATTTCGTGTGCCCTTGGGCCTTGGCACGACCCCAGACGAATCCAAGACAACACCGAGGATTGGCGAGGCTTGTCCCAGCATGGGCGAAGTCAAAGTCTGACTCTCGGCCGGACCTGCATGCTTCTGGAAGACCAACAACGCAATGTTGGTTATTGAACAGTCCTCCGACCGTTCGTAGCCCTTTCGGACCTGCTGCTAGGTATCGACAAGAGGCAGCAGGCTGGACTGAGGATGAGGGCAGACGGAGGCCTTGTGACACAGAAGACTCGAGACGAGACGAGGAGACTCTGGATGAGCACCAGGAACTTGGAAGACTCTAGACGAGACGAGGAACTTGGAAGATTCGGACATAGGCACTGTCTGTCAGGGCACCCTACACAGCCCACCGACACGGGTGGACCCAATGGGCTGGTCACGGACCACCCTGTCCCACTGCATGCCCTACACAACCTGAAGAGGCTGGTCACGGACCACGCGGAGAGTGGAACAAGCACAGGAAGGGAATCCAGCTGAGACGAGACTCCAATGACGAAGCAAGGTGTCATCTGGAGAACAACAGGAGCTGGAGGATCAGGAGGACTTGGAAACACAGGAACATCAGGAAACCTGGAACATCAGGAAGCCTGGACTATAAACCTCGAAACATGAAGACATGGAACATCAGGAAGCAACGAAGACTCAGGAAGCACGACAAGCCATGGAGCTCCAACGAAGACCTGACGGGGAGTTGGAAGACGAGACTTCCAGGGACAAGTAACTCCAATGCAAGGCAAAGCTGAAGTGGAGAAGCAGCCCTTAAATAGGGCTGGCACAGGAACCCAGAAGAGCTGATTTCCGGTGGGGCCAGGTGGACCTCACCTACACTTCCCCTTTAAGAAGGGGAAGCAGACTGGGGCCTGCCCCTTAGGAAGGGGGCAGGACCTTGGAGAGCGGCCATGCTGCCGCAGAGACACAGGCAGGAGCAGGGAAAGCCTGATGGCAGCGTCCCTGCCGCAAGGAGGAGTTCAGAGGAGGCCCTAGGCCGCAGCACTAACCCCGGCGGTGGCGGCCCCATGCCGCTGAAGGAACAGCTGACTAGCGGCTCTCTGCCACTAGGGAAACCCGACTCCAGCGGCGTTCTCTGGGCTGCGGGGGCGGCAGTAACAGCGGCCTACTGGTCACGTGGAAGCAAGCCGGGTTCGTGGCTCCTGCCGCGATGAAGGCCCAGCGTTGGCGGCGTCCGGCTGAAGCAAGAAACAGGCAGCAAGGGAGGTGAGAGGCTTGTTCGCGGGGAATAGCTCTGCGGGCAGAGTCATAACAGCAAGCCAGGAAGACTAGAGTTTAAATCCCGCTTCTCCCACTGATATGCCTTGCAACTTTTGTAAGTCACTTTATTTGCCGTGGCTGCCCCTATCCACTTAGGCTGAAAAAATGTTGAAATAAAATTGGAAGGCTAAAAATGCAAATATAAAAAATTGTTATTTGAAAAGAGGTGAGCAGTGGATCTCATACACTGCATACTTTGCGCTGACTTCTCTCCCTTTATCACATGCATTGCACATGAAAGAGTGCCCGATCCATGGCTCAAGCCAGGGGATCCAGGTTTGGGTGTCGAGGCCTAGCACCGTGGAGGTGGGTCAGGGAGGACCACCGTTGTTTCTCTGGTACCCCCTTCCAGCCGAGGCGTGGCCCTGAGGGTGCAAATCTGAGAAGTGCTCCTCCAGGCCGAGGGCCAGGGAAGGTTATCCAGAATTGCTTGGACATGGGGCTGCAGCAGAGACTGCAAGGGGGGGAAAAGGCTGCCCCAAAATCCTGGCCTTTTGACATGTCCTTATAAACTGGTGTGGACAGGACAAGAAACATTAAAAGGATTTCAGAACGTTTATCTGGTACAGTTAAAGGGCAAGGTTCGTTCCATCTAGTTTTCTCAATTTTCCTCAGGTGAACCATTCCTACGATGAGCTGCGTGGATGTGGCAGCGCTCTGTCCCAGATTTACTCATGAGGGAAGCAGATGTGGATGCGAGGACTGCCGGAGATGAGTAAGAGACGGGTCTGGACTCGCGTGTATAGGACGGTGTTTGTGGGCCTGTCTGTGAAGGGTGTTAGCGGAGCATTTGCAGTGTTTTCTTTTCCTGCACACTCTGGATATCTTTTTTCAGGCCGTAGCAAGTAACATAGTAATGACGGCAGAATAGGACCAACTGGTCCATCCAGTCTACCCAGCAAGTTTCTTACGGTAGTATCTGCCGCGCCGGGCAGGTTACCCCCATGTTTCTCTTAAGGGTAGTAACTGCTACCCCATGCAGTTATCCCCAAGCCTATGATAAGGGTATTAAACTTTACAATCAAAAACTAAGCAACTGACAAACCCATAACAAAATTACTGCTAGCAACATTTTAACAGGGTGAGGAGCTTTCTTGAAAATTCAGACAGCACTGCTTATGGACTTGGCCTTAGAAGCAGTCCTGTGCTTTTTTACTTATGTCTGTGTATCAGTACCCAGACCGTAAAAGCTATCATCTGAATCCAATTCCTCTTCCACCCACCACCACTGCCGTCAAAGTGGAGAGCGATGCCGCGGTCGCATCAAAAGCGACAAGGCTTATTGGTTAAGGGTGGTAATTGCCGCACCAGCAAGTTATCCCCTTGCACTCTTTTCCTCGTTCCCATCCTCTAGCCTTTAGGGATCCGCAGTGTTTATCCCATGCCATTTGAAATCTTTCACCGTTTTCCTCTTCACCACCTCCTCCGGAAGAGCATTCCAGGCATCCACCACCCTCACCGTGAAGAAATATTTCCTGACATTGGCTCTGAGTCGTCCTCCCTGGAGTTTCATTTTGTGACCCAGTAAGTTTACTCTTGCTTTACTCGCTGAATAGTTCCTGCAATTCTCCTTTCACTATGGTTCTGATTCGGGGATTTGCAAGCTATTCAGCCTGCAGAGGTCAAGAAATGTGGGATGAATGAAGACCTTGATTTGTGAAGCACGTTCATTTGCCTATTTGTGTTACCCCGAACAGCTGGCCTGTTTACAACCACTGAATGGCGGCATTGACTACCCCTGCGATGAGTGATTTTTTTTTTCCGGCCAGTAAGTTACAGAGCAGCTCTACGTGGGCATCCCCAAGGTTTCACCCATCCACAGTAACTTTAAATAGCAGAGACCCCGCGTGCAGCTCAGAGGAATATTGTGTCTCATGCCAGGCAACCCGAGCGGATGGAGCACAAGGCATTAATGCCCTAGCAATGCCCCGCTTCCATCATTTAATTGCATGGAATAGGATCATCAGCTGCTGCTCTCTAAAAAATATATTTTAACAAGCCGGGCAGCAGGCAAATTTGAGCTTGAGAGAGCAGATATTTCCCTCTGGATAGGGCACTTCCTGTTAGCCAATGCCAATTAATACCCTGTTCGGTTTAGAGGGCCAGGGCATTGCTTCACACCTTCGTCTTCTTCTGCCAAGGAGTGCCCGAGCCAGGGAGAGTTAATGTTGTTATAAGCCGAGACAGGAAACATGTCTGCGCTGACAAGGTACCCATTTCTGCACACGCAGTAACGAGAGCTTTCACGTGCAATCATACCTCAGCCAAGCTCCTTCGCCTGAGAGCTTGCAGGTTAAGTGGCTCACCGAAAGGCGTCTTTGTGCCATTACAGTGCAGTCTACCAGGGCGGGCTTCTGCTTACCTTGATGTTTGATCCCGAGCGCATAGTTTTATTTTAATACATTTATAACCTACACATTGCCGTCATATGGCTGTTTGCTGCTGCAGCCAAATCAGTGTTCGTTAAAAAACACATATCACAAACAATTCACAATATTTTGCAAACTCGTGAAACATCCAGCAGCAAACAAATTTTAAATTAAAACTCCAGTAATCTGTGCATGTAAGCACATTTTAACGGAAAGCTGAGTGAAGGCTCGTCTGCCTACATTACCCAGCAGCCCCCGGGAGAGGACTCCAGAAGTCACCGGGAGTGAATCCAGGCTTCAGGCTTCACAGCCCCAGCTTCCAGAGGCACCGAACCGCTTGCAGCAGAAGAGGACTGGAAGGCTCGTCTGCCTACATTACCCAGCAGCCCCTGGGAGAGGACTCCAGAAGTCTCCAGGAGTGAATCCAGGCTTCAGGCTTCACAGCCCCAGCTTCCAGAGGCACCGAACCCCTTGCAGCAGAAGAGGACTGGAAGCCACATGCCCCTCAAAGGTCTTTACTATAAATTTATGTACATATATGTTGCAGAAGGAATTAAATTCAAAACATGAGTGATTACGGTGGGTAACTAGATATCTGTAAGTAGATTCATTGTAGTGTTTTGAGAGCCATTGACAGACAAATATAAAATAAATCAATAAACTACAAGTACTTCAGATTAGCTTTATATCACAACTCCCTGAGAAATTTTAACTCAATAACAAATCAACAAAATTAAGATGGAGACAATAGTCCAGCAGCGAGAGGGAGGCTTCCCAGCCTTATGTGCTGAGTGCTGCATGTATGTTTATCTCCCAGCTATGCAAAGAGCTCCAAGCCCTCAAAAAATGAGTCCAATCCCTGCAGACCTGGAGGAGCTAAAGGAGGCAGAGACGTATAGAAAGGAGACCTGCAGGGACAGAGTAGAGCCGTCCCCCCTCCAATCTGGCAACCCCTGTGCTGCCTTGGAGGAGAAAAGTCACCCGGAAGGCGAGCATAACCTTGGTGAGGCAGGAAGCAATCCTCTAGCTAGGGCCTGTCCTCAAGGTGATTGTTGTATCCTCTTGCAGCGAGGATATGACTCGAGGGACACGTGCTCAGGAGGAAAGGGTTTATTTATTTATTTATTTAAAAGTATTTATATACCGTTTTTCAAAACAAGGTTTTTTTGTCAAAACGGTTTACATTGTAAAATAAAAATAAAATAAATAGAGTTAAAAATTAAAGATGAAAATAAAATAAAATTAAAATACAATAACTGGTATATACCTCATGGTAACAAAAAATCTAATTAAATAAAAGTAAAAGTGGAGCTGGGCCGTAAAAGATGTTTTATGGAAGGGAAAAGGTAGGAAAAATTGAAAGGGGAGGAGGGAAGGCGTAAGGTGGAAACATGAGTGATATTGAGGATGTGGAAGAGATTGTTAGGTTACTGAGTGTTGATTATTTGAAGTAGTGTGTTGTGGATGGATATTAAATGCTAATTGAAATAAATATGTTTTTAGTGTCTTCTTAAATTGTTGGGTATTGGATATTGAACGAAGTAAATTGGGTATAGAGTTCCAAATGGTGGGTCCTGCTACAGAAAATGCTCTTCTTCTGGTAATATCAAGTCTGGCCTGTCGTGGAGAGGGGATGTCTAATAAGTTTTGAGTTAGTGATCTTAAATGACGGGTGGGTTTATAAATGCGGAGTAATGAGCAAAGCCATGTGGAAGATGAGTTATGTAGTAAGCTATGAATAACGGTAAGAACTTTGTATTTTATTCTATATTTTATTGGTAGCCAATGTAAGGACGTCCGGGTGGCTGGTGGGTGTGAGGACCACCTGGTAACTTGCCTGCCTGGTGTGAAGGTGGCGGACCTCACGCATCACATAGATAGGATTTTAGACAGTGCTGGGGAGGAGCCAGCTGTCGTGGTACATGTGGGCACCAACGACATAGGAAAGTGCAGGAGAGAGGTTCTGGAAGCCAAATTTAGTGTTTTAGGTAGAAAGTTGAACTCCAGAACCTCCAGGGTATTATTCATAGAAATGCTCTCCATTCCACGCGCAGGTCACCAGAGGCAGGCAGAGCTGCAGAGCCTCAATGCGTGGATGAGACGATGGTACAAGGAAGAAGGTATTAGATTTATTAGGAACTGGGCATCATTTTGGGGATAGGGGAGGGGGCCTTTTCCAAAAGGATGGGCTCCACCTTAACCAGAGTGGAACCAGACTGCTGGCACTAGCTTTTAAAAAAGAGATAGTGCAGCTTTTAAACTAGAACAAGGGGAAGAACCAACAGTCACTCAGAAGTGTATCTTTGAAGGATAATAAGAGAACAGGGAAATTAGGGCATCCCACTAGAGAGGTTGCAATAAATGCCAAAGTGGACAGGCGCCTTGAACTAAAGAGTAGATAGGGCAGAAAAATTCTGTACAATTCTGTACAATTCTGTACAATTCTGGTCGCCGCATCTCAAAAAAGATATAATTGCGATGGAGAAGGTACAGAGAAGGGCTACCAAAATGATAAGGGGAATGGAACAACTCCCCTATGAGGAAAGACTAAAGAGGTTAGGACTTTTCAGCTTGGAGAAGAGACGACTGAGGGGGGATATGATAGAGGTGTTTAAAATCATGAGAGGTCTAGAACGGGTAGATGTGAATCGGTTATTTACTCTTTCGGATAGTAGAAAGACTAGGGGGCACTCCATGAAGTTAGCATGGGGCACATTTAAAACTAATCGGAGAAAGTTCTTTTTTACTCAACGCACAATTAAACTCTGGAATTTGTTGCCAGAGAATGTGGTTCGTGCAGTTAGTATAGCTGTGTTTAAAAAAGGATTGGATAAGTTCTTGGAGGAGAAGTCCATTACCTGCTATTAAGTTCACTTAGAGATTAGCCACTGCCATTAGCAATGGTAACATGGAATAGACTTAGTTTTTGGGTACTTGCCAGGTTCTTATGGCCTGGATTGGCCACTGTTGGAAACAGGATGCTGGGCTTGATGGACCCTTGGTCTGACCCAGTATGGCATTTTCTTATGTTCTTATGTTCCAAATTAGTCCTGTCAGATGCTAAGCAGGTTGTTAGTACAAACAAGAAACATACTTTGAAATGCCTATATACAAATGCTAGAAATCTAAAAAATAAGATGGGAGAGTTAGATTGTATAGCATTGGATGAAGAGGGAGATATAATTGGCATCTCAGAGACCCGGTGGGAGGAGGATAACCAATGGGACACTGTGATAGCAGGTAGTGAGAGGGAGCCCTTGCTGCTGCGGCATAGTTGATGCAGCCTCATAGGAAACCTACAAGGCCTACGCCGAGAGCTGGAGAAGGTGCCATAAAGCAGGACAGACAAGCTTCGCTGTACCAGCCACCTCCCTCGCAGGTTGAGCCCTTGGGTTCTGGCGGCCGGCAGGACTTAGATGGGTCCCTAGGGCGGTGGAGTGAGCAAGAGTCCAGAGGCCTACCGGGGTCAGGAAGGGCAGCAGACTGGAGAGACTGGGAACAGGCCAATGGTCAGAGCAGGCGACAGACAAGTGCAGTCAGGTCCAGGAGATCAGGCCAAGGACAGACGAAGATATACGGGAGACACAGGACAAGACAGCAGGGCAAGGCAAGTCTGGAGCATAGAAACAAAGGTGCAAAAAGTAATGCAGGACAACCAGGAACAGAAGAGCCTAGGCAGGAGACCCATTGCTAAGGAGAGGTAATCCTGCAGGGCCTTTGCTTAAATAATCAATGGGGCAGACATTACTGGGAGGCACCGCTTAGAGTTTCATAAGAACATAAGAAATTGCCATACTGGGTCAGACCAAAGGTCCATCAAGCCCAGCATCCTGTTTTCAGCAGAGTCCAATCCAGGCTACAAATACCTGGCAAGTACCCAAACACTAAGAAGATCCCATGCTACTGATGCCAGTAATAGCAATGGCTATTCCCTAAGTCAGTGGTTCCCAACCCTGTCCTGGGGACCCCCCAGACAGTCAGGTTTTCAGGTTATCCACAATGAATATGAATGAGAGAAAATTTGCATGCACTGCCTCCATAACATGCAAATGTTCCTACATGCATATTCATTGTAGATATCCTGAAAATCCAACTGGCTGGGGGGTCCCCTGGACAGGGTTGGGAACCATTGCTCTAAATCAACTTGTTTAATAGCAGTTAATGGACTTCTACAAGAACTTATCCAAACCTTTTTTAAACCCAGCTACACTAACTGCACTAACCACATCCTCTGGCAACAAATTCCAGAGCTTAATTGTGCGTTGAGTGAAAAAGAATTTTCTCTGATTAGTCTTAGATGTGCTACTTGCTAACTTCATGGAATGCCCCCTAGTCCTTCTATTATCCGAAAGTGTAAATAACCGATTCACATCTACTCATTCAAGACCTCTCATGATCTTAAAGACCTCTATCATATCCCCCCTCAGCCGTCTCTTCTCCAAGCTGAACAGCCCTAACTTCTTCAGTCTTTCCTCATAGGGGAGCTGTTCCATCCCCTTTATCATTTTGGTTGCTCTTCTCTGTACCTTCTCCAATGCAACCATATCTTTTTTGAGATGTGGTGACCAGAATTGTACACAGTATTCAAGGTGCGGTCTCACCATGGAGTGATACAGAGGCATTATGACATTTTCCATTTATTCACCATTCCCTTCCTAATCATTCCTAACACTCTGTTTGCTTTTTTTGACTGCTGCAGCACACTGAGCCTAAGATTTCAATGTATTATCCACTATGATGCCTAGATCTTTTTCCTGGGTGGTGACTCCTAATATGGAACCTAACTTTTTGTAACTACAGCATGGGTTATTTTCCCCTATATGCATCATCTTGCACTTATCTACATTAAATTTCATCTGCCAGTTTTGCAAGGTCCTCCTGCAATTTATCACAATCCACTTGTGATTTAACTACTCTAAATAATTTTGTATCATCTGCAAATTTGATAGCCACACTTGTCTTATTCCTTTCCAGATCATTTATAAATATATTGAAAAGCACTGGTCCCAGTACAGATCCCTGAGGCACTCCACTGTTTACCCTTTTTCACTGAGAAAATTGACCATTTAATCTTACTGTCTGTTTCCTTTCTTTTAACCAGTTTGTAATCCATGAAAGGACATCGTCTCCTATCCCATGACTTTTTAGTTTTCTTAGAAGCCTCTCATGAGGGACTTTATCGAACGCCTTCGGAAAATCCAAATACACTACATCTACCGGTTCATCTTTATCCACATGTTTATTAACCCCTTCAAAAAAAATGAAGCAGATTTGTGAGGCAAGACTTCCCATGGGTAAATCCATGCTGCCTGTGTTCCATTAAACCATGTCTTTCTATATGCTCTGTGATTTTGATCTTTAGAATAGTTTCCCAGCACTGAATTCAGGCTCACTGGTCTATAGTTTCTTGGATCGCCTCTGGAGCCCTTTTTAAATATTGGGGTTAAATTGGCCACCTTCCAGTCTTCAAGTAAAATGGATGATTTTAATGATAGGTTAATTAATAGATCTGAAATTTCATTTTTTAGTTCCTTCAGAACCCTGGGATGCCTACCATCTGGTCCAGGTGATTTGCTACTCTTTAGTTTGTCAACCTTGCCTACTACATCTTCCAGGTTCACAGTGATTTCATTCAGTTCATCTGACTCATCATCCTTGAAAACCATCTCTGGAACTGGTATCTCCCCAACATCCTCATTAGTAAACACAGAAGCAAAAAATTCATTTAGTCTTTCTGCAATGGCCTTATCTTCCCTAAGAGCCCCTTTAACCCCTTGGTCATCTAATGGTCCAACCGACTCCCTTACAGGTTTCTTGCTTCGGACATATTTTTAAAAGTTTTTATTATGAGTTTTTGCCTCTATGGACAACTTCATTTCAAATTCTCTCTTAGCCTGTCTTATCAATGTTTTGCACTTAACCAGACAATGCTTATGCTTTTTCCTATTTTCTTCCAATTTTTGAAGGTTTTTTTTTTGGCTAAAATAGCCTCTTTCACATCACTTTATAACCATGCCGGTAATCGTTTTGCCTTACTTCCACCTTTCTTAATGTGTGGAATACATCTGGACTGCGCTTCTAGGATTGTATTTTTAAACAATGTCCATGCCTGTTGAATACTTTTTTTTTTTTTTTTTTTGTAGAAACAGTTTTATTGGTAGAAACAGAAAGCAAACATAGTGAACGTCAAACATGAGAACATCCGTTACATTACCTTTTATCGAGCAACCCCAGTCCCCAATATCCCCCTTCCCCGTCCCTGTAATCCCCCCTTCCCGCCCCCCCCCTGTACATTATAGGTCAACAGAATAGAGTAAGGGTATAAACACAAGCATATAATCATACGTGGAGTAGCATCTTTCAGGAGCTAAATAACATTATATGAATCTGTTGAATACTTTTAACCTTTGCAGCTGCACCTTTCGATTTTTTCCTATTTTCCTCATTTTATCAAAGTTTCCCTTTTGAATGTTTAGTGTTAGAGCTGTAGATTTACTTATTGTCCCCCTTCCAGTCATTAGTTCAAATTTGATCGTGTTATGATCACTATTGCCAAATAGTCCTAACACCGTTACCTCTCTCACCAAATCCTGCATTCCATTAAGAATTAAATCTAAAATAGCTCCCTCTCTCGTTGGTTCCTGATCCAATTGCTCCATGAAGCAGTTGTTTATTACATCCAGGAACTTTGTCTCGAGCAAGTCCTGATGTTACATTTACCCAGTCAATATTGGGGTAATTGATATCTCCCATTATTATTGCACTGCCAAATTGGTTAGCTTCCCTGATTTCTCTTAGCATTTCATCATCTGTCTGACCATTTTGTCCATGTGGATGGTAGTATACTCCTATCACTATACTCTTACCCAACACACATTTATTTTATTTTATTTTATTTATTTAACACTTTTCTATACCGACCTTCATAGTTGAAGACCATATCAGATCGGTTTACATCGAATTGGGGAAACAGTAACAAAAACAGTAGATTTAACCGGAAGAACAAAGTTACATACAACAAGGATAGAGAACTTGGAAGCATAGACTGCTGGAGAAATAAAGGTCTAGGAACGCTATAAACAAAAGAATAACTATTGGTGAATTGGGTGCGGATCTTATTTAGGACTTGAAGTTAGAATGGGGTGGTACGGAGATCCATTGTTCATGAAGGATGTTCGGTCGTCTAATGTGTATCCAGGTGATCTGAGAAGACTTGGCGGAAAAGCCAGGTCTTAAGTTTTTTCCTAAATGTTAGGAGGCTGGGTTCCAGTCTAAGGTCGGAAGGGATGTTATTCCAGATAGCTGGGCCTGCTGTCGAGAAGAATCGATCTTTGATCGCAGTGAGGCATGTGGCTTTTGTAGGTGGGGCCTGTAAAGTTTCTTTTTAAATTTCTCTGGTCGGTCTGTTAGAAGTATGTAGATTGAGAGGGAATTCCAGGTCCAGATGCAAGTGGTTGTAGATGGATTTGTGAATTAAGGTGAGTGATTTGTGAAGGATTCTGTAGTTCACTGGAAGCCAGTGTAAATTACGGAGGATGGGTGATATGTGTTCTCCACGGTTGGTGTTGGTCAGGATTCTAGCTGTGGTATTCTGTATCAACTGTAGAGGCTTAGTCGTAGAGCTGGGGAGACCTAAGAGGAGAGCACTGCAGTATTTATATCCATATAGATTCTACTGAGTATTTAGTCTCTTGTATGATCTTTATCCTGTTGGACTTGATACCCTCCAGGACATAAAGTGCCACACCCCCACCAAGTTGATCTTCCCTATCATTGTGATATAATTTGTACCCTGATATAGCACTGTCCCATTGGTTATCCTGTTTCCACCAGGTCTCAGAGATGCCATTTATATCTGTCATCATTCACTGCTATACACTCTAACTCTCCCATCTTACTTCTTAGACTTCTGGCATTGGCATACAGACATTTCAAAGTGCTCTTTTTATTTGCATTAACGACCTGCTTTTCAATTAATAGGGATAATTTGGAAATCTTTAGCTCAGATGATTTTTTACATATAAGCACATGGACTACATTTGCTTTTATTGGAACCTCTCTGTTGGGACGCTCTAACTCTCCTGTTTCATTTGTATCCTTCAAAGATACATTCCTCCGAACCATGCAGTGCTGAGCAACTGTCGGCTTTCCCTCTTGTTGTAGTTTAAAAGCTGCTCTATCTCCTTTTTAAAAGTTACTGCCAGCAGCCTGGTTCCACTTTAGTTAAGTTGGAGCCCATCCTTTGAGAAAAATCTCCCCCTTCCCCAAAAGGTTCCCTAGTTCCTTACAAAACAAAACATAATATAGGCCACTGGGCCTATATTATGTTCACAGATGTGAAGTAGAAAGCCTACAAGGAAGTCGGTTGAACCATTAGATGATCAAGGGGTAAAAGGGGCACTTGGGGATGGCAAAGCCATAGCAGAAAAACTAAATGAATTGTTTGCTTGAGAGACCCCCATGCCAGAAATGATTTTCAAAGGTGATGATTCAGCAGAACTGAATCAAATCTCAGGGTATCTGGAGGATGTGCTAGGGCAAGCTGACAAACTAAAAAGTAGCAAATCACCTGGACTGGATGGTATACATCCCAGAGGGCTGAAAGAACTGGAAATGAAATTGCAGACCTGCTATTAGTAATTTATAAATTATCATTAAAATTGTCTATAATACCTGAAGATAGAGGGTTGCCAATGTATTGCCATTTTTTAAAAAGGGATCCAGAGGTGATCCAGGAAACTACAGAGCAGTGAGTTTGACATCTGGGCCAGGCAAAATGGTAGAAACCATTATAAAGAACAAAATTGCTGAACATATAGATAAGCATAGTTTAATGGGACAAAGCCAATGTGGATTTACCCAGGGGAAGTCTTACCTCATTAATCTGCTGCATTTTTTTGAGGGGGTAAATAAACGTGGATAAAGGTGAGCCAGTTGATACAGAATATCTGGATTTCCAGAAAGCATTTGACAAAGTCCCTCATGAGAGACTTCTTAGGAAATTAAAAGTCCTGGGATAGGGGGAAGTGTCCTATTGAGGATTGCTGACTGGTTAAAGGATAGAAAGCAGAGAGCAGGGATAAATGGTAAATTTTCCCAATGGAGAAAGGTGAATAGGGGAGTGACCCAGGGACCGATGCTTTTTAATATATTTATAAACGACCTGGCAATGGGAACTACAAGTGAGGTGACCAAATTTGCCAATGACACAAAATTGTTAAATCACAAGAAGATTGTGAGAAATTGCAAGAGGTCATTGCAAGATTGGTAGATTAGGCATGCAAATGGCAAATGAAATTTAATGTGGAGAAGTACAAAGTGATGCACTTAGGGAAGAGAAACCCAAATTATAGCTGCACAATGTAAGGTCCCACATTAGGAGTCTCCACTCAGGAAAAGGATCTAGGGGTCATCATTGATAATACATTGACACCTTCTGCTCAGTGAGCAGCAGCAGCCAGGAAAGCAAATAGAAAGCTGGGGATTATTAGGACAAGAATGGAGAATAAAACAGAGAATATCATAATGCCTCTATCTCTCTATAGTGCGACCTCATCCTGAGTATTGTGTGCAGTTCTGGTCACCACATCTCAAGAAAGATATAGCAGGATTAGAAAAGGTACTGAGAAGGGCAGCCAAGATGATAAAGGGGATGGAACAGCTCCCCTATGAGGAAAGGCTAAAGCGGTTAGGGATCTTCAGCTTGGAGAAGAGATGGTTGAGGAGAGACATGATGGAGGTTTATAAAATAATGAGTGGAATGGAGTGAGTAAACGTTAATTAGTTGTTTACTCTTTTGAAAAGTACAAAGACCAGGGGACACACAATGAAGTTAATAGGTAATACATTTAAAACTAATAAGATAATTTTTTTTTTACTCAATGCATAATTAAGCTCTAGAATTTGTTGCCAGAGGATGTGGTGAAAGCTATTCGTATAGCTGTGTTTAAAAAAGGTTGGGACAAGTTCCTGCAGGAAAAGTCCATAAACCTTTATTAAGGTGGAGTTGGGGAGATCCCTGGGATAATCAGGATGGAATCTGTCGACCTTTTGGGATCCTGGCAGGCACTTGTGACCTGGGTTGGCCACTGCTGGAAACAGGGTACTGGGTTTGATGAACCCTCACTTTTACCAGTTTGGTAAGTCTTATATTCTTATAAAAGATGGCATTGAGGGTTAAAAGCTTCTAAGCCACTGCGGTGAGGATGTATTTCCAGCCCCAGGCTGCAGAGTGCTTCCCAGTGGCCTGATGGTAGAAAGTGGATTAGCTTTCCTGGGCAGCAGTTTTCACCTCTTCCCATTAGGAGGCTGTTCATTATGAAATAAGAATAGGGAAAAAACAAATCCCACCTGGTGTAGGCTTCCTTATGCCAGGCTTCCTCAGGCATAGAGAGGCAGCTGCCTGTGCTCAGGAGCAACGCAGATCGGAAGTAACAGCACCATCCATCAGGGCCCTTACTCACACGCACCAAGCTAACTTGCAGCCTTTCAGCGCTGTCAGGACCATAAATAATCCTAACACAGATGTAAGGAGCACATCGCTACATCTGTAATAGGCGCGCGCCGAGCAGAACATGCAAATAATCCTTAAATGTCCGCGGCGCAATCATCCTTCATTATCCCCCTGCCGTCGGGATTAATGGAGCCGGGCCCTGTGTGTGGGCTCTGCACAATTGCAAAAGTGTCCCCAGCAAGCAGTAATCAGACCTGGGAACCTTACAGGGCCGCATTAAAGAAACCCAGGGGCTGATTCTTCCTCAAAAGGCCAGTCCCGCCTCACTCCCCCCCCACCACACACAGACCCATAAAGAATGGCAGAATTAGGAGAACAAGTAAGTGCAGCACTGGGTGACCTGGAAGGATGATGTGTGCTAGAGATCTGCTGGCAGCAGCGCGGCCGTTTCAGAGCTCTCCAGTTTGGTGTGTCAGGTTAGCGGACCAGTGCAAGTGTTTGTCTCTGTAAAGACGCCGAGGAACTGTTTGCCAAATTCTGCCTTAAGGTGAATAAAAACCAACATACGCAAGAGGTGTGCTCCTTCTGATGACTGATCAAAGCCTTTCCCCCCCGGCCGTTCTACAAAACACCATATGAGACGGACGGAGAATTTCTCCAGTCTCGGACAAACGCGTGGGCGGAGCTGCGGAAACAGGTGACAGAAGGAGCGCGTCCGCTCCGTCCGGCGTCGCCTGCTCCGCGTTTGGGTGTCGGAGATTTCGGCCGTAGCTTGTAGCAGCTCAAGCGTCGGGCCTTGGTGCCCCGGGCGGGTTCAGTGTTGTCGCGGTGCCAGTAGGGAAAGGCTCGTCCCTTTACAGAGGAGATGCAGACCCGCAGCAGGCCTGGGCGCTCCAGACGGGGGAAGAAAAAAAAACGAAGGCTCTCCCGAGAAGGCCGGAGTGTTGGTCGAGAGTTTGGCGAGTACGAGTTTGATTGAAGATGCGTAGTCTCGCGCGCCTTGGGGAGAAGGCACCCGGGAGAGCAGTGTGCGATGTGCGCTGATCAGGAGAGAAGTCCTGGGGTGATCAGATTGGGGGAAACACCAAGGGAGCAAAACAGTACGAGAAGAGCCCAAGCCGGAGGCGACAATGCCTCTGTACAGGCCGTTCCTGACATCTCACCTGGAACAAGGTGTCCACCTCTGCAGTCCATATGCGCAAAAGGTCAGAGACGGAATGAAGGCACTGCAGAGAAGGACCGCGGAAATGGAGCAGAATTTACATCAGCGGCCGCCATACAGCAGAGACACTGTAAATAACGCCTAAGAAGCATTTTTCACTAGACAGAAGCTTCGAGGGGTAGACTCAGGAGTATCACAAGGAAATATTTCTTCACAGAAAGGGTGCTGGATGCCAGGGGTGGATTTCATCCGCCGTCGTCCCTATGCACTGATTCAGCTCAGTGGCACGCTGCCTCTATCCCCACCCTGCAAACATCTGAGCCCCCAAACCCCACGTCCAGCCACTATCTTCATCAGTCAGTGAGTGCAGCTACTAAGACTGCACTCAAAAGCCCCACCCTCCACGGAAGCCCAAAAAATCAGAGTCATCTGGCAATCCCGTCTGTGCAGTGCGCGCGGTGTCACTGGGCATGTCAGAGCCAGTATGGGCTAGCTGACCTCAGTCTGATTTGTAATTTGTGAGTCACATGCTAAAGTGGTTAGTCCTGAAGTAACTGGCTCCATTTTTTAAATTTCAGGACAGAGTGATCCAATCCTGGCTTTCATGCATGGACTTACAATTCTGACTTCTCTGAGAAAAGCAGAACCATCTGTGCTTCTGGGGAAGGGGATGGGGGAGATAGAGAAAACCAGGACTAAGCCCTCTGGGGATAGGGAACTAACTACGGTACCTGAATGTAATCTGCTTTGAAGTGCTGAAAAAGTGCAAAAAGCAGAATATAAAAAAATCTAAATAAATAAATAGAGCCTGTTGGGAGTCCTAGGCGCAGAGCAGGCTGTCTGTGGCTTATGCTTACAAAGAACATTTTAGGCTGCAGCAGAGTGACTTTTGCAGCTTTGTTATGCTGGCTGCTGTGCAGAGGGTGTACGTTCCTTTAACGTGGGTTTATTAAAACATCCAGGCTTTGAAAAGCTCCTAATTAAGTGTGATAGGCAGCTGCATAAGGCCACTTGAGTGATTAGATGCATTGTTTTCAAATGGGAGTAACAAAATCATTTATAACTGCTTGACTTCATCAGGAGAGGTGTTTGAAAGCGAGCTGGCAGTCAGCCGAGGAGGGCGTCTGAAGGTGACCTAATCAGGTGCATTTGTAGCGGTACCTTTCGTTCGTGCACTTTGAGCAGGAAAGAGGCATCATCCACAGTCGACCCTTTGGCCCCTGTGGGCCACTCGTGTGGAAGTCGCCGTAGCCTGGAGGCTGACAGAGCCGCACACCTTAACACCCTGTTGCACTTCCCAGCTCAAGCCCAGAGATGTTCCTGAAGGCAGGAGCCAGTTCTTTCTCCCGTCCCCCATTATTGGGCATCAGGTGTCGGTGCTGTGGCTTGGAAGGAGCCTGGGGGCAGAGGGAAGCGTTCTGGAGCTCCTGGTAAGGAGGGAGCTGGGGAGGCCACAGCATGAGCGGGGACTCCGGAAGAAGCCTTTGGCAGGCCGTGGAGTGATGGGGAGGGATCCATTCTGGTCACCACGTTTTGGTTTCCTTTTCAGGGAAAGGAGATTTGTAAACAGAGGTGAAGTACACACAAAACAGCTGCGGGGTCACAAGAGAGAGACCATCCTATAAAAAAGCTTGAATGACAGGACACCTTCTCATCAATGTTGTAAAAGAGAATCCCAAGAGCGCCTAAGCTTGCTGGCCCATGAGAGACAGAGATAGTCGGGCATATTTTATGGACTGTAATTTTAATAAAAGAGTCCCTATATCTAAGGAGATTGGTCTAATCCCACTTTGTCTGACCGTCTACCGTCCGGTTTTCTTGGTCCTCCCTTCCAGGAGGCAGCAGGGATTCGAGGGGGGCCACCCCTGCACCTTCCCCTTACATTTCACCAGTGGAGCTCCAAGTTAATAGACGACAGTGGCCAGCAGAGCTCTCAGTCAGAGCGGCCTCTAGGAAGTCGCCATCTTACTTGCCTTTTTCTCTAGTGGAGCGACGCCACCTGAGCGCCACCTGACTCTGCAGGTCTAAACGGGGCAATGGAGGCAGCGAGCGTGTTCCTCGGCTTGGAGCAGGGCGGGCCCAACAGGGAGGTCCCCGTGGGGGACGTTTTTATCTGCACGCTTCGGCGGGTGTGTGTGTGTTGTGCCCGGGACCCGGCATGCACCCCCCCCCCCCGGGAAACCTAACATTCAGGCCGATGCAATATGGTGCGCTCAGGCTAATGCACAGGTTAACCCGCGGTTGCAGTAAGGGGATCAGCGCGTCCAAACCAGCGTGTAAATGCTATATTAGCTAGTACCCCTGATATTTAAAAAAAACGTGCACCCGACGCGCACGTTTTAATCCTCAAACTTTAAGGCCAGCCCCGGAGTCTTGAGACGCCCCAAAACCTGAACAGAAATGCAGAACATACTGCTTTTCTGTGGCTCCTCTGACTTAATATCATCGCGATACTAAGTTGGAGGAACCAAAGCAGCGTCATGGAAAAAAAAAAAAAGGTCTTGGCAGCGGTCAGGTTAGGAAAACGAACCCGAGCACAGCCAGGTCTCCTGGGCACCCGATGCCATGGTCGCGGCGGGAACGCACAATTTATCCCTAGCGCGGCCTTTATAGCGCGGCGGCTCATTTGCCTGTTGCATTGAGCACCCAAGAAAGGTGATGGTGCGGGTGATAAAAAAGCAGGCGCCCAGTTTAGAAGCACGTTTTTTACGCGCACATTATTGCATCGGCCTGTACGTGCGTAAAATCCTGTTTCCTGCGCTCCTTTTTTTACAAGCAGACACCCGCTATTGATTTTCCAATGGGGACTTCTGCGCGCAGAAATCCTTTTTAAAATCCCGCGCGCACATCAACGTCCGTTTTCACACACTTCACTCCTGTCTGTCCTTCTGCGCAGCCTGTGCTTCAGTTTTCAGTCATAAAGGTTTTTATTTTCTGCCCCTGCCCCGAACAGCTGCGACCTTTCTGACGGCGAAACTGGTAAACCGAGCCCCTTCCTTCCAGGTGTGGCTGGAAAAGATGCGACTCTCTCCCCCAGCTCCTCCACCCTGGCCTCTGTGTGCGGTCCCCGTGATGACGCTGCCTCGGTCCGTGCTGTACCCCCACTCTCGGGATTCTGCTGCACTGCGAGTCCTGAGTCTGAATATGGAGGCGCCAGGCTGCTGTGCCCATGCTGCGTCTCTGCGGGCAGGTCCCTGGCATCAGGAAGAATGATCTTGCCGCTTTTAAACAGTGGAGAGAGTGCTCTGGGTGGGGGTGTGTGTGAGTGAGTATGCAGATGTGTGAGTCAATAACAGGAGTCCAGTGGAGGAGGAGTGGCCTCATGGTTAGAGCAAGTAAATTCATCCTTCACTGCTCCAGGTACCAACTTAGATTGTAAGCCCTCAGGGGCAGGGAGCTACATGCTGCACCTGACATGTAGCTTGCCTGGAAATCCCAGGGCATGTAATCAGGAGGTCCCTCCCTTCCGGGAGGGTTTAGTACTGTGGGAACAATGATCCCCGATACCCTGACTCATTTTCCCATCAGCACCCCACTTGCCAGGGCCTTGTGACAGGCAGCAGGGGTGAATTTTCCTTGTGCACTGCATGCAAGATTCAAGCAGTACGACCGTTCTCTCTTCCTTGCAACTGCTGGCTGAAAGCGTAATGGAAAATTTTCCAGGAAACCGTGGTCACTGCAGGGAGCGTCTCCTGAAGGTGCCCTTCAACCGCTCCAACCAATGTTTCTCTAGATTGAAAAGCTTCCTAGAAGCAGCAGCCCTGGAAGAAAACAGTTTACATCATTCCATACAAACAAACAAAATCATTTCTGTTCTGGTTTTGCTTTCTTTCCTGAGGTGATGTTAGTGCTTAAAAATTCTGAAAGCTTCTTCCACTTAACTGCCCCCACTGCTTTGAATCTGAGAAAATTGGGAACACTGCTGGATTGGTTCTTATCAGAGCCCAAGGCAGGCATCATGCTGATACACGTAAAACACGAATACAGCACAGACAGCTGAAGAGCAGATCTTCATCACTGCCGCATGGATGTGTCACACTGATACACGTAAAACACGAATACAGCACAGACAGCTGAGGAGCAGATCTTCATCACTGCCGCATGGATGTGTCACACTGATGCATGTAAAGCATGAATACAGCACAGACAGCTGAGGAGCAGATCTTCATCACTGCCGCATGGATGTGTCACACTGATGCATGTAAAGCATGAATACAGCACAGACAGCTGAAGAGCAGATCAGCCCTGCTACTTGTTGGTGTCACACTGATAACATAAAGCAGGAATACAGCACAGACAGTTGAATATGAGACTCGGTGAAAGAATTTTCTTCTGAAATAGCATTACTTATAATAAAATGTCCCCATCATTTGTTTAAGAATATAAAACGATGTAAGTAATACAGTATATTAGAAGTCAATAGAAGGGAGGCCTAGGAATGATGGACTCTGCTTGAAGGGAGTGTAGTGGCCCCATCCTGAGCCGCCTCAGATTTTCAGGGGGTTCAGAGTCATCCTTCAGCTGACACGGAATCTGCTGCGACTTGTGGCAGAGAAACGCCATCTGGGGAAGAGGGGCCACATGTGGCCCTGCAGGGCCCTTAGTAGGGCTCTTCCGAGCCCAGAGGAGAAGATAGGGCAGCACAGAGCGGAAGTGAGCGGCTGAAGGTGTGCCAGCCCGCTGTGGCTCCTTGCCAGCCCACAGAACGGCCCGGTCTGCCGCTGTATTTTGAAGTGGAAGCGCGTGCCGGTTGGACTGGCTTTGTTGAGGATTGCCTGAGTGAGGAGGATACAATTCCACCAATGCATGACCCGCACCTGAGGGCTGTGCATGTTCTTCCAGCAATGCAGAGCTGAAGGTGGTGACCCGAAATCTCCCTCCGGGAAGTGGGAGCTCTGAGCGGCCTGGGCCGGAGGAAGATGCGGCTGCGTCGTACAGAGGCTGCAGTCAGGGGTGATTGGAAAGCAGCGGAGAGCAGGGTATGGGCTGCAGCTCCTTCAGAAAAGGTGAAGCCTCACATCCAATCCGGGCCCAAACCAGCCAGGGATCCCCAGATCCTGACCTGCTGAACCCCTTTCCAGTTATTTGTTGCATGAAATCACCACCAGGTCACCCTAGTTTCTCTTCATAATCTGAATTTTGTATTGGGTTTTTAAGAGCTATGGACCCATTGTTGGCACTGAAGCTGGGAGTGCAATGGGAGAAAGCCAGAATCTGTGCCAGAGCCACCTGATCCCAGGGTCAGATTTATGATGCTGGCCTCCATAGGAAGAGGACTTGGGGCAGGGGGTTTCGCTCCTTCGCTTCCCCCTGGAAATCAGAAAGCAGCAGGGGGAATCCAAGTCTTGGGGCGCGTGCCTACGTTGTCTGTGCCTAAATCCAGGCCCGCCCGATCACCCTAAGAAGCTCCTGGCCTGGCCTGGCTCCCTGCGGCTGAATGATGCCCGAGAACGGCAGCGCTCCGCTGTATCTCCTGCCAGCACTTTCCGAGGACTCTCTCAGCTGCCTGCGCGCTGTGGGAATCCCCACGACCAGGGACAGGGCTGGATGGGGGTTTGCTGTGACCTCCTGCAGCTTTTCAGCGGCCACCGCTGTGAACTGGAGAGGGGGGAGAGCGAGAGAGAGAGACTGGTGTGAGGGGGGCTGGAGAGTGTGAGAGGACACAGAAATGTAGCGCATCCTGTGACCAGCCTCACGGGACTGACATGAGATAAGTAAGCGGAATTAGTTGATGCATTGCTTAAGGATGGCCAGAACCCCAGCAATTTGCATTTCATTCTGTATCGTAAGCACACACAGTGTTCCTCAGAGTTAATATCCTGCCACCCGGCCAGAAATGTAAGCTGAGCAGCACCAGAACCTTATTGTTTTGCGTTCTCTGACCCGGAACGGTACTGCTCTTAGTTTGTAATGATTTTCTCTTGCTCTTTTAATCATTCTGTGTATTAGTTTGGCCTCACATATAAACCTGTCATGCCATTAAAGCAATCTGAATCTGACGCCAGTCCGCTGTAGGGACTGGTGATTGCTCACGCTAAGGAGCTTCCCCCCACCCCACCCCCGCCTCTCCACCTGCCGCCGCCACCTCCTTCCCGGGTCTCAGCAGGCCTGCTGGAGGTAAAGGGCCACTCACCCGCACTGTCTGCAATTAGCATAAGGGGGCTGCTGCACGGCTGGACCCAGGAGCTTCGAGCAGGCAGGAAAGAGTGACCCACTGCCACCAGCAGCATTTTGAGATGCTCACCCCCCCCCCCCCCCCCCCCGGGCCTGCAGGAAAGTACCCCACGGGCTGGTAATCTGTGGCTGCTGATTATCAAAGGGTCACGGCGTGGGGCGTGCACGTGGGCCAACAGCGCTGGCTGCTCCGAATTCCCCCTTTCAGTTTTAAATGCACGAACACTTTAGTGAGGCTCCGTGTAAGTACAGTAAGTAGGGAGCATGAAATAAAGCCCTCCTGCCTCCGAATAATCAGACTCGTAAAAGATCTACCGCCACCAGGACGCCACTAAGGGAGCTGAGGACCACCTCCAGCCTAGGCATGGCTCCTTTCATCCCGCCTCTTGTGTTTCTTTTCTCTCTGGAATGGACTTAAAAGCCGTGCTGCATGGTCCGGCGCTGCCTGGTATTGACTAGTGCAATTCTCTTTATTTAGGGTTTACCTGGCTCTTCGATTGACTTTACGATTGATGCCCAGTGCAGCCGCTGGAGCTGTAACAGGGAAAAGCATCCATGAGCGCGTTATTCCCTTCATCGGCTTTACCTATTCATTTTACAATTAGGTTCAAAGCAATTTATGGATTAGCAGCTGGTTGTCTTAATTCTGTTTTAAAAATGTATCAGCCTGTCCGTACACCGAGACTGTCACCTCGGCTTTTACTTCTCTGTCCCATCACTATGCCAGGTTCAGCCTGCGGATTGCAGAGAGCGAACTTTCTGTGCTGCAAGTACCATGCTCTGGAATGAACTTACCCCTCGAAATTACGCCTGGATCCTTCTTACTTGATTTTAGAAAGAAAGTAGAAAATATCTTTTTAAGCAGGCATGTGAGGGGGTCCTGGAATGGGTTGTGGGTGATGATACTGAGAGGATGGGCCATTCACCAGTCCTTTTTGGATTGCAGATATTACAATCAGAGCTACGGGTTTTGTTATGCTTTTATGCTGTCTATTTTATTTGGGTATTTTTTGTAATGTTTTTATTTGTTTTATTGTTGTCTTGCTATGATATATTTATTATGTTTGTATCCAAATATTCAAATACCTGAAAAAAAACGTTTCAGAGGAAAGAATGTTCTAGAGCAAAAGGTCCCGGTTTGAGGCTTCAAGGGGGTAGGTGCAAGAGCAACATCAAAACATATTTCCTCGTGGAAAGGGTGGAGGTTGCACGGAACGGCCTCCCAGGTGAGACGGTGAAGACAAAAACAGTGGCAGAATTCAGGAAAGCCTGGGATGGACATGGAGGATCCCTAGCTACAGAGGGAAACGCCAGAGAGACCTCAGTTGGGGGAGTAGTGGTGTCATGCCTCACAGGGATTTCCCCCCCCCCCCCCCCCCCCATTTTATAACTGCCCCCCGTACCTCGTCTGGCCATTGCAGTCACCGTGTTTGCTTGGGGGGCCATGCACCAGAGCTCCTTCCGGAAACCTGAAATCATGGGTCCTTAATTCAGCCACTAGGTGTCACCTTTGAGCAGTGACCACAACTTCCTCCCTCCCTTGGGCAGGGGCTGTGAACGCTGCCTCCCCAGGGAGTGGAAGATCAAACCAGGAACCCTTCCACTTGGCAGTGCACAGTGTAGCCGCCAAGCTCCCGGGCCAGACGTTTTCTGTGTCTCTGTGATCATTTGTAGAGCAAAAGATTTTTGGTTATGAATTCCTCTGAAGGAGAACTTGTTCCCTTTTGCTAGACCCAGCTTTGTTTGACAGCTCAATGTGTCAGGTTTCTTCTTGAGATGAGCAATGTGACACTTGGCTTCATAAATCGTGCGGTAGGGACTGTGCTGACCTGGCTGTGGTTTCTGACTGCAGGTGAATTTGCGGAGCTCTTTCAGTAAGTCCATCCCGGTGCGTGGCTTGCAGAAGGGCCTGCTGCAGAACTACGTCCTCCTGGATCTGAAGGTACCCCAGAGCTACGAGGTGCGCCTTACTCCCATCACCGTTTTCGGACCCGGGGACTCGGTCAGCCGCATCATTCGGTACTCTGAACGTAAGTAAAATGCACTGTGGTCTCAGGGGGGTCAGCCTGCTCCCTTCTGCCTCTTTTCTTTGGAGGTGCATCGTGCTTGTGTAGAGTTTGAGGTACTGTCCCTTCTGGCTGCTCGGGGAGTCCAAGGCTTCCTCCCAGGCTAGGGGGTGGAGGGGAGGGAGAACGGGGAAAAGGGGAGGTTTAAAAGGTACCTTTCATCCCCTAGATGATCTGCAGATGTGGGGTGCCTGCCTGTTTCACAGTGATCTTTCAGTATCCAAGATGCACCACCCTGGCTGCCCGATTCTGCAGGCTATTCCAGACTGCTGCTCTGGCTCCCAGCTTGTACCTCCCCTCCTGCCAGACGTGCAACAGCTGCAGCATGCTGCGGGGTGACAGGGCGAAAGAGAGGTCCTCCTGGTTCAAGGGGAGAATGAAGGGTCCTCCTTTTACCCTGTCTCCAGCACACGCTACGACGGCTGCTGTTGCAGCGGTGCTGGGACTGCTGAAGGGATGATTGAAACATTGAATATCAGGACACAGTGCCATAGACCTCGCTTCACCACCACTAGGGGAACCTCTGGGCTTTTCTCAGGCTTTCTTGAACTCTGTCACTGTTTCTGTCTCCACCAGCTTTACTGTGAGGCCGTGCCATGCATCCACCACCCTTTCCGCTCTGCTGCTTTGTGTGCCTGGGAAGATGCGTGCGTAAACTCCCACAGTGACACAAACACTGCCCGCCGTATCGGAAATAAGGTTTTCTAACCCTGCTCCCGAGTCTACCCCCCCCCACCCCCCTGCCATCACGACCTCTTCTTTACTCGGAACGGAAAAGGTTATTTCTGGATCATTATTTATCCATTGAATGTCCCTCCCGTAGCCCCATTTCTCCCCTCTTCTAGGGTATAGGCATGCAGTCTCTGAGTCTGACTTCATGGGGATTTGGGTGCAGAGCAGGCCGGCATCGTTGTGCTTGCCTGGCTCTGGCCCTGGCCTTGTGCTGGTGCAGCCTTCATAGCTCAGCCTGTGACAGAGTTTTTTTTTCATTCTGATCTAAGAGCCGGCAGCCCAGAGCTCTCTCGGCCTCCCCAGCAGAATTGGAGAACAGGGAGGGGATCCCCCTGTGAGCTCTGCAGCCACCCTCTCCTCAACAGGTTCCCTTTCAGCCAGAAGAGGCGGGCGTCCTTTTACAGGGCTTGCAGGCAGCTGTCCCCATGGGAGATCCTTCCCCCTTCAAAACTTACTGTTTTAGTGAAGAAAGAAGGTTCGGATCGCCTTACATTAATAATCATTTCGTCTCTAGAAGAGCGTAAATTTCCACAGGCAAAAAAGGGTTAACATGGATACCTCCCTGCCAGAGAACGTCTGGGAAGTGATCCTGCTTAATTGGACCCCCCGTCAGTCAGGATTGAGGGCGCGCTGAGGCGCTGAGATTGTCCTCCCCGCAGTGACTGATGCTTTGCACTTAGATCTTGACCTCTTGGGGCAGCTTTGCACACCCTCGTCCACTCCATCCCCTTGCAACAGGGTTTCCCATCCGGCATTAAAAACGGATGCGCTCATGCATCTTCCCGCTGGGAGACTCTGCCCACGAGCAATTTCTGCTCCTTTGTACTCTAAAGGACAACAGCAGCAAAGCCAGTCCCACTGCGAGCTGTGGTTTTGACGGTGTTGGAGGTCGCGGACCAGGTGCGGCGGCGTCCAGAGGGCTGGATGCAGTGCTCTGTCACTGACTCTCTGTGTGACCCTGGGGTGAGTCCCTTTATCTCCCTGTGCCTCAGTTCTAATCCCAGCTCTGTCACTGACTCTCTGTGGGACCCTGGGGTGAGTCCCTTTATCTCTCTGTGCCTCAGTTCTAATCCCAGCTCTGTCACTGACTCTCTGTGTGACCCTGGGGTGAGTCCCTTTATCTCCCTGTGCCTCAGTTCTAATCCCGGCTCAGTCACTGACTCTCTGTGTGACCCTGGGGTGAGTCCCTTTATCTCCCTGTCCCTCAGTTCTAATCCCGGCTCAGTCACTGACTCTCTGTGTGACCCTGGGGTGAGTCCCTATATCTCCCTGTGCCTCAGTTCTAATCCCAGCTCTGTCACTGACTCTCTGTGGGACCCTGGGGTGAGTCCCTTTATCTCTCTGTGCCTCAGTTCTAATCCCAGCTCTGTCACTGACTCTCTGTGTGACCCTGGGGTGAGTCCCTTTATCTCCCTGTGCCTCAGTTCTAATCCCGGCTCAGTCACTGACTCTCTGTGTGACCCTGGGGTGAGTCCCTTTATCTCCCTGTCCCTCAGTTCTAATCCCGGCTCAGTCACTGACTCTCTGTGTGACCCTGGGGTGAGTCCCTATATCTCCCTGTGTCTCAGTTCTAATCCCAGCTCTGTCACTGACTCTCTGTGTGACCCTGGGGTGAGTCCCTTTATCTCCCTGTGCCTCAGTTCTAATCCCAGCTCTGTCACTGACTCTCTGTGTGACCCTGGGGTGAGTCCCTTTATCTCCCTGTGTCTCAGTTCTAATCCCAGCTCTGTCACTGACTCTCTGTGTGACCCTGGGGTGAGTCCCTTTATCTCCCTGTGTCTCAGTTCTAATCTCAGCTCTGTCACTGACTCTCTGTGTGACCCTGGGGTGAGTCCCTTTATCTCCCTGTGCCTCAGTTCTAATCCCAGCTCTGTCACTGACTCTCTGTGTGACCCTGGGGTGAGTCCCTTTATCTCCCTGTGCCTCAGTTCTAACCCCAGCTCTGTCACTGACTCTCTGTGTGACCCAGGGGTGAGTCCCTTTATCTCCCTGTGCCTCAGTTCTAATCCCAGCTCTGTCACTGGCTCTCTGTGGGACCCTGGGGTGAGTCCCTTTATCTCCCTGTGCCTCAGTTCTAATCCCAGCTCTGTCACTGACTCTCTGTGTGACCCTGGGGTGAGTCCCTTTATCTCCCTGTGCCTCAGTTCTAATCCCAGCTCTGTCACTGACTCTCTGTGTGACCCTGGGGTGAGTCCCTTTATCTCCCTGTGCCTCAGTTCTAATCCCAGCTCTGTCACTGACTCTCTGTGTGACCCTGGGGTGAGTCCCTTTATCTCCCTGTGCCTCAGTTCTAATCCCGGCTCAGTCACTGACTCTCTGTGTGACCCTGGGGTGAGTCCCTTTATCTCCCTGTTCCTCAGTTCTAACCCCTGCTCTGTCACTGACTCTCTGTGTGACCCTGGGGTGAGTCCCTTTATCTCCCTGTGCCTCAGTTCTAATCCCGGCTCTGTCACTGACTCTCTGTGTGACCCTGGGGTGAGTCCCTTTATCTCCCTGTGCCTCAGTTCTAATCCCAGCTCTGTCACTGACTCTCTGTGTGACCCTGGGGTGAGTCCCTTTATCTCCCTGTGCCTCAGTTCTAACCCCAGCTCTGTCACTGACTCTCTGTGTGACCCTGGAGTGAGTTCCTTTATCTCCCTGTGCCTCAGTTCTAATCCCAGCTCTGTCACTGACTCTCTGTTTGACCCTGGGGTGAGTCCCTTTATTCCCTGTGTCTCAGTTCTAATCCCAGCTCTGTCACTGACTCTCTGTGTGACCCTGGGGTGAGTCCCTTTATCTCCCTGTGCCTCAGTTCTAATCCCAGGTCTGTCACTGACTCTCTGTGTGACCCTGGGGTGAGTCCCTTTATCTCCCTGTGCCTCAGTTCTAACCCCAGCTCTGTCACTGACTCTCTGTGTGACCCTAGGGTGAGTCCCTTTATCTCCCTATGTCTCGGTTCTAATCACAGCTCTGTCACTGACTCTCTGTGGGACCCTGGGGTGAGTCCCTTTATCTCTCTGTGCCTCAGTTCTAATCCTAGCTCTGTCACTGACTCTCTGTGTGACCCTGGGGTGAGTCCCTTTATCACCTCTGTCTCAGTTCTAATTGCAGCTGTCACTGACTCTCTATGTGACCCTAGGGTGAGTCCCTTTATCTCCCTGTGTCTCAGTTCTAATCCCAGCTCTGTCACTGACTCTCTGTGTGACCCTGGGTGAGTCCCTTTATCTCCCTGTGCCTCAGTTCTAATCCCAGCTCTGTCACTGACTCTCTGTGTGACCTTGGGGTGAGTCCCTTTATCTCCCTGTGCCTCAGTTCTAATCCCAGCTCTGTCACTGACTCTCTGTGTGACCCTGGGTGAGTCCCTTTATCTCCTTGTGCCTCAGTGCTAATCCCAGCTCTGTCACTGACTCTCTGTGTGACCTTCGGGTGAGTCACTTTATTTATTTATTTATTTATGTATGTATGTATTTATTTATTTATTTAAAACGTGTGTGTGCTGTGCAAGCCAGTGTTCTTGGCAGCTTACATAAGAACATTTATATTTACAAATAAAAGAAAACATTGAGAAATAGTGATCCTACGTGCAAATATAACAGAACACTTAGGCTTCCTTTTCTCTTAAAGCTACTTCATCTGTTAACTGCAGATTCCAAAGGCTTCTGGGGAAAAATATGTTTTTAAAAAGTGGTGAAGCTTTCTTCATTCCTTGAATCTTCAGTTAGGGAATTGCACAATAACGGTCCTGACCCTGCTTACACTAATCTAACTAGATAAACGAAGCTTGACCGACGTGCCGCAAATGCGCAGTAGAGAGCAGCTCTACCGCGCATGCGAGCACGTCGGTCACAGTGTGCCTCTTAAAAATGGCGCTGCAGGAGCGGCGGTGGCACAGGCCCGAAGAGCTGGAGCGGCGGCGGCGACCCGAAGACCAGGAGCAGCAGGAGCGGAGGCCCGAAGACCAGGAGCAGCAGGAGCAGCGGCCCGAAGACCAGGAGCACCAGGAGCGGAGGCCCGAAGACCAGGAGCAGCAGGAGCGGCGGCCCGAAGACCAGGAGCGGCAGGAGCGGAGGCCCGAAGACCAGGAGCAGCAGGAGCAGCGACCCGAAGACCAGGAGCACCAGGAGCGGAGGCCCGAAGACCAGGAGCAGCAGGAGCAGCGACCCGAAGACCAGGAGCACCAGGAGCGGAGGCCCGAAGACCAGGAGCAGCAGGAGCAGCGACCCGAAGACCAGGAGCGGCAGGAGCGGAGGCCCGAAGACCAGGAGCACCAGGAGCGGAGGCCCGAAGACCAGGAGCACCAGGAGCGGAGGCCCGAAGACCAGGAGCGGCAGGAGCGGCGGCCCGAAGACCAGGAGCGGCAGGAGCGGCGGCCCGAAGACCAGGAGCGGCAGGAGCAGCGGCCCGAAGACCAGGAGCGGCGCCGGCGGCCCGAAGACCAGGAGCGGCAGGAGCAGCGGCCCGAAGACCAGGAGCGGCGGTGGCACAGGCCCGAAGACCAGGAGCGGCAGGAGCAGCGGCCCGAAGACCAGGAGCGGCGGTGGCACAGGCCCGAAGACCAGGAGCGGCAGGAGCAGCGGCCCGAAGACCAGGAGCGGCGGTGGCACAGGCCCGAAGACCAGGAGCGGCAGGAGCGGCGGCAGCGGCCCGAAGAGCGGCGGCGGCGGCAGCCCGAAGACCAGGAGCGGCGGTGGCACAGGCCCGAAGACCAGGAGCGGCGCCGGCAGCCCGAAGACCAGGAGCGGCAGGAGCAGCGGCCCGAAGACCAGGAGCGGCGGTGGCACAGGCCCGAAGACCAGGAGCGGCGGCCCGAAGACCAGGAGCGGCAGGAGCGGCGGCAGCGGCCCGAAGAGCGGCGGCGGCCCGAAGAGCAGGAGTGGCAGGAGCGGCGGCCCGAAGACCAGGAGCGGCAGCGGCGGCGGCGGCCCAAAGACCAGGAGCAGCGGCGGCCCGAAGACCAGGAGCGGCAGGAGCGGCGGCCCGAAGACCAGGAGCGGCAGGAGCGGCGGCCCGAAGACCAGGAGCGGCGGCGGCCCGAAGAGCAAGAGCGGCAGGAGCAGCGGCCCGAAGACCAGGAGCGGCAGGAGCGGCGGCCCGAAGACCAGGAGCGGCGGCGGCATGCGCGCAAGGGAGGGAGGGATGGAAGGAACACCCCGGAGATCTAATGAGGGGAGGAGAGAGGAGTGACTGGGGGGAGAGAGGAGAGAGGAGTGACAGGGGAGGGGGGAGAGAGGAGTGACTGAGGGGAGGAGAGAGGGGGGGAGAGAGGAGTGACTCAGGGGAGGAGGGAGGGGGGAGAGAGGAGTGACAGGGGAGGGGGGAGAGAGGAGTGACTGAGGGGAGGAGAGAGGGGGGAGAGAGGAGTGACTGAGGGGAGGAGGGAGGGGGAGAGAGGAGTGACTGAGGGGAGGAGGGAGGGGGGAGAGAGGAGTGACAGGGGAGGGGGGAGAGAGGAGTGACTGAGGGGAGGAGAGAGGGGGGAGAGAGGAGTGACTCAGGGGAGGAGGGAGGGGGGAGAGAGGAGTGACAGGGGAGGGGGGAGAGAGGAGTGACTGAGGGGAGGAGAGAGGGGGGAGAGAGGAGTGACAGGGGAGGGGGGAGAGAGGAGTGACTGAGGGGAGGAGAGAGGGGGGAGAGAGGAGTGACTCAGGGGAGGAGGGAGGGGGGAGAGAGGAGTGACAGGGGAGGGGGGAGAGAGGAGTGACTGAGGGGAGGAGAGAGGGGGGAGAGAGGAGGGAGGGGGGAGAGAGGAGAGAGGAGTGATGGGGGAGGGGGAGAGAGGAGTGACTGAGGGGAGGAGGGAGAGGGGAGGGAGGAGTGACTGGGGGAGGGGGGAGATAGGAGTGACTGAGGGGAGGAGGGAGAGGGGAGGGAGGAGTGACTGGGGAGGGGGAGATAGGAGTGACTGAGGGGAGGAGGGAGGGGGAGAGAGGAGTGACTGAGGGGAGGAGTGACGGGGGAGGGGGGAGAGAGGAGTGATGGGGAGGGGGAGAGAGGAGTGACTGAGGGGAGGAGGGAGAGGGGAGGAGGAGTGACTGGGGGAGGGGGAGATAGGAGTGACTGAGGGGAGGAGGGAGGGGGAGAGGAGGAGTGACTGAGGGGAGGAGTGATGGGGGAGGGGGGGAGAGAGGAGTGATGGGGGAGGGGGAGAGAGGAGTGACTGAGGGGAGGAGGGAGATAGGAGTGACTGAGGGGAGGAGGGAGAGGGGAGGGAGGAGTGACTGGGGGAGGGGGAGATAGGAGTGACTGAGGGGAGGAGGGAGGGGGAGAGAGGAGTGACTGAGGGGAGGAGGGAGGGGGAGATAGGAGTGACTGAGGGGAGGAGGGAGGGGGAGGGAGGAGTGACTGGGGGAGGGGGAGATAGGAGTGACTGAGGGGAGGAGGGAGGGGGGGAGAGAGAGGAGTGACTGAGGGGAGAGAGGAGAGAGTGGGGGGAGGTGGGAGGGAGAATGAGGGGGAAGGAAATGAACCAAAAAAATGTTAATGTAGCCCGTTTTAACGGGCTTAACGGCTTGTTCTCCATATTCTGTCAAACGGATCGCTCGGGCAGAAGGCAATGATCAGCAGATCCCAAGTCCCTTGCAGGCCTGTATATGCTTAGGAGTGGGCGGACATGCAGTGGCACGTCATTGAACATAAGGACATTGGACACGTCATACTGGGTCAGCCCAGTCTCCAGGTCACAAGTACCTAAAGGCTAATGGCCTTGTGGATCCTGGTCAGCATCTTATCCTTTAATAGGCAACCAGTGGAGAAGAACGAGAACAGATGAAATGTGGTCATTACGAGTGGCTTCAGTCCAAACTCTTGCAGCCGAATTCTGTCTTATATGCAAAGCCTTAATCGACGATTCAGAGAGCCAAGATAAACTAATTGCAATAATCAAGACTCATTAACACAAGTGCCTGCAACCCTGTGCGAAAATCATTAGAGGGTAGATATGGTTTAAGTCCTTGGAGCAGCCTTAGTTTATAAAAGGAGCTTTTCACAACTGATTTTTCACCCTGTGCTTCAGTTTTCATCTCTCCTCTGTCACTGACTCTCTGTGTGACCCTGGGGTGACTCCCTTTATCTCCCTGGGCCTCAGATTTCATCTCTCCTCTGTCACTGACTCTCTGTGTGACCCTGGGGTGACTCCCTTTATCTCCCTGGGCCTCAGTTTTCATCTCTCCTCTGTCACTGACTCTCTGTGTGACCCTGGGGTGACTCCCTTTATCTCCCTGGGCCTCAGATTTCATCTCTCCTATGTCACTGACTCTCTGTGTGACCCTGGGGTGACTCCCTTTATCTCCCTGGGCCTCAGTTTTCATCTCTCCTCTGTCACTGACTCTCTGTGTGACCCTGGGGTGACTCCCTTTATCTCCCTGGGCCTCAGTTTTCATCTCTCCTCTGTCACTGACTCTCTGTGTGACCCTGGGGTGACTCCCTTTATCTCCCTGTGCCTCAGTTTTCATCTCTCCTCTGTCACTGACTCTCTGTGTGACCCTGGGGTGAGTCCCTTTATCTCCCTGGGCCTCAGTTTTCATCTCTCCTCTGTCACTGACTCTCTGTGTGACCCTGGGGTGAGTCCCTTTATCTCCCTAGGCCTCAGTTCTAATCCCAGCTCTGTCACTGACTCTCTGTGTGACCCTGGGGTGAGTCTCTTTATCTCCCTGTGCCTCAGTTCTAATCTCAGCTCTGTCACTGACTCTCTGTGTGACCCTGGGGTGAGTCCCTTTATCTCCCTGTGCCTCAGTTTTCATCTCTCCTCTGTCACTGACTCTCTCTGTATGACCCTGGGGTGAGTCTCTTTATCTCCCTGGGTCTCAGTTTTCATCTCTCCTCTGTCACTGAATCTCTGTGTGACCCTGGGGTGAGTCTCTTTATCTCCCTGTGCCTCAGTTCTAATCTCAGCTCTGTCACTGACTCTCTGTGTGACCCTGGGGTGAGTCCCTTTATCTCCCTGTGCCTCAGTTTTCATCTCTCCTCTGTCAGTGAATCTCTGTGTGACCCTGGGGTGAGTCTCTTTATCTCCCTGGGCCTCAGTTTTCATCTCTCCTCTGTCACTGACTCTCTGTGTGACCCTGGGGTGAGTCTCTTTATCTCCCTGTGCCTCAGTTTTCATCTCTCCTCTGTCACTGAATCTCTGTGTGACCCTGGGGTGAGTCTCTTTATCTCCCTAGGCCTCAGTTTTAACCTCTCCTCTGTCACTGACTCTCTGTGTGACCCTGGGGTGAGTCCCTTTATCTCCCTGTGCCTCAGTTTTCATCTCTCCTCTGACACTGACTCTCTCTGTATGACCCTGGGGTGAGTCTCTTTATCTCCCTGGGCCTCAGTTTTCATCTCCTCTGTCACTGAATCTCTGTGTGACCCTGGGGTGAGTCCCTTTATCTCCCTGGGCCTCAGTTTTCATCTCTCCTCTGTCACTGAATCTCTGTGTGACCCTGGGGTGAGTCCCTTTATCTCCCTGGGCCTCAGTTTTCATCTCTCCTCTGTCACTGACTCTCTGTGTGACCCTGGGGTGAGTTCCTTTATCTCCCTGTGCCTCAGGTTTCATCTCTCCTCTGTCACTGACTCTCTGTGTGACCCTGGGGTGAGTCTCTTTATCTCCCTAGGCCTCAGTTTTAACCTCTCCTCTGTCACTGACTCTCTGTGTGACCCTGGGGTGACTCCCTTTATCTCCCTGTGCCTCAGTTTTCATCTCTCCTCTGTCACTGACTCTCTGTGTGACCCTGGGGTGAGTTCCTTTATCTCCCTGTGCCTCAGTTTTCATCTCTCCTCTGTCACTGACTCTCTGTGTGACCCTGGGGTGAGTTCCTTTATCTCCCTGTGCCTCAGTTTTCATCTCTCCTCTGTCACTGAATCTCTGTGTGACCCTGGGGTGACTCCCTTTATCTCCCTGTGCCTCAGTTTTCATCTCTCCTCTGTCACTGACTCTCTGTGTGACCCTGGGGTGAGTTCCTTTATCTCCCTGTGCCTCAGTTTTCATCTCTCCTCTGTCAGTGAATCTCTGTGTGACCCTGGGGTGAGTCTCTTTATCTCCCTGGGCCTCAGTTTTCATCTCTCCTCTGTCACTGACTCTCTGTGTGACCCTGGGGTGAGTCTCTTTATCTCCCTAGGCCTCAGTTTTCATCTCTCCTCTGTCACTGAATCTCTGTGTGACCCTGGGGTGAGTCTCTTTATCTCCCTGGGCCTCAGTTTTCATCTCTCCTCTGTCACTGACTCTCTGTGTGACCCTGGGGTGAGTCTCTTTATCTCCCTGTGCCTCAGTTTTCATCTCTCCTCTGTCACTGAATCTCTGTGTGACCCTGGGGTGAGTCTCTTATCTCCCTAGGCCTCAGTTTTAACCTCTCCTCTGTCACTGACTCTCTGTGTGACCCTGGGGTGAGTCTCTTTATCTCCCTAGGCCTCAGTTTTCATCTCTCCTCTGTCACTGAATCTCTGTGTGACCCTGGGGTGAGTCTCTTTATCTCCCTGGGCCTCAGTTTTCATCTCCTCTGTCACTGAATCTCTGTGTGACCCTGGGGTGACTCCCTTTATCTCCCTGGGCCTCAGTTTTCATCTCTCCTCTGTCACTGACTCTCTGTGTGACCCTGGGGTGACTCCCTTTATCTCCCTGGGCCTCAGATTTCATCTCTCCTCTGTCACTGACTCTCTGTGTGACCCTGGGGTGAGTCCCTTTATCTCCCTGGGCCTCAGTTTTCATCTCTCCTCTGTCACTGACTCTCTGTGTGACCCTGGGGTGACTCCCTTTATCTCCCTGTGCCTCAGTTTTCATCTCTCCTCTGTCACTGACTCTCTGTGTGACCCTGGGGTGAGTTCCTTTATCTCCCTGTGCCTCAGTTTTCATCTCTCCTCTGTCACTGAATCTCTGTGTGACCCTGGGGTGACTCCCTTTATCTCCCTGTGCCTCAGTTTTCATCTCTCCTCTGTCACTGACTCTCTGTGTGACCCTGGGGTGAGTTCCTTTATCTCCCTGTGCCTCAGTTTTCATCTCTCCTCTGTCACTGAATCTCTGTGTGACCCTGGGGTGACTCCCTTTATCTCCCTGTGCCTCAGTTTTCATCTCTCCTCTGTCACTGAATCTCTGTGTGACCCTGGGGTGACTCCCTTTATCTCCCTGGGCCTCAGTTTTCATCTCTCCTCTGTCACTGACTCTCTGTGTGACCCTGGGGTGAGTTCCTTTATCTCCCTGTGCCTCAGGTTTCATCTCTCCTCTGTCACTGACTCTCTGTGTGACCCTGGGGTGAGTCTCTTTATCTCCCTAGGCCTCAGATTTCATCTCTCCTCTGTCACTGAATCTCTGTGTGACCCTGGGGTGAGTCCCTTTATCTCCCTGGGCCTCAGTTTTCATCTCTCCTCTGTCACTGAATCTCTGTGTGACCCTGGGGTGAGTCCCTTTATCTCCCTGTGCCTCAGGTTTCATCTCTCCTCTGTCACTGACTCTCTGTGTGACCCTGGGGTGACTCCCTTTATCTCCCTGTGCCTCAGTTTTCATCTCTCCTCTGTCACTGAATCTCTGTGTGACCCTGGGGTGAGTCTCTTTATCTCCCTATGCCTCAGTTTTAACCTCTCCTCTGTCACTGAATCTCTGTGTGACCCTGGGGTGAGTCCCTTTATCTCCCTGTACCTCAGTTTTCATCTCTCCTCTGTCACTGACTCTCTGTGTGACCCTGGGGTGAGTCCCTTTATCTCCCTGTGCCTCAGTTTTCATCTCTCCTCTGTCACTGAATCTCTGTGTGACCCTGGGGTGAGTCTCTTTATCTCCCTAGGCCTCAGTTTTAACCTCTCCTCTGTCACTGAATCTCTGTGTGACCCTGGGGTGAGTCCCTTTATCTCCCTGTGCCTCAGTTTTCATCTCTCCTCTGTCACTGACTCTCTGTGTGACCCTGGGGTGAGTCCCTTTATCTCCCTGTGCCTCAGTTTTCATCTCTCCTCTGTCACTGAATCTCTGTGTGACCCTGGGGTGAGTCTCTTTATCTCCCTAGGCCTCAGTTTTAACCTCTCCTCTGTCACTGACTCTCTGTGTGACCCTGGGGTGAGTCCCTTTATCTCCCTGTGTCTCAGTTCTAATCCCAGCTCTGTCACTGACTCTCTGTGTGACCCTGGGGTGAGTCCCTTTATCTCCCTGTGCCTCAGTTTTCATCTCTCCTCTGTCACTGACTCTCTGTGTGACCCTGGGGTGAGTCCCTTTATCTCCCTGTGCCTCAGTTTTCATCTCTCCTCTGTCACTGACTCTCTGTGTGACCCTGGGGTGAGTCCCTTTATCTCCCTGTGCCTCAGTTTTCATCTCTCCTCTGTCACTGACTTTCTGTGTGACCCTGGGGTGAGTCCCTTTAACTCCCTGTGCCTCAGTTCTAATCCCAGCTCTGTCACTGACTCTCTGTGTGACCCTGGGGTGAGTTCCTTTATCTCCCTGTGCCTCAGTTTTCATCTCTCCTCTGTCACTGAATCTCTGTGTGACCCTGGGGTGAGTCTCTTTATCTCCCTGGGCCTCAGTTTTCATCTCTCCTCTGTCACTGACTCTCTGTGTGACCCTGGGGTTAGTCCCTTTATCTCCCTGTGCCTCAGTTATAATCCCAGCTCTGTCACTGACTCTGTGTGACCCTGGGGTGAGTCCCTTTATCTCCCTGTGCCTCAGTTATAATCCCAGCTCTGTCACTGTCTCTCTGTGTGACCCTGGGGTGAGTCCCTTTATCTCCCTGTGCCTCAGTTCTAATCCCAGCTCTGTCACTGACTCTCTGTGTGACCCTGGGATGAGTTCCTTTATCTCCCTGTGCCTCAGTTTTCATCTCTCCTCTGTCACTGACTCTCTGTGTGACCCTGGGGTGAGCCCCTTTATCTCCCTGTGCCTCAGTTATAATCCCAGCTCTGTCACTGAATCTCTGTGTGACCCTGGGGTGAGTCCCTTTATCTCCCTGTGCCTCAGTTATAATCCCAGCTCTGTCACTGAATCTCTGTGTGACCCTGGGGTGAGTCCCTTTATCTCCCTGTACTCCGTTCTAACCCCAGTATAGAGTATTTGGGAGCAGTCTTTAGTTTCTCTTTTAAATTTAGCATAAGGTACAGAACATTAGAAGCAACTTCCTACTTTGCACCTGCTGAGAGGGAGAACAAGCATGCATACACAGGTGGAAATGAGACGCACGCATGCAGTTTTCTCCCCCAGGAACATCTCCTCCATCTGCTGGGGATGCCTTGTGCATGCTTGGCTGGGCTGAAGAGGGAAGTTTCCAGGCAGTGCAGTCGAGGGGCCTTCCTTCTTTTTAACACCGCCAGATTGCTCTCCATAGAGTTCAGAAAGTTATTTATGCTGGGGCCAGCCTGGTGGGTGAGCGGCAGTGCTACGTGTTGCTCTGCGGAGAATCTGGATCTTGCTGGTGGCTGGGAATAGTGCAGAGGGGAGGGATCCTGTCATCACTGAATGGTTATACCAGCTGGTGAGTCTCAGGATGCACGGCTATTGGGTATCTAGGACCTTCACTGCAATGGCTGGAGCTGGGTGGGAAGGCTGTAAAGCTGAGAGTGTGTGTGTGCGTGGGCAGCTGGGGGTGGGGGTTGGGGGTGGTGTTGGAGATGAAGGCAGGTGGTGCCATAGGGCACAAGAGACCTTCTCTGATTGAACTGGAAGAAAAGGAAATTATTCCTTTCATAGCGAGCCATTTGCTGCTCATGTGTGAACACGACATGTGCTTCAGAGCCTTCACCAGAATCCAGAAATCTGCTCTGGCTAGTGCCGTATCCGCCACGACATCCCTGCGCCTCCGTTTCCAGCAGTCCACGAAAGGATTCAAGATCTCCTACACGGAAACCTCATATCAGAAAGGAAATAGCTTCAGGACCTGAATGTAATCTGCACTGAAGGGCCTGAAAAGCAGAATAGGAATCACATAGATAAATAAGGGAGCAACTGATCTAGGCTCGTGCTGGAACTTGAATCCATGAGTTTGCTATAAAATAGCAGAGTTACATATCCCTATAGGCCACACAACAAAGCCAGGACTGGCTCACCATGCCCCTGCTGACCTGACACCAGCTGCTAGTCCTACTGTTATCTCTTCTCTTTCCCCATAAAACATTACTGAAGGTGACTAGTGTGGAAGCGCTCAAACCGGCCCTTAGGCTGCCCCCATCCACTCCCCCAGCCATTGACTCTACATGACAGAGATTTCCGTGCACTGCTTCTAATGTATGTGAGTCTATCTCTTCCATATTCACTGGGGATATTTCGGAAACCCATCTGACTAGGCGGGGCCTGAGGACCGCTTTGAGCACCACTTCACTAGTGGCTCCGATATTGTCACGGCCACGCTGGCCAGTCATGGGGTAAACCTCCAGGACAACAGCGGACTGGAGCCAAGGGACAGGTCTTCTGCTGGCCCGACCACCCCTCAGGTTCTGGTGGCCAGCAAGACTCAGGCTGGAGGTGCACCAGGGATAAGAAGACATCCATTGAGGCAATGACTTATGAGGAGAGATTGAAGAACCTAAATATGTAGACCCTGGAGGAGAGGAGGAGCAGGGGTGATATGATACAGACTTTCAGATACTTGAAAGGTTTTGACGATCCAAGGTCAACAACAAACCTTTTCCGTTGGAAAAAAATCAGTAGAACTAGGGGTCACGATTTGAAACTCCAGGAGGAAGACTCAGAACCAATGTCAGGAAGTATTTCTTCACGGAAAGGGTGGTGGATGCCTGGAATGCCCTTCCAAAGGAAGTGGTGAAGACTAAAACTGTGAAGGATTTCAAAGGGGCGTGGGATAAACACTGTGGATCCATAAAGAATAGAGGATGTGAATGAAGAGAAGAACCATGGGAGTGGCTTACTGGAATTGGTGGCAACTACCTGGTAATTACTACCCTTACTCAATAAGCCTTTGCACGGTTAATGCAACTCCAACATTGCTCTCTGCTTCAACGGCAAGGGGAAATGTGGAAAAGAGGATTTGCATTCAGATAACAACCAACAAGGACTGAACTTCACAATCTGGGTAAACAAATAAACGTGGGGGTAGCTTGCTTATTACGGCAGTTACTACCCTAAACCAATTAAGCCTGATACTTCACTTTGAATGTATATACAGCGTTGCTCTCTGCTTCAACGGCAGGGGGAAATGTGGAAAAGAGGATTTATATTCAGACAACATCCAACAAGGCATTGATCTGTGCAGTCTGAATAAACAAGCATCGGGGTAACTTGCTTGATGTGGCGGTTACTACCCTTAACCATTAAGCCTTATGCTCACCTTTGATGCAACTCCAGCATTACTCTCTGCATCAATGACAGGGGGTGGCAGGAAATTTGAATAAAACAGTTACCAACAAGGGCCCAGAATTTGGTGATCAGTGAAACAGGTTAAGTATGGGAAAATAAGTGTGGGAGCTTGCTGGGTAAACTGGATGAGCCAATTGGTCTTTTTCTGCCATCATTTTCTATGTTTCTGTGTTTCTATGACTACCTGCTGGGACAGACAGGAAGGGCACTCACGACCAAACACACAAAGACAGGGGTGCCTCACAAGCCAGACAGGCAAACGGACAAACAGAACAAACCCCACAGACTAAACAGGACCAAAACCAAGGCTAAACAAGGTGAAAGAACAGAAGGGCCAAAACTAGGGTTGCCAACTGGCTCCAGATTTTCAGGACAGGTTGATCCAGTCCTGGTTTTACTTCCCTGCTCGCAGGGACTTATAGTCTTGCTTTTCTTAGGGAATGCAATAGAGAAATCAGAATAAGTCCCAGCATGCAATGGGGTAAAACCAGGACTGGATCAACCTGTCCTGAAAATCTGGAGCCAGTTGGCAACCCTGAGCGAGGCCCCTGCCGGCAGGAGGGCCACACTGCAGCCAGAAGCCTGTCGGAGAGTGCCTGGTGTTTTTCTTTGCGGTTGGGGAGGTGATAGTGGGTGCTGTGTGTTCTTCACCAAAACACCCTTATCGTATCCCTGAATGTGCCCTGTTGGGTAGCTGTAGTGGGCTTTAAGCTTCACTGTTCCTCCTTCCCTCCCACCCACCATGGATCTGCAGGGTCTGGCTGGCGTTACGTGCTCCCATCACACTTATTTACAATATCTGTAACCACATTGGTGCTGAGAAGACTTTTATTGGAGTAAAAACAAAAAAGCCGATTCCCTGTGGATTTTTACTGTGCATGAGCCTTGCAGGCCTCCGAGATCCCTCCTGCAGACGTCTCTGCAGATCTGAGAGAGGCAGCGAGTTTTCATGTCATTCACATATGAAGATGGTTACTTGCATGAAGAATGTAGTTCTTTGAGTATAAAACGTGCCTTTTCTCTCAGAGCTACAGCAGTGTCTGAAGAATGGCTCTCTGAGGCCTTCGCAGACACTGGATCTGTCCATTGGGTTTAGATGTCTCCGGATGCCTGACCTGCTGAATGGCGAGGGACAGCACACTACTATGTCATGAGGATCAGGGCTGTGAATAATAAAGAGACACTGAGGAGAGACACCTAAACGAATGATAAAGAGACATTGAGGAGGGACACCTAAACGAATGATAAAGAGACATTGAGGAGGGACACCTAAACGAATGATAAAGAGACACTGAGGAGGGACACCTGACTGCATGATAAAGAGACCCTGAGGAGGGACACCTGACCATATGATAAAGAGACACTGAGGAGGGATATCTAACCGAATGATAAAGAGACACTGAGGAGGGACACCTGACCGAATGATAAAGAGACACTGAGGAGGGACACCTGACCATATGATAAAGAGACACTGAGGAGGGATATCTAACCGAATGATAAAGAGACACTGAGGAGGGACACCTGACCGAATGATAAAGAGACACTGAGGAGGGACACCTGACCGAATGATAAAGAGACACTGAGGAGAGACACCTAAACGAATGATAAAGAAACACTGAGGAGAGACACCTGACTGAATGATAGAGACACTGAGGATGGGCACCTAAACGAATGATAAAGAGACACTGAGGAGGGACAACTGACCAAATGATAAAGAGACACTGAGGAGGGACACCTGACCGAATGATAAAGAGACACTGAGGAGGGACACCTGACCGAATGATAAAGAAACACTGAGGAGGGACACCTAAACGAATGATAAAGAGACACTGAGGAGGGACACCTAAACGAATGATAAAGAGACACTGAGGAGAGACACCTGACTGAATGATAAAGAGACACTGAGGAGGGACACCTGACCGTGCCCTGGGGGTGGAGCAGCTTCCTGCAGACGGCGGCGGGAAGGAGAAGCCATGCAAAGCATCCTGACCTCCAGGATGGAGCTCAGAGTAACATGATAACATATTAGAGGATGACAGACAAGGACCAAGTGGTCCATCTAGTTTGCCCAGTTGTCGCCGTCTCTGATTTTCTGAGCGTATAAATTTCTGTGCTTAACCCGACTTCCAGCTCCCCTTCCATGTCTTTTAGCCCTGTTCCTACCATTGTCCTCTATAAATTCTGCTACAGAGCTGGCCATCCCTGGTAGGAAATTCATCTTTCTCATTGGTGTTAAAAGCTTCAGGTCTAATCCGGTACTGAGACTCCCTCCCGTGTCTTGCTACCAAGTTTTCTAATAATCCAAACAGCTGCCAGAACTAGTGAGGCCGTTGTCGGAAACATCTGGCCACCCCCTGTTCATTCATTGCTGTGAGGGCTCCTGGCGCGGCCGTACCGCTGATGCTAGGGTTGCAACGTCATTCTCTGAGCCCGAACAGTGCATGCAGGCGCCATGATGATCCGTGTTGGATGTCTTGTGATTGTAGTGCGGGCAGCGCTTGCAGCCAACGGCTTCCTTCTCCTGCACGGTGAGACAAGGGTCGCAGCAAAATCAAAAGCCAGAATTCTGATGGGAAGGAGGGGACAACTGAGGGCATTATAGAAACTTGGGACCAAGCACCCAACATTGAAAAAATAATAAAACACACACAGGCCGAACACAGCGGACTGAGGAGCTACTGGATACAAGGAGATAAGAGAAAGATGGCTGAGACCCCCAGATGACAGCGGCCGAGCAGGAAGTACTGGGCAGGTCTGGAAAGGTTTCTAGGCTTTTCCACAGCTTTCTCAGAATACCGCCCGTGTCGTCACCGCCGGATGATGTCACGCACGAGTGCAGCTGCCTTATCCTGCTGTCCTCGAGGATTCTCTCTGTACTTTGGGTGTCTCTGGGTATTCTTCTCCTGAGCTCTGTCTTCAGCCTTTTGTGTTGTACTCATACTTAATGTGTTTTAAGGTGTTGCTGTCTCCTCCCCCTAGGGCTCTCTTCAACTCCTGGTTTTGTTTTCATACTTTGGGAGTCTTGGGTATTCCTGTCTCCTCTATCAAGGTCTCTTTTCAGCTGTTTGTACTGTATTCATACTTTGGATGTCTCAGGATCCTGGAGTCTCTTCGGCTAAAGTCTCTCTAGCTCTTTATGCTGTATGCATGCTTTGGATGTCTCAGGATGTCGAAGTCTCCTCCCCTAAGGTTTCTTGTCAGCTCTTTGTGCTGTATTCATACTTTGGATGTCTCAAGATGTTGCAGTCTCCTCTACTGAAGTATCTACATTTTTTGTGCTGTATTCTTACTTTGGAAGTCTCAGGGTGTTGCTATCTCCTTCCGAGGTCTGTCTTCAGCTCTTTGTGCTGTATTCATACTTTGGATGTCTCAGGATGATGCAGTCTCCTCCCCAGAGGTTTCTTGTCAACTCTTTGTGCTGTATTCATACTTTGGATATCTCAGGATGCTGCAGTCTCTTTGGCTAAAGTTTCTCTAGCTCTTTGTGCTGTATTCATACTTTGGATGTCTCAGGATGTCGAAGTCTCCTCCCCTAAGGTTTCTTGTCAGCTCTTTGTGCTGTATTCATACTTTGGATGTCTCAGGGTGTTGCTATCTCCTTCCGAGGTCTGTCTTCAGCTCTTTGTGCTGTCTGCATACTTTGGATGTCTCAGGATCTTGAAGTCTCCTCCCCTGAGGATTCTTGTCAGCTCTTTGTGCTGTATTCATACTTTGGATGTCTCGGGATGTCGCAGTCTCCTCCCCTGAGCTTTCTCTCCAGCTCTTTGTGCTGTATTCATACTTTGGATGTCTCAGGATGTTGCAGTCTCCTCCCCTGAGGTTTCTCTCCAGCTCTTTGTGCTGTATTCATACTTTGGATATCTCAGGATGCTGCAGTCTCTTTGGCTAAAGTTTCTCTAGCTCTTTGTGCTGTATTCATACTTTGGATGTCTCAGGGTGTTGCTATCTCCTTCCGAGGTCTGTCTTCAGCTCTTTGTGCTGTCTGCATACTTTGGATGTCTCAGGATCTTGAAGTCTCCTCCCCTGAGGATTCTTGTCAGCTCTTTGTGCTGTATTCATACTTTGGATGTCTCGGGATGTTGCAGTCTCCTCCCCTGAGCTTTTTCTCCAGCTCTTTGTGCTGTATTCATACTTTGGATGTCTCGGGATGTCGCAGTCTCCTCCCCTGAGGTTTCTCTCCTGCTCTTTGTGCTGTATTCATACTTTGGATGTCTCGGGATGTCGCAGTCTCCTCCCCTGAGCTTTCTCTCCAGCTCTTTGTGCTGTATTCATACTTTGGATGTCTCAGGATGTTGCAGTCTCCTCCCCTGAGGTTTCTCTCCAGCTCTTTGTGCTGTATTCATACTTTGGATATCTCAGGATGCTGCAGTCTCTTTGGCTAAAGTTTCTCTAGCTCTTTGTGCTGTATTCATACTTTGGATGTCTCAGGGTGTTGCTATCTCCTTCCGAGGTCTGTCTTCAGCTCTTTGTGCTGTCTGCATACTTTGGATGTCTCAGGATCTTGAAGTCTCCTCCCCTGAGGATTCTTGTCAGCTCTTTGTGCTGTATTCATACTTTGGATGTCTCGGGATGTCGCAGTCTCCTCCCCTGAGCTTTTTCTCCAGCTCTTTGTGCTGTATTCATACTTTGGATGTCTCGGGATGTCGCAGTCTCCTCCCCTGAGGTTTCTCTCCTGCTCTTTGTGCTGTATTCATACTTTGGATGTCTCGGGATGTCGCAGTCTCCTCCCCTGAGCTTTCTCTCCAGCTCTTTGTGCTGTATTCATACTTTGGATGTCTCGGGATGTCGCAGTCTCCTCCCCTGAGCTTTCTCTCCAGCTCTTTGTGCTGTATTCATACTTTGGATGTCTCGGGATGTCGCAGTCTCCTCCCCTGAGGTTTCTCTCCTGCTCTTTGTGCTGTATTCATACTTTGGATGTCTCGGGATGTCGCAGTCTCCTCCCCTGAGGTTTCTCTCCTGCTCTTTGTGCTGTATTCATACTTTGGATGTCTCGGGATGTCGCAGTCTCCTCCCCTGAGCTTTCTCTCCAGCTCTTTGTGCTGTATTCATACTTTGGATGTCTCGGGATGTCGCAGTCTCCTCCCCTGAGCTTTCTCTCCAGCTCTTTGTGCTGTATTCATACTTTGGATGTCTCGGGATGTCGCAGTCTCCTCCCCTGAGGTTTCTCTCCTGCTCTTTGTGCTGTATTCATACTTTGGATGTCTCGGGATGTCGCAGTCTCCTCCCCTGAGGTTTCTCTCCTGCTCTTTGTGCTGTATTCATACTTTGGATGTCTCGGGATGTCTCAGTCTCCTCCCCTGAGGTTTCTCTCCTGCTCTTTGTGCTGTATTCATACTTTGGATGTCTCGGGATGTCGCAGTCTCCTCCCCTGAGGTTTCTCTCCTGCTCTTTGTGCTGTATTCATACTTTGGATGACTCGGGATGTCACAGTCTCCTCTCGTTGGGGTCTCTCTTCAGCAATCCATGCTGCTTTCTTATGTCTAAACATTAGGGAGTGTAATTTTGTGACTTTGTGAGTAACTCATGCAGCAGGTACTCCTATAAATTACTCAGATTTTTAAAGCAAATTTACACGCATAAGTTCCCTTTGAAAATTATCTGATATTATGGGAAGGAACTCGGCTGCAGGAAGTTGCACCCGCTCTTTGTAGGGCATAACTTGTCCGTAGTAATCCCCTGGAGCTTCGCCTATTTGTTAACAGATATTTTTTATTATTTATACTTTTTATATGTAATTTTCCAAGAAGGCAGCTACAAATACATTGTACTGTATTCTAACCTCAGTTGAATATGATTGCAGAGAGAATTGCACAGAAAAGAAAAGAACAGTAAGAGATCCTGACCCAGTCACCCCTCACATCTTCCTAGAAAAGCCCACAATAATGTCCAACCTCAAAAATGAATGCCTTATATCTATTCCCTGCCATGTCCAGTACAGGCCTCATATCTGGTCGCAACTGTCTGTCCTGTCCTGCAATTTTTCTAGCCTAGCTATCTCTGCAAGTTTCATATCCCAAACAATGGCTCCTAACATTTTATTTAATTTCATTTTATTTTATTTTATTATTATTATTATTATTATTATAACTATTACTATTATATAATTTATATTTGTATTATTTGTTTTAATGTTTATTGTTCCATGTACACCATGCCCATGGTATTTCGAATTCTGGTTTTATGTAAACCGAAGCGATATGTACTTGTACATGATCTTCGGTATATAAAAGCTTTTAAATAAATAAATAAATAAATAAATAACTAACAGACCACGTGCATGGCCTTCCCTTGGCCTTCGCAAGCAGGTATCCCTGGTTCCCACGTGTAACTTGTTGAGCACGCCTTTACAACCGTGGCCCCTGCCCCTTGGGTAAGGGCTCCGGGCAGGGTTCCCAGGAGGCAGTGCACGTGTGGTGAAAGCCAAGCCCTGGCACAAGCACTCCCCCGTCTCACAGCCCTGCCAACTCTCCACCGTCTATTCTGCCAGCACCTCCGGAGCAAAGCCAGGCCGCGCTGCAGGAGTTCACTTCTGCTTGGCCTTGCACTTTGCAAACATGGCTCATAAAATATGCAAGTAGCGCAGCTGAGGATCCCAGCTCCTGTGGACAGCAGCCTGCCTCTCTCAGCTCACCCGCTGTCAGCCTGGCAGGTGCCGCTTGCTCCGCACTATTTCTTTACTGCCAGGATTTGCAAGGTGTGCAGTTTGGGGTTTTAGGAATTTTAGTAGTTTTCAGCGAAAAAACAAAGCTCGCCCATCTCTTTTAACCCTTTCTCTCGGGTGTGTCACGGGCTAGTTGGGACCATCTCCTCCAGGATGGGATGTGACCATGTCTACAGATGTTCCTTATTCTCTGCCCGAACGCCCAACGCATCTAGTCTTCACATCTGTAAAGTGTAAATATACCACACTGAAAATGAGGTCTGCCATGTTACCGGAGGGCAGTGTGAGGCAGCTGTCGCTCTAAGCCTCTAAGCACTCTCTGTCTCCCGAAGTTTGCATGGTCTTTGCTACCAGGTGCCCTCTGACCCAGATGCTACATTAAGCAGCGACAGTCAGACAGCTTTCTTTCCTCCTGCTGCTCGCTTGTTACTGCCTGTCTGAGGACCAGGGCAGAAGTAGTGCACTGAGCCTGCAAGGCAGCCTGCGGGCATCAGGTCGGGCACAGCACATCTTTTCCCCATCTGCAGCATCTGAAAGGGAAAAAGTTTCACCAGACTTAAAATGTACAAGTGAGCGTTCCTGCTGAAAGCACCGCTGAGCTTTTGTACCCCTAAAGCATGAAACGTAAGAAACGGGTAAAGCTCACCTTTGCTCACCCGACTCTCTCTCCTGAGCACTTACCAGGAGGTAACTCTCCCAGATATTTTCCAGGCTCCCTCTCTCCCAAGCCCTGACCAGGTACTCTCTTCTGAGAATTCATCAGGCAGTCTCATGGGCACTCGCTTAGTAATCTCACTTCTGGAAACTCCCCAAGCACTCTCTCTCACCAGGCAGTCACTATACAGTGTCACTGACACTCCTCAGGCAGTCCCTCTCCTGAGCACTCACCAGACAAGCTCGCTGGCATTCAACAAGCAGTCAGCATGTAGTCTCCTAAGCATTTCTCAGGCAGACTCACTGGCACTCACCAAGCACGCTTCTCTCCGGGACACTGGGGTGCAGAAATCCAAAGGAACAATAGATGATGGGGAGGAGGTACTGATGCACACCAACCTGGAGAAAGACCCTGGTGTGATGGCGAAAGAGGGTAACAAGGCAGTGGCCAGAGCCAGAAGGATGCAGGGGTGCATGGGCGGAGATATTACCAGTAGAAAAAAGGCGATAATAGCTCTGTAGAGATTTTTATAAAGAGACCTCAGCATGAGCATTGTGTCCAGTTCTGGAGGCTCTGCCTTCAGAAGGATATAGACAGAGCGGAGGCAGTCCTGGTGCAGAGTCTGGCCCATGAGCTCTAGGAGATGAGATTTATGGTCTTAAACATATACACCCTAGAGCAGAAGTTCTCCACTCTGGTCCTTAAGGGTTTTCAGGATAAGTAAGCTGTGCAAATTGGCCTCATACATAGAGGGGGCTGTTTGCAGCTCTGGCTGAGAAACCCTGTCAGAGAGGAGGAGGGACACGATAAATGCTTTAAAGTTCCTCAACTGGAACATTCTCAACAGTCTGCCTAACTGGCAGTATATGTATCTTATTCTCAACCTGCACACAAACCCAGGTGACTTTCAAATACAAGAAACCCACGGACAGTTTGTGAGAACATTGCTTTATCATACTGCTAAAAGTCTGACACGTTGCTAAAAATAGCAGAAAGTACATGCATTACCCCTACATGATGCTAAACGATAGTGTAGCATCTCTGCATGCGCTTATATGGTAATAAATGATAGTGTAAAGTCTGTGCATACCCCTACATCAGAGCTTTCCAAACTGTGTGTCGGGACACGTTAGTGTGTCGCCTGCAGTGTGCAGGTGTGTCGCGCAAGCCCGGTCAACTCTGATGCGAGTTGGGCTTTTTTTTTTTTCTAGAGATTCATTTCTTTTTTCAGTTTATGGGTTGCTTATTATTGGGTGATTTTTGCTGTCAATCGCGTTTTTTTTGGGGGGCTTGGTGGGTGGAACGAGCCCAGCCATCCTTGCATTGGCTGCTGCTGCCGATGAGGCCTGGCCATGAGGAGTACTGACTGCAAGCAGCAGTGTCTGGTGATCATGGAAGGGAGTGAAGCACTTAACTGGCAACAATCAAAAAGACGAGGTACATGAGTGTGGGGGCCAGACATGTGCTGGGGGGAGAGAGATGAGTGAGTGGGGGGCAAACGTGCTGGGGGGACAGACATGTGCTTGAGGGGGAGAGATATGAGTGTGTGGGGGCCAGACGTGCTGGGGGGAGGAGAGAGATGAGTGTGTGGGGGACAGACAATTTGTTTTATTATTATTTCTCATAAATTATAACAATAACATGAATCTTGGAATATTATTTATTTATTTTATTTATTTATTTAACATTTTTTCTATACCGACCTTCAAGGTTGAATACCATATCAGGTCGGTTTACATCGAACAGGGGTAGATCAGTATAACGTAACATAACATAAGGAGCAAATTTTGTGGTAAGAGACAAGAGCAGAGAAGCAAAAAGTTACATAATAACAAGGACCTTGAACTTGGAAGCTGGTTCAGCTGGAAAAAGAGAAGCCTTAAGAAGGTATTAAATTAAGTACATTGTGATATGTCCAAACTAGTAAATGAGGTGAATATTGGCGGGGCGAAGTTCCATATTCAAAAGCTGAGTAGTTATCTAGTGAAAGTTTGATGGATCAGGGAAGGCTTGTAAGAAGAGCCAAGTTTTGAGTTTTTTTTTAAATGTAGTTAGGCACGGTTCCATTCTGAGTTCTGAGGGGAGGTTGTTCCAGATGGATGGACCTGCTGTAGAAAAAGCTCGGTCCCTGGTAGAGATGAGTCGTGTGGCTTTAGATGGTGGGGCTTGTAGAGTTCCTTTGTAGGTTTCTCTCATTGGTCTGTTGGAAGTGTGGAGTTTGAGTGGGAATTCGAGGTCGAGATGGAGGAGGTTATGAATTGATTTGTGGATTAGAGTTAGCGATTTGTGTAGAGCCCTGTAACTGACTGGTAACCAGTGTAGATTACGGAGGATGGGCGTAATATGGTCTCTCTGGTTGGTGCTTGTCAAAATTCTTGCTGCTGCGTTCTGTATCATCTGTAAGGGCTTGGTTGTAGAGCTTGGTAGGCCGGTGAGGAGAGCGCTGCAGTAGTCAATTTTGGCAAATATTAGAGATTGGAGAACAGTCCTAAAGTCATGAAAATATAGGAGAGGTTTGAGTCTTTTTAACACCTGAAGTCTGTAGAAGCACTCTTTAGTTGTGGTTTTGATCATATTCTTTAGGTTAAGACGGTTGTCTATAATTACTCCAAGGTCTCTCACATGAGAGTGGGTGAGAAGGTGTTTGTGATGAATCTGAGATGAGAGGTTTTCTTGGTTGGAGGGAATGAATAGGAGTTCAGTCTTAGATGCATTGATGACCAGATTTAGACTGTTGAGGAGATTAGTGATGGCTTGTAAGCTGTTGTTCCAGAGTGCGAGGGATTTGTTAATAGATTCTGTTATGGGAATCAAAATCTGAACATCGTCTGCGTAGATGTAGTGAATGAGGTTAAGACTAGTTAACAGTTGGCAAAGGGGAAGGAGGTAGATATTGAAAAGGGTAGGTGATAGGGATGAACCTTGTGGTACGCCAAGAGCGGAATTTGTAGATGGTGATTCCTTATTGTTGATTTTGACTTTAAAACTCCTGTTACTGAGGAACGACTTGAACCAATTGTGGACTGTTCCCGAGATGCCTATGTCTGAAAGGCGATTCAAGAGGATGAAGTGGTTGACGGTGTCGAAAGCCGCCGAGATGTCTAGAAGGATTAGGAGAAAGGAGTGTCCTTTGTCTAGCCCCATAATAATATGTTATAATATTATATGTTTTTAATATAAATTTAAGGTTTTCATGAGATAGGTTGTGTCGTGAAACATTTTATTTATGTATATATTTAAGGAAACATACATAAATTGTCGAAATATGTTTCGTTCATTTAACCTTTAACCTCTGGTTTACTAGTAGACTGAATTACCGTGTCGTGAAATTATGTTTGTCTAAAAAGTGTGTCACCAACATGAAAAGTTTGGAAAGCTCTGCCCTACATGATGCTAAACGATAGTGTAGCATCTCTGCATGCGCCTATATGGTAATAAATGATAGTGTAAAGTCTGTATATGGTAATAAATGATAGTGTAAAGTCTGTGCATGCCCCTACATGATGCTAAACGATAGTGTAGTATCTCTGCATGCGCCTATATGGTAATAAATGATAGTGTAAAGTCTGTGCATACCCCTACATGATGCTAAACGATAGTGTACAGCAGAGCGTCTCAAGCCTATCCGGGGTTTTCAGGATATCCACAATGAATATGTATTAGATAAAATTTGCATATACTGAGTCTCTGATATGCAAATTTATTGTATGCATATGCATTGTGGATATTCTGAAAAGCTGACTGGCTGTGGGTTCCCCAGGACAGGTTTCTGAATCCCCGGTGTAGAGTCTGTGCATACCCTTATAAAATGTTAATTGATAGTGCAAGTCTTTGACTACCCTTACATGGTGTTAAACAGTGGCGAAAGGTCTGTGTGTACGTTTATACAGTGCTAAACGATAGTGTAAAGTCTGTGGGTGTCCTTACACATATTAAACACTGGTGTAAAATGTGCACATTAGCTTCATCCCAACTCTGTATGGACATTTTTGAAAATGGAATGTGCACTCGTATTTTGGATTATTTCTTCGTAAGCCTCCATTCCAGGAGAGCTATTAAAGTGTGGACAGAGACATACACCAAGAAGGAGTTCTATTATATTACCTTTCATAAATATTTCTTTAATACAATACCTCATACTAAGAGGAAGGCACGGTTGAGGGAGGCATTGACTCCGTCTCCCTTGCTGACAATATCTCAGCCGCAGATATCCTCCTTCTTTAGGTCAGCAGTTGATGTGTTACCGGAGGACATAGCCGCTGCGGAGGTTGCATTGGAGCGAGAAGCGACACTGCTGGCTGAAGAAATCTGATTAAGCCCCGGTGCTCTAATACTCCTTCCCCGTCATATATAAACCTTATGAATCCCGTGGATCCCCCTGCAATGGAGGGGAGCCTTGGTGATGTAACCAAAGGAAAATACGAGGAGTGGAGACCTAGTTGTGGGGGGAGAAGGGGTCTCAAGAGATAATTTTGCCTCAGAAACCTACAGAGATTGTGTTAGATTTATTATGGTCAGCGATTAAATCTTTAGAGTTGGCAATTATAAATATGACTCAAAATAATACAAGTTTTCAACATAAAGTTATTAATTTGGAGAGCTCTGTATTAATGAGTAAAAATAATTTGGAAATATGTGAGACGTTTAGAAAAGGTGGAGGTTATTCCAAAAATCTGGTTAAATCTGAGTTAGGAATTCATAGAGAATTCGTTGAAATATGCAAATTTGAGGGTTTTGAATTTCCAGGTACTGAAAGTAATACCTGCAATAGATATGTTTAAAGAGTATTTGCACTATGTATTGAAAATGCCTCAGCAATCTTTACCAGCTTTTGTGAAAGTATATTATTTACCTATAAAATCTAGGATAACCAATCAGGTGGGAAACTTGCAGCCTGAGAGTTCTATGAACTTGACTGAGGGTATTAGAAACATCAGTAGATTCAGATGTACCTACTAGAGCAAGGCTCATTGTTTCTTTTTTATTTCCAACTGAGAGAGAGACTGTTTTGCGATTGTTTCTGAGACATAGGTTACAAAATTTTCATGGCCAACAAATATGGAGATACCCAGACTTAGCAAGAATAACCCAAACTAGAAGAAAGGAGATTGAGATCAGAAGAGATTGCCAGGGGAGATAGATTTTGGCTAAGATTTCCATGCAGATGCGAAGTAAACTATTTGGAACATAAGTTTGTTTTTGATGAGGTTACCCAACTCCAGGCATTTTTGGAATCCCATCCCCCAGTAAACAGAGAGGTTGGATAAGAGCAAAAGTGACAGCAGCTGTAGTCTCTTGATTGCTGGTGAGGGGGTTCTATTAATTCCCCATTATAGTTTTTCTTTTTCTTTTTTCTGAAACTCGCTCAATTAAACTTAGCTCTTTCTGGATTTCCTTGATAATATTAGTTTCCATAGTGATGTACTACTGCTTTATCTGTATACAATTAGAATAACAGTTGTTTGTTATAATTTTAGAAATGCATAAATAATAAAAAAAGGAGCTGGATCTCCTCTCTGTGGGAGCATTAGCTTCAGGATCTGGCATCTCTGACCCCCCACCACCAGCAGCCCAAGGGCCCCAGAGCTCAGCTGAGGATCTGCAGGACACACGGAGCCAATACTTGGGCTCTTAGCTGTTGAAAATACCCATGACCCTAACGAAATGGAGAATACCTGAGACAAGATGCTGCCGAGCCACAAGATATGAGACTCATCCGATCCTGTAGCACTACTGAGGCTCTCTGATTCTGGGCTGAGAGGGTTAATTGCACTTTGTGTTCAGGGGCTGATTGTAAATTCAAGTCCATTTGCAGCTCGCTGAAATATTCAGGCCACAGCGCCGCTGACAACTATTTTTTTTAACCTTATTATTCAGAAATGTTATAGTGGGCCTTTTAGCTAACTGTAAAAGATTAATTCTGCTCTTTTTTGTAGCATACAGCCTAAATTGAATATCCTTAACAATTACATTATAAAAAGAGCAATGTTGGGAGAGAGAGAGGATGAAAGGGACAGAAGGATCCTTTCTGTCTGGTCCTCTGGGAAGCACAGAACAGCAGTCACGTGCTGGGCAGAGGCCCCACAGATTGTAAACCAGGGTGTTAGTGCTCCAGGCAGCTCCCTAGTGTGATCTCTACCTTGTTCCGTGTCTAACCAGCCTCCAAAAGCTCCTCTTCCTGCTGGCAGATGAAGCCGTTAGTGCCGTGCTGTTTCTCCAAAAACCATTTACTCACCTGCCAATGCTATTAGGTTATTTGTGGAGGAAGCTGGGATGGGTGGATGGGGGGTGTGTGGAGGGCGAGGGGCTGGGCTTGATTGTGTTAAACTTCTTGATGTTATGTAAGATGCTTTGATAGTCATGAAAGTTGGGGAATTAAATTAAATGCATTCAAGGCCAAGATATGATGGAGCAATCACTCTGGCCTTTTCTCTCAGGGTTTAATGGTTATACCATGAGTGGTAGCCAAAGCGCATTTTTCAAACTCTTCCAGGGTCGGAATGGAGATCCAGATCTGCCAAGCATGGCCTAGACTAGGGGGCAGCCGTAGTGCATGGTTCACGTATGAGACACTAGACTGGGGCTTTGTACTTCTTACTTTTCCCCTTTTTATTTATACATGAGTAACAGAAATTGGCTGGCTACCCCAGGGAATAGCCTAGAATGTGATACAATCTCATTAAAACATGTGCAGATTCCTAAGCAACATGGGAAACGTACTTCAGAAGGCCACTGACATTCCTGGAAACATAGTCTTCTGAACTACGTCTCCCATAATATCTTTCTGTATGAAAATAAACATGAGAGAGCAGAAGATTGAGAACTGCCAGGTAGACACTTTACCACGGAAAGAGTAAGAGACCGAGTGTCAGGGCTGGCTGAAGGACAGGACAAGCCTTCTCCTTCCTCCTTAATGCCAGAAGCATATGAGCAGACAGCCAAGTCGCCCAGAGCTTCTACGAGGCTCCTCTTATTCATTTATTCAAACTATATAAACTGCCTATCAGCATTACTACGCGGTTTCCATAATCACATCCATAAAATTTCACAATAACATAAAAACAATACAATATAACAAATAAAAGATAAATTAGCCAATAAAACAACATTGATGACCAATAAAACAATAAAATATGATTGTAGACTGAATGAAAACCTGCTGGGTCCGTCCCCAGCTGTAATATCAATGCAAGATTTAAAGCTTGCTGAACAAAAATGTTTTTACCATCTGCCTAAATTTTGGTACACATTTTCAACTTTAAGACATGGTGATAAAGAACTGCACACTGTCGGGCCTTGTACATAAAATAAAAAGCCCCCTGACTTTTCTAAACGAACTACTTCAAAAGATGGAATCCCTAACAGAATATGAATGCTCTGTTGAATGGTTCACCTCCTGCCTCCCTCATCTCCTCATGCTATTGGCTGCAGCCTCCCTCCCCACCGCATTGCACAACAGGCCTTAACAGCCAAACAAACTCAAACTGGGCACTTCTTCATACTTCTGGCTCCCGTCCATGGTCAGAGAGTGACAGTGCTGGGCCTTCTTCATACTTCTAGATTCCATCCATGGTCAGAGAATGACAGTGCTGGGCACTTCTTCATACTTCTGGCTCCCGTCCATGGTCAAAGAGTGACAGTGCTGGGCCTTCTTCATACTTCTAGATTCCATCCATGGTCAGAGAGTGACAGTGCTGGGCCTTCTTCATACTTCTGGCTCCCGTCCATGGTCAGAGAGTGACAGTGCTGGGCCTTCTTCATACTTCTAGATTCCATCCATGGTCAGAGAGTGACAGTGCTGGGCCTTCTTCATACTTCTGGCTCCCATCCATGGTCAGAGAGTGAAAGTGCTGGGCCTTCTTCATACTTCTGGCTCCCATCCATGGTCAGAGAGTGACAGTGCTGGGCCTTCTTCATACTTCTAGCTCCCATCCATGGTGAGAGAGTGACAGTGTTAGGTACTTCTTCATACTTCTAAGTCCCATCCATGGTCAGAGAGTGACAGTGCTGGGCCTTCTTCATACTTCTGGCTCCCATCCATGGTCAGAGAGTGACAGTGTTAGGCTCTTCTTCATACTTCTACTCTCCCATCCATAGTGACAGTGCTGGGCCTTCTTCATACTTCGGCTCCCGTCCATGGTCAGGAGTGACAGTGCTGGGCCTTCTTCATACTTCTAGATTCCATCCATGGTCAGAGAGTGACAGTGTGTGGGCCTCTTCATACTTCTGGCTCCCATCCATGGTCAGAGAGTGAAAGTGCTGGGCCTTCTTCATACTTCTGGCTCCCATCCATGGTCAGAGAGTGACAGTGCTGGGCCTTCTTCATACTTCTAGCTCCCATGCATAGTCAGAGAGTGACAGTGTTAGGCACTTCTTCATACTTCTAGCTCCCATCCATGGTCAGAGAGTGACAGTGTTAGGCACTTCTTCATACTTCTAGCTCCCATCCATGGTCAGAGAGTGACAGTGTTAGGCTCTTCTTCATACTTCTAGCTCCCATCCATAGTGAGAGAGTGACAGTGTTAGGCACTTCTTCATACTTCTAGCTCCCATCCATGGTCAGAGAGTGACAGTGTTAGGCACTTCTTCATACTTCTAGCTCCCATCCATGGTCAGAGAGTGACAGGGTTAGGCACTTCTTCATACTTCTAGCTCCCATCCATGGTCAGAGCTGGACAGAAGTATATATTTATTTTATTTTATTTATTTAAGGTTTTTATATACCGGCATTCATGATAGAATCACATGATGTTGGTTTACAATTAACAGGGGGAGTGGGTGAAACAAGAACATGGAACGAGTGCAAAGAAACCATGAAGTTACAATAAAACAAGGCTGTTCAAACTGGGAGAAGAGGGAAAGCTAGAGAGAATTATCAGAATGAGGTGTAATTATTTACAGTATATACGATATTCTGAAGTGTCTGACTGAAGATAATGTTGATTTGAGATTTAGGCAGGGTTTGGAAAGGCTTGTTTAAATAACCAAGTCTTAAGCCTTTTTCTGAAAGTTGGGAGGCAGGGCTCCTGTCGCAGATCCGGAGGAATGGAATTCCATATCAGTGTATATATATATATTTATTATTTTTATTTATTTATTTAGCATTTTTTATATACCGATTTTCCAGTAACAGAATTACTAATCAAGTCGGTTTACATTTTAAACAATAACATGACAGGAGGATGTCTTACAATAAACAGGAAGATTGAACTTGGATAAATAATTGGGGTTAACAACATAAAGCTACATCTTTAGACTTATATACAAGTATATATACAAGTGACCATTGCCATTTAAAAAATGGCAGACCGAAGCCCAGATACCTAGGGGACATTCTGGAGTCTACTCTACCACCTTGGAATCTATGGTACTAGCCTGGGTTGGGCATTGGGAGTCAGGGACAAAAAGATCTGAGGGGGCTGATGCGGATAATTTTTTTCAAAAGGGACAGAGTTTGCAAGGAATGTATTACTTTTTAATTTTTTCATGTTTGATGCCTCATTGAGTGCTGGGGCAGGGGAAGTGATACAGCCTTCCAGGGCATTTACAGAGACTGGGGGATGGAGGGATGGGGAGCAGTGTTTGGGCCCCTCAGGCCCTGTAAGGAGAGCCCCGTTAACTTCCTTACGCGCCCAGGTGAAGCTGGCTGCACCGCTTCTGGAGGATTATTACCTCTTCAGGTGCAGCTAACTTTAGATGAAATTATGCAGCTTCTGAATTTTGGGCAAGCTGCATCATTTGATTTACATGATATTGCCTAGATATTAGCTGATTTTCCTGCATTTGCATGCAAATGAGCTCATTACTGTCCCAGGGTTTTTTAAGGGGGCGACAGTGGGCGACATTTAAAATACCGCACGTTATTGCTGTGCTAAGGCCTTTATTGCACGGTAATCTACTGTTTATCGTGCAGTAAAGCCCTGAAGCAGCTTAGTAAATCACCTGTGACAGGGCAATACCTGGTGGTACCTGAATGTGACTCATCTTCAGCCACCATGAGCTGAATCTTAAAAGCAAAATCAGCCAGGCCAGTAAGGGAGTCAGTAGCCATTTCCAGACAGCTTGGTGCTCCGCTCCTCCTTGCCAGGCTCTGTGTCGTGTGCGGGTACTGAGCCGGTCCCCGGTTTTACGTGTGTTTATAAGAAGAGGAAGCCTGCACATCAGTAGGCAGGAGTGGCTCAGCGTGTCCCTGATGACCTGGCGCTCTGGGGTCAGCAGTTCCTCTCAGGGTGTAGCGGGAACGTAAGATCTTACCCTCTGTGAGATCTCCTCCATCCTCACCAAATGCTTCTCAATGACTTTGTTTTTCCCTTTTCTGCACGGAGAAACCCTTACACTGTGCTTTTTGCTTTTTTTTTCTGTCTTTCAGCGGTCAATTATCCCAGCCCATCAGGTAAGAACCGAATTAATTTTGCCTTTTTCTGTCAGCCCTTTATAAGTCTCACCAGTAGAAGGGAGGTAAAGGGAGGCTTCCCCCTGGGGTGCGGCCACGCAGTGAAAATAGATGGGGAATTAACCCCTTAATTCGCCAGGTAGAACAATTCAGCTGGGCAAAGAAAGGGGCGACTGCAGAGATGTTCCCGCTGTGCACGTACGACTTAGCTGCCAAATCTTCCCTGGCCTTCTTTAGGCAAGGTTGCAGCCGAAGACCTGGCTGCTCAGAGGCTTTTGAAATTTCGCCCTGGCGCTCGGATTCAAGGACTTGGTTGTCTTGGCCAGGCCGCAGCTTTTGGAAAGTCGACTCCTCTCTGTGGGGCCGATGCAATTATGTTCACTAAAAGCAGGCGCTGACTTTTCAGCTAGAACCATGAGCATTGACAATCACGCGGGTTTTCCCCTGTTATTATACCTGCCCCCACACACCCAGGGCTAGCGCATCCAAATAGGCAAACTAGGCGGGCGCCTAGGGCGATAGCCATTAGGGGGCGGTAATGAGCAGCCATAGGGGGCCACGAGCAGTGCCCATCCCATTCACAGCCGAGAGGAGTAGAAACCCAGCGGGCCGCAAGCAGCAACCATCCTAATAACGGCCGAGAGAAGCAGAGATTCGGCGGGGCACGAGTGACGCCTCTGTGTGTGTGTGTGAGAGAGTGAGGGAGAGGGACTGTGTGTGTGTACGAGAGAGCAATGGTGTTAGTGAGAGAGAGGGAGGGAGCCTGGGTAAGGGTGCGTGTGTGTGTGTGTGTGTGAGTGAGTGAGTGAGAGGGACTGTGTGTGTGTACGAGAGAGCAATGGTGTTAGTGAGAGAGAGGGAGGGAGCCTGGGTAAGGGTGCGTGTGTGTGTGTGTGTGTGTGAGTGAGTGAGAGGGACTGTGTGTGTGTACGAGAGAGCAATGGTGTTAGTGAGAGAGAGGGAGGGAGCCTGGGTAAGGGTGCGTGTGTGTGTGTGTGTGTGTGTGAGTGAGTGAGAGGGACTGTGTGTGTACGAGAGAGCAAGGGTGTTAGTGAGAGAGAGGGAGGGAGCCTGTGTAAGGGTGCATGTGTGTGTGTGTGTGTGAGTGAGTGAGAGGGACTGTGTGTGTGTACGAGAGAGCAATGGTGTTAGTGAGAGAGAGGGAGGGAGCCTGGGTAAGGGTGCGTTGGTGTGTGTGTGTGAGTGAGTGAGAGGGACTGTGTGTGTGTACGAGAGAGCAATGGTGTTAGTGAGAGAGAGGGAGGGAGGGTGGGTAAGGGTGCGTGTGTGTGTGTGTGTGTGTGAGTGAGTGAGAGGGACTGTGTGTGTGTACGAGAGAGCAATGGTGTTAGTGAGAGAGAGGGAGGGAGCCTGGGTAAGGGTGCATGTGTGTGTGTGTGAGTGAGTGAGAGGGACTGTGTGTGTGTACGAGAGAGCAATGGTGTTAGTGAGAGAGAGGGAGGGAGCCTGGGTAAGGGTGTGTGTGTGTGAATGTCACAAGGAACCTAAGTGTGTGTAAGAGAGGGGGCCTGTCTGAGTGAATGAGGTTAGGAGCCAACAGGGGGAGGTAGGCAGGCGCAAGGCAGAAGGTTCTCCTAGGGCACCTAATCACTTGCACCGGCCCTGCACACAGTTAGCCCAGCCAGGGTCCACAGACCACAGCTCCTTCCAGAGCCTGCTATATGAGCATTCTGGGTCTGGCCACTAGGTGTCACTATTCTGCAATGACTGGTGCGCCACAGGATCCCCAGGTAGCAGAAGTGAACCTAGGCCTCTCGCATGGCAGCAGACAGCACTGCCCCTGAGACCCTCGCCCCCCCCCCCCCCCCCCCCCCAATCTGGTGCCGAATCCGGTCCAGCAGTACGTTACTCACTGTAAATACTAATCCAGGTCTGAGTGCAGCAGGTTGCTTGACCGGTACTTCCTTTCAGAGTCCAAGCATTCCCCTGTGGCAGCAGAGCTTGACCTTACCCTCTGGCTCCACCAGGCAGCCCTCAGCCAGTAAGCCGACAGGACACTGGCCCTTTCCTTGCAAGCCAAATCCTTGAGGATGGGCTAACAGAAGTCTGAGGGTGCCTCATTCTAAGCCACTCTCTGGCCTCACAAGCAGCGAACTGGTCTCTGACCCGGGGCACTCTGGTTCAAAACCCACCACAGTACCTTTTTTGTCCCAACACTGGGCAGAATTATCACCTTCAACCCCCCCCCCACCCCCTGCACCGTACCTTCAAACACTGCCACTCTCTACGCCAGGCCTTCAGATACCTCCACCCCACTACACCACAGCCTTCCCGTTGCTGACAGCTGCTTCAGAGCTGCACAAATAAGCTACAGTCAGCCATAGCAGGAGAGAAGTGGTGTTTAACAGGCTGGGCTCCCCATATTAATCCACTTAAACTGGAGAGATGAAGGTCAGCAGGGAAGCTGCAGGTGGAGACATTCATGAGTGGCTTGGAGAGCTCAGGATGGCGAGGTCTGAGTGCAGGCGCAAACTCTTGACAGGATTATGGAAGCAGTGTTTGCTTTCCAAGTTGTTCGGAGATTTAGAGGATACAAGGGGGGGAGGGGGAGAGTATGCCCACGATTTGGGGGCCCTTTCCAGTCACACAGGCCAATGCAATACTGTGCGCTGGCCACATCACACAGCCCAACACACGACTGGGCGTGCAAAATGGGGGTTAGCGCTTCCAAAACGTGCATCCAATCGAACGCGTAGGTAATAGCGCTCACCACATGTAAATTCATGTTGATGAGGGTATTAGCTATATCCCCCCCAGTCAAAAATAAAAGGTGCACATGACGCACACATTTTAAGCTGCAAAATTAGTGCCTGCCCGGTGCAGGTGTTAATTCTTGAGGAGCCAAAAAAAATTACAGAAAATCAGAAAATGCTGCTTTTCTGTTCCTTTTTCCAAGTCCCCTAACTTAATATTGTTACAATATTAAGTCGGAGGAACCGAAATAGGAGAATTAAAAAAAAAAAAAGTGTGCGGGGCGATCAGGAGAGGAGAACGGACGCGCGTAAAATTGAGTGTCCTTCTTCCTAACCCACTGACAGCCACGTCTCCTGGGCGCCCGCTGCTGAGGAGGCGCTTGAGGGCACCGTTTCCCCTCGCGCCTCCTTTTTACCGCAGCACCCGATTTAAATATTAAATTGGGCACCCGGGAGAGGTGGATCGGCGCACGTTAAGGGAGCGCCCGTTTAACTCAAGCCGATATTGCGTGGGCCTGACAATGCTTGTTACATGTTTGCTTGAATGAGGGAAAGGGAGAGCGAGAGGGGTTGGGAAAGGGAGCAGACAGCGGGATTTACAGTTACAGGACAATTAATGCCTTCTCACGCCAATCGGTAACCGCAAATCCCGTTCTCTGCTCCGATCTCTGGCCTCTCTCACCCACCTGTGCAGTGTCAGCAGTAACTCCCAACCAAATGCAATGATTAGACGGCACGCCGGGCTCATCCCCAGCACAGCTCTGAAGGATGTGTAAGCAACAGAGCTCACCACCCGTCACCCCGGCGGCGCAGGGAGCAGGGCTGGAAGGGGGAGGTGGGGAACAGGACTGGGAGGGGGCGGTGAGGAGCAGGACTGGGAGGGGGAGGTGAGGAGCAGGACTGGGAGGGGGAGGTGGGGAGCAGGACTGGAAGGGGGAGGTGGGGTACAGGACTGGGAGGGGGAGGTGAGGAGCAGGACTGGGAGGGGGAGGTGGGGAGCAGGGCTGGGAGGGGGAGGTGAGGAGCAGGACTGGGAGGGGGAGGTGGTGAGCAGGGTTGGAAGGGGGAGGTGAGGAGCAGGACTGGGAGGGGGAGGTGGGGAGCAGGACTGGGAGAAGGAGGTGGGGAGCAGGACTGGAAGGGGGAGGTGAGGAGCAGGACTGGAAGGGGGAGGTGAGGAGCAGGACTGGAAGGGGGAGGTGGGGAGCAGGGCTGGACGGGAGTGGAGGGAGGTGTGGGAGTGAGTGGGGAGGGCAGGCCTAATGAAATTAATGAGGCAGAGATTTGCCTCACTTTCTCCTTCCCCCTCCTCAGATAACACCTGTCGCTTTGAGGATGAGAAGATCTGTGGGTTTGAGCAGGATCGGATGGACAACTTTGACTGGACCCGGCAGAATGCTCTGACCCAGAATCCCAAGCGGTCAGCCAATACCGGCCCAAGCAGAGACCTCAGCGAGACTGCCGAAGGTGAGACTTCACTTTCCCGCTAAGCTTACCACACATCGAGCCTCAGATGGGCCCAGAGAAGCTGCCATGTCTCTGTGAGGTGGCACTGAGGCCGATACCATCCTTGTTGTGAGTGGCATCGCTCTCAGGGCACGTTTCTCCGGCCTTGGCTGACGTCTGCTGCATCTGTCACCAGGGCAGCCCATGGTCCTGCTCTTCAAGGGAGGGCTCCTCATTCTGTCTTCAGTAACAATCATTTCATTTCACTCTCACAAAACGAATTTATCCAGCGTAGGCTGCTTCACCGGCACTTCCCGAGACATCCATAGCTCCAGTATGCCACCCTGTGCCTTCAGTGTCTCTTCTGGAAAACCCCACTCCTCTCCAGAGGAGCTTCAGTAGCATTTCCTGAGCGGCCTCTGCTGGAGAGAGCTGCCCCTGCCTCCAGCCTTTCAGGACTGTTCCTTCAGCCAAATGGGTGAAAGGTTAATAAATGCAGTCTGTAACATCCCCTCACCTGAATGACTTCCTTCTGTGCCTGAATTCCCTGGAAAACTGGAGTCTTGCCCCTCTCCCGTCCCCAGGTACCAGGATTTCTCACTCTGCATTTATCCAGCTTCGTTATACAGCTTTCTAATATTCAGGCCTAGGTGCTATGAAACATCATTGCAAATATGGTGAAGGAATGAGATGCAGTGCGCCCGGGTCTGTCTGGAGACTGCGTAGAGCTCGTGGGAATGCACTGGACTTAGCCCCGTGGAATCAGCCACGGCTGCTGTGTGTACGAGTGTGATATAACGTGGGACTTCATGTCTTACTCACCATTCTTACATTGTTACATCGGAGACTGGCTGGGTCAGGTGTGAGGTTACTTTCTGGAAAAGCCACAAGGCCCGATGTTTGGGCCATTACTACATTAGTCTTGGTGGCTCTATTATTGCGAGTGCCAGCTGCAGACTACGTGGGGGATGTTGAAGGTTCACCTAATGATGATGGTTGAGTACAGAGGAGGAAGATGAGGGGAAAGCTCTTGCAGACCATCATGTTCTGTAACTGGCAGCCAGGACAGAGTCTGAGCTGTGTGGACACATCATCTACTCATCTAATAAGTACCTCATGGGCCCTCTTGCATAAACCTTAGAAAATTAAGTCACCCACTCCAAAATCCCTCCCCTTTGACCTTTCAGTTGGACAAAATATCTATCTCCCTATCTCCAAATCTGACAAATGGAACCTCACTCCCCACCTGAGGTCACCCCCTACTTTCCAGGACCCCTAGAGGTGACAGTGCCAAGCTGGCCTGGCATCTGGTGTTGATCTGGCACTGCCTACCGACGCGTCCGTCTTTGAAGTGTTTGATCAGAGCTGGACGCCGGGCTGAGAGACAATAAGGATGTTTTCTCCTGCTGGCTCAGCCTTGGCGCTTTTGGGGGAGTCGGGTGGGGGGGTATGGAGGGTGGGCGGGTGATTTGATTGTTCACACAGGGCTGGAAGGAGGCGTTCTTCTAGATCCAGTATGTGGTTGAGGTGAAGGCTGAGCACATGGCCTGCCCCGAGCAGTTCACACATCATAATCCAGCATAAGCCTTGGAAAATAAGGGCACCCCAAGGTGCGGTGAACCTTCCCCGTGAGCATCAAAGTCTAACCTGCCTGCCGATGCTCGTGGGCACCCAGCACAAATGAACCATTCTCTTCTCTCCCTTCACCTCCTCGCTTCCTGCCTTTCCCACTCCATCTCCCCTTTTCCATCCTCACCTCCTCCCCGTCTCTCACCTACATTTCCCTTTTCTAGCCCTCTCTCCCTCTCTTCAGTTCCCTGTCTCCCCACCCTTTCTCCCCCTCCTCTCTGTCAGCTTCCTCCCCCATCCTCCTCCATGAGAGCATCAAGTCTTGCCTCCCCCTCCACCTATGGGCTGAGAACTTCTCCTTATCCATGGCCTGACTGCTCTTTCCCCTGTAGAGTTGCCAGCCAGCCAGTACTGATAAAAGGGAGGCTGGCAATTTTAACCTGGGTACCCAGCCAGCCACATGATGCTGGGAGCCACATCCCCTTCCATTCGCGGGCCTGAGAGCAGGTTCCCACCCCATACATGGGCACTGCCTCTCCCCCTGTCCGGGGAGAATTGCTTGGGGCTGGACCAGGAGCCACGTCCTCTTCCTCCCCCACAACAGCCATCAGTGGGGCCTGCGGAATGCACAGCTGATTCCTGCCATTAAAACTCCATCGAGACCACTCCACCAGGATAATCAAAAGTGCAGAACAGGAAAGCTGCATGGCAGTTACCATCAGGGCCGGTAGAAGCACTAGGCGATCGTCTAGGGTGCCACAGGTTTAGGGGCGACCCAGCAGCCACCTACTGCTTCCATCAGACCTGCTCAGAATTGTGAAAAATCTTTGTCCCGATTCCCAACACTGGTGGCAGCTGCAGGACCTAGGCAGTTGGACCTCCTTCTTCTAGCTCTCAAGGACCAGAAGAGGAAATGTGTTGTGGGCCCTCGTGGGCAGGAAGAAGGATGCCCAGTCGTCGTAGCTGGAAGGAGTGGCCAGAAGAAAAAACTGAGAGGGTCAATTGCAGCATCAGCCAGCCGCACTGTAGGAGACAGGCAGGTTCGGTCGGGCTGTGTGGCTGAAGAGAGGCAGCGATCGACCGGGCCAAGCAGAAGGAGAGAGGCAGCGATCGACCGGGCCAAGCAGAAGGAGAGAGGCAGCGATCGACCGGGCCACGCAGCAGGAGAGAGGCACAGATCAGCCAGGCAACGCAGCAGGAGAGAGGCACCGATCAGCCGGGCCACCAGCAGGAGAGAGGCACCAATCAGCCAGGCTGCACGGAAGGAGAAAGGCAGGATCAACCGGGCCACGCAGCAGGAAAGAGACAGTGATCGACCAGGCTGTGCAGAAGAAGAGAGGCACAGATCGGCCGGGCCATGAGCAGGAGCGAGGCACAGATTGGCCAGGCCACGCAGCAGGAGAGAGGCACCAGTCAGCCAGGCTGCACAGCAGGAAAATGGCAGGATCGGCTGGGCATGCTGCAGAAAAGAGGCAGTATCTCTGCTGAATGAGGAAGACAATGAAGGCCTCCTGATGCCATGGAAGTCCAAGAAGAAAGCTGCTGCTGCTGCTGCCTACACCTAGGATGGAGAGTAAAAAATATATATGCATGTGAGCATCTGTTAGTGCATGTGTATATGAGAATATATGGGGAGAGAGACCATGTGGGGGGAAAACCGAATGTTTGTGAGAGAGAGCATGTGAGGAAGAGCGAGTGTGTGGTGTGAGAGTCTGGGGGGAGAGAGCATTTGTGTTTGAGAGAGCATGAGGGGGAGAGAGAACATGTAGGGGAGAGAGAGAGCAAGTGTATGTGTATGTGAAGCATATGGAGGAGAGAGCATATGTGTGTGTGTGACTAGAGCATGTGGGGGAGAGAGTGAGTGTGTGTGTGTGTATGAATATGTTTGAGTAAGCGAGTATGCCTGTGTTGGAGCGTGGCTATGTGAGAGAAAGGAGAAAGTCTTTGTATCACAGCCACTGCCTCCTCTCATTAATCCATGACAAGCTCAGGCTGAAAATCAAAAGTTCCCAGCTATGGATTGTGGGATATTTTTTATCCTTATTTATTTATTTATTTATTATTTATTTATTTATGCATTTTAGAATTACAAATTATTGCAATCATCACATTCAAAAATTTGAGTTTACATGACTTCCTCTCAACAGTTAATTCCAATACATCATAAATGAGAAATCTTCATTATAAGAATAACTCACCATTTGTTGAGAAAAGAAACTATCCATTTTTAACAATTATCCTAAAGGAATAACATTACGCCTGAGAAATACAAGACAAATTCTATTAGGAGATTAATATAGAAAAAGAAATTACACATTTATGAAAAAAGCTCAAAATACAGCTAGTTTACTTTTTAAACCTGAACATTAGGGTCTATCGGGGATGAAGTTAGTGGTACACGTGCCTCAACAAATTGACGTAATTGATCTATCTGAGCAAAAACTATATATTTCAGTTCCTCTCTTTATAGTACATCGACACGGGTACTTTAGCAAAAAGAAAAAACCTAGGGATATAATCCTTTGTCTAAATTCCAGAAATTCACGCCTCTTTACACGTGTAACTGGTGCTAGATCTGGAAAGATCTTTACATTTAACCCACAATAAGTAATTGGGAATTTCTGGAAGTAAACCTTCATCAATTTACTTATATCTGATAATGTTATGAAAGAGACAATCAAAGTATCACTACTTAATACTTGTAAGGCGGAATTTTCCAAAAAGCTTGTAAGATTTGCTGGAATTGCCACCGCAGGAGCAGAATTTCTTTTACAAAGAAACATGTATTTATAGAGAGTTCATTTTTATTATTTTCCGAAAAACCAAGAATTTCTGCAAGAAACCTTTTCAATGAGACAAAAGGTATCTCACCAGCAATTTTAGGAAAGTTAACCATCCTTACATTTAAATGTCTAATATTGTTTTCTAATGTTTCTAAACATCTAGAACACATCATTTGATCTTTCATAATCATAGTATTCAAACTTTTTAAAGATTTTATGTTTTCTTCAGCCTCCCCCATTCTAACTGCAACTTCAGTTGCTTGATGTTGTATCCCCATTAACTGTTGCTGCCAGTTAGAGGTAGCTGAATCTATCTTTCCCTCTAATCTGTTAACAACAGCGCTTAATCCATTTACTAGATCCCACAATGACCCCAAAGTTACCGTCTCTGGCCTTGTATTTCTAGGCCGCACCTCTCCTGGATTTTCGAGGTAGGGGGATTGTTGTTGTTGCTCTGCAGAAGCAGATACTTCCTCCTCATCCTCTGAATCCAGTTCGGAGCTTGCTCCTCCTTTAGCCAACAAACATTCAACCTCTTCGGTAGAAGTTGCTGCTGCAGCTCCGTTGGCGCCACGTTGGGCAGGAGGCGGTCGCAAATCAGGACTTAGAGAGGCCTCTTCCTGGGGGGTCACCCGTTCCCCTTCCTGAGTGCCACCAATGGATTCCTCGGTCTTCTCTTTTACTAGCTGAGTCATAAAACTGTCAATCTCTAATTGTAGGAGCGAAGGTAAGGGTTCTGGAGGAAACACCCTCACCTTGCCTTTCCTTTTAGGAGGCATTTCAAGGAAATTGCGAGGTTGACCGTTGATTGAGCGTCTCTTATGTCAATTTCTCAGTATCTAGAGTCAGGATTTTAGGGCTTTCCCCCTTCAGTCCGCCCTAGTCTGGACTAAGCCGGACAAAGCCGTGCGCACCCCTTGGGCGCGCACGGCTTTGGCGACGCGCCGGCGGTGGTGATGCGCCGCAGGTGTGGCGTTCTTATGCCACAGTGCTCCTCCCACTCACATCCAGGCTCGGGGAGGGATGATGGTCCGGCCCTGAATCGGGGCCCAGCAATCCGGTCTCTCAGCGTCTCCGCTCAGTGCGGCGTTCTTATGCCACAGTGCTCCTCCCACTCACATCCGGGCTCGGGGAGGGATGATGGTCCGGCCCTGAATCGGGGCCCAGCAATCCGGTCTCTCCTTTTATCCTTATTTTAATTATTGAGTAGTGCTTTTTTAAATATTTTATTGGTGTTTGGTAAAGCTTTCAAAATTTGCATGTGTCTTTAATTATTGGATATTCTATTCATCAGCTGTTTTGAAATTATTTTATTTGTATGATTTTATAATTATGATTAATGATTTATATATCTTGATTTTATTGATTGTTTTATGAGGAATGGTGACATTTTTGTTTTTCCATTGTTGCGCTGTATAGAGTCTGGCGTGATGCGTTTTACAGTTCAGTTTTTGTCTGCACATTTCTATTTATACTTTGTGGCTTTATTCTGTATTTGGTGAGGGTCTGTGTTCTGCATGCAAAGACTGAGGTGAAGCAGTCTTTTAATATGTGGTTTCTCTGTAGGGATCTGTAGTAGCTTTAGCTTGGCCTGTTCTGTTTTCCTGATAGGAGGTGTATTGATATTTAGATTCTGGTGTAATATTTGTTGTATTCTTTTTCATAGGTAGGGTTGTTATTCTTTGAGTATTGGCAAATAGTACTGTGTTGATACGGGAGGACCATGCCGAAATATATCACAATAGGTATGATGCCATATGAATTCCAAGATGCAAAGGTTTCTTGTTGGCATCACAACAGTGCATGAAATTATCACAATAACTTGTATATTAATTTTCCTCAGAATGTCATTTTTCATGTAATAATTTAAAATTGTGTATGGGGAGGGGGCGCCAGGCTGTAAGGTTTGCCTAGGGTGCCTAATACCCTTGCACCGGCCCTGGTTACCATAAACATAAAGCATCATATTTACAGCTATAGAATTGTGAAAAATTGCCCTCCCTCCATTTTGGTTTTCAGAGCCCACTGGGCCACCTATGATGGATTAAGGGAGGAGGGGGCTTCATTCATTGCAGCCAGGAGTCTTCCCAGGTTAGACCCCTCCCTCTATAAGAGCCATCATGGCCACAGGCCCCAGCAGAGCATCTCCTGTTAGAACCTGGTATGGGGGCACCCTGAACTGACTGAGATTTCCTCCTCCCGACTCCTCATTGCTCCCACCACCACTTCCGGGGCCGTGAACGCTGCTACTGCAGCATCGCAGAGCCCTGCCAGTCCGAGGAACGCAAACTGGATCTGGGAAAAGAAGGCCAGGATCCTGCAGCAGTGCCACTGGGCCCCAGACTGTCCCTTGGAACCACACTATTAACGCAACAAGGCGTGCAGGGGAATTTCGTGCTGGCATGCAGACCACTGGTTCCCTGTCCAGTGTACAGAACAAACAGGCAGCTGTTCCGTGGCTTGGGGTCCTGCTTCTCAAGCGCGGTAACAGAGAGGAGGCTACGGACCAGTAAGCCTTACCTCACTGCTGGGAACATTTAATGGAGACGCTGCTGAAGGAAAATACGGTGCGCTGGAAGATCCTAGGCAGATCATGGCAAATGAATCAGACTGATTTTATTTCGATTATAGGTCAAAGGCATGCGCTGGGCGTGGTTTACTTGGATCTCAGCCAAGCTTCTGATGCTGGCCCGCACAGGAGGCTCATGAATAAAATGAGCAGCTTGAGGGTGGGCTCCAAGGCGGTGGACTGGATTACAGATTGCTTGGCTGACAGACGGCAGTGGGTTGTGGTAAACTGAACTCACTCTGAGCAGAGAAGGGAGATAAGTGGAGTGCCTCGGGGTTCGGTTCTGGGGCCGGTTCTGATCTATATGCTTGAGAGCAATTTTGCGGAAGGGGTAGAAGAAAAAGATTGTCTTTTTTTTTTTTTGCGGACAACACCAAGATCTGCAACAGATTGGACATGCCTGAGGGGGGAGGGTACCCAGAATGATAAGTGATCTAGAAAAAGTCTGAGGCTGAGAGGTGAAGATACAATGCAAAAAGTGCAGAGTCATACATGCCGGATGCAAAAATTCAAAGGCATTGTACACGATACAGGGGTGCGGGGCGACACTGATGTGCACCGATCCAGAGAGCGACCCCGGGGTGATTGTGATGATCTCAAGGTAGAAAAGCAATGGGACAAGGTGGAGCCAGAGGGAGGCGACTGCTAGAGGGAGAGAGGCATAACCAGCAGGAAAAAGGAGGTGACAATGCCTCTGCACAGGTCCTCAGAGAGGCCTCAAAAGAGATACAGATAGGCTAGAGATGGTCCAGAAAAAGGCATATGGTATGAGACATGAGGACCCGAGCATGTATACCCTCGAGAGGAGACGTTTACAAACATGAAAGATATTAGCACATAAATAGACTATTTCCAGTGGTCAGGAAATTGTAGAGCTACAAGAAGATAGACCCAGGAACAAGATCAATAAACATTTCTTCACAGGAAGGGTGCTGGATGCATTGGATGCCTTCCCGAAGGAGGTGCTGGAGGAAAAGTAGGTGGCAGAATTCAAAAAAGCATGGCATAAATACAGAGGATCCCTTATTGGCAAAACAAAACACTGCAGTAATCCACATGGAGCAGTGAATCAACCCCAAACCGTCCGGACTGTATTGTGCTTCCAAGAAAGGCATGAGGGTAGCCTGCACGGAGCGGCAGTTACTACCCTTAACAGAAGGCTTGGGGTTAACCTGCACGGAGTGGCAGTTACTACACTTAACAGAAGGCATGGGGGTAACCTGCACAGAGCAGCAGTTACTACCCTTAACAGAAACATGGGGGTAACCTGCACAGAGCGGCAGTTACTGCCCTTAACAGAAGGTATGGGGTTAACCACGGAGTGGCAGTTACAACCCTTAACAGAAGGTATGGGGGTAGCAGAAGGTATGGAGGTAACCTGCACGGAGCGGCAGTTACTACCCTTAGCAGAAGGCATGGGGGTAACCTGCATGGAGTGGCAGTTACTACCCTTAACAGAAGGCATGGGGGTAACTTGCACAGAGCGGCAGTTACAACCCTTAACATAAGGAATGGGGTAGCAGAAGGTATGGAGGTAACCTGCACGGAGCGGCAGTTACAACCCTTAACAGAAGGAATGGGGGTAGCAGAAGGTATGGAGGTAACCTGCACGGAGCGGCAGTTAGTACCCTTAGCAGAAGGCATGGGGTAACCTGCACGGAGTGGCAGTTACTACCCTTAACAGAAGGTATGGAGGTAATCTGCACGGAGCGGAGGTTACTACCCTTAACAGAAGGTATGGAGGTAATCTGCACGGAGCGGCAGTTACTACCCTTAACAGAAGGTATGGAGGTAATCTGCATGGAGCGGCAGTTACTACCCTTAGCAGAAGGTATGGAGGTAATCTGCATGGAGCGGCAGTTACTACCCTTAGCAGAAGGTATGGAGGTAATCTGCACGGAGCGGCAGTTACTACCCTTAGCAGAAGGTATGGAGGTAATCTGCACGGAGCAGCAGTTACTACCCTTAACAGAAGGTATGGAGGTAATCTGCATGGAGCGGCAGTTACTACCCTTAACAGAAGGCTTGGGGTTAACCTGCACGGAGTGGCAGTTACTACACTTAACAGAAGGCATGGGGGTAACCTGCACAGAGCAGCAGTTACTACCCTTAACAGAAACATGGGGGTAACCTGCACAGAGCGGCAGTTACTGCCCTTAACAGAAGGTATGGGGTTAACCTGCACGGAGTGGCAGTTACAACCTTAACAGAAGGTATGGGGGGTAGCAGAAGGTAGGGAGGTAACCTGCACGGAGCGGCAGTTACTACCCTTAGCAGAAGCATGGGGGTAACCTGCATGGAGTGGCAAGTTTACTACCCTTAACAGAAGGCATGGGGGGTAACTTGCACAGAGCGGCAGTTACAACCCTTAACATAAGGAATGGGGTAAGCAGAAGGTATGGAGGGTAACCTGCACGGAGCGGCAGTTACAAACCTTAACAGAAGGAATGGGGGTAGCAGAAGGTATGGAGGGAACCTGCACGGAGCGGCAGTTAGTACCCTTAGCAGAAGGCATGGGGTAAACCTGCACGGAGGTGGCAGTTTACTACCCTAACAGAAGGTTATGGAGGTAATCTGCACGGAGCGGAGGTTACTACCCTTAACAGAAGGTATGGGAGGTGGTAATCTGCACGGAGCGGCAGTTACTACCCTTAACGAAAGGTATGGAGGTAATCTGCATGGAGCGGGCAGTTACTACCCTTAGCAGAAGGTATGGAGGTAATCTGCATGGAGCGGCAGTTACTACCCTTAGCAGAAGGTATGGAGGTAATCTGCACGGAGCGGCAGTACTACCCTTAGCAGAAGGTATGGAGGTAATCTGCACGGAGCAGCTAGTTACTACCCTTAACAGAAGGTATGGAGGTAATCTGCACGGAGCGGCAGTTACTACCCTTAGCAGAAGGTATGGAGGGTAATCTGCACGGAGCGGAGGTTACTACCCTTAGCAGAAGGTATGGAGGTAATCTGCACGGAGCGGAGGGGTTACTACCCTTAACAGAAGGTATGGAGGTAATCTGCACGGAGCGGAGGTTACTACCCTTAACAGAAGGTATGGAGGTAATCTGCACGGAGCGGCAGTTACTACCCTTAACAGAAGGTATGGAGGTAATCTGCACGGAGCGGCAGTTACTACCCTTAGCAGAAGGTATGGAGGTAATCTGCACGGAGCGGCAGTTACTACCCTTAGCAGAAGGTATGCAGGTAATCTGCACGGAGCGGAGGTTACTACCCTTAGCAGAAGGTATGGAGGTAATCTGCATGGAGCGGAGGTTACTACCCTTAGCAGAAGGCTACTGGAGGTAATCTGCATGGAGCGGCAGTTACTACCCTTAACAGAAGGTATGGAGGTAATCTGCATGGAGCGGCAGTTACTACCCTTAGCAGAAGGCATGGGGTAACCTGCACGGAGCGCAGCAGTTACTACCCTTAACAGAAGGTATGGAGGTAATCTGCATTGGAGCGGCAGTTTACTACCTTAGCAGAAGGCAGGGGGTGGTAACCTGCATGGAGCGGCAGATAGAACTCTAAACACTTCGCTAAGTAGATGAATAGTGTTTTCTGCTGTCATTTACTATGCTACTAATCAAGACACATAGGCTGCGAGGGAGCTGTTTGCTCTGCACTCTCTAGAACTTTCTAATATTGAAACATTTGTATTTCTGTTCAGATGGTTTGAGTATTTTTAGAACATAAGAAGTGCCACACTGGGTCAGACCAAGGTCTATCGAGCCCAGCATCCTCTCTCTGACAGTGGCCAGTCCAGGTCACAAATACTCAACAGGATCCCATATATAATTATAATTATGCAATAATTGTAAAGCCTGTTGCTAAGTTCTGTTCTCTGTAAACCGACGAGATGTTCCCAACGTTCGTCGGTATATAAAAGTTATTAAATAAATAAATAAATAAATATAGTAGATGTAATTCCTGTAACTCACTCCCAGGGACAGCAATGGCTTTCTGTGGTCTTCCTGGCTAACAATGTGTGATGGACGTTTCCTCCAGGAGTTTATCCAAACCCCTTTTAAACCCCGCTGTGCTCGTCGCCTTGATCACGACCTCTGATAACAGATTTCACAGCTTCATGGTGCTGAGAGACAAAGCACTTCCTACGATCTCTTGTGAATCTGCTGGTTGTTAGTTTCATGGAACGTCCCCTTGTTTTAGTATTACTTCAAAGAGTAAATAAAGTAATATCTGTCCTTTATTTACCCGTTCCACTCCGCTCATGATTTTATAAACTTCTCTCATGTCCCCTCTAGCCTGAAGCGCCCTCGCCTGCGTAGCCTCTCATCATAGGAGAGATCTTCCTTCCCCTTTATCATTTTTGGTCGCCCCTCCTCTGCACCTTTTCTAGTTCTTCTCTGTCTTTCTTGAGATGAAGAGACCAGAGCTGCACACACTACTCAAGCTGCAGACGCACCTTGCCTCGAGACAGAGGCAAGGTGATATTTTCCATTTTATTCTTCATGCCATTTTGGATCATTCCTAATCTATTTGCTTTTGTTTTGATTGCCACTGTGCACTGAGCTGAGGATTTCAGCATATTGTCGAGATGGGCTCCAAGGTCCTTTTCCTGGATGGTGACTCTCAATAATGAATCCAGAATTGTGTTGCTATGGTTGGGATTATTTTCCCTTTGTGCTTCACTTTGCACATTAAAATTCATCTGCCATTCAGATGCCCGATCTCCTGGTTTGACAAGATCCTTCTGCAGTACGTTGCTGTTTTCACAACTTGGAATCATTTTGCATCATCCGCAGATTTGGTCAGCTCAGTCGTCCTTCCCTTTTCCAGATCATTTATGAATATGCTAAACAGCTCCGGTCCCGGTGCGATCCCCGAGGGACTCCACTAATGACCCTTCTCCATTGGTCATTTAGTCCTACTCTCTGTTTCCAGCTTTTTAATCAGTTACCAATTCACAAATGAGCAATGCCTCTTAACCTATGACTTTATAATTGGCTGAGGAGTCTCTCATGGAGACTTTGCCAGATACCTCCTGAAAATCCAAACATAGTGCATCAACTGGCTCACCTGTAAAAACATCTAAAAGATTGGTAGTACAAGCCTGCCCCTTGCTAAACCAGGTTCTCTCTTCTCCATTAAGCCAGGTCTATCTATATGGCCAGTGATTTTGTTTTTAAGAACCGCTTCTACCATTTTGCTTGGCCCCAAGATCAGACTCACCGGTTTGTAACTTCCCAGATCACCCCTGAAGCCCTTTTTAAAATTCAGGATCACATTGGCCTCCTTCCAGTCTTCAGGAATTGTGGCTTTTTTAATTGAGAGGTTGCAGATTGCTGTGCTGGTTTTATTGAACTGAAACCTCCCTCCAATAATGCTGATCTGTAGCAAATTAACCTCTGGAATTTACCCTGGGTCAGCTTTCTCGTTTATTATTAAATATTTAAACGCAAAGGAGCCTAGAGCCCAGCAAACGTCTGAAAAATGTACTGCCAAGGAGCTGTGAATGGCGGAGTTCAAGCTTCTGAGAAGCTGTGCTGCATCCAGAGACCTTCGTTTTCAGTTTTTGATTTTCTTTTTTCCGGGAACGTATCATTGCCTGTTACAGCAAGAACAGAAACGGGAGACATGAGCGGAAGAACGTGACTCCTCATTGTTCCAGGCAAATGTCACTTTTTGTTCTGATGCGTTGCCAGGAAAAGTAGAAGAAAATCTGTAAGCGCAGGTCTGTGGGTGCTTCGCAGAAATGGCTTATCCCAAGCTTTCTTCCGTTTTCTTAACTGTTGTTGCCTCCATCGCCTTTCCTAGAGGGACGTTTCCTACATCCCTGAAAAAGTATTCCCTGATGTTGCTCCTTGGAGCCTCCTGTCGTGACCCCTTGTTCTAGCCTAGAAGATTGTACCCATTGGAAAGAGGTTTGCCTCTTGTGAAGAAAACAGAAGCCCCCAGCAGAGAACCCCTTCTGGTTACTGATTTATGCTTCTGCTAGGATCAGAGGGGGCCGCTCGTAGTGGCACTGGGCGGGCATTATAATTCTACAGGAAAAGGATGTTTGCATGATGGCGTCTGGGCTTCATGGACTCCCCTGGAAGGAGGAAATTGGTACAGGTTTAGCTTTGTGCGGTGTTTTTTGCTTTTTTTTTTTTTTTCTGTGGGTCTTGTTCCCTGCCTGAAGTTGCAGGAAATTAAATCCTTCAGTAAAGGATGTACTGTTTTTAAATTTGTGCAAACTGACCTACAGGCCTTTTGCAGTCTTTTTGACTAAAACTTAACTCTGGCCCTTGGTCATGTTCCCTTTTATTTGCATGGGTGAGCTTGTGATCCATCTGTAGTTATAGCTGTGAAGAGGCTGGCTGTTCAGCGCCTGCAGATCCGGACAAGCAAGCTATTCAAATTAGTCTTGTTCTTGGAACATATGCATGCAAATCCATCTAATAAATATTCTATTACTACTGCTTATCATTTCTAAGCTCTACTATTTATATGCAGCACAATACAGATACACATAAGAAACAGTCCCTGCTCCCTGGAGTTTACAATCGAGTCAAGACACACAGACAAGATAAAAAAGACGCTTCAGAAAATGTTTATTACAGTAAAGATGGTGAAAATTGACAAGGCCAGGGTTTAAGATAGAAAAACAGCTCGAAAAGAAGGATTTTTAGGGGAGACTTAAATATGGCCAGATAGGAAGCATGACACACACACTCAGGAAGTCTATTCCAGGCGTATGGCACAGTGGGGTGGAAAGCACAGAGTCGAGAGGTGGTAGAAGTGGAGAAGGGCAAAGATAAGAGTGACGTGCCTGATGAGCGGCATTCATAAGGAAGGATGTAGGGAGAGGTAATGAGGAGATAGAGTGAATGCATTTGTAGGTGACTAAGAGAAGTTTGAACTATATGCGGAAGTGGATGGCGAGCCAATGTACTGACTTGAGAAGAAGGGTTATAGTGGTACAGGAGGAAGATAAGTTGGATAGACTGTACTGGAGACAGATGATTCAGTGGGAGACCTGTGATGAGAAAGTGGGTAAGGGTTTTGGTAGCGTGTTCAGAAGGAAGAAACAGATTTTGGTGATGCTGTTATAGAAGAAGAAATGATACAGTTGTGAGCAAATGTTCAGGCACTTCAAGGAATCTCTAGGTGAACTGAAGCTGACCCAGCCTCTGCATGGTACAAAGTTTAATACATAGAAATGGAAGGTGGAAGGCCAAATCACCAGTCTAGAAGAGCATAGAGAGACTTGGAGAATAACTTCAATGTCCAAGCAGTTTCACACTATTCAAAAATGGTTATTTAATGATTTAAAAAAAAAACATAGACTTTTGTAGTCAAATGAACAGTTGTTAGGCCAAAAAGTTGTCTGACTCGTTAGGCCTTCAATTAATCAGGTGAAGACATGTTACTGTGGAAAACATATTTTGACTCTTCTATCCTCTCAGCCTGGTCTTATTGCTCTATTTCCTTTCAATAACCACGGGCTCCTCAAAACTGTTGTCTAGTATTTAAAAACATAGATAATTCACTCTTGCAAACCAGGGAAAGGCTATAAAAAAGTCTTGCAATGCTTCCAGCTAGAAACTTCAACCATCAGAAACATTGTTATTATATGAAGATTAAATGGAACTATTGGAAGTAATGGCAAGATCTGAAAGACCAGAAAAATCTCTGATAGAACTGCCCGAAAACTAGTAAGATCTGCAAAACAAAGACCAGAGATCACTACAAACAACCTACTGAAATGTTTAACTAATGCCTGGAGTAGTAGTCCACAGGTCCACAGAACAGTTTTGGTTACACAACTATGATCTGCCTGGGAAAGTTATCCAAAGGAATCTTTTCTATGACCCCTATCTCAAAAGTCATCAACTAAACTATGTAAAACAAAATCTTGATAAACCTGAAACTTTTTGGAACCAAGTGCCTTGGACTAATGAAATAAAAATTGAACTGTTTGGCCACAACTACACAAGATACTGTAACATCATTTTTTAACAATGCTTCTGACAGTTGAAATTGCTAGCTGGAAGTGTTTAGAGATTTTTTTTTAGCCTTTTCCTGCTTTTTATCCCCCCCCATTCTTCTTTATGTGACCTCTCAACTCTGTTTCTACCACTAACCCTCCATCTCTGTCCAAAATATGTCCAAAATCTGTGCTGGTTCCAGTTATCTCCATTGGTAGGTAGTTTCAGGCCTTGCAGTCTTCCTCTTTGATTCTTACAAGATCAGCATTCAGGCACCCCTTCCGTATCTTACTACCAAATTTTGTAATAATCCACATAATCATCAAAATTTGTGATTGCTGAAAACATCTATCTTTTTTTAACCATGGTCACTCTGTGCCTTTTGAAATTCTGATGCAGTAGTACCCCTGCTATTTAAGGACCTGATTTACTAAGATTTTATTTCCATAGTAACCGATTGGCAGAAATGCCTTAGTAAATCAGGCTGTAGGGTTGTAACCACTACTCCGAGCAGGTTATGCCAGGGTTGAAAGCATGACCACTTCGTGCAGGTCACCCAGTCTTGTCGGAAGCCAGTCAGAGTACTGCTCACTGCCCACTGCTTACATTGACTATGGGCAAGTCATCTGAGATGATTACTCTGAAGTTTCTTTTTTGTTTGACTGTTTCCAGTTCTAGTCCTTTGAATTGTTAAGTGGCTAATGGATTTTTGTACACCCAAATGCATAATTTTATCATTTTTAGCATTAAACCTAATTTTTCAAACCCTTTACTAGTCTTCCAGGTTTGTTCAAATCCCCTCATTTTTCCTGCCCCTTCCAGCATGACTGCGATGGCACAGATTTCTGTGTATCATCTGTAGACAAGCATAGTTTCCTCTCAACTTCCTCGGGAATGTTGCTCATAAGGATATTGAAAAGAAGTGGTCCTATTACCAAACCTTAGAGAACGCCACTAGTGTCTTTGCCTTCACCAGAATGGACTCCATTTACCACTACTCTCTGTGATCTGATACTCTTCTGGGTAGTGGAGGAGTAGCTTAGTGGTTAGAGTAGTTGAATGAGAAGCAGGGAAGCCTGCATTCAAATCCCACTTTTGCCACTTGTGATCTTGGCCAAGCCACTTTGTCCTCTATTGCCCTATCTACTAAGCATTTTCCCATAGATACAAAATGGGAGAACACCTTTAGAAAATAACCCCTTAGATTGTAAGCCCTCTGGGGCAAGGACCTACCTACTGAATATGAATTGTACCATGCCTTGAGGGTGGGTTTGAAAAGGTGAGAAATTAACTCCAAATCCCAATCCTCAGCCAATTTATAGCTCTATTCTATTTAAAAGTATTTATCACTCATTCCATCCAAAAGTACTGAGCGAGGTACAAAACATAAACATCATAGACCTAACAAAATAACATCACTACATCTCAAACTGACATAAAACTTTGTGGCCAACTCCCATACTATCTAGCTTGCTTACTTCTCTTCTGTACAGAACAGTATCAGAAGCCTAAGTGAAGTCCAGATAGGCAACATCTGTTTACCTCCTGTTATGTTCGGTGGCTCACGGGTTGCCCCATGGACTACTGTTCCTATCTCTGGACCTGGCCCCAGAAAATGTGATGGGATGCCACTAATGCGCGGTGGACGATGCCACTCCTGCACGCCTCCATGCCAAGCCTAACCATCTCTCTCTTTGCGGTGAAAGGCCGCTGATGACTCCTGCGCAGTGCGCCCTCCCATCTCTGCCCTACAGTTAAAGGGACTGCTGCGGGAAAGACCCTGTGGCTCCTATTGATGACATCAGCACCTAAGCCCTATAAGAGGACAACGCTCGAGTCCTTCCTTGACTTGGCAACAGGTCAGCCTGCTTCATTGACTAGTGTGAGTTGCCAGCGTTTTATTCTTTAGTTCCAGCTCGTCTTTGACCCCAGGGTCCTGTTCCTTCTTCAGTTCTTGTATGTGTCACTCACCTGCCTCTTTTCTCCTTGTCTTCCTATCCTGTCTATCCATCCCTTCTTCCCTTCGGACAGATACCCAGTACATGACCTTGGCCTGATTCCTGGACATCCTTGCTTGCCGCCAACCCCTGAGCATTGCCTGTCTCCAGGGTATCCTCGAATGCTGACCCCAGCCTGCCTCAGTATACGCCTTGTTTCCGTCCACTCTGACCCTGCTACATCAAAGAAACTCCGTCATCTGCAGAGGCCCCCTCCTAAGACCTGCCAGCTCCGGCACCCATAGGCTCAACCTGAGGGGAATGAGGACTAGTAAAGGCGAAGCTCCAGTTGGGTCTCTATCTCATCTGACTCCACTTGTCGACAGTGGGGACCTGTAGGGTTTCTCCCTGCAGGTTGCGCCAACTCCACCTCAGCACTAGAGTCAACGCTCACAACACCTCCAGATGATCCAGCACTGTTGTCATCTTATCACAGTATTCAGTCAGATTTGTCTGGCACTCCCTTTATGATACCGTGTTGCCTGGCATCCTCCACTCTGCTTGTTTCATGGTGCTGTATTATCTTGTTCTTTCCCCACTACTGAAGTTAGACTAAGAGATCTGCACTTATCCGCATCCTCCTTGCCCTTACTTTTGTGCAGCGAGGCTGCATCTGTTCTCCTCCAGTCCCTTGCAACCTCCCTGTCTTCAAGAGCAAGTCGCATTGAGTTCTGAAGGGTTCTGTCAGCGCATTCTTGAGCTGGTTTTAGTATCCCAGGGCCTGTGTCCTAATCCACTCTTATTTCTGTAAGTTTTTTCTCCATAATTTGGTTTCTAATTATTTCACATTTTTCAAAGCCGTTTCCCACCTTAGATCCATAACCTTCCCCTTCGTCTGTAGGTTCTGAGCAAAATAACTTCTTTAAAATTTCCATTTTTTGGTTGTCCCCAATTTATCTTACTCATTCCCCCTTTGGGTTTTCGCCTCTCCCTTAAATAATTTAATGAAAGATTTATCGCCGCTTCATATCAGTTGGGCGGTGTTCTTCCCCAATTAGACATTTGCTCTTCTAACTCCTTGGCCTATCACGGCAAAAAGGGAAGGCCCCCCCGTGTGCTGCGAATGGCACGCCAGGCCTTCATCTTTGCTGCAAACAGAGCACGCGTCCCGCGGCATGCCACTGAGAGAGAATGTGTGAGTGAGAGAGGGGAGGGTAACGGAGAGCATAGTTGGTGAGGGGGGATGGGGAAGGTGAGAGAGAGCAGAAGGGTGTGAGAGAGAGCATGGTTGGTGAGGGGAGGGGTGGGGAAAGTGAGAGAGAGCAGGAGGGTGTGAGAGAGAGCATGGGAGGTAAGAGAGGGTGGGTGCGGGGATGCTTGAGTGTGGGTTTCAGAGAGAGGGAGCTTATATGAGGGGAAGGGGATGCCGGTGAGAGAGATTGTGTGTGTGTGAGAGGCGAGGGGGTGTGGGGGAGGGTAAGAGACAGCTTGGTTGGTAAGAGGGGGAGTGGGGGGGATGCTTGTAGGTTTCAGAGAGGGAGCCTATGTGAGGGGAGGGGAGAGTGACAGAATAGGAGGGTGAGAGAGCATGGGAGGTAAAAGAAGGGGGCTGGGGGGGGGGGGTCCTTGAGTGTGGGTGCCAGAGAGAGGGAGCCTATATGAGGAGATTGTGAAGGAGTGTGTATGTGTTTGTGAGATTGGCAGCTGGTGTGTATGAAAAAGGCATTGTGTGTAAGTGAGGTGCTAGTCTGTGTGAAGGGATTGTGTATGTGTGAGAGACAGAGCCTGTGTGAAGGGGTGCGTGAGAGAGAGACATAGGTAGCCTGTGAGAGGATGTATGTGTGAGAGAGAAAGGGAGCTTGTGTGGGTGTGTATGCAAGAGAGAGGGCCTTGTATGAGGGGATGTGTATGTGAGAGAGAATGAGGGAGCCTGTATGAGGGTGTGTGTATGTGCACTAGAGAGAGGGAGCATGTGTGTGAGAGAGGAAGGGACAGAGGGAGCCTGTGTGAGGGACAGTACTGAGAACGGGGTCAAACTCTGGGAGTGGCAATAGAGTGGAAGGGGTTGAGCCTAGAGGTGAAGGGGAGAGATATTGGCAGGTGGAGGAGTTGGGGCCTGAGAGGGCAAAGTGACCAGGGGAGTAGGGAGAGCGAGTGGAAGGGACACTCTTACAGAAGGGACAGAATTTCTAGGGAAATTCTGCTCAAAATATTTAAAATTCTGCAACTTTAAGTAATAACTTTTTTCTGTAATGTAATTACTTAAAGACTAAATTTATAAACCCAAACAATATAACATGAAAAAATTATGAATTCAAAAAGAGACCTGTTATATGGATGTCAATAATCTGAGTGTACACTCAGATTATTGACATCCATATAACAGGTCTCTTTTTGAATTCATTACTTAAAGACTGTCATGTAAATTGTATTATTTTGACCAATATAAAGTTTGCAAAATTTTCAGTTTTTGTGCGCAGAATTTTCAGTTTTTGTTCGCAGAATTTTAAATTTTTTTGCGCAGAATTCCCCCAGGAGTAATGCATAGGGAGAACATGTGGGTGAATGTAAGTGTGTGTATGTGATTGAATGTGTCTGTGAGTGTGATTAAGAGTATGTATGTGTTTGTGATTGAAAGACCATGTGTCTGTGGGTAAGAGAGGAGAAAGTTTTTGTGCAACACCACCCCAGCCACCATTAATTAATGACAATCTGAGGGCTTCTGGAAATCAAAAATTCCCAGGTATGAAGAGAGGGTAATTTGTTTTATCCTTATTAGTTTTAATTATTGTTTTTGCTATTATTTGATGTGCTTACTGTATTGAAATATTTTATTGTTATTTGGTAAATTTTTATGATTCTTAATTTTTGGATGCTATTCTATTCGTCAGCTGTTTTGAAATATTTATTCTTTTGATTATGATTAATGATTTATATTTCTTGATTTTATTGTTTGATGTAAGGCATGGTGATGTTTCTGTTTTTCCATTGTTGCACTGCATACAAAATCTGGCTTCTTGCAGTTTCCAGTTCATTTTTTGTGTGCACATTTCTTTTTCTCTTTCTGTTTTCTGGTCTCTTTATTCTGTATTTGGTGAGGGTCTGTCTGTGCTTTGCATATGTAACCGAGATGAGAATTCTGCTAGCATGTTGTTTCTGTGTAGGGGTCTATAACAGCTTAGGTTGCTGTGTTTTCCTAATAGGAGGTGTATTGTTATTTTAGGGCATGTTGAATTTTTGACGTTACATTTTTATAGTTAGGATGATTACTGTTTGAGTGCTGGCTTTTAATGCTGTTTTGGTATGGGAGGTTTATTACATTGTAATTGTAATTCCATTTACTCTTGGCTTTCTGAGGGCCAAGCCCAAACCCAACATGCATATGGGTTCCAATTTCTTCTTTACAAGGTTTTTTGGTTTGCACCACATCAGTGCATGAAAATATTTATTTATTTATTTATTTATTTATTTATAGCATTTATATACCGGGAGTTCCTGTATAATATACATATCACCCCAGTTTACAAGGAACAAGAACTAACAAGAAATATGTTGTTGTAAATAATATTTTACCTCAAAAGACTGTACTTTGTCCTTTTTAATGTAAAATTTGTTATTATAAATGCAATTTAAAAAAAAAAAAAAAGATGTGTGTGTGGAGGGTGCGGGCTACACCTGGGCGGGGGCAGCAAGCTATATGCTTCGCCTAGGACGCCTGTCACCCTTGCATCTGGTGAGGGATCCTGCTGGCATGTAATGTCTGGCTTGCTCTGTTTTTTCAGTGGACGGTGTGTTGGTGCTCTAGGGCCTAGAATAATCTTTGCAGTGCTGCGTCTTCCCAGGTACAGTTGCTGCAGTTTGAGTCTTGGGAGTTTGTTATGGCTTGGCAGGTTGTCTGGACAGGTTACAAGTGTCTTTTTAAAAAGGTTTTGTGTTGCTTCACAAAGTTCCTGGCAGTGGAAGGTGTGTTTGTGACACCAGAATTTGAATTTAAAAATGTTTTGTTTTCTTTTGTTTGATGACTGGACGGCCTGTTTCTTGGAGAGTGTATCTCTTTTGGTTACCTTAGCAGGGTTACCTTAACCCATCCCATCCCTTACCTGAACGCTGGCATCAGTTACTGATTAAAATAAGGCTCTGCCCCTCTCTGGGCCGCCAGTACTCTGAACCACCTCCCGCAGCCTGCCATCCTCATCAGAGAGCGGCTCCATGTCCTGCCTGCTAGCAGGTCGCAGGAGACCTTGGATGATGTCAGGCTGGGGAGGTCGCATGGCAGGAGTCATCCTACGCCCCTGCCAGTCAGGGCTGGGAGTACTCCGCCCCCAGCTCTGGGCACTTGGGCCTGCATTTCACAGTTTGTTTCTCTTTTATATTCTACTCTCGGGAACGCCGAAGATAAGCATGAAATAGGAAAGCTGACAACAATTAATGCTCTCTCCCTTTCTTATAGACTTATCTTTTTTTTTTTTCTGGCAGATGCAGAATTGAATACTTAATATCTGGAACAAGCTTTTTACAGTATTAAAATGTAATTTATTTTGCAATAGGCCATTTGTTTTTCTTTGATGCAGACATATGTTTTCTACTCTTTGTAATCTCCCTGAATCCCTCCTTAGAACTCCACTCATTCTTCCTCTCCTCTCCCCTCTCCAGTCCCTGCCCCATGCATCCCCTCCATAAGAAGCTAAACCTCTGGTATCTGATTCCAGACACAGTTCGGTGGTAGGAGGGGCCCTATTGCTTTGAAAGGATTTTGTAAAGAAAGCTGCATTATGAGGGCTATGTCCCTCAGAGAAAGCGAAAATAACTCTGTGTTATAGGGGTCCTTTTCTGCAGTCAGAATGCACCTTCCCTACTGCAATGCTGCATCCTAGGGCATCAGTTCTTTCAGAGTTAGTCTCTATGATGCTGACTCATTGGGTCATTTCCCCCAGAGCCTCTCACTGTACCACGGCAGCCTGGAGTCATTTCCCTCAGAGCCTCTCACTGTATCATAGCAGCCTGGAGTCATTTCCCCCAGAGCCTCTCACTGTATCACAGCAGCCTGGAGTCATTTCCCCCAGAGCCTCTCACTGTATCACAGCAGCCTGGAGTCATTTCCCCCAGAGCCTCTCACTGTATCACGGCAGCCTGGAGTCATTTCCCCCAGAGCCTCTCACTGTACCACAACAGCCTGGAGTCATTTCCCCCAGAGCCTCTCACTGTATCACGGCAGCATGGAGTCATTTCCCCCCGAGCCTCTCACTGTATCATAGCAGCCTGGAGTCATTTCCCCCAGAGCCTCTCACTGTACCACGGCAGCCTGGAGTCATTTCCCCCAGAGCCTCTCACTGTATCACGGCAGCCTGGAGTCATTTCCCCCAGAGCCTCTCACTGTATCATAGCAGCCTGGAGTCATTTCCCCCAGAGCCTCTCACTGTATCACGGCAGCCTGGAGTCATTTCCCCCAGAGCCTCTCACTGTATCACGGCAGCCTGGAGTCATTTCCCCCAGAGCCTCTCACTGTATCATGGCAGCCTGGAGTCATTTCCCCCAGAGCCTCTCACTGTATCATAGCAGCCTGGAGTCATTTCCCCCAGAGCCTCTCACTGTACCACGGCAGCCTGGAGTCATTTCCCCCAGAGCCTCTCACTGTATCATAGCAGCCTGGAGTCATTTCCCCCAGAGCCTCTCACTGTACCACGGCAGCCTGGAGTCATTTCCCCCAGAGCCTCTCACTGTATCACGGCAGCCTGGAGTCATTTCCCCCAGAGCCTCTTACTGTATCACGGCAGCCTGGAGTCATTTCCCCCAGAGCCTCTCACTGTATCACGGCAGCGTGGAGTCATTTCCCCCAGAGCCTCTCACTGTATCACGGCAGCCTGGAGTCATTTCCCCCAGAGCCTCTCACTGTATGATAGCAGCCTGGAGTCATTTCCCCCAGAGCCTCTCACTGTACCACAACAGCCTGGAGTCATTTCCCCCAGAGCCTCTCACTGTATCACGGCAGCCTGGGGTCATTTCCCCCAGAGCCTCTCACTGTACCACAACAGCCTGGAGTCATTTCCCCCAGAGCCTCTCACTGTATCACGGCAGCCTGGAGTCATTTCCCCCAGAGCCTCTCACTGTATCATGGCAGCCTGGAGTCATTTTCCCCAGAGCCTCTCACTGTATCACGGCAGCCTGGAGTCATTTCCCCCAGAGCCTCTCACTGTATCACGGCAGCCTGGAGTCATTTCCCCCAGAGCCTCTCACTGTACCACGGCAGCCTGGAGTCATTTCCCCCAGAGCCTCTCACTGTATCACGGCAGCGTGGAGTCATTTCCCCCAGAGCCTCTCACTGTACCACGGCAGCCTGGAGTCATTTCCCCCAGAGCCTCTCACTGTATCACGGCAGCGTGGAGTCATTTCCCCCAGAGCCTCTCACTGTACCATGGCAGCCTGGAGTCATTTCCCCCAGAGCCTCTCACTGTATCACGGCAGCGTGGAGTCATTTCCCCCAGAGCCTCTCACTGTATCACAGCAGCCTGGAGTCATTTCCCCCAGAGCCTCTCACTGTATCACGGCAGCCTGGGGTCATTTCCCCCAGAGCCTCTCACTGTATCACGGCAGCCTGGAGTCATTTCCCCCAGAGCCTCTCACTGTATCACGGCAGCCTGGAGTCATTTCCCCCAGAGCCTCTCACTGTATCACGGCAGCCTGGAGTCATTTCCCCCAGAGCCTCTCACTGTACCACGGCAGCCTGGAGTCATTTCCCCCAGAGCCTCTCACTGTATCACGGCAGCCTGGAGTCATTTTCCCCAGAGCCTCTCACTGTATCACGGCAGCCTGGAGTCATTTCCCCCAGAGCCTCTCACTGTATCACGGCAGCCTGGAGTCATTTCCCCCAGAGCCTCTCACTGTATCACGGCAGCCTGGAGTCATTTCCCCCAGAGCCTCTCACTGTACCACGGCAGCCTGGAGTCATTTCCCCCAGAGCCTCTCACTGTATCACGGCAGCGTGGAGTCATTTCCCCCAGAGCCTCTCACTGTATCACGGCAGCCTGGGGTCATTTCCCCCAGAGCCTCTCACTGTATCACGGCAGCGTGGAGTCATTTCCCCCAGAGCCTCTCACTGTATCACGGCAGCCTGGAGTCATTTCCCCCAGAGCCTCTCACTGTACCACGGCAGCCTGGAGTCATTTCCCCCAGAACCTCTCACTGTATCACGGCAGCCTGGAGTCATTTCCCCCAGAGCCTCTCACTGTATCACGGCAGCCTGGAGTCATTTCCCCCAGAGCCTCTCACTGTACCACGGCAGCCTGGAGTCATTTCCCCCAGAGCCTCTCACTGTATCACGGCAGCCTGGAGTCATTTCCCCCAGAGCCTCTCACTGTATCACGGCAGCCTGGAGTCATTTCCCCCAGAGCCTCTCACTGTACCACGGCAGCCTGGAGTCATTTCCCCCAGAGCCTCTCACTGTATCACGGCAGCGTGGAGTCATTTCCCCCAGAGCCTCTCACTGTATCACGGCAGCCTGGAGTCATTTCCCCCAGAGCCTCTCACTGTATCACGGCAGCCTGGAGTCATTTCCCCAGAGCCTCTCACTGTATCACGGCAGCGTGGAGTCATTTCCCCCAGAGCCTCTCACTGTACCACAACAGCCTGGAGTCATTTCCCCCAGAGCCTCTCACTGTATCACGGCAGCCTGGGGTCATTTCCCCCAGAGCCTCTCACTGTATCATGGCAGCCTGGAGTCATTTTCCCCAGAGCCTCTCACTGTATCACGGCAGCCTGGAGTCATTTCCCCCAGAGCCTCTCACTGTATCACGGCAGCCTGGAGTCATTTCCCCCAGAGCCTCTCACTGTACCACGGCAGCCTGGAGTCATTTCCCCCAGAGCCTCTCACTGTATCACGGCAGCGTGGAGTCATTTCCCCCAGAGCCTCTCACTGTATCACGGCAGCCTGGGGTCATTTCCCCCAGAGCCTCTCACTGTATCATAGCAGCCTGGAGTCATTTCCCCCAGAGCCTCTCACTGTATCACGGCAGCCTGGGGTCATTTCCCCCAGAGCCTCTCACTGTATCACGGCAGCCTGGAGTCATTTCCCCAGAGCCTCTCACTGTATCACGGCAGCGTGGAGTCATTTCCCCCAGAGCCTCTCACTGTATCACGGCAGCGTGGAGTCATTTCCCCCAGAGCCTCTCACTGTACCACGGCAGCCTGGAGTCATTTCCCCCAGAGCCTCTCACTGTATCACGGCAGCGTGGAGTCATTTCCCCCAGAGCCTCTCACTGTACCACGGCAGCCTGGAGTCATTTCCCCAAGAGCCTCTCACTGTATCACGGCAGCGTGGAGTCATTTCCCCCAGAGCCTCTCACTGTATCACAGCAGCCTGGAGTCATTTCCCCCAGAGCCTCTCACTGTATCACGGCAGCCTGGGGTCATTTCCCCCAGAGCCTCTCACTGTATCACGGCAGCCTGGAGTCATTTTCCCCAGAGCCTCTCACTGTATCACGGCAGCCTGGAGTCATTTCCCCCAGAGCCTCTCACTGTATCACGGCAGCCTGGAGTCATTTCCCCCAGAGCCTCTCACTGTATCACGGCAGCCTGGAGTCATTTCCCCCAGAGCCTCTCACTGTATCACGGCAGCCTGGAGTCATTTCCCCCAGAGCCTCTCACTGTATCACGGCAGCCTGGAGTCATTTCCCCCAGAGCCTCTCACTGTACCACGGCAGCCTGGAGTCATTTCCCCCAGAGCCTCTCACTGTATCACGGCAGCCTCGAGTCATTTTCCCCAGAGCCTCTCACTGTATCACGGCAGCCTGGAGTCATTTCCCCCAGAGCCTCTCACTGTATCACGGCAGCCTGGAGTCATTTTCCCCAGAGCCTCTCACTGTATCACGGCAGCCTGGAGTCATTTCCCCCAGAGCCTCTCACTGTATCACGGCAGCCTGGAGTCATTTCCCCCAGAGCCTCTCACTGTATCACGGCAGCCTGGGGTCATTTCCCCCAGAGCCTCTCACTGTATCACGGCAGCCTGGAGTCATTTCCCCCAGAGCCTCTCACTGTATCACGGCAGCCTGGAGTCATTTCCCCCAGAGCCTCTCACTGTATCACGGCAGCCTGGGGTCATTTCCCCCAGAGCCTCTCACTGTACCACGGCAGCCTGGAGTCATTTCCCCCAGAGCCTCTCACTGTATCACGGCAGCCTGGAGTCATTTCCCCCAGAGCCTCTCACTGTATCACGGCAGCCTGGAGTCATTTCCCCCAGAGCCTCTCACTGTATCACGGCAGCCTGGGGTCATTTCCCCCAGAGCCTCTCACTGTATCACGGCAGCGTGGAGTCATTTCCCCCAGAGCCTCTCACTGTATCACGGCAGCCTGGAGTCATTTCCCCCAGAGCCTCTCACTGTATCATAGCAGCCTGGAGTCATTTCCCCCAGAGCCTCTCACTGTACCACGGCAGCGTGGAGTCATTTCCCCCAGAGCCTCTCACTGTATCACGGCAGCCTGGAGTCATTTCCCCCAGAGCCTCTCACTGTATCACGGCAGCCTGGAGTCATTTTCCCCAGAGCCTCTCACTGTATCATAGCAGCCTGGAGTCATTTCCCCCAGAGCCTCTCACTGTATCACGGCAGCCTGGGGTCATTTCCCCCAGAGCCTCTCACTGTATCACGGCAGCGTGGAGTCATTTCCCCCAGAGCCTCTCACTGTATCACGGCAGCCTGGAGTCATTTTCCCCAGAGCCTCTCACTGTATCATAGCAGCCTGGGGTCATTTCCCCCAGAGCCTCTCACTGTACCACGGCAGCCTGGAGTCATTTCCCCCAGAGCCTCTCACTGTATCACGGCAGCATGGAGTCATTTCCCCCAGAGCCTCTCACTGTATCACGGCAGCCTGGAGTCATTTCCCCCAGAGCCTCTCACTGTATCACGGCAGCCTGGGGTCATTTCCCCCAGAGCCTCTCACTGTATCACGGCAGCCTGGAGTCATTTCCCCCAGAGCCTCTCACTGTATCACGGCAGCCTGGAGTCATTTTCCCCAGAGCCTCTCACTGTATCACGGCAGCCTGGAGTCATTTCCCCCAGAGCCTCTCACTGTATCACGGCAGCCTGGAGTCATTTCCCCCAGAGCCTCTCACTGTACCACGGCAGCCTGGAGTCATTTCCCCCAGAGAGTAATAGTGTAAGCGGGAGGAGATAAGAGAGTGGAAAGGGTTCTGGTAGTGTGTTCAGTAAGGAACGGATGGATTTTGTCAATGTTATAAAGAAAGAAATGACACGTTTTAGCAGTGTTCTGGATATGATATAGAAGGAGAGATAGTAGTGGAAGAGGACTCCAAAGTTACGGGCTGATGGGACAGGAATGACGACCATGTAATCCACAGAAACAGAGAAAGGAGGAAGGGGGAGGTGGACTTGGAAGGAAAGATAAGGAGCTGCGTCTGGGCCGTGCTGAGTTTAAGGTGCCGGCGGGGCAGCAGTGTCAGGCAGGCAGGCCGAGAACCGGCACTGGATTTCTGGTGAAACTAGCTAGGGTTTCTCCCTCACTTTAGACATCCTTCCAGTAGCCCAGTCATTGCAGTGATAGTCCGTGGCCAGGGGACACAGTCTGTGGGCTCATGCTGGGACCCGGCATGCACAATATTGTTGTCGCTGCCAAGCGAGAGCCGAAATGCCCCTCCCCCAATCTCCGGTGAGGTTGTGAGTGCCGGAGCTTCCCCTGCAACAATACCAGCCCTGGCCTGGCCTCGAAGCAGAAGCCCGGGCCGGGAACAGAACCCAGTGCTTCTGCATGGCAGTGCACAGCAACAGACCGGAGTCATTGTCAGCGCTGTATCATGAGGGTCAGTTTCTACGCAGCCGGTCGCCATTCATTTTGCATCACAGGGTTCTTTATCCCCACAGTCTCCCTAACACTGATCCTAGATGGGCCTGGGTGCTGCTTCCCCCACCCCCCACCCTCCTTAGTATCACGCGACTCAACTGTCCAAGCACCTCTGTGGATGTGAGTGCCACTCCAGCAGGCCCAGCAGTCGGGGCCCGACTTCCTGTTAGCGTGCGTGTGCGACTGGTGCTCGTGGATGGAGCTCACCCCCTCATTCCCTTCTCCTTCATCTCTCTGTGTTGTCAGGCTACTACATGTTCATTGAAGCCTCCCGGCCGCGGCTGCAAGGAGACAGGGCGCGGCTGATCAGCCCCCCGATTAACGTCACCGCCAAATCTCCATCCTACAGGACCTTCTACTGCGTCTCCTTCTACTACCACATGTACGGCAAGCACATCGGTGAGTGCCTCGGGGCTTCCGCCCCGCACCCTTTTCCTGACCCCTAGCCTAGAAAGAGTTTAGAGCACGAGGCCCACGTTAGTCCTGGGGGGGGCTGGGGGACTCTCCCTTCTGGGGTAACTGGTGCTGCATTAAATGGATGGGAACAGAGTTTTGGTAGCTACGCCAGGTTGAAGTTCAAATGCCCATGAAAGTGAATGAACAGTTTGAATGGAACGGGGAGGGAAGCCAGACTGAATACCGGCGGGCCTAGTCCAGGAGTACGGGGTTTGTGCATGGGGGGGTTTAAGTTTGCTGGGAGGCCAGCGCTCGTCATGGGGCCGTTTCCTGCATTCTGCCTCCCATCCCAGCGCATTGTGGCTCTTCTGAATATTTCACCAATCCAAGGAGGCGAGCTCTCGGCTGAGCACAGCTCACAGAATACAAAATGATGACAGTGTTAGCAGATCAACAAGACACAGACTTTACATCAGTCAAACAGAAAGCAGAGGAGGTCCACATTCAAAGGACTTGCCCAGCTAACTTTGGGAGTACTGGGGCTTAAAGTACCCCTACCTGTTAAGCAGGTACATTTTGCATGAGCAAATTGTTGTCCGCACAGATATTACCGCCCTTAACATAAGGCTTGGGGGTAACCTGCACGGAGCGGCGGTTACTGCCATAAGATAGCAAGCTGGGCAGGCTGGCTGGACCATTTGTTCTTTCCCTGCCATCGTTACTATCTTATGTTACTGTGTTATGTCACCTGCCAGAAAGAGGTGCAGCTGGAGGCTTTTCTTTACCCAGGTGGCCCTGATATTCAGCGCTGCAGGTAAGTATGGTCAGGGAGAAAGGCTGACCTCGGGTTATTTGCAGAATTTGCCTGCCTGCTAGCTCTTTGAATATGGTCCTCCCAGGCTCGGGTCAGTCTGCTCTCAGCAGTGTTAAACATTAAGGACAGGGGCTGTGTAGAGGCAGCACTGGGAGATGATTTTTGGGGTGTGCTTGGCTCGGCAGGTGTGCAACAACTGGCAGAAGGCAATTCATTAGTGCTCTGAGAGCAGTGATATCTCTCAGGCCGATTCAGTAAAATGCGCGGGAGAGCCAGCGCTCCGAGCCGAGCGCCCGCTCTCCCGACGCGCGCGCAGGCCACTCTCCTAGGCGCGCGATTCTGTATGCAAATGAGCGCCCTATTCGTTTCGGGGGGGATTGGACGCACGTTTTCCACGCACTATTACTACTCCTTACTGTATAAGGGGTAATAACAGCGCGTGGAAAACGCACGTCCAAATGGGGGCTAACGGTGCGCTTGGCCTGAGTGCACCGTACTGAATCGGCCTGTATGTGTGGCGCTTTTTGCACTGTTTCAAAAGCTTTACGTTTACGTGTTATTTATTTATTTATTTAGAAACTTTTATATACCGGTATTAGTGGGGACATCATACCGGTTCACATAATAACTGAAAGACTGGAAAATACATTTCAACAAGGGGAATGTAACTGGGCGAGGGTAGAACAGAGAGGCAGTAGGAAGGAAAGGGAAAACAAGAAAATCATAACCAAAACAATTTACAATTTACAATGAATGTCTCCTTAATATAAGGAGAGGCTGGTCACCTGAAAGGGGGGGGACTACGAGGGGGGAATGGAAGGAATTATTCTGTGTAGGCATGGTTGAACAGGAGAGTTTTTAGTTTCTTTTTGAATTTAACTGCACAAGGTTCAAGGCGCATGTGGACAGGTAGGGAGTTCCAGAGAGCCGGACCGGCAATAGATATGGCACGGTCGCGGGTGGAGGAGAGATGAGCCAATTTCAAGGAATGGACATGTAGGGTGCCTTTGTTGGTGGATCTGGTGGCTCGGGTGGACAGGGGGGCAGTGTTACCTTTAAGATAACTCCGTGTCAGCCTGTGGCTCAGGGGAGACAGGGCATAGTGCTAATACTGCCTTCAGAGAGGCAGAGCTGGATGGCCGCTGAGGCCCTATGCCTGGGCAATGTTTCACATCTTTCAGGGATTACTATTCTTCCTGCAGCCCATGGCGCTTGTCTTTGGCTGCTCTGTTTATTTTAATGTCAAGCTCCCGAGAGCCCACTCTGTTCTCAATTAATGCGGTAACATTTCTCTCTGTATGTTGTGGAGGTGCACAGATGGGCCATTGAGATGCAGATCTTATTCCTGATCAGAAGGAGAAAGGAATCCTGGCAACGTGGCACTGCCAGGTGAAAAACAAAGTGACCCGAAGCAATTGTAAGGGGAGGCATTTCTCTTTCTTTGTTCAGCCTGTCAGTGCACCTCAGCAGGGCCAGAGTTACAAGGCTGGTGATGTTTTTCACTCTGTGGGGTACTGGAGAGTGTTCATGGAAATGTGTTCAGAATTTCTGGCCCTGGTACACTATGTCCCTGGAAGGAACCATCGTAAATGGGCAAACCATTGTGGCTTTAATTGTAGCCAGTGGTAACTGCTCCATCAAAGGCCTAAATTTAGGAGAATTTTCAGCTGAACTTTGCAACCTCAATTGTCAGCTGAAAATTCTCTTAAAAGTTAGGGGCCCAATATTCAAGGACATCTGGCTATCTAACAGGCCGATACAGTAAAGTCCGCGGTAGAGCGGGCAAATGCCCACTCTCCCGGCGCGTGCGATTTAGTATTTAAATTAGGCCCGGCGGTAAAAATGGGCAAAAGGAGGCGCTAGGGACACTAGCGCGTCCCTAGTGCCTCCTTTTTGACAGGAGCGGCAGCCATCAGCGGGTTTGACAGCCGATGCTCAATTTTGCCGGCGTCTGTTCTCGAGCCCGCTGACAGCCACGGGCTCGGAAACCGGACGCCGGCAAAATTGAGCGTCCGGTTTTCAGCCCGACAGCCGCAGGCCGAATTCAAATTTTTTTTTTTTAACTTTTTTTACTCTTCGGGACCTCCGACTTAATATCGCCATGATATTAAGTCGGAGGGTGCACAGAAAAGCAGTTTTTACTGCTTTTCTGTGCACTTTCCCGTTGCCGGAAGAAATTAGCACCTACCTTTGGGTTGGCGCTAATTTCTGAAAGTAAAATGTGCAGCTTGGCTGCACATTTTACTTACTGTATCCCGTGTGCATACCTAATAGCACCCTCAACATGCATTTGCATGTTGAGGGTGCTATTAGGTGCCGCGGGTTGGACGTGCGTTTTCCTCCCCTTACTGAATAAGGGGTAAGGGAAAACGCGCGTCCAAGAGCAGGCTAACAGTGCGCTCTGTCGGAGCGCACTGTACTGTATCGGCCTGTTATTTATTTATTTATTTATAACTTTTTTTATACCGAAGTTCAGGTAACAAAATTACTTATCACTCCGGTTTACATTATAACAAGTAGAAAACAATGACAACATATGTCTTACAATGAACAAGGGAGTGAACAACTTGGATAATATAACATAACATAACTAGGAACAGTAGCAGTATGCACTATTAGAGCGAAACTAGCGCATGGGGGGGGAGGTTTGCTAATGGGGGGGGAGGGGGAAGGAAGGTTGTTCGTGGAGGGGGGGGGAGGGAGAAATTTCTTATTGATGAGTAAAAACATGAGCATAGGTTCAGATATAACTTACCTTGCTCACTTAGAAGGCATATTCAGCAGCAAGTCTACGTCACTGAATGTACCTGGATAAATTATATCTAAATTATTCAGTTAAGGTAACTGGATAACTAGCCCCGCCCCCAAGATTTCCAGCTATCTGCTTAGCTAGATAAATACTTAGCTGGCTAAGTGGCGGCCACTGAACATAGCTGGATATTCAGAGGCTGCCACTTAGCCATTAGCTAAGTGGCCTGCAATTCCTTCACCAAGATTAGGCTTCTTAATTAGGGACCCAGTGCTAAAAATGAATGTTAACCGCCTGACTTATTTGTCCCACCCTAACTCCACCTCTCTAGCTGCCCACATTTTACGCACTCAGTCATTTTTCAAAGGCGTGGATTTAGGATCCCGACTCCCAAAGGCCCATGACTAATGAATGTGCAGTGAAAAAGAAGATCCAGACTCCCACTGCAGTAAGCTAATGGCATGCTAACGCAGCTAACCCAAAAATGAGCATACAATAATATACCTAGCACACACACAAAAACATGTGTGCAGACAACATGATCTGGGTGCATGCGAGTTGTACACACAAACCATAAAAATGTGATTTGTGCATAGGATCCCCCCACAGCATGCACTCCAGGCTCAGGCCTACAGATTAGCCGCACACCCTCTTGAGCATTAAGAAACCATGGCTTAAGACTACGCATCGCTCTGATTTAGGGGTTTACATGGGATTTGCATGGAGGAGCACTAATTTGTACAGTCCTACTCACATTTGTGTGCACATTTTCTGTGTGCTACGGGCATGGCTCAGGACCTTTCCTCTTGGGCACAGCTGGAGCAGTTAAGGGCAGCCAGGCTAGGTAAGGCTGCCCCAGGAAGCGCTAGAGCTGACGTTAAGTGGAAGCCGATCTGTACCTGCACCGGCTGAAAGAGGAGGAAGAGCCCGCACTGTGGAGTCCACCAGGGAGAGAAACCATTGCAGCCCGCAGAGGGAGGGAAAAGCAAGGTGGAAAGAGACAAGAGGAGGCGAGAGACGGCATGGCGAAGAGAGATGCAGGGATAAGTGTGAGGTTAATGGATGGTGAAAGGGATCGTGTTCTCTGTAAAAATGAGGTTGGCCAGTTCTTGCCAGCATTACATTTTTAGGAACTGACAGTGAATGGCTGTCACAGCTATGTAGATTTCATAATTAGGCCCGAGCCTGGGCCGTGAGGGGCACGCTCGTGAGCCGCCCCAAGTGTATAACATAAAAAGATACCCATGCATATTTATACGGCTTGCTTGTTTCAGCTGCACCTGCCAACTGGAATCATTTTTCAGATACTCTGCAGGCACCTTCGTCAATGCTTCCATCGAGCACCGTTTGGAAGGGATTGTAACAATTTTTTTTTAAGGTTTCATGGCGTGAAAGTGTAGAGGGAGAAAAAGCAGGAGCATGCTGATCTGCAGGGAGTCAGGATAAGAAAAGAGGGAGCTCTGAAGTGTGCATTCACTAGGGTTACCGAGGGGCTCCAGGACCTCAGGAACAAGCTGATCCAACCTGGAGTTCAGCCTAGTCTAGCTGTGGACTTCCAGTCTCTCTAGGAACCCAGAGCAGCCAGGCCACAGATGGAATGGGATAAAACCAGGATTTGCTCAGCTCATTTCTGGTGACCCGGATTTAGCTGGTAGTGTTACACCCAAAGTCCACTGACTAAATGGCAGAGCTCTCCCCAGGGCGTCTCGCCATGCTTATTATGGCATTACAGTGAGGGATGGGTGCTGGAAAGTGAGAGCCATAGCTGTCTTTACCCCGGCTCACCAGCAAACCAACTCCCAACTGGACTCTGATTCCTGTATGTCGCACAGCTCACAGTCAGGCTGAGGGCGGCTCAGCAGCTGGGTGTGCATTCTGCTCTCCACACCCAGGACCAGGACTGGTGGGAACGGTCTATCTGCTACAGCTCATTGCTGTCTTGCCTGATCTCAATGTGGCAAGCTTTCCAAAACTCTTTTGAGGGATATTTGGGGTCTGTGTGTTGAGACTGAGGCAGATGGCTGTTACTGCAGGGGAGAGGAGAAAAATGCTCATTATTTGTAAACAGTGTTTTACTTTTGGAAGTGGCTTTGATTATTGCCTTTGCAATATATTAGTGCTGGAGATCATCCAGCTCCTTTAAGCCCTGTTCATTAGACTAAGTATTGTTGTTCCCTTGCCAAAGCACTTGGTGGTTGCCTAGGAAAGGTATCTCCTCAAAGGCCTAGGAGGTCATAGGTTCACAATCATCCAATGCATTCCAACCATGTACTGGTTGAGAAGGAGTGGCGTAAAGATTAGAGCAATGAGCTGAGAACCAGGGAAACCTCTTCCCCCACTGAGACTCCTTCTCCCATTGCCTCAGGTTTGGTCGCCGCATCTCAAAAAAGATATAATTGCGATGGAGAAGGTTCAGAGAAGGGCTACCAAAATGATAAGGGGAATGGAACAGCTCCCCTATGAGGAAAGACTAAAGAGGTTAGGACTTTTCAGCTTGGAGAAGAGACGGCTGAAGGGGGATATGATAGAGGTGTTTAAAATCATGAGAGGTCTAGAACGGGTAGATGTGAATCGGTTATTTACTCTTTCGGATAATAGAAAGACTAGGGGGCACTCCATGAAGTTAGCATGGGGCACATTTAAAACTAATCGGAGAAAGTTCTTTTTTACTCAACGCACAATTAAACTCTGGAATTTGTTGCCAGAGGATGTGGTTAGTGCAGTTAGTATAGCTGTGTTTAAAAAAGGATTGGATAAGTTCTTGGAGGAGAAGTCCATTACCTGCTATTAAGTTCACTTAGAGAATAGCCACTGCCATTAGCAATGGTTACATGGAATAGACTTAGTTTTTGGGTACTTGCCAGGTTCTTATGGCCTGGATTGGCCACTGTTGGAAACAGGATGCTGGGCTTGATGGACCCTTGGTCTGACCCAGTATGGCATTTTCTTATGTTCTTATGCATTTTCAAAGCCATTGAGTTCTAAGTGCGTCAATGGCTATTACAAAATAACTCAGGGCTCTGTGCATGAGTAACCCAGTCAACGTGTGCACTATTATGCAAACCGGGGAGAAATGTTCAGAGGAGTCAGAGTTTGAATCTCTGCACATGCTGTCTGATTTAAAACTGTACATATGTACGTTTACCTCCAGCAATTACCTCTTCTCACGTGGAGGCGCCACTATGTGCAAATTAATCTGTGTTTGTACTGGATCAATTACCTTTCAGTTTTTAAAGTGACTTTATGAGAATAATGCTTTGAAAATTCGAGGTAAAGTCTTTCTGTAAAAGGTGTGCTCAGACTTCCTGGAGACAATTTTCAAAGGGATTCTCTGTGGGTAAGAAGAAATGTAGTCTTACATGTTAATTTCCTTTTTTTGAATCCTGCTAGACCAGTTTAGATGCATGGGTTTATGCCACTTTGCCAGCAGATGGAGACAGAGAACACAACGTTTCCAGTGACATCATCACTGGTATTAGTACTGGTACAGCACAGCCAGTTGCCAATATTCTTTTGACAAAGCAATGGAGGAGCAAAAAACAGCCTTCTATAAAACTAGCAAAAATTGTAATGAAAACAAACACAACAGGAAAGAATCCTCAAAGGAAAAAATTCCTCTTTGCATTCCAGAAGGGGAAGACAAAATAGAAATAACAAATTAAGATACGCCTTGGATTCCTCTAAATACGGAGAAATAAGAAGACATGACATTTCTATGAAACCTGAAAGCTCTCAAGAAAGAACAAGCAAAACTGCAGCCTCTGACTTCCTGGGAGGGTCCTCGACTGGTCTAGCAGGATTTAAGGAAAGGAAATGAACACATAAGATCTGCTAGATGAATCCAGGTGCATAGGAAGTACCCATCCCCATTCTAATACAGATGGGAAGAAGATTGGGCTGCCCTGAGAACATTTGCCCCAAAAGCTGCATCTGCTCCAGCATGACCATCCATTCTTTAATGCTTAGTGAAGGAATATAAAGTTGACTAAGTAGCCACTTTAAAAATATCTTCTGGAGTAACTGCAGTCACCTCCACCCACGAGGAAGCCCGTGGTGGAGGTGACTGCAGTTAAATGAGCACAAAGTGACTGTGGAACCTGCAGGCCCTTTCACAAATATGCTGAAGACCCAGCCTACTTCATTTTCTAAAACAATTAGTCATCTTTAGGAGAACACAATGAATATCCAAGAAGCAAAGAGACTCATTCTTCCAAAAACATTGCTCTTTCACAAAAGTTGGAAGAGAGATTGGTTCAGATGAAAATGCCATGCCATCTTGGGCAACAACAATGGTACTGGCCGAAGAGAGATCACCTCTGCCAAAAAAACTAGAAAAGAGTCTGCACAATAAGATTTGTAATTCCAAAATGTGTCTGGCCAACCAAATAACCACTAAAAATACCATTTTAGAGAGTGATCTTTCAAAGATGCATGCCTCAGAGGCTCAAAAGGAGAACCTGTGAGCACACTAAGGACCAAATTAAGATCCCACTGGGGAACCAGGGCCCTAAAGGAAGAATAAATTAGTTTGACCCTGTACAGGAAACAAACCACATCTGGATGAGAAGCTACCAGGGCTTCCTGAATCTGCCCCCTATAACAGGAAATCACCACCACTGGAAACTTTAGAGAATTAAGGGCTAATACATTACCCAACCCCCCTTGTAAAAAGATCAGGGTGGTCAGTATGCCCATCTGCTGGGAAGAAACCAAAAGCACCTTACAACAGTACTTAGAGATGCCAGACTTGAACATATACCAAAAAATGCATTCTTACGGGCCTTCAATAGGGTAGAAATCACTATTGCTGGATAACCCTTTATGCACAAGCAAAGTCATTTAAGGGTCAGGCCAGAAGACAAAATTGAGCTGGATCTTCCATCAAGTAACAGATGTGACTGGAAGGGAGACAAAGTGGAGCACCGACTGTCTACCTCACTAGATCCACCTGCCACAGCCTTCTGGGCCAGTTCAGGATTATCACTGGCTAGTGATCTTTTAGTCTCCTTAGTGTCCTGCCTATAAGAGACCAGAGAAGAAAAACATAAGAAAGCTTCAGAGCATCAATTTCACTGTAGCCCCACACCTTTCTCTCGGTGTTACTACGAGTTGCCATGATCTCCATGTGATATCACAAAAGATCCTCACCAAGTGAGTACAATATACTAAACACCCAATGTTCACCCGGTATCTGTTTATTTATTTACTTACTAAAGATGATTTCCCGCTTAACCTTACCGCAACTTTAAATATTGAAGAAATCACTGCTATGCTCAATAAAATAATTGAGGATGATGGGTGATCGTTTCATATGTTTCAAGGCACCATCCAGGTGTCATATTTATGGTGTAATCATTAACAACCAACCACCTTCCAAATTTTACTACTAAATTTATTATTAAATTTACCCATCATCCTCAATTATTTTATTGAGCATAGCAGTGATTTCTTCAATATTTAAAGTTGCGGTAAGGTTAAGCGGGAAATCATCTTTAGTAAGTAAATAAATAAACAGATACCAGGTGAACATTGGGTGTTTAGTATGATCTCCATGTGGGCAACTCCCCATCCCCGATCCGCTATCATCTGAAAGGCCTCCCAGCTGATCTCCTACTCTACAGGATCCGGTATGTTCCTGCTGAGGAAATCGGCCTGGATATTTTCTACTCCTGCAGCATGAGCTGTTGAAGATGAAGTCGATTCAGCCCAACTGAACAATAGACTTGCCTCTTGAGTCACCGTGAAGCTCCGAGTGCCCCCCCTGCTTGTTGACATATGGTATCACTGTGGCATTCTCCGAGAACATCCAAACTGCTGCTCCCATCCACAATGGCAGAAATGTACCAGAGCCAACCAGATGGCTCTTGTCTCTAACCTGTTACAGACCAAGAAGTTTTCTCCTTGGACTACAGCCCCTGACCCACTTGACTGTGGCAGTGAGCTCCTCAGCCCGCCAGGTTTGCATCAGATGTGATCAAGATCAAACTGGGAGGATCCAGATCCACTCCTTTCGACAGATTTGTAAGGGGCATAAGGAGCCCGCAGAGCTGGAGATGAGCTAGCTCCTGCACCCACCACAGCGATGGCCTCAGTCAGCCATGGCCCCCCCCCCCCCCCCTAACTATTCATTCAGCCTTCTCTTTCCAAACAGCTGGTCCATGAAACTTGAGCATTAAACCCTTTCCCCTTCCCCCTTACCAGTGGCTTTTCTTTCTAGGCTGGTTCCCACTGCCTGCTCCTAGCCACCAGAGCTCCCCTCCTGCAGGCCAGCCAGGTACAGCCTAGTCGCACCAACCGTTCCCGCTCCGGAGCCATTGAAGAAAAGCTGCGGTAGCATCAAAGCTGCGGCTGAGTGAAGCGCCTCCTTTTTTTAAACAAGCATCTTTAGCCTGACTGTTTAGATGCTGCTCACTCCAGGAGAGAGAAGAGCCAGGCCAGAGGTAATCTTGAGAGGTGGAAGATCAGGGGAGGAGAAAGGGGGGTGAACTAGAGAAAGAGGAAGGAGACCTGGCCGAAGGGTTTCCCCTGCCACCTCAAACTTCAGAGCTCAACCAATGCCCGAAGTCACCAGGGAGTCCTCTGTAGGCTCCACTCAACCAGGGAATATCCTGGAAATCCAAGCTATGGCCTGCTCTACCGGGTAAACACGCAAGAATCTTGTCCCGAGCTGAGGTCCTCACTTCAAATAGGGTATACAGCCTGCAAACTGATGCCCTAGGAGCAGAACCGAGCTCTTCTCCACCAATAAAGACCCTGAGTCCACACCCTTGGATCCTCAGAAATCCTGCTGTGCCAGTCCAACAAGTGCCACCTTCTGCTGGAGGCAAAGAATACTGGCAACTGACTGTGCTGTACCATCTTTAATACCAGTGATGGTGTCACTGCTTCAACGGCAGGGGAGAAGATAAACAACCAATAAGGGCTGTATAACATAATCTGGGTAAAAACAAATAAGCATGGGTGTAGCTTGCTTATTGCGGCAGTTACTACCCCTACTACCTCTAACTACTCAAGCTAGATATTTCACTTGGATGCAGCTCCATCACCGCTCTCTACATTAATGGTGGGGGTGGAAGGGAATTAGAACCAAGAGCTAAGAGAAACAGATAAGTATGAGAGAAGAAATGAGGGAAGCTTGCTGGGCAGACTGGATGGGCCATTTGGTCTTCTTCTGCCGTCATTTCTATGTTTCTATGTTTCTATGTTTCTATAAGATTGTGCTCTCTGTCTCCATCTACTGGCAGGAGGGCATAAACCCACGAATCTGGACTGGTCTAGAGGGATGGTAAGGAAGCAGATGTTTATCCACACAGGAGTCTCTTTGAAAACTGGCTCCCCTCCTCCAATGCAGGGGAAAGGGGCAAAGCTGAGGCCATCCTGGTAAGATACTGCCACTACTACTGTTTCTACTAACCCTTTGAATAGTGTTATACAGTGAATGCAGCATTGTACAGACACAGAAGAGACTGGGGCGGCCCCTTGCTGTGCCTAATTACTAATATTGCTGTAAACTACCGTGAGCATTATTTGGAAAGTCAGGCTAAAAATACAAATTATAATTAAATCTAATAAAATTTCCCAGTTAATGTTACAAAAGGGGTGTTGAGTTTGTGTGATGGAGGATTGCTTTTAAAATGTTAAGGCAAGGCAATGATTTCTCTGGGGGACTGCGGCGTTTGCAGTCAATGAATAAGACTAGATGGAGACTGATCCCAGAAGCCTCTTTTTCTCCTGTCTGCTGAGAGGCAGGCCAAATCCATCCATCTGGAAATCCTTCTTCCTGGACCCTCCCTCCATGGTCAGCCAGGCCTCCAGGGAGTATGGATAGTACAGCAGGCTCCTAGGGCCTGAATGCGTCTGTTTTCCTGAATTTCCACTAGAAGAGAGGATCATTCTCGAAAGCTCGTCACAAATATATCCTTAGTCCAATTTAAAGTATCACCTGCCCTTAATTCTATGCTAAACCATCCCTTACCACCAAGAATGAAATAGATCAACTTTCTTGGGATCTGCCGGGTACTTGTGACCTGGACTGGCCACTGCTGGATATAGGATGCTGGGCTCAGTGGACCTTGGTTTGAACCAGCATGGACTTTCTTCAGTTCTTAGTAACTTTGGCAGAAATATCTTTATACATTTTTCATTGGATTCTCACCTTCCATCCCCTCTGGAATCACCAAAATTCTCAGATTGAATATGCAAATAATAAGAACCAGAAGTCCTTTTTCAGTTCACCAGTGGTTTGACTTTGTCCTGTAGCAGTGTCAATATCTTCCAACCAAAGCCAGCTCGCCCATTAGGCAGGACTAGGCGATGGCCTAGAGTCCAGCAGTCCTGGGATCAGTGCCAGGGCTCTGCCTCAAGTCTCGGTTGGGTCAGTGCAAACATCTCAGGCAGCAGAGAGCAGCCTTCTACTTCCTGCTTCAGCCCCTCACCTCCCAGGCAGGGAACAGAGCCATTCTGCTTCCTAATCCAGCCCCTTCCTTCCAGGAGGGGACAGGGGGAGCCTGGAGCAGACTGGTGTTCAGTTTTTGTCTCTACTTTGTGGTCACTTACTCTGCACCTGTGCTCTGCGTGTTTGACTGAGGTGATATATTCTGCTGACTTGCATTTTCTATGCAGGGATAGGTAGCAGTCCAGCTTTTCTGTTTCCCTGGAAGAGGTGGATTGATGTTTTAGGAACCACTGGAATATTTGCAGTGTTTCCTTTTGACAGATAGAGCTGTTGCCACTTCAGTTCTGGGAGTTAGTGCTGTTTCCTATATAGCTTGACTGACTTTTTTTTTGCAGGATTTTATGTTACTAGAAATGAAAGGACTTTGTATCCAAGCTACTGAGACAACAATATAATGATGTGATGGGGGGGGGGGGGGGGGGCAGCCCGTGCCATGGCTCCTGGGGACAGTCCCATGATGGGGGGGGGGCAACCCATGCCATGGCTCCTGGGGACAGTCCCGTGATGTGATGTAGGGGCAGCCCATGCCATGGCTCCTGCGGACAGTCCCATGATGTGATGTAGGGGCAGCCCATGCCATGGCTCCTGCGGACAGTCCCGTGATGGGGGGGGCAGCCCAGCCCATGCCATGGCTCCTGGGGACAGTCCCTTGATGTGATGGGGGGGGGAGGGGTCAGCCCGTGCCATGGCTTCTGCGGACACATAATGATCTCCTGTGGACACATAATGATCATCACATAATGATCCAAAGACAACGACAAACCTTTTCCGTAGGAAAAAAAATCAGCAGAACCAGGGGTCACGATTTGAAGCTCCAGGGAGGAAGACGCAGAACCAACGTCAGGAAGTATTTCTTCACGGAGAGGGTGGTGGATGCCTGGAATGCCCTTCCAGAGGAAGTGGTGAAGACCAGAACTGTGAAGGACTTCAAAGGGGCGTGGGATAAACACTGTGGATCCATAAAGTCAAGAGGACATCAATGAAGAGTGGGTGGCTCGCCAGAATGACGGCTACTGCCTGGAGATAATACCCTTATTCAATAAACATACACATGGTTACTGCGACTCCAACATCGCTCTAAGCTACAACAGCAAGAGGAAATGTGGAAAAAAAGGATTCGCACTCACAAAGCAGGGAGTAGCTGGCTTGTTACGGCGGTTACTACCCCAAACCAAATAAACCTGATACTTCACTTTCAATGCATATCCAGCATAGCTCTCTGCTTCAACGGCAGGGGAGAAGAAAAACTGATATTTCACTCATATCCAGCATAGCTCTCTGCTTCAACGGCAGGGGAGAAGAAAAACTGATACTTCACTCATATCCAGCATAGCTCTCTGCTTCAACGGCAGGGGAGAAGAAAAACTGATACTTAACGCATATCCAGCATAGCTCTCTGCTTCAACGGCAGGGGAGAAGAAAAACTGATACTTCACGCATATCCAGCATAGCTCTCTGCTTCAACCGCAGGGGAGAAGAAAAACTAATACTTCACGCATATCCAGCATAGCTCTCTGCTTCAACGGCAGGGGAGAAGAAAAACTGATACTTCACGCATATCCAGCATAGCTCTCTGCTTCAACGGCAGGGGAGAAGAAAAACTAATACTTCACGCATATCCAGCATAGCTCTCTGCTTCAACGGCAGGGGAGAAGAAAAACAACCAATAAGGGCTGAATAACATAGTCTGGGTAAAACAAATGAGCATGGGTGTAGCTTGCTTATTGCAGCGGTTACTACCCCTACTACCCCTAACTAATCAAGCTAGATATTTCACTTGGATGCAGCTCCATCACTGCTCTCTACATTAATGGCGGGGGTGGAAGGGAAATAGAACCAAGAGCTAAGAGAAACAGATAAGTATGAGAGAAAAAATGTGTGAAAGCTTGCTGGGCAGACTGGATGGGCCGTTTGGTCTTCTTCTGCCGTCATTTCTATGTTTCTAGTCCCATGATGTGATGGGGGGAGCAGCCCGTGCCATGGCTCCTGCGGACACTCCCATGATGTGATGGGGGGGCAGCCCGTACCCTTGTTCTTGCGGACAATCCCATGATGTGATGGGGGGGCAGCCCATACCCTTGTTCTTGCGGACAGTCCCATGATGTGATGGGGGAGTGCACTGATGCTTGCAGGCTGACCTATGAGGTGTGATGGGGGGGCAGCCTGTGTCCCTGCTCCTTTGGACATTCCCATTGTATGTGCATCGGGGGGGGGGGGGGGGGTGGCATGCCTGTGAGCCAGGATGATGCTTGGTGCTCATTCTGAATTTCTGTATTTTTTACAGCCCGAGGAAGCTTTTTCCGGTCTGTTCCTTGCACTGGAATGGAAAGTGTTTCTAGCCGCTGTCTCTCCTTGTGTAGCCTTGCAGTAATGGGCTTTTTCAGTTTCTCTGTGGGAACTAACATTACAGTCCCTAACAGTGCTGGAACCGGTGAGCCTGGAGGAGACCGACCGAATTCGCAAATGTCATGTACCATTATCAGATCGGGGAGCTTCTGGCTGAACACAATTAGCCGACGGCTATGGTGTTGCTGGCTAGCAACTGGGCTGGCCTGCGGAGGCCGGGGGCAGAGGGTGTTTTGAATGCCTCATCGATCAGTGACCATCTCCCTGCAGTGAGGTCTCAGGCTTTGTCCCTCCCAGCTTGCACCAGGGCTGAGCCCTGGAAACCCTTTCATATATTATTCATTAGTGTCTCCAGCGCTCAGCTCCTGCTGTTAACCCTCTCCCATCCATTGCACGCCCTTGCAAATTACACTTACAAAACCATGATCCTGCCCCCACCTCACTCCATGCTCTATAGATGGAGCGGCTAGCGTTTTTCATATTATTATTGTTCAGCAAATACTTTCTAACAACGTGATCTACAAAATGGCAATTCTAGCACTTAACAGGAAGGTTTCAGCAGTTCTTATGCTGAAATATCTTAGGAATTTGCAAACAGCAGTGACGTAACTGTGGTGGCTGGCAGCCAAACTCGTATGGTAAATCAGTTCTGGATGGCATGCACGTGCACCAGGAGAGCCATAGGGCTACCACCCTACCAGCCTGGACCCTCCCTGTGCTTCGCTGTAACCCTGCCGGAACTGGGTCATCTGCCTACCTCTCATTCAGAAATGCCCCTCCGACTGTCCGACTGGCTTCCTTGGACCCAGCTAGACGGATTAAAGGGCTGGAATTTGGCACAGACATAGACGATGCTTAGATATGCCGTGGGAAAATCTAAAAGCAACATGGCACGGCCTGGGGGCTGCTGCAGTTTCTCCCGAATCCCCTTCTCCCAGTTCTTTTCCCTTCATCGACAGCGGTTAAGAATGTGAAAAAGGCTGGAGGTAGAGCAGTGGCAAAGCCGATCGCAGCCGGCAGATAAAGGAAAGGAAGGCGAAGGTGCCTCCTGTGCCCGCTGTCAGCAGGCCTCCTCCTTGCAGCAATGAAAATGTTTTAACCTCTCTGCCCTCTGGCCCACAGTCCCTCCTTGCTCTTACGCACCCAGGGTAACTCCTTGACTTATTCTCCCACCTTTCTGGCTCACTCAGAGGGGGTCATGACGTGGTAAAACGCAATAAAAAGAGTCAGAGGTCGGTATGGGTTTAAATGTTGTCCAACTCTGACCGGATAAAGAGGAGGAGGCGCGGGGCTCCAGTTTAACCCGGCAGCACTGATATGTAGCACTGTCCCGATAAATGTAGCGTACGCAGGTTAAGTCTCGTGGCGGTCCAGCCCAGGTCTCATCTGTTCCGTGTGTCCCTTCCCAGCTGTGGTCAAAGAGAGCTTGCCAAGCCGCAAAAAGAGGACGACCAAGCAAAACCATTTACATAACCGGATTGCCCCAGTGCTGTCAGGGTTGTAACCGCCGCTCCGTGCGGGTTACCCCAGTGCTGTCAGGGTTGTAACCGCCACTCCGTGCGCGTTACCCCAGTGCTGACAGGGTTGTCACTGCCGCTCCGTGTGGGTTACCCCAGTGCTGTCAGGGTTGTCACTGCCGCTTCGTGCGGGTTACCCCAGTGCTGTCAGGGTTGTAACCGCCGCTCCGTGCGGGTTACCCCAGTGCTGTCAGGGTTGTAACCGCCACTCCGTGCGCGTTACCCCAGTGCTGACAGGGTTGTCACTGCCGCTCCGTGTGGGTTACCCCAGTGCTGTCAGGGTTGTCACTGCCGCTTCGTGCGGGTTACCCCAGTGCTGTCAGGGTTGTAACCGCCGCTCTGTGCGGGTTACCCCAGTGCTGACAGGGTTGTAACCACAGTTAGGGTTGTAACCGTGCGGGTTTCCCCAGTGCTGTCAGGGTTGTAACCGCCACTCCGTGCGCGTTACCCCAGTGCTGACAGGGTTGTCACTGCCGCTCCGTGTGGGTTACCCCAGTGCTGTCAGGGTTGTCACTGCCGCTTCGTGCGGGTTACCCCAGTGCTGTCAGGGTTGTAACCGCCGCTCTGTGCGGGTTACCCCAGTGCTGACAGGGTTGTAACCACAGTTAGGGTTGTAACCGTGCGGGTTTCCCCAGTGCTGTCAGGGTTGTCACTGCCGCTCTGTTCGGGTTACCCCAGTGCTGTCAGGGTTGTCATCGCCGCTCCATACGGGTTACCCCAGTGCTGTTAGGTTGTAACCGCCGCTCCGTACGGGTTACCCCAGTGCTGTCAGGGTTATAACTGCCGCTGTGTGCGGGTTACCTCAGTGCTGTTAGGGTTATAACTGCCGCTCTGTGCGGGTTACCTCAGTGCTGTTAGGGTTATAACTGTTACGGCTATGGCTGCTGTACGACTGCCTCACCACCAGGGGTCCTTCAGGAGCAGGCTCTCCTGGCTGGCCCAATCCATCTGCTCTATGTCTTGGATGTTCCTTTATAGCCCTGCCTACCCTAGACTCCAGTGCTTCGGCATCGAGCTCGTTGGGCTCCCTGCTCTAGCCTTGCCTTGCTGTGTGTGGCCTTCGGGCCTTCTGCCTTGCCTTGCTGTGTGTGGCCTTCGGGCCTTCTGCCTTGTCCTGCCTTGCTGTGTGTGTGTGTGGCCTTCGGGTCTCCTGCCTTGCCTTGCCTTACTGTGTGTGTGTGGCCTTCGGGTCTCCTGCCTTGCCTTGCCTTGCTGTGTGTGCGTGGCCTTCGGGCCCTCTGCCTTGTCGTGTGTGTGTGTGGTCTTCGGGCTCTCTGTCTTGCTATAAGGTTCTTGTGACCCTGCCTGGACCTTGACTCTGTTGCCTGCCGCCTGCCTTGACCCTGCCTGGACTTTGACTCTGTTGCCTGCCGCCTGCCTTGACCCTGCCTGAGCTTTGACTCTGTTGCCTGCCGCCTGCCTTGACCCTGCCTGGACTTTGACTCTGTTGCCTGCTGCCTGCCTTGACCCTGCCTGAGCTATGACTCTGTTTGCCTGCCGCCTGCCTTGACCCTGCCTGGACTTTGACTCTGTTGCCTGCCGCCTGCCTTGACCCTGCCTGAGCTTTGACTCTGTTGCCTGCCGCCTGCCTTGACCCTGCCTGGACTTTGACTCTGTTGCCTGCCGCCTGCCTTGACCCTGCCTGGACCTTGACTTTGTTCCCAGCCAGTACTCTGCTCCATATATCACAGCCATCGCCCAGCTCCATACACTCCTACCGCATCACATTCCTTCCCAGCCATCATCAGAGACCTTCCAGCTATCCCTGTCTCTCTCCACCTGGAGTCACTCCTGAAGGTGGTGTTCACTACACCGGATCACTGCCGAAACGGAACAATAACTGCCGCTCTGTGCGGGTTATCTCAGTGCTGTTAGGGCTGTAAAGTAGCCTGATATTGTTGTACCTGAACTCTCTATCCATTGGCCCCTTTATTGCATCTTTGGCCCTCTGAAATTTTTCCTGTTTCCCCCAACCTGGCTTTACCACTCTGCTCCGGGTGCTTGAATTCTGTCACAGTTTGGCTGGCACTGCCTCTTCTGGTTAATTATTCCAGCACCCAGCACACTAAAGGATTTTCCCAGGTTTCCTCTAAACCTTCCTCCCTGTAACTTCTTCTCATCACCCCTTGCACTTCTGTTTCCTTTGGTCTGGAAAATGTTTACCTCCCCAGAGTCTACTGAAGACTGTCAAATGTGCTTCTGGTTTATCTCCTCCCCTTCTGCCCTCCATAAGTACAAACAGGGACCCCAAAATGATTTTTAAAAAATCAGAGGCTGGAACCAGCCTTGTCAAAGGATCTCCTGAGTTTATTGCAGCCAAGGTTGATTTAAAATGGATTTGTCATAAAGAGCGATCGTCCATTCGCCTTTCTGCGTCATTCATTAGCCCTCAAACAGTCCTGGAGAACCTGCACCAGATCTGATTTCTGTGCAGAGCCACCGCAGTTCCTGGAAATGTGGAAGTGCTCCAGAGCAGACCTGCAGGAGGCTCCCCGGGGACTGAGTTTGGGAAAACGCCAGGCCCAGGTGGAAGGCCTGGCGTTTTCAGCCACGGCGGTTGCCGGTGGCTTTCAGCGCATGCAGCCTTTGAGTCCCGCAGAGGAGAGGGCAAAACCGGGTGAGAGGCGTTAATAAAGGAGAGCCATAAGCCTGCAGGGCTGCTGAAGTGTAATCATGAAGCAAGACAAACACGCTGAGCGCAGGATACCCTTAAAGTTGGTCGCCTTGGTGCCCTGTGTAACGTTTGCTGCAGTAATTCCTGTGCAGGGACGAAGGGTTTCTCATCACACTTAATCCCTTCCAGTGGTTTTGGTGAAGTCCCTACCAGGCGACCCCCAGAGACGGTTCAGATCGGTGGGAAGGAGTGCCCCGAAGCCCTCCCGCGAGACTGGCGGGTCCGAAGGGACGAGCACGTGCTGGCTCTTCTTCCAGCGTTAGAGCGCGAATGCCGGTGCAGATGTGACACCAGGGTTCAGTCGGCTAAGAAAACGTCGCCTCAGATTAGAACTGGTGAAATAAGGCAGCCGGAGATTGGGGTTTTGAACGCTTGCGTCATTAAAAATTGCTGGTAAGATTTACTGCTGCTTCTAGCGTGGGCTTTGTTACGTCAGCTCAGCACAGAGCCTCTCGCATTTCAGGAGGGTAAGTGCATTTAGCTGCATGCACCAGCATTTTGAAACCCCCCGGCCTGCAGCGTACAGGGCCTGAGGCGTGGAAGATGAAGCACGAGGGGAAAAAGGAGTGAAGAGTGAGGGGATCAGATTCGCAGCTGAGAAATCTTTCTTACAGATTTGTTGCATTTTTCTGAAGAGGTTAATAAACACGTGTACAAGGGTGAATCGGTCGATATAGTGGATCTGGATTTTCAGAAGGTGTCTGACAGAATCCCTCATGAGAGACTTATCCGGAAATTAAAAACTCATGGGATAGGAAGGAATGTCCAGTTGTGCATTTTTAACTCGCCAAAGGCTAGGAAACAGAGAGCAGGACTGAATGGTCATTTCTCCCAATGGAGAAAGGAAGACAGTGCAATGCTCCTGGGATCTGTACCAGGACTTTAAAATATATTTATAAATGATTTGGAAAAAGGAGTGAACAGAGAGGTGATCAGATTTGCAGCTGACAACAAATTATTGCAATGTATTTATTTATTTGTCCTGTATGTTTATCTTATTAGATCATAAGCTCTATAGAACCGGGGCTGTCTTTTTGTGTGTTTGTACACTGCTGCGTGTGTCGTGTAGTGCTATAGAAATGTTACGTAGTAGTATTATTTTGAGATATTGCAAGAAGCCCTTGCGAGTCTGGGGGATTGGGCATCTCAATGGCAGCTGAAGTTTAATGTGGACAAGTGCAAAATGGTGCAGCTAGGGAAGAATCATCCAGATTATAGTTACACGATGCTGGGCTCCATATAAGGCATCGTAACCCAGGAAAAGGAACTTGGAGTCACTGTGGACACTGCATCTCAGTGGTCAGAAAGGAAAGAGGCGTTATAAGAAAAGGTAAGGGAAATAAAACGGAAGATATCAGAATGCCTCTGTATCGATCCATGGTGCAGTTCTGAATGTATAGCTGAAGGGGGGATGGAATTGCTGCCCTGTGAGGTTAGGGTGCTTCAGCCTGAAGAGGCAGCTGAGAGGAGATATGATAGAGACCTATAAAAACATGAGTGGGATGGAACAGATAAACAGGGAATAATTATTTATCCTTTCCTATAGGACAATCCATGAAGCTAATAGGTAGCACATCTAAAACGAATTGGCGAAAGTATTTTTTCACTCAGCGTACAATTAAACTGTGGAGTTTGTTGCCAGAGGATGTGGTGAAAGCAGTTAGTGTAGCTCAGTTTATAAAAGATTTTAAACAATTTCCTGGAGGAAAAGTCCATAAACCTTTCTTAGCCATGCAAACTTAGGGAGCCACTGATTATCCCTGGTTATGGGCAAAGAGGATTTGGATTTATTCTCTGGGATCCTGCTGGATACTTGTGACCTGGTCTGGCCACTGTCAGAGACTGGATGTTGGGCTAGATGGATCTTTGTCCTGGCCCAGTAAGGCATTTCTTATGTTGATGCTTCGGGAGGTCAATTTTCAAAGCACATTCAGCGCTATTTATTTATTTATTTATTTAGAGTTTTTATATACCGACCTTCTCGATATACATAATCGAATCAGGTCGGTTTCCATAAAACAAAACTTTCGCAAGTAAGGCGTTACATTAAACAATAAAACAGAGTATTGAACTATTTAGCCAGATAAGCGGGACTTATGCGATTAAGTAGCGGCTGCTGAATATGGGCGTATGTTCAACGGCTGCTGCTTAGCCATGCAAGTCCCTTATATGCATAAAATGTACGCACAAAAAAGTGGACATGTGTTGGAAGGATCGGAGCCGGAGCAAGTTAGAAGTATAATACTGATATTCGTAGTCGGGTGTATAAGTGTACATCTAGAATTATTTTGGGAAAATCTCAAAGAACCTCTGCTAAACCGCTGTTATTAGATTTGCATCGGTTACCTACTGCGGATAGATGCTTGTTTAAAAATGTGGTGTTGACTTTTAAATCCTAAATGGTTTAGGCTCTCCCTCTTTGAGGGGTACGTTGGAATGGCATGTATCTAAAAGAAAATTGTATTCTTCTGGAAGGCGATATTTGCAACATCCCCCCAGTGAGAAAATGTAAGCACTCTCGCTTGGGTGCTAGATCATTTGTGAATGTCACCCCAAATTTATGGAATAGTTTTCCTCTTGATGTGAGATGAGGAAAATTTGCTAAGATTTCGGAAGAAATTAAAAACCTGGTTTATGTCTACCAATGATTCATAATATCTTTTGATCTGATTGAGTCGGCTTGTTAGGACAGAGTGATGGGGTTAGGAATTTGACTGTGAAATGCTGCATTTAAGTGTTGTCAGTCATAATATTTGTGAGTTTTTATGTTATGATATATTGTTGTAATTTTATGTATTTATTTTTTGTACATTGCTTTGGGCAATAGTTTTTTTTATCTGTAAAGCGATTAATAAATTACAATAAATAAATAAATCGAAGTTTAGGTGCCCCCATAGAGCAGGTCTAAGCTGAGCCGGGTACACTTACCCGGTGAAATACACACATATACACGTATATTCAGCAGCTTCGCCATGCCGCTGAATATACATCATAACTTAGTCAAATAAGTTATTTTCAGCTAATTTACTTAAACGGCCAGCTTTGAATGTTGACTTCAGTATGTATAGTGCTATAGTATCTGAGTGCTACACTGGGTAATACTCAGTGGCCATTGCCCACCCACTTTGCACTCAGGCCCATCCAATCAGCATTGCCCAGTGCCAAGAAGAAGAGGCCCGATGCAGGGCTGTTGCTGAGCTCATCCCGCTCGGCCCGAGAAGGAAGCCTGTCGCAGCAAGGTGGCCAAGGAGAGAGGGAGATTCCTGATAAAGTCTGTGGGATTGAGAAGCCTGTGTGTGTATGTGTGAGAGAGAACATAGGAGTGAGAAGCTTGTGGGTTTGAGAGAGAGCATGGGAGTGAGAAGCTCTGTGTGTGTGTGTGTGTGTGTATGTGTGTGTGTGTGTGTGTGAATGCATGAGAGAAAGCATGAGAGTGAGAGGCCTGTGTGTGTGTGTGAATGTATGAGAGAGAGCAAGGGAGTGAGAAGCTATGTGTGTGCGTGTGTATATGCATGAGAAAGAGAGAGCATGAGAGTGAGAGGCCTGTATGTGTGTGTGTATATTTGAGAGAGAGCTTGGGAGTGAGAAGCCTGTGTGTGTGTGTATGTGTGTGTATGCATGAGAGAGAGTATGGGAGTGAGAATCCTGTGTGTATGTGTATGTGAGAGAGAGAGAGCATTGTTGGGAGTAAGAAGCCTGTGTGTGTGAGAGAGAACATGGGAGTGAGAAGCCTGTGTGTCGTGTAAAAAAGATAGAGAGCATGTGGGAGTGAGCCTGTATGTGTTTTTGAGAGAAAGCGAGCAGGTGGAGTGGAGTGGAGAGCCTGTGTGTGTGTGTGTATGTGAAAGAGAGAGAGGAAGAATATGTAGGCGTGGAGAGCCTGTGTGGATGTGAGAGAGAAACAGCATGTGAGTGTGAGATCCTGTGGATGTAAGAGAGAGCAAGCATTGAGTGGGAGCCTGCATGTGAGAGAGAGCATTATGAATGAGAGCCTGTGTCTCTGTGGGAGTGGGAAGCTGTGTGTGAAAGAAAGTATATGAGAGTGAGAGCCTGCATGTGAGGGGGGGAGCCTGGGTAAGAGAGAGTCTGTGAGAGTGGGAGCCTGTATGAGGGAGAAAGGAAAGAAGACCAGAGAAGAAACAGCATAAAAGAGACCTTGAAAAAGGAATTAGGAAAAGACAGACACGGGGAAAAAAGAGACTGGGACCAACCGATTAGAAAAATAAGATCAGACCAACAAAGGTACAAAAAAGTATTTTGCCTTTCAGCAATTGGAATATGCCATCTTTGGGCATGTGCATTTCTTATGTATTTGTATTTTACTTTTTCTTCAGTATTCCACTGTTCACAGAGTCTGGTTTTGTGGGTTTTCCATTTCAGTTTTGTCTACATGTTTCTGTTTCTAATTTGTAGTTTCTTATTCTGTATTAGGTAAATAACTAATTTAAAGTTTCTTATTCTGTCTGTGTTGCACATGTGTGAGAGATGCAGTATTTTGACTAGCATATAGTTTCTCTGTAGGGATTTGTAGCAGTCTGCTCAGTAGGTGGTGTATTAGTGTTCTAGGGCTGGTATAATATTTGCCTTGCTGCCTTTTCATAGATAAGGTTGCTGCTCTGAGTCCTGAGAGTTACTGCTGTTATGGTATGGTATGGCAAAGTTCTAGGTGGGGTTTTTTTGTTATATTTTTGTAAGGTTTATATTACTTCACAAAGTGCTTGACAGTGGAAGGAGTTTGTTTTGTTGTTACTGAGGTGACACCAGAATCTGAATATATATTTTTTTCCATGTTGAGTTATAATATGAACAATCCTAGTTCTTGCTCAGCACCCATTGCAAATCTTAAGTTCTTATGATTCTTATGATTATTGCTGTTTTATTGTAGTTATGATATATTCTGCATTTTTGGAAAGTGGATTCATAAAAGAATACACTGATAGTTGTTTTATTACGTGATTGGATCTGATATTTCTGTGAATGCTCTTTGTTTATTTTTTATGTGATATTGTTTTGTATTTATAAACTGCAATACATATAAAGTACATTCATAGAGATCAATAAGCTATTTTTAATGTTGGTAAGTGCTTGAAATAAAATATTTTAAAGCGTCACTCATGGTGCATGATGGGTGCTGCAGACTACAAAGAAATCCATTGTCAGGTGCATCCTAAGGTATTATTTATTGATAAGAACACAACTAGTAGGGCTCAAACCTATATGCCTACTGCCCACCCATGTTAACCTTGGGCCCCCCCCCCAAAAGAATTCAGTTCTGGCTACACTAATGGTAATACTGTATAATATCTGGAATCCTAGACTGTATCTGTAGTATCTGTAAGCAGTACATTTTGTAGCATTATCAAGTCCTGTAGTATTTGTGAGTGCTAGGTTATATAATAACTTATAGTAAGCAATATCGGTGAGCGGTATACTGAACAGTACTGTATATTTTCCTGGGGGGATTCTGCAGAATCTGGCACTATGGGGGGGCAACAGAGAGGACAGCAGTCAGTGGCCACATCATTGACTCGCACAGGCCAGAAGAAAGTGGCCATGGCATCACATCAGCCTGCATGAGCTATAAGGAGGCAGCATCTGCACTGGCTTACGTGGACCAGGATGGAGGAGGACTCGGAGGGACATGTGTGCTGGCCCAGGCAGGCTGGGATGGAGGAGACGGATGTAGCTCTTAGTGGTTTTATCCCCTATCAGCAGGAAGAAGGCTGGTGAGCTTGAGCTGCAAAGAGTGGAAGGGATAGGAACGAGGAGAGAGAATGGAGGGCCTGGGTCTGGATGAAAGAGACAGAGTGGAGGACCAGGCCTGGAGAAGGGGGAGGCTGAGAGAGAGAGAGAGCAGAGGGGTCAGACCAGAAGAAGAGGAAGAGAGCATGCAGAGTTTGGGACTGGGGAGGGAGAGAGAGAGAGAAATTGGAAGGATCAAGCCTGGAGAGGAGAGGGGGAGAGAGAGTGGATGGCAGGCCTAATGGTGACAGGGTTGGGTCTGAGGGGGAGACAGCGATGAGGCTTGGAGGTAGAGAGTGGAGGAAGCTGGGCTTGAGAGGGGTGGGTGGAGAGAGAGTCGAGAGGGTCAGACCTTGGTGGGGAGGTAGAGGAAGAGAGAGCAGGAGGAGTCAGGATTCAGGCTCGGGTAGTGGGAAGAGAGGAATCGGAGGGCACAGCTTTCCAATGTACTCTTACACTACTCCTGGGAGAATTCTGCATCAAAATATAAAAAATTCTGAATCTTTGAGTAATTTGTGTTATTTTGTCAAATATAAAGTCTGCAGAATTTTTAAACTTTTTGCACAGGACTACACTGAGATGTAGTCTAAGGAAATATTTCTTTACAGAAAGAGTGGTGGACACATGGAAAAGCCTCCCAGTGGAGGTGATAGAGACAAAGGCGTTATTGGAATTCAAGAGAGCATGGGACAAGGACAGAGGATCTCTGTAGCAGAGGAAGGGACTAGAAAGCTGAAGGAGAGATCTGGATGGCCCGTATGGCCTTTATATACTGTAATTTCCTCTGTTTCTAATTTTGTATTCATGTGGCATAGAATTCTCCCAAGAATATGTATAGTACTGCTGTATCTGTAGAATCGGTTAGAGGTGCACTGTATAATACTTAGTCCTGGGGGAAATCTACGCTACTGCAGAGCGCAGAATTTGCGCATAATTCACCCCCCCTGCACAGAATTGCCATTTTCTGGGCAGAATTGCCAAATTCTGTGCAGAAAATGGCAGAGGAGACCCTGGCATGCCGCGAACGGAGCGCGCGAAAATGAAGGCCACAGCGTGCCATTCGCAGCGAAGATGACGGCCCCTGTGTGCTGTGGGATGCGCTTTTCTTGTGGTAAGGATGAAGGCCCCGGTACGTCGTTCGTGGCAATGATGAAACCATATAAGCTTGATACTTCACTTTCAATGCATATCCAGCATAGCTCTCTGCTTCAATGGCAGGGGAATGAAGAAAAGAGGATTTATATTCAGACAACTACCAACAAGGACTGAATTACATTGTCTGGGTAAAACAAATAAAGATGGGTGTAGCTTGCTTGTTACGGCTGTTACTACCCCGAATCAAGCCTGAAACTTCATCTGGAATACATATCCAGCGCAGCTCACTGCTTCAATGGCAGGGGGAATGAAGAAAAGAGGATTTATATTCAAACTGAATTGGACAGGCTGGGTAAACAAGCGTGAGAGTAGCTTGCTTATTACGGCGGTTACTACCCCAAACCAATTAGCTAGATACTACACTTAGATGCAGCTCCAGCATTGCTATCTACATCAAGGGCGGGGGTGGAAGGGAAATAGAACCAAGAAGTTACTTAAAAGGGACAAGAGCAACAGATAAGTATGAAAAATAAGTGTGAAAGCTTACTGGGCAGACTGGATGGACCGTTAGTCTTCTTCTGCTGTCATTTCTATGTTTCTATGAAGGCCCCTGTGTGCCGTGAACGGAGTGTCCTCCTCTCACAGCAAAGATTAAGGCCCTGCTGAGAGTGAATGTGTGTGTGAGAGAGGTGAGAGAGAGGGGTATGAGAAAAGGGAGGGAGTGTGGGGGAGGGGAGGGGCTGTGAGAGAGGAGAGGGGAGGGTGAGAGCGAGCAGGGGGTGAGAGAGCAGGGGGGTGAGAGAGCAGGGGGGTGAGCAGGGGGAGGTGAGAGGGGGGGGTGCTTGAGTATGGGTGCCAGAGAGAGGGAGCCTATATGAGGAGATTGTGAAGGAGTGTGTATATGTGAGAGATTGGGAGCTCATATGTATGAAAAAGGGATTGTGTGTATGTGAGAGTGCTAGCCTGTGTGAAGGGATTGTGTATGTGTGAGAGAGAGCCTGTGTGAAGGAGTGTGTGTGTGAGAGAGAGAGACATAGGTAGCCTGTGTGAGGGTGTATGCGTGAGAGAGAAAGGGAGCTTGTGTGGGAGTGTATGCAAGAGAGAGGAATCCTGTATGAGGGGATGTGTATGTGTGCGAGAGAGTGAGTTAGCCTGAATGAGGGTGTGTGTACGTGTACTAGAGAGGGGGAGCATGTGTGTGAGAGAGGGAGGGACAGAGGGAGCCTGTGTGAGGGGCAGTACTGAGAACGGGATCAAACTCTGGGACTGGCAGTAGAGTGGAAGGGATTGAGCCTAGAGGTGGAGAGGAGAGATACTGGCAGGTGGAGGAGTTGGGGCCTGAGAGGACAAAGTGGCCAGGGGAGTAGGGAGAGAGAGTGGAAGGGACACTTTCAGTGAATTTCTAGGGAAATTCTGCTCAAAATATTTAAAATTTTGCATCTCTAAGTAATAACTTTATTCTGTATTAATTTAAAATGTAGTTACTTAAAGACTGTCATGTAAATTGTGTTATTTTGATCAATATAAAGTTTGCAGAATTTTAAGTTTTTGTTCGCAGAATTTTACATTTTTTTGTGCAGATTTCCCCCAGGAGTAAATACTGCAGTATCAGTGATGCACTGCATAGTAGTGTGGTATCTGAACTTATAATGCTATTTAGTGCTGTAGTATCTCTGAGCGGAAGGCAACATTCTTTATTTATTTATACTTACCTTAATGTTTGGTTATTTTGTAGCCCCTGAAGCAGCCTTCTTTGAAACTCGGCCAGAGTTGGACTCTTTTATCAAGATAATTGTGTGAATAAATAATCCCTAAATAAGGCAACTGGTCTGTCTTGCTTTACCTTTGCCTTCTGGCTTTGATAGACCACCTTCCAGTTTGTTTTGTGGTATCTCTGAGCGGTGCACTGCATAGTACTGTGGTGTCTGAGCATATAATGTTGTATAGTACTGCAGTATCTTTCAGTGATGCACTGCACAGTACTGAGGTATCTAAGAATATAATGCTGTATAGTCCTGTAGTATCTCTGAGCGGTGCACTGCATAGTACTGTGGTGTCTGAGCGTATAATGTTGTATAGTACTGTAGTATCTTTCAGTGATGCACTGCACAGTACTGAGCTATCTAAGAATATAATGATGTATAGTCCTGTAGTATCTCTGAGTGATGCACTGCACAGTACTGTGGTCTCTGAGCGTATAATGTTGTATAGTACTGTAGTATCTTTCAGTGATGCACTGCACAGTACTGAGCTATCTAAGAATATAATGATGTATAGTCCTGTAGTACCTCTAAGTGATGCACTGCACAGTACTGTGGTCTCGGAGCATATAATGTTGTATAGTACTGTAGTATCTTTCAGTGATGCACTGCACAGTACTGAGCTATCTAAGAATATAATGATGTATAGTCCTGTAGTATCTCTGAGTGATGCACTGCACAGTACTGTGGTCTCGGAGCATATAATGTTGTATAGTACTGTAGTATCTTTCAGTGATGCACTGCACAGAACTGAGCTATCTAAACATATAATGCTATATAGTCCTGTAGTATCTCTGAGTGATTCACTGCACACTACTGCGGTATCAGAGCATATAATGTTGTACAGTACTGTAGTATCTCTGAGCGGTGCACTGCACAGTACTGTGGTCTCTAGCATATAATGTTGTATAGTACTGCAGTGTCTTTCAGTGATGCACTGCACAGTACTGAGCTATCTAAGAATATAATGCTGTATAGTCCTGTAGTATCTCTGAGCGGTGCACTGCACAGTACTCTGGTCTCGGAGCATATAATGTTGTATAGTACTGTAGTATCTTTCAGTGATGCACTGCACAGTACTGAGCTATCTAAGAATATAATGCTGTATAGTCCTGTAGTATCTCTGAGCAGTGCACTGCACAGTACTCTGGTCTCGGAGCATATAATGTTGTATAGTACTGTAGTATCTTTCAGTGATGCACTGCACAGTACTGAGCTATCTAAGAATATAATGCTGTATAGTCCTGAGGTATCTCTGAGTGATGTACTGCATAGTACTGTGGTCTCGGAGTGTATAATGTTGTACAGTACTGTAGTATCTTTCAGTGATGCACTGCACAGGTATCTAAGAATATAATACTGTATAGTCATGTAGTATCTCTGAGCGGTGCACTGCACAGTACTGTGGTCTCTGAACGTAAAATGTTGTACAGTACTCTAGTATCTCTGAGTGATGCAGTGCACAGTTCTGAGGTATCTAAGAATATAATGCTGTATAGTCCTGTAGTATCTCTGAGTGATGCACTGCACAGTACTGTGGTCTCGGAGCATATAATGCTGTATAGTCCTGTAGTATCTCTGAGTGATGCACTGCACAGTACTGTGGTCTCGGAGCATATAATGCTGTATAGTCCTGTAGTATCTCTGAGTGATGCACTGCACAGAACTGTGGTCTCGGAGCATATAATGCTGTATAGTCCTGTAGTATCTCTGAGTGATTCACTGCACAGTACTGTGGTCTCGGAGCATATAATGTTGTATAGTACTGTAGTATCTGAGTAATGCACTGCACAGTACTGAGGTATCTAAGAATATAATGCTGTATAGTCCTGTAGTATCTCTGAGCGGTGCACTGCATAGTACTGTGGTCTCGGAGCGTATAATGTTGTACAGTTCTGTAGTATCTTTCAGTGATGCACTGCACAGTACTGAGCTATCTAAGAATATAATGCTGTATAGTCCTGTAGTATCTCTGAGTGATGCACTGCACAGTACTGTGGTCTCGGAGCATATAATGTTGTACAGTACTGTAGTATCTTTCAGTGATGCACTGCACAGTACTGAGGTATCTAAGAATATAATGCTGTATAGTCCTGTAGTATCTCTGAGCGGTGCACTGCACAGTACTGTGGTGTCTGAGCGTATAATGTTGTACAGTACTGTAGTATCTTTCAGTGATGCACTGCACAGTACTGAGCTATCTAAGAATATAATGCTGTATAGTCCTATAGTATCTCTGAGCGGTGCACTGTATAGCTTACAGTCTTCCTATGATTCAGCTGTAAATGTTATAACCTACAAAACTAATTGTATTTGTAGTGGATTTGTTTCTCGTTCCTTTCCCAGGTTTAACAGCGGATACATCCATAGCAAAGGGAATAAGTCTTTGTGGAGCTTATTAGGTTGTTTCTAGCAGAGGTTCAGCAGGTGCCAGATTTCATATCCAGCGGCAGAGTGTAATAGTGGTTTCTGTCTAACTGCAAAGGGGCACGTGCACAAAACAAGCCAGTTTTCAAACCCAGAGGGTCGACCTAAAGTGTGTTTGCATACGGGATTACCATGAGGACAACTGTCAAAGCTTTTCACTGGGGTGAACCTGTGTTTCCCTGCATAAAAAGGCTTCTAAGAATGGCCTGCCCCTCCCCCCTGCTCTTGCACGGAGGGGGAGGGGAACTGCTGCACACAGAGATGCGAGGGTAGCCAAGGACCTGTAGACTGCCCTGTCAGTGCCTTGAATGTCCAAACGATTGTGCAAGTTACGTCCTCTCTGAAAATGGGAGCTCATAACTCGCCCCCTGAAATGACCCCTGGAGCAGCCAAAGTAGTATTTCTTTCCATTGGACGTTTGGCCTTTTCCTAGGAGAGGCGCCAGGCAGATTGCAAAGATGTGAATTGCAGTGCCTGTGTGTGTGGGTGGGAGGAGGGGAAATGAGAGCATAAAACTGGGAACTGAGCAGTGCCAAGCAGTCCGGGGGGAACACCCAGTATCATAGTATAGGGAGGCTACCCAGCCGGAAGGGAAAACCAACCGGGGCACAAAGAGCAGAGCTCTGGTTTTGTAGTAAATCACTCGTTAACTCCTCACTTTAGCATTTAAATAATTACCCCTTAATGTCCACAGAGCTGGCAGGAGATTGCTTAGTGGCTCATGTGGAAGCAGCGCCCCCAGCAGAATCGTGCTGGGACTTTGGGTCTGTTCTGGCCGAGGGAAGGAGAACCTGCATCTGCCCAGGGTTCCTGGAGGTCGCCTGTCCAAGTATGGGCAAGACCCAGCCCTGCTTGGCTTCTGACTTCTATAAGAGGACTATAGCCCAATGTGATCGGGCTCCTGGATGTGACACATTAACCCTTACCACCCATCTCTGATGTGCTGCTAACACCTTGGTAAATTTAGCAGAACTAGGACAGAGCTTTCCAGGTTTCCAGGGTATCCACAAGGAAGAAGCATGAGATGAATTAGCATGCATTAGTGTATGCTAATTTATTTCATGCATATTCATTGTGGAGGTTCTGAAAATTTGACTAGCTGGGGGGTCCCCAGGACAGGTTTGGAAAGCCCTGGACTAGCTCATGAACATAACATAAGAAGAAGGTGGTGTCACCTAGAAACCCCTGACTGTGCATGTGGACAGAGCGGTTCCTCTCTCTTCATCTCTTGCTGCATATCTGTCCATGGCACTCTCTTTGTCTGTGTGTCCCAGGCATTCCCCCTGGTGCTTCTGTCCATAGCGCTTTCTCTCTCTCCTCTCTCTGGCTTCATTCTCCCTCTCTTTCCCCATATATGCATTCCTCGCTGAGCTATTTTAGCCTTTCTGCTCATTGCTTTTTAAACGCGCAGGTGGGCATTTCCTGGAGTTCTGAATTCGTTTCCCCATTCTCCCCTCTCCTCATTTGCTTCAGGGGACTTAGATGGAGAGTCCCTTTCTTTTCATGGACTTTGAATGGTTGCTACTGTTGCTGCACGGGTCTGGTCATCCTTCCATCTCTGCTCCCTGGCTGGAAGCCAAAGGCTGCTGCATCTTTTATCAGCACAAATAGGAAGAGACAAGGAGAACAAGCTGAGCCCAGCCATCTCGTTTGTCATCCTGTTCACTGCCAAATATGAATGATTTACGGGGTCTACTGCTGGGGTGCACGGTGCGTCCTACAGAGAGCAGGTGCTTCGGGGAGAGAGGAGACATACATAACACCGTGCATCTTCCAGAGAGCGGGGCGGGGGCCTAGGGAGGGAGGAGGGAGACATCACACAGAGAGGGGGGAGGTTGGAGAGCGAGAAGAGAGACATCACATTATGCATCCTACAGAGAACAATAGAACTGGGGGAGAGGGCTGGGGAGGAAGGAGAGACCTCGCACTGTACATCTTACAGAGATCAGAGGGGCTAGGGAGGGAGGAGAGCAACACTGCAGGGCAGCAGGAAGCTGGGTCAATCCCCATGATACAGTACCTAGCCCCGCCCCTTTTTCCTGCAGGCTTTTGGGCCCTGCAGGGAGGGCAGCATTCATCCCCACCGCCCCCCGCCCCCTGTCCAGCCAGCCCCTGCTCCCCAAAGCCTCAATCATCAGAATAAAACTCCCTCCTTGCCTGCCAACCCTATGGATAACCCTCCATTCCTCCCACCCAAACCTTCTCCCTTCCTCCCCCGTCAGGTTCCTAGCCACAGGATGTGGAACCCAGATTTCTTCTGGGGATTAATTTAAACAGCTTAGTAACTTCACCTTAATTAATGTAATTCATTCTGTAATCTACCTTGAAGTGGCTGATCAGCTGCAGAAGGTGGAATAAAAGTATAGATAAAAATGAAATAAACAGATGACATACAGTACTTCAGTAATCAAAGCAAGACGCTCGCAGAGGACCAGAGCTCCCAGTCAGTCTGCTCCAGGTTACTTCTGCTCAGGAAGCACACCTTCACCTCCAGGATCCTCGGCACAGCTCACAGCCCCCAAATTACCAAGAGCACCTTCAGGCACCCACCATCCGTTAGAGCCCCTGAAAGGCAATCTGGATCCTCAGGGGTGAAGCTGCAAGTCTGGGGATGGCAGCTTCCCCCCTGGTGGCTCCGCAGATTGGGCAGAAACAAAGCCCATGGATAGCTCTCCCTCCCACTCCTGAAGTGGGGATCCTCATCTCCCCCGCTTCCCCTTCCCAGCCTGATCCCAGCCCAGAGTCACCTTCCTCTCCTTCTATCCACTGTTATTTAGAAAAGTTCGGGGGTTGGACTGCAGGAAAACATCAGCCCAGAGGATTTTTTTCAAAAATCTGACTCCCTCGTGCACGTGTGTCAGCAGCTCCCAAAAGCACGCCAAATCAACCTTGGAAACTGGCAGAATTGTGCCAGAATATCTCAAAAATAAACTTTGTCTTTCCCAAAAACACTAAGGAGTTGAAACACATTCTAGATCAGGGGTGAGCAGAGCTATAGCCCCCAATCCATCCATGCAAATCAGTTGGACACCTCCCCCCCCCCCCCCCCCCCACACACACAAGTCTGCTTATATCTCTTATAGAGATATGTCCTGGATTTTTGTTTTTGGAGGGCATAAATAAAAGTGGTTAAAGGTGAGCCAGTTGGTATAATGTATTTGGATGTCTAGACAACATTTGACAAAATTCCTCATGTGAAACTTCTTAGGAAATTAAAAAAATCATGGGATTGAAATACGTATAAATTAAGATATAAAAAAAAAAATCATGGGATGGAGCAGTATCCTATTGTGGACTGGGCACTGGTTAAAGGGTAGAAAGCAGAGAGCAGGGCTAAATGGTAAATTTTCCCAATGGAGAAAGGTGAATAGTGGAGTCCCCCAGGGATCTGGGCTGGGACCACTGGTTTTTAATATATTTATAAATGATAGCGAGAGATCAAATTTTCCGATGACACCAAATTATTCAAAGTTATTACATTTTAAGAGGATTGTGAGAAATTGCAAGAGGACATTGCAAAACTGGGAGACATTTAATGTGGACAAGTGCAAAGTGATGCACTTAGGGAAGAGAAACCCAAATTATAGCTGCACAATGCAAGGCTCCACATTAGGAGTCTCCACTCAGGAAAAGGATCCAGGGGTCATCATTGATAACACATTGACACCTTCTGCTCAGTGCAGCAGCAGCCAGGAAAGCAAATAGAAAGCTGGGGATTATTAGGACAGTAATGGAGAATAAAACAGAGAATATCATCATGCCTCTTTATCTCTCTATATTGCGACCTCATCTTGAGTACTGTGTGCAGTTCTGGTCACCACATCTCAAGAAAGATAGAGCAGAATTAGAAAAGGTACAGAGAAGGGCAACCAAGATGATAAAGGGAATGGAACAGCTCCCCTATGAGGAAAGGCTAAAGAGGTTAGGGATCTTCAGCTTGGAGAAGAGGCAGTTGAGGGGAGATATGATAGAGGTCTATAAAATAATGAGAGGTCTAGAAAGGGTAAAAGTGATGTTGTGTTCCGCGGCCGTGGACGGCCATGACCGCGGCCCCCTACCTTGCCCGCAGCGGTGACCCGCCGCAGCAGCTTCGGGGAAACCCCTGGCCCTGTGCCCGTCGCTCCTGCGCGGGCCCCCAAGATGGCCGCCAGATGGGGAGCCGTCCCTGCTCCTCCCTCACGGCGTCCGGAAGTCTTTTCCTCCGTGGAGGAAATACAAGATGGCTGCCGCCATCTTTAGGCACGAGGCCGCACCTCCTCCCTAGATTTAAAGGGGCCAGGCCCCTTAACTACTCTCAGCTGTTTCCAATGGGCCAGAGTAGAGGAAGTATAAAGGGAGGCTTCCTCTGCCCATTCCTCGACTTGGCAACGTCCTCTAGCGCTCTCTAAGTCTGCTTGCTTCAGTGAGTCTTCTAGTGTTTTGGATCCTTGTTCCTGGTTCCTGTCTCGTCTTGGTGTTCCTGGTTCCTGACTTCGGATTGGCAAGCGGTGATTCCTGGTGTGTGACTTCGGACTGGCAAGCGGCGATCCCTTGGTGTCTGACCTCGGACTGGTAAGCGATGACCCTCTGGCACTTGACCGTGGTCTTCTTCTGGACCATCCTCACCAAGGGCCCATCTAAGTCCCAGCAGCCCAGGTCCCTACGGGCTCCTCCCGGGGGGACCCGGGCTTCCAAGGGTGAAGCTCCAGTTAGCCTTTGCACCGAACTCTCAACTCCTTGACCTCTCAAAGGTCCACCTACGTCCCTGCGGTCCGGGTCCCTACGGGCTCCTCCTTGGGGGACCGTGGGTTTCCAGGTGCGAAGACACAGTTCCTCTCCTTCATGTCACGACTCTTCGTCTGCCTTCACAGTCATCTCAGTCTTCAGTGCCGAGGGTCAGCTGGTCACATCTTTTGTTCAGCCTTGCCACCCAACGGGAGAACCTACGGATCTTCCTCCTAAGGTATACCATCCTCCTGTCGGCCCAAGGGTTCACAAGCCTGAGCATAACAAGTGAATTGGTTGTTTACTCTTTCAAAAAGTACAAAGTCTAGGGATCATGCAATGAAATTACTAAGTAGTACATTTAAAACAAGAGAAAATATTCTTTACTCAAGACATAATTAAGCTCTGGAATTCATTGCCAGAGGATGTAGTGAAATCTATTAGTATAGTGTAAAAAAGGTCTAACGAATTCCCGGATGAAAAGTCTATAAACCATTATTGCAGAAATCTACTGCTTATCCCTAGAATAAGCAGCTTGGAATCTGTCTAGCGCTTGGGATCCTGCCAGGTACTTGTGACCTGGATTGGCCATTGTTAGAAACTGGGTACTGGGCTTGATGGAATTTTGGTCTGACCCAGTGTGGCAAATCTCATGTTTTTATTCCTGGTCTGGCCAACCAATCAGCTCTTGAATCAGTTGCAAATAATGAGACAACCACACTGCCAGCCAATGTTAGACACATACACACTCCTCATACAGACAAACAGATTCTTAGATTGCCGAAACTTTATTGGCACACACATAAAGACATATACTTTCTCAGACACTTTGTCACAGACAGAAAGACCCTCCCACACACTGAGAGACTGTGTGTATGTCTATATCAGAGAGAAAGATGCCCACACACTCATTCTCTGTCACCTTTCCCCATTCTGCAGCAGCCCCCTCCCTTTCCCCAATCTCATTCTCTAGGAGACTCGCTGGTACCACAGCTGCTGCTTCTCTCAGAGCTCAGTACAGTCACCTCAGACAGAAGCCTCCCCAACACTGCACAGGCACTTCCTCCTGGCTCACCCCCTTCCTTCCTGTTACTGTAGTTTGCCTCAACTTCTCTGCAACCCTCCCACCACTCTAGTGCATTCCCACTGACTGCAGACTTCATAGTCTGCTGCTTTTAAGGTTCCTCAGGCTCGGCTCTGCCTACCTACTCCAGGGGAGGGGGGACCAGAAGTGATCCTTACTGTTCCTTGGGCTTATAAAAAGAGAAAATTAAGCCCTGGCCGAGACTGGGGAGAGTCACTAACCCAAAGCAGCACAGCTCCAGATGGAAGCCCTCTTTCTCTTGTGCAGTCATGGCTGGTGCAAGGGTATTAGGTGTCATAGGTATTACAGCCTTGCAGACACTCCTGGCCCTCCCCTCCCCACAAACAATTACAAATTATCCATTTATATTAACAGATCTTACATGAAACAGAACATTCAAAGTACAGTCTTCTAAGGTAAAAATATCAGTTACAACATGCATATAATTTACGTGCACTGCTGTGGTATCAACCAGAAAACTACAAAAAAGACACCTCCAGCCATATGGTATTAGGACTATTGTAAAGCATGTCGACCCTCAGAAAGCTTTGCGTAAACTGAATTACGATATAGTAAATCTCCCATATGAAAACACAACTGCCAGCACTCAAACAGTAACAACTCTACCTATGAATAAGCAGCACTGCAAACATTACTCCAGGTCCTAAACACCAATACATGTGTCATTAGAAAAGCAGAACAAGCCAGGCTGCTCTAGATCCTTAAACAGAAAATACAAGTTAGCAGAATAGCTCACCTCACTCACACATGCAGAACACAGATAGACGCTCACACATACAGAATAAAGAGACAATAAAGTATAACTAGAAACATGCAGACAAAAATGAAAATGGAAACCGTAACAAGCCAGACTCCATATGCAGTGCCACAATGGAAAAACGGAAACATCACCATTCCTCACTATTTATTTATTAAAATTTCTATACCGTCACTCTGTATTCAATCGTAACGGTCATTAAATATCAAACAATTAAATCAAGAAATATAATCCATCAATCATAATATTAAAACTATACTCATAAAAAATAAATATTTCAAAGCAGCTGATGAATAAAACATCCAATGATTAAAAACATATAACATTGTCTTTATACATTTTCCAAACATCAATAAAATATTTCAAAACAGCAGACATGTCAGGTAGCACCCAATAATTAAAACTAAGTGTTACGACCATGGCTGCTATGCAGATGCCTCACCACCAGAGGTCCCCCACGAGCATGCTCTCCTGGCTGGCCCAGTCTGCCCTCCTTGTCTACTCTATATTCCAGACTTCCTTTATAACCCTGTCTAGCATATCCCTCGGTGCTTCAGCATCGAGCTCGTTTGGGCTCCCTGCTCTAGCCTCCCTTCTGCCTGCCTTGCTCTGTTGCCTATGGGCTTCTGCCTTGCTCTGCTGCCTTCAGGCTTCTGTTTTGCTCTGTTGCCTTCGGGCCTCTGCCCTACCCTGTTGCCTTCGGGCCTCTGTCTTGCTCTGTAGCCTTCGGGCTCCTGCCTTGCTGCCTTCGGGCTTTGGTGTTTTATGTTCCGTGTTAGTATTGTTTGGGTTTGTCTAGTCATTGTCAGTCAGTATCACCCTTACCTGCACGCTATCCTGTGTCCATCCTTACCAGCACCCAGTTCCAGTATTCTGATCACCTTTACCTGCATTCACTTTCACACATACCTCCATGCTGTTCCCGTGTACAAAGCTCACCCTTACTTCCACGCACCTTGTATTAGACTCCCTCCAGCCAGCTCCCACCACCACAGGAATCCTCTGCGTAACCCTCAGTTTCACAAAGCTCCAGACAGTATCCACACATTCCTGCCTGAACCAGCCAGTATCAGAGGCTCTATGGCAACTCCTGCTTCTCTCCACCATAAGTCACTCCTGCAGGTGGTGTTCACTACACCTAACCAGTGCCCATTCGTAACACTAAGACTAAAAAATCTCTCGTTCTCCATACCTCTCTCATATATATACACACGTTCATTCTCACACAAACTCCCTTATATTCTCTCTCACATACATGCTGACTGGCTCTCACACTCATACACATGCCCTCTAGCCTAAATAGTCTTCTTGCTCATACATGCTCATTGGCTCGCTCATTCTCTCTTGCTCACACATATACTGACTGGCTCACTCACGTTCCCATGCTCACTGGCTCTCACTCACACTTGGGCATACACATGCTCTGGAAACCACAGCAAGTTTGTATTATGCAGTAAAAGAATAGGAAAACAGAAATATCTTTCCTCACAAAAACATTAAGCAATTAAATGAAGTGATATAAAACATGATTCATGTTATTAAAATCATACTAATAAAGAGAATAAATATGTCAAACAGACAACAACCGACGAATATCCAATCATTTAAAAACCACATGCATTTTTTCAAATATTTGCCAAACCCCAAATATTCCAAATCTCCATCTTCCCATAGCTGGGATCTTTTTTGATTTCCAGTCACCCACAGATTGTTGTGAATTGGGGGGGGGGGGGGGAGGATCACAAACTTTACCCTCTCTCCCCCCCTCATACCCACATATGCTGTCACACTCAGAGGCCCTCACTCAGTATACGCTGTCACATACACAGGCTCTCTCACTCTTACACACATGCGCAGTCTCTCTTGCTTTCTCATACAGATTAACCCACAGTGCTTCCTCCATACCTTGTAAGCCCAGCAATGCTGTTGCTTTAATACCATTCTTTATATATATATATAATGCCACACCTCCTCCTTTCCTTCCTACTCAGTCCTTCCTGAATAGATTGTAGCCGGGTATAACTATACCCTAGTCATGGTTTTCCATGACCCAGGTCTCTATGATAGCTGCTATATCTAAATCAGCTTCTTCAAGACTGCCTATAGATCTGGGACTTTATTTCCCAAACTATTTGCATTAATGTACATGGCTTTCCAGATATTGCCCTTTTTTCCCATATTTCCAATTTCTATACGAGTATTTCATGTTTTACTTACCTTAGGGTTGTGTTCCCCCATTCCCGATGATTCTAGTTTAAAGCCCTCCTCAGTAGGTTTGCCATTCTGTGTTAAAAATGTTACACCCCCTTCTTCAACAAGTGGATCCCATCTCTGCCCAACAGTCCTTGAAATATCATCCCATGATCCAGAAAGCCAAAATGTTTACATTGACACCATCTATGCAGCCATTCATTTATCTTCAGAATGCGAGCTTCCCTGCCTGGGCCTTTATCCTTAATTGTGCACCTCTCTGCTTTGCCCTCACTCCCAGAGCCATGAAGTTACTTTTGATATGATCTGTGTGGTACCTAGCAGTATCATGCATGCCAGCATCGGACAGAGGCCAGTAGGCTTAAGGATTCTCAGCAATCTCTCCATAATGTCTTGGAGTTTGGCACATGGCAGACAGCACACTTCCCAGGACAGCATGCCTGGTCGGCAGATGGATGCCTATGTGCCCTTCAGAAGTGAGTCACCAACAACCACTACTCTCCGCCTCCTGGGTGCAGTGGTTGCTGTGTTTGCAGCTTTGGGGTTTGCATGTCCTGGTTTCTCCCCATGATGGGATGACATCTCCTCCTCTTCCAGAGCTGCATACTGGTTCTTCAGTTCAAGGAAAATAAGAACCATGGTGTGGGGTCTAGTAGCCATAGTAATCTGGGTCCAGCTGTCAACTCGTAGATCAGTTTCACTTTCCACTCTGCTTGATTTCTCCATTTTAGATGTCTTGATAAGCATTTCATTGATGTAGTCCTCATTCTCCCGGATACTTCTCAGTCTCGCCATCTCCTCTTTGAGTTTTGCCACCTCTTCCCTGAGGGAGTCAATCTGCAGACATCTTTCACACTGTACCAGTTCCTCATTGTGGATCATACTCTATATAAAATCCTGACAAATCTTCTGAATTTCCCTTCAACTAAGTCAGCCTGATACTGAATGTATGCAGATCCTATTCTAAATATTGTTCTTCTAGCTATAAATGAAACAAAAGGTTAGAAAATTCTTGGAACTCACTCCCTTTTCCCTCACTAAAAAATAAAAAAAGAAATCACTGCTTTCTCAGCACTGCTAGATAATGACTATTTTACAGACTATGGCTAAGAGGAACACTCCCCTCTGTCTGCAACTGCCCTCTCTGTTGTGGTAGCAGCCATGTGGCTTGGGGGAGGAACCTCGCCTCATTGCTATGTCCTTCTGTCCTTTTCTCCCTCCGCCTGACGGTACACAAAAGGCAACCTTTCTGTTATACCTAATTTTAAAAAGTTCATTAGCAATCAATCCCTTAATCCTCATTGGCTCTGGTCCGGGATTACACCCCGAGTTCTGATTCCAAGAGTTGCCATAGGTCCATTCAACCCAAAATTTTCCTTCTGTCAAAATATCCAGTTAACTTAAGCAATTGTAGCCAGTTGCACTTGGTGTCTCTGCAGTCCAAGGGATAATACCACTGGCTAGCTAACTCTGGGGCTGATGCAATACAGTGTGCTCAGCCGAGCGCACTGTTTGACCCGCAGTTGGACATGGGTTGCATAGGCGCTACCTAATGAAATAAGGGGATTAGCGCCTCCACAACGCACGTCCAACGTGGAGTGAATCTAATAGCGCTCATCACAACACATCTAAGACACACATTTTTACGCTAAAACACTGTCAAATGTTGTACAGACAAGCAGAAAATACTGCTTTTCTGTACATCCTCCTACTTAATATCATTGCAATAGTAAGTAGGAGGAACTAAATCTTAAAACTAATTTTAAAAAAAGTTTTAAAAAAGCGCCAGCGGTCGGGTTCAGGAAACGGACGTTCAGTTAACAAGCTTCCATTTCCCGAACCCCTGGCTGTGCGCCAATTAGAAAAACGGATGCCGATAAATTTGGTGTCCATTTTCTAAACTGGAGGACTGCCGACCGCTCAAGGGCTCCCGTTGTCAAGGAGGCAAGGGACCCAAGTGCCTCCTTGACAGTGCAACCCCTAATTTAAGTATTGCATGGTGTCCCCAGGAGGAGTGCCTGGTCGTGCATTAGGAAAGCAGGCGCTGAGTGTTCAGCACCCGCTTTCAGCGCATTTTAATTGCATTGGTCCCTTAGTGTCTAACTCACTAAGAATTTTTCCCATAGACACAGAATGGAAGAAAAGCCTTACTGAATCAGGCCCTTAGCTGGATAAATAGTGTTTTAAGACTTCTCCAGCTAAGTAGCTATTATTTTAGATTTGTTTGGCTATCTTACATACCTGGATAGTCTAGAAAGTGCTTCTTAGATGGACAAGTAGCACTTTTCAAACTTATCTGGCTAAGTAGCCTTTGCTGCTATTTAGCTGGATAAATTGGAAATTAGCTGGATAAATGCCACTATTTATCCGGATAAGTTTGCATTTGCCCAAGAAGCAGCAAAGGCGCTGCTTAGCCAGATAAGTGTGCGCAAATGATATACTTGTGCATTTTTACTTCAGATTTTAAAAGGATGTGCATCTAGATTTTACTCAAATTATTTGGACACATTTACCCCCCGTAAGCTGGTCTTTACATGCATAACTGTGGGGATTTTATACCATGCACGCAGCAAATAAATTACCAGTCTTACCAATTAGTGTACCAGTTCACCCAGTCCATCAGCAGCCCAGGAAGACCCTCCTGGCTCTTTTAAGATATTAACCTTCACTTACTCCTGATATTGAACAGGAGTAAATATATGTGATTAAGGTGCCAAATGGTTGTGCGTAAATTGCTTAAAAAATAAATTGCTTATTTGTTGTTGACCCTCCCCAGAGTGCCTCTGACTCGCTCCCTTTTTTCTCGTGTGCAGATTTATTCGCGGACCCTTGCGCATGTTATGTTGAGGTTTCTAAAACAGCGTGCGCTTGCATACATGCTATTTTAATGCCTGGAGGCTCTGTTTTTCACCCACGCACGTTTTGAAAATTCACTGTTAAGCTCAAAGGTAACGTTGCCAAGAACAGACTGCACTCTAACCCAGCTCTGGCTAGAATACTTTATACCACATCTTTAAAAAAGAGACTTTCAGAGCTTAGTAGGAAACCCGGCCCATTATTCATTGCATTTGAGAGAGAAAATAGAATGCAGAGAGATAGTGAGAAAAGAAAACGTTGGCTTAATTTAAGATGTTTCAGTTACTTCAGGACATAGGCAAGAGAAAAAGCTGCAGCCTGAGCCTGTGCAGTGCATGGTTTTATGGGTCTGTGCGTCTTTATGAATGAGAAAGGCGAGGCTCACTTAGGAGGCACAGAATGAAGTTCCTGTAACTCGGTGATGCCCAGGGATGAGTGTGGGTGCGGGCCTTGGAGACGTTCTGGCACCTTCGGCGTGCACGCAGCTAAGAGACCCAAGGCCCAAGCTCCACGTGAGGACGGCGATCAGCTTGGGTCCTCCCAGCTCCGGCCATTTAAATGGAGTCGAAAAGAATATTTCTCTACCGAAACACCTGTGGGAAGTGCTATAGAGTAGATCACCCCTGCTCTGCACCTTGCCGGGGACAGGGGAATGTAAGCCACTTTCAAGCATCTGAAAGGTGGAAGGCAAGAACACTCGCCAGAACACTGAATGTGAGTCCCGAAAGCGACAGGCAGTTCCATTTCAGGCTGACAGCTGAGGACAGGAAAGAAACATTACGACAATGACAAAAGCCTTTTGCACCAAAGAATGGCTTTTCACGACTCCATTGATGCACAGAAAGTCAAAATGAATTGCACAGAAGTACAGAGACTCTTCATCTGGTTTTTTTTTGGGGGGGGGGGGAGGGTAGGGTTGTGGTTCCTTTTCTCTCACCTCTTTAATGAGAGGATGTAAAAGGGTTAACCTGAGACCCTCCTCAGGCCGAACAAAGCTGTCCAGGCCATGGGAGGGTTGGGAGTTGATAGCGGTACTGCTGGCGACTCTGCAGCTTGAGCCTGAGATTCCCCGTCCCCCTAATTCAGTGCACAGGACTCCCAAACTGGTCTGCTTTTCAGGATATTCACAGAAAATATTCATAAACTATATTTGCATAGCTGTCTCTCATGGTTTTGCTTATGGCAAAATGAATCTTTTACAGCTCATAAATTACATGGAACATTTCCATGATGGTTTGTCATTTCTAGCTCTTACCAAGTGTACATTACTGTGCTTTGCTAATGCATCAGATGGCATCTATCCCCTGGTGTCTCTCCTCCTCACCTGATTATGCCGGTGTTATTTGCTTAGCTGAAAAGACAGAACAAAACTCTACAGGAAAAATTCCAAAATGCTAAAAACTAATATGGGGTAATAGCGAGGCAGGGCTGGCACGTTTCTCAAGGAGCGAGTCATTCAGATCCCTGGAAGCCCGAGGCCACCAGTGCTAGCTTGTCATTTCTGAGAAGGTGGCTGCCTAAGGTCAGAAGACGCCAAACAGTCCTGCCTCCAAGAAAAATCATCTGCAGAACATATCCATTAGTGAAATAAATATCTTCAGCTGTTACCTCTCTCCCCCCCCAAGGCACACGGATCATTCCCATCAGAAACTCAGGTGACCTCAACCAGCGGTTACAGAGTGGAGCTCTCCCCCTGGCCGGGGATCTCCTTAAACCACCAGGTGGGACTCGCCGGCGAGTGCCCACACGGGATAAATGACGGACGCCCTTCATCGGTCAGTCAGCGCTTGGGCAGAACCCTGACCTGAGGTATGAAGTGGGGCGCCACAAGGAAGGCACGCGGATCTCACGAGGCAGAGAATTCCTGGGCAGAATATATCTTTGGCGCTTGCGTGCTGAGCAGAGAACTGCGGGTCGCGACTGCTGTAGTGGGAGAAAGGGAGGGAGACCTTGGGAACAAGTTGTTTCCGAGAGGGGATTGAGGTGGAAGAGGGGATGAAGGCTTAGCTAGATTCCAGGAAAAAATGCCCATCCTTGAACAATCTGAAATAATAATAATTATAGGTTTGCGAAAGAATTGACCATGGTTGCAGAGTGTTTATTTGCCTTCCCCTGGATTGCCGTAAAGAGAAAGCACGTAGGCAGTCAGATGCTGGACTTGATGGACATCTGGTCTTCGTTCAGCCTCACCGGCTCTTCAGAGGGAAACTTTGCAGGGTAGTGCCTCATGTAGATGAGAGAACCTGGCAGTCTCATTCGTTTTCCCATCCCCCATCTCTCACCTTATGACCTTCAGCAGGTCACTTTACCTCCTCAACCCTCGCACTGAGATTGTAAGCTCTCTGGGGAAGGGGGGCATTGTAACTAAGTGAAGTACCTGTGCACCGATGTGACATTGTTGATAAATAACCATTTATATTCATTTGGTGAAAGCAAGATGGAGGTGTTAATCTTTTGCACCCATGCACTGCAGTCAGGGAGAGAATTTGAGGGAAGAAATGGATAGCAGCACCATTTGTGGTCAAAATGATGGCATTTGCTGAAGTTGGCGAGTTGGTAACTGAATGTCTGAAGTTCTTATAAGGGCTAAGTGAAAAGTGCAAGGGATAGGTTACCCTGCTAACCCATCACACTTTTCCAGCCCTGGTACCAGTATGTTTAGGACGAGTGTGACCACAAAGTATGCAGGCACATTATGTTGTGCCAGGAGCGCTATCAGAGATGGCATTCGGTTGCATGAAGTGGGTATTTGGAAATGTGCTGGAGGGATGACTCCAGCCCGAATCAGGAGCCTTTCCTGGTCGCTGATATTAGTAACTGTGGCTTGTTCGGCACAGCCTGGGAACATGATGCATTTTGCTGTCTGCCGCAGAACCCCGGAGATGGCAGCAGACAACCACCGTCATTTGTCAGAAAGAGACGGCTGCAGGCCGATGGCAGGTGGCAAGGAGCTGCGCCTTTCCCCGTGTGTGTGGGCTCGTGGCCTCTTTCTTGGCATGTGGAGCTGTCACAAGTTAAAGTCTGATAACAGCGAGATGAAGGATAGCTGCATAGTGCTCTCAGAACATCTCTGCTGTGGCTTTCCTCAGGCAGATGGATCACAGCTGGAACTTTCTTCCCTCTGCTTAAATAGATCGCTCTCTTTAGGGTCTCGATCCCTGGAGTTGGAACTGTACTGTCGGCATGCATCTGAGGTTTATGATTATATTAGAAACAAGAGGACAGATATTACTATGGAGGAAGCTGGGGAACTTTTACAATGGACATTCATATTACATTGCGGACTAAACATACTGTTGTATACCACTCATCGAAAAAAAATCAGCTATGACCCTAAGAGGAGATTTCCTAGTCCAAATTCAAGACAGTTTACTGTCCAGCCAAATGTAAGTGCCATTATCTAATAGCCCCAGGACGTTCTGAATCTTTTACAGCAGAGCTGCACGTTATTCCTGCAGTAATCCTGACGTGCCCCTGTCCTGCCACAGAGGCAGAAGGTGTCATTAGCATGTATGGCTTCAGTTTATGCCCTTTCTTTCCCACTAACCGACCAAAAGTTGCTCTCCTCTCTTTAAACATTCAGAGTGGTACCCTTGTTTTGACTTCCAATGACCATAGGCTTGATCCACTAAAAGTTAAGCAAGCCAAATAGCAACTGTCCTATAAGCAAATATTCAGCAGGTATACAGATGAGAAAATGAAATTGATCAGCTCCAAAGAAACATTTTTGTCTAATCAAACACTAAACGTTTGTACAATGTAATCCTCTTCTTGTTGGGTGTCCTGAATTCAGGGGTACACAGTGTCCCAGAGCAAATTACTATCCTTCTCTCTCAGTCCCCAAGCCCCATGTGGCAGGGTTCCTTCCGGTGGGGGGAGGATGCACCTCCAAGTCCCAGGGCACACAGGGGGAAACAGTCTCTCCATCTCTTTCTATCACAGATGTCTTGGCTTTAGGGCCACCTTCAACACTCAAAGAGACTCGGGATATACTTAGGGGGTGTTCCGCCAAAATTTACTGCAACCAAAATTGTCTTTAAATCAATCAGCATCCTATCTGCAGCTGAGTTTCACCACAAAATGTGTATTTCCTTCTCAGTCCTGCACAGCAGAGTTAAGAAGAAACACCCAGACCTCCCTGTGATGGAAGTTGGGCTTCTAGTAAGGGAGTGGGATCTCCTTTATGATCTCCTTTAGGATTGGCTGTGCGCCAATTCTTCTAATTGGCGCACAGCCAGGGGTTCGGGAAAAGGAAGCTTGTTAACTGAACGTCCTTTTCCTGAACATCTGGGTTAGAAAGTCCCCAAAAATGCAAACAGACAAAGTCCTTACTCCTCCTCACAGGCAGGAATAGTAACAAAAATTCTTCCCAACAAAAACAGGACAAAATCGTCTCCAGAAACAAGAAGTCACTGCTGTCCTTCCTTGTGCTGCAGGCGAGAAAAAACAGCACTTCTCACTGACCTCCTCAAGCAGGACCAGAATCTACTGCAAAATAAAAGCCTCTTCACAAAGAATAAACGTTCTAAAAACCTTCAACCCCTGAGGCGCAGGCCCTGCCAGAGCGGTTGGGTGCTGCTCTGGGAATCTGTCTATCTCCCTATTATCAGGTTGCGGGCCCTTCCTCCTGGCACCCAGCTCTTCCCACTGTGCCTGCTTTTATGCAGGCTGGCTAAGCAATCCAAGCAGCCTCACTGAAGGTGCTCGTCAAGGATGGTCTGCCAACTCCTACCTCCTACCTGAATCCTAATCCTTGACCTGCGCTAGGGGCAAGCAGTATATAGTGGGGACACAGAGACTCCCTACACTGTTTCCTCCCACAAAAAAAAACATTTTTGGGACTGGACACTGACACAGAACATTTTTGGACTGGACTTTACATGCAAAATTAATGAATACCATTGTTGACCACCTGGGAGAGCCCTAAACCCAGATGGAGCCCTGCATCCAATACAGACCTTCAACCTTAAGTATTTTTCCACCTGACGTGCACACAACATTAATACAGACATTTCTCTACAAACATTTAACACTTCCGTTACTCTCCTCACTTCAACACCTTTGTAGATACCTGTAACTACTGTATAGCTCTCCTAGGGGTAGACCTTTTCTAAGCTGGTTCACACCAACTTCTCCTCAGACAATTACACTACAGGGAGAACTTCACCAAAACCTATGGCCACTTTGAGTGACCCAAAACCAAAATAGATAACCAGCACATGGGATGACAATAACAGCAAGGAGATGTACTGGTGTCTCGAGCATGCCCACCCATGCCTGCTTATCTCACAACATCTCAACATTACATGCCATATCACATTACTCATTATGTTTCTTTTCTCCATGAAAGATTCTGTGAAGTATCTCCCCGCACATTTAATGGCTGCTGGAGTCCTTGGGTTAGGGAATTATGACCCTTCATCTTCTACTGGAACATACCTCCCACAAGACCTGTGGAAGGAAACAAGTTAGAATACTTCTCCTCTATCAGGACAGGAGACCCAGGACTGCACTAACCACATCCTCTGGCAACAAATTCCAGAGCTTTATTTTGCGTTGAGTGAAAAAGAATTTTCTCCGATTAGTCTTAAATGTGCTACTTGCTAACTTCATGGAATGCCCCCTAGTCCTTCTATTATCTGAAAGTGTAAATAACCGATTCACATCTACTCGTTCAAGACCTCTCATGATCTTAAAGATCTCTGTCATATCCCCCCTCAGCCGTCTCTTCTCCAAGCTAAACAGCCCTAAACTCTTCAGCCTTTCCTCATAGGGGAGCTATTCCATCCCCTTTATCATTTTGGTTGCCCTTCTCTGTACCTTCTCCATTGCAACTATATCTTTTTTGAGGTTTGGCGACCAGAGTTGTACACAGTATTCAAGGTGCGGTCTCACCATGGAGCGATACAGAGGCATTATGACATTTTCCGTTCTATTAACCATTCCCTTCCTAATAATTCCTAACATTCTGTTTCCTTTTTTGACTGCTGCAGCACACTGAGCCGACGATTTTAAAGTATTGTCCACTATGATGCCTAGATCTTTTTCCTGGGTGGTAGCTCCTAATGTGGAACCTAACATCGTGTAACTAAAGCAAGGGTTATTTTTCTCTATATGCAATAGGGATGTGCATCGGGTGCTCGATCGTTTGCGCTTTCAGGGTTCATCTGGCCGCGGGAAAATCTCATTTTCCCGCTGATCAGCATTTTTTTTTTTTAGTAAAAAATCGTTTTTCGGCTTAGTGCGTGCTAACTCCCTTTAGCATGCACTAACAAAAAAATTTTAAAAAGTAACAAAAAATAACAAAAATAAACGTTTTTTTGTTGGTGCGCGCTAACTCCTGTTAGTGTGCACTAACCCGAAAAACGATTTTCACAAAAATTCGTTTCGTGATTTAACCGATATATAACGAATTAAGAAATATCATATGATATTTCAATTCATTATAAAAACGATTCACATCCCTAATATGCAACACCTTGCACTTGTCCACATTAAATTTCATCTGCCATTTGGATGCCCAATCTTTGGATGCACAAGGTCCTCCTGTAATGTATCACAATCCGCTTGTGATTTAACTACTCTGAATAATTTTGTATCATCCGCAAATTTGATAACCTCACTCATCATATTCCTTTCTAGATCATTTATATATATATATATATTGAAAAGCACCGGTCCAAGTACAGATCCCTGAGGCACTCCACTGTTTACCCTTTTCCACTGAGAAAATTGACCATTTCCTGTCTTTTAACCAGCTTGCAATCCACGAAAGGACATCGTCTCCTATCCCATGACTTTTTAGTTTTCGTAGAAGCCTCTCATGAGGGATTTTGTGAACTACATCTATTGGTTCACCTTTATCCACATGTTTATTAACCCTTTCAAAAAAATGAAGCGGATTTGTGAGGCAAGACTTCCCTTGGGTAAATCCATGCTGACTGTGTTGCATTAAACCATGTCTTTCTATATGCTCTGTGATTTTGATCTTGAGAATAGTTTCCACTATTTTTCCCACCACTGAAGTCAGGCTCACTGGTCTATAGTTTCCCGGATCGCCTCTGGAGCCCTTTTCAAATATTGAGGTTACATTGGCCACTCTCCAATCTTCAGGTACAATAGATGATTTTAATGATAGGTTACAAATTTTAACTAATAGATCAGAAATTTCATTTTTTAGTTCCTTCAGTACTCTAGAATGCACACCATCTGGTCCAGGTGATTTGCTACTCTTTAGTTTATCAATCTGGCCTACTACATCTTCCAGGTTCACAGTGATTTGGTTCAGTTCGTCACTCATCACCCTTGACAACCATCTCCGGAACTGGTATCTCCCCAACATCCTCATTAGTAAACACGGAAACAAAGAATTCATTTATCTTCCCTAAAAGCCCCTTTAACCCCTTAATCATCTAATGGTCAAAAGCCCCTTTAACCCCTTGGTCATCTAATGGTCCAACCAACTCCCTCACAGGTTTTTTGCTTCTGATATATTTTTTAAAGTTTTTATTATGAGTTCTTGCCTCTGTGACCAACTTTATTTCAAATTCTCTCTTCGCCTGTCTTATCAATGTTTTACACTTAATTTGACAATATCTATGCTTTTTCCTATTTTCTTCAATGGATCCTTCCAATTTTTGAAGGATTTTTTTTTGGCTACAATAGCCTCTTTCACCTCACCTTTTAACCATGTCGGTAATCGTTTTGCCTTCCTTCCACCTTTCTTTTTTTTTTTAATTGAAATATTTTTATTAGAGTATTAACGGGCATATGGAAAAAAGGACCAAAGCTTTAAACATATACATAAGCCATAACCGGCACAAATCACATGGAACATAGAACTAGAATCATTCCAGTAACAGCAAGAATAACCTTATGTAAAGGAATATAAATGTGTATATGAAACCACATAAGAATAAAGTGAATGGACCGCATTCCACTTGTCTTTGTCTCTGTTAAATTTATACAGTCTATCTCCCAAACCCCCCACCCCCACCCCTGTATGCTAATAGCGCACATGAGATAATAGATTAAAGTAATAATGGAACAATATAGTGATGGGTGAACAAATAAATAGGCACTCTGCCAAAGGGAATATTAGTCACAAGATATCAAAGAAAACACAGCAGAAAAGATAGCCAAAGAACTGTATACTCGTGTCTCAGTTGGAAATATCAAGCAAGTAATCCTCCTTTCATGTAATATAGACTGTCCAAGTGTCCTGAAACTGACGAAGCTGTTTCTCAAGCCTAGCAGTTATCTCAGCCATGATATATATGTGCCCCAATTTAACTCGTATTTCGGCCAGAGTCGGTAATTGGGTAGACTTCCATTTCTTTGCAGTTTCAATCCTAGTAGCTGTACAAATATAATTAATTAATCTGTTAAGACCCTCCTTTCCCGAAATCATGGGAATACCCAGTAATGCATGCTGTGGGAGTAGACTTTCAGAAATGCCACACAAATGTTGAATCCAGGAGTCAATAGCTTGCCACAGTGGACGAAGAAGAGGACAAGCCCACCACATATGCAAATAACTACCCTCATTATGGCAACCCCTCCAGCACTGGTCGGATACATGTGGCATCATACGATGTAGGCGAGTCGGACAGTAATGCCAACGAAACAGCATCTTCAGTGAATTTTCAATTAACGAAGCAGCAATTAGCCCCTTGCCAATGTTCGTAAAAATCCCCTCCCACTCCTGGGAAGAAAAAGCAACATGTAAATCCTGTTCCCACGCCAACATTGAAGTAGTTTTCACAATGGGTTCCATTCCTAACAGATTTTATAACACTGACAATAATTAAACTGTGAAATCTGCTTTGTTACAAAAGCTCTCGAACTCTGACTTCCCGAGTTGGAGGTGTCCACATAATGAAGAAGACTGTGCAAAGTGGCGTAGTTGGAGGTATAAAAAAATATCAGACCCCCTCCATCCCGTATCTCGCTTGCAAGTCCTGAAAAGAGATAAGGCCCTTGGACCCCCATATATGTCCCCATGTACTAATACCCAGGTCCTTCCACCTCTGGAAAGCTGGATTCTCATATCCCGGGGTAAAATTCTTATTGGCATACAAAGTAGAGTGGTGGTATTCTCGTTTCCCCAGGAGCATACATCTTTTGGCAGACCAAAGTCGAAGGGAAAGTAACATGGTGGGTGGTAGGACCTCCTCTGAATGTATCGTCCAGGTGTGCTTAGGCTGCCATAAAAGGCTACATAAAGGTAAGTTGCCGACTAATTGCTGGCTAAATAGAAACCACGGCTTTGGATAAGACTGCTTATGCCAATCTGCAGTCGTTTTGAAGCGAGCTGCATGAAATACCATTCTAAATTTGGCACCCCCAATCCTCCCTGTTTTCTGGGCTTGTAGAGAGTGTGTCGGGCATTCCTGGGCCGTTTACCTCCCCATATATAAAGCATCAATCTTTTTTGCCACTGGGACAGTCTTTGTCTAGGAACTTGAATCGGCAAGGTCTGAAACAGATATAACAATTTAGGAATGATAGTCATTTTGACTGCAGCAATTCTGCCTAGCCAGGAAATGCTATATCTGTTCCACTCCTCCAATTCCCTGAGAATCATAGACCACAATTTGTCATAGTTTAAGTGAAACATATCTTGTGTGGCGCTAATGTATACCCCTAAATATTTTAATTTATCTTGAGCCCATTTAAATTGAAATCTTGTCCTAAGGTCCTTTTCAGAAGAGTGAGAAAGATTAATGTTGAGAATTTCCAACTTTTCCCAGTTAAGCCGGAAACCGGAGACCTTACTGAACTCTTCCATGGCTACAGTCACATGGTTTAGGGATGTATCCGGGTCAGTTACCAGTATCAATATGTCGTCCGCGAATAGAGACAGTTTGGAAGTAAAAGACCCCACATCTACCCCTTTGATATCAGGATGATTTCTCACCAGAGTTGCGAATGGTTCTAAAAAAATCGCAAAAAGAAGGGGTGATAGAGGGCATCCCTGTCGAGTACCCCGCCGCACCGGGAAGGTGGATGAGTAACCCCCATTTATTTTTATACAAGCTAAAGGGTTAGTATATAACTGCTGAATCCATTGTATAAAGGAATCCCCAAAATGCAATTTACGTAATAGTGCAAATAGATACGGCCAGTGTACCATGTCGAACGCTTTTTCGGCGTCGACTGATAAAGCTACCGCTGGGATATTATGTTTCTTTACCCACCAAAACATGTCGATGATTTTGTGAACGTTATCACTTGCTTGGCGACCAGGAATAAATCCTGCTTGGTCCGGATGGATAATGTGGGCAATAAAACTATTCAGCCAGGTCGCCAAGATTTTTGCTAAGATTTTTAAATCAATATTTATGAGGGAAATCGGTCTGTAGGAACCACAGACTGTGGGGTCCCTCCCCGGCTTAGCCAAAATCGTGATACCATCAGTATTAGCAGTTGAAGATAATAATGACCCCTCTTTAAGGGCAAGAAAGAACTTAGCTAATACAGGAGCGATGCATGGGGCAAATGTTTGGTAAAACCGCCCTGTATAACCATCAAGCCCTGGTGATTTCCCAGGTTTGAGGGAGCGGATAGCCAGTATGATTTCCTGCTCCGAGATATCCTTGTTCAATATCCGTTGTTGGGGTTCCTCTAAAGCCGGAACTTTGGAGGCCGCTAAATATTTATCAGTGTCTCCCATACAGATCTCCTCATCCCTTGTATATAGTTCAGAATAGAATTGATGGAAGCGCCATCGAATGGATTTATTATCAGTCAGCATGTCGCTCTCCTTACTTTTTATTTTGACAATTGTGGCCTGAGTTTGCCGACGTTTCAAAATATTGGCTAGAACCTTACCAGCTTTATTCCCCCCTTCAAAATATCTTTGCTGGGTCATTTGCATTTGATGGGCAATGAATGCCGCATCTAAGGCTGCACTGCGATTTCTGAGGTCATCAAGTTGGGTGTAGGTCACCGAGGAGAAGACCGAGTGTTTATGGATGCGCTCTAACTCCCTAAGCTGTTGAAGTAGCCTCGTCCTTTCATGCTCCCGCTGTTTCTTTAACAACGCCGTCCTCGCAATAAATTTGCCCCGGAGCACCGCCTTTAGGCAATCCCATAGTACTACCGGGTTAACTTTCCCATTGTCATTTATTTGCAAGTATTCCTGGATTTCTGACTCCACCTGCGATACATAAGCAGGATCATCTAAGAGAGAGTCATTGAGCCGCCAGAATCTGGTACCCTGACCATAATCCCTGACCTGTAGTGCAAACCAAATTGGAGCGTGATCAGACCATACGTGATCATACCATAAAATTGGTTCAGTGTCGGCCTTAGACATTCTGGGAAGTAAACCTGCGCTGCATAGGAACATGTCTATCCTGGAGTAGCTATTATGTGGGGGAGAAAAGTAAGTATAATTTCTTGAAGTTGGATATCGAGATCTCCACATATCACCTAGGCCTTGGCATCGAATCAGAGCTTTCAGCACACCCCTAGCTTTTTTTGAGTCTGAGCTGGAGCCCAGTGAGGTGTCTAGGCGAGGGTTAACAGTTAAATTGAAATCCCCTCCCAGGGTCAGAAAGCCTTCGGCCCTGGATGTCAGTAATTGATTTAGAGAATTGTAAAAATCCGCCTTTTGGGAGTTGGGACCATATATTGACACCAGAGTGTAAATCTCGCCCCCTATAGACAATTTCATTAGAAGGAAGCAGCCATTAGGATCCTCATAGGTTTCCTTTAATTCAAAAAGAAAATCTTTGTGGATCAGTATCCCCACTCCAGCATATTTTGAAGTAACCGATGCTGCAGCCCAGTATTGGTGTGGGTATTTAGGATTACGCATCAGACCTTGGTATCTTTTCCGTAAATGGGTCTCTTGTACCATTACAACATCAATATTCATTCTGTCCAGTTCCTTGAACAATAATTTTTTCTTACGTGGTGAATTGAGACCTTTCACGTTTAGGGAGAAGAATTTAAAGGTAGTCATTCTACAACTACAAACCTTCTCCTCCCGGCTGAAGGGCAACCGTTCCCCCCTTTAGCAGACCCCCCATCACATTAATAAGGGTACGCCCAACACCCAAGCTATATCTCGAGAATCCTATTCCCGTCCCCTCCCTTCCCCCCTCCCGCAACCCTTCCCTGTTTAACCTGGAGCACAATTTTAATGTGCCCGTATCCCATGGAGGAAGACAATTATCACTCCCCATACCCCCGACCTCTGGGGTTGCTCATCTATATATCAAAGTAACCAAACCAACAATGAATCAACATTAACCATAATGACTTCTGCTAGCCCTTCTATCCTTCAGACCTCTTTCCGTCTACTGCAAACTCCAACAATATGGTATGTTAAGTAAACAGTTTGTAAGGTAATATATCAGTCAAGCAGGAGCCTCTCCAGAGCTATCTTCAATCGCATTCCGTTGAAGTCGTCTTCGGCCCTTCGGGACCCTCTGCCAGCGTGGCTGTGGTACTCTCCGCGAGGCGAGACCCCCCCTCTCCTCAGAAACAGCCAAAGGAGGATCAACTGGTAAGCCCTCTGCTTTTAGAATCTCAGCAGCCTCTTGCACTGTCTTGACCCGATATGTGGAGCCTTGAATTGTGAAGGCCAGACCTCCGGGGTAAAGCCATCTGTATCTGATATTAGCTTCATTCAATTTCATAGTTACACAGCGGAATTCCTGTCTTTTCTTCAATGTGACAGATGACAAATCCGCAAATACAGCAATTTCATGCCCTTCCCAGTTCCAGGTCTTCTGCCGACGAGCAATAGAAAAAATTTTCTCTTTCTGTGAGAGAGTGGAAGCATGCTACGATATCTCTGTGTCTATTGGCTAGTTTGGGTCCCAAGGTCCGATGGGCCCTTTCCACTTTAATATCTCCAGCTGAAACGACGGCTGTGGCATCATCATGAACTACGAAAAAAGCAGAGATTTTCTCCACCACTGCAATGCAGTCCTGAAAATCCTCAGACTCTGGGATCCCCCCCGAATCCGAATATTACAGCGCTGACTACGGTTTTCAAGGTCCTCAAGTTTTTCAGACAAGGAGCAGTGGGACTGTTGAAGCTGCAATTGTTCTTGCCGCAGCGCATCCCATCCTTCGCCCTGCACGTCTAATCGGGTCTCTGCCTCTTCCACGCAGCGGCCCAACTCCGCGGTCTCTTCCTTCATTTCTGCCAGGAGCTCTGCGATCTCCGTTTTGTAAGATTTTAAATCTTGTCTCAGCTCCCCGAACCACCTTCTCATCTCCTTACGTATAGCCAATAAATCATCCACTGCAGATGGGTCATCGCTCTCCGCCTCCGAATCTGCGTGAGTGTCGGCTGCCGCCATCTTGGATTTCCCCGGGTCCGAATCGTCTTCACCACGGGTGTATGAGAATTTGCGCAGGTCAAGGGATTTTTTCCTCGAGGTCATCCCCCCCCCCCCCCCCCGCACTCTTAAGAACAGCACAGATATCGTCGGGTCAGCTGAGTGATGTGTTGGTCACATTTTATCTCGCTTTCAGCCCAGAGGCTCGGGAAGCAGATTGGGGAAGCTGCTTACATGAGGAGTGACGTCACTTCCTCCATCAAGCTGCTTACATGAGGAGTGACGTCACTTCCTCCATCTGCCTTCCTTCCACCTTTCTTAATCCATGGAATTCATCTGGACTGCACGTCTAGGATTGTATTTTTAAACAATGTCCATGCCTGTTGAACACTTTTAACCTTTGTAGCTGCACCTTTCAGTTTTTTTCTATTTTCCTCATTTTATCAGTTTCCCTTTTATTTATTTTATTTATTTATTTAACATTTTTATATACCGGCATTCGTAGGACACATCATGTCGGTTCACAATTAACTGAGAAAGGAAATTACATTGAACAAGGGGGGTTTAACTGGGAGAATTGGATAATAATTGGATAAAAGGAACAAGGTAAAAAGCGAAGAACGAGAGAAAAGAGAAAGCTTTTGAAAATTTAGTGTTAGAGCTGTAGATTTACTTATTGCCCCTTCCAGTTATTAGTTTAAATTTGATCATGTTATGATCACTGTTGCCAAGTGGCCCCACCACCGTTACCTCTCTCACCAAATCCTGCGTTCCACTAAGAATTAAATCTAAAATAGCTCCCTCTCTTGTTGGTTCCTGATCCAATTGCTCCATGAAGCAATCATTTATTACATCCAGGAACTTTATGTCTCTAGCAAGTCATGAAGTTACGTTTACCCAGTCAATATTTGGGTAATTGAAATCTCAAATTGTTACTGTGTGGTTAGCTCCAGCGCAGAAGCCTGATACAGAACACAGGTTTTGTTTGTTTACAGGTCCAAATGGTTCGGGTGCTCAGTGGATCGACTGGCAGATCATTAACCCCCTTCAGCCCTGCTCCCCCTCCCCCATATTGAGCAGGTTCTCATTCTCAGCCAAAAGACCAAGACAGGATCTTGCCAGGAACTTGTGACCCGGATTGGCCACTGTTGGAAACAGGATACTGGACTTGATGGACCCTTGGTCTGACCCAGTATGGCATGTTCTTATGTTCTAATGAACCATGCTCAGTTCATGGCTCTGACCTTTCACTTCATCTTAACCAAAAAGAAGCTGTGAAGCTAACACGTGCCCTACCTGCATGATCCATTGCACGTACAATACAAGCGAACATGTACGCAGTCTTGGCATCACCATTGATAACCATCTTTCCTTCAATAAATACATTAACAACACACTCAAAGCCTGTTATTTCAAACTGCACACCCTCAAAAAAATCAAACCCTAACTACACCTTAACGACTTTCGCACTATCCTACAAGCATTCATTCTATCCAAAATTGACTACTGTAATGCCCTTCTCCTAGGTTTACACAAAAGCACACTTCAACCACTCCAATTACTCCAAAATGCTGCTGCACGCATCCTCACTAACATGCACAAAAACGATCACATCACCCCGGTGTTAAAACAGGTTCATTGGTTACCTGTCGCAGAAAGAGTAACATACAAAACCCTCACTCTCATCCACAAAGCACTCCACAACCAAACCATGCACTGGTTCTCTGAGCACCTTACCTTCCACAGCTCAAACAGACCCATAAGGCAGCAACACAGAGCAACACTTCCCATCCCTTCCCCTAAGCAGTATAAACTCGGTTCCACTAGAGCCCGGGCATTATCTTTGGCGGGACCCGTCCTATGGAACAAGCTCCCCTCCCTCCTGCGTCAGGAACCTTGCCACAAAAAATTTAAGCAGAACCTGAAAACTTCCCTGTTGACACAAGCTTACTCATAACTGCCTTCCTCCCCTTTTAATACTATGTTATTCTTTCTTATATATTTGAATATTAAGTTATTCTAACTTATGACTTTCTTTCTTATTTAATCATATGTATTTAATCATTGCTTGATCCCTCACTTATTGTATATTGTTCAGTTCTAATTCTACAATACGCCCTAATTGATTCGCCCCTTCATATGTTATTTTCCCCCTACCTTGTTCAACATTATATGGATTGTTCATTGTTCTCTGTAAAGCTCGTTAGCTGCATTTTTTGTTTACTGTGAACCGATGAGATGTTCCCAACGTTCATCAGTATATAAAAGCTTCTAAATAAATAAATAAGTATAGTGCACATGTTTAGAGCAGGCAGCAGCTGCATTGCAAGCATGGATTTTAGAAGAGGGATGTTACAGGTAGCTTACAGAAGTGGCTGTTTAAATGTCCGTGTCTGTCATGAGAACTGGCAGGGATGTACTCTTGGGGGCTCTGAACCTGTGCATTCCTGCTGTTTGCCCACCCCCACCTTGACCATGCTCTCAGCTTGTTCTGCTTTGCTGCCTCTCAGTCTGAGACTAACCCTGAAGGCCTGGCTCTATCCTGGCCTGCCGGGATAAGTAGGTCGTAGCTATACCAGCCAGTGAGCTGGATAGAAGTTATCACTCAATGATCCTTTCTAGCTCCTGGTGTGTGATAGAAGCACCAGGCCCCTTTTCTCTGTCTCTGATCTGCTCTGGATTTGCCACATGCACAGCAGCAGGTAAAAAGCAGGGTTAGTGAGAGGGGGTAGCTTCATGTGTATACAGTGCCAAGCCTCAGGGCATGCTGGTAGGAGTCATAATGAGAAAAGTTCTTATAAATTAGGAAGAATAACGATTTCCCTCGTTAAATTGGCCTGTCTGAAAATGACCCTCCTCTACCCAGCTAAAAATTCACAAGAGCTTCATAGTGCATAGACTGGGTTCGAAGCAGGCAAACCTGGGAGAGTACTTAGGTCAGGGGAATGGAAATGGAATCGAACCGTGTCTGACAGAAGCTTGCACTACCATAGCCTGTGCTGTACCCTGTTCTGTGCTGCAGCACAGAGTGTGTGTGTGAGAAGCTTGCACTGCTGCTGCCTACGCTGTCCCTGTTTTGTGCTGGGGCACAGTACAGTGTGTGTGTGTGTGTGTGAGTATGTGTTTGTGTCTGTGTGTGTTAGAAGCTTGCACTGCTGCTGCCTGTGCTGTCCCTGTTCTGTGTTGGGGCACAGTATGTGTGTGTGTGTGTGTGTGTGTGTGTGTGTGTGTGAGAAGCTTGCACTGCTGCTGCCTGTGCTGTCCCAGTTCTGTGCTGGGGCGATGTGTGTGTGACTGTGTGTGTGAGAAGCTTGCACTGTTGAATATAAGATATGCCATACTGGGTCAGACCAAGGGTCCAATAATCCCAATATCCTGTTTCCAAAAGTGGCCAAACCAAGTCGCAAGTACCCAAACAAATAGAGCCCAAGCTACTATTCCTTATTGATTAATAGCAGTTTATGGATTTTTCCTCTAGGAACTTATCCAAACATTTTTAAAACCCAGCTACACTAACTTCCTTAACCACATCCTCTGGTAATGAATTCCAGAGCTTAATCTGGTAATGAATTCCAGAGCTTAATTGTGTGTTGAGAGAAAAAGAATTGTCTCCGATTTGTTTTAAATGTGGTACTTGCTAACTTCATGGAGTACCTCCTAGTCCTTTTATTATCTGAGAGAGTAAATAGCCCATTTACATTAACTTGTTCAAGTCCTTTAATGATTTTGTAGACCCCTTTCATATCCTACCTCAGCTGTTTCTTCTCCAAGCTAAATAGCCCTAACCTCTTTAGCCTTTCCTTATAGGGCAGCCGTTCCATGCCCTGTATCATTTTGGTTGCCCTTACATGTATATCTTTTTTGAGATGCCAATATTCAAGGTGCGGTCTCACCATGGAGCGATACAGAGGCATTATGACATTTTCCGTTTTATTCACTATTCCCTTCCTAATAATTTCTAACATTTTGTTTGCTTTTTTGACTGCTGCAGCACACTGAGCCGACGATTTCAATGTATTATCCACTATGATGCCTAGATCTCTTTCCTGGATGGTAACTCTTAAGATAGAACCTAACATCGTGTAACTACAGCAAGGGTTATTTTTCCCTATAAGCATCACCTTGCATTTGTCCACGTTAAATTTCATCTGCCATTTGGATGCCCAATCATCCAGTCTTGCAAGGTCCTCCTGTAATGTATCACAATCCGCTTGTGATTTAACTACTCTGAATAATTTTGTATCATCCGCAAATTTGATAACCTCACTCGTCGTATTCCTTTCCAGATCATTTATATATATATTGAAAAGCACTGGTTCAAGTACAGATCCCTGAGGCACTCCACTGTTTACCTTTTTCCACTGTGAAAATTGCCCATTTAATCCTACTCTCTGTTTCCTGTCTTTTAACCAGTTTGTAATCCATGAAAGGACATTGCCTCCTATCCCATGACTTTTTAGTTTTCTTAGAAGCCTCTCATGAGGGGCTTTATCGAACGCCTTCTGAAAATCCAAATACACTACATCTACCAGTTCACCTTTATCCACATGTTTATTAACCCCTTCAAAAAAATGTAGGACATTTGTGAGGCAAGACTTGCCCTGGGTAAAGCCATGCTGGCTGTGTCCCATCAAACCATGTCTTTCTATATGTTCTGTGATTTTGATGTTTAGAACACTTTCCACTATTTTTCCTGGCACTGAAGTCAGGCTAACTGGTCTGTAGTTTCCTGGATCACCCCTGGAGCCCTTTTGAAATATTGGGGTTACATTGGCCATCCTCCAATCTTCAGGTACATCAGATGATTTTAATGATAGGTTACAAATTTTTACTGGGTCTGAAATTTCATTTTTTAGTTTTTTTAGAACTCTGGGGTGTATACCATCCGGTCCAGGTGATTTACTACTCTTCAGTTTATCTATCAGGTCTACCACATCTTCTAGGTTCACCGTGATTTGGTTCAGTTCATCTGAATCATTACCCATAAAAACCTTCTCCAGAAAGAATATCTCCCCAACATCATCTTCAGAAAACAGTGAAGCAAAGAAATCGATTATTGAAGAGAATGTTGGGGAGATACATTTTCCGTCCCTGTTCTGTACTGGGGCACAGTGTGTGTGTGTGTATCTGTCTGTATCTGTTTGTGTCTGTGTGTGTGTGTGAAGCTTGCACTGCTGCTGCCTGTGCCTTTTCTGTTCTTTGGTGGCTGTGTGTGTGTGTGTGGCTTGGGGCTGTGTGTATGAGAAGCTTGCACTGCTGATGTATGTTCTGTACCTGTTGTGTGTGTATGTATCTGTATGAGTGTGCTTGCATGTATTAGAAGCTTGCACTGCTCCTGCACAAGTTGCACCTGTTCTGTGGTGGGGCAGTGTGTGTCTATGAGAAGCTTGCACTGCTGTTGCGTGTACTGTACCTGTTCTGTGGTATGTGTGTGTGTGTATCTCTGTGTATGAGAAGCTTGTAGTGCTGCTTTATGTGCTGTACAAGTTTTGTGGTGTGTGTGTGTGTGTGTGTGTGTATTAGAAGTTTGTACTGCTCCTGTCTGTGCTGTATCTGTTGTGTGTGTGTGTGTGTGTGTGCATGTATTTGAAGCTTGTACTGCTGCTGCTTGTGTTGTACCTGTTCTGTGGTGAGGTTGTGTATGTGTGAGCACATGTGTGCCTGTGAGAAGCTTGCACTGCTGTTGTCTATGCTGTTCCTGTTCTGTGGATGGAAGATTTGTGTTTTCTGTGCTTTATTCTGTCCCGTCTGCTGCAGTGCTAACTTTCCTGGTAGTCTTGAGAGGGCATGAGAAGTGATCCTGAGACTGTGCACTGCTGGAGGAGCTGGGCGCTGGCTGAAACTCTGCTGCTGACTCGTGTTCCTGCACCTGTGCTGCTGTTGTGCACAGGAAGGGATGTTAAGTGCATCTTATTACACAGAGGGAGGAGAGATTACAGTGCTGTAAATTACAGTTGAGCATCTCCCTTCCCTCCCATTGCCACCCCTCTCCATTTCCCTGTTTCTGGTCAGCCTGGCAGTGTGCTTTGCGGAGAGGTTTAGCATCCTGGCTGGGGTTATTTTGGAATGAGCCCGCTCCAGCAAAAACAGAAGGGTCCATGTGCGCACAAGAGAAAGAGTCTGTGCACACTAAACATCCCGAGTACGCGCATTCTTTTGGCGGGGGGAGATTTACGTATTATAAAACCTGCGTAGATGGCTGTGCACAAATTCTAACATACCTGATCAACTCTGCGCGGACCCTTACACAGTATGTGATGTGCTTGAACATTGGGCGCCCTCCTTTTCAAACGTAAAGTCAATCCTAGCTCCACCCCTCCCCCCGAACAAGGAGTGTGTGACGTTGGGATGCCCCCGCACAATTTGCACGGATTTAGTTGTGTTGCAAGCGTCCTCTATAATCTGGCTTCTTGCGGTTTTGTGTGTTCTGCTGTATTTTTTGTAATCCGCGTGGGCTTGGTCGCTGCACAGAAAAGTGGAATAAACATTCTGAAAACATCTCCGCCTTAAGCTGTACACCTGCCTGCAGATGCCGCGCCGTGCGGCCTTTCTTTAACCCCTGCAGAATCCTTAGCACCATGCACAAGACGTAGGGACGGGGATTTGCTAGGTATCCTTGTAAAGCTCTGCCCGCCTTGCAAATTCTCAGATTCCTATGTTCCGCAGGCTTAGAAAGTTACTCACTTTTAGGAGCGGCGTGACTTTCTGCCTGTGGATTTACACACAATGGAAAAGCACACGCGTGAACGCTTTCTCCCCTCCCTGGGACGCTGACTTGTAGCGCAGGAGAAGTCCTTGCCCAAAGTGTGCTTGGTGTGCACACTTTGGGCAAGGACTGCTATTAATTAAGTTTATTTTATTTATTTATTTGTGTTTTTTCTATACCGGCATTCACGGTTGGTCGTATCATGTCGGTTTACATAGAACAAGGGGTGAGCAATACATTATTACGTACAGAACTATAACCTGAGAGTATACATTACAAATTATAACAAGTGCACAGAAAAAGAAGTTACAATAAAACAGGGATGATTCTAACTGGGAGTAGAGGAAGAAGATGATAGATGTTTAACATAAGTGGTAGAACATTGCAGTAACTTGAGTTGTCTGGATCAGTTTGATGGAGGATAATCAGTAAGGTTCAGTTTGATGGAAGAGAATCAGTAAGTTGACTTAGAGAATAGCCACTGCCATTAGCAATGGTAACATGGAATAGACTTAGTGTTTGGGTAATTGCCAGGTTCTTATGGCCTGGATTGGCCTCTGTTGGAAATAGGATGCTGGGCTTGATGGACCCTTGGTCTGACCCAGTATGGCATGTTCTTATGTTCTTATGCATGTTTACACGCGCAGTCCCCCCCAGACGGATCGCACGTGCCCCAGACCTGGGCAGAGCCGGGCAGCGTGGAGCACACGTTCAGCCGCCGAGCACCAGCTTCCCGCACCGGCACCACGCGAGTCCCCGCTGTTAATGCGTTTCCACCGGCCGAGCCTGCATTTCAGCCTGATCTGCAAGCGTTATTTGAAAGTCTCTGCTGAACCAGAACCGAGCCACAAATAGAAATCCAGGGTACTGGTTCGGAATAAGGGTGCAACTAAAAAAATTAAAGTAATATTTGAAGGGCTGAGCAGGTGCAAGCAGTACCCGGGAGGGTTTCCGTTTTGGGGTGATCAGCAGCAGCCGCACGTGGAGCGTGTAAAGTTTATTTTATAGGTCGTGCGGCGCCAGTTTATAAAATACTGAGACTCTCCATCCGGCCGGGATGCCAGCATGGGCCCGGTCTCTTTAATGCAGGCACCTATTTTATAAAAGAACGCAAATCTCTTCTCCGTGGGGAGTAATGGTGTCCCGTGTGTGTGCGGGGAGGCGGGTTCCCCGCTTAGGGAAACGCTTATGTGCGCGTCAATTTGGAATCATTGCCCCCCAAAAAACCTGCAGACAAAAGGTCAGTGCGATTGCAGTTCTGCCGCACTCAGGTAGCGGGTGGAAGTCACGAGTCCACTGCTTGCAAAATACTTGCGTGGATGCCTCTGAGCCCCCACCCTGCAACAGCCCCAGACCACCCTCTCTTATGCTCGCATAATGGTAAACGGGGCGTATTTCTGAGCTTCTGAAAACAAATCTACCAAGCGCAACCTCCACACTGCTCTCTGTAAACTGACACCTACCTGAGCATTTCAAATTGATTTGTTTTTTCATGCATGCTTCCGGTCCCTTATAACTGACACTTACCTGTACGTTGGTAAACAATTCACATGCTATGAACATATGTAAAACACAAGAACCCCAAAGATTTAATTATTCAGTGCACATGATAATGAAAAACCACATTCAAATGTTTTTCAAAGAACATTCTAATCATCATTTATTATCAAGCAAGCAGAGACAATACCCACAAATTATATACAATAATCCATAAGAGCAACCTTATACATTTCAATATATCAGGTATCAAACACAATATAAAGAATGCCCAGCAGCTTTACTAAATAACCTGGAGCAGATTTGTTCTACTCTGCCCCACTTTCTAAATGATCATTACAGTCTGCCTTACAATTAAATGTTCTCATGTGAAGAGGAACCAAAATGGTGGGTTCATTTGTGTTATACCGGTTACTGAACATTTATTGACCTGAACCAGGAGAAAACCAGAACAACTTCAGTTGCAGCTGAACTGGAACCAAACAAAAAGTGTAGTGCTTTGACTCTCTGGTTCCCACACTGGTATACATGTGCTCTTCCACTGGTAACATGTGCCTGTACTGGTAACATGTTCCCACACTGGTGTACACGTGCTCTTGCACTGGTAACGTGCCTATATTGTTAACGTGTTCCCACACTGGTATACACATGCTCTTGCACTGGTAACATGTGCCTGTACTATTAACATGTGTTCCCTCACTGGTATACACGTGATCTTGCACTGGTAACATGTGCCTGTACTGGTAACGCGTTCCCACAATGATATACATGTGCTCTTGCACTGGTAACATGTGCCTGTATTGGTAACATGTTCCCACACTGGTATACACATGCTCTTGCACTGGTAACATGTGCCTGTACTGGTAACGTGTTCCCACACTGGTATACGCTTGCTCTTGCACTTGTAGTATGTGCCTATACTAGTATTATGTGTTCCCACACTGGTGAACACGTGCTCTTGCACTGGTAAAGTGAGCCTGTACTGGTAACATGTTCCCACAGTGGTATACACGTGCTCTTGCACTGGTAACATGTGCTTGTACTAGTAATGGGTTCCCACACTGGTGTATACGTGCTCTTGCACTGGTAAAGTGAGCCTGTACTGGTAACGTGTTCCCACACTGGTATACACGTGCTCTTGCACTGGTAACGTGTGCCTGTACTAGTAACATGTGTTCCCACACTGGTATACACGTGCTCTTGCACTGGTAAAGTGAGCCTGTACTGGTAACATGTGTTCCCACACTGGTATACACGTGCTCTTGCACTGGTAAAGTGAGCCTGTACTGGTAACATGTGTTCCCACACTGGTATACACGTGCTCTTGCACTGGTAAAGTGAGCCTGTACTGGTAACATGTGTTCCCACACTGGTATACACGTGCTCTTGCACTGGTAAAGTGAGCCTGTACTGGTAACATGTGTTCCCACACTGGTATACACGTGCTCTTGCACTGGTAACATGTGCCTGTACTGGTAACATGTGTTCCCACACTGGTATACACGTGCTCTTGCACTGGTAAAGTGAGCCTGTACTGGTAACATGTGTTCCCACACTGGTATACACGTGCTCTTGCACTGGTAAAGTGAGCCTGTACTGGTAACATGTGTTCCCACACTGGTGTATACGTGCTCTTGCACTGGTAAAGTGAGCCTGTACTAGTAACATGTGTTCCCACACTGGTATACACGTGCTCTTGCACTGGTAACGTGTGCCTGTACTAGTAACATGTGTTCCCACACTGGTATACACGTGCTCTTGCACTGGTAAAGTGAGCCTGTACTGGTAACATGTGTTCCCACACTGGTATACACGTGCTCTTGCACTGGTAAAGTGAGCCTGTACTGGTAACATGTGTTCCCACACTGGTATACATGTGCTCTTGCACTGGTAAAGTGAGCCTGTACTGGTAACATGTGTTCCCACACTGGTATACACATGCTCTTGCACTGGTAAAGTGGGCCTGTACTGGTAACATGTGTTCCCACACTGGTATACATGTGCTCTTGCACTGGTAAAGTGAGCCTGTACTGGTAACATGTGTTCCCACACTGGTATACACGTGCTCTTGCACTGGTAACATGTGCCTGTACTGGTAACATGTGTTCCCACACTGGTATACACGTGCTCTTGCACTGGTAAAGTGAGCCTGTACTGGTAACATGTGTTCCCACACTGGTATACACGTGCTCTTGCACTGGTAACATGTGCCTGTACTACTAACATGTGTTCCCACACTGGTATACACGTGCTCTTGCACTGGTAAAGTGAGCCTGTACTGGTAACGTGTTCCCACACTGGTATACACGTGCTCTTGCACTGGTAACATGTGCCTGTACTGGTAACATGTGTTCCCACACTGGTATACACGTGCTCTTGCACTGGTAAAGTGAGCCTGTACTGGTAACATGTGTTCCCACACTGGTATACACGTGCTCTTGCACTGGTAACATGTGCCTGTACTACTAACATGTGTTCCCACACTGGTATACACGTGCTCTTGCACTGGTAAAGTGAGCCTGTACTGGTAACATGTGTTCCCACACTGGTATACATGTGCTCTTGCACTGGTAACATGTGCCTGTACTACTAACATGTGTTCCCAGACTGGTATACATGTGCTCCTGCACTGGTAACGAGCTCCCATGCTCATAGCATGTGTTCTCACAGTCTCCATACTTGAGAGTCTCCTTACACAGCTTAGGGCTTTTCAGAAATAGCCTTATTCTTCTCTCTTTGGCTCCTATGTGCTAAGCTTTTTTTTCCCCCATAGACACAAATGAGAGAAAATCTTAAGTAGGTTTATCTGCTTGAATAGACAATTAAACAGAAAATCAGCTTTCTCGCCCTTCAGATTATTTATTTATTTATTTATTTATAACTTTTATATACCGGCATTCGTAAAAAACATCAAGTCGGTTTACAGACAACTGAGAAAGGAAATTACAATGATAGGTGGAGGAAGGATAGATAGTTAAAAGGTAAATTAACTTTACTGTAGAGCCAGCTATCTGCTGGTGAATTTTCCTGTCCTTCTGTGTCAGAATCTTCCTGGGGTTTTTTTGTCCTCCTGCGCTCTGCTCTTGTACTCGGCCCTGATCCGGGGGAGCTGCTGCCGCTTGCACAGTGAAGCACTGCAAGAGCTTCCAAATATTGGTGAAGAATGCAGCTGGCCGAACCCTGGGGGTGGCTGTAATCTTCAGCGGCCCACTCCTCTCACGTTTGTCACAGGTATCATTGCTGCAGGTTTTTCCCTGAAATGTGAGAGCAAGAAATGGAATAGGAATTCTTCCCTGTGATACTGTCCTCTTTCTTTTATGTAACTGGGAATGTTTACTGAGGAAATGAGAACCCTCCAGTATAAACCGACCCCAACGCAGGCCCCCGATATACTAAGCTGCCAGGGTACTTGTGGAAATGAGCCGGCACAGCGGGAACTTGTTTTCATGGGGCTGGCTCCTTTAAATAATCTACAAACTGCAATAATGACATTTCTTTTGCAAAAAACCCACAAAATTGCAGACATTTTCACAAAGCTTAAATACATCTGTAAAGTTTCACACAGAATTATGCTTTTGCACCTACAGCATTCCTAATGAGCTCGTTTACAGGATTTTGGAACTCTAGGCAATTTTGCACACAGTTTGCAGCCGCATTGTGAATGCAAGATTTCATGCATTAAAATAGAAATTTGCAAATGTGATTATACATGCTATTTGCTGTTTTAATGCACGAAATCGCAATTGTGAAGCCATTGGTAACTTCATTCAAAGGAACATAGTAAATGATTGCAGATAAGCAAAATGGTCTATTCTTACTGTCCAACAAGGAGTTTAGTTATCCTCATTACTTCTGTTAAGGGCAGTAACTGCCGCTCCGTGCAGGTTACCCCATGCCTTCTGTTAAGGGTAGTAACTGCCACTCCGTGCAAGTTACCCCCATGTCTTCTGTTAGGGGTAGTAACTGCTGCTCTGTGCAAGTTACTCTCATGCTTTCTGCCAAGGGCAGTAACTGCTGCTCTGTGGATGTTACTCTCATGCAGAAATGTTACCACAGGTTGCCCCAGTGCTTTTTCCATCCTCCTGGCACTAGAAATTAGCTATGTTTCTCCTATGGCTTCTTGAATTCTGTTGCTCTTTTTGACTCTACCACTTCATCCTAAAGCGCATCCCAGGCAACCTCCACTCTTTCCTTGAAAAAATATTTAAGAACATGTAAGATACGCCATGCTGCGTCAGACCAAGCTCCATTGAGCCCAGCATCCTGTCTCCAACAATGGCTAATCCAGATCACAATTATCTGGCAGATCTGTTTTGAGATGGGGGAACTAGAACTACAAATGATAGTAAAAGTGTGGTTCTGCCATGGATCAATACAGAGCAATATTATATTTTACGCATTATTCTCCATTTCTTTCCAAATCATTGCTAACATTCTGTTTGCTTTTTTTTTTTTATCGCCACTACACACTGAGCTGAGGATTTCAGCATCCACAATAACACCAAGATCCTTTTCCTGAGTGCAGCCTCCTTATATATTTATTTATTTATTTATTTAAGTGAGTTTATATACTGCGGCAGGTTTAGAAACATCACCTCGGTTCACATTGAAATATAATGTAGCAACAGGCTTTACATATAACACAAGAATATAATAACTGGAAACAAGTACATAAAACACGTGAAAATAGTCACATAAGATAACATAATAAGATAAGTATCAATGAGCAAGGAACAGTATAAGTATAAGAATCGAAGAGCAATATGTATATGAACATATATAATCATAATGAGAACATAATTACAGAAGAGCATTAATATGTATGAGCGTAAGTGTAGTTGTGCGTACGTAGAGAATTATTAGGTGTAAGTGAAGAAATGTGCAGCGGAAGAAGTGTAAGGAAATGGATTATGCAAGGCAGTGATTAAGTGGAAAAAGGGAAAGTGCCAGAGGATGGGTAAGGTAGGGAAATGATCAAGTGTATGCCTTCTTGCAAAGCCAGGTCTTGAGATTTTGCTTGAATTTCCTGTGGCATGATTCCTGTCAGAGGCTTTGGGGGCATTTTATTCCTTTGGGCTATTCCTGCAATGGTGAGAGAGCGTTCTCTTATTGATATAAGTTTGTATGTTTTGGGTGATGGTGTAACAAGTTTCGCCTAATGCTGCGTTCTGGTAGGTCTATTGGGGTTGCAGAAGATAAATTGATCAGAGAACCATTGCATATTGTGATTGTGTATGGACTTGTGTATAAGTGTAAGGGTTTTATATATAATCCGGTATGATGTTGGAAGCCAGTGTAGGAACTGGAGAACCGGTGTTATATGTTTGTGACGATGGGTGTTGGTGAGTAATCGTGCAGCGGCCTTTTGTAGCATCTGCATAGGTTGTATTGAATGTTTTGGGAGGCCTAGAAGGATCGCATTACAGTAGTCAAGTCTGGACAGGATAGTGGCTTGGAGCACTGTGCGAAAGTCATAGGGGTGTCGGAGAACCAAATATTGTGGACCTGTAGTTGGGATTATTTTTCCCTATGTGCATCACTTTGCACTGGACCACATATCTCGTCTGCCACTAATCTCGCAAGGTCCTTCTGCAGTTCCTCACAATCTGCTCATGTTTTTAACAACTTTGAATAGTTTGTCATTTGCACATGTAATTTTCTTGCTCTTTGCTCCTTTTCCAATTATTTTAGTCCTGGGGGAATCCTGCGCAAAAAAGTTAAAAATTCTGCGCACAAAAACTTAAAATTCTTCAAACTTTATATTGGTCAAAATAACACATGACAGTCTTTAAGTAATCACATTTTAAATTAATACAGAATAAAGTTATTACTTAGAGATGCAGAATTTTAAATATTTTGAGCAGAATTTCCCTAGAAATTCACTGTAAGAGTGTCCCTTCCACTCGCTCTCCCTACTCCCCTGGCCACTTTGCCCTCTCAGGCCCCAACTCCTCGACCTGCCAATATCTCTCCCCTCCACCTCTAGGCTCAATCCTTTCCACTCTATAGCCAGTCCCAGAGTTTGACCCCGTTCTCAGTACTGCCCCTCACACAGGCTCCCTCTGTCCCTCCCTCTCTCACACACATGCTCCCTCTCTCTAGTGCACATACACACACCCTCATACAGGCTCCCTCATTCTCTCTCACATACACATCCCCTCATACAGGCTCCCTCATTCTCTCTCACATACACATCCCCTCATACAAGGCCCTCTCTCTTTCATACACACCCACACAAGCTCCCTTTCTCTCTCACACATGCATCCTCACACAGGCTACCTATGTCTCTCTCTTATTCACTTCATCACACAAGCTCTGTCTCGCATATTCACAATCCCTTCACACAGGCTAGCACCCTCACATGCACACGATCACTTTTTCATACACACCAGCTCCCAGTCTCTCACACACATACACACTCCTTCACAATCTCCTCATATAGGCTCCCTCTCTCTGGCACCCACACTCAAGCACCCCCCTGCCCCGCTCTCTCACTTCCCATGCTCTCTCTCACACCCTCCTGCTCACTCCCCTGCTCTCTCTCACCCTCCACTCCCCTCCCCTCTCTCACATCCCTCTCCCTGTTCTCACCCTCCCCCCCCACACTCCTCTCCCTGCTCTCTCACCCTCCCCTCTCTCACACCCCCTCCCCCACACCCCTCTCTTCCCCCCTCCTCTCTCACACCCCTCCCCTTTCTCACACCCCTCTCCCTCTCCTCTCACACACACACATTCGCCCTCACTAGGGCCTTCATCCTCGCGCGCTCCATTCACAGCATGCCAGGGTCTGCTCTGCCATTTTCTGCACAGAATTTGGCAATTCTGCGTGGGGGAGGGGGTGAATTCTGCACAAATTCTGTGCTCTGCAGTAGCGCAGAATTCCCCCAGGACAATTATTTATGAATATTTGAATAGCACGCACAGACCCCTTTGGCACTCCATTAATGACCGTTCTCCATTTGAAAACTGACCCTTTAGCCCTACCCTGTTTCCAGTCTTCTAACCGATTATCTATCCACAATAGGACACTGCTTCCAATTTTATGAATTTCTTGAGGAGTCTTTCATGAGGAATTTTGTCAAAAGCCTTCTGAAAATCCAAACACATTACATCAATTGGCTCACCCTTATGCACATGTTTAGTAACCCCTTCAAATAATCTAATAGCTTGGTAAGGTGAGACTTCCCTTTGCTAAATCCACATTGACTCTTCCATTGAATCATTTCTATCCATATGGCCAGTAAGTTTGTTTTTTAAAGCTTCTCCCATTTTGTCAGCACCAGTGGGAGGCTCATTAGTTCCTGAGTTTACCCCCTGGTTCTCCAGTTTCCTTTGGTTTGTTTCTTGTGCATTATTAATACCTTTCAGGTTTTAATATGCTGGGTTCTGTATCAGGAGTCACCATGCAGAAAAAGGAGCTTGGAGTCCTTGTGGACAATACATGGAAATCCTCAGCTCAGTTCACAGTAGCAGTCAAAAAAGGAAATTGAATGTTAGGAATGGTCTGAAAAGGAATGGAGAATACAACAGAAAATATCATATACTGCCTCTGTATCAAGCTTGCTATGCCCACACCTTGAGTATTGTGTGCATTTCTGGTCCCCCTTCCCATCTCATGAAAGCAGAGCAGAACTTGAAAAGGTGCTGAGGATAAAGGGGAAGGAAGATCTCTTCTATGATGAGAGGCTACGCAGGCTCAGCCTCTTCAGCTTGGAAGAAGGATGGCTGAGAGGGGACATGAGAGAAGCCTATAATATCATGAGAGAGGAGGAACGGGTAAATGACAGTCATTTACTCTAAAGAAAATACTAAAACAAGGGGGCACTCCTTAAAACTAGTAACCGGCAGATTTAAAACAATTCATAGGAAGTACTTTTTCACTCAGCTGTGGAATCTGTTGCCAGAGGCCACGATGAGCATAGCAGGAAAAGTCCATTACACATTATTAATCAGTGCTTATCCCTGTGGATGAGATACAAGAAAGAGATCAACTATTGGGGATCTGCCGGGTACTTATGACCTGGATTGGCCACTGTCAGACAAGATGCTGGGCTCGATGGAGCTTGGTCTGACGCAGCATGGCGTTTCCTATGTTCTTATTTAAACTTCTGTATCACATCCCCGTCTCACCTGTTTTCTAGGTCATACTTATTGAGGTCCTTCAGTCTTATCTCACAAGACTATTGGTACAAACCCACATCATTTTGGTTGCCTTTCTTGAAGCAACTCTATCCTTTCTGAAACCTTACCAGTATTCTGTACAGGGGCATTATCACCTCCAATTTTTGGGCTGTTTATGACTCAGCCCTAGCTACTGCCTGTCACATTTCTTCTCTACTTTGAGATCATCAGACACCATCGCCCCTGAGGTCTCTCTCTTGGTCCATGCACAGCAGTCTTTCACCCTCCGCATCACATGCCTCACCCCAGCTGCAGGACTCTGCACTTCTTGGCATTGAATCCCAGGCTGCCAAACCTTGGACCATTCCTCAAGCTTTCTTAGGTCATTTTTTATTCTGTCTGCTGCCTCAGAGAGATGAATCTGCATCAGCCTCATAGTCACAAGAGATATTTCAGTTGTAACATCAATCTTCCCTATTTTTATGATGCTTTTTTTCAAGTCATTCCCATCATTCTGCACCACTACCTCCAACAGAGTTGAAAATATTTCATACTTTTTTCTTCTATTTCCACTATTTTTGTTTGCAAAACTCCAGTTCTTCCTCCAACAGCTCTGCTGGATTCATGCAGCACATCCAAACTTTTCAAGTCTCTCCAACAACACATGTGTATCTTTGCAAGGGAGCACCTCAGCTTCTTTAAGTAGCTCTGTTGTAGAATGACCCTCTGGCCTAATTTGTTTGCTTGGACCATCTTCCTGGGCTGGGTAATGTCACCCACTGAGAAACCAGAACCTTCTCCATGACACTGCCTGTGGCAGTTGGGTAGTTTCTCAACCATCTAGTTTAAAAAATGCCATTTCAAGCAAACAAGAAAAAGCACTCTGAAATATAAATCAGTCACATACCTTGGATTTCTCTCAACTCCTAGCTGCCCTATGAAGTCATCTCCTCTCTCACCGTGCTTCAGAATTCACAGAGAGCTAAACCATTTCTGTTTGTATGTAAGACATAATTAAATTAGAAAGAACCATGAATAAACCTTTGCTTCAAACCATCAAACCATCTTCTTTGCGTACACGCTGTCACGTTTGTTTACCATAGGACGAGGGTTCCCAGTTGACTTCACTATTTACTGACGGGGCTGATCTAGTCTTGGTTTGGCTCCCCCTGCATGTAAAGACTTCTAGTTTTGATTTCCCTAGAAAAAGCAAGACTCCACGTTCATACATGCAATGGGGAAAAACTGTTGGAAGATGCAAGAGCAGAAGATTGTTCTCAGCAAGACATCAAGTGGTTAAGACTCTCTTCTAGCTGTAGAAAGACCCTGAAGTGGAAGGAGGAGGTGGGATTGGGATTGGGAAGGTTAACTAGCAACATGTTAATCTGTGCATATGTATGTAGCTTGTTACCTATGTACCTCCCTCATTTAAGATCACTTCCCAAATGTTATTTTGCTGAACCTTTTATTAGTTTTACCTTAGTCTTCAGTAATGTTATGAGATGGACGGGGCTTTGCCAGTCATTAATATTTGCTCCCAATTGATTTTTTCCAGCAATGGTCAGCGGGAGGGGTTTTTTATATTCCTCCCTTTGCCATAACCCCACCTTTTTCGGGGAAAGTCTTCGGTGGGATATAAAATCCCCTGGAGCATGCTCAGTGATTCAGAGGACTAGGAGTTGATGAAAAAGAGAGAAGTTAGAGATCTTCCCTGGATCTCCAATGAGTGGGAAGATGTCATTGGGTTACAGAAGTGGGAAATAGGAGTTTGACTGTTGGATCTTTTCTTCATCCCTGAGGGTCTTGATCAACAATTGAGTTTTGGGCTCTTAGAGAAGAGAGATTTTTTGGAAGCAGATTGATCCAGTCTGGTTGGAAGGGTGTCCCCTGGGATCCTGAAAGACTGCATCTAAGATCTTTTTGCCTGAGCTAACAACTACAGCAAGGGTGAGAAATTGTTGGGACTCTTGGCCAAGGAACTCAAGAGTCTAGAAGACTTGAGAGTTGGATAACAGTTTTAAGAGTTTTTGACCATTTGGACATTATTAATATTTTTTAGCTTGGGACTTTTTCCAGCTTCTGACCAGTGCTTCCTGGAACTTACTTCAGTTACCCTATCTTCAAGGGGAGGGATTCCTCAACATAGATCGTGGTGCAGGAGAAAGGAGGCTTGTAAGAAGATCTGGAATGGACACGGAAACAATGGTTTTCGTTACTTTCATATTTTTTATGCTATTTGAATTTTTTTCAATTTTGGCCTGGATACTCATTTTTAAAGTAATTATTATTTATTTATTTATTTAATCAATTTCTATTCTGCTGATCCACCAATCTCAGTGGATTACAATCAACATACACAAGATATGACCATATCAAAAACATCACCAAATACAAAACAGAGAATAAAACAAAACAATTAAACAGTATAGTTATTTATTTATTTAATTTATTTAAATTCTTTTAATATACCGATGCTCAAGACAAAGTCTTATCGTACCGGTTTACAGTATAACCAGGGGAAACTAATAACCAGAAGAAAGAAAGTTACAATGAACAGGGATTACAATACAGGACAATTGAAAGAGGAAGAATTAGTTTAACAAAGTTCTCCTAAGAGTAAAACGAAATAGTACACCATTGATTAGCATGGACAATTAACTGAGTGGTTCAAGCATAACAGTTCCTTTCAATAATAGTTGGGGAAATAATTTGTCATGGGAAGGCTTGAGAGAACAGCCAGGTTTTCAGTTTCTTTCTAAAGGAGAGCAGACATTGTTCCTGGTGAAGTTAAAGTAAAATGTTATTCTGAACACCACTGAAGACTCTGTTTGGTTATTTTTCCAGTGTCTCTGCTGTATGGATGGACATTGGTACTAATTTTTGGTTCCTTGCTCCTGTTTGGATCCACTCGCACATGGTGGGCATCATCCTTCTGGAGTGTGAGTTTGTGTACTTAAGAGCTACTGACTGCGGGGTCCAGAAAGATACTTTCCCCCCTTCAGACTTGAACTCTGGAAACCTGTAGGTAAACAGCACAAACAGGGGACTGGCTACAGTTAAAATTGCAAATGTAGCCCCTGTCCCACTGGCTACTAGAAATTTGGGTCACAGTCTGAATCGATGAAGCAAGTCAACACCCTATGCTTGGGTTATTTTCTGATGGGGTAGGGGTGAGGGAATTAGCAATCTTTCAGGGCCCTAGGCTTTGGAGGTCCTCTGGTCAAGTCCCAGTTCAGGAAAAATTCACACCACATACCGTGTTGTGGCCGTTCAAAGAATAATAAATCTTTTTATTAGTTAACGATGCATATGGAAAATCCAGATGATTGATACACTTGGCATAGTACAAGTCAAACAGAAATAAACACACAACCAGTCATATAGAGTCCACACCTTTACAATAAATACAAAACCTGTGCACACTCGGGTTTCTTCCTCTGCTACCTCCTAGCCTAGGTGTGGTTTGGAGATGGGACTCTCCCCTTCTTGGTCCTCCGTCAGTAGGAAATCTGGAAACTCTTCTGGAGAGAACTTCAGATGAGACAATCACTTTTGGCAGAATCTGAACAGCAGCATCACTCACTTGCCAGCCCTACTTCCTGACTCCAAACAGAAACTCTACCTCTCAAGGGCACCATAGGGACTCTCAGAATCAAGGAGTAAAGGTCCAACTCCTCTTTCAGCAACTTTAACTTTGAGTTCTTTTCAGTGCCGGGATCCCACTTGGACGCGAAGAAACTTCCAGTCCTGGGTTCCTGAGAGCTCCTCCCTTGAGCCTCAGGACACTCCTAGGACAGGTCGAGAGAGCGCATGGGGCAAATGGACTCATGGGTTTTACAAGACTCCTCCCACTGGAGAGTGGCAGAGAACGCTATGCACTCTCGCTCTTCTAGACCTCCTACATCCTGCATCTTATGAAGATGCCAGTGTATACTGTATATAACAGAGAGGTGACACCCCCACCAAAATATAAATATTCGAGAAACATATGCAGATATCACATATCAAAATACAGAAAATAAAATGGGTTAACAACATCATCAGTGAATCTATTTTGAGTTGCCCAAGAATAGTTTCTCTACAGGGATGCCTGTGTCTTGCAGAAGACAGAAGCTTGATTTGTTAAATACCCACAAAATACATCAAACAGCATGGAAATGCTCTTCTTGCAGCAGCTGCAAGGTAAGCGTTGAGTTAGACATCTGATGGCATTACCACCTGAAAGACATTTGAATGGAAAAGGAATGCTGAGAGTATCCACAGACTTACACTCCTCCTGGATAAGCGTCTGTATGGCCGCCTTCCACTCTGGATAGGGATAGGGAACGGTTGGGCATCTTTTCACATGTCACATTTCAGTGATTGTCCGGGTGATAATCTCCCCAGCTCTCCCTCCTTGTTCAGTAACATGCTTCATTGGATCCTCTGAATTAGAGATGCAGGTCCGTAAAAAACACCACAGACAGAACATTTCCACACATTATGCAAGGCCAGCGATCTAGAAGCCCTGCCCCAGTGGTGATAGCAGAAACCATCCCAGACTGAAGGACTGCCTGGAGGCAGCACTGGGCTTCTGGCACTTTAGAAGGGAAGGACTGTGCACTCCCACGCCCGTGTGCCCCTGCAGGGGTCTCTCTGAGCTATGATCCGAAGCCACCGCTGGTGGTGATGTCTGACGCTGGCCACACCACTAGAAGTCCACCTGGAGGCAGTGTGTCGCCACCAGCAGATCACTGAAGGGGCTTTGCTCCTTCAGTCATGATTTTGTACTACTATGGAGTGTCTTTCATATTTAATTATTTGGTTTTAGGGTGCTGTGGGATCAAATAGAATTTTTACTTACTAGTAGGAAGTGTATTGGTGTTATAGAGCCTGGTGCAGGGCTGGATTAAGGCAGTGGGGTGATTCCCTCCTGCTAAAATCCCCTTCCCCCTCCCTCCTCACCCCCATCAATGCATCTGAAGATGAAGTAAAAGAATGCAGGGCACTACTTTACCTATTCCCAAATCCGGGCCTGGCCAGGTGTACTATTTACAGCATTGCCTTTTGACAGGTAGGGTTCCTGCTGCTGAGTGCTGACAGTCAGTGCTGTTTTGGAGGGAGAGGTTTACTATGCTGTAATTGTAATGCTGTTCACTTCTGGCTTTCTCGGTGACAAACCCACACCCAGCACGTGTTACAATAGGCCTATGGCTTCCAAGTGTGTTTTTTGCCTTTTAGCAGGGTTTTCTGGTTGGCGTAAAACAATACAAACTGAAAGTCCCTTTTCATGTAAAATCTGTTATCATAAACGCACAGTTTTTAATTGTGCGTGGGGTGGGCTGGGAGGGCACCATCCCTGGGCAGTCCAGACTTAGTATCCATGTGGGGAACGCACAGTCCCTTTTGGCTGTCTTGGATTGAAGGCAAACCGCATACCTTAGTTTTGTGGGGGGGTTTATTGCAGTAATGATTCTCTCTTATGTATTTCTGATTTGATGATCTCTCCAATTACCCGATCAGATCATATTTTAATTAAGTTTAATGTGAGAGAGCACCCTTTTTGAATCAATGGTATTAAAGAATATTTTCTGATTATAAGTAGGAGAAACATCTGTCCTGAGGAATTTTTAATTAAGATTGCAGAGGAGACCTTTGGAAATTTGGACCTCCCACCGGATCTTATTAACTGCTGCAATAGTACGCTAGCTAGCGTTTTTAACCAGATAAGAGCCAGAGAAAATGTGTTATATGAGGCAGTCAGAACCATCCCCTTAGTATTTATTTATTTATTTGAAATCTTTTCTGTACCGTTATATACCATCGCAACGGTTTACATGTAGGCACATAAATTCATGTAGGTGGATGCGTACTATAGTACATTCTAACAGGTGCCACAAAAGGTTCAGTTACAATAAATCGTTAAAGACAATCAATTGTTTAGTGAAGTAGGTCATGACCAGGTGTACCTGTAAGGTACTGTTCACAGGTAAAATTCATATTCATAGTGTTTACAATTACGTTTAGTCTGAGATATAGAGTTCATAGACTATTATAATGCACAATCTTAGAATAGTGCTGTGCGCTGGTGCTCTTCTGCCTATTCCTGAATATTTTCTATTCTCCGGTCTCTTTATAAAATGCTTGTTTAAAAAGCCATGTTTTAAAACTTTTCTTAAAGGTTTTGAGATCTCTTTGCAGTCTGATCTCTAGAGGCATTGTGTTCCAAAGTGAGGGGCCTGCTAAAGATAAGGCCCTTTCTCTCACTTGGGTTAGTCATAAGAACATAAGAACATAAGAAAATGCCATACTGGGTCAGACCAAGAGTCCATCAAGCCCAGCATCCTGTTTCCAACAGTGGCCAATCCAGGCCATAAGAACCTGGCAAGTACCCAAAAACTAAGTCTATTCCATGTAACCATTGCTAATGGCAGTGGCTATTCTCTAAGTGAACTTAATAGCAGGTAATGGACTTCTCCTCCATGAACTTATCCAATCCTTTTTTAAACACAGCTATACTAACTGCACGAACCACATTCTCTGGCAACAAATTCCAGAGTTTAATTGTGCGTTGAGTAAAAAAGAACTTTCTCCGATTAGTTTTAAATGTGCCCCATGCTAACTTCATGGAGTGTCCCCTAGTCTTTCTACTATCCGAAAGAGTAAATAACCGATTCACATCTACCCGTTCTAGACCTCTCATGATTTTAAACACCTCTATCATATCCCCCCTCAGTCGTCTCTTCTCCAAGCTGAAAAGTCCTAACCTCTTTAGTCTTTCCTCATAGGGGAGTTGTTCCATTCCCCTTATCATTTTGGTAGCCCTTCTCTGTACCTTCTCCATCGCAATTATATCTTTTTTGAGATGCGGCGACCAGAATTGTACACAGTATTCAAGGTGCGGTCTCACCATGGAGCGATACAGAGGCATTATGACATTTTCCGTTTTATTCATCATTCCTTTTCTAATAATTCCCAACATTCTGTTTGCTTTTTTGACTGCCGCAGCACACTGAACCGACGATTTCAATGTGTTATCCACTATGACACCTAGATCTCTTTCTTGGGTTGTAGCACCTAATATGGAACCCAACATTGTGTAATTATAGCATGGGTTATTTTTCCCTATATGCATCACCTTGCACTTATCCACATTAAATTTCATCTGCCATTTGGATGCCCAATTTTCCAGTCTCACAAGGTCTTCCTGCAATTTATCACAATCTGCTTGTGATTTAACTACTCTGAACAATTTTGTGTCATCTGCAAATTTGATTATCTCACTCGTCGTATTTCTTTCCAGATCATTTATAAATATATTGAACAGTAAGGGTCCCAATACAGATCCCTGTCTTTACTGAGGGAATGGTTAAGAGAGCTTTATTTGCTGATCGAAGGTTTCTGTGTGGGACGTGCACTCGCAATGCTGTGTTTAGCCAGTCCAATTTTTCATCATGTATTAGTTTATGTATGGTACATAGGGCTTTGTATTTAATTCTGTGTTCAATGGGTAGCCAATGGTATGGAGAAAAGCTGAGAGCATTGAAACAGGAAGATCTCACTCTGAGGTAGCAATAATAATAATATCTATTGGGGTCCATTTCCAGCCGCTGTCTGGCTTGGCTAGTTAACTGGATGAACATATCTGGCTAACTGGCAGGGTAAATCCAGCAGTCGCCATCTTAGAATTAGCCGGCTATGCCTAACTGGCTAACTTTAGAACTGGACTACTAGAGTTAACGATTTACTACAAAATAACTATTGTAACAAAACTGAACGTTTTCATCAGTGCATGGAAGGCACTTGAGGCAGAATGCCAGGTTAGGCCTCAAAAGACTGATGGAAGACCCTGAAATGGGTGTAGCCCTGTATTTCTCAGAGAGCTGCTTCCCAGAATGATCTGTTTCGGGTGTCTTTTCTTTTAATAACGGCATTGCCCAGGGAATATCTGCGTGAAGATCTTGGTGGTCTGAATGGCGCATAAACTGACAGGTCCTTCACCTTGGAGGTTGATATTCAGTGCCGCTTAGCCTGATGGGTTTGGACTTATCCAACTAAGTGGTGCCATTTCAATATCCGACCACATTCAATGGCCGGAGAAGTATTTATCTGGCTAAATAGTTAGCTGGCTAAGTGGGAGGAGGGATGAGGTATTCTGTGGTGAAGGTACTTATCCAGCTACTTATAGGGAGATTTATCAAGCTGTGATAGGGTTAGAATGCACGATAACCAGCATGTAACATACGATAAATTCTGTATAGCGTGTGATAGAGCCCTATTGCACATTTTATTTGTATAAAACTGCCCCCTGTTAAAACTATCTGCCTTGCATGCATAAAATTGCATAATGCATGCAAAAGAGCTCATGCCTATTAAGTTCTATGTCAATAAATTGACACAGCTGACAGATACATTTTTCAACCCTGTTTTTATCTACAGCTTTTGGAAAATGGTCTTCTACCGCGGGAGCACCAAGACTGTAACTCAAGTCCTAATGCTCCCATGTTAGACCTAAAGGGTCGTATGGCCCAGCATGACCCCCCCCTCCCCCACTCCATTAGCTGAAACTGCCCCTCCTTTATGTACACACCCCACCCTCAAGAGCTATCCCCACGGTCCCCCTTTCCATTAAATGTAAAGGCAAGTAGGGTCCTTCCCACCCCCCAAAAGATATCCTGGGTGGGCTAGTGCCCCCAGCCCAGACCCTCCCCCGACCTTTCATAATATCATCGGAGGACCAAGGGCACCCCCTAGCCCCGGGCCTAGTCGGCAGCATTTTCCAAAATGGTGCCAATCAGCCTTTGCTCCTACCAGGCCAGTCAGCGCCCCTAAATGTTTCGGGGGGAGGGGGACCTTACCTGGAAAAGGGGGGAGTTCTTGGGGGCGGGGGTGTGCATAAAGCAGGGGGGTCAGCTGTTGGACCTGGGGGGTTTGGGATTGAATGGAGAGGAGTTTGGGCAGAGTGGCAGGGCATCGCTGCACAGTGGATTACATTTATTTTAATACTTTTATTTGTGGGGCCGCATTGAATGGCGGCCCCAGGATGGGCGGAGAATCTAGTTAGATCCCCGGTGGCTTTTTGACAACTTTGGCGGGGAACGGGATTTCATGTTGGGCTGCATGGCCCTTCAAAGCGATGGCGGCCCCGTGCGTTGGGGACCACCATTGCGTGTTTTCAAGGCCCCGGTTGAGTTCTTTTGTCTTAGATTCTGCCACAGTATTTAACTGAGGAGGGGGAAAAATATTGTGAGAAGGCCCTCCCCCCTGGGATACTGGGCCTCCCGTGATAAAAAGTCGTGGCTTTGTAAATCTAGGCCTTAGCTGGATAAGTTAGACCTGCTGACTGTTGGTGTCAGGTTAGCCGTTTAATCTTAGGTAGCTGGATATATTTAGTAGCATGGCTGTGCTGCTGAATATCCCGGCCAGGTTATCTGGATATGTTTATCTGGCTAATCTGCTCAGCTAGATAGCGGCTGAATGGGGACCTTAATGTTAGCCTTTTGAATGTTGTTCTGTATGGTATTGGTAACCGGTAAAGTTTGTGTAGAACAGGGGGTGATGTGGTCATGCTTTTTGCTTTCTTCTCTCGTTTGTGCAGTGGAGTTTTGGGTTATCTGAAGGTTGTGGAGGGCCTTATCTTTTAAACCCCAGTACAGCTCGTTACAGTAGCTCAGGCACATGGTTACAATGGCATGAACAACTGTGAGTAGGTTGGTCTTCTTGATGAGTGGGTGAAGACTTCTCAGATATCGTGGCTGAACGTGGCAGTTCTTTACCATTTGCAGGAGCATGATCAGTTCCAAATCCAGTATGATGTCGAGCCTTTTGACCTGTGTTTTTAAAGGCAGGTCATAGGTTCCAAATATATATATAAATTATCTGGAAAGGGGTACAACAAGTGAGATGATAAAATTTGCGGATAACACAAAATTATGCAGAGTAGTTAAATCTCAAGCGGATTGTGATGAATTGCAAGAGGACTTTGCAAGACTGGAAGATTGGGCTTCCAAATGGTAGATGAAATGTAATGTGGACAACTGCAAGGTGTTGCATATAGGGAAAAATAACCCTTGCTGTAGTTACACGATGTTAGGTTCCATATTAGGAGCTACCACCCAGGAAAGAGATCTAGACATCATAGTGGATAATACTTTAAAATCGTCAGCTCAGTGTGCTGCAGCAGTCAAAAAAGCAAACAGAATGTTAGGAATTATTAAGAAAGGAATGGCAAATAAAACAGAGGATGTCATAATTAATTCTATTCAGCCAGATTCTACCACTTCCACATGTAAAAATGTTATTACTAATGTAAATACCTATACCTAATGTTATTCTCTCCCTTTTCTTCTCTCCTCCCAGTTCTTTTACCTTGTTATTTGTAACTGCTTCCTTCTACACAAATAGGTTATTGAATTGTTCACTGTACACCCCTGTTATATGTAAACCGGCATGATGTGTTTGCAACATGAATGCCGGTATATAAAAATTTTAAATAAAATAAATAAATAAATAATGCCTCTGTATCGCTTCATGGTGAGACCACACCTTGAATAATATGTGTAACTCTGGAGACCGCATCTCAAAAAAGATACAGCTGCATTGGAGAAAGTGCAGAGAAGGGCGACCAAAATGATAAGGAGCATGGAACGACTGCCCTTTGAAGAAAGGCTGAAGAAGTTAGGGCTGTTCAGTTTGGAGAAGAAACAATTGAGGGGGGATATGATAGAAATCTACAAAATCATGAAAGGACTTGAAAAAGTTAATAAATATCGGTTATTTACTCTCTCAGATAATAAAAGGACCAGGGAGCACGCCATGAAGTTAGCAAGTAGCTCATTTAAAACAAATCGAAAAAAATTCTTTTTCACTCAGCGCATAGTTAAGCTCTGGAATTCATTGCCAGAGGATGTGGTTACAGCAGTTCGTGTAACTGGGTTTAAAAAAGGTTTGGATAAGTTCCTAGAGGAAAAATCCATAAACTGCTATGACGGTAATTAATAAGCAATAGTAGCTTGAGATTTATCTAATGTTTAGGTACTTGCCAGACACTTGTGACTCGGATTGGCCACTGTTGGAGACAGGATGCTGGGCTTGATGTACCCTTGGTCTGACCCAGTATGGCAACTTCTTATGTTCTTATGTTTATGTTCTTATTCTCGGATATTTAGCAAGTTCTGAGTTTCTTGTTCTGGATTACTTTCCAGGTTCCAGTCATCTCTCCTTTTTTAAGGTCACTGCACAGAGAGAATGTAATTAGCGAGTAATCAGTCCATGAAAGCATTGTTATCTTAATGCCATCTGCTTGATATTACAATCCGTAATATCAAGTGGAATACAAGGTTTAGTATATTGCTCTTCTCATGCATGGGAGATTTAACCGCCTGAGTGAGCCCTAGTGTTGTAATGGTGGCTAAGAAGTTGGCTGTATGTAATGATGGATTATCTCTGTGTAAATTAAAGTCACCTATGAGCACAAATTTCTTGAATTTTAGCATCAGATCTGTGATCAGTTCTAGTAGTTCTTGGGTGAATGAGATATTTCGAGGGGGTTGGTAAACCACTAGAATCCCTATTGCATTTTCATCTCCTAGTTTGTCTAGTAGGCATTCCAAATCAGTAGTGGGATTCAGCGTATCTTGCTTCAGAAAACATTGCTACTCCTCCTCCACATTTTCTTGGCCTGGCTTTGTCAGTTATGGAAAAATCTTCTGAGCATAGTTCATTTAGTGAGACTCCACTTGTCTCAGCCAGTCATGTTTCCGTTATCCCTACGTTATCTAGATGTAGTTCATATATACTATCCTGAAGCTTTGGCTATTTTTTCTTTACTGATCTGGCATTCATTAAGCCCTGTGTGAGGGGTTGTTTTCTAACTAGGATGTTGGTAGCTGTTTCAATGTTGGTGGGCATTTAATGTATCTCTTTGTTTCTGTCTTTTGCCTTTTATGTGGTCTGGGATGTCTTATGGTTTCTACTTTATTTATTTATTTATTTATTTAGAGTTTTTATATACCGGCAATCATGAAAACATATCTTGCTGGTTTACATCGAACAGGAGTGCATTATAAACAAAAACTAGAACTGTGGTGTCCGAAAGTAAAGTTACATTTAACAAGGGTAGCCGAACTTGGAGAAGGAAGAAGAGAGGAGAGAAAAGAGATGGTTAAACAATATACAATTTAAATATAGTATACAGAATAAATGTTATATACAAGAAGAGTGGTGTTTTAGGAGTCATTGGAATGTGTCATTGGGTTGTGTCCGGAAATGCTTGTTTGAATAACCAAGTCTTAAGTTTTTTCCTAAAAGTTGGGAGGCAGGGCTCCTGTCTGAGGTCTGTAGGAATGGAATTCCACAAAAGAGGGCCAGCTGTGGAGGTGGCGCGATCTCTTATGGTGATGTGTCTGGTCGTTTTCGCTGGGGGAACTTGGAGGGAGCCTCTATAAGCATCTCTAGTAGGTCTGGTAGAATTATGTGTTTGGAGAGGGAATTGAAGATCGAGAGTGGTAAGTTGATGTATAGTTTTGTAGGTGATGGTTATGGCTTTGTACATGATGCGGAAGTAGACTGGTAACCAGTGAAGCTCTTTCAGGACGGGGGATATGTGGTCTCTTTTCCTTGCGCCTGTCAAGATTCGGGCTGCTGAATTTTGAACCATCTGTAGGGGTTTGGAGTATGATGATGGTAGACCTAGCAATAGGGAATTGCAATAGTCTAGTTTCGAAAAAATGACTGCTTGGATGATCGTTCTGAAGTCTTGAGCGTGGAAAAGAGGTCTTATCCTTTTCAGGACCTGAAGTTTATAGAAGCAGTCTTTGGTTGTTTTGTTGATGTGTGCCTTGAAGTTTAGCCGGTTGTCTATTATTACTCCTAGGTCTCTAGCTTGTGTGGTAGGCAGATTGGTAGGAAGAGAACTGTTGGAGGTGTTGTTCTCAGGAGAGATGAGTAGGATTTCAGTCTTAGAGGAATTTAAGATGAGGTGTAGGCTGTTGAGTAGTTGTTTGATTTTTTTTGTGGCATGATTCCCAGTAGTCAAGAGTATTAGAGTATGTGTCTTTGATAGGGATGATGATTTGAATATCATCTGCGTATAGGAAAAACTTTAGATTGAGGTCGGTGAGAAGTTGGCAGAGAGGAAGAAGGTAAATATTGAATAGAGTCGGAGATAAAGACGAACCTTGTGGGACTCCTATGGCAGAGTTGAATCTTGAGGATTCCTTGTTTTGGAGTTTAACTTTGTAACCTCTATTGTTGAGAAAGGTTTTAAACCAGGAAAGGACGGTGCCGCTGATTCCTATGGATGACAACTGGTTAAGGAGGATAGCGTGGTTGACCGTGTCGAACGCTGCGGACAGGTCCAGCAAGATCAATAGGTATGAATTTCCTTTGTCAAGGCCCAGTAGGATATGGTCTGTCAAAGAGATAAGGAGGGATTCTGTGCCTCGATTTTTTCGGAATCCGTGTTGTGGGGCGAAGAGAAGATTGTTGTCTTCGATGTAGTTTGAAAGTTGAGAGTTGACTAGTCTTTCCATGATCTTGGCGATGAATGGAAGGTTAGCTATGGGGCGGAAGTTGTTAGGGTCCTTCGGATCAAGGTTGGGTTTCTTTAGGAGTGGTGAGATTGAAGCCATTTTGAGATCATCTGGGAAGGATCCTTGGGCTAGAGAGCAGTTAATGATGTTTGTCAATGATGTGGCTATTGTGTCTGGAATAGATAGAAGTAGTTTGGTAGGGATGTGGTCTGCGGGGTGAGACGAAGGTTTCATTCTTCTCAAGATGGCATGTATCTCAGTGGAAGAGACGGGCTCAAAAGTGTTTAGGCTGGAGTTTTTGAAGGTTGGGTGTTGATATAATGGAAAGGCGTCAGCGGTATTGGAAGGCAGTTGAGTTAAAAGATTGTTGATTTTATTTTGGAAAAACTGAGCGAGTTCATCAGCTTTAGACTGTGCCATGTCGCAGGGGATTTCTCGTGGTATGGTTTGAGTGAGGCTGGAGACATAAGCGAAGAGAGCTTTAGCATCAAAGACCAGGTTGTGAATCTTAGATGCAAAATAATCTTTTTTTGATTTTGAGGTGAGGGCTTTGTACTGATATAGTGTGGATTTGTATGAAGAAATGGTGCTGTCACAAGGGGTTTTACGCCAAGTCGCTTCTTTCTTTCTTAAGCTTTGTTTTAGTTTTCTAAGTTCATTGGTGAACCAAGGCTGTCTGTTGGAGGCGTTGGTGTGAGATTTTTTTATACTTCCCCATATCATGGGAATCTTAGAGGTCTTTGTAGTATCTGAGTTTTGAAATGCAAGACACATGATTAAGCTTGGATAAGAGAAAGTCTACAATGTTGATTTTGTTGGATGTAATAGCTGCCTTTGATACTATTGATCACAAAATCTTGTTATCATGGTTGTGTGACATTAGAGTCAAGGGTAAGGTTATTCAATTGTCTAAATGTTTTCTGTTCAGCAGAATAACAATCATTTTTTGGAAAGGAGAGACAGACCTCTACTCCTACTCCTTTGAATTGTGGAGTTCCTCAGGGAGTAATCTTGTCACCTGCTTTATTTAATATTTATCATCACCCTCTCTTAAAAATTGTAAGATCTTAGGCCTCAGTTTTCAGTGTTATGATGATTACTTGCAGCTTTATCATTCTCAATCAGATAACCTTGTTGGCTTTATCCAGAACGTCAATAAGTGTTTGTCTGACATTTCTGCCTTGATGAGGCTAAACAGGCTATCTCTGAATCCCATTAAAATTGAAACTCTCTGGATATCATTAATTCAAAGGTTCAGCCTCCCTCGAATGGGAACCCTCTTTTGGCTATACCTGCAGTAATAAGCTTGGGGGTGCTTTTAGACTTTAATCTTGTTGAGCATATTCTTTCCATGGCAAAAAAGGCCTGGTTTTCATTGCGCTTGATTTGCCATCTTAAACTTAAAAAAACAAAACAACTCAGGATGCTTGCTTAGGCCTCTGTGCTTTCCAGGTTAGACTATTATAACTCTTTATCCCTGGATCTTCCAGCAAAGTCTGCACCCACCACTACAGATGATGCAGAATGCAGCTGCTAAGTTAGTTTCTGGCAGTCCTTTCTTGGGAACATGCAGTATTTCTCTGGTTTGGCTTCCCATATTGTTCAAAGTGGGGTCTGTCTGCATGACATGGACCTTGGTTACCTACTGATAAAGTGAAGTGCTATGCTCCATCTCGTTTTCCCAGCTCTGAGAGTGATTTCCAGTTTTGTCTTTCTTCAAGAGAACACAGTCTGGTGCATATCAAAGCTCAGTCTTTCACCTTTGCTTCTCCATTTCTTTGGAACTCTTAGTTTAGAGAAAGATTATTTAACATTTTGTAAATCTTTGAAGACATTGCTTTTCAGTCTGCCCTTTTCTTAGCTTTTGATTTCTTTAAAATTGATAACTAATGATGTAGATAATAATGAAGAAAGAATTTGTGTTGCTTTGCGTTACAGCTATTTTAGGGGTCTATTTACTAAGCTATGATATTTTATCGCAATATTTCATCTCCCATGAAAAACTATCACAGCAGGTTCCCCACGATATCTTTTTCTTACGTGAGATAGTTTACTTCATCCGGTGGCAAGGGAGGGGCAGTTACCACAGAAGAAGACATCTTATACCCTCTTGTAGGTTTGCTCACCTGAGGGGCAGGTTAAGACAATGTCCCAAAGCCCCAATACCATGCCTGGGTCGCTCTACCAGGGTCTCCAAAGCAGCTGGATTCCCTCTCCCCTACACAAGGTCTACATTGACACCCAATTCAACAATTAATAAAATATTATTGGTAATTATCTAGTACAGAGGGAAAGGGTAGGAATATGGGACTCCACAGATTGCAGTAAATCATAGGAAGGAGTTAGCAATTCAATTGAACAAAGTTTTGCAAACAACTGTAGCTGAGCAGTACTCTAATTCACCCTTCCTACTGACTGATTAGTTAACACTTATAACAGGAAATATAGATATAGTTAGATGTCAAATCTGGGTATTCAGGAAAAAAAAGTCTAACTTCACCAAACACAAATAGCATTGGGGCCCTTGCTGAAGGTAGTGGAGCCAAGAGACAGAAACCTGAAGCAGACAGTGAGCAGTTTGAGCTTTCCCCTGTCTTTTATGCAAACTCCCCCACTCCTCACTTCCTTATGGTTTGTATCCCTCCTCAGCTTGGCCCCAGCTCCTCTCTGCAGATCCCAGGAACAATGCCTCGATCTTCTTCTGAAATGCAGGACAGATAGCAGAGCTGAGGGATTTATTGTCTCTCTCCAGCTGCAGGAGGGGATAGGGAACAAATAAACCCTTCTCTGGATTCACCCTTTCAGCACTCAGTTCAATTATCTCTGTTTTCCCCCCAGGAAGATGAATTTGGTCTTCAGTTAGCATTTCAGTCTGATGTGCCTGTAGTGTCAGGCCAGCCTAGCTCCGGTCTCTGGATCCCTGCTCATCTCAGATCCTCAGAGGCAGGAACTGCATCCTTTCCCTTCTCACAGCAGCAGCAGCAGCAGCCTCCTCGCTCATCTCCAGAGCCCAAGGCATTTAAAAGCCAAAACTGCACTTTTTTCTTCCTCATCCCTGCTCCTCTTGGCTCCCGGGGTCAGGCCACTTCCTTCCTCACCAGCACAGGATTCAGTGTCCTTGTTTTTTTTTTGAACGTAATTTTTATTGCAAATAACATGTGAAAACAAACTTCCAGCGTTCAGTCATATGTGCTGCACACAAATATCTCACAATTAGCAAGTATATAAATTTAACACCTGGCAGCTACTACATATCAGATCACAAATATCAGATCACAAATTTGAAACATCTAGAAGTCTCGTGAACCTTACTTGAAACATTTTCAAAATTGAGAAAATTCCCATCTCCCTCCCCAACAACCACCCTCCCTCCCCTTCTCTGGTACTCAGTATGTTACAAGCAGTCAGGAGACAAACGAAGAAGAACATAATAGTAACCTGAGTTGCAAAGGATAGTATAAAGAAACAAAACTGTCATAACTTAAGACCCCTTAGCTCTAGTAGAGTCTCATGAACGACGGGTTCGCTCAGAAGACCATCCTTATGTGGAGATCCCTCACAGTATCCCAAGAATCGCCCAGTCCAAGTTAAGGGCTATGGCCATATGTTGGATGGATTTCGCATCAACTCAAGGCACGGATCCCCGAAGGAGACAGACATGCAGTGTAAGGCATAAGTCCAGACCATCAGTAGGGTCCTAGAGCGAATAGGATGGCAAGTGTCATTTAAAGTGGTATGAATCCCTGGAGGACCCTTTTAATCTAGGTAATAGTTGCACTTGTAGGTCTGGTGAAAGAATCGAAATATACTCTCCCCATACTTGAAAAAATTTAACTTGTTGTTTGGAAGCTAGAGAAGTAGCCGTCAGATATTCCATCTGTAACAGGTGATGTAGCTTCTTGGTCCAAAGTGATAGGAGATCTGGATAGGGCTCAGTCCATAGCGCCAAAATGGAGGCCTTTGCCATTAAGGCCATCTTGGCCACAAGTAAGGATTGAGGTAGGGTACACCAGTCCATAGAGATCGGGGAAGCTCCCAAAATCCAGATGTCCGGAGTAAGCGGTAACTGCCGAGACCAGATGTTTGATAATGTATTCCTAACCGTCGTCCAAAGATGTTGGATTGTAGGACATGCCCAGAAACTATGTAAGAAATCCGCCTTGGGATGCAAGCAACGCAGACAGGCAGAGGAAGAAACCAGGCGCATATAAAATGCTTGCTGTTGTGTGTAATAAGCAAAGTGTAATAGCTTATATTGCTGGTCTCTTATCGAGACATTCTCCACAGACCCGAGAAGTTTCACAAAACAGGATTGAAACTCATCCATCGTGAGTGCGGTATGAAGAACTGCATTCCATCGAGATGTCAGTCTTGCTGAGTATTGAGTGGGCTTGAGATCCAGTAGTGCTTTATAGTATTCTGCACATCGTGTCCGTTTGCCAGTGATACCAAGGAGCAGGTTACGTAACGGAAGTCCACATGGAAGAGATGGGTTCGATTGAAGTAGCCCCTGTATAAAGTGCCGCACTTGTAAAAATCCATAGTGATCGGTATGGGCTAGAGAGTACTGCGTCCGTAAGTCTTGAAAACTCAGGAGATGAGCTGTAGCGGAACTGGAGCTAAAGAATTGAGTAATAATAGACAAACCATTTTGGCGCCATTTATTAAACAGAGAAGAGTCAAGACCAGGGGTAAATAGGGGGCATCCCGTTATATGCAAGAAGGCAGAACTGTCGGCAGGTATTCCCAACAAACCACAAATGAACCTCCACCCTCGCCTTATGGGAGACACAACTATACTGTGTACCAGATGAGTCGGTAGAAGAGCAGCTTTGACATGTAAAATAGAGCTTAAAGAAAGCGGTGCCACCCATTGTGCATAAAAATCCAGAGGTGAGAAAAAGCGTGACCCAAAAAGCCAATCCCTCACGTGACGGGCCAAACAGGCATAGTTATATAAGGCTAAATTAGGGCATCCCAAACCTCCCATCTCCTTGGGTTGCATAAGGCGTTCCAATGAAATGCGGGCTCTACGGCCGCCCCAAATATATTCCCTAATGGCTTTGTTAATTTCGGATACATCCCCGGGGATTAACCATATAGGCAACATTTGGAACAAATAAATCCAACGGGAGACCTCCATCATCTTTAATAATTGTATTTTCCCAGAAAGGGAAAGGGGAAGACTACACCATTGAACGAGGTGCTTCAGTAGTTTTTGCTTTAAGGGACCCACATTCAGGGCATAAATCTTTTGCGGATCAGCTGAAATTTTAACCCCTAGATACTTAAGTTCGGAAGAGACCCATTTCAGGGGAAAGGGCCCTGGCCAAAAGTGTTGCAATCTGCCTGTGATGTCCAAGGCTTCAGATTTGTCGGCGTTAACTTTTAGGCCTGCAAACTTGCCAAATGCAGCTTGTATTCGCAATATCTCAGGCAAAGCAGTAAGGGGATTGGTTAGGAAAACAAGCATATCATCTGCAAAAGCTGCCACTTTTAGCGAGGTAGCAGAGGAGCCATACCCTTGTATGAGTGGTGAATCTCCTATCATGCGCAACAAAGGATCTAAGGACAAGATATATAAAATAGGAGATAGGGGGCATCCCTGCCGCACTCCTCGCCCGATTGGAATAGCACCAGATAGGGAATCATTAACGAGGAGGAATGACTCAGGAGAGTTATAGAGGAGTTGAATCCCCCGCAAGATATCCCCCCGCAACCCAAACCTGTTTAACACGGAAAACATGTAAGCCCAAGACACTCTGTCAAAGGCTTTTTCAGAATCAAAGCCAATCGCCAGAGACAGAGAGCCAGAGTTCCTAGTAGTCTCAATAGCTGCAATCAATTTGATAACATTAGCACCTGGATTCCTGCCCTTTACAAACCCCGTTTGAAAGGGCGAGATAAGGTCAGGGAGAATGGCACCCAGTCGTATCGCCAATAGGCGAGCATAAATCTTCAGGTCGCAATTTAGTAAGGAGATCGGCCTATAAGAGGCCGCTTGCAAGGGGTCTTTCCCGGGCTTGGGAAGAATCGTGATATATGCTTTATTGAATCCAGAGGGAAAACTCCCCTGAGTTCCTGCCTCCTGATAGAAGCGACTCAGTGGACCTGCCACCCGGTCTCCTAGGATCTTATAGAAATCGGTGGAAAATCCATCCGGGCCCGGTGCTTTATGGGATTTACTACTTTTTATAACCTGGAGTATTTCCGGTTCCAGGATTGGTTTATTTAAGCTTTCCAACTGGGAAGGTGTCACTTGGGGTAAGACTAGATTTTGAAAAAAGGATTCTTCATCCGCAGAATCGCCTACGCGATCATCGGTGTAGAGCTCCGAATAAAACTCTTGTAAGATTTTACATATCTCAGATGTTTGTGTCATCAATTGACCATTTTTGGTTTTGAGACTACTAATAAAGGGCTTCCGCCTCTTGGTAGCAACCAAGCGAGCCAGTAGCCGCCCCGCTTTATTCCCAAAGCGATGTAAACCATGCTCTGAGGTTTTTAATGCCTTTTGTGCCCTGGCCTGCAGTAATGAGTTAAAGTGGTTTAAGCAAGCCCAGTAAGCCTCTCTATTACTCTTCGAGGGATTTAACACTAAAGCATCTTTTTTACCTTTCAATTCTTGTTCCCAGTGTAGGATAGAACTTAAGAGCTGTTTACGTTTCCGGGCAGTATAAGCCAGGATATCACCTCTAAGAACAGCTTTACCCGTTTCCCAAAACAATAGGGGTTGCGTTTCATGTTGCTGATTATTATTTAAAAAATCATCCCATCGCTCTTGTAAGTAAGTATGGAAGGCTTTATCATTCGATAAATGCCCAGGAAACCTCCAAAGATTATCAGCCCGTTTCCTCCCTGAAATGAAAAGTTCAGCCCACACGGGTGCATGATCGGACACCACTATAGATCCCACGTCCACTACTCCAATATTAGAGAAGAGTTGAGTGTCAACCAACACGTAATCGATCCGAGATAGTGTAACATGTGCCCGAGACACATAGGTATAATCCCGGGTCTCAGGATGTAACACCCTCCAAACATCTAGGAGGTTTAAAGTTTTACAAAGGGATTGAATTATAGATTCTTTCGGCTTTTTAAAACTGGGGGGTATAGCAGATTTATCCAAACTAGCATCAGCAACACAGTTAAAGTCACCTGTCAAGATTAAGGAACCCTTCTGATGTTCAAGAAGAAGTCGTAGTATGGAAGAAAAATATACCTGACTGGCATCATTTGGGGCATATAGATTACAGATGGTTAACGGCTTCCCCTCCAATTCCCCATTAATAATAATATATCGGCCTTCCGGATCCACAATCTCCCTACCAACCAAAAAGGGAGTATTCTTATGGATTAGTATTGCCTTTTTTCTTCCCCACAGCAGGAGCGAAATGACAAGTAGTGACCCATTCCCTGCACAGCTTCCTACTTTCAATCGCATTCAAGTGTGTTTCTTGCAGACATGCGATACTTGTGTTTAAGCGGGCGAGATGTTGAAATACCTTTTTCCGCTTGATAGGGTGGCCTAAGCCATCTACATTCCAAGAGACAATATTATATGGGCCTCCCATGGGAACACAAATTAGAATCGTATAACAGATAAGCAAACAATGCTAAGTTAGGAACGGGAGACGCCCAGCCTCGCCTCCGCTCCACAAGGTGAACAATGCAGGGCACAAACATATCCTCAGCCAGCATTACTTCACACAGAAATGTATACATTGTCCCCAAACAAACGGCATTAAGCACAATCTGACCCTGAGTACCAGAGATCCCCACCTTCTGTAAAATTCCCTCCCCCCCTCCCCCACCCCATAACATCTAGAATACCCACTCAGGTCTGTGACCTGTGTAGAGATCAACTTCAATGTGATCGAGGATTAGGGCCCTTCTCCAACCCCACCATGAAGCTAATAGCAAGTGGAACAATACAACAGCTTGGTCCTCAAGAGAGCTCGTCCCGCAGTGGTTTGGTAGACTCCGGTGTATCATAAACAGACCACTTTCCCTCCTTCAAAACACGGAGCTTAGCGGGAAATTGCATTTGAAATCGGATTTTCTTCTCTATAAGAAGAGCGCACACTTCCGAGAATGTTCTCCGTTGCGCAGCTACTTTAGCGGAGTAGTCGGGTGCCAAACGGATATCTGCGCCCTGGTACTGTAAGGTTTGTATTTTCCAAGCTGCCTGTAAAATGCAATGCTTATGATGGAAGTTTAAGACTTTAAAGATTACTATACGTGGTTTCCCGGCAGGGGTCCGGCTCGAGTCTCTTGGTCCCAGGCGGTGTGCCCGCTCAATTTCCAGGGTTGTTTGTAGATCGGGTAGGCCCAGAGCAGTGGGGAGCCAGGCCTGTAATGCTGTGCGCAGGTTTTGATCTTCAAGGGACTCCGGCAGTCCTAGCACACGAATATTGGATCGTCTGGATCTGTTTTCAAGATCTTCTTTTTTACTCTGCTGTTCCGCCAGAGCTTTTTCTAGGGAGCAAATTCGAGTTGTAAGCGCCAGCATGTCATCTTCAAGCACGCCTGTACGACCCTCCACTTGATCTAGCCTCGGTGTGAGTTCCGCTATCGAGGAGTGTAAAGCAGTTAATTGTTCCGAGAGGCCTGCGAATTTACTTTCCAACGCCGCAACAACTGCCGTTTGCAATTCTAGGGTAGTTGGATGAATCGGGGCAAGACCTTCGGGTGCCGCACTGCTTCCAGCTTTTTGCGTCGGCGTCGCCATTTTGGACTCCGGACCCCGCGTCTTTTCTTTATCTTTTTTTGTCACTTTCGGCGGCATCCCAGACGGCGATTTTTGCATATAATTTGTGATCGACATAGACCACTGTGGCTAGATTAGGATCCGTCCTGAAACAAGCAATGAAACCGGTTCGATGGTGAAGGATCAGGGCCCTATCCTCGGAGCTCAGCCAGTAACCACCCGGCTGCTCTCACCACATCACGTGATCTCCTCAGTGTCCTTGTTAACCTCTTCAGCTCAGCAGGGCAGCAGCTTGGCTGTAAAATAAGCTGCTCTAACACACAAATGTACTTTAGTTCATCTCTCCTTCCAGGCAGTTAGAGGCAGAACACCCCTAGGTTTAGTAAACAAACAGCGCTGTGTGGCCACCTGTCCGGTTTACAGTCCAGGCAGAGCATAAGCTCCACAGGACAGGGAGGTAACTTCTTGGGGAGCCCATCACAAACAGAACAGGATGCAACTGAAACAATCCAGGAACTGGTCATTTTCTAGCTGTACCAGTCATGGCTAGACTGACAGTCTTCCTGCATGGGCTCCAGAACCTGACATGTAGGTGCTTTGGTACAGTATACGCCGAATCTCCAACTCAGTACCTGAGGCTCTCACCACCCTGGAAATGTACTACTCATTATCATTGATAAAGATGTGCATCTCAGTCAGAAACTGGACCTTCGGCTCCTCCAGCTGGCCCCTGCTCTGAAGTGAATATTTCTTCAGTCCAGGGCAGGTTTCTTCTCTGTCTGCTGTCTCAGTCTGTGCAACTGCCCAGTCAGAACTGAGGATCTGTCTGTGACCCCGTACCAGCGGTCAACCACATGGAGCGCCACTTTTTCAGGTGCACTCCCATTCCTAATTAGGTTTATCTTGGTGGCTGCTGTCACCACCACTGGCCTTGACTGTCATTTCCCTGGCTTTGGGGCTCAGCCGTTTCTCTGATGTGGCTTTAAACGTCGGCAATGGCTTCTCCTCTTTCATTGCTTCTTCCGGTTCCTGCCATCTCTTCTTCAACTTTCCTTCTCACTCACCCTGTGCCTCACAGCAGCAGCAAGGACAGGGCAGAATGAGGCAGGTAGGGACAGCAGTGATTAGTATGTAGCCGGTCCCCCGTTTCAATGCTTTATCCTAGACTAGGGATGCTACAAGTCCAAGTTCATCTCTCCCAGGTCTCCTGGTGCTGTCTACCATGATCACTTCACACTCTACATTGATGATTCCCAGAAGGAGCCAAATAGTGGAAAAATAAAAGCAGGGAAGCCACAACCAGCAGAACAGGGAGAAACCAGGAATCATGAAAGAGTCCATCCATCCCAGTAAGTCCACACTTGGGTAAAACTCATTGAAAACACTGGAGTCTGCAGTTGGTGTTCACATAAAAGATCGTCTTTACTGTAACTTAAAGAAGATGATCCAGGTCAAGATGACAAAAATAAGAATCAACATACATCCAATGATCAATAAAAAAACAAATGGTTTCTCTGTCCATCCTTACTCTGCTCACTTCCTTTCTTGCTCCTGCACCTTCATCCTGATTGAAAATATCCTCACCAGTGAGAGTGGGATAACTAGAATGTAATTCAAGTTCAGGTGTGAACTTGTCTGGAAAAATATCCCCCATGCAAAAATATCCAAAAGAGGATTCCAATAAGTCAAAATCTTCAACTCTAAGTCAACAATCAAAAACATGTCTCTTGAGTTAGGGGCTCAAAAGTCTACAGCCTTCTCTTCTCCCAATCTGTTAACTGGCCCAATAGGTGAAAAGATCTCTGTCCCAGCCCTTTGGGATATGCCCTTCCCTCAGGCACTGGTCAGTCAAAATCCAAGTCCTCTCAAAAACTCTTTTCCTCAATGCCTCTTTACCAAATGCTTGAATTGCCTTCTGCGAGATCCAGAGGGAATCTTCAGCTCTCCAACCACCTTGCTCTGAGATCCTGGGAAAGTCTCTGGCTCTTCAATCCTCTCTCTCTCTCTTTAACCCTGGGAAAAGTTTCAGCTCCTCAATCTCCTATCTCTTGTCCTGTTGCCTTGTGATCTCTCAACTCTTTCCTTCTCCTTAGCTCCAGACCCACTGTTGCTGTGAAGTCCTGGGGCGCTCTATAGCTATGACTCCTATCTCTTCCTCTGTCGCACTGAAGCAGTGGGCATGCTCCAACATACTATTTATCCCCAAAAAGCCTGTCCCTCAAAAAGGTGGGATTCTAGCACTGGGAAGAATCAAAAAAACCAAAAACTTTCCTACTGCCCCTAGAGAAAAAAAAATCACATAGGGATAATGTTAGCGACTGGCGTAGCCTCGCCACAAGAAGATTGGTCAGCACTTGACAGCAATGGTGATGAAAATCTCCTGCACCGAAAGCTGCGGAGCTTGAATGCTCCTCTCAGCAGCTACTCAGGTTCCAGGCAGCATATTGAAACAATGGCAATAGAAGACTCCTGTGCCATGGAGTCCTCCAAGTCACCAGCTGAGACAAAAGGCCTCCTTAGGGCCTGGCAGCGCATCGCTTTCTCAGCTGTAAGCCACACTACCTTCAGAGTCCTTCCACAGGCAGATCCTCTGTCCAGTGTAGACTCAGAGCAAGACCCGTAGGCTCCTACACTTTACCCATGAGTGCTGGAGGCCTCACTCATGGGTAAAGAGTTGGTATACAGGGTTCAAAAGGCCGTGCATCAGGGGCTTGGACAAACAGAGAAAGCCCCTCCCCCTGAAACTCTTCCTTCAGCCCTGCACCCCTGGGTGCACATGGCAGCCATCTTTCCTCCACCAAAAAAACCAGGGGTTTTCACTTCAAATTTCTCCCAAAACTTTAGAGTGCAAATTTACAGGCAAGGCACTTCAAAACCTCCACAAAGTCTTCAGGCTCCACATTGGGTGCCATTTTATCGTAGCTCCTGTTCCACTAGCTACTAGAATTTTCCATCCTGTTACAGTTTTTATCTCCATCACCTCTGGGAGGACATTTCAAGCATCCACTACCCTTTCCTTGAAAAAATATTTCCTGACATTATTCTTGAGTTTGGAATTTCATATCATGAACCCTAGTTTCCTTTCCATAGAGAAATGTTTTCTTCCTGAGCTTTATTAATGCCTTTCAGGTATTTAAATGTCTCTATCGTATCCATTTGACTTCCCTCTCCTCTAGGAGACCTATATTTAGGTCCTAAGGTCTCATCTTATATGTCTTTTTTGGTGCAGGCCCCACACATAGAAACATAGAAAGATAGAAATGACGGCAGAAGAAGACCAAACGGCCCATCAAGTCTGCCCAGCAAGCTTTCACACTTTTTTTTCTTTCACATACTTATCTGTTTCTCTTGACTCTTAGTAACCTTTTTCTTTTATTCTATTTCCCTTCCACCCCCGCCATTAATGTAGAGAGCAGTGTTGGACCTGCATCTAAGTGAAATAGCTTAATTTAGTTAGGGGTATTAATCACCGCTATAAGCAAGCTACACCCATGCTTATCTGTTTATTCAGATTATGTAATTCAGTCCTTGTTGATTGTTGCCTGAATATAGATCCACCTTTCTTCATTCCCCCCTGCCGTTGAAGCAGAAAGCCATGCTGGCTCTGCATTGAAAGTGCACTCTTTTGGTCATCCTTCTCTGGCCGCCTCCATCCTGTCTCTGTCCCTTTTGAGATACGGTCTCCAGAACTGAACACAGTACTCCAGGAGAGGCCTCACCAAGGATCTGTACTGGGACATGATACTGCAGACATCTCCTGAATGATTCACAGCCACACAGTTCTGCTTTGTTCCCAATTTCTTTACTAAAAACTTTTTAGAGAAGACAAAGTATCTACAAATTATTTACAGTCCATCCTGTAAACTGTTTATTTATTTATTTACATATATTTCTCTCTCACTGGTCCAAATAATTTGCTCCTAAGAACATAAGAAATTGCCATTCTGGGTCAGACCAAGGGTCCATCAAGACCAGTATCCTGTTTCCAACTGCATATTTTATTAAGCATCTCAAAGTGTATACCTTTTGTTTAAATAAAGTTTAAAAAAAACAAACACAGCTGTCTTACACAGTATAAGAACATAAGAAATTGCCATGCTGGGTCAGACCAAGGGTCCATCAAGCCCAGCATCCTGTTTCCAGCAGAGGCCAAACCAGGCCACAAGAACCTGGCAATTACCCAAACACCAAGAAGATCCCGGGCTACTGATGCAATTAATAGCAGTGGCTATTCCCTAAGTAAACTTGATTAATAGCAGTTAATGGACTTCTCCTCCAAGAACTTATCCAATCCTTTTTTGAACCCAGCTACACTAACTGCACTAACCACATCCTCTAGCAACAAATTCCAGAGCTTTATTGTGTGTTGAGTGAAAAAGAATTTTCTCCGATTAGTCTTAAATGTGCTACTTGCTAACTTCATGGAATGCCCCCTAGTCCTTCTATTATTCGAAAGTGTAAATAACCTATTCACATCTACTCGTTCAAGACCTCTCATGATCTTAAAGATGGTGCCTCTCTCTCTCCATCTCACACACACACAGACACACACACACACACACATATATATCTTTCTCTCGCTCTCTCATACGCACAGATTCAGGAAACTTTATTGACAAGACAGTCTGTACACGTTTTGGCAAAGTAATACATAAAGGGGGTCAATGTTTAATGAACGCACTAAGACAATTTTTCATGTATAAAACTTTGCGTGCAGTGCATTGACGGGTGTACTAAACACCCTAGTATGGTCCCCACCAATGGCAGGGAGGATTCAGATTTTGATGGGAGGTCCCAGGTCTTGAATGGGGATCCAGGGATGTATTGGGAAGGGGGAGAGAGGAGGGGGAGGAGGTGGGTTGTGATGAGAGGATCTGGGTCTGCTCGAGAGGACGGTTCAGCCTGTTGGGGAGAAGGGAAGTCAGCACAGGAGATTTCAGTGTGCACCACGTGCATATCAATTTGCCTTGGTGTTCCTTCAGCTATAATCTGGCACGCTTGGTAAAGGTATTTCATATTTAGCAAATGTGCAAAAACAATGTAGGGAATCTTGTGTTATGTGGGCTTTTAGTGTGTAGATTACACTCTTAGCAATGTGCACGTTAAAACTTTGTAAGCATGAGTTTTAGTGCACAAACGCAAAAGAAAATAACAGCCATAAAATCTGGTTTTATGCACGTAAATGGGCATACCAAAATAGCCCAGGGTGGAGTGCATGTATCAGTACACGCATGAGCCAATTACATGCACACTTTTTCTCAAAAGGAGCAGAGGTATTTTGGGAGGGAGGGGGGAGAATTGCAGCAGTTAGCAGGTGCGTAAGTTATGTCCGAAAAAGGGGAGGTGCGACTTTCTGCGCCGATTATCCGAGGATTTTCAAAGCAAGCCTGTGCGCATAAGTCTGCATGTGCAGTGTAGCACGTGTGCCGGCTGTGTGACATTACAGGAAGGACGGTAACAAGGAAGCCCCCGAGTTCTGGTATACTCCCTGGTCAGATTACTTTTCTGGCCCGCTGACAGGATCCCACAGACTTTCCTGCTGCTTCTCCTCTCCCCTCCAGGATTAGGCAGACTTTTCCCTGCTCCCTCTTTTGGGGGAAGTCTTGGATTTTCTCTGCGTCTCTGGTCTCTTTGTATTTTGCAGAGCACAGGAGGAAATGCATTTCTCTTTTGCTTTCTCCAGTGTTGCTTTGCATGTAGAGTCTGCCTTCTTGGGGTTTCCAGTTCAAGTTTTTGTCGGCACATTTCTGTTCCTAATTTATGCTGACTTATTCTGCATTTAGTGGGGGTCTTTCTCTCTCTCTCTCATTTTTGCTTCGATCCCCGTGTTTGTAAATGGCTCTGTGTCCGACCCACAGATAACACTCCTCAGACCCAATAAGATGGAGCGTGATCCAGAGCTGAGTCACTGAGTAAGAAGCATTCACAGCCTAACAGTGAGGTTGCTGGGGCCGGGTCCAGCCCCATCTCTAACAGGTGTCCTGACAGACAGAACCACTCGGTGAGCTCAGTAAACCTCTATTTCAGTAAACGCTGCGTGCCCTGGCGCACAGCAGCATGTCGATTCCTTACCTTATTATTTCACGTGCAGATGAAGGCAGCCAACGGCTTGCAGATGCTGCTTCTGTGGTAAGTGGCTTCATAGATTTAGGGGCTTCCATGTGCAAAATCAGTGCATACATGGATGGGCAGACTGGATGGGCTGACATGTTTCCATGTTTTGGAGTCATCGTGAGCAACAGATTTATCCGTGGAACCTTCCTAGCGTAACTTTGCCCAGATATTCAGCAGGACCAGTCTGCCGCTGAACATACTCAGATAAAGTCAGGAGCAGATCTGTGTGTGTAACTTTAGCCGGAGAGCGCTCAGTATCATCACTCACTGACAAACATTTAGCCCCGCTCCCGGAGCACATCAATCTCACAAAAAGTTGTGTGCAGCAAATTTATGCAGGCGAGGGGAGGTGAAATAGTTAGAACTCGGCTTTTGTGCACGTAACTCGAAAAAGTTCCACGCGCAGAAGCTTTGCATAGCAGCCTCTGAACTTAAAGAAATGTGCAAGAGCGAGCAGAGCCTCTGAAAGCAGCACTAAGTGTTGATAAAAACCATGTCCAAGGCATTCTCCCCCAGTCCCAGCCCACCCAGCCTGTCATACACTCCTTCACAGCTATTCATTTTTCAGCATTCCCAAAAGGCCTGGAGAGCGAGCCGGCTTCTCGGCACGGAGCCAGTGACAGTCCACACTGATTTCATGGTCTGAGCTACTCCGTCCACCGGGCTCCACAGGTGCGGCCTCTTGGCTGGCAGCATCAGAAGTGATGCCACGTGGGTGCCAGCACCGGCAGGCTTCGTGGCGAGTCTCCCTAGGACTGTCTGAAGCCACACTGACCAGGCCCACGCTACTGGGTCAGGCGCTGTTCCTGACCTATGGGAGAGAGAGGCAGCTGCGCTTTCGGTGCTGGGAGAGGTAGCATTTACCAGCAGTCCCAGGGGTGGCTGTATCTGTCGGCACAGCTGGTGCTCTTTTATGTGTGAGCCTCTGAAATGCCAGCTTCAGGCTTTCAAGAGACGGCAGACGGTGCAATGCATTCACACGCCAATTGATTTTTCATCACTTATCACAGGCTTTTATTCCCCCTTGATTGGTGAGAAATAAATTAAAATGAATAAACTGCTATCTTAAGAAAAAAAGCTCAGTCTCCCAGATTCTTCGTGACAGCTCAAAGGGCTTTGTTTTATTGCAGTCAGACGGCTGCTTCCTTCTCTATGCTTCCATGTCCAAACACCAGGCTGCACCCACTGCCACAGTACACCTGAAGAATCTTGTAAGAATACCAGACTGCAGTGTGCCACATCCAGAGCCTTACCACAGGAATACCAGGCTGCAGTGTCACATCCAGAGCATTACCACAGGAATACCAGACTGCAGTGTGTCACATCCAGAGCATTACCACAGGAATACCAGACTGCAGTGTGCCATATCCAGAGCATTACCACAGGACTACCAGACTGCAGTGTCTCACCCAGAGCATTAACACAGGAATACCAGAATGTGGTGTCACATCCAGAGCCTTACCACAGGAATACCAGACTGCAGAGTGACAACCAGAGCATTACCACAGGAATACCAGACTGCAGTGTCACATCCAGAGCCTTACAACATGAATACCAGATTGCGTGCGTCACATCTAGAGCATTACCACAGGAATCCCAGATTGCAGTGTCACATCCAGAGCATTACCACAGGAATACCAGACTGCAGTATCACATCCAGAGCCTTACCACAGGAATACCAGATTGCAGTGTGTGTCACATCCAGAGCATTACCAGATTGCACTGTGTGTCACATCCAGAGCATTACCACAGGAATACCAGACTGCAGATTGCCACTTCCAGAGCCTTACCACAGGAATACCAGACTGCAGCGTCTCACCCAGAGCATTAACACAGGAATACCAGACTGCAGTGTCACATCCAGAGCCTTACCACAGGAATACCAGACTGCAGAGAGTGACAACCAGAGAGTGTGTGCACAAGACACACAGGAATACCAGACTGCAGTGTCACATCCAGAGCCTTACCACATGCATACCAGATTGCAGTGTGTGTCACATCCAGAGCATTACCACAGGAATACCAGACTGCAGTGTGTCACATGCAGAGCAATACCACAGGAATAGAAGCCTGCAGTGTCACATCCAGAGCATTTCCAGAGGAATTCCAGACTGCAGTGTCACATCCAGAGGAATACCAGACTGCAGTGTCACATCCAGAGCATTACCACAGGAATACAAGACTGCAGTGTCACATCCAGAGCATTTCCAGAGGAATTCCAGACTGCAGTGTCACATCCAGAGGAATACCAGACTGCAGTGTCACATCCAGAGCATTACCACAGGAATACTAGACTGCAGTGTGCCACATCCAGAGCCTTACCACAGGAATACCAGACTGCAGAGAGTGACAACCAGAGCATTACCACAGGAATACCAGATTGCAGTGTCACATCCAGAGTATTACCACAGGAATAGCAGACTGCAGTGTGCCATATCCAGATCCATTACAACAGGGGCACCAGACTATAGTGTGCCACATCCAGAGCATAACCACAGGAATACCAGACTGCAGTGTCACATCCAGAGCATTACCACAGGAATACTAGACTGCAGTGTGCCACATCCAGAGCCTTACCACAGGAATACTAGACTGCAGTGTGCCACATCCAGAGCCTTACCACAGGAATACCAGACTGCAGAGAGTGACAACCAGAGCATTACCACAGGAATACCAGATTGCAGTGTCACATCCAGAGCATTACCACAGAAATACCAGATTGCAGTGTGTGTCACATCTAGAGCATTACCACAGGAATACCAGATTGCAGTGTCACATCTAGAGCATTACCACAGGAATACCAGATTGCAGTGTGTGTCACATCTAGAGCATTACCACAGGAATACCAGATTGCAGTGTCACATCTAGAGCATTACCACAGGAATACCAGATTGCAGTGTGTGTCACATCTAGAGCATTACCACAGGAATACCAGACTGCAGTGTCACATCCAGAGCATTCCCACAGAAATACCAGATTGCAGTGTGTGTCACATCTAGAGCATTACCACAGGAATACCAGATTGCAGTGTGTGTCACATCTAGAGCATTACCACAGGAATACCGGACTGCAGTATCACATCCAGAGCATTACCACAGGAATACCAGACTGCAGTGTCACATCCAGAGCCTTACCACATGAATACCAGATTGCAATGTGTGTCACATCCAGAGCATTACCACAGGAATACCAGACTGCAGTGTCATATCCAGAGCATTACCACAGGAATACCAGACTGCAGTGTCACATCCAGAGCATTACCACAGGAATATCAGACTGCAGTGTCACATCCAGAGCTTTACCACAGGAATACCAGACTGCAGTGTGCTACATTCAGAGCCTTACCACCGGAATACCAGACTGCAGTGTCACATCCAGAGCATTACCACAGGAATACCAGATTGCAGTGTGTGACATATCCAGAGCATTACTACAGGAATACCAGACTGCAGTGTGTCACATCCAGAGCGTTACCACAGGAATACCAGACTGCAGTGTCACATCCAGAGCATTACTACAGGAATACCAGACTGCAGTGCCATATCCAGAGCATTACCACAGGAATACTAAACTTTGCTTTTCATTTTAATCTCATCAGAAAGAATTCTGGGATATCTTGCCTTATGCTTTCCATTGAGAAATGGCTCTTCCTGTGGAATATTTTTGAATGTATTGATGAACCATGATTAAGGCATGTAGCCCATCCCAATGCAGCATTCAAGAATTCAAAAAGCAGATAGTCAAAATACATAACAAAATGCATAATGAAATCCACCTAATAAAGACAAGAGCAAGAAGCAAGTTTAAATACCCAAAGTGCTTTGCTTCCCTGCAGCAGCACATAGTCAGGCCGATTTAATAAAAGGTGCAGGAGAGCGAGTGCTCTGAGATGAGCACCCACTCTCCAGGTGCACGATTCGGTATTTAAATTAGGCTGAGCGCGTCCCATGTGCCTCCTTATTAGTGGAAGAGTCGGCTGTCAGTGGGTCCGACAACCGAAGCTTAATTTTACCGGCGTTGTTTTTCGAACCCGCTGACAGCCAGGGGTTTGGAAAACAGACGCCGGCAAAATTAGGCATCCATTTTTTAACCTGCTGACCGGCGGGCAGAAATTTTTTTTTTAAATTTGTATTTTTGGTGCCTCCAACTTAATATCGCTATGATATTAAGTCGGAGGGTATACAGAAAAGCAGTTTTTGCTGCTTTTCTGTACACTTTCCCCGGTGCTTTCTAAGTTAACTCCTGCCCTTCCGGGCGAATAACTAATAGGCTCATCAATATGCATGTGCATTGATGATGCTATTAGTTTTGGGGGGGGTTGGCCGCACGTTTTCCACGCGATATTACCCCTTCAGTATAAGAGGTAATTGGAGTGTGTGGAAAACAAGCGGTCAAATGGGGGCTAAACAGTGCTCTCGGCCGAGGGCACCGTTCTGTATTGGCCAGATTGAGTGTTCCCTTTAAGGTGTGTGTGTGCTGCACATGCCGCAGCTCTCCCCGTGCCCGATCCGGCAGAAAGAGGAGCGGGCTCCTGTCTGAGGGCTGCCGATTGCTCCGCTGAATTCCTACCAGCATGGGGAGCAACGACAACCTTGCGGGTGAGATTAGCAGCAGGAAATGGCGCCGGCAAGATTTAAAGTTGTTCCCCATGCTGGCACAGATTCAGTCGAGCAGTTGGCAGCCGCCTAACAGGCAATCGCTGACAAGTTAGCTGCTGGGAGACAGCATGCCAGGGGTAGGGAAGTAGGAGGTAGGAAGGCAGATACCAGGGGAAAGGGGTGATAGGAGGTAGGGGGGCTGTTAGAGAAAAGGGGTAAGAATGGAAATCGAGACCTGTGGATAAGGGATAATTTGGAGACTGGAGTAGGAGAAGGAAGTGGATGTGATGGGAGACAAAGCAAAAAAATAGGAGGTTAGGTGAGGAGAATGGAGTGGAAAGTGGAAACGTGCAGGAGTAGTAGGAAGGGAGCTGGAAACAGATCTCCAGGCAGGATCCGCTGTGCTTAATCTGTCCCAGACCGGTGTCCTGCTATGCTTTAGAAATGTGCCGTGATGGAGCTTCTCCCAGTGCTCCCCAGGCTGAGCCGGTGACTCGGTGATAACCACTGGGAGCCTGGGTCAATTCCTGCACCTGGTCTTCCGCGCTCCCCGTGGCTTGGGACTGGGGATGCCACAGGGGCTCTGTTCATGGATCCTGGGGGAAGGGGAGGCAGTCTTGGTCACATGGGTTCAGATGGTTTAGCGTGCATTTTTGGGGGGCTAAACCCCCTGTTAAATACCAGATTTAATTTACACAAGAAAAATGCGTGCAAAAACCAGAGTAAAACCCTTTGCTTACATTAGTGATTAGAGCAGTGGGCTATGACCCAAATAAGGCAGGGTTCAAATGCCACTGCCTCTCCTTGTGACCTTGGGCAAGTCACTTTGCTCTCCATTGCCTGAGGATCAAACTTAGATTGTGAGTTGTCTGGAAGCAAGAAAATACCCACAGTACCTGAATGTAATCCGCTTTGAACTGGCTGAAAGGTGGAATATAAAAAAAGAAATGAATTCTTACATTGACCGCAGAGTGGTCAGATTTAGAGTCCATGGGGCAAGGTCCTGGAAGGAGTCCTGATGCATGCCTCCATCCTCAGGGCAGGTGCTGCAGTGAGCAGTAAGAACAGTGGGAAGGCCCGTTTAATAATAGGAGAAATATAACCGGATAGTTGTGCATGAAACCTCCTGGTGCCAGAATCCCAGCATTCACTCCAATTGGAGCTGGAAATAAAAGGGGAAACTACCGCATCGTTAAAAAAAAAAAGAAAAGCTCTTTCAAATTTCTAATGTAAATTCTTCCCTGCTGTAATTTCAGCCCTTCATGTCAGTTGATGGCCATCCACATTCTAATCTCCTTAATGCACTTGAATATTGATACCAAGTCACCCCTTAGTCTTCTGGTGTCTGGTTTAAATAAACAAGTTATTCAGACTGTCTTCTGTAAGGAATAAGCGGATCCTGAACCAGGCTGAGCTGCAGTACCAGCTGATCTTGAAGCCCTCTGGAAATGACTAATTAGTCTGTCCAGGAGGGATGGTCCATGCCGCTGGACGCTCTCGACTGAACCAGCCTTGAGTGTGCCCCTCACTGGTCCAAACAGTCATCTGAGGCCTTGCCTGTGAAAATGCTGGCCAGCTGGCCCTTGATTCCTACTCAACACCTGACCACTGATCCATGAATGACTTCGGAATCCACGCCTTGACTTCGGATCCACGCCTTGACCTGCCTGTGCCCCTGTATACTCCATAGATCACCAAGTCCCATCTGTGGCCTGCACCTGGGTGCTCAACCTGTGGGGAATGGCTGAAGCATTGGATGAAGACACCACCTGGGCGCTGTGCCTTGTGAGTTTATTTCCGAGCCACTGCATTCCCAGACCCCTGACCTTCTCCAGATGCTGTCTTTGTTCTCCCTTGGAGGAAAGCCCCCATAAGACCTGACAGCTTGGACCAGCTTACTTCAGGAGAGCCAGGACAAGAAGGAGTCCCCAGCTGAGACATCAGATATTTTTAAAAGCCTCATGGACACAGTTCAGGCTATATTGGCTCAGCTACAGCACTTGTAACAAAAAGTGGATGTTTTCCAAGGAGTTAATCCTGCAATAGGAGAATCATGCCCTAAGTCCACTGGATCTTCTGCAGAGCCTTCGAAGCCCTTGTCTGAAAAATTTGATAAGACTTGGGGGGAGCTCCAGGGTTATTCATTAGTGCGTATTTTGATTCCTGGTACCCCTATACTTACCACTTGGAGTCTCTCAAGGTAGAATTCAAGGCAGTCCTAGTTTGGGTGGTGTCCCTACTGAACCACACTGATCCTGTCCTAGTCGAGCTGATTCCTTCATAACTCCCTGTCCCTGACGTTTACTGAACAAGATTGGGTGCACTGGGCAGAAAGCCAGATGCCAAGACTTCAACAAGAGCAGAGATCTGTCACCAAGCATGCGACCGAGGTCCAGCACCTTGAGGCAGATACGGATTGGAGTTATCCTGCACTGTGGGCTCATTTCCATTGGGAATTGGCCCGTATATCAAGGTTGACATAGTTTTCATAGTAATGACAACAGAAAAGGGCCAAATAGTCTATCCAGTCTGCCCAGCAAGCTTCTTAAGGTAGTATCTGCCGCTCTGTGCAGGTTTCCACCATGTTTCTCTTAAGGGTAGCAACTGCAGCTCCATGCAGTTATCCCCAAGCCTTATAAAAACCCATAAAATATTACTGCTAGCAACATTTTTACTTGGTGAGGAGCCTTCTTGAAAATTCAGACAGCACTGATGTGTTTTGCTTATGGACTTGGCCTTAGAAGCAGTCCTGTGCTTTTTTACTTATGTCTGTGTATCAGTACCCAGACCGTAAAAGTTATCATCTGAATCCAATTCCTCTTCCACCCACCACCACTGCCGTCAAAGCGGAGAGCGATGCTGCAGTCGCATCAAAAGCGTCAAGGCTTATTGGTTAAAGATAGTAATTGCTGCTTCCGTCATAAACTATCACAGCTTAGATATAAATCTCTCCAGGACAGGGATGTACCTCCAATCCAATCCCATCCAAATCCTCCCAGCTGGACTGGACTTTTGGGTGAGTTGCCTGGAAATGATTTCAGTTCTTGTTCCTGAGTAGTTCGGCTTTTCGCCTTTTCCGGCTCTTGGAAACCTCACTTTCGGCAGGTATTAGCCACGGCAGATAGCTCTGGTAATGGACTTCCCCTTGACAGTAATTCTTTCTGACAGATTGGATCTATAAACTAAACAAGGAGAAAGCCAGCCTTGTCTTAATTAGAGGCAGGGCTCTCTCTCCCCCCCCCCCCCCCCCCCAGCCAGCTACTGCTGCAGGTTACACAAGGGTACACCCACGGCGGGCACCACATGCCCGGCCACCAAAGCACAACCTCTCTCTGCTTCCTTCCTTTCCCCATCCTGACAAAATGGAAGGAGGAAGCCCTGGATGCTCCTGACCCAGTACCGTTTCCATTTAGAAAGCAGCCACTATATATATATATATATATATATATATATATATATACAGGAGCTACATGTATATTTTTATATATATATTTCTCACAGGACAAGCAGGATGTTAGTCCTCACATATGGGTGACATCACAGGATGGAACACAATCACAGAACACCCCCATCAAAGCCCCCAGAACTTTGACTGGCCCCTACTGGGCATGCCCAGCATGGCACCAACCCTGCAGCCTGCAGGGGTCCCCCCTCAGTCTTCTTTTTTCCGCTCAGCAGTAGCCTCACTGTAAAGGAGCTCTGCATAGATTCCTGACAGGAATTTTCCTCACGGAATTACTAAAAGTTTATTTGCCCCACAGGGGTCCCTCCTTTAACTTTTTTCAAGCCGCGGTACTCCGGTAAGTTTTTACCCATTTTCCGTCGATTACCGTCGAGTTTGGCCCTCGCGGCCTACTGGCTGTCTATCGTAACGTGGCTCAATTTTTGCCATGGCATCGGGGTTCCGTCGGTGCCCGACTGTAATCGCACCATGTCTATCACAGACCCTCATAAAGTCTGTGTAATGTGTCTTGGATGAGAGCACGATGTCCTAACCTGCACCAAATGTGCCTTAATGACACCAAAAGGTCACAAGGCCAGAATGGAGAAGATGGAGCTTCTCTTCCGTGCTCAAACCCTGACTCCGTCCATTGCATCGACGTCGTCGGAACCGGCACCGTCAACTTCGAGCCAGTATCGACCACCAGTTGGTGACCATTCGGCATCGACGATATCTCGGCCTTCGATACCTTCTACTCCCCCTCAGGACCGAGGGGATCGCAGAGAGAAACATCGCCATCGACATCGTAAGCCCCGGACCTTCGAGGGAGCAAAGTCATCGACCTCGCCATCGTCTGAGCTGCCATCGAAAAAACCCCTTCCAGAAAAGGCACCAACCTTTTCGGCGACTGGGTCACCGAGGCAACCCTCACTCGACAGGGGATCGGGAGCCGCAACTCCGCCTTTAACGGTGGTCCCTCCGGCTATGCCTCTGCCTCCTTCTTCTGTTCCGGAGCCGGGGCTGCTTGCTCCAGATCTCCGAGAAGAACTGGACCGGTTATGGTTCAGGAGACCATCGACAAGGCAATGCAATGACCCCAGGTTCCTCCGGCACTGACACCGGTACCGATTGTGGAACCGAGCACCGACCCAATTCCAGCAGCGTTGGCACCCCTGCTATCCAGGATGGAAGCGCTCATTGCCACTTTTCCGCCGATGGACCCCGGGTCACCGATGGCTCCGGTGCCCTCTCCACTTACTCTGTCATCGGGAGGAGAAACACCGTTTCGCATCCCTCCATCCGGAGTCCTACCTCAGCCATCAATGCCGATACGTCCCTCACCACCGATCCAAACATTGGTGCTGATAAGTCCGTTGGCGCCACCGAGCCATCCATCGATGCCCTTAATGCCTGCGCCAGTGCCTTTGATGCCTTGATAATCCCTCCAATTCCTTTCGAGCCTAGACCAGGACCTTTAGGCATCCCACCACCCTGTCCCCCTCTAGTTCCTAGAGGGACAGGTGCTGATCCTTATGATACCTGGACTGATGATTCCTCGCCAGACACCGATGATTTACCTTCACCACCTTCACCCACTGAAAATAGGAAGCATTCTCCTCCAGAGGACCTCTCCTTTATAAATTTTGTGAAGGAAATGTCTGAATTGGTTCCCTTCCAATTACAGACTGAACAGGATGACATACATCAGATGATGGAGTTGCTCCAATTCCTGGATGCTCTTAAGGAAATAACCTCCATCCCTATCCACCAGGTTCTTCTGGACCTCCTCAAGAAGAACTGGGAACATCCTGGCTCCATTGCTCCAGTGCACAGAAAGACTGACGCTACCTATTTGGTGCAGTCAGCTCCAGGCTTTCAGAATACTCAATTGGATCACCAATCTGTAGTTGTTGAATCTGCACAAAAAAGAGCAAAGAGATCAAAGCCTCATACCCCTTTTCCCCTGGACAAGGATCAGAAGTTTTTAGATGCCATTGGCCGCCGGGTATTCCAAGGCTCAATGCTCATCTCCCGTATTGCCGCCTATCAGCTCTATATGACCCAATATAATAGGGTCATTTTTAAGCAGATACAAGATTTGACAGATACCCTGCCTCAACAATTCCAAGATCAACTTCAAACCCTAGTAAACAAGGGTTTTGAGGCAGGCAAGCATGAGATCAGATCATCTTATGATATCTTTGACACTGCCACTAAGGTATCTGCAGCCTCTATTTCGGCAAGAAGATGGGCCTGGCTCAAGTCGTCCAACCTTCGCCCTGAAGTACAAGACAGGCTATCCGACTTACCCTGTGTGAAGGACAATCTGTTTGTTGAACAGAATCAACGAACGGTGGCGGAACTTAATGACCATCATGAGACCCTAAGACAGCTCTCTCTGATGCCTTCTGACTATTCTTCTAAACAGCCCTTCAGGAAGAGAGGTTGATTGTGCCACTTCCACAACATATGGCACTCAATCACCTCAGACCAATGGGTACTGGCGATAATTGCTCAGGGTTACCATCTGAACTTTCTCTCCATGCCACCAGACTCCCCACCTCTACCGATGTGGAGAACATCCGATCACTCCATCCTTCTGGATCAAGAGGTCTCCCTCCTTCTCCAGTCCAAGGCAATAGAACCCGTACCCTACTCTCAGCACGGCCTAGGGTTCTATTCCCGGTATTTTCTAATCCCAAAAAATCGGGAGGCGTTCATCCTATCCTGGACCTACGGGCCCTCAACAAGTACCTCCAGTGAGAGAAGTTCAAGATGGTAACCTTAGGCTCGCTTCTTCCTCTTCTACAAAGAGGAGACTGGCTCTGCTCTCTGGACCTCCAGGACGCATACACTCATATTGCGATAACTCCATCTCATCGCAAATACCTGAGGTTTCTAGTAGGCCCCAAGCACTATCAATACCGAGTGCTTCCATTCGGCCTAGCATTTGCGCCATGAGTCTTCACAAAATGCCTTGTAGTAGTTGCAGCCTTCCTCAGGACCCAAGGTGTTCAAGTCTACCCCTATCTAGACGACTGGTTAATCAGGGCTCTCACTCAGCAAGCTGCTCTGTCGTCCCTCAGTCTAACCTTACACACTTTAATTTCATTAGGATTTCTCATCAACTACGACAAATCCTACTTAGTCCCATCTCAAACCTTGTCGTTCATTGGGGCATATTTGGACACCTTGCAGGCAAAGGCTTTTCTGCCTCGACAGCATTTATTTATTTATTTATTTATTTATTTATTTATTAACTTTTATTTACCGACATTCGTGCAGCACATCATGCCGGTTTACAAAGAACTCAGGTGGGCGATACAATAAAACAATAAAACAATGTACAAAGAATAAAATAAAAGTAAAACCATAACAATGTAACCTTAGGACAAAATACTATTTCTTACAAAAGGACGCATTAACCGATCATGATCAAAAAGAGATAAATTAAGCAGTAGGGGGGGATGTTGTTTCTTCTAGGGTATCCATGGGTGATGCGGGGGGGAAGCGGGGGAAACATAGGATGGGGTGGAGAGGTTCGAACAGGGGGGGCTGGGGAGAAATTAAATTTGGTTTGTGTCGGGATAGGCCTGTCGGAATAGCCATGTTTTGACTCCTTTCTTGAAAATTTGCAGGGATGTCTCTTGGCGTAGGAGGGTGGGGAGGGAGTTCCAGAGGGTGGGGCCAGCGACGGAGAAGGCTCTCTCTCTGGTGTGAGTAGAATGTGCTGCCTTTAGAGATGGGGTGTGTAGAGTACCTGCATGGGTTGTTCTTGTGGGTCGGTCGGAGGAACGGTACCGAGGCATTTCGTCGAGCCAGGTGTGATTATGTTTGTGTAGGGAATTGTGAAGGATGGTGAGGGTTTTGTATTGTGAGTGGAAGGAGATGGGTAACCAATGTAGGTCTTTTAGTATGGGGGTGATGTGGTCCCTTTTTTGTTTGCCTGTTATGATTCTAGCCATGGAGTTTTGTAGAATTTGGAGGGGTTTGATGGTGGTGGCGGGGAGTCCTAGTAATAGGGAATTGCATGCGCTCACTCTCGTGTCTCTTGCTCACCAGCTGCAATCTCAGCAATCCGTGACTGCTCGTCATTTTCTCATCCTTCTGGGACACATGGCATCCTCAGTGCGAGTCACACCAACGGCACGATTGGCCATGAGAGTCATGCAGTGGACTCTACGGTCACAATGGACTCAAAGCATTCAGCCCCTGTCGACCATGGTCCACGTAACCGTCTCACTCCGTCAGTCTCTTGCCTGGTGGAGGCATCAGACCAATCTCCTCCAAGACTTGCCCTTTCAGGCTCCAGGCCCTCAAATAACTCTCATCACTGATGCTTCCAACTTCGGCTGGGGAGCCCATGTGGCCAATCTGCAGCCACAAGGATCTTGGTATCCAGAGGAAGCCAAACACCAAATAAATTTCCTGGAGCTTCGAGCACTAAGATATGCTCTCAGAGCATTTCAGGATCGCCTCTCAAATCGAGTTATCCTGATCCAGACGGACAACCAGGTGACCATGTTGTACATCAACAAACAGGGAGGCACGGGCTCCTTCCTTCTGTGTCAGGAAGCTGCACAGATATAGGCGGAAGCTCTCTCCCATTCGATGTGCCTCAGGGCCACCTGATTGCCGGGAGTGGACAATGTGTTGGCAGACAAGCTGAGTCGCATCTTTCAACTTCACGAGTGGTCTCTCAACCCCTCGGTGGCGAACTCCATCTTCCAGCAATGGGGATATCCTCAGATAGACCTCTTTGCGTCTCCTCAAAACCGCAAAGTAGAGAACTTCTGTTCTCTCATTCTCAGCAAACACTCTCAGCCCAGAGACGCATTCTCCCTCTCGTGGACAACCAGTCTGCTCTATGCATTCCCTCCACTTCCTCTTCTCTCAAAGACTCTCGTGAAGTTACGTCAGGACAAGGGAACTATGATCCTGATAGCACCTCACTGGCCATGCCAAGTGTGGTTTCCAAATCTGCAGGATCTCTCCATTCGCAGGCGCATTCCCTTATGGACGGACCTGCTTCTGATCACTTAAAACGACGGGTGCCTCCGCCATCCCAATCTTCACACCTTGTCCCTGACGGCATGGATGTTGAAAGGTTAATCCTTCAGCCACTTAACCTTTCTGAACCAGTTTCCCATGTCTTGATTGCTTCACAGAAGCCTTCCACGAGAAAAGCTTACTCTTACAAATGGAAAAGGTTCACGTCATGGTGCTCTTCTCAGTCCCTTGACCCCTTTTCCTGTCCCATCATGAAGTTTTTGGACTATCTCTGGCATTTATTAGAGTCAGGTCTAAACACTTCTTCGATCAGAATGCATGTCAGTGCAGTATCTGCCTTCCATAAAGGTTTCGTGGAAGTTCCTATATCAGAACAACCCCTTGTAACACGTTTCTTGAAGGGCTTGCTTCACCTCAAGCCTCCACTGCATCCTCTGGCCCCTTCTTGGGACCTTAATCTGGTTTTGAGACTGTTCATGAAACCACCATTCGAGCCTCTTCACTCTTGTGAACTTCAATATCTCACATGGAAAGTGATTTTCCTTTTGGCAATCACTTCAGCTCGCAGAGTTAGTGAATTACAGGCCCTAGTTACCTATCCGCCTTACACTAAACTTCTGCAGGACCGGGCGGTACTCTGCACTCACCCTAAATTCTTACCTAAGGTAGTTTCGGATTTTCACCTCAATCAATCCATTATACTACCTACCTTCTTTCCCAGGCCCCATGTCAACCCAGGGGAACAGGCTCTGCATACCCTTGACTGTAAACGGGCTCTAGCATTTTATCTAGACCGTACAGCTGCCCACAGGAAGAGCACTCAATTGTTCATCTCTTTCCACCCTAACAAGTTAGGGAAGCCTGTGTGTAAGCAGACTCTCTCCTCCTGGTTGGCGGACTGCATATCCTTTTGCTAGCAAGCGGGCATTTCATTTCAAGACCATGTTAAAGAGCACTCTGTGAGGGCCATGGCGACTTCAGTAGCACACCTACGTTCAGTGCCGCTTCCTGACATTTGCAGGGCTGCCACCTGGAGTTCTCTCCATACCTTTGCAGCCCACTATTGCTTGGACAAAGCCGGAAGACAAGATTCCATCTTCGGCCAGTCTGTCCTTCGTAACCTGTTTACAATGTGACGTACCAACACCCTTCTGCCTGCCCGGTGGGGTTCAGGATGCCCTCTACCAAATTCCACCCCAGTTGTTGTGCCTGTTGCACGCCATTGGGTACATTTGGTGCACGTTAGGACATCCTCAGCTCGGTATTCACCCATATGTGAGGACTACCATCCTGCTTGTCCTGTGAGAAAGCAAATGTTGCTTACCTGTAATGGGTGTTCTCACAGAATAGCAGGATGTTAATCCTCATGAAACCCACCCGCCGCCCCGCAGTGTTGGATTCGTAACGTTTTATTATTTTATTTTTCGGCACTGCCTGTAGCTTTCAAACAAGACTGAGAGAAGACCCCTGCTGGCTGCAGGGTTGGTGCCATGCTGGGCATGCCCAGTAGGGGCCAGTCAAAGTTCTGGGGGCTTTGATGGGGGTGTTCTGTGATGTCACCCATATGTGAGGACTAACATCCTGCTGTCCTGTGAGAATACCCGTTAGAAATAAGCAACATTTGCTATATATATATATGTACTGTATATATACCGGAGCTACATGTATATTTGTATATATATGTGTGTGTGTGTACTGTATATATACAAGAGCTACATGTATATTTATATATATATATATATATATATATATATATATATATATATGTACTCTATATATACAGGAGCTATGTGTATATTTGTATATATATATGAATGTACTGTATATATACAGGAGCTACGCGTATATTTGTGTGTATATATGTATGTACTTTATATATTCAGGAGCTATGTGTATAATTGTGTAGATATATATATGTACTGTATATATACAGGAGCTATGTGTATATTTGTATATATATATATATGTACTGTATATATACAGGAGGTACGTGTATATTTATATATATGTGTGTGTACTGTATATATACAGGAGCTATGTGTATATTTATATATGTGTGTGTGTGTGTGTGTGTACTGTATATATACAGGGGCTACATGTATATATATATGTACTGTATATATTTATTTATTTATTTATTTATTTAATTTCTTTTCCTATACCGATGCTCAAGACTAGGTCTTATCGTACCGGTTTACAATGTAACTGAGGGGAAACCAATTAACATCAAGGTAGAAAGTAAAGTTACATTAAACAGGGAGCATAAAACCTGGGCAATGGAAGACAGTACAGAGTTTAAACTAAGAAACAATTAGAGAGAGATAAATATATAAATCAACAAAAACTGTAAGATACAAAAACATAGGTTTATCCTAGGCAGTTATTAGCCTGGTATGTCCAGAGGGAGAAGGAAAGGGTGAGGTTGGGTGGGGGGAAGGGATTGGGGAGGGGTGGGGGAGTGAGAGTCAGTGATGGTTGAGGAGATCCTTCAGCGGTAGGCTTCTGCGAAAAGCCAGGTTTTCAATTTCTTTCTGAAAGTTGAATGGCATTGTTCTTGGCGTAAGTCTTGTGGAAGTGAATTCCAATGTAGTGGACCTGCTGATGAAAGAGCTCGCTTGTGAATAGTGTTGTGGACCGATGATTTGTTGGGGGGGGGCCTTGAGCGAACCTTTGTAGGCAGTTCTGATCGGTCTTGCGGAAGTATGTAATTCAAGTGGGAAGGTGAGTTGGAGAGTGGATTGCTGGTATACTGATTTGTGGATGATGGTGATATAGACAGGATGATGATGATGATGATGATGATGGTGATATAGACAGGATGACAGGATGATGGTGATATAGACAGGAGCTATGTGTATATTTGTTTATATATTTATAAGTACTGTATATATATACAGGAGCTTCATGTATATTTGTATATATATATGTGTGTGTGTACTGTATATATACAGGAGCTACATGTATATTTGTATACATATATATGTACTGTATATATACAGGAGCTACGTGTATATTTGTGTGCATATATGTATGTACTTTATATATACAGGAGATACGTGTATAATTGTATATATATATGTGTGTGTACTGTATATATACAGGAGCTACGTGTATATTTGTATATATATATGTGTGTGTACTGTATATATACAGGAGCTACTTGTATATTTGTATGTGCAGTAGCTGTTAATGAAGTAAAAGAAAGAAAGAGTCTCTCTTGTGCTTGTTTAGCTGGGTCCGTCCGAGCTCCCTCTCCATCTCTCTTGCTCTCATGCACCCCCACCACCTCCCTTTTGTGGTTTTAATTAGAAATAAAGGTCAGCACACACACACACACACACGCGCGCGAGCTGGAGGTGCTGCCTCTCTATTGCATAAACTCCATGCATCTGTGCATGGCTTGTAATTAGCATCTCTGAGATCACTTCGACTGACATCCATGTAAAGGGCTCTTTGGCTTGTTGCCTCCACGGCCCGGCTTCTGGGGGCCTCTGGAGAGAAACCTGCGCCACCTTGTCCTGGTTCGGCACTTATTGCACGGGAGCCCCTGAATCCAGGGAAGGGGGAGTGGGGTCCTTCCTTCCTTCCGCAACCTCACAGCCCTAGGATTTGGGTGACCTGGGGGTTTACTTCATACCCAGTGAGGGAAGTGGTCCAAGGAACTTTTTCTTCTCCAAGGCCTTTCATTTTATTTGGGAAGTGATGAACTAATTTGCCTTTGCTTGTTCTTGTTCTCCAGAGAGGTCCTTCTGGGCGCCCTGAAGTGATTAGGGTGCTGCCAGCTCACACTTGCTACCTCTTTTGAGCGGGCCCCATACCTCAGCTATGGCAGGCACTGCAGCGCAGACCCGGCGGAGAGCAAGGGAAGGGGCTGCAGCTGTTGCTACTGCACTGACCCCTGCTGGCAGCACTGAGGGGTCCCAGCTCAGCAGAAACTCTTCCCTGGCCCTTAGTGAGGGGAGCAGCCCTCAGTCACCAGGGTTTGCCCTCTGGAGAAAGAAGGCTGCTTTTGTTTTGGGTTTTTTTCAATGGTGCGGGACTTTAAAGCTTAGGAGATGTTCTTCTTGGAGCTCATATAGAAAAATCATTATGTAATATATGGTGTTAATGGCACAATGCATCCACTCCAGAAACCCGATTCACCCAGTACATATATATATCTACACATTGGAGTGGATGCATTGTGATGTTACTGTGCCAGTAACCAAACGTACAAGAAAACAGAGCAGATATAAGCTGGAGGTTAACTCATTCACCACCCATAAGAACATAAGAACATGCCATACTGGGTCAGACCAAGGGTCCATCAAGTCCAGCATCCTGTTTCCAAGAGAGGCCAAACCAGGCCATAAGAACCTGGCAAGTACCCAAACACTAAGTCTATTCCATGTTACCATTGCTAGTAATAGCAGTGGCTATTTTCTAAGACAACTTAATTAATAGCAGGTAATGGACTTCTCCTCCAAGAACTTATCCAATCTAAACACAGCTATACTAACTGCACGAACCACATCCTCTGGCAACAAATTCCAGAGTTTAATTGTGCGTCGAGTGAAAAAGAACTTTCTCCGATTAGTTTTAAATGTGCCACATGCTAACTTCATGGAGTGCCTCCTAGTCTTTCTATTATCCGAAAGAGTAAATAACAGATTCACCTTGCCCACACAAACAAGTGAGCAAATAGCACCAGCTCACTGCATGTAGGCAGAGATATCTGGCTTTTTACATAGTAACATACAGGCCGATACAGTACAGTGTGCTCCAACAGCATTTGGACGCGCATTTTGGGCGCGCTAGTTTTACCCCTTATTCAGTAAGAGGTATTAGCGCGTCCAAAACACGCGTCCAACCCCCCCCCGAATCTAAATGCGCCTGCAACATGCAAATGCATGTTGATGGCCCTATTAGGTATTCCCGCGCGATTCAGTAAGTAAAATGTGCAGCCAAGCCGCACATTTCTCCGGGCAGCGGGAAAGTGCACAGAAAAGCAGTAAAAACTGCTTTTCTGTGCACCCTCCGCTTTAATATCATGGCAATATTAAGTCGGAGGTCCCGAAAGTTTAATAAAGTTAAAAAAAAAAAAAAAAAAGTGAAATAGGCCCGCAGCTCGCAGGTTGAAAACCGGACCCTCAATTTTGCCGGCGTCCGGTTTCCAAACCCGTACCTGTCAGCAGGCTCGAGAACCGACGCCGGCAAAATTGAGCGTTGGCTGTCAAACCCGCTGACAGCTGCCGCTCGTGTCCAAAAAGAGGCACTAGGGACGCGCTAGTGTCCCTAGCGCCTCTTTTTACCGCCGGGCCTAATTTTACTAAATTAAAATACTGAATCGTGCGCACAGGAGATTGGCTGTGCGCGCGCTGGGAGAGCGGGCACTCACCCGCTCTCCCGCGTTTTTACTGTATCGGCTCCATAGTAATAACGACAGAAAAGAACTAAATGGTCCATCCAGTCTGCCCAGCAATATTCTTATCGTAGCAACTGCCGATCCGTTCAAATTACCCCAAGCCTTCTGTAAAGAGTATTAACTACTGCTCCATGCAGGTTACCCCCATGCCTTCTGTTAAGGACAGTAACTGCTGCTCCGTGCAGGTTACCCCCATGCCTTCTGTTAAGGGTAGTTACTGCCACTCCTTGCAGGTTACCCCCATGCCTTCTGTTAAGGACAGTAACTGCTGCTCCGTGCAGGTTACCCCCATGTTCTGTTAAGGGTAGTTACTGCCACTCCTTGCAGGTTACTCCCATGCCTTCTGTTAAGGGTAGTTACTGCCACTCTGTGCAGGTTACCCCCATGCCTTCTGTTAAGGGTAGTTACGGCCACTCTGTGCAGGTTACCCCATGCCTTCTGTTAAGGGTAGTAACTGCTACTCCTTGCAGGTTACCCCCATGCCTTCTGTTAAGGACAGTAACTGCTGCTCCGTGCAGGTTACCCCCATGCCTTCTGTTAAGGGTAGTTACTGCCACTCCTTGCAGGTTACCCCCATGCCTTCTGTTAAGGACAGTAACTGCTGCTCCGTGCAGGTTACCCCCATGCCTTCTGTTAAGGGTAGTTACTGCCACTCCGTGCAGGTTACCCCCATGCCTTCTATTAAGGGTAGTAACTGCTGCTCCGTGCAGGTTACCCCCATGCCTTCTGTTAAGGGTAGTAACTGCCCTCAGTGCTGCTTACCCCCATCCCTTCTGTTAAGGGTAGTAACTGCCGCTCCATGCAGGTTACCCCCATGCCTTCTGTTAAGGGTAGTAACTGCCGCTCCATGCAGGTTACCCTATGCCTTCTGTTAAGGGTAGTAACTGCCCTCTGTGCTGGTTACCCCCATGCCTTCTGTTAAGGGTAGTTACGGCCACTCTGTGCAGGTTACCTCCATGCCTTCTGTTAAGGGTAGTAACTGCCGCTCCTTGCAGGTTACCCCATGCCTTCTGTTAAGGGTAGTAACTGCCGCTCCGTGCAGGTTACCCCCATGCCTTCTGTTAAGGGCAGTAACCGCTGCACCAGCAAGTTACCCCACTGCATGCTTTCTTCTTTTCCTTTAGGACTTGGTCGTAGAAGCTGTCCTGTGCTTTTTCCCTTATGTCTGCATGTCGGTATCCCAGACTGTATAAGTTGGGCCCTCACTTGTTTGAATCCATGTCCTCTTTTCCCTCTGCTGTCGAAGTGGGGAGCAATGTTACAGTTGCATTAAAAGTATCTAGTTCTATGGTCTATACAGGAAGAAAATGTGGATAGTGGTGGTCATAGGTATGGGTAAGAATATTGTATAAGTTTATATTGAAATTGGGGTATTGTACGTATTACCCGGGTTATATATGTTACATGTATGCATTGAAGGTTTGACCATTCAATAAAACATATTGAACATAAAAGTATCAATGCTTGTGTTGGTTAAGGGTAGTAATCTCCATGCCTTCTGCTAAGGGCAGTAGTAACTGCCGCACCTGCAACCGCTTCCCTGCACGCTTATCTCAGTTCTGTCCTCTAGCTTTTAGAGATCCACAGTGTTTATCCCATGCCCCTTTGAAATCTTTCACCGTTTTCCTCTTCACCACCTCCTCTGGAAGGGCATTCCAGGCATCCACCACCCTCTCCATGAAGAAATATTCCCTGATGTTGGTTCTGAGTCTTCCCCCCTGGAGTTTCAAATCGTGACCCCTAGTTTTACTGATTCCATCAGAAAAGGTTTGAGGATTGTGCCTCATTAAAACCTTTCAAGTATCTGAAAGTCTGTATCCTATCTCCCCCGCACCTCCTCTCTTCCAATGTGTACATATTTAGATCCTTCAGCCTCTCCTCATAAATCTTCCAATACTGACCCCACACTATTTTGGTTGCCCTTCTCTGGACCACCTCCATCCTGTCTTTGTCCCTTTTGAGATAAGGTCTCCAGAACTGAACACAGTACTCCAGGTGAGGCCTCACCAAGGACCTGTACAAGGGGATTATCACCTCCTTTCTCTTACTGGTTATTCCTCTCTCTGTGCAGCCCAGCATTCTTCTGGCTTTAGCTATCGCCTTGTCACATTGTTTCGCCGTCCTCAGATCATCAGACACTATCACCCCAAGATCCCTGTCCTGCTCCGTGCACATCAGTCTTTCAGCCCCCATCATATCTCTGGAGTTGTGGTCCTGATTTTCTTTTTTTCAAATTATTTCTTTATTAAATTTAAATCATATTTACAAGGAAACGTAAATCAGGGAAAAAAACATACCGCCACACAGTAGGTATAAGCAAATTCAAAAAAAGAAAAGAAACACATCTTACTTTCTTAGTCCACATTATTTTGGAGCTTCATTTGAATAAATAACAAAAATCTTCAATCAAACCTGCTGCCTTATATCCAGTTCCCAGCAAGATCAGGAGGACTTAGCTAACAAAAACGTCTCCAAGTGCATAGGGTGGACAGAAACAAACCGTTTTCAGATAAGTAGTAATGCATGGAAATTTTAAATAAAACAGAGCTCCTAAAGACAAAACACGAGGTTTAAGCTGAAGAAATTGCTTCCTCTTTAACCATAGAGTAAGGCATTGTTAAATTTAAAGTATTGCCTGAGAAAGATCTCTTTTTCAGAGGTCAATGCAAAGGAAATAACAAAAGCTGATCTAGTGAGAATGTAAAAATGAAGAGAGATCTGGGCTTGAAGGAGGGAGCAAAACATCTGCCCCCAGCAACCTCATTACCAGGCACCCTTCTCTCATCAGGACATGATTAGGAGAGACGTGGAGTTGCTAAGGGTAAAACGCATGTCCATTGTTCGTAGAGTCTAGCAACCAAATTGATCCTGCATAAAACCGAAGTCTTTGTAGATTGTAATACTTTTTCAAGACCCAAGAAGAATGACGTTTTAGTATGTGAGTTTGTAAGATCTCCCCAGCCTCTTCTTCTGATGAAAGATATGGATACTAACGGAGAATATGACAGCAGATAAGGATTAAAATTTGGAAATATCTATTTATATTGATGTAATAAGCAGACCACCATCACAGACAGAGGAGATGGATAAAGATTTTATTCACAAAATTATGAAAGGAGAAGTGCTATTAGGGGATTTAAATCTTCAGATTTTGATGCAGTGTCTTCTAGAAGCAAGATCCTAGATTCTCTGCAAGGAGAATTGTTCTGTCAACAGGTAACGGCACCCACACAAAAAGGGGGTAGAACTGGACCTGGTGCCTACCAGTGGGGCAGTATCTCTGGTGTAATTGATGATCTGGGATCCAGCGATCGTTGACAATCCAGTGGGAGCACTGAGAGGAGAGGATCACTTTGCTGTTGGCAGAAAGGAATCAGTAAGGTTTTGCTTGGGACATTGTCTTTTTTAAAAAGTATTGGGGCAAAGTTAACTATTTGGGAATATTATTTAGTGTGTTTGTGCTTTTAATAGTCAGTAAGGCAGCAAATAAACAGAAGTTAGACTGTATTTTTAAATAGTCAGTAAGGCAGCTAGTAAGCAGTAGTTAGTGTGTTTAGTTTTAAAAGTCTGTAAGGCAGCTAGTAAGCAGAACTCAGTGTTTGTATTAAAAAAAAAAACAAAGTAGCCAGAAGCTAGAAATAAGCTAGGAACAGTGTATACCTAAGTAAAAAGGTTGAAAAGTTCAGTTCAGTTACTCACCTTGGAAAAGTGTTGAGGTAGTGTGATTTGGTTTGATTAGGTACCAACATTTGTTAATCAAGAGAGCAGTGAGTCACTCTGGCTGACTAACTGAAGTTAGACTGTTTGTATTTCCCAACCCTCCCACCCCTCGCCCACCCAACCCTAGTTCATCCTTTAATTTATAGACAGGTGCCACTTTAAAAAAAAACAACATCTTATTGAGAGTTTGATCATTCCCATGTAGGCCACTACCAGACATATAGCGAAGTCACTAATACATTTAAAAGACATTAATTAGACACAGTCCTACTCCCTTAGCAACCTAAAATTTAAGTAGGAACTGAACAAATTTGAGATGAAGGCAGCAGTCCAGCAGCAAGAGGGGGGCTTCCCAGTCTTTTGCATTGAGTGTCACATGTATGATTTTTTTACCCGCCAGTGAGAAATTGTACATGTGCATATGATGCAAAGAGCTCCTGGCTCTCAGAGAATGAGTCCAATCTCTGGACGCTAGAGTGGCAGACCTGGAGGAGCTGAGGCAGACAGAGAGGTATATAGATGAGACCTTCAGGGACATAGTAGCCAACTCCCAACTTCAGACTGGCAGCCCTGATGCTGCCTTGGAGGAAGAAGGTCTCATGATTGGAGAGCATCAACCTGATGCAGCAGGAAAGGATCCTGTAGAAAGAACCTGTTCTCCAGGTGATGCATTGTCCTTTCGCACCGAGGAAATCTCCCCAAGGCCTACTGCCCAGGAGGGAAGGGTTAGGTCAGCCGTCATAGTTGGTGATTCGATTAATAGGAATGTAGACAGCTGGGTGGCTGGTGGGCGTGAGGATCGCCTGGTAACATGCCTACCTGGTGCAAAGGTGGCGAACCTCAAGCGTCACCTAGATAGGATTTTAGACAGTGCTGGGGAGGAGCCGGTTGTCGAGGTACATGTGGGCACCAACGACATAGGACAATGAGGGAGGGAGGTTCTGGAAGCCAAATTTAGACTCTTAGGTAGAAAGCTTAAATCCAAAACCTCCAGGGTAGCATTCTCTAAAATGCTCCCTGTTCCACGCACAGGTCACCAGAGGAAGGCAGAGCTCCAGAGTCTCAATGCGTGGATGACACGATGGTGCAAGGAAGAGGGATTCAGTTTTGTTAGGAACTGGGGAACCTTTTGGTGAAGGTGGAGTCTCTTCCGAAGGGATGGGCTCCACCTTAACCAGGGTGGGACCAGACTGCTGGCGCTAACTTTTAAAAAGGAGATAGAGCAGCTTTTAAACTAGAACAAAGGGGAAAGCCGACAGTCACTCAGCAGTGCATGGTTCGGAGAGAGGTATCTTCAAAGAATACTAATGATGCATTAGAATTAGGGCATCCCGACAGTGAGGTTCCAATTATAAGAAAAGTAGTCCAAGTGCCTGTAACTAAAAACTCAGCAGAGCTAAAAAATTCTAACTTATCCCTATCAATTAAAAAGCAGAATGAAAATACAAACAAAAAACAAACTTTGAAATGTTTATATGCTAATGCCAGAAGTCTAAGAAGTAAAATGGGAGAATTAGAATGTATAGCAATGAATGATGACATAGACTTAATTGGCATCTCAGAGACATGGTAGAAGGAGGACAACCAATGGGACAGTGCTATACCGAGGTACAAATTATATCGCAATGACAGAGAGGAGCACCCGGGAGGCGATGTGGCACTTTATGTCCCGGATGGCAAAGAGTCCAACAGGATAAACATATTAGGTGCTACAACCCAAGAAAGAGATCTAGGTGTCATAGTGGATAACACATTGAAATCGTCGGTTCAGTGTGCTGCGGCAGTCAAAAAAGCAAACAGAATGTTGGGAATTATTAGGAAGGGAATGGTGAATAAAACGGAAAATGTCATAATGCCTCTATATCGCTCCATGGTGAGACCGCACCTTGAATATTGTGTACAATTCTGGTCACCGCATCTCAAAAAAGATATCATTGCGATGGAGAAGGGACAGAGAAGGGCAACCAAAATGATAAGGGGAATGGAACAGCTCCCCTATGAGGAAAGACTAAAGAGGTTAGGACTTTTCAGCTTGGAGAAGAGACGGCTGAGGGGGGATATGATAGAGGGTCTTTAAGATCATGAGAGGTATTGAACGAGTAGATGTGAATCGGTTATTTACACTTTCGAATAATAGAAAGACTAGGGGCCATTCCATGAAGTTAGCAAGTAACACATTTAAGACTAATCGGAGAAAATTCTTTTTCACTCAACGCACAATAAAGCTCTGGAATTTGTTGCCAGAGGATGTGGTTAGTGCAGTTAGTGTAGCTGGGTTCAAAAAAGGTTTGGATAAGTTCTTGGAGGAGAAGTCCATTAATGGCTATTAATCAATTTTACTTAGGGAATAGCCACTGCTATTAATTACATCAGTAGCATGGGATCTTCTTAGTGTTTGGGTAATTGCCAGGTTCTTGTAGCCTGGTTTTGGCCTCTGTTGGAAACAGGATGCTGGGCTTGATGGATCCTTGGTCTGACCCAGCATGGCAATTTCTTATGTTCTTAAGGAAGTGCAAAAGTGGCATTGTGAGACTCGGAGGTGAAGGGGAGGAATATGCAGAGGCTGAGGAGGAAAAAGCAGGATTGCTTAACAAATATTTCTGTTCGGTGTTCTCTGTGGAAGGGCCTGGAGCAGGACCACATAAAACAAACACAAATAAGACGGGAAGTGAGGTAAACCTCAATCGATTCTCAGAACAGTGCATTAGTGAGGAGCTAACTAAACTTAAAGGGTTAGATATTCAAAGCTGGCCATGTAAGTAACTCAGGGCCAGATTTACTAAGACTTTTCTCATTCTTTGTCTATGGAGAAAATGCTTATAAATCAGGTCCTTAGCCAGTTAGAACTTATCCAGCTAAGTTACAATGTATATTTAGTGTCACGGCAAAGCCACTAAATGTATGCATTAATAAACACGCTTAGCCAAATAAGCCTACCGGGCTAAGTTTAGACCCGCTCTATGGGGCATGTATAAATTGTCCACTAACTCTGAATATCGCCCCCGATCCACTCAGTACACGCCTACTTCTTCATGAAACTTTAGCATCCCACTACTTCATGTATTGTTTGCATTATGTATTATTGTTATCAGTTCTTTGTAAAGCATTTCCGCTGCATATCCTGTTCTTTGTAAACCGATGTGATGTTCCCAACGAATGTCGGTATAGAAAAACTTTAAATAAATAAATAAATAAATAAATAAATGCATACCTTTTTCTGCGTGTAACTTTTTGCCACATAAGGGACTTTCACGGCTAAGGAGCAGCTGCTGAACGTGGATGCATATTTAGCGGACGCCACTTGAGCCGCAAAAGTCCCGCGTATTCAGCTAAATAGCACTGATTGTGCTTTGAGTATTGGACCCAAAGTAGATCAGACGATGGGGCCAGGTGAGATATATGCAAGAGTACTGGGGGAACTTGAAGTCCTGGCAGCTCCACTGGTGACCTTTTCAGTGCTTCTGTAGAGTCGGGAGTAGTCCCAGAGGACTGGAGAGAGGTGGATGTGGTTCCTGTTCATAAAAGTGGAACTAAGGAGGAGGCTGAGAACTGCAGGCCAGTGAGTCTGACCTCTGTGGTGAGCAAACTAATGGAATCCCTTGGGCTCCATTAAACAGGGAAAATCCTCTTTTGAGGACCTCTGTGCCGCAACGGATAAAACTTGCGGGATGATCTCCAAAATTTATGCTTTATTAGCTCATACTGATGAGAGCCCATTCCCGCATGTGGGCCAGTGGGAGCGTGATTTGGGACTGACGCTCACAAAAACGGACTGGTCACACATCTACCAACAGGCACGCCGATGTTCCGTGTCGGCACTCTATCAGGAAAATTGTTACAAAATGATAACTCGCTGGTACCTAACACCTCAACTTTTGCAGCGCAGATATCCACATCTGGACCCACACTGTTGGAGGGGTTGCGGACAGCTTGGCACCTTTTTTCATATTTGGTGGCAGTGCACAAAAGTGCAGGACTTGTAGGCTGCAGTGGCGAAATGGATGGAGAACCTATTGGGAGTTTCAGGGGTACACGAGGCTAGTTTTATGCTTCTTCATCATCCACCCTTACATATCAGACAAACTCAAATATTATTTTGCCATCAAGTCTTTATTGCAACCAGATTGGTCATTGCCCGCTCTTGGAAACTTGCGGATGTACCCTCACTACGGCTGGTACAGCATAAGGTCCACTACTCCTGCCAGATGGCTGCGATCACGGCGGAACTTCACGCGGACACCTCCAAATTTCAAGCAGTATGGTCCCTTTATTTGCAATGGGAGAAACAACAAACATTGTCAAAGACTGGCTAAGATTCTAAGCCTTGTCGATTATGCTTAGTTGGTAACACTTATTTCTTGTTCTCTTAAGATGATTTCTCACATTTTACTGTGCCAATGTTCCTGGATTTCGAACTCTATATCATTGAGCACATGGTAGTTGGGAGGGAGGGGAGGGATAATGGGGTGGGGGGTACACGATGCAGATTTTTCCTTATTGTTTCTGATGTGTTGACTTGTTGTGCTTTGCTGCGTTGTATACTCTGTTGTGTATTTCATAACCTAATAAAAATTGTCAGTAAAAAAAAAACAAAACTAATGGAATCCCTGATAAAACAGAGGATGGTGCAAGATCTGAGGTAAATCTTGTCAGATGAATCTGATCGATTTCTTTGATTGGGTTACCGAAGGTTTGGATGAAGGAAGAGCGCCAGACATAGTGCACTTGGATTTCAGCGAGTCCTTTGACATGGTTATGCACAGAAGACATAAATAATTTGTGAACCCTTGGTATGGGTCCTAAAATGACCCTGGCTGAGTGGGAAGTGACAAAGGGTAATGGTAAATGGAGTTTACTCTCAGGAGGTGTGTGGAGGCGGGGGGCGTTACTAGTGCTGAGCCTCAGGGATCTGTCCTGGAACCAGTTCTTTTCAACATTTTCATGAGCAAAATAGCGGAAGGATTTTAGGGAAAGGTTTGTATTTTTACCAAAGATAAAATCTGTAAAAAGGTGGACAGCCAGGAAGGTGTGAAAACATGAGGCAGTATCTAGCAAAGCTTGAGGAATGGCAGCTAAGATTTAATGCTAAAAAATAAAATACAGAGTAATGCATTTCGGATGCAACAGCACAAGGGAAAGGTGCAGTATTGGAACAGAAAGGAAGAGCGGGATCCGGGAGTGGTTGTATCTGATGATCTTAGGGTGGCCAAACAGGTGGATAAAAAGACAGTAAAAGTTAGAAAGATGTTTGGCTGCATAGGGAGAGGAATGGTGAGCAGAAAAAGGGAGGTGATATTGCCCCTGTATAGGTCCCTGGTGAGACCTCACTGGGAATACTGTGTACAATTCTGGAGACCGCACCTTCAAAAGGATATAAACAGGATGGAGTTGCTCCAGAGGGGGCTACTAAAATGAGGATAGACTTAAATATCTAAACACGTAGACCCTAGTGGAAAGGGAAGATATGATAGAGACATTCAAATATCTCAAAGGTTTCCATGCACAGGAGGTGAGCCTTTTTCATAAGAACATAAGCACATAAGAAATTGCCATGCTGGGTCAGACCAAGGGTCCATCAAGCCAGGCATTTTGTTTCCAACAAAGGCCAAAACCAGGCCACAAGAACCTGGAAAGGAAGCTCTAGAACGAGGGGTCCTGAGATGAGGCTAAAAGAAGGTAGACTCAGGAGTAATCTTAGGAAATATTTCTTTGAAAGGAGGGTGGTGGATGCATGGAACAGCTCCCAGTGGAGGTGGTAGAGGCAAAAACGATATCAGAATTAAAGAAAGAATGGGATAAATGCAGGGGATCTCGGAGGGAGTGATATGGAATTGTGAGTGCTAGATAAATTTGAGGGATGGGTACACTAAATGGGTCATACGGTCTTTTTCTGCCATCATGTTACCATGCGGCCCATCTAGTCTGACCAGTTTCCTCCCTGGTGCAATGCCATAGACCCCAGCTGATCTCTGGCTTTCCCCTCATTTGCTCGCTGTGTTTCTCTCTGGCTTTCTTGAATTACATTACCATTTCTGCGTCCACTAGCTTCAGTGGGAGGCCACACCATTCCCTGACGGTGCTCTTCAGTCTGCCCCTTGGAGCCTCATACTGTGATCTTTTAGATCATTTTCTCCTCTGAAAAAAGTTTGCTTCTCGTGCATTATTTATACCTTTCAGGTATTTAATTGCCTGTCATATCCCCTATATATCCTCTCCTTTAGCAGATACATGTTTAGGTCCTTAAATCTCCTCTGATAGGGTGTTTTGTGCACTATTTCGTTAGCCCTTCTCTGGACCACCTTCACCCTTTCTGTATCCTTTCAGAGGCAGAGCCCGCAGCATTGGGCACAATATTCTAGATGAGGTCTCACCAGCAACACATACAGACATGCTTTTTTCACCTTTTTTTTCTGCTGGTTATGCTCCGGTATTCCTCTAGCTTGGACAACTGATTTATCACACTCTTTCACTACCTTGAGGTCAGCAGATATGATCACCCAAGGTTTCTCTGCAGGTTAGCGCTTATCACTATCTTACCCCTATTGGGTATGGCTTCCGTGAATTTCTGCAGGCCAAATGTATCTTATTTATCACAGTTGTATTCCGCGTTTTCAGGATTAGCTTAAAGCGGTTGATGCATGATCCTGTACTTTCTTTGCACTGGATCTTAACTGTCAAGCACTCGGCCATGCCTTGAGCTTTCATACGTTCCTTCTCATTCTCTCTACTCTTTCAGGGGTGTCCATGCTGATCCTGGTCTTAGTGTCACCAGCCAAAAGGCAATCTTGTCCTTTTAACTCTTCCACAACATTGCTCACAAAGATGTTGAACAAAACCGGTCCACCTCCTCCCTGTTACCACTCTTCTGAAGAGGGACAACGTCCATCATTCTTCATGCCGTCTCTAAAGATCCATGCGAGCAGATCCACCGGTGGACCAGCCAGAACGTCAATAAGGTCCTTTAATATCCCACCCTGCCCCACAGTTTCATTTTCAGATTTTCTAGTTCCAGTCACTTCGTAAACCATGTGGCGTCTACACCATGGCCACACACACTCCTTCCAACTATCTGTGGTACCTCCCCAACCCCTTCTTCAGTGAACATCAAATAAAAGCATCTGTTCAGCGTTTCTATTCCTTCCTTGTCATCTGCCATACATTCCTCTCTTTTCTCCTCTGTCTTCTTGCTTCACCTCTGCACGACATCCTTTCGGCATCACACCTAAAACAAGTCTACTCGCTTTATCTTTTCTTCCACGCACATCTTTGCCATCCCGACCACCTTCCTGCTTCTTTCAGCTTTTCCAGATATTCTTTCCTGTCCTCTTTCTGAGATCCCTGGTACCTTTTCAGTGCAAATCTCTTTGCCCTGGCGGTTTCAGACACCTCCTTTGAGAACGGTACTGATCCCCTTTTCCTCTTGCTTCTAGGCATGTCCCTAACATAAAGTTTTCTAGCCCGCTTTAACTTAGCTTTAATTTAGCCTACGGTGCTTCTACTCCACAAAGATTTTCACACTTTCCCAGCTCTTCCTTAAAATATTCTCTCATTTTAACAAAATCAGTACTCAAAATCCAGGAATTCACAGAGAGAGTGGTGGATGCCTGGAATGCCCTCCCAGAAGAGATGGTGAAGACAAGAGCGGTCATTGAATTCAAAAGGGCGTGGGATAAACACACAGGATCCCTGGTGGCTTGATAATAAAAATGAAGAAAAGGGGTAACCTATATTAACTTTAGGTGTAACATTTCTGTATGGGAGTTACCTTTTTGGAGCAGCAGTTACTTCCCTTAACATAAGCTGTGGGGGTAAGCTGCACAGAGCGACAGTTACTACCCTTAACAGAAGGCATGGGGGTAACCTGCACAGAGCAGCAGTTACTGCCCTTAACAGAAGGCATGGGGATAACTTGCACGGAGCGGCAGTTACTACCCTTAACAGAAGGCATGGGGGTAACCTGCACAGAGCAGCAGTTACTGCCCTTAACAGAAGGCATGGGGATAACTTGCACGGAGCGGCAGTTACTACCCTTAACAGAAGATACAGGGGTAACCTGCACGGAGCGGCAGTTACCACCTTTAATAGAAGGCATGGGGGGTAACCTGCACAGAGCGGCAGTTACTACCCTTAATAGAAGGCAAGGGGGTAACCTGCATGGAGCAGCAGTTACTACCCTTAACAGAAGGCATGGGGGTAACCTGCATGGAGTGGCAGTTACTACCCTTCAGAATACATGGGGGTAACCTGCGTGGAGCAGCAGTTAGTATGAGAAGAAACTTGCTGGGCAGACTGAATGGTTCTTTTGGTCTCTATCTGCCGTCATTTCTATGTGACTATGTATGACCCTGACTTTTGCCTGATGCCTCTCTGTTTTGACTCCTACATGAAAGCAGTCTGTCTTCTGATCACTGTTGCTGGACTTTAGAAAGACTTATTTTCCAGTGGCAAACCCAGAGATGCTAGGAGGTGTTATCTTAAATTATAGCTGAAGACTGATCAGTCAATAATTCTTTTAGATTTTTTTGACATTCTAGTGTAAGATGTGAAAGCTTCATGCTACCTTCAAAGGGATTCTGGATCTTGTCAGATTATTCCAGAAGCTCAAGACGCAATCTGAGAGATGCTAGTCAGGTTTGAGATGATGAGTTAAGACAGTGTCATGACTTTGACACTGCTGCATTTGATTTTCTTGAACATGGAAATATTTCACAGCTTCTGCTTGCTAGTTTAAGTTTTGTTCAAAACACCCACACCTTCTCATTCAGCAATAAAATATGAAAAAAAAAACCATTCATCACTACTCCTAATTAGCAGTATTACTAGAAGCAAATGCTAATCACATCCACAAACAATATCACAACTGTTTGTGTTCACTGTGGTGCCCAGTGTGACTCTGTGATACGCACACTTGCCGGCTGCTTCTCAGATACTGTGGATCACAGCTCCGTCGTGTCCCAACCTTCTTCCCAGGGCTGGGAGTGGAATTAAAGTGGATGCACTCTCCATTCCATTGGGCAGTCCAGTCTCTTTATTTTACTGTACTTTAATCTGATTTACAGCCTGCTTAAATTTGAAACAGCATCACTCACATAATCTAATTAGCTCCCTCCTCCCAGTTCTCTACCCGTATCACTATCTATCTTTCCCTCTCACATCCTTTCTCCATCAACTGTCAGTTCTCACCCCATCTCCTCTCCATCTTCCTCTCTGCCCCATCTCGCCTAGCACCTTTCTCTTTTCTCCATCTCCACCTCCAAATGCCTCATTCCTGTTTCCTTCCCAGCTCTCCCCTTCAGGAGCCTCTCACTATCTCATTCTCCTCCTTTTCCAGGTACCTATCACCTTCCCATTCTCCTTTCCTTCCAGATACCTCTCACCTTCCCATTCTCTTACCCCTCCAGGTACCTCTCACCTTCCAATTCTCCTCTTCCAGGTATCTCTCACCTTCCCATTCTCTTACCCCTCCAGGTACCTCTCACCTTCCCATTCTTTTACCAATCCAGGTACCTCTCACCTTCCCATTCTCCTCTTCCAGGTATCTCTCACCTTCCCATTCTCCTCCTCTTCCAGGTACCTCTCACCTTCCCATTCTTTTACCAATCCAGGTACCTCTCACCTTCCCATTCTCCTCTTCCAGGTATCTCTCACCTTCCCATTCTCCTCCTCTTCCAGGTATCTCTCACCTTCCAATTCTCCTCTTCTTCCAGGTATCTCTCACCTTCCCAATCTCTTACCCTTCCAGGTGCCTCTCACCTTCCCATTCTCTTCCTCTTCCAAGTACCTCTCACTGTCTCTATCTTGTCCCCCCTTTCAGATTCCTCTCCCTTTCCAGGTTCCAGACGTACCTTTGAGTTTCTTTTTCTTCCCCCCACCTCTGAAGTCAGAGCAACAGCAGCATATGGACCAGCAGTCAGAAGTACACCTGTTCTATGATGTCATGTATTTCCTTTCCAAGCAGGAAATACACACTGGAGGAGGAAGAGAAGCAGCAGCAGCCAGGGACCAAGAGAACTTTGTCACTGTGTCCCCATGCTGCCAGCCTGAGGTCCATGGGAACCAGCACTTGAACCTCTTGTTGCCCCTGGCCTCTGTACCTCAGCCCTAAAGCATCAGCAAAATATCATCAACCAGATGGCCCTTTCAACAGACTGGAGGGGGAAAGTAAAGCACAACTCCCCTAAAGCTATGCCTAAAATGAACAAAATCAAAGAAATGGGGTGGGTTTAAAGAAAGGCACTGCCCATCCGATAACTTACACTAAGTATTGCTGGGACAGAAATATAGTGTGGGATAGTTCCTTACACAAACAAGACTGAATCAACCTGTCTAGCTTTACTTGATTCGGGAGGAAATATCACAATCCTCAAAACAAGAATCTCTGTACTAAATATCATTATTTCAACATTTATCTAGCACCATAAATCAGATTGCTTTGCGACAGATATTACTTACTAACACTTTACAAATAGCATAAAATTCATTGACATGTATACATCGTTCCCTAGGTAAACGGATTCTTTCTGGTTATAGACAATTTACTAATTTACATGTGTTATAACCATAGACCTAAGCAAACTGCGAGAAATACTCTCGCACCCTCCTCGCTATCTGTCCACCAGTGCGCAGAAGCCACTGATGGCAGAAAAGGACCAAATGGTCCATCAAATCTGCCCAGTAAGCTTATGGGTAATATCTGCTGCGTCATGCAGGTTACTCCCATGCTTATCAGTTTCCCAGACTGTAAATGTCAGGGCCCTCGTTGGTTGCTGTTTGAATCCAATTGCCCATTATGCGTTGCTGTTGAAGTAGAGAGCAATGTTGGAGTTGCATCAGGCTTATTGGTTAAGGATAGTAACCGCCGCATGAGCAAGTTACCCCCATACTTGTTTCCCTAGACCATAAAAGGCGGGACCATCATTGGTTCTGTACAAATCCAATTCCCCTTTCCCCCTGCCCTTGAAGCAAAGAACCATGATGGAGTTGCATCAAAAGTAGGAAGGCTTATTGGTTAAGGATAGTAACCATCGCACCATCAAGTTACCCCCATGCACTCTTTTCTTCATTTTCATCCTCTAACCTTTAGGGATCCACAGTGTTTATCCCTTGCCCCTTTGAATTCTTTCACTGTTTTCATCTTCATCACCTCCTCTGGAAGGGCCTTCCAGGCATCCACCACCCTCTTCAAAAAGAAATATTTCCTAACTTTGGTTCTGAGTCGTCCTCCCTGGAGTTTCATTTCGTGACCCCTAGTTCTACTGACTTCTTTCCATTGGAAAATGTTTGTCGATTGTGCTTCATTAAAACCTTTCAGGTTTCTGAAGGTCTGTATCCTATCTCCCCTGCACCTCCTCTCTTCCAGGGTATCTGAAGCTCTGTATCCTATCTCCCCCGCGCCTCCTCTCTTCCAGGGTATCTGAAGCTCTGTATCCTATCTCCCCCGCGCCTCCTCTCTTCCAGGGTATCTGAAGGTCTGTGTCCTATCTCCCCCGCGCCTCCTCTCTTCCAGGGTATCTGAAGGTCTGTATCCCATCTCCCCCGCGCCTCCTCTCTTCCAGGGTATCTGAAGGTCTGTATCCTATCTCCCCTGCACCTCCTCTCTTCCAGGGTATCTGAAGGTCTGTATCCTATCTCCCCCGCACCTCCTCTCTTCCAGGGTATCTGAAGCTCTGTATCCTATCTCCCCCGCGCCTCCTCTCTTCCAGGGTATCTGAAGCTCTGTATCCTATCTCCCCCGCGCCTCCTCTCCTCCAGGGTATCTGAAGGTCTGTATCCTATCTCCCCCGCGCCTCCTCTCTTCCAGGGTATCTGAAGCTCTGTATCCTATCTCCCCCTGCACCTCCTCTCTTCCAGGGTATCTGAAGCTCTGTATCCTATCCCCCCCTGCACCTCCTCTCTTCCAGGGTATCTGAAGGTCTGTATCCTATCTCCCCCGCGCCTCCTCTCTTCCAGGGTATCTGAAGGTCTGTATCCTATCTCCCCCGCGCCTCCTCTCTTCCAGGATATCTGAAGCTCTGTATCCTATCTCCCCCGCGCCTCCTCTCTTCCAGGGTATCTGAAGGTCTGTGTCCTATCTCCCCCGCGCCTCCTCTCTTCCAGGGTATCTGAAGGTCTGTATCCCATCTCCCCCGCGCCTCCTCTCTTCCAGGGTATCTGAAGGTCTGTATCCTATCTCCCCTGCACCTCCTCTCTTCCAGGGTATCTGAAGGTCTGTATCCTATCTCCCCCGCACCTCCTCTCTTCCAGGGTATCTGAAGCTCTGTATCCTATCTCCCCCACGCCTCCTCTCTTCCAGGGTGTACATATTTAGATCCTTCAACCTCTCCGTTTTCTGATACTGACACCACACCATTTTTGGTAGCCCTTCTTTGAACCGCCTCCATCCTGTCTCTTCTTTTTGAGATATGATTTCCAAAACTGAACACAATGCTCCAGGTGAGGCCTCACCAAGGTCCTGTACAAGGGCATTATCACCTCCTTTTTCTTACTGGTTATTCCTCTCTCTGTGCAGCCCAGCATTCTTCTGGCTTTAGCTATCGCCTTGCACATTGCTTCGCTGCCTTCTGATCATCAGACACTATCACCCCCAAAGTCCCTCTCCCAGTGCGTGTGCATTAGTCTTTCACCCTGAATCACATACAGCTCTTTTGGATTACCACATCCCAGATGCAGGACTCTGCACTTCTTGGCATTGAATCCCAGCTGCCAAATCTTCAGCCACACTTCAAGCTTTCGTAAATCACTTTTCACTCTCTCTACTCCTTCTGGCATACTGGATACTCTATTGCAGATCTTAGTATCATCTGCAAATAGTCAAACTTTACCTTCTATCCCTTCCACAATGTTGCTCACATAGAAACATAGAAATGATGGCTGAAAAGAACCAAATGGTCCATTCAGTCTGCCAGTAAGCTTATGGTAGTATCTCCCATGCCGTGCAGGACACACCCATGCTTATCAATTTCCTAAGCCATAAAAGTCAGGGCCCTTGTTGGTTACTGTCTGAATCCAATTCCCTGTTACCCCTTGCCCTTGAAGCAGAGAGCAATGATGGAGTTGCATTAACAGTATATAGGCTTATTGATTAAGGGTAGTAACCACTGCAACAGCAAGTTACCACTAGGCATGCTTTCTTCATTTTCATCCTCTAGTTATTTAGGGATCTACAATATTTATCCCATGCCCTTTGAAATCTTTTACTGTTTTCATCTTTCACCACCTCCTCTGGAAGGGCATTCCAGTTTTCCAACACCCTGTCCATGAAGAAATATTTCTTGATGTTGGTTCTGAGTCGTCCCCACTGGAGTTTCATTTTGTGACCCCTAGTTCTACTGTTTGCTTTCCAAGGGAAAAAGTTCAAAGTTCATGCATCATTAAAACCTTTCAGGTATCTGAAGGTCTGTATCCTATCTCCCCTGCACCTCCTTTTTTCCAGGGTGTACATATTTAGGTCCTTCAACCTCTCCTCATAGGTCTTACAATACTGACCCCACACCATTTTGGTCACCCTTCTCTGGCCACTTCCATCCTGTCTCTATCCTTTTTGAGATATGAGCTCCAGAACAGAATATAGTACTCCAGGCGAGGCCTCAGCAAGGACCCGTACAAAGGCATCATCACCTCCATTTTCTTACTGGTTATTCCTCTCTCCTTGCAGCCCAGCATTCTTCTGGCTTTAGCTATCCCCTTGTCACACTGCTTTGCTGCCGTCAGATTGCCAGACACTGTCACCCCAAGATCTTTCTCTTGGTCCGTGCACATCAGTCTTTCACCCCCATCATATACGGCTCTTTTGGATTACCACACCCCAGATGCATGACTCTGCACTTCTTGGCATTGAATCTCAGCTGCCATATCTTCAACTACGCTTTCAGCTTTCTAAAATCCCTTTTCATTCCCTCTACTTCTTCAGGCATGTCCACTCTATTGCAGATCTTAGTATCATCCGCAAATAGACAAACTTTACCTTCTATCCCTTCAGTAATGTTGCTCATAAAAATATTGAACAGAACAGGTCCCAAAACCGATCCCTGTGGCACTCCACTTAACACCGCTCTTTCTTCAGAGTAGGTTCCATTTAACATTACACGCTGCCCGTTATTAGTCAACCAGTTTGTAATCCACGCCACCATCTTGGCACTCACTCCCAAACTTATTATTTTATTTACAAGCCTCCTATGTGGGACCATATGAAAAGCTTTGCTGCAATCATGTTTAATCTGTAAATCACTCAAAATAAAGACCCAAAGATTTCGCAAGTTTAAGAAACACAAATATATATAAGACTTGCTAATTGGAATATCTCTGTTAAAGAATTAGTCAACCTTCCTACAATACCAAAAGAAATTGGTTATCATGTTGTAGCATGTAGCCCCTTCTTCAAGAAGAAGGGACTACATGCCCCGAAACCTCGCAATGTCGGACAGCGAAAACCATCACTGAAAGTGGATTTAAAGATAAGTGCTAGAAGTACCTCATTCAAGGATTTATTTTTCCTGGACTAAATCGCACAATATTCGGTCACCTAATGATTTACAAAGCCCTTGAACCATAAGGGCTTATAAGCACGATAACCAATTTCTTTTGGTATCGTATGAAGGTTGACTAATTCTTTAACATGTTACTGATGCAATTAATAGCAGTGGCTATTCCCTAAGTAAACTTGATTAATAGCCGTTAATGGACTTCTCCTCCAAGAACTTATCCAAACCTTTTTTGAACCCAGCTACACTAACTACACTAACCACATCCTCTGGCAACAAATTCCAGAACTTTATTGTGTATTGAGTGAAAAAGAATTTTCTCTGATTAGTCTTAAATGTGCTACTTGCTAACTTCATGGAATGCCCCCTAGTCCTTCTATTATTTGAAAGTGTAAATAACCAAGTCACATCTACTCGTTCAAGACCTCTCATGATCTTAAAGACCTCTATCATATCCCCCCTCAGCCGTCTCTTCTCCAAGCTGAACAGCCCTAACCTCTTCAGCCTTTCTTCATAGAGGAGCTGTTCATTTTGGTTGCCCTTCTCTGTACCTTCTCCATCGCAACCAGAATTGTACACAGTATTTAAGGTGCAGTCTCACCATGGAGCGATATAGAGACATTATGACAATTTCCGTTCTATTAACCATTCCCTTCCTAATAATTCCTAACATACTGTTTGCTTTTTTGACTGCTGCAGCACACTGAGCCGACGATTTTAAAGTAGTATCCACTATGATGCCTAGATCTTTTTCCTGGGTGGTAGCTCCTAATATGGAACCTAACATCGTGTAACTAAAGCAAGAGTTATTTTTCCCTATATGCATCACCTTGCACTTGTCCACATTAAATTTCATCTGCCATTTGGATGCCCAATCTTCCAGTCTTGCAAGGTCCTCCTGTAATGTATCACAGTCTGCTTGTGATTTAACTACTCTGAATAATTTTGTATCATCCGCAAATTTGATAACCTCCCTCGTCGTATTCCTTTCCAGATCATTTATAAATATATTGAAAAGCACTGGTCCAAGTACAGATCCCTGAGGCACTCCACTGTTTACCCTTTTCCACTGAGAAAATTGACCATTTAATCCTACTCTCTGTTTCCTATCTTCCTATCTTCCTCTAAACTATAAAGTTATGAAATCTTACTCTAAACTATAAAGTTATGAAATCTTCCCATTGCTGTGCCCTCTGTATTTGTTGTAACAACATTAGTGCACTCCAGCCTGTAATTTAGCAGCCTTCACATCCCTCCCAGAAGACACTGGGCTTCAAGCTTCATGCTTTGCATTGTGGCTTTCAGCCCCTGGAGACTGTGAGATCAATATTCAGTGAATCAAAAGTTATCCGCATAAAGTTAACCAGATCTGTGTTCTACTTAATATACCCGGATAACTTTAAGACAGGATTTATCCAGCTCACACTGATATCAGCACTAACTGGATAACATGAAACCATGCCCTGATAATGCCCCTCGTGCCACCTCTTCCTGACCAAGTAAATTGGGTGAACTGAGTTACTAAGACAAAATTTGGCTGGGAGTGGGGGAGGGGATATTCAAATCTTGGATTTTGTTGTCTGGCTAACTCCAAAAGTCACCCTGATAAGGCCTTTGAATGTGGACCTCTGGATGTCTGATCAACAGAGACTTCCAGCCAGCTTTCAGTGCCTGCTGCCTCTCAGAAGCCTTCTAGACAGGGTATGGGTTGCTCTGTTGGCGCTGTCCTCTCCAGGACGGTTACAGGAACTCTCTGTGTAGACTGGATTAGATCTAAAGAGTAGAACTCCCTCAAGCCATTCCCAAGCTTTTATTGAAGAGTTAAATGAATCTTTGCATCTATTTATAAATGCAACAATTGCGGCTGGGTAGCCAGAGCATGGTCTCTATTTACCCATAAATTCAGTAGAAATGTCAATATAAGTCTCATTTTATCTCAAACGATACTTTACAAAGGCAATTTTCAAAGTGATCAAGCTGGCTAACCTCACAAAGTAGTTACCTATATCTCTTAGTTTCACTAGAAAGCTCTATTTAGTCAGATTTGAAACAGGGGTGAAGAATTCCCCCTTGGAAATTCTCTACAGGTGCAGGGTGCAAAGGTCTCTGCTTATTTTGTCACTGTGTGGCTTAGGAAACATTTCTCACACCTCCCCACCCCCAAGTCTGTAGCAGTTTGACTGGAGTTCACCGAAACTCATCCCCTTTCATGCACATCTCAGGTGCCTGTTCTTCATGTGTACCCACCTTAGGCTTCCAGGATGTTATGTGTGCAGATTAACCGAAAGAAAGCAGGGAGAAGCACTGAGGACAGGGAGCTCACTCTCTGGCTGGACCCTGCAGATTCTGATCTTGCATCGCTCTTCTTTCTTGTAGGCTCACTGAATCTTCTTGTGCGGGTCACAAACACTGGTGGCATGGATACCCAAGTCTGGACACTGAGTGGTAACAGAGGCAACGTGTGGCAGCAAGCAAACGTCCCCATTAATCCAGCCGGGTCCTTCCAGGTGAGCTCCTCTTACGCCATGGAGTCTGTGCACTAGAAACTGTGGAGATCCAGAAAAAGTACAAGAACATAGAGAAGGCAATGCACAATAAAGCTCTGGAATTTGTTGCCAGAGGAGGCGGTTAGTGCAGTTAGTGTAGCTGTGTTTAAAAAAGGATTGGATAAGTTCTTGGAGGAGAAGTCCATTACCTGCTATTAATCAAGTTTACTTAGGGAATAGCCACTGCTATTAATTGCCTCAGTAGCTTGGGATCTTCTTAGTGTTTGGGTAATTGCCAGGTTCTTGTGACCTGGTTTGGCCTCTGTTGGAACAGGATGCTGGGCTTGATGGACCCTTGCTCTGACCCAGCATGGCATGTGCTTATGTTCTTAACACATTGCTGCCTAAGGCAAGCCATGAGGGGGAAGAGGAGAAAGTGACTGATGCTATTCTGTAAAGAGGTAGCAGAAATAAATAAGAGCACAGATATTAGTATTCAGAAAATAGTTACAAGCCACAAGCAGAGGAGGATGGGCAGAGGGGAGGCAGGAAAGACAGTTAGATGAGCAAAGGCCCCCAGAAGAGGAGAATATTCCTGAGTCTGTAAAAGGAGGGAACAGAAACTTCCCAAGGGGGAGGAGGAATAGGGGTGAATGAGGAGATGCACGTACAGACGGCAGAAATCTTAAACAAGTTCTGCTGCTCAGAATCTAGGGGAGAAGGGGCTGGTGGGGTAGCTAACCCAGGATACAGGGGGTAGAGGCTTGTGACGTGATCACAAAGCCATGTACAGAAGAGGAAGTCATTAAAGTATTTACAGAAATGCAGAAAGCAGATCAGGCCTTGGGACCTGCAGGAGTACACACGATACCGAAAGAGCTGAAGGAAATGCTGACCGGAGCCATCCCAGCTCTGGAGACAGGGGCGGTTCCAAGAGACCGGGAGAGAGCAGATGTACTCCCGCGCCACAAAAGTGTGATCAGGTGCTGACAGCCATCACTCGAGCTTCAGGAATGGGAAAAAAAAATGTAGTGCACCTGCCAGGAGTCCCGACAGCGCAGTTCCACAAAGGAAAGATTGTGTCAAACAAATCTGACTGTGCTACTTAATGAAGTGACAGACGTGGTAGATCAGGGAGGTGCAGTGGATGTGGCCTGTTCCACCTAGAAAGCTGGAAAGCTGTGGAGTGGCAGTGGCAGTGGAGTCCACGCCGGTGAAGGTAACGTGGCTAATGGGCTAGTCCAGGACCCGCTCTTTTCAATATCTTCATTGGCAACACTGCAGAGCAGTAAGAGACAGTAGACACCCTGGAAGGGATGTAAACAATTAAAGGGGGGGCTAGGGAAAAAGGAGAGAGTGCTTTGAAAACTGTGCCCCGGTGCAGAAAAGGTGTAAAATTGTGCATTAAGCACTCATCGATCAGGAGGAAACAGCTGGAGCCCGAGAGTAATCATTTCAGACAGCCTGAAGGTTGCCAGTCAGTGACATGCAGCAGCAGAGAAAGCTGAGAATATGCCCGAGCACGCAAGGAGAGGTTACACTAGTGAGCCCGAGCCTTGAGTGCTGCTCACAGCTCTGGAAGTTGCAGCTTTTTCAAAACTCTACAAGGACGCCAGCGGCTCACAGAGGGATCAGCAAAGCGGTAGAAGACATGAAGCATAAACCTTGTACAGAGAGGTTTAAGGAAGTCACAAGAGCGAAAGAAGAGTCAGGGAGACAGGATGATGACTTTCAGACATTCAGCAAATAAAGCACCAGAAGGTGCAATTTTGCACAGGAAAAAGAAATTCAGAGAGCAAGGGAGGCCCAGGTGTGGAATATGTTGTAAGCCCATTTGGGAGGCAGAACTGATGGGGGAAGGGGGTGGTCGAGAGGCTGATGTGCCCCAGTGATGAGCAAGAGGTCTGGGCGGCTGCCGCTGGGAAGGAACGTGAGAAGGCAGTGACCATAGTCCCAGCGATGCTTGGATACCTAGGAGGAAGTATAGCCAGCAGAAGGAAGGAAGTGATGATAACTCTGTGCAGCTCATTAGTGAGACCTCATCTACAAGCAGAAGGAGGTGGTCCGGAGGAGAGAAGGGCCTGCGCCAAAAGAGTGGAGGACCTGAATGTCTGCACTCTAGAGTAATATGCAAGAAGAAAACAGCTCTCAGGGGAAAAGAAATTTGAGAATAAGAATCATCTGAAGCTTCAAGGGGCAGACACGGGCATAACCTTAGAAAATACTGCTTCACGGAAAAAATGGTGGCTGAGTGCAAGGAGCTCCCAGTGCAGGTGGGCCCACCATAAGAGGGTCAGAATGGAAGAGAGCACAGAGGAATCTTAGCTGCAAAGACGTGAAGGGAAAACCAGCGATCAGGTGTAATTTTGGCTATGTTTCAGGGAGAAAGCTGGGGGAGGGGTAGATGGGTCTTACTGTCCTGAAGTGCTGTCAGATTCTCTCTCAGACTGAGAGGATGACAGATATGTGGAGCAGCCAACCTGCAGAGGTCATGGAAAGCAATACTGTATGTTCCAGAATTTAAACTTGCTTGGGCCAGGCACAAGGAGTGGGCAGCGGTTAAATAAAAGAAATGGGAGAGAGGGATCTGAGCATTAGTTTAGCTCTGAAAATGTATCCGTGCACATACTTGGATCAAAAAGCGGGAATGAAAACAACTGACTTGGATAAGAAGTGATCTCCTGCAGGCAGTCAAGCTTGTGTAGCTGACAGCTGGGAGATATTTATTTATTTATTTAACATATTTCTATACCGGTCTTCATGAAGTGATTCATATCAGGCCGGTTTACATGGAACTTAGGGGAGTAGCTAGTAAACCAAACAAGAGAGCCGAAGCAAAGTTACATATAACAAGGAGATAGAACTTGGGGGCTAGAGTAGCCAGGAAGTAGAAAGACAACAATTAACAATTAACTAGAAGTAAAATACATATGAATAGTAATGGGACTAGTGCGAACGTCCCATCAGTTGGATTGAGTCTGGGTAGATCACTTTAGAAATTAGGGGAAGGCTTGGAGGAAAAGCCAAGTCTTAAGTTTTCGTCTGAAGGTAAGAAGGCAGGTTTCCAGTCTAAGGTCAGTCGGCAATTTGTTCCAGAGAATTGGGCCCGCTGTGGAGAATGATCGCTCTTTGGTGGAAGTTCGGCGGGCGGATTTATTTGGTGGGACTAGTAGAGTTTCTTTATATGCTTCTCTGATGGGTCTTGCGGATGAGTAGAGTTTGAAAGGGATGTGAAGGTCTAGTGTCAGTTGATTGTGGATGGTTTTGTGGATTATAGTGAGTGCTTTATGTAGGATTCTGTATTTTATTGGCAACCAGTGCAGGTTGCCAGATATCCTGAGCTAGAGCAGTATAGGCAGGGGCGACCGGATGGACTGATTGGACCATATAGTCCTTATTTACTAACATGTACAACGTTACTGTTTGACCCCGTTAGGAACACCAAGGCAATAAGAGAGATGTGTAATTCCATGAGAGAGGTACGGTGTACATCCCAAGACCACCAGGGCAATAAGAGAGATGTGTAATTCCATGACAGAGATACGGTGTACATCCCAGGACCACCAGGGCAATAAGAGAGATGTGTAATTCCACGAGAGGTACGGTGTACATCCCAGGACCACCAGGGCAATAAGAGAGATGTGTAATTCCACGAGAGGTACGGTGTACATCCCAGGACCACCAGGGCAATAAGAGAGATGTGTAATTCCACGAGAGGTATGGTGTACATCCCAGGACCACCAGGGCAATAAGAGAAATGTGTAATTCCACGAGAGGTACCGTGTACATCCCAGGACCACCAGGAAAATAAGAGAGATGTGTAATTCCATGAGAGAGGTATGGTGTACATCCCAGGACCACCAGGGCAATAAGAGAGATGTGTAATTCCACGAGAGGTACGGTGTACATCCCAGGACCACCAGGGCAATAAGAGAGATGTGTAATTCCACGAGAGGTACGGTGTACATCCCAGGACCACCAGGGCAATAAGAGAAATGTGTAATTCCACGAGAGGTACCGTGTACATCCCAGGACCACCAGGGAAATAAGAGAGATGTGTAATTCCATGAGAGAGGTACGGTGTACATCCCAGGACCACCAGGGCAATAAGAGAGATGTGTAATTCCACGAGAGGTACGGTGTACATCCCAGGACCACCAGGGCGATAAGAGAGATGTGTAATTCCACGAGAGGTACGGTGTACATCCCAGGACCACCAGGGCGATAAGAGAGATGTGTAATTCCACGAGAGGTACGGTGTACATCCCAGGACCACCAGGGCAATAAGAGAGATGTGTAATTCCATGAGAGAGGTACGGTGTACATCCCAGGACCACCAGGGCGATAAGAGAGATGTGTAATTCCACGAGAGGTACGATGTACATCCCAGGACCACCAGGGCAATAAGAGAGATGTGTAATTCCATGAGAGAGGTACGGTGTACATCCCAGGACCACCAGGGCAATAAGAGAGATGTGTAATTCCATGAGAGAGGTACGGTGTACATCCCAGGACCACCAGGGCAATAAGAGAGATGTGTAATTCCATGAGAGAGGTACGGTGTACATCCCAGGACCACCAGGGCAATAAGAGAGATGTGTAATTCCACGAGAGGTACGGTGTACATCCCAGGACCACCAGGGCGATAAGAGAGATGTGTAATTCCACGAGAGGTACGATGTACATCCCAGGACCACCAGGGCGATAAGAGAGATGTGTAATTCCATGAGAGAGGTACCGTGTACATCCCAGGACCACCAGGGCGATAAGAGAGATGTGTAATTCCATGAGAGAGGTACGGTGTACATCCCAGGACCACCAGGGCAATAAGAGAGATGTGTAATTCCATGAGAGAGGTACGGTGTACATCCCAGGACCACCAGGGCGATAAGAGAGATGTGTAATTCCATGAGAGAGGTACGGTGTACATCCCAGGACCACCAGGGCAATAAGAGAGATGTGTAATTCCATGAGAGAGGTACCGTGTACATCCCAGGACCACCAGGGCGATAAGAGAGATGTGTAATTCCATGAGAGAGGTACGGTGTACATCCCAGGACCACCAGGGCGATAAGAGAGATGTGTAATTCCATGAGAGAGGTACGGTGTACATCCCAGGACCACCAGGGCAATAAGAGAGATGTGTAATTCCATGAGAGAGGTACCGTGTACATCCCAGGACCACCAGGGCGATAAGAGAGATGTGTAATTCCATGAGAGAGGTACGGTGTACATCCCAGGACCACCAGGGCAATAAGAGAGATGTGTAATTCCATGAGAGAGGTACCGTGTACATCCCAGGACCACCAGGGCAATAAGAGAGATGTGTAATTCCATGAGAGAGGTACGGTGTACATCCCAGGACCACCAGGGCAATAAGAGAGATGTGTAATTCCATGAGAGAGGTACGGTGTACATCCCAGGACCACCAGGGCAATAAGAGAGATGTGTAATTCCATGAGAGAGGGTACCGTGTACATCCCAGGACCACCAGGGCGATAAGAGAGATGTGTAATTCCATGAGAGAGGTACGGTGTACATCCCAGGACCACCAGGGCAATAAGAGAGATGTGTAATTCCACGAGAGAGGTACCGTGTACATCCCAGGACCACCAGGGCAATAAGAGAGATGTGTAATTCCATGAGAGAGGTACCGTGTACATCCCAGGACCACCAGGGCAATAAGAGAGATGTGTAATTCCATGAGAGAGGTACGGTGTACATCCCAGGACCACCAGGGCAATAAGAGAGATGTGTAATTCCCTGGTCCTATATTGCTGGCACTGAGTGTGTAAGTTTTAGGGCCTTAAAAAGGAGCAGGGCCAGGGCTGGGGACAGGGCGGTGTGAGGCACTCTGGTTTGTAGGGCTGGACCCTAACTGAGGTGAAATCCGAGCACCGGTGAATGTAAAATTAAACCGGGGGGCACACGCAGCCCCTGGGATCCCCCCCTTCAGTCAGGCCAAAGGCTAAAATAATTTATGAAGCCGAGAGCTCCTCTGATCCCTCCCCCCCCCCCCTTGCCTGCCCAAAGTTTTTAAAGTAAATGAGCCCATCAGAGAGCGCCTCCCCGATCCCCCCCCTCCACCCCCCCCCCCACCCCTTCATGCCCCAGAAGCCCGCAGGGCACACACGGTCTTAACGCCCCTCCCGGCTCAGCGTCTGCCATCGCACCTTCGCCCGGGCCAGAGGGAGGGTCCCTGTGCGCTGTTGGCCCCACAGTTTTATGTTGCTGTGGGAGAGAGGGGGCTTAGCCACCTAACCCGTTAAAGTACTTTCAGTACACTCGGTCATGACCCACTTCTCTAAAAATTATTTTGTCTAATGATATATTGTAACCGAACCTTTGACGGCACCTGTTAGAATGTACTATGTACACTTTTACCTACATTAAATATGTGCCTACATGTAAACCTGTTAGAATGTACTATAGTACACTTTTACCTACATTAAATATGTGCCTACATGTAACCCGTTGCGATGGTATATAACTTAGAAAAGATTTTAAATAAATAAATAACACTGATTTCCAGCACTAAACAGATAACGTTTAGGGGCCTTAAATTTTAATTTGAATCTCCTATATTCGGCCTGATTTTTATCCACTTGGAACAATTTTATTAAATAAGGCAGAATAGAAATGTTCTCATTAATGCATTAAATTAGGCACCAAGCACTTTTTTTTTATGAATGGGGACAGAAACAGAACTGGATGGGTCTATCAGGTGGCCGCCCTGCTTGTGTGGTGTCAAAAGTTCACATCGAATATCATCTTTGGATAATTCTTATGCTGGGTCAGTACAGAGCTTTGAAACTCCGAAAACTGTACTGTCCTCTGTGTTCGATGTCTAGCTTGAACCCCTAGACCAGGGGACGGGAACCTTTTTGGCTGAGAGAGCCATGAACGCCACATATTTTAAAATGTAATTCCGTGAGAGCCATACTAACTACAACCCCCCACCCTCCTGACCACCCCAAGACCTACCAAATTATTTTACTACAACCCCTACTCACCTGACGCCCCCCAAGACCTGCCAAAAGTCCCTGGTGGTCCAGCGGGGGTCCAGGGCTCGCAGACAAATGTTTAATAAAAAAGTAAAAATCTAACAAAAACCCCCACCCTCCTGACGCCCCCCAAGACCTCCAAAATTAATTTATTACAACTCCCCACCCTCCTGACCCCCCCCCCCCCCAAGATCTGCCAAAAGTCCCTGGTGGTCCAGCGGGGGTCCAAGAGCGGTCCGGGTGCGATCTCCTGGACTTGGGCTGTCAGCTGCCAGAAGTCAAAATGGCGTTGACGGCCCTTTGCCCTTACTATGTCACAGGGGCTACCGCCGCCATTGGTCGACCCCAGTGACATAGTGAGGGCAAAGGGCCGTCGGCGCCATTTTGACTACTGGCAGCTGACAGCCCAAGTCCAGGAGATCGCTCCCGGACCCCCGCTAGACCACCAGGGACTTCTGGCAGGTCTTGGGTGGGTCAGGAGGGTGGGGGGTTGTAGTAAATTAATTTTGGAGGTCTTGGGGAACGTCAGGAGGGTGGGGGGGTTTGTTAGATTTTTACTTTTTTATTAAAGATTTGTCTGCGAGCCAGATGCAGCCATCAAAAGAGCCACATCTGGCTCGCAAGCCATAGGTTCCCGACCCCTGCCCTAGATCGTCGTGCAGACATCAGATAAACTCAGTTCTTGGTTACTAAAAACATTTATTTGAAGGAAGAGCAGTTCAGCACTCTTCAGCAGATAAGAAGATCCCAAGAACAGCCGAACAAATTGATGAGACTGATACAGCTGTGATAGGTTTCTCTGAAAGTAGCTATGGGTTAATAGTACATAAAATGTGAAAAGGTGTCTCTCGGGGCCCGTAAGAGGATAAGAGCAAGCTGTTAGCCTGCCAAGAGCCTTCTTCCGACTGAAAGTCTCTGCAGGAAATAAACTGTCCCAGGCATTCCTTGGGTGAAGGGACCAATAGGAAGAGGAGAAAGAGAGCAAAGAGGAACAGACCCAATAGGAAATTCAGAAACACTCAAACAATAACCAATCAGGGCAGAGAACTTAAAGCCTGCAGAGAATCTAAGCTGTGCAATATCAGAAGAGTACACCAGGTGGCAGCATAATAGAGAAACACATGCATACACTGCGGAGGCAGAACAAAGAGCGTATCTAGAATATTCCATATGTTAACACGGCTCTTTTCAGTATTTAAGATTAATCAGTTTGTGCTGGAGAGGTTATAAGGTGTGTTGCTTACTATAAGTCAGAGACGAGCAGCCACAGGCATCAGCAAAGGCATCAGCTGTCGGATGTGTTTAGGTGTCAGGACTTGGGAGCTCTCGCTTCTGGTCCTGTGGCTGGGGTGTCATACAACTCAGGTCTAGAGGGAGAATTTGGACAAGTCCCGGGGCAGGACCTAGTGGGATTTGACACCCAGCTCCTTCTGGTGTATTGTGATACTAGAGTGCCAACTGCGAAAGAAAGATACAGGACTACCGATTCCCCATTGCCATGGGGCGGAAATGTAACTAGGACTGGCTGAAAATAGGTCTACTTCCCAGAGCAAGATTGTGTCACATCCTCGCGGCCATATTTTCAGAGACAGTGCCATCTAGCTCCTTCCACAAACACGTTTCATGTGCTAACTCTGGATTTATGAGACTAATAGGAGCAGGGAGAATGTGGCTTAAACCAAAGGAGCCCTGCTGAAAATTCATTTGAAGAAAAAAAAAAAAAGGAGTTTTGTTTGATTTATTTTCAAGCCTTCTGCGTTGTGCAATGGCCTCCTGAAAAGTCGCTGGCGGAATGTTGGGCATTTTGATGGACAGCTGCGGTGTCCAATAGGATTTTTCCAAGCTTGTCTGTGTTGGTAATGAGGGTAAGCTACCAAGTGACCTGCCTTCACAAACATGGAAACGCAGGGCTTCCGCACACATTCAGCCAGCCTCTTCCCTGCCCATGTTCTAAGTAAGCATTATCACACAGCAGGGCATTGTGTGGCGTGAGATATCCTTATACAGCAGCAGATGCTCTGTGAAGGCAAGTGTCTCTCAGGCACTCGAGAAGGGGCAATAACCCTGCCTACAGTGCTAGGCAGTGAATTACTGATCTAATGACCTATGGCTGTTAAAGCAACATTGTAAATTTATTTTATTTATTTGTTCTTAAAGTGCACTCTCAACATGGCCTTGGGCCAGTAACTTCATTTGCCATGCCTCCGTTTACCCAGCTGTAACGGGGTAATATAATTACTGCATGCCCTCTTTTCCCTTTTAAAACATGTTTCAAGTGTATTAATTTGCTGCCTAGGAAGCCAGATGAAGACAGATGTTATGTATTTAACTTGGTCCTGGAGGCACAGGGAGATAAAATGACTTACCTCAAGTTCACACAGAGTCAGTGACAGAGCCGGTATTAGAACTGAGGCACAGGGATGGACTAAAATACACGAATACAAATTCAATGCTAAAGTGCTATTTTCTTACGTCGCAGAACTCACTAAATCTGACCCCCACCCTATCACTGATGAAGAAGCCAAAAGTAAAAGTGAAGAACTCGCCTACTTCTTTCTCGACAAAATAGCAAATATCCTCCTCCGTTTCCCCACCACCCCCAGACCCGTGAACCCACTCCCAAAAATTGCCAACGCCATCCTTGATTCCCTCGATCTCACCTCATCTAAGGAAATCGAATCCATACTTTAAAAAAATCAAACCATCAACTCACCCCTCTGATACCATCCCCACCAAAGCACTGTTAACTATTCCAGATATCATTACCAAACCCTGAGCCGATATAATTAACTGCTCCCTCTCCCTTGGCAAAGTCCCTGACACACTAAAACACGCTGTGGTCAAACCCCTCCTCAAAAAACCCACCCTTGACCCTAACGATCCTTCCAACTACCGTCCTATCTCTAATCTTCCCTTTTTAGCTAAAATTATGGAAACATAGAAACATAGACATGACGGCAGAAGAAGACCAAACGGCCCATCCAGTCTGCCCAGCAACCTACGCACTTTATCCATTTTTTTTCCCTTTTTCTCTCTCCCACCTTTTACTATTGGCTTCCAGTACCCTCCAGCCCTAATTCCCCTCCACCCCAACACCAATTTAGAGAGCAGCGCCGTATCTGCATCCAAGTGACATCCAGATCAATTAGGGGTAGCAACCGCTGTAACAAGCAGGCCACACCCTTGCCCCATACTCTTACCCCTGTTTTTATTTTTTTGTTTTTTTTTTTTTATTTTTTTTATTTTTTTGGAAATAGCAGCCCACCTGGTCAAGATGGTGAGATGGACAGTGAAATGCTAAGAGAAATTAGGGAAGCTAACCAAATTGGTAGTGCAGTAATAATGGGAGACTTCAATTACCCCAATATAGACTGGGTAAATGTATCATCGGGTCACACTAGAGAGATAACGTTCCTGGATGGAATAAATGATAGCTTTATGGAGCAATTGGTTCAGGAACCGACGAGAGAGGGAGCAATTTTAGATCTAATTCTCAGTGGAGCACAGGACTTGGTGAGAGAGGTAACGGTGGTGGGGCCGCTTGGCAATAGTGATCATAATATGATCAAATTTGATTTAATGACTGGAAAAGGAACAGTGTGCAAATCCAAGGCTCTCGGGCTAAACTTTCAAAAGGGAAACTTTGATAAAATGAGAAAAATTGTTAGAAAAAAACTGAAAGGAGCAGCTACAAAAGTAAAAAATGTCCAAGAGGCGTGGTCATTGTTAAAAAATACCATTCTAGAAGCACAGTCCACATGTATTCCACACATTAAGAAAGGTGGAAAGAAGGCAAAACGATTACCGGCATGGTTAAAAGGGGAGGTGAAAGAAGCTATTTTAGCCAAAAGATCTTCATTCAAAAATTGGAAGAAGGATCCAACAGAAGAAAATAGGATAAAGCATAAACATTGGCAAGTTAAATATAAGACATTGATAAGACAGGCTAAGAGAGAATTTGAAAAGAAGTTGGCTGTAGAGGCAAAAACTCACAGTAAAAACTTTTTAAAATATATCCGAAGCAGAAAGCCTGTGAGGGAGTCAGTTGGACCGTTAGATGATCGAGGGGTTAAAGGGGCACTTAGAGAAGATAAGGCCATCGCGGAAAGATTAAATGATTTCTTTGCTTCGGTGTTTACTGAAGAGGATGTTGGGGAGGTACCCGTAATGGAGAAGGTTTTCATGGGTAATGATTCAGATGGACTGAATCAAATTACGGTGAACCTAGAAGATGTGCAGGCCTGATTGACAAACTGAAGAGTAGTAAATCACCTGGACCGGATGGTATACACCCCAGAGTTCTGAAGGAACTAAAAAATAAAATTTCAGACCTATTAGTAAAAATTTGTAACTTATCATTAAAATCATCCATTGTACCTGAAGACTGGAGGATAGCAAATGTAACCCCAATATTTAAAAAGGGCTCCAGGGGTGATCCGGGAAACTACAGACCGGTTAGCCTGACTTCAGTGCCAGGAAAAATAGTGGAAAGTGTTCTAAACATCAAAATCACAGAACATATAGAAAGACATGGTTTAATGGAACAAAGTCAGCATGGCTTTACCCAGGGCAAGTCTTGCCTCACAAATCTGCTTCACGTTTTTGAAGGAGTTAATAAACATGTGGATAAAGGTGAACCGGTAGATATAGTATACTTGGATTTTCAGAAGGCGTTTGACAAAGTTCCTCATGAGAGGCTTCTAGGAAAAGTAAAAAGTCATGGGATAGGTGGCGATGTCCTTTCGTGGATTGCAAACTGGCTAAAAGACAGGAAACAGAGAGTAGGATTGAATGGGCAATTTTCTCAGTGGAAGGGAGTGGACAGTGAAGTGCCTCAGGGATCTGTATTGGGACCCTTACTGTTCAATATATTTATAAATGATCTGGAAAGAAATACGACGAGTGAGATAATCAAATTTGCAGATGACACAAAATTGTTCAGAGTAGTTAAATCACAAGCAGATTGTGATAAATTGCAGGAAGACCTTGTGAGACTGGAAAATTGGGCATCCAAATGGCAGATGAAATTTAATGTGGATAAGTGCAAGGTGATGCATATAGGGAAAAATAACCCATGCTATAATTACACAATGTTGGGTTCCATATTAGGTGCTACAACCCAAGAAAGAGATCTAGGTGTCATAGTGGATAACACATTGAAATCGTCGGTGCAGTGTGCTGCGGCAGTCAAAAAAGCAAACAGAATGTTGGGAATTATTAGAAAAGGAATGATGAATAAAACGGAAAATGTCATAATGCCTCTGTATCGCTCCATGGTGAGACCGCACCTTGAATACTGTGTACAATTCTGGTCGCCGCATCTCAAAAAAGATATAATTGCGATGGAGAAGGTACAGAGAAGGGCTACCAAAATGATAAGGGGAATGGAACAACTCCCCTATGAGGAAAGACTAAAGAGGTTAGGACTTTTCAGCTTGGAGAAGAGACGACTGAGGGGGGATATGATAGAGGTGTTTAAAATCATGAGAGGTCTAGAACGGGTAGATGTGAATCGGTTATTTACTCTTTCGGATAGTAGAAAGACTAGGGGGCACTCCATGAAGTTAGCAGGGGGCACATTTAAAACTAATCGGAGAAAGTTCTTTTTTACTCAACGCACAATTAAACTCTGGAATTTGTTGCCAGAGAATGTGGTTCGCGCAGTTAGTATAGCTGTGTTTAAAAAAGGATTGGATAAGTTCTTGGAGGAGAAGTCCATTACCTGCTATTAAGTTCACTTAGAGAATAGCCACTGCCATTAGCAATGGTTACATGGAATAGACTTAGTTTTTGGGTACTTGCCAGGTTCTTATGGCCTGGATTGGCCACTGTTGGAAACAGGATGCTGGGCTTGATGGACCCTTGGTCTGACCCAGTATGGCATTTTCTTATGTTCTTATGTCCATCCTTCCGCTCCATGAAGGTGGAACACTAACTACTGGCGACTGGCATCCCGCTCCTTGAATGCCTCTGTGGCTACTGCCGCTCCGTGCAGTGTTTTGCTGCCTCCACTTTATTCACGCCCTCTAGACTTGATGGATCCACAGTGTTTATCCCACACCCCTTTGAAGTCATTCACAGTTTTAGACTTTACCACTTCCTCCGGAAGGGCATTCCAGGCATCCACCACCCTTTCCGTGAAGAAATACTTCCTGACATTGGTTCTTAGTCTTCCTCCCTGGAGCCTCAGCTCCAGGGAGGAAAAGGTGGAAAAGGTGGTTAACTCCCAATTCTCGGATTACCTTGACACCCATAATATACTTCACCCGTCCCAGTTTGATTTCCGTAAGCATTTCAACACGGAAATTCTCTTACTTGCCCTCATAGACACCCTCCTCAAAGGCCTAGATCAAGGTTAATGTTATATCCTAGCCCTCCTTGACATCTCCTCAGCGTTCGACAATATAAGCCACAACCTCCTCCTTTCTCGTCTATCTGACATAGGCATTTCAGGTTCAGCTCACCTCTGGTTTAAATCCTACCTGGCCAATAGACAATACACTGTAAAAATAGGAATTTCTGAATCCTCACATATACCTCTCACCCAAGGTGTCCCACAAGGCTCTTCACTTTCCTCCACTCTTTTCAATATATACCTTTTACCCCTTTGCCAACTCCTCTCTGACCTCGGCCTCAAATCTTTCATATACGCTGATGATGTCCCTCATACCTGAACAAGAATCCATCACCAAATCTCTAAAATTTTGGGAGAACTGTCTCTCCTCCATAAATACCCTCCTCACTAATCTCCATCTAGCACTTAACACTACAAAAACAGAACTGCTCTTCATATCTAATCACCAGGACCCCAAGCTTTCCCTATCAAGTGACCCCTCGTTCAGCTTGATCTCTACACCCCTTTGTTCGTGATCTCGGTGTCATGATTGGCCAGCATCTAAATTTAAAAAAACATATTAACATAGTCTTAATCTTAAAAGAAGGTTTCTACAAGCTCCATGTTATGAAAAAACTCAAACCACTACTCCATTCACATGATTTCCGCACAGTCACACAAGTGACCATCTGCCCAAAAATGGATTTCTGTAACTCACTACTTCTAGGCCTCCCGTAAGCCACCATCAAACCACTTCAAATGTTGCAGAATGCGGTGGCTAGAATCCTCACAAACTCACGCAAATCCGCCCACATAACCCCTGTTCTCAAAGATCTTCATTGGCTCCCCATACCCTCTCGCATCCTTTACAAAACTCTTACCATTATCCACAAAACCATCTACAACCACAACTCCAATTGGCTCGAAGAGCCACAACCACCCCACCAGAACAACTCTCAAAGGTACCCTGCACACCCCCTCCCTCAGGAATGCACATCTCACCTCCAGGAGGGAGCGAGCCCTTTCTGCTGCAGGTCCCCCCCGTTGGAATGCTCTGCCCACTGAACTCCGCATTGAGCCCTGCTCATTCAAATTTAGGAAAAGCTAAAGACCTGGCTCTTTAAGCAGGCATATCCAACAGAGGTCGCCCCGCTTTTCCTCCCAGTCATTTGACATTGTTATATTATTATATTATATTACATTGTTTATTATGTTATTTCATCTGTTTGGAACTAATTAATCATTTGCACTTTATGCCTTTCGCCTTGTTGATTACTCCTTCCGTGCTCTTTCATTTTACTCCCTCTCCCCCCCCCCCCCCCCCCCGTTCGTTGTATTTCTCATAGTTCTATGTAAACCGATATGATGTACCCCCTAATATCAGTATAAAAAAAGCTGTTAAATAAATAAATATAAAGGGACTCACCCCAAGGTCACACAGAGAGTCAGTGACAGAGCTGGGATTAGAACTGAGGCACAGGGAGATAAAGGGACTCACCCCAAGGTCACACAGAGAGTCAATGACAGAGCTGGGATTAGAACTGAGGCACAGGGAGATAAAGGGACTCACCCCAGGATTACATAGAGAGTCAGTGACAGAGCTGGGATTAGAACTGAGGCACAGGGAGATAAAGGGACTCACCCCAGGGTCACACAGAGAGTCAGTGACAGAGCTGGGATTAGAACTGAGGCACAGGGAGATAAAGGGACTCACCCCAGGGTCACACAGAGAGTCATGACAGAGCTGTGATAAGAACTGAGGCACAGGGAGATAAAGGGACTCACCCCAGGGTCACACAGAGAGTCAGTGACAGAGCTGGGATTAGAACTGAGGCACAGGGAGATAAAGGGACTCACCCCAGGGTCACACAGAGAGTCAGTGACAGAGCTGGGATTAGAACTGAGGCACAGGGAGATAAAGGGACTCACCCCAGGGTTACCCAGAGAGTCAGTGACAGAGCCGGGATTAGAACTGAGGCACAGGGAGATAAAGGGACTCACCCGAAGGTCACACAGAGAGTCAGTGACAGAGCTGGGATTAGACCTGAGGCACAGGGAGATAAAGGGACTCACCCCAGGGTCACACAGAGAGTCAGTGACAGAGCTGGGATTAGAACTGAGGCACAGGGAGATAAAGGGACTCACCCCAGGGTCACACAGACAGTCAGTGACAGAGCTGGGATTAGAACTGAGGCACAGGGAGATAAAGGGACTCACCCCAGGGTCACACAGAGAGTCAATGACAGAGCTGGGATTAGAACTGAGGCACAGGGAGATAAAGGGACTCACCCCAGGGTTACATAGAGAGTCAGTGACAGAGCTGGGATTAGACCTGAGGCACAGGGAGATAAAGGGACTCACCCCAGGGTCACACAGAGAGTCAGTGACAGAGCTGGGATTAGAACTGAGGCACAGGGGATAAAGAGACTCACCCCAGGGTCACACAGAGAGTCAGTGACAGTGCTGGGATTAGAACTGAGGCACAGGGGATAAAGAGACTCACCCCAGGGTCACACAGAGAGTCAGTGACAGAGCTGGGATTAGAACCGAGACACAGGGAGATAAAGAGACTCACCCCAGGGCCACACAGAGAGTCAGTGACAGAGCTGGGATTAGACCTGAGGCACAGGGAGATAAAGGGACTCACCCCAGGGTCACACAGAGAGTCAGTGACAAAGCTGGGATTAGAACTGAGGCACAGGGAGATAAAGGGATTCACCCCAGGGTCCCACAGAGAGTCAGTGACAGAGCTGGGATTAGAACTGAGGCACAGGGAGATAAAGGGACTCACCCCAGGGTCACACAGAGAGTCAGTGACAGAGCTGGGATTAGAACTGAGGCACAGGGAGATAAAGGGACTCACCCCAGGGTCACACAGAGAGTCAATGACAGAGCTGGGATTAGAACTGAGGCACAGGGAGATAAAGGGACTCACCCCAGGGCCACACAGAGAGTCAGTGACAGAGCTGGGATTAGAACCGAGACACAGGGAGATAAAGGGATTCACCCCAGGGTCCCACAGAGAGTCAGTGACAGAGATGGGATTAGACCTGAGGCACAGGGAGATAAAGGGACTCACCCCAGGGTCACACAGAGAGTCAGTGACAGAGCTGGGATTAGAACTGAGGCACAGTGAGATAAAGAGACTCACCCCAAGGTCACACAGAGTCAGTGACAGAGCTGGGATTTGCACTCAGGCACAAGGAGATAAAGGATTTACCTCAAGGTCACACAGAGATTCAATGAGATTCAGTGACAGAGCTGGGATTATCACTCAGGGACAAGGAGATAAAGGACTTACCCCAAGGTCACACACAGATTCAGTGGCAAACCTTGAATTCATAAATCTTAGTTTAGTGCTCTAAACATGATGCTGTGCTTCTTCTTTGACCGAGGTGGCAGAAATGTGCTGCCAGGCCGTCCACCCCAAAAGTGGCTGCATGTCTGTTTCTGAAGCTGTAAGTTGTACAGGGTCAAGTGGTCCTGTAAGGTCAAGCTCTCATTAGTAGAAGTAACTGTGACTATAGTAATGATGTCCTTCCCAGGGCTTCTAGTAAGGTAATGGAGGATCAGATCCCTGTGGGTGTGACCCCAGATATGTGCCCTATCACAACTCAGGGTTTTCTGTCCACAGATCATTTTTGAAGGGGTGCGCGGCTCCGGCTATGAAGGGGACATTGCCATTGATGATGTCACTGTGAAAAAGGGGGACTGTCCGAGGAAGCTGGATTCTACCAACAAGGGTAAGAAAATGACCTGGCACTGAAGCCCCATGTCCCCATCATTTAGAGCAGTGCTTCTCAACCTTTTTCCCATGGTGAACACCTGACAGACAGTGCTCACATGTGACACACTGCCATTACAATCCACGGCGGAAATAAAAAGATAAAGATCCAGTATCATTTTTATTGTTAAGAATGACACAAGGGAAAGATACGTATTCTGTCTGAACAGAAACTGCATAAATAATAAACCTCCCATACCAGAACAGCACCAACTTGCAGCACTCAAACAGTAACCACCTTACCTAAGAAAAGGCAACACTGAAAATATTACACCAGGCCTTAAGACACCAATACACCTCCTATTAGTAAAATGGACCAAGAGAGGCTGCTATAGAGCCTTACACAGAAACTACACGCCAGCAGAAAACCTCACCTGAATCACATGTGCTGACCCTCACCTAACAAAGAATAAAGAGACCAAAACACATAACTAGAAGCATGCAGACAAGATTGAATTGGAAACCATAACAAGCCAGAGAGACTGTATGCTGAGGGGGGATATGATAGAGGTGTTTAAAATCATGAGAGGTCTAGAACGGGTAGATGTGAATCGGTTTTTAACTCTTTCAGATAATAGACTAGGGGGCACTCCATGAAGTTAGCATGTGGCACATTTAAAACTAATCAGAGAAAGTTCTTTTTCACTCAACGCACAATTAAACTCTGGAATTTGTTGCCAGGAGATGTGGTTAGTGCAGTTAGTGTAGCTGGGTTTAAAAAAGGATTGGATAAGTTCTTGGAGGAGAAGTCCATTACCTGCTATTAATTAAGTTGACTTAGAAAATAGCCACTGCCATTACAAGCAACAGTAACATGGGATAGACTTAGTGTTTCGGTACTTGCCAGGTTCTTATGGCCTGGATTGGCCTCTGTTGGAAACAGGATGCTGGGCTTGATGGACCCTTGGTCTGACCCACTATGGCATGTTCTTATGTTCTTAAAGGAAAAAGAGAAACTTCACAAGTCCTCATAAAACAAATCAAGAAATATAAAATCAATAGCAATAAAACCATTCTAATAAAAAGAACAGATTATTTCAAAACAGCTGATGAATGAAATAGCCAATAATTAACAACTCAAATAAAAAATTTCCAGACACCAATAAAATATTTCAAAAGAGCCAACACAGAGACCAAATAATTAAAAATGATAAGGATAAAAAAATGCTTTGCTTTCCATACCTGGGAACATTTGATATCTAGGTGCCCTGAGATTGTTTTGAATTAGCAGGACAGTGCGTGGGGGGAGGGGTTACTTGCAACTTTCTCCTCTCAGTTCCCTTTTACACTGGCTTTCTGTCACATACATAAACACATGCTCTTTCTCGCTTTCGTGGGCTCTCAATCGCACACATATACACATGCGCTTTCTCGCTTACGTGGGCTCTCAATCGCACACATATACACATGCTCTTTCTCGCTTACGTGGGCTCTCAATCGCACACACATACACATGCGCTTTCTCGCTTACGTGGGCTCTCAATCGCACACATATACACATGCTCTTTCTCGCTTACGTGGGCTCTCAATCGCACACACATACACATGCTCTTTCTCGCTTACGTGGGCTCTCAATCGCACACATATACACATGCTCTTTCTCGCTTACGTGGGCTCTCAATCGCACACTTATACACATGCTCTTTCTCGCTTACGTGGGCTCTCAATCGCACACATATACACATGCTCTTTCTCGCTTACGTGGGCTCTCAATCGCACACTTATACACATGCTCTTTCTCGCTTACGTGGGCTCTCAATCGCACACATATACACATGCTCTTTCTCGCTTACGTGGGCTCTCAATCGCACACTTATACACATGCTCTTTCTCGCTTACGTGGGCTCTCAATCGCACACATATACACATGCTCTTTCTCGCTTACGTGGGCTCTCAATCGCACACATATACACATGCGCTTTCTTGCTTACGTGGGCTCTCAGTCACACACATATACACTAGAGATGTGATTCGGCCGAACCTTTTGGTTCGGCCTTTGTTATCGGCCCACCACCGGAAATTTTGTTTTCCTGCGGTTCAGGCTGATTTTATTTCGGCTGCCCACGAAATGAAACCCAAAACCCGTCCCAGCCCTTCAAATTGAATTTACAATGGGGGGGAGGGAGGTTGTAAAAAAAAACCAAAACACCCCAACCCTTCAAATTTAATTAATTGCAACCCGCCGAAATTCCCTGGTGGTCCAGCGGGGATCCTGGGAGCAAGACCCGAGTTCAAATCCAAGACATATGGAAGGAAGCAATGACGCCCAGAGCCCTCACATTTCAAGGGACTTGCCAGCCATGTCCTAGCTAGTACACCCCCCCCCCTATTACATAGTAATCTAGAGGCCGATATTCAAATTAAGCTGAGCTCCTACGTTTAAGCACCTGTTAGGAGAGTATTTTCAGCCAAACTTAGAAGCCTAAGTTTTCAGCTGAAAATTCATCTAAATGTAGGGACTTAAGTGTTAGGATTTAAAATGTAGGTCTGCTATTCATTTTCCTAGGTTTAAGCTCCTCACCCTAACTCCATCCCCTGTAGCCTGTCACTTTTTGGGGTTCTAAATTTAAGAGTCTAATGAAACTAGGAGGCTAAATTTAGGTGCTCAGCCCTAGTAAATGTTCCTAAAGGCTGATTTAGGAGCCTAATTCTCAAAGTTAGGCACTTAAACCATTTAAAATCACCTCCAAACAACCAGGTAAGAAACTAGGCAGGCACAATATTCAAAAACAGCGGAGCTTCAAAATGCAGCTACCTAATACCTGCATGCACTAAGCCAGCATGGGGGAGGGGTCTCACTGTCATGGGGGGCTGTTGCCATGATAGTGCCCCCCCCAAAATAACATCACGGCAGCATCGCCCCATAGTTTTGTCTCGTGGCAAAACACCGTGGAGCAAAACAACGTGGCATTGGCCCTTTATGCACGATGGCGGCCCCGAAAGCACAGGACCACGATCGCCTTAAAGGGTCCATCTTAACCTAAAAAAACCCAATCCCCAGAGCCGCTCCCCCTGGGGCTGCCGCTTGAGCCGGCCACAACACCGAGAATAAAAATAAATAAAAAGATGCACGTAGTCGTGTGACAAGCCCTCCGAGCAGGCCATTTCCAGGAAACTGCGAGCCAGGCGGCAGATCATTAGTCCTGCAGGGTTTGCCGCTCGTGTATTATACGTCACCTGGGGGTCTCTGGTGCCGCACTGGAGGTTGCTAAGCTTGTGCACGCCGGGAGAGCGCTCGTTAGAAAACGCGGTGGGAACTTGGGGTCGTGGTCCTGGCTGTTGAACTTCCAGGCAGTACTGATTGTGAAGAGCTCAGTGCACCACATCCTCTTCACAGTCACCAGAGGGCTGCAGGTGGAACATGTCCGGGAGTGGGGGCTGCCACCTCTCATCTTCCGCCACTAATTCTTTTTTTTTTTCTTGCTGAATTGCAGCGGTGGCTCCTCCAGGGAGCGGTGCCTCGGGCCCCCCCAGCGCTGCGGCTGCCTGTGGCCCCCTGACGTTCGTTCTGTACGTGCTCCTCAGATGATACGAAGCAGCGGCTCCCGTTTCCTCAGCGAGAGGTGCCAGACCCTTCCACCACCCCCCTCCCCTCTCTACCACTCCCCCCTGCCCTTCCTGCTCTCCTCCTCCTCCCTCGCTGGCACACCAAAGTGTCCACAACTCTACCAAAGACCGACCAGCGTGACTGCACAAAAAGAAAACCCGCTCCGAACCGGAGGCATTCCTCGCCAAGGTGATCGCGCCTAGAGAACGGGAAAGAGGAGAGAGAGAGAGACAATGAAACATTGGACTGGGACTTCGATAACAAGGGAGTGTAAGAACAAGAAGAACAACAAAAAAAACTATTTGCTTACAACAAACAGGAAAAAGCACAAATTTCTCTGAGACTTTTTCTCTTGCTTGGCTGCAGGAGCCGTTGTGCTACCTACCAGCTCCTCCGTGCTGGGACTGCATCGAGCACACTGCGCTGCCAATAGTTTTAGTACTGTAACTGACCCCCTCCTGCTGTACTGTCCCCCCTTTTTCTAAGGATGTAGAGCCCACGAGCTGCTGACTGTCATATCAAGTCCCTTCCAGCCGCATGTGCTTCCCTAATCCCCCCCATGTACTGCACTACTCATCTGTTCCCCTTATTTGTGCCCTCAGTTTCGGGGTGAGCCAGGAGATCAGCGGGATCCCTCAGCTCCCTGAGCCACCAGACAGTTCTCCAGTTTTTAGGATTTTCTTTGTGTTTTTTTTTGTTATATTCCGCTGTCCCGCGCCCCTCCTGGTTTAGGCGCCCGGGCCAGAAGTCTTCTCACCTTCCGGGAGGGCAAGGCTGGCGGCCACTGAGGTGGGAGCTGCAGGTGCGGCCCTTGTTCATCCCTCCTCACTCAGCGTCACATGCTTTAAATGAAGAAATAAAGAGAGAAAGCCAGCGATCAATGTCTGGAGCTCCTGCTGTTCCCCGGGGGCCTTGATGGCACAGGCTGAGCAGAGGAGAAGATGCAATTGCTGTCATAGGGGCTTACAGGTCACCCGGGAGCAGGAGGACAGGAAAGGCAGCTGGGTTAATGAGGAAAGGAGCCCGTGCCGAAGAGAGCAGGCAGTGAAAAATAAAAAAAAAAGAGGGGACTTCATCTTTCTCCCAGGGCAAAAGGAAGAGCCACCACCTGTAAATGAGGTTTTAATAATATATGCTGCTGCCTGTCTCACCTTTCAGCCCCTGGAGCCAGAGCTCCCAATCTAAGTTTCTGCCTGAGGCAGTGGAGGGGGAATTCACTTGCCCGTGATCACCAGTGGGATTTGAACCCTGGCGTCCATCGCTCACTGCTCTAACCACTGGGAGATTAAGTTACTGAAACATTCATATAAATCTCCCCCGAGCCCTGGTCGTAGGCCGTATCCCCCATGGGGCCCACCCAACAGTGAATCAGGGGAATGGATGCTACGGAAAGTCAGAGCTCAGCGCAGGGGAAGCGATGCATCCTGGGGAATACAAAGTGCTCGCTGGCACCGAATTTGCTTTTTCTGGCTGTAATATGTTCACAACATAGAGGCATCTTCTAAAGAAGCAGGGGCAACTGTGAGTGTGTATACTTGTGCGGGTCTGCAGTCATTTTGTCTTATTTTTCTCTGTGATCTTGCTTTCAGCTCTGACACTGACTCCAGCTGAATGCAGCATCCACAGGGAGCCTCAGAATAGGGCTTCCATCACCTCAGCGACCTTTCCTGGGCATTTATCATTTTTCCATTGCTGAGCTGCTGTAGATTATTCTACTTCACGTTACAGCCTTCAAGCTGAAGCTCCCTACCCGCACTCCTTCCTTCCTCTGGGAGGCTACGGTAGTTTCCAGCTGTGGAAAACTCTTCTCACTGCAAACTAATGCGCCGTGCACACTGCCTCTTACTGTGTAAGATCAGCACCACACACACGTTTGGGGAGAAATGAGTAAAGCGAGACCAGCAGTTCTCTTATACGGTAAGAGGTATGTGTCACTTGGCATGGCTTCTAATTATAATGCAAACCCCTGGGGTACCAGTAATCAACGCGATACTACACCTATAGCCTTCCTTATTGCCCCCAGAAAGGGTCCCTTTTACCCTTGCATGTAATGTTCAGAGATTTGAAAATATCATCAACACAACTGATAAGGGCCGGACTCATTAAGGCTTTTCTCCCATTTTGTGTTTAGGGGAAAACCCCTTAGTGAATCAGGTACTAAATGCCTTCAGGAGCTGCTCCACTCATTACATATGTTGTTCATTTTACCCTCATTGAGGGTGGCTTTGAACTTGCCCTCCCCCTGTTGACATTTCACCCATGCAGTGGTCTTGCCTGCAGACTCTTCTGCTCCTGGATTTGGTACTCTGGCATCACTCTGTGTGAGCAGCTGCTTCAGGATTAAATGGGGACCCGTTTTTGCTTCTGTGCAGCTCACCCTCCGATCACCTTCTAGCATGAGGCTGGAGTGAACGCATGTGGAAACACAATTAGAATAACTAATCCAGGAGTGAAGCTAGCTTTATGGGTGGCGGCATTAGTTACTCCAGGATTGCTGCGGGATCTTTTCTCCTTTTCCCTTCCAGTGTAAACAGAAACAGCATTCAATGTGCGTTTACTACTGGATTAGAGAGGGGGGGGTGTGTGTGTGTGAGTGAGTGAGTACGGATCCACTGCTAAATCACAACGTTCAGTGCTAGTCAACGCTGAGAAAATCAAGTTGGGTTTTAAAAGAGGCTACATTTTATGCTTCCTGAAGGATCTGGACCTTTCTCCTGAGCCTTCGGATAGCACAGGAATGTTTGAGGAGCGGGATTTGAGAAGCATATCCAGGCCTTAGCTGGAGTGAGCCAGGGCTCTCCTGCAGGCTAACTTCCAGTCAGAGTAAGCAGAGGCCTTCCTCCCAACGAGGGGAACCGGCTACCCTGAAGAGGACTTTAAAGCACGCTGGGGGCTAGTTTTCAGAACAAGACAAGTTCATGTTTTGGCTGCTGATGGATCCAGGGCTGCGAAAGCAGGATGAGAACTTGGGGAAGGTTGGACATGGGGTGAAACTCTTTTTGGTTTTTTTCACTTTAATAACTATGTTGTGTGACTATTTACTTTTCAAATAAATTCAGCCTCCGAGTACAGCACAAGAATGCTATAGCGGAGAGCCGGAGGTATGTTATTTGTGTCTGCTTGCCTGGAATATGCTGCACAGGGCACTAAGTGGGTTTATTGCGGTTTTTAATTTGTTTCATTTCAGTGGGACTGCACCAGCACAATGCGGTCAGAAGCGACTCTGCTGATCCTTATTTCACACCGACCTCTATCTTATGCGCTGAACATGCTGTCCACGTTTCTCATGCTGTTTCACAACCAGAGAATGAAGCAAGGGATTCAGCAGGCACCACTGTGAACCTCTGCAGACAGGGACTGCAAAGCTTAGGATATGAATTTACAACCTCCCAACCCTTAATACTGCCCCCAAATTACAGAAGCAGCTTCCCTTACTGACAGGCCGGTGCAGAAAGGTGCCTTCAGCCCTCATTTAAACGCATGTTTTGTGAGCAAAAACCTTACTGCTGATGCACCAAGGAGTTTTCCGCTCACAGAATGTGCGGAAATCCCATGCGGGCATTAAGCAGCGCAGGCCTGACCTGGCTTTTCCTAGCTCTGGAAGCTTCACTCCTGGATCAGAGATGGAGTTAGGTTTCCAGCGCTGCTCTGCAGACACATAAAATAACAGAAAGGGCGCCTCTCCCGTTCCGCCACCCTCAACTGGATAAGTACAATTTATCTGGCTATCTTCTCTTTTTTGACTCTCAGCCCGGTCTCTGTCTTCCTTGGTTTCACCCTGCATATTTTAACTCCGTCACTACCTTGCTTATTTTTAAACTCCCGACGCATTAGCGACTCATTAGCTTGCTGTATTGTGAGTTAAAAAAATGTAATCTGTGCATTAAAAATGTGTGTTTCAATCCAGCATGGAGTTCCTTAAGGCACAGATTACTGCATCAGCTTGTCAGTCAATAGCCGGGCTACTCATGTACCTCCTCTCATCATCCAAACTGTAAACATTTCCCCTCACTCTCAGTCCAGGCTTGGGTTCAAGATCCCACTACTGCCACCATCCATGAGGATGTCTAATATCCTGGTTCCAGACCAAGGACTCCGCTGCTGAGCTAAAGGTGCCTATGCAACTTGCAGTGCTAGATGGAGAACCACTGCCTATGGTAGTGTAGTTGGTCACTTTTGTCCTCTTATTACATCACTGTGATTGAAACGGTAACCTCATAAAGTCCCAAATCCCGGACCTTGCGAACATCCACTAGATAAAGATAATATCAAACAAATGCTAAGATGCTCATCCTTGTCCCTGCTCTTACAACCTTCCTCCTTGAATGCATTTTTATCTACAGTATGAGGGTCCTCTTAACTTTCAGTTGTTCAAGACTTAATGACCTATTACATCAACAGCTTGTGACTGCAGGTCCCAGGATTCATTGGGAATTACAATACCAGAACTGGGTGGTCATACTCTTCAGGACTGTGCTCGACAGATGTAGAAATGGAAATCCATAATTCTTCAAAAGTGCATCATTAATGCTAAAACAGCCAATAAAAGACGTAAGCCAGCAGCGCTAAGACAGCCCCAGACGATTAAAAATCTGCCCTCCATGCCGCTCCAGAGCTTTGGATTGTGTTAGGAAATGCCGCTCTGATATGGCTGTTTGCTAGGGAGATTTGGCAAGAAATGAGAAAAATGTACATTGACTTTCAAGATTTCCGCACTGCAGAAATGCATTAGTTCAGTTTTCGATCAGTTTACAGTGGGGGCCATTAGTCCTGTGGATTCCTGTGCATGACCTCAGCCCAGGTACCCAGGGCCTGTAAAGATGGAAATCCTTATCAGTGTCTGCAGTACATTCACAAAGCCAAGCAGAAACCCTTCAGCCTTTCTGCAAGAGGGTAGGTTACAATACCAGCAGAGCGTGTATAATACTTCAAACACCAGAAGGCCCTGCTGAGCCTGTCAGAAAGCTGTCAAAGGTGCACACCAAGCCTCAAATTAAGGAGAAATTTATTTTTAATATAAGAGATATTCTTCTTTGCAGGGAGTACAGTGCACCCCTGCAGTAGCAGACTCTCTGGGTCAACCCAGTGGAAATATCTTTAAGTGCAAGGCTGCACTGTAATAGCTGCTAAGGAGAACTTGTGAACACCTCCTATTCTAGGGTGACCAGCTGCCCAGCATTTGGAGGGAACTGTCTTGTGTATTTGGCTAAATGGTCTTTTCTCCAAGAACAAGCAGGATAGCAGTCCTCATGCATGGGTGACATCATCGATATACAGCCCGGCACAGAAAACTTATGTCTCATTGAGCATGTTCACGTATGCAATATAACACGCGTCCACGTGGGGTCCCTGCAGTCTCTTCTTTTCCGCAGAGCTTCACATCTTGTGGTCAGGTGAACCTCAACTTTTTCTAAATTTTCCTCTACTTCAATTTAAATGCTTTTTTACATTAATTTTTCACATTTCCTTGTGCGATCGATGTGGGGTCCCCCTCAGCTCTCCTGTTAGCATCTTAGATAGTTTATTTTCATTGTCAATTCCCCGGGGCAGCGGTTCACTCAGTGCCCGCCAGCCATTGACAGCTGCCACCATCGATTTCTATCTTGCGTTCCTACAACGTGTCCACTGCGGGGTTTAAGTGGTGCCCCAGGTATGCAAGGACCATGTCTATCACGGATCCCCCATGATAGATGTCCTCTTCCTTGGGGCATCGTACAACATCTGGGGTAGCAGCAAGTGTGCCAAGATGACCCCAAAAGGATGAAAGATCTGGCTTGACAAGATGGAGTGCCTCTTAGGGCCGGAAAAGTACGATCCATTGGTATCAATATCGGAGGCATTGGCAATGAGGGACTTTGGAGCCGCACCAATGGACACTGAGCCATCAACATTGGCGGGGCCACCAGTTTCCATTGAGGTCATCCGCTACCAGGAACACTGGAGACAGACCATCGTCTGATTTCTCCAGATCTAGGAAATTGGGTTCGTCGCCCTTGACCTCAGCACCAGGGAAGAACTGATCTGAGCATCATGGGAAGCCAAAGAAGCATCAGTCCCTGTGGATGCACAGTGCCAGGCAAAGGGATGCATCAGCCTCTGCTGTGATGCCCCCAAAGCAACCCCATGGCGAGGAGAGCCGATCCTCCATTAATGCCATAGGTATGACATGGTCTCCATTGGTCCTGAGGACTGCCATTGGTCCTCTTCTTGTTCTGAAGAAGATCTGGTCATGCCTCCTGAATCCCAGCCTGTCTCAGTATCAGCGAACTTCGAGGAGGAACTGGAGAGGCACAAGCAGCTGATCGTGGAAAAATTGATGCAAAGCATTGGTGCCGCAGCACCAATGGAACCAACACTGTCACAGTCATTCCTCAAGCTGCTGTAGAATCCCTGAATGCACTCAACAGCATGTTACCAACCGCATCCCCAGTGTCAATTCCCAGGATGGCATTGATGCTCTGCGGGGCACTGGCACCACCACCAGCTCATCCAATGCACATCCCTGGTTCCTCAGAGGAGGAAGCTCCCCCAATGCTGAGGGAGTCACCGGGGCCCAGGCCAAAATAGCCAATTCAATCGGTGCCTGCACCACTGGCTGGGGACTGAGCGCTTAGGGCCACATCACCAGTTGATGTCAGCAGAGACGATGATACCTATGACCCCTGGGGGGTAATATCTTTGATGTTTCTGACAACTCTTTGGATGGTCTTCCCTCAGAACCATCTCCTCCAGAGGATAGAAGGAAGTCTCCACCAGCGGATCTCCTTTGCAGGATTTGTCCAGGTGATGGCAGAGGCCATTCCATTTCAGTTGCAGATTGAAGAGGTTACCAGGCAAAAGATGCTAGATATCCTCCTGTATGTTGAGCTTCCCAAGGAGATTGTGGCATTCCCAGTGTACGAGATCTTTGTGGAGTTGCTGATGAGGATGTGGGAACACCCCCTCACAGTGCCTCCCATTAACAGGAAGGCAGATACAGTTTATCTCTTCCAAAAGGCCTAAGAGCCTCAGCAGCAGCAAGACACCCTCCAGTTGCTGGTGCATAAGGGTCTGGAGTGTGGAAAAGACAAGGTCCATTTCACCTACAATGATTTTATAAATTTTTTATTTATGCATTTTTAATTACATTCAAGAAAAAGAAATTCTTGAAAGTGAAAAGGAAAAGAAAAAAAAAGAAATATCAGTCATGATAAAAACAATAACAGGAAAAATTATACAAATAAATCTTCTTTTCCACAAGTCCACAATTTAGGGGATCCAAGGTGAAAGAACTGAAAAATTACCCAATAATTAAGGAAATATTATTACTGAGCATGATTAAACAGCGAATACAATAATAGATCTAGGGTGCTCAACTATCTAATGGGGGAGGGGGCAGGCTGATCAAGATCACAGTTCTCAGAAGGAGTTGCCAATGTATCACTTAAAAAAGAAACCAACTGGGATGAACTAAAGGGAAATTTCAAAATAAAAGCTGCACCAATCTGAGAGACCCTAGGTCTTAACAAAAGAAATTGGCGTCTCCGTTTCTGTGTTTGTTTAGAAACATTGGGGTAAGCTCTAATAGTAAGATGAAAAAAGGATCAAGCCAATGCTTAAAAAAAGGCGACATACCCAGTCTCGGTCAAATTCAAAGGAAAAGTGACCAATAAAGTGGCTGCTTGTGTTTGGTTTCCAGGAAGCGAGATAAATTCTGAGGAGGAGTTAGAAAGTCCACACCTTGACCACCTTCTTGGCCCTTTTTTCTTGAATGAAGGTAATTAGTAGATCTTGGACAGAGGAGGTATAGCAGCCTCAGGTACCTTAAGGATTTCAAGAAGGTATTTTTTAAACATGTCTTTAGCGGATACGTGAGGAAGTTTGGGAAAGTTAATAAACCACAAATGTTTTCCCCAAATGGTGTTTTCCAATTTGTTATGAAGTAACTGATTTTCTTTAATCAGCTGATTATGAATAAGCTTCACACTTTGATTTTCATTAGTGACCTCCAATAATTGTTTTTGCAAAGAAGCTTGAGATTTTTCCACAAAAATAACTCTTATTATCAATAGTATTAACTCTGTCCACTAGAGGGTTTAATTGCTGAGTAATAGAGGCTACCAGGCTCACTATGGCTTCTCAAATAGAGTCCAAGGATATAGACTGGGATCTTACGAGAGCAAAGGCAGGAAAAGTTGTCAATGTAGTAGTCGGTGAGCTGGCAATGCCCTGAGCAGGGCCTTCCCCAGCCTCTTCTCCAGCGTTTGCAGAGCATCCTGACCCTGCTTGGAAACGTGGAGCTTCGGCGTAGTTAGCTCTTCCCCCTTCCAGCTGGGTGTCCTGTGCACGGGAGGAGGCCAGGTTTGCCGGAGGGACCTATCGATCAGGGAGAAAGAGGTTGAAGAGGCTGGGGAAACCTCTCTGGTCGCATCCCCCAAGGACAAAGCAGCCGATCGAATAATCCGCTGGATGGGAGCGTCCATGGGCCCCAAGGCAGGGAAATCAGGAGGGACCGCAGGGCAGGTCCTTTCCTTGGCCCCGCATGTGCAGGCCAAATGTGGCATCAAGCAAAGAGAAAGTAACACCAAGCAAAAAGGAATGCCGTGGCTCATGCTGACTGCTCAGTAGCGGCCATCTTTGATCTGACCTACAATGTTTTTAAACGGCATTGAGAGTTTCTGAAGTGGAAATCTGTGCCCGCAGACTTGTATGGCTGTGGGCCTTGGATCTCTGACCAGAAGTGCAGGAGTGACTTGCTAATGGGCCATATACAGGAGAGAATCTCTTCGGAGATAAAATGAAGGATGCAGTGGTCCAGATCTGGGATCACCATGCAATGCTCCATCAGCTCTCTACTGGCACTCAGGACTCATCCTCCTCAGCCAGGAAACCATCGAGTTTTGGGGCCAGGAAGTCTTTCCACCCGAAGAGGTACTCCTTTTCATCACCGCACTCCCTTCAATACCAGGGTCTTTGTGGCTGGCCCAGGCAACAGAGGGCCCTGAAGCCCCAGCCGGTGCCTCATTCAACTCTGGGGATGGGGTTTTGATTGCATTGCAGGGATCATAGCCAGGTCGCCCATACCTGGAGCAATGAACCTGCCAGTGGAGGGAAGGCTACGGTTCTATGTGAATCAGTGGCCCAGTGTAACCTTTCCATCATTCATGGGTTCTTTCCATCATTCATGAAGGGTACAAATTAAACCTATTGGGTGCCCTGCCAAATTGCCCCGAGCCCATTTTTGAGCCCGGTAGCATATCAAGAGGTTCTAGTAGTGGAGCTCTCCTCCTCTTGATGGCCAAGGCGGTTGAACCCGTCCTACCAGTGCAAAGAGAGTGAGAATTTTACTCCTGGTACTTCTTTATACAAAAGAAAACAGGACTCAGTTCCATCCTAAAGCTAAGGACCTTGGACAAGGTCATGAAAACAAAAACATTCAAGATGGTTTCCCTGGACACCCTGATCTCCTTCTTGCAAAAAGCAGACTGGCTATGCTCCCTCAGTCTAAAAGATACCTACACTCACATCGAGATATTCCCAAGTCACTGGACATATCACTGATTCATGGTGGGAAAATAGCACTTCCAGTATTGCGTCAGCCCCATGTGACTTCACAAAATGCATTGCCGTGGTGGCAATGTACTTTCGCAGACTGGGAGTTCATGTTTTTCCGTAGCTAGATGATTAGCTGGTCAAGAGCAGCTCTTGAATGAGGGCTAAGGAGTCCATGTGCTCGACCATCTGGGTGCTGGAGTTACTAGGGTTCGTTGTCAACTACCCCAAGTCCCATCTCAGCCCATCATCACAATTGGACTTCATTGGAGCCCTGTTAGTCATTGCTCAAGCCAAGGCCTTCCTACCCCGGCAATGAGCCATCAACCTGATGACCATCACAGTGGGAATTCAACAGAGCCAGCAGGCATCAGCTTGGCACATGTTAAGGCTGTTGGGTCACATGGCCGATACAGTACATGTCACTCCATTGGCACAATCGCACATGCGAAAGGCCCAATGGACCTTAAGGTTGTAGTGGCAACAAGCCACTCAGGATCTCCAGCAGTGCATCCAAATCACATCATACCTTCAGGCCTCTTTGTCCTAGTAGTGGGAAATCTCGAATCTGGAAAGGGGGGTGTCCTTCCAGAGTCCTCCCAGCCAAATTGTCCTCACCATGGATGCATCCACCCTGGATTGGGAAACTCATGTAGATGGACTCCCAGGGTTTATGGCCGGCCTAGGAATGTCACTGTGAAATCAATTTCCTGGAGCTCCGGATGTGTGCTGTGGACTTTCAGAGATCAGCTGTCCAACAAAGTACTAATACAGACCAACAACCAAGTAGCAATGTGATATGTCAACAAGCAGAGAGGTATGGGATCATACCTCCTGTGTCAAAAAGCGGTCCAGATCTGGTCACAGGCCCACTCTCATGAGATGGTGTTCAGGGCCATGTATCTGGCTGGAATGGAAAATGTGATAGTGGACAGACTGAGTCACACCTTCAAACCCCACAAATGGTCTCCACCAAGGGTCGCAAATTGGATCTTCTGCCTCTGGGGAAGCCCGGATGTGAATCTCTTTGCAGTGCTTTGGAACAGGACGGATCCTTAGTTCTGCTCCCTGTATAGGACATGCGGTAAACCAGCCTCAGATGCCTCCACCCATCATTGGAGTGAGGGTCTTTTATATGGGTATCATCCAGCAACACTGGTAATGAAGACTCTCTTGAAGCTTTGCGAGGACAAAGGGACAATGATCCTCACAGCCCCACTTTGGCCGAGACAGGTTTGATTTCCATTCCTCTGGGAGACGTCCATCCAGAAACCAGTCAGACTGGGGACTTCCCCTGATTTCATCACTCAGGATCGAGGCAGGTTTTGCCATCCCAACCTCCAGGCCCTGTCACCCACAGCCTGGATATTAAGAGGTTGATATTGCAATCACTCAGTCTCTTGGAAGATGTGTCTCAGTTCTTGGTGGCTTCCAGAAAGCTTTCCACTAGAAAGTCCTACAGACTGAAATGTAGGAGGTTTTCAGCATAGTGTGAACAGAAGGCCCTAGATCCTTTCTCCTGCTCCCCACAAAAACTGCTTGACTTCCTTCTACATCTTTCAGAAGCTGGTTTGAAAAACATCTTTGTTAGGGTTCATCTGAGTGCAATTGGCACATATCACCATGGTGTAGATGATAAACCCATCTCTGTACAGCGTATAGTTGTACACTTCATGTGGGGCCTGCTTCAGTTGCAGCATCCCCTGAGGACTTCCACTGTGTCTTGGGACCTCAACGTGGTGTTGGCTAAGCTGATGAAAGCTCCCTTTGAGCCACTGCACTCCTGTGATCTGAAATACCTAACTTGGAAGGTCATATTTTTGGTGGTGGTCACTTCAGCATGCAGTCAGTGAGCTACAGGCCTATGTGACATCCACATAAGTTTTTTCAAGACAGGGTGCATATGTATGACTACCCTAAGTTCTTGCCCAAGATGGTGTCAGACTTCCATCTTAACCTTCTATCGTCCTGCCAACATTTTTTCCCAGGCCCCATTCATACCAAGGCGAACAAGCCCTGCACAGTTTGGACTGCAAAACAGCCTTAGTCTTTTATCTGGAATGGACAGAAGCCCATAGACAGTCCACTCAACTTTTTGTTTCATTTGATCAAAACAAGTTGGGGATCACCATTACCAAGCAGACGTTCCTGAACTGACTAGCAGACTGCACCTCCTTCTGTTATGCCCAGGCAGGGCTGCTTCTTGGGAGCCATGACATGGCTCACTCTGTTCGAGCCATGGCAGCATCAGTGGTTCACTTGCAAGCAGTTCCCATGGAGGAGATCTGTAGAGCTGAAACATGAAGTGCCATCCACTCATTCACCTCACATTATTGTCTGGATAGGGATGGCCATCACAACAGTAGGTTTGGACAATCTGTCCTTCACAACTTGTTTGAGGTATAGAACCCAACTCTTTTTTTTATTTATAACTTTACAATTACATACAAGGTATTAGTATAGTTAGGAAATGCATATAAGCCAATGTGAAACAAGTTAATAAACCAAAAAAAAAAGGAAATAAAACAAGGAAAAAGCAAAATCCTGAATATTCAGAGCTGTCTGAACATTCAAAAATATTGGAACTTTATGGATTTACAAAATCTAAGAAGAAAATTTAATCAAGAAAGACGCTCAGCTGCTCCGGGGCGAAAAAAAAATATAGCAATCACTATCTTTCTTAACAATACATTTACAAGGGTATCTTAATAGGAAAGTGACCCCTAAGGAAATAGTTTCTTGTCTCATTATCAAGAAACCCTTTCGCCTTTCTTGTGTGATTTTAGAAATATCAGGAAACATTCACACATTAGAGCCATGAAAAGGAAAGTTTAAATGACGAAAATAACAGGACCTTCATTTACTAATGTCCTGTTCAACTATAAGTGAGACAAGTAAAGTAGGGCGATCAATAACCTTGATACCCGAGGATTTCAAGAAAGTAGTTAAATTTTGCATATCTAAGGAAATTCCTCCAGGATCCATTGGTGTGCGTCTTTCCGTTGAGGTAACAGGTAGGAAATACGCTTTATTAATTGGAGGAATCTCCATCTCTGGTATAAGAAGTACCTCCTGAAGGTATCTCTTAAGGGTAATTAATGGGAGTTCTCCCATAACCCTAGGGAAATTGATCAGACTAAGATTCAAATGCCGATTACAGTTTTCCAGTCATTCAAGCCTCCTGGATAAAGCTGCTCTATCTTTAACTGTAGCCGCATTGAAATTTAGAATTTGTTGGATATGTTTCTATTTTGGCTACGAAGGACTTCAAAGTATGGAGAGAGTCCTCCTGAGCTTTTGATTTTAGAGTTCAAAGAGGCAGTAAGTAAATCCATTTTACTGTTGCAGGATTTTACTGCAACTGAGAGCCCAGCTGTTAATTCCCACAACGTGTCCAACGTGAGGACCGCAGGTTTAATAGGAGGTGCCATATGCTCACCCGATATAGAGGGGACACAATCAGAGGAATGCAACATAGGAAATCCAGCTGGAATCCCAGAAACGTCCACCGTTGAATCTCTTCCTGTCCCCGGCTGTGCAGACGCCGAGAGCTCTCTCTCCCACAGCTCCAACTCACTGACATCATCATGCAGCGACGTCTGCGGGGCAACTGAGGCCAACACACTCCTAGCTGCCAGCGGGCAAGTATCAGGGGAGGGGGGCTGAGGGAAATCTCCGCCCCAGGCGAAAATGGCTCTTCTCCAGTCAAAATCGCAGCGGGGGAAACCCCACCGAGACTTACAGCTCTGGGAGCCATGAAGGAGGGAATTAGAGACTGTTCGGTAAGCTGGGTTGGAATAGAGGGAAAAACCCTCACTTTACCTTTCCGTTTGGGCGGCATAGTTTTAGCAGAAAACAATCCGAAAAAAGAAACAGAGCAGCTCTCACTCATGGATGCTGTTTTGCCCCTTGCCTTGGATTTTTTTCCTAGAACCCAACTCTGTTCCCACCTAGGACCCATCTATCTTTTCACCCTTTTTACCAACAAAACTAGTTGTTGCTCTGCTCATTGGCTCTTATTTTTGTGTTTTGTTGGTGCCCTTTTATTTTAGAGGGGCAACCCTTAGCTAGGGATTCACCCATGTGTGAGGACTGCCATCCTGCTTGTCCTCGAAGAAAGCAGAGTTGCTTACCTGTGACAGGTGCTCTCTGAGATCAGCAGGATGTCAGTCCTCACGAAACCTGCCTGCCACCCCGCGGAGTTGGGTTTCCACTACGTGAGTTTTCTCATTATTTTTATTTATTACTCTTTTAATTCTATAATATAAGACTGAGAGGACCCCCGTTTGGTTACATGGTATATTGCATGCGTGAGCATGCTCACTGAGGCTAAGTCAAAGTTCTAGAAACTTTGACATAATTTTTCCATGCCGGGCTCCATCTGATGATGTCACCCCTGTGTGAGGACTGACATCCTGCTGTCCTGGGAGAACACCTGTTACAGGTAGGCAACTCTGCTTTATCTTATTTCTCCTTCAAAAACAGTCCTCTGGTCCAGTGTTGCTTTATTACATGTCTCTTTTCCCTTTATCCTTAATATACATATTCTAAAATGTCCCTCACAGTAGGTTTAGGAAGTCAGCCATCTTGGTAGAAGTAGTGTCATGTGCCACTGTGCTACAGGAGACTTGACTTTCCAGTCCAACAGAGTCAGCAGAGCTGCCAAGTTGACCCCCACAATCCAAATGAAGGAGGGAGGGAAGATCGCCACCAGTACTCTCCTTTTCAGTTATTTGTGACAAATCTTGTGTTTAGACATAGGCTGGGAGGTGCATGGTATGTTTACCTGCCCAAGATGGTGGTGTTGCAGATTAGGAAAATGGGTAAAGGGAGAACTCTTAGAAGCAGTCACTCTCTATCAGCCGATTCGGTAAGGTCCACAGGAAACCAGGCGCCCAGCCACCTCTTCTGGGTGCGCGACCCTGTATTTAAATGAGGGGTCACTAGGGACAATTACACACCCCTAGTGCCCCCTTGGCCCAGGAGAGGTGGCTGTCAGCGGGTTCAGAAAACCGACACTCAATTTTCTGAGTGTCAGTTTCTGGACCCGCTGACAGTCATGGGTTAAGAAAACGGATGCTGGTAAAATTGAGCGTCCATTTTCCTAACCTGACCGACCACGTTTTTCTATAAATTTTTTTTTTTTATTTTTTGGTTCCTCCGACTTAATATCGCTAGGATATTAAGTCGGAGGGTATACAGAAAAGCAGTATTTTATTTTCTGCTTTTAGGTACACTTTTTTCAGGCCACTCAGAAATTAAACGCCTGCCCTAAAATGTGTGGATCAGCCGCACATTTTATTTTCAGTATCCGGGGCAATTTACATGCATTTGCATGTGATGAGTGCTGTTAGTGTTGTGGAGGGGGGGTTGGACGTGCATTTTCGATACACTAAACCCCTTACTGCTTAAGGGGTAGTGGACACGCATTGAAAACTCGCATCCTACTGCAGGTAAAACAGCGTGCTCAGCCGAGCGCAGGTTACAGTATCTGCCTGTATGACTGCCAGCTGGGATACACTCTAGCAATATGGACAGGAATGACCAGCCAGACTGGATAGGTTGGTCTACCATGGTAATTTGACTGAAGCAGGGATGCAGAGGGTAAGTCTTGAAAGAGTCTTCTGGCCAGTGAGAGCTATCACCTGGGAACGCTGTCTGAAGTGAGGTCTGTGCAAAAAAATCAGAGAACTGGGGGATAAAAAAAATGTAAACAAGGAGAAGTAGGAACATTTCTTTCCTTGATACAGACATTTGCACATAGTTTTGACTTTATGTAAATTTCTGTGTAATAAGTACATCATTAAATATTAGAGGAGGTTTTTCCTTGTAGAAAAAAAAGGCAAGAAATGGAGTTAGCTGGCAGGCACTAACCCAAGGCAGGGCAGCTTTAAAATGCTCACTGTCAACCCAATGTCTTCTGATCTCCCTGAGATTTCAGCTGAACTGATGTGAAGTGAACTGGGCCTCGTTCTATGAAACCGGAGTACAAGCGTAGCCGAATTTGCAAATGTGATTTCACACGCTGAAATCACCGCACATCATCACATGAACACATACTATCGGCAATTTTAACAAATTTATATTATTGGAAAATTTGGTGTTTGCCAATTTGGCAATGCTTGCTTTGCAAAATAGTAATGAGCTGCCTAATTATGCAAAACAGCTCATTATCTATGCATAGCTAATTATCACGGGTGAGGCGCTGTTATTTTTTTTCCCATTAAAGTCTATGATTTCAAAAGAACGTTAATGCAAAAAAATTGCCATGAATGTGATTTGCATAGTATTTAAATGAGCTGGTAATGCAAGAAAAACATTGCGCATTACTAGCCTATTCCTTCAGCATCCCGAGCAGACAAATGGTAGAAGGGCACAGAAGAAAAAAAACGCACCAGAAGAGTTTGAAAATTGAGAAGCAGTCTTGTGATAGCCTCCTGACTTTATCAGAGCTCGTCCAGGATGAAACCCAAGCAAAAAGAAGCCAAAAGGCCTTGCCAGAGATGTCCCTTTATCCCCAGGCTCTCTGGGCATCTGCACATGGAGGGTGTGTCACCCATGAACGGGGATTCTGCAAAGAAGAGAAACAAAATAGGTTGTATAAGAAAATTATTCCTTACCTGCTAATTTTCGTTCCTGTAGTACCATGGATCAGTCCATCTGTTGCATGGGGGACATAACCCACCGTCTGGACTGATCCTGGTACGTACAGGGAAATTCCCTGTCTCTTCAACACAAAATCTGAATGAAATTACCTTCCTTCCTCCCTGTAATTTAGGGTAAATGGTCCATGCAGAAGGCAGCACCACGCCTTTATGGCGAGCTAGAGCTATTGGAGGTGATATAAAGTGTTTTATGGAGATGTGCTGCAGCTGTAAATTGCCTCAGACATGCTTCTCTCGGCTGCCAACAGTGCAGAAAGCAGTGCTGGAAAACATCTCTCTTAACATGGCTGGAGAGGAAAGTGTGAGAGAGGATAGGTGAGAAGGAAGGCAGGGATCCAGTCCTGACACTGTACCTCTGGTGTACTCCCAACATGCCTTCAAGCAGCAGTTGGAAAACCATTGCAGCCTGGAGCCAGGTAGCCACATCTTCCAGTCTGATGCCCTAAGAAAAGCAGGCTAAGCATTCACACAAGTAATTGGATAAACCCAGGGCCGACCCATCCAGTCCTGAAAAAAAATAAATCAGCTGGTCACCCTAGTTAGGTCCAACAAGCGACAGTCCTACTCTTCTCCTGTTCTATGTAAGGACATCATTCAGCTTTTCTTGGGGGAAATCAAGAAAGACAAAGGGAAAAAATCCAGGACCAGCAAGACCTATCCCTGATGACCTGGAGCTATTAGGTATTTATTTATTATTTATTTAAAACTACATTCCGATAACCTCCAACAAACGTCAGCACCAGTTCAGAGAGGAGTAAGGGACAATACCATCACTACTATTACCATTATCATCACTACTACTACTACCACCATCACTACAATTACTACCACTACCATTTTCACCATCACTACCATTACAACTACCATTGCCACTATCACTACCACTAATACTACTACTGTCACTATTATTACTACCTCTAGCATTTTCACTATCACCCACTATCATTATCACTACTACCACTACAACTACCATGACCATTATTGCTACTATGATTTGTAACCTACAACCACATTTCTGAAAATCAGAAGGATTTCTCCAAGGGAGTAGGGGGGTAGGGTTTGTGTGTGCTTTTTTTCCCAGTCCCTCTACCCTCCATGCTCTCATGCAACTGCAAATAAAACCATGGCATTCACTCACTTTTGAGTTTAATTGTCTCGTTTATTTTCTTACACTTATAAAGTGCAGGTTCCAGTTATGATGTTGAATTCAATTTAATCCCAAATTGTCAGCACATCAGTAGCTGTTATTGCTTTAAGTGCAGCATCAGGCAATACTGATCAGGGGCGGATTGGCCTATCGGGGGATCGGGCATCCCCCGGTGGGCCGGTCGCTCTGGTCACATGGTCTGCCAAGCGCAGCCGCAACAGAGCCAAGCTTGGCAGACCATGGGGTATCTCCTGGGCCGGCCTAGGCGGAAAATCCCCAGGCCGATCTTTACCCAGAATCCGCCCCTGATACTGATCATCCTTCTGAGATTTCACTATCAATGGAACTAACATAATCAAATGGTATTTACATAAGAATGGTTTGCCTTATGCCTCAGCAAGAGGAGTCTCTCGCTGGTCCTCCAAATGTTCTAGTCCTCTAGGGCAGCATGCTAAAGAAAAAGCTGTTACCAGTTCCAGTGCTTTCCAAGGAATGGCACTACTAACACAGGAGCCTGTTCAGATAAAACAACACAAAACATGAAAAGTTTTGGGGCGCTTGAGTGCCTTTTCAGCTAATAACCATGTTTTACAGATTACTCCTACTATTACCACTACCATTATCACTACTACTACTATCATTACTACTATTACAACCCTTATCACTACTACCACTACTAATACTACTACTATTACCACCCTTATCACTACTACCACTGTCATTACTACTATTACTATTACCACTATTATTACCACTACTACCACTATCACTACAACCAGTATTGCAACCCTTATCACTATTACAACTAACATTACTACTACTTCTATTACTACCACCCTTATTAGCACTAGTACCACTATCATTGCTGCTACTACTACTATTACTACCACCCTTATCTCTAGTAACACTATCATTACTACTATTACAACCACCCTTATCACTACTACCAATATAATTACTACTACTACTATTACTACCCACTATTATTTGGTAGTACCACTATCACTACCACCTTTATTATCATTACCACTATCATTACTACTACTATTCTTACAATCCTTATCACTGCTACCACTATCACTACTACTATTATTACCACCCTTATTATCACTACTACCACTATATTAGTAATACTACTGCTATTACTACCACCCTTATCACTACCACTATCATTACTACTAATCTTACAACCCGTATCACTGCTACCACTATCACTACTATTACTACCACCTTTATTATCACTATACCACTAGTGCTGCTGCTGCTGCTACTTCTATTACTATTACCTCTACCACTGCTACTGCTAGTACTTGTGGAGGGCAATTGTTAAAGTATATAGTGGAGTAAGTAGCAATTTGTAAGGGTAAAGCTGTCCTCTTATCTGGCTAGTAATATACAGGGTCTTCTGAGCACATGGATTTTCAGTGGGTTACAAAAGGGGTGTCCCAGGGCTATGTTTGAGTTGGGGGAGGAACACAATATGCCTGCATTTGCTTTTGCAATGTACTTATGCTAATTTACCCCTTGCTCAGCCGCCCACACAAACAGTAGTTGCAAAGTCCACCTCCTCTCTGCATACCCGAATGTTTGCAAGCTAATTACCCAGCTAAGTTCTCTGTGAAAATGGCCCCCATCATATCCATACACAGCACTGTACGAAACTCATCAGATGGGGAAGTTTATCTATTGATGTGAATGTGGTTAAACTGACAGATGTTCAGGAAGAGGCAGGATTTAAGACCAAAAACAGCCTCCAAAAGGTGGGTTTGTGGGGGGCATAGGGCACAGCAAGATGGTGATGGAGGAGAAGAGCCTGAAGAAGGGAGTTCAGGAAGGGGGGGATAAGAGAGGGGAGGCAGTGAGGGGCTGCACAGTGTGAAGACTCTTGTGGGTGAGTAAGAGGAGCCTGAACTGCATGCGGAAGCGGACAGGGTGCAAGCTGAGAAGGGTGCATGATCGTGGCGGCACTGGCAGCTGCATTTTGGATGGATTGCAGTGGAGCAGGGAGATGGCTTGGGTTTTGTTAGTGTGTTCTGGAAGGAAAGCCTGACTTTTGGTCATGTGGTAGTGCTTTGCATTTTGTCAGCTTTCGCCTCTCGATTCCTTTTACCCATTCTCCTTTCTCCATCTCCTCCCCCCAGCAAACTAACTTGGTGATGTCAGCGTGGACTCGCCTGTTTTGTATGAATTAAAAATCTGTTCTGACTGCCTGATGATCTTTTTCTATGTAAAGGCGAGGTCCCTGTCCAGATCCAGTGTTCAGAACAGACCACCATCAATACAGAGAAGAATAAAGCCCGGATCCTACGACCGCTCAGACTTAATGTGCAATACTACTTCTAGTCTTTTCATATATAAGGAGAGAAGACTTCATCCAGCACATTGTGACTGAGTGCATAACAGTGCAACCTGTGTCATCGTCTTACTTTCCCCTTAATGCTGCTTTTTTTTTAATGGTAAAGCATTAAATTATATTTCTTAGTGCAAACACTTGTTATCAAAAGAACTTAACTTGTGAAGCATCTTGAATATTTAAAGCGAGTCCACTGTTTGCAGTAAAGGCTTAGAAGTTACAGGGGAGCCCAACGTGAATCACGTTTCACCATACTATATAGGTGAGCATTTGTGATATATTAGATTATTATATCAAAAAATGTGCAAAATGCTTGCTAATAAAATGTGGTTTTTAGGAGTTCACCCTGACTCAAGCAGGAGAAAATGACTTACGATTATACAGGTAGCACTAGTATGTGCTAAATCACGTCTGTTCTCCTTATATATGAAAACGTTCTCTAAAAATATTGCACATTAAGTCTGAGCTTTCATCGGATCTGGGCTTTGTTGCTCTGTGTGTTTACATACCAGATCTCCGCCATTATTATTTCTCAGTCACAATGAATATTCAAGAGAATACATTAGGCGTAAACACAAGTTCATTTGCATATTTCAGTTTTCCTAAAAGACAAATCTGGTCGAGGGTCGCCAGGCTCAGGTTCGGGAGCTGATGGGTTAAACCAGGTGTGAGCCCTCACATACTTGAACTAATGCATGAACAGCACTTGCAGCTTATAAATGAAACGACTCATCACCCGGTGGCATACAGGGATGGAGAATTGTTAGCCTTGGTAATTGTCCTGGTAGAAGACTGGGGGAAGGGGGGAGTAAAAAAAAAAAAAAAAAAAAAGTAAAGGGGCTGTCTGTCCCCTAACAATCAAGTTACAGAATAGGAGGGCAGATAAAGACTACAGGGCCCACCTGGCCTGCCCGATCTCCTTCTGGGGGCAGTGTATAGCCACCCATTGATCTCTGACTTTCCCTGCACTTCTTCACAACCAGCCTCTGTACTTAAACCAGGCTTTCTTCCAGTTCTTAAATCAGTATTTTTGTAAATCACCCAAGGCTGTGAATAGTAGGAATTCATAATTCAGATATTTAATTTGGTGAGACCATTAAGTCACTAGAGTTCCACACATTCCCTCCCACAGTCTCTGACCAATAGAAGAGCTTGCCTAGCTGCCTCTGTCCCTCCTACAATCTCTGACCAATAGAAGAACTCTCCTGACTGCCCCTGCTCCCTCTTACAATCTCTGACCAATAGAAGAGCTTGCCTAGCTGCCTCTGTCCCTCCTACAATCTCTGACCAATAGAAGAACTCTCCTAGCTGCCCCTGCTCCCTCTTACAATCTCTGACCAATAGAAGAGCTTCCTAGCTGCCTCTGTCCCTCCTACAATCTCTGACCAATAGAAGAGCTTCCTAGCTGCCTCTGTCCCTCCTACAATCTCTGACCAATAGAAGAGCTTCCTAGCTGCCTCTGTCCCTCCTACAATCTCTGACCAATAGAAGAGCTTCCTAGCTGCCTCTGTCCCTCCTACAATCTCTGACCAATAGAAGAGCTTCCTAGCTGCTCCTGCTCCCTCTTACAATCTCTGACTAACAGAAGAGCTTCCTAGCTGCCCCTGCTCCCTCTTACAATCTCTGACCAATAGAAGAGCTTCCTAGCTGCCTCTGTCCCTCCTACAATCTCTGACCAATAGAAGAGCTTCCTAGCTGCCTCTGTCCCTCCTACAATCTCTGACCAATAGAAGAGCTCTCCTAGCTGCCCCTGCTCCCTCTTACAATCTCTGACCAATAGAAGAGCTTCCTAGCTGCTCCTGCTCCCTCTTACAATCTCAGACCAATAAAAGAGCTTCCTAGCTGCCCCTGCTCCCTCTTACAATCTCAGACCAATAAAAGAGCTTCCTAGCTGCCCCTGCTCCCTCTTACAATCTCAGACCAATAAAAGAGCTGGGCCAGAACCAGAGTAAATGGTGCTCTGGTGAAAATTGTAGATGGCGACCCTCAAACTTTCTCTTCCCTCTTTCCCTCCCTGCAGACATTCTGTCCCCTCTCTCCATCCTCCTTTCAGGCATCTTTCCCTGTTTTTCTTCCCTAGGGCTGGTGCAGTCCACTACGCAGGCCGTGCATTTGCCTGGGGCAGTGATTGCACCACTAGCTAGCTGGTGGGCGCAGAGCCCGGCTTATCCTCTCCGCTTACAGTCCTCGCTGCCCGAGTCCTATGGGCAATGGCAGCGGCTCCTTACTAAAATCTCCCTGCCAGAGTCCAGTGATTTTCCCGTTCGGGGGAAGCAGAATGTGAGGTGCAGGCCTCCCTCTGCTGAGCCCTGACTCAGGCACTGTCTATAAGCAAAGCAGAAGAGGAGGCCTCAGGCTCTGGCCCTTAAGCTCATCCAGATGCCTCTCAGCACCTGCACCCTGACCTTCTCATGCAGGTCACAGGACACCTTCCTGCCACTGCCACCCATCACCGCAGAAAAAGCGAGCACGAGAGCTCAGCAAGCTGGGGGTAATCCCAGTGGGCTTTCCTTAGGGGTCTGCTGTGGTGGAGGGGGGGAGTGGTCACGGGTGGCGCACTCTAGTCATGTTGCCGGGGAGGGCGCAGGCTGGGCAGAAACATGGGCTCAAGGTCTGGGAAAAGAAGGGGCTGCCTGCCTCCCCCCACCCCACAACTTCTGGCTTCTTACAGAAGGAAGGAGAAGAGCGTGGAGAGGGTAAGGGGAATGTGGGGAGAGCTGCCCAGGAGTGGGAGGGGGGTGTGGGGCGAGTCTTCCAGAGGTGAAGGGAAGGGGAGACTTCTGGGAAATGAGGAGAGGGAAGATCAAACCTAAGATGCAGTGAGACAGAGAGAGAGCATGGAGGAGGGGGAGCAGGAGGGAGAGGCAGGACTGGGGGAGAGGGAGAGGATTACCCTGACTAGCAGGCCGATACAGTAAGGAGCGGTAGGAAGAGGTGCGTTACGGCCGGGCGCACCCGCGTTTGCCGCACGGACAGTTCGGATCACCTACCGCTCAATACTGTATTTAAATAGCTTGCAAATGCAAGCCGCGTCCAAGAAGCGTCCGTGAAGCGTTAGGCCCGCGCAATCCATTTTACTGTATAGAGCGCTATACAGCGTCTATAAATATCCTGGGTGCGTTGGTACCTGTCATTTCAAACGTCATTTCAAATGACGTTTGAAATGACAGGTACCAGGGGGGATTGCGAGTCCTCTCCACCCCCTCCCGAAGGAAGGCAGCGCGAAAATTAAAACAAAAGTGAATAAAGTGTAATAAGAGTAATAAAAGTAAACTTACTGCATGTGAATTTTCTTTGAACAGTCCTCTCTCTCTCTCCTCCTCCCGGGCGGGCAAAAGCGGCAGGCGAAAGTGAATGAATGCACGCCCGTACGCGACGGGAGCCGGCGGGCGTGCATTCATTCACTCACCTTTGCCAGCGGGCGTGCATTCATCCAGCGGAGGGAGCCAGCGGCGAAAGCGGCTTCCAGCAGCCCCCGCTGGCGAAGGTGAATGAATGCGCGCCTGTGTACGCCTGTGCGTACAATTTGGGCGCTCAAGGCGTGACGTCACAAAGTTTGGCGTCACGGCATGTGACGTCGGCGTTCGCTAATGCACTGCCTTGAGCGCCCAAATTGCATTCATTCACCTTCGCCAGCAGGGGCTGCTGGAAGCCGCTTTCGCCACCGGCTCCCTCCGCTTTACTGTATCGGCGGGGGAGCCAAAGCGGCTTCCAGCAGGCCCCGCCGGCGAAGGTGAATGAATGCAATTTGGGCGCTCAAGGCAGTGCATTAGCGAACGCCGACGTCACATGCCGTGATGCCAAACTTCGTGACGTCACGCCTTGAGCGACCAAATTGCACGCACAGGCGTACACAGGCGCGCATTCATTCACCTTCGCCGGCGGGGGCTGCTGGAAGCCGCTTTCGCCGCTGGCTCCCTCCGCTGGATGAATGCACGCCCGCTGGCGAAGGTGAGTGAATGAATGCACGCCCGCCGGCTCCCACCGCGTACGGGCGTGCATTCATTCACTTTCGCCCGCCGCTTTCGCCCGTAAGCTTTTGTCCACCCGTACGCTTTTGCCTGCCGCTTTCGCCGCCGGCTGCCTCCGGGAGGCAGGGGAGCCGCAATGCGCGCCTCGGGAGGAGGGGAGAGAGGACTGTTCAAAGAAAATTCACATGCAGTAAGTTTACTTTTATTACACTTTATTTACTTTTGTTTTAATGACATGTCGAGCCGATTTTCGCCCTGCGCCTTGCTTCGGGAGGGGGGGATTTTGACCGGAGCTTGCCTATTCCTGTCACACCAACGCCAGGGTAAGGGTCCCGGGGGGTGAGGGGGTCGTTTGCCCATGAAATTTCGTCTCTCTGACCTGACGCTCCACACTAACGCAGGGGTAGGGGTAGGTGGTAAGTTAGCAGGTTAAACGCGTGGCAAAACTACAGGATAAAAAGGCGATAGTCGGGGCGCACATTGCTGTATGGGAGGGAATAGCTAATCGGGGCCTTTACATCTCATATACATGCCACGGGCGGAAAGGGTTACCCGGTGATTTAAAGAAGCGGTAAGGATGAGTTTAAAGGGGTAGTGAATCGCGGGTTGGACTTACGCGGCCAAATTGTGAGTTAGAAGTGGGTTAGAAGCAGGGTAACCGCGGCCACGCTTTACTGTATCGGCCTGTAGGGGAAGGGAGCGGGAGAAGAAAAATGATAAGAACATAAGAAATTGCCATACTGGGTCAGACGAAGGGTCCATCAAGCCCAGCATCCTGTTTCCAACAGTGGCCAATCCAGGCCATAAGAACCTGGCAAGTACCCAAAAACTAAGTCTATTCCATGTAACCATTGCTAATGGCAGTGGCTATTCTCTAAGTGAACTTAATAGCAGGTAATGGACTTCTCCTCCAAGAACTTAGCCAATCCTTTTTTAAACACAGCTATACTAACTGCACTAACCACATCCTCTGGTAACAAATTCCAGAGTTTAATTGTGCGTTGAGTAAAAAAGAACTTTCTCCGATTAGTTTTAAATGTGCCCCATGCTAACTTCATGGAGTGCCCCCTAGTCTTTCTTCTATCCGAAAGAGTAAATAACCGATTCACATCTACCCGTTCTAGACCTCTCATGATTTTAAACACCTCTATCATATCCCCCCTCAGTCGTCTCTTCTCCAAGCTGAAAAGTCCTAACCTCTTTAGTCTTTCCTCATAGGGGAGTTGTTCCATTCCCCTTATCATTTTGGTAGCCCTTCTCTGTACCTTCTCCATCGCAATTATATCTTTTTTGAGATGCGGCGACCAGAATTGTACACAGTATTCAAGGTGTGGTCTCACCATGGAGCGATACAGAGGCATTATGACATTTTCCGTTTTATTCACCATTCCCTTTCTAATAATTCCCAACATTCTGTTTGCTTTTTTGACTGCCGCAGCACACTGAGCTGACGATTTCTATGTGTTATCCACTATGACACCTAGATCTCTTTCTTGGGTTGTAGCACCTAATATGGAACCCAACATTGTGTAATTATAGCATGGGTTATTTTTCCCTATATGCATTACCTTGCACTTATCCACATTAAATTTCATCTGCCATTTGGATGCCCAATTTTCCAGTCTCACAAGGTCTTCCTGCAATTTATCACAATCTGCTTGTGATTTAACTGCTCTGAACAATTTTGTGTCATCTGCAAATTTGATTATCTCACTCGTCGTATTTCTTTCCAGATCATTTATAAATATATTGAAAAGTAAGGGTCCCAATACAGATCCCTGAGGCACTCCACTGTCCACTCCCTTCCACTGAGAAAATTGCCCATTTAATCCTACTCTCTGTTTCCTGTCTTTTAGCCAGTTTGCAATCCACGAAAGGACATCGCCACCTATCCCATGACTTTTTACTTTTCCTAGAAGCCTCTCATGAGGAACTTTGTCAAACGCCTTCTGAAAATCCAAGTATACTATATCTACCGGTTCACCTTTAGCCACATGTGTATTAACTCCTTCAAAAAAGTGAAGCATATTTGTGAGGCAAGACTTGCCCTGGGTAAAGCCATGCTGACTTTGTTCCATTAAACCATGTCTTTCTATATGTTCTGTGATTTTGATGTTTAGAACACTTTCCACTATTTTTCCTGGCACTGAAGTCAGGCTAACCGGTCTGTAGTTTCCCGGATCACCCCTGGAGCCCTTTTTAAATATTGGGGTTACATTTGCTATCCTCCAGTCTTCAGGTACAATGGATGATTTTAATGATAGGTTACACATTATTACTAATAGGTCTGAAATTTCATTTTTTAGTTCCTTCAGAACTCTGGGGTGTATACCATCTGGTCCAGGTGATTTACTACTCTTCAGTTTGTCAATCAGGCCTACCACATCTTCTAGGTTCACCGTGATTTGATTCAGTCCATCTGAATCATTATCCATGAAAACCTTCTCCATTATGGGTACCTCCCCAACATCCTCTTCAGTAAACACCGAAGCAAAGAAATCATTTAATCTTTCCGCGATGGCCTTATCTTCTCTAAGTGCCCCTTTAACCCCTCGATCATCTAATGGTCCAACTGACTCCCTCACAGGTTTTCTGCTTTGGATATATTTAAAAACGTTTTTACTGTGAGTTTTTGCCTCTACAGCCAACTTCTTTTCAAATTCTCTCTTAGCCTGTCTTATCAATGTCTTACATTTAACTTGCCAATGTTTATGCTTTATCCTATTTTCTTCTGTTGGATCCTTCTTCCAATTTTTGAATGAAGATCTTTTGGCTAAAATAGCTTCTTTCACCTCCCCTTTTAACCATGATGGTAATCGTTTTGCCTTCTTTCCACCTTTCTTAATGTGTGGAATACATCTGGACTGTGCTTCTAGAATGGTATTTTTTAACAATGACCACGCCTCTTGGACATTTTTTACTTTTGTAGCTGCTCCTTTCAGTTTTTTTCTAACAATTTGGAGGGAAACGGAATTTGGAGGGAAACGGAATGAGGATTAGTAGTGGGGGGGAAGGGGGAGGCAGAGAGGGCTGGGGGTGGGGGGCAGGCGGGAGGGAGGATCCCGGAAGATTAAGGTAGGAGGAAGGTGGCGGAAAACTGGGGGGCGTGAGAAAGGAGGGAAAGTATTCAGAGATCCGGTTTGAAGCACAGAGAGAGCGAGGAAGAGGAACAGAAAAGAACAAATAATACCAGAGAGAGAGAGAGAGAGGAACAGCGCGAGAAAAGAGAGACCCGCTGAGCCAGAAAACCAAGCCAGGGGCAGCAAAACTTGGAAAGGCAGATAATATGAGTAAACTATCCGGGGCTGCTGGCCTGCACGGGTCTCCCACTCAGAATTCCCTTCTTCATCGCCACTGGATTGCATAATGAATCCTCCAGCCCTGCAGCTGTTCTGCTAATAAATTGTGAAGCACGAGTGTTTAGGTGTAGCCGGAGAAGAGAATACTACAGCCCACTGGACAGAGCCCTGCCCCCAGGGGAGAAACCTGTTCACTTTCCTGAAACCCTGCTGAGCTGGACCCTGGAAATGTGCTTTGGAAACTCGTATTGATGGGGGGGGGGGGGCTCCATTAGAATTCATGAGGGAGGGAGCGAGAGTGCAGCAAAACAGGTGGCACCAGCCCTGTCCCTTCCCTCCTCTCTCCTGACTCCCTCCTACAGACATTCTCTCCTCCTTCTCCAGTTTCCATCCTCTCTCACACCTTCTCTCTCCCTCCAGCCCTGTCCCTTCCCTCCCTCTATCCATCCTATCTCCTGTCTCCCTCCCTTCCGTCCTACAGACACTCACCTCCTTCCTCAATTTTCATCCACTCTCCCCCTCCCTCCAGCCCTGCCCCTCCCTCTATCCATTCTCTCTCCTCTCTCCCTCCCTTCCTTTCTACAGACATTCTCTCCTTCCTCAATTTCCATCTTTTCTCTCTCCCTCCCTCCAGGCAATCTCTCCCTCCTCCAACTCCCTTTCCTCCAGGAATTCTCTCTCTCCCTCCCTCCTCCAAACATTTTCTCCACCTTTCCCCCTCCTCTCCACTCTGTTCCTCTGTTCTCTCTCTCCAACTTCTCCCACCTCCCCTTTCTCTAGGCATTTTCTCCCTCCTTCCCCTCCCTCCCCCTCCCCCAGGCATTATGACCTCCCTTCTATAGACATTCACTTCTCCCCCCCCCCCCAAGCGTTATCCTCATTGTCACCTCTCTCCTTCCAGGAATTCTTTGCCCTTTCTCATTTAAACCTTCCCTTATCCCCCACCTTACCAGCGTCATATCATTGAATGTGTTACGTCACAAACGTTACAAAACAAATATGGAAGTCAGATACACACCAACTATGATTTGTTAAACTTTCTTTCTATTGATCTATAATACATTTACAGAATCGAACATACACAATTATACCTTCCCAAATCTACTTCAGTGCATATAATGTACAGATTCTGGAATCACCTCAGTAACAGCAACAGAAACTCTCCACTACCAGGCACCTTGGAAATAACACAAAATCCAACAAAAAACATTCTGAACCTATTTAGCAAAGCTGCCGTACCAAACAACCCACTAACTCCCAGGATCAAACAGCAAACATCCTACCACTGAAAACATTACAAGGGGTCCTGAACACCAATGCACCTCATAAGAATATAACACTTGTCATACTGGGTCAGACCAAGGGTCCATCAAGCCCAGCATCCTGTCTCCAACAGTGGCCAATCCAGGTCACAGGTACCTGGCAGGATCCCAAAGGGTAGAGAGAGTCCAAGCTGCTTATCCCAAGAATAATCAGGGGATTTCTGCCTTAATAAAGGTTTATGGATTTTTCCTCCAGACCTTTTTTAAATGCAACTACACTAACAGCTTTCACCACATCCTCTGGCAATGAATTCCAGAGCTTAATTATGCATTGAGTAAAAACATATTTTTTCTTATTAGTTTTAAATGTATCACTCAGTAACTTCATTGTGTGTCCCCTGGTCTTTGTACTTTTCAAAAGAGTAAACAACTGATTAATGTTTACTCATTTCATTCCACTCATAACAAGGGAATGTGGGACAACCGGACATTCCTCCCCACTACCACTTTATAAATTTGTAAATATGTAAATAGGGTCAATAAAAATAAAATAAATACCTGCCCAATTGTTGCTGTGGCCACGGGAGCCTGGAGTTCTCCCAGCAGCCAGAGAGAACCCAGAAGTGCCACAATGAGGTTTTTTTTAAATAGATAAATGCAGCACTGGGAATGCTGCCTCTGCCAGCTTAAGCCAGCAGACCATGCCAGGGCTGTAATCAAAGCCCCCAGCATGATTACAGTGCAGGCCATGGGGTCCTCACAGACGTGGGACAGTGATGTCAGCAAGAGGCTGCCCACACCGTGCTTGTAGGAAAATTAAAGTTTAAAAGATGATTAAAACCTGTCAGAAACTGGGGTTTGGTGATGGTTCTCACCAGGTGAGATCATATAAATATGGATTTAACCCTTGATTTTGGGAAAAAGTGTTTATCATGTAAGTCAAAAATATAATTAGCTGTAAAAATGTTAAAATAACTAATATAGCCATGAAAAGACACATGACTACTGCTACATTTATTTAGACGCCAGCCTGAAAGTTTGGTATGATTTTGAACCGTGCAAGTGGAGTTTTCTTACTGGTTTCATTTTCCAGCTCTCAGAGAGAAAAAAGAAAAGAAAACTCTTTGCCATCCCATAGATAATGTCATGGTAATGCTAGCCCACCCTGGAGTCTATGCAAGGCAGCTGGGTGATTAGGTCTGCATAATAATACCAAGCTGAGACAAAGCACAGAAAGATTTAAGAAGTTATTTGCCTTAAAAGAATGTTTTGAACATACTAAAATTCTTTTGAAAACTGTGTTCCTTAGTCAAGGTGTTTTAAAAAGGTTTCTTGGTGAATAAGAAGGTTTGTTAAAGTAGATGAGAACTATTTCTTGAGAGACTTCAGAGGAGTAAGAATCTCTTCTGAGGATTTTTTTTTTCAGAATGCACATGGAGACTTAGGCAGATAGAGGCTATGTTAGAAGCTGCAGGGGAAAAGCACATGGAGACTGCCCAGAGAGCTGGCTGGAGCCTGAGGCGGGGAGAGCTGCTGTGCTGGAAATCTGAAGCAGGGTTGTGTTTGAAATTGCAGAGAATGCACATGGAAACTACAGAGAAAAGTGTGTGCTAGAAGCTGCAGGCAAGCAGAGCTGTTTGTGACAGTGTGTGAAAGTGTGCTCATTCTAATTCTAATTCTTTTCTGAGGTAAGAAATTGGTTAAAATTAAAGATAATTTCCTATTGCTGGTCCACAGTATTTTTGCCAGCTTTGATAGATAAGTGGATATGAGAAAAGTGGATGATTGATGGTCTCATTCTGAGATGATTTAATTGAAGTGCATACTGGCTCAGAAAGAACACTTTTCATTAAGTCCTACAGATTTCAGATTGTGTATACCACTCCACCTGTAGATAAAGGTGCTGCAGTGTTTAATCACAGGACCTGTAAGTAAAGGTACATCTGTGTTGTTTCCTTAGAGGGAAAAAAATTCTTTGACATGACTTGGAATATAGAAAACCTACAACTTGTCCCTGTCTTTATTGGCATCAAATGCATGTAACTAAACACTATTTCATTAATTGAACTTAAACAATGCAAAAATGGGAACTTTTTAAAAAACAACTGAACCCACTATAATGGCACTCTAGTGTCATTTTAATAGAACTCTAAAGATCAATTGGTAACTACACAAATGGAAAAGATCGACAAAAATTCTATACCATAGGTGCATAACACACAGTACTGCTATAGCATTTAAAACTAAGATCTAATTAACCAATTAAGCTCACTTATAGCTATGCTGTACAAACACAAATTAAACAGTAGTACAGCTGCAATATAAAGCTGTTAGTTTTGGATGATTCTTATTTTTAGTATTATTACAAACAACAATATACACGCAGCAAATAAATAGCGAATAATGATCTTGATGTACACACGGTCTGCTTGAAAATAAACCTTAGTGTGCTCAATTCAAATTAACTTGCAGTAGTCGATCATGTGAGGGAAAGATACCTGACCAAAAATTAGAATATATAAATTATTGGAGCTATGTTTTTACTTTTTGCTGGAGATAAATTGAGTGGCAGAAAGGATATCTCCATTGTGAAAAGATCAAGTAAATGGCTTCCAGAAATCAATCCAAATCCTGTTATCCAGACTTTTGAAAACTTAGTTTTAAGAGACTTAGATGAGCTAGAAACCAAAGTGGACCCAAAGAAAAAATTTCACAATATGACTCGTCATGAAAAAGATGCATTAACTACCCTGGGTAAGGAGCAAGACAGGAGGAAGTGTAGTTATTATGGACAAAGTTAATTATGTTAAGGAGATAGAGCGGCAATTGTCAGATTCAAATTTTTACAAAAAGTTAGACAAGGATCCTACGGAAGCTCTTAAATCAGATATTGATAACCTACTTTTAATTGCCAAAAATCAAGGTTTTTAACAAACAAAGAATATGAATTTTTAATGGTGAAATTCCCAGTGCTACCAACGATTTACATTTTACCGAAGATTCATAAATCCCTCTCCAACCCTCCTGGTAAACCAATTATCTCTGCCAATGGATCTCTTCTTGAGCCACTTTCAGTTTTTATTGACACTTTTTTAAAACCAGAAGTTAAAAAAATTCCCTCATACATCAGAGAGGACGATTCAGAACCAACGTCAGGAAATATTTCTTCATGGAGAGGGTGGTGGATCCTGGAATGCCCTTCCAGAGGAGGTGGTGAGGACAAAAACAGTGAAAGATTTCAGTGAGGCATGGGATACACACTGTGAACTCCTAGAGACTAGAAATTCAAAATGAATAAAAAGGATACATGGGAGTTACTATCCCTAACAGTAGACTTAGAAATAACCTGCACAGAGTGCCAGTTACTACCCTTAACAAAGGCATGGGGGTAAACTGCACGGAGCGGCAGTTACTACCCTTAACAGAAGGCATGGGGGTAAACTGCACGGAGCGGCAGTTACTACCCTTAACAGAAGGCATGGGGGTAAACTGCATGGAGCAGCAGTTACTACCCTTAACAAAGGCATGGGGTAACCTGCACGGAGCGGCAGTTACTACCCTTAACAGAAGGCATGGGGTAACCTGCACGGAGCGGCAGTTACTACCCTTAACAGAAGGCATGGGGTGAACTACACAGAGCGGCAGTTACTACCCTTAACAGAAGGCATAGGGGTAACCTGCACAGAGTGGCAGTTACTACCCTTAACAGAAGTCATGGGGTAACCTGCACAGAGTGGCAGTTACTACCCTTAACAGAAGGCATGGGCGTAACCTGCACAGAGTGGCAGTTACTACCCTTAACAGAAGTCATGGGGTAACCTGCACAGAGCGGCAGTTACTACCCTTAACAGAAGTCATGGGGTAACCTGCATGGAGCGGCAGTTACTACCCTTAACAAAAGGCATGGGGGTAACCTGCACAGAGTGGCAGTTACTACCCTTAACAGAAGTCATGGGATAACCTGCATGGAGCGGCAGTTACTACCCTTAACAGAAGTCATGGGGTAACCTGCACAGAGCGGCAGTTACTACCCTTAACAGAAGGCATGGGGATAACCTGCACAGAGTGGCAGTTATGACCCTTAACAGAAGTCATGGGGTAACCTGCACGGAGCGGCAGTTACTACCCTTAACAGAAGGCATGGGGTAACCTGCACGGAGCGGCAGTTACTACCCTTAACAGAAGGCATGGGGTGAACTACACAGAGCGGCAGTTACTACCCTTAACAGAAGGCATGGGGGTAACCTGCACAGAGCGGCAGTTACTACCCTTAACAGAAGTCATGGGGTAACCTGCACAGAGTGGCAGTTACTACCCTTAACAGAAGGCATGGGCGTAACCTGCACAGAGCGGCAGTTACTACCCTTAACAGAAGGCATGGGCGTAACCTGCACAGAGCGGCAGTTACTACCCTTAACAGAAGGTATGGGGTAACCTGCACAGAGTGGCAGTTACTACCCTTAACAGAAGGCATGGGGGTAACCTGCACGGAGTGGCAGTTACTACCCTTAACAGAAGGCATGGGGGTAAACTGCATGGAGCGGCTGTTACTACCCTTAACAGAAGGCATGGGGTAACCTGCACAGAGCGGCAGTTACTACCCTTAACAGAAGGCATGGGGTGAACTACACAGAGCGGCAGTTACTACCCTTAACAGAAGGCATGGGGGTAACCTGCACAGAGCGGCAGTTACTACCCTTAACAGAAGTCATGGGGTAACCTGCACAGAGCGGCAGTTACTACCCTTAACAGAAGGCATGGGCGTAACCTGCACAGAGCGGCAGTTACTACCCTTAACAGAAGGTATGGGGTAACCTGCACAGAGTGGCAGTTACTACCCTTAACAGAAGGCATGGGGGTAACCTGCACGGAGTGGCAGTTACTACCCTTAACAGAAGGCATGGGGGTAAACTGCATGGAGCGGCTGTTACTACCCTTAACAGAAGGCATGGGGGTAACCTGCATGGAGCGGCAGTTACTACCCTTAATAGAAGGCATGGGGGTAAACTGCACGGAGCAGCAGTTACTACCCTTAACAGAAGGCATGGGGTAACCTGCATGGACTGGCAGTTACTACCCTTAACAGAAGGCATGGGGTAACCTGCATGGAGCGGCAGTTACTACCCTTAACAGAAGGCATGGGGGTAACCTGCATGGACTGGCAGTTACTGCCCTTAACAGAAGGCATGGGGGTAACCTGCACAGAGCGGCAGTTACTACTCTTAACAGAAGGCATGGGGGTAAACTGCATGGAGCGGCAGTTACTACCCTTAACAGAAGGCATGGGGGTAACCTGCATGGAGTGGCAGTTACTACCCTTAACAGAAGGCATGGGGGTAACCTGCATGGAGCGGCAGTTACTACCCTTAACAGAAGGCATGGGGGTAACCTGCAGGGGAGCGGCAGTTACTTCCCTTAACAGAAGGCATGGGGGTAAACTGCACGGAGCAGCAGTTACTACCCTTAACAGAAGGCATGGGGGTAACCTGCACGGAGCAGCAGTTACTACCCTTAACAGAAGGCATGGGGGTAACCTGCACAGAGCAGCAGTTACTACCCTTAACAGAAGGCATGGGGTAACCTGCACAGAGCGGCAGTTACTACCCTTAACAGAAGGCATGGGGTGAACTACACAGAGCGGCAGTTACTACCCTTAACAGAAGGCATGGGGGTAACCTGCACAGAGCGGCAGTTACTACCCTTAACAGAAGTCATGGGGTAACCTGCACAGAGTGGCAGTTACTACCCTTAACAGAAGGCATGGGCGTAACCTGCACAGAGCGGCAGTTACTACCCTTAACAGAAGGCATGGGCGTAACCTGCACAGAGCGGCAGTTACTACCCTTAACAGAAGGTATGGGGTAACCTGCACAGAGTGGCAGTTACTACCCTTAACAGAAGGCATGGGGGTAACCTGCACGGAGTGGCAGTTACTACCCTTAACAGAAGGCATGGGGGTAAACTGCATGGAGCGGCTGTTACTACCCTTAACAGAAGGCATGGGGGTAACCTGCATGGAGCGGCAGTTACTACCCTTAATAGAAGGCATGGGGGTAAACTGCACGGAGCAGCAGTTACTACCCTTAACAGAAGGCATGGGGTAACCTGCATGGACTGGCAGTTACTACCCTTAACAGAAGGCATGGGGTAACCTGCATGGAGCGGCAGTTACTACCCTTAACAGAAGGCATGGGGGTAACCTGCATGGACTGGCAGTTACTGCCCTTAACAGAAGGCATGGGCGTAACCTGCACAGAGCGGCAGTTACTACCCTTAACAGAAGGCATGGGCGTAACCTGCACAGAGCGGCAGTTACTACCCTTAACAGAAGGCTATGGGGTAACCTGCACAGAGTGGCAGTTACTACCCTTAACAGTAGGCATGGGGGTATCCTGCATGGAGCGGCAGTTACTGCCCTTAACAGAAGGCATGGGGGTAACCTGCATGGAGCGGCAGTTACTACCCTTAACAGAAGGCATGGGGGTAACCTGCATGGAGCGGCAGTTACTACTCTTAACAGAAGGCATGGGGGTAACCTGCATGGAGTGGCAGTTACTACCCTTAACAGAAGGCATGGGGGTAACCTGCATGGAGTGGCAGTTACTACCCTTAACAGAAGGCATGGGGGTAACCTGCATGGAGCAGCAGTTACTACCCTTAACAGAAGGCATGGGGTAACCTGCACAGAGCGGCAGTTACTACCCTTAACAGAAGGCATGGGGTGAACCTACACAGAGCGGCAGTTACTACCCTTAACAGAAGGCATGGGGTAACCTGCACAGAGCGGCAGTTACAGCTGTAGCCAGCTTGCTGGGTAGCCTGGATGAAGCATTTGGCCTCTGTCTGCCATCATTGCTATGTTACTGTGATAAGCACCAGGTCTAGTATGGCCTCCTCCCATGTGGGTCCCATTAGCAGCTGACAGATCAATTCTGCTTACAGAGGAGCCAGGATCTCCCTGCTTCTAGGAGACACTGCAGCCAGAATGTCCCAATCAACATCCAGCAGATTACAATCCCCTCACAATAACATCCCCCCATCACCTCCAGTGCTGCTTCCTTAACTCGTAAACCCTGCAGGTCTGTTGCTTTAATATTATTCTTTCTATTTAGTGCCACGCCCCTCCCTGGTCCTTCCTGAATAGGTTGTAGCCCAGTATAACTCTATCCCAGTCATGCTTTTCCATGTCTATACAAGTACTTAATGTTTTACTCAGCGGCATAGCCACGGGTGGGCTGTGGCTCACACCCGCCCACTTAGCGTTGCCTAGCAACCCAAGAAGAGAGACCCTGTCACAGGGCCCCCCGCACATAGGTAGGCCTGGCACTGCCGGTGAGCACACCCAGGAGAGCCGCAGTCAACGTGCGGAGCCTGTCCCACCAGCGACCAAAGAGAGAAGGCCGGCAGCGGCTCCCATCCCACCGGCAGCCAAGAAGAGGAGCAGGCCCAGGAGGCCGCCGGTGGACCCCATCCCGCCAGTGGCCGGAAAGAGAACGAGGCCTCCGTCCCACCAGCAATCGAAGAGAGAAGAGGCCTGAGAGGTCGCCGGTGGGCCCCATCCCGCCAGTGGCCGGAAAGAGAACGAGGCCTCCGTCCCACCAGCAATCGAAGAGAGAAGAGGCCTGAGAGGTCGCCGGTGGGCCCCATCCCGCCAGTGGCCGGAAAGAGAACGAGGCCTCCGTCCCACCAGCAATCGAAGAGAGAAGAGGCCTGAGAGGTCGCCGGTGGGCCCCATCCCGCCAGTGGCCGGAAAGAGAACGAGGCCTCCGTCCCACCAGCAATCGAAGAGAGAAGTGGCCTGAGAGGTCGCCGGTGGACCCCATCCCGCCAGTGGCCGGAAAGAGAACGAGGCCTCCGTCCCACCAGCAATCGAAGAGAGAAGAGGCCCGAGAAGTCGCCGGTGGGCCCCATCCCGCCAGTGGCCGGAAAGAGAACGAGGCCTCCGTCCCACCAGCAATCGAAGAGAGAAGAGGCCTGAGAGGTCGCCAGTGGGCCCCATCCCGCCAGTGGCCGGAAAGAGAACGAGGCCTCCGTCCCACCAGCAATCGAAGAGAGAAGAGGCCTGAGAGGTCGCCAGTGGGCCCCATCCCGCCAGTGGCCGGAAAGAGAACGAGGCCTCCGTCCCACCAGCAATCGAAGAGAGAAGAGGCCTGAGAGGTCGCCAGTGGGCCCCATCCCGCCAGTGGCCGGAAAGAGAACAAGGCCTCCGTCCCACCAGCAATCGAAGAGAGAAGAGGCCTGAGAGGTCGCCGGTGGGCCCCATCCCGCCAGTGGCCGGAAAGAGAACGAGGCCTCCGTCCCACCAGCAATCGAAGAGAGAAGAGGCCTGAGAGGTCGCCGGTGGGCCCCATCCCGCCAGTGGCCGGAAAGAGAACGAGGCCTCCGTCCCACCAGCAATCGAAGAGAGAAGAGGCCTGAGAGGTCGCCGGTGGACCCCATCCCGCCAGTGGCCGGAAAGAGAACGAGGCCTCTGTCCCACCAGCAATCGAAGAGAGAAGAGGCCTGAGAGGTCGCCGGTGGGCCCCATCCCGCCAGTGGCCGGAAAGAGAACGAGGCCTCCGTCCCACCAGCAATCGAAGAGAGAAGAGGCCCGAGAGGTCGCCGGTGGGCCCCATCCCGCCAGTGGCCGGAAAGAGAACGAGGCCTCCGTCCCACCAGCAATCGAAGAGAGAAGAGGCCTGAGAGGTCGCCGGTGGGCCCCATCCCGCCAGTGGCCGGAAAGAGAACGAGGCCTCCGTCCCACCAGCAATCGAAGAGAGAAGAGGCCTGAGAGGTCGCCGGTGGGCCCCATCCCGCCAGTGGCCGGAAAGAGAACGAGGCCTCCGTCCCACCAGCAATCGAAGAGAGAAGAGGCCCGAGAGGTCGCCGGTGGACCCCATCCCGCCAGTGGCCGGAAAGAGAACGAGGCCTCCTGTCCCACCAGCAATCAAAGAGAGAAGAGGCCTGAGAGGTCGCCGGTGGGCCCCATCCCGCCAGTGGCCGGAAAGAGAACGAGGCCTCCGTCCCACCAGCAATCGAAGAGAGAAGAGGCCTGAGAGGTCGCCGGTGGGCCCCATCCCGCCAGTGGCCAGAAAGAGAACGAGGCCTCCGTCCCACCAGCAATCGAAGAGAGAAGAGGCCTGAGAGGTCGCCGGTGGGCCCCATCCCGCCAGTGGCCGGAAAGAGAACGAGGCCTCCGTCCCACCAGCAATCGAAGAGAGAAGAGGCCTGAGAGGTCGCCGGTGGGCCCCATCCCGCCAGTGGCCGGAAAGAGAACGAGGCCTCCGTCCCACCAGCAATCGAAGAGAGAAGAGGCCCGAGAGGTCGCCGGTGGACCCCATCCCGCCAGTGGCCGGAAAGAGAACGAGGCCTCTGTCCCACCAGCAATCAAAGAGAGAAGAGGCCTGAGAGGTCGCCAGTGGGCCCCATCCCGCCAGTGGCCGGAAAGAGAACAAGGCCTCCGTCCCACCAGCAATCGAAGAGAGAAGAGGCCTGAGAGGTCGCCGGTGGGCCCCATCCCGCCAGTGGCCGGAAAGAGAACGAGGCCTCTGTCCCACCAGCAATCGAAGAGAGAAGAGGCCTGAGAGGTCGCCGGTGGGCCCCATCCCGCCAGTGGCCGGAAAGAGAACGAGGCCTCCGTCCCACCAGCAATCGAAGAGAGAAGAGGCCTGAGAGGTCGCCGGTGGACCCCATCCCGCCAGTGGCCGGAAAGAGAACGAGGCCTCCGTCCCACCAGCAATCGAAGAGAGAAGAGGCCTGAGAGGTCGCCGGTGGACCCCATCCCGCCAGTGGCCGGAAAGAGAACGAGGCCTCTGTCCCACCAGCAATCGAAGAGAGAAGAGGCCTGAGAGGTCGCCGGTGGGCCCCATCCCGCCAGTGGCCGGAAAGAGAACGAGGCCTCCGTCCCACCAGCAATCGAAGAGAGAAGAGGCCTGAGAGGTCGCCGGTGGGCCCCATCCCGCCAGTGGCCGGAAAGAGAACGAGGCCTCCGTCCCACCAGCAATCGAAGAGAGAAGAGGCCTGAGAGGTCGCCGGTGGGCCCCATCCCGCCAGTGGCCGGAAAGAGAACGAGGCCTCCGTCCCACCAGCAATCGAAGAGAGAAGAGGCCTGAGGGTCGCCGGTGGGCCCCATCCCGCCAGTGGCCGGAAAGAGAACGAGGCCTCCGTCCCACCAGCAATCGAAGAGAGAAGAGGCCTGAGAGGTCGCCAGTGGGCCCCATCCCGCCAGTGGCCGGAAAGAGAACGAGGCCTCCGTCCCACCAGCAATCGAAGAGAGAAGAGGCCTGAGAGGTCGCCGGTGGACCCCATCCCGCCAGTGGCCGGAAAGAGAACGAGGCCTCCGTCCCACCAGCAATCGAAGAGAGAAGAGGCCTGAGAAGTCGCCGGTGGGCCCCATCCCGCCAGTGGCCGGAAAGAGAACGAGGCCTCCGTCCCACCAGCAATCGAAGAGAGAAGTGGCCAGAGAGGTCGCCGGTGGGCCCCATCCCACCGGCGGCCACGGAGAGAACCCCGCCAGGAGAGAGCCCGTTCGCCTGCTCTACCATTGTGTGCCGGCCCTACGGACTTCAAAAAACTCTTGCGGCTAGCACCTGCTGATCTGGTAGGCAAGCGAAGTCAGCCGGAAAAACGTATCCAGCTGACTTCCCAAAGCTATTGGGCAGCACAGGCGCACTAGTGAATATACCCGCTTATATGTTACAAGGAGCCAGATCATTTTTTCTGGCTTATCTTGAAGACTGCTCTTCAGTATTCTTCAGCACGGGGGCCGCCCTGGCCCCTGGGTATAACAGCCGGTGTTAGCCTCCCTCCCAGCACACACCGTCCCGCCGGCATTCGCAGCTTCAAACGCACGTTAGGATTTCATACCATGGGCACGGAGGTCTGAAAGGAAGCTGCTCTATTGCGCCACCATACAGCCAAACCTGTGTACTAAGGACAAGAGCGAAGCTGGATGCACCTGTCCCTTATCATACAGGCAAAACTACCAACTAAAGCGGGTCCCGGGTATCAGCTTCCAGCGACCTTGAAATGTGTTTATTGATTTATTTTACAACTTTTACATACCGGTATTAGTGAGGACGTCATACCGGTTCACAAATGAACAACAAGGCTGAAATTACACGATAACAGGGAAAAGGAACTGGGAGGGCGATAACGTAAGAGCAGCATTGAAGGAAAGGTTACATACAATAGAAGGGCAAACACAACGGGGGACTTAAAATACGGTATCGTGCTATGGCCGCTAGGTAGTGCTGGAGATACTAATCTGGGTGGGCACATTTGAATAACCAGGTTTTTAACTTCTTTTTGAATTTGAAGGAGCAAGGTTCGAGTGGCAGGGCAGGAGGGACGGGCGGGCGATTGAGAAGGCTCGGGCGTGTGTGGTAGTGAGGCGGGCTGTTTTGCCTTTATTGGCTGTTCTGATGGGTCTTGAGGAATGGTAGGGGTTGAAAGGCAGGTCGAGCCAGTTGCAGTTGTGGACATGGAGGGATTTGTGTGCAATGGTCAGGGTTTTGCAGTGGATGCGGGAGAGGATCGGAAGCCGGTGTGGCTCTCTGAGGATGGGGGTGATGTGATCGCCCTTGCGGGTATTGGAGAGGATGCGCGCTGCTGCATTTTGCAGCATCTGTAGTGGTTTTATCATGGGGTAAGGGAGCCCAAGGGCGTTACAATAGTCTAATTTGTTGGGAATGGTGGCTTGGATCACTGTACGGAAGTCTTGGGAGTATATTTATTTATTTATTTATTTATTTATTTAACATTTCTTATATACCGATGTCCGTTCGCACATCGCATCGGTTTACAGTGAACAAAAAACCATTGGGCGGAGCCCTTACAAAAAACAGATAATATAGTAGCTAGGTAACATATATAAAGGGGTTTCAGGTTGTTTTGTTTTGGGTTTTTTTTCAGCAGTTTTTTCCTGCTGCAGCTGAAATGTCAGCTGCAGCAGGAAAGTTGACTTTGCAGGGTCTCATGGCAAGCTGTGAATCTGCCCCCGGCCTCTCCGGAGCGGCCTGCAAAATTTGTGACCGGTAATGGAAACGCTCCGGAAAGGCAGAAAAGAAATAATACAATAAGTAGCGGCGTAGGGGGAGAAGAGCAGGCCCTCCTGCTAGGAGGCACGTCAGAGAGGGAAGTCTCCGTGTGCACTTTGGTTTTCAGAAACGCTGTAAAGAAATGTATTCTCTTCCTCTCTTTCTTTTCCTGGCAGCTCAGCCGGACGCTCGGGAGCTTAGGAGGTGGGGGCTGAAGCCCAGGCCGGAGCCAGGGGGGAGGGGTGGGGAGATGCAAGGGACATAAGTGACCTTTGTTTAAATGTCAGGATTCTTACACTTGCAGGAGCTGTGATTGGAAATTACAGCATTTCTAAGCCGCTAACATTATTTTTATAAATAAGACACTCCAATGCCCACTAGCTGCCACGCAGTCCCTCTGTGCCATGTATTACCCGGTATTCATTTATAACTGAGCTTTATTACAAAAAAAACAAAAAGTGGTAGAAACCTCTGCTAGCCCCAGTACACGAGGACCTGATCCAGTGGTGAGAGGTGAAGCTCCCCCCGTCTGATCTCCCGCACATCCCCAGCTGTTAGACAGCTGGCCTGACGCTGGGACCGTGCCCGAGTGGGATGGAAGGGCAGAGTGACAGAACAAAGGAGGAATGATGGACAGGAGCTGCGGCAGGCGTCTGCTTCACTGGCCCGCCGTGATACTGTGCAAACGAGAATTATTGTGCTCGTTTTCCCAGGGCTGTCTGAGCTGGATGAATGAGCAGACCCCCTCCGGGCGCCGACTTTAATGGAGCCTACCACAGGGATAAGTATCATCACCCCATTTATTTAACCTGTAGATGAGGCCGCGTGTGGATCTAATTAGAAGCTTTGGATTTCATTTCCACTTTCATGCAAATGATATTATCCCTTAGCCAGTGATGAAGCTGGTTCGGAGAGAAGTGCTGCCCTGCATGGGATTAGGAGTAACATTTATTCTTAAATCATAGGAAGAGAGAGGTTCTTGGGGTGGGCACTTCCTTTCCTTTCAGGCTAGAAACATCTCTAGCTTTGGAGAGGATCCTGTCGAGAAAGGCCTTGCATTCTGTTGAGAAGGGGGTGTTTAGTGTGGCCTTGGGCCTCAGCCCGACCCCAGACGGATTGAGGACCGAACTGAGGGTTGACGGCGTGCTTCGGCATGGCTGACAGTCTAACCCTCCGCCAGGCCTGCAAGCTCCCATGGCCAACAACAGAAGATGTCAATGCCAAGAAGTACAGAGTCATGCATATGGGGAGTGGAAATCCGAATGAACTGTATTCGATGGGGGGGGGAAAGGCTGATGTGCACGGAGCAGGAGAGGGACCTTGGGGTGATAGTGTCTAATGATATGAAGTCTGTGAAACAATGCGACAAGGCGATAGCTAAAGCCAGAAGAATGCTGGGCTGCATAGAGAGAGGAATATCGAGTAAGAAAAGGGAAGTGATTATCCCCTTGTACAGGTCCTTGGTGAGGCCTCACCTGGAGTACTGTGTTCAGTTCTGGAGACCGTATCTACAAAGAGACAAGGACAAGATGGAAGCGGTACAGAGAAGGGCGACCAGGAAGGTGGAGGGTCTTCATCAGATGACATACAAGGAGAGATTGAAGAATCTAAATATGTACACCCTGGAGGAAAGGAGGAGCAGGGGCGATATGATTCAGACTTTCAGGTACTTGAAAAACTTTAATGATCCAAAGACGACGACAAACCTTTTCCGTCAGAAAAAAATCAGCAGAACCAGAGGTCACGAGCTGAGGCTCCAGGGAGGAAGACTAAGAACCAATGTCAGGAAGTATTTCTTCACAGAAAGGGTGGTGGATGCCTGGAATGCCCTTCCGGAGGAAGTCGTGAAGTCTAAAACTATGAACGACTTCAAAAGGGCGTGGGATAAACACTGTGGATCCATCAAGTCTAGAGGACGTGAATAAAGAGGCGGCAGCAAAACACTGCACGGAGCGGCAGTAGCCACAGAGGCATTCACGGAGCGGGATGCCAGTGGCCAGTAGTTGGTGTTCCACCTTCACGGAGCGGAAGGATGAAGGGCTGCTATCTCCAAAAAAAAAAAACAAACAAAAAAATAAAAACAGGGGTGGGTAAGAGTATGGGGTAAGGGTGTGGCCTGCTTGTTACAGCGATTGCTACCCCTAATTGAGCTGGACGTTCACTTGGATGCAGATATGGCGCTGCTCTCTAAATTGGTGGTGGGGTGGAAGGGAATTAGGGCTGGAGGGTACTGGAAGCCAATAGTAACAGGTGGGAGAGAAAAAAAAGGGGGAAAAAATGGATAAAGTGCGTAGCTTGCTGGACAGACTGGATGGGCCGTTTGGTCTTCTTCTGCCGTCATTTCTATGTTTCTATGTTGGAATGTGAATGGTCCTCCGACCATTCCGAGCCCTTTCGGACCTGCCGCTTGGAACGGCATGGAGCAGCAGGCCCGGCCTGAGGACGAGGGCAGACGGACCTTGACACGAAGACATGACAGACTATGACTGATGCGACGGCATCACAGACGAAGACTTGGGTTGATGCGATGGCATCACAGATGAGATGAGGAACTTGACAACAGCTGGGAGGAAGGACATTGGCACTGTCTCTCAGGGTGCCCTACTCAGTCCACCCACGAGACTGAGTCGTGGACCACCCTGTCCCACTGTGCGCCCTACACAGCCCAAGGAGGCTGGTCACGGATTAAATCAAACTGTAGCTGACATCCTGGTTGTCAGAACACAAGTGCTGGAGACTGCATCCTGATATGGGCATCAGACCCCTTACAGGGCACACCTGACCTGGGACAACATGCACCTTGGACTCTAAAATGTTTTGGTTGACAAGTGACATTTCAACAGCTCCAAGAGAGGATTGGAACAGCCACTTGTTTGAAATTGACAAGTTGAATGTCTGTAGTGCTCGATCACACACTGACCTTAGTGGAAACTGCATTGTATGGGCATGCAACATTAGTAGACCTCTACAGCATGAAGAGAGAAACCTGGGCCCTGCCACTATGGCTTGTTGACCTAAATGTGCAAGCCACTTGTCATCTAACTGATGCAGTCACATCCCTGACAGCCCCCCATGTCAATCCCATTTGCGATAAACACATAGCTGGAGAGGGATGATTGAAAGAAACACTGCTTTTACCTATTAGCCAACTGTCACCATAGAAGCCATCTTCAAATTGTTCAAATAGCCCAGATTTCCTAAATATAAAGGAATCATGTGCAGCTCCTGGGTAACTGGTGACAACATCAAGCGTCACAGACCACTTGCACATTGATGGGAGTGGAAGAGCTTTTGTTGCAGTAGATGTCTTCTGTTGAACTTGTGGACCCTTGGATCAAGGTTGAGTTGGCACAACTTGCAGAAAAAAGTCCTGCAGGTCCCCACTGTTGGTAGGCTGAGTTGGACAAGGCAGAGGCTCAACAGGAGCTTCACCTTTACCAGCCCACTTTCCCCTCGGGTTGAGCCTTTGGGTGCCGGGGCTGATAAGTCTTAAGTGGGGGCCTCTGCTGATGGTTGGAAGGTCTGTTGAGGTTGAGGTTGCTGGACAGGAGTAGATGTAGTACAGTTGAATCCAGAAGCAGGCCAGGATCAGCGACAGTTGGCATTCAGGAATGTCCAGGAGGCAGGCAGTTGTCAATACCGGGTATCCGTCCAAAGGAAAAGGCAGGACAAATAGGCAGAGCATGAAGGCAAGGAACAAAACAAGCAGGCAGATGAGGAGATGTAGAAAACTGAAAACTGAGGGAATGAAGAACTGAAGAACTGACCACAGGAACTGGAGAAGAAGACAAGAGCCATCTGAAGACAAAGGTAAGGAACCTGCGGAGAATGAGGGCTGGTATTGATGAGCACCAGCCGGCCTCTGTCCATCAGCCCTCTCCACCTGCCGACGGTGGGGACCCATAGGACCCTTCCTATGGGTTGCGTGAACCCCACCTCAGCCCAACAGTAGGTATCGCCCACTTAAGCTCTGATGCAAAAGCCTACAGTTGATCCTTTTGAATATAAATAGGAAATCATGGAAAGCTATTTATAATAAATTCTAATATCTTCTCCTGTCCAGTAATGTTCATTTGGTGTCAGTGTAGCCTAGTAAATAATACAACCCTGGCATCCCACCAAAGGAGCTCTTTTAGATCATCAAAGAGAATGTAAATAACCATCACAATGAAGTGAGAATGACTCCTCTGTTGGCTTCAAAGGAACATTTGGCATTTGCATTCCTCTGAAACTAACAAAGGAAAATAGCAAGGAGCTATCTCCATTAAATTTAATTTACCATTGCTAAGCAGGGAAAGGAATAATTTAATAACCTACTAGCTTGAAAATCTTTCCCATCTCAAAATGGGCACAAAGCTGTTTACACTGTTGGTTTGGAGTCTGCTGTCCTCTGGTGTTGTGTACAGGAAAGAAAAGATACCAAAAATTAATGTTTTTATGCTTATCCATCCACTCATAGGTTGGCTTTCATTGCCAAGTTTCCAGGACCATAGGCAGTAGGGGAGAGATGAGTGACCAGTCTATTTTTTGAGTTGATATATATTTTTGCAACCATTAAGTCCACAAACATAGCCAGGCAAGCCAAGGGAGTGGAGGAGTAGCCTAGGGGGTTACAGCAGCATGTTACAAACCAGGAAAACCAGCATTCAAATCCCACCACCGCCACTTGTGATCTTAGGCAAGTCACTTCTATTGTCTCATCTACAAATTTAGATTGTAAATCCTCTGAGGATAGAGCAATGCCTGAAGATAATCTGCATAGAAGTGTCAAAGAAGAAGAATATACATAAAAAGGGGCAAAGACACCTTGAAAGTTTGGATAACTGAGCATAACCAACAGTTTAGAGCGCTGTGGTTTTCTTCCCTCATCCTCTCCAAAATAGTGAAGCCAATTTGGAGAATAGTTTGTGTAATTTGTGAGACATTAGATACCAAAAACATGCAATAGTCTGCTGCGATAACAGTCAAGGTGGTTGCATTCATACAAAAAATGTGCGAAAAACTAAATAAAAGTGAGAATGATTCATCCACAAATTCACATATCCTTTTAATCAGAGAACATCCATAGACACATGTGAATATCTTCAAATAATGATAGTTTAAACGGATGTGATAGAAATCGGTGCCCCGACACGGGACCATGTATCGGGAGGGTCAGGAACAAACGCAATGGGAGTCAAAAATGTTCAGACATAAGGTAAATTATATAAACAGTCTAACCGCAGATCCAAACTTAAGGCGACAGCTCCCTGATAAAAGGAAAGTGTGAAGAGATGATGCACCGGTCAGAAATAGGTCCAAACCAGAGGTAAATACTGATTAGGCTGAGAACGAAACAGAAAACGTGGATAGGTATTCCAGTGGACTTGCCATCCAAGGAGTAAGGTTCAAGCTCGCTGAACGAGGAAATTTAGGATTAAATGTATACTTTATAAGACTCTTAGCACAAATGATATTCCTCATTTGTGTGCTGTCTGCACATCGATCCACTTTCATTTTGGGGTGATTGTTCATTAGATACCAACCAAATATCACCTTACGTTTTGTTTCTTGCATATTCTTGTAATGCAAGAGTTCCTGGTCCTCATGTTAAGCCTCTGAAATCTGGTTGTTCATTTTTCCCTCTTCATATTACTCAGTCTTGCCACAGAGAATGGAAGAAAGAACCTCAGAGATTAGCATCCCTTCCTAATTAGTCATTACAGTCAATATTGCTAATTTAACCTCAGGTCATCAGAAGACCTGGTCTTCTATTCTCCTTCCCAATGCATTCTGGACCCCATTGGCTCACAAACTAAAGTCCATGTGACTGAGGTTCAGGTACCAGGACTAGAGCAGAAATCATCATTAGGCACCCATTTCTTTTCCCATTAATTGAAGGGAATGCAAACCTTTAGGAGCACATTAGTGCAGGCTGGGATACCTTTTCTGGGACCAACACAAGAATTTCCCCATGCACTTGTACCTGAGCTGCTGACCAGATTTACTCAATTAAAGCTGAATCCCACCTATAACTACCTGGTCTGGCTCTGTCCAATCACGGCCTCATGGCTTTAACTCTTACTATATTTGGTTCTGCCTGCCTGTCTCGACTAGACTGTAAGCTCCAAGGAGCAGGGACCGCCTCCTATGTGTCTCTGTACGCCTGGCAGCGCTATACAAATAAGAACAATAATAAGAATAATAATATAGGATCCTGATTCAGTAAAGATTTGTTTCCATGGTCCTGTAGTATTTGCTTCCATGGAGGGCGTGCCTCCTGTTTCAGCGTCCAGGTTTCCCTCAGTAACCCTTTGTCTGCCAAGGATCCATTGCAGCAAATAATTAAAGTTGGGTTTAATTAGCCTGCGGATCAGAGAGCACTAATTAATGTGCGGCATTATCACTGCTGCGGCTCGTTCAGCGCAAGTTTAGCTGTTAATTTATTTTCCCATCGTAGTCACCAGCTAATTGCTTCTTGCCACGGAGCCTGGGTTTTAGCTGCTCTCTCTCCTGTGAGAGTGCAGAATTTCCCAGTCCTTACTATTTCAGAGAGGAAATGCCCGGCTTATTTTTATTTAAACCAAAAAAAAAATAAAAATGCAAAAGTTATATCTGAATTCTTTCAGGCCTGAAGCGAGCTCTTACTTCCTATTTAATATTGGAGGATTCGCTACAAGCCCACATAAAAAAATAATGATTGCACGGTGTTCACCCGCACTGCACTTCCCAGTGTATTTTACAAGTTTCTTTGTACTCCGCCAAGAACAAACCATTTTGGATTGGTAGAATAAAAATGTTTTAAAAAAATTAACTAAATACATAACAAATTGCATTTTAAAACGCAGCTCCAGAAAGCCTCTTTTTATGTGCACAAATGTACGTCTGTATTGAGTAGCGATCGTGCGTTTATTTTTAGCAGGTCAAAAAAATGCAGGCAAGCACGTGCAGCCGACCCGCGCGTGTAAAACCCTCGCCTTCAACCCGTGCGTCCCACCTCCTCTGTGGAAAATGTGTCCCCGCTCCTTCTTGTCCGGCTTTCTGCCGCCGGCCCCGCCAGTCTCTCGGGTGCCAGGAGCCCTGGCTCTCGGCCGTGGAGGCTTTCCCCTAAACGTAATCCCACCCCAGGCCTGGCTGTTGCAGCGAGAGGCCCGGGCCGTGGCTTCCCTGGTGTCGGAGTAAAGCATCCCCCGGCTGACCCGAAGGCCGAGCGGTCTGAGGCCCAGGAATGGAAGCCGGATTTCCCCTGCAGCGGCCCAGACTCACTCTCCGCTCTCGCAGGCCCCTTCAGTAACCTGGGCGGGAGAGCCGCTCTCCAGGGCGCGCGATTCAGTATGCAAATGAGGGCCCGCGCTAATACGGAGGCGCCAGGGACACTAACGCTCACCTAGAGCCTCCTTACTGGTGGAAGCGGCGGCTGTCAGCGGCTCGGAAGACGGACGCTTAATTTTACCGGCGTCGGTTGTCGAACCCGCTGACAGCCACGGGTTCGAAACACGGACGCCGGCACAATTGAGCCTCCGTCTTCCAACCCGCGGGCCGCAGGCAGATTTTTTTTTTACGATTTTTTTTCTGCTTTTCTGTACGCTTGCCTGGTGCCGTCTGAAAGTAACGCCAGCCTTTGGCAGGAGGTAATTTCCGAGAGTAAAATGTGCGGCTTGGCTGCACATTTTACTTTCTGAATTGCGGGTGAATACCTAATAGGCTCATCAGCATGCATTTGCATGTTGCGGGCGCTATTAGTTTCGGGGGGGAGTTGGCCGCGCATTTTCCACGCGCTATTACCCCTTTCTGTATAAGGGGTAATAATAGCGCGTGGAAAACGCGCGACCAAACAGGGGCTAACGACGCGCTCGGCCTGAGTGCACCGCACTGAATTGGCTCGTTAATGCAGTGCGCAGGTCTGGCCTTGGCGCCTACTTCTGTGTGGATGCTTGGAGGGGGGGAGGGGCTGCCGCTCATTTCTGCCAGGGACTATTTTAGTTGTTGTGGGGCTCGTGCTTTCTTTCCCTATAAAGATTTCATCTTTTTTCCCATACTTCTGACTAATAAATGGATAGAAATTAGGCTTTAATTCGTTGCGGTCTTTCCGCATCGATACAGAATGGGAGAAACGCCTCAGCGAATGCCCCGTGTGCACGCCAGGTGCCCTTCCAGCTCTGCAGCCTGGCCTGGAGGATCCTTGGTGGCCCGGTCCAGGAAACTGTGACTTAGTCCTGAGGGCTCTCGTGGGTCCAGTATCTCCAAACGAGTTACGTTTGCATGTGGCGGGGCTTTGTCACTGCCCCTAAGTATTATCCCTGTCATTCAGCTCCCATGGTGGGATGGGCCTCGGGGATATAAGATTCTCCCCTGAGCTCATGCTCTCCAGCTGATTGACTGAGAGGTGGTCATGGTCGAGACTCTCTGGAGTAGGAGCCTTTTTTTTTCAGGAGAGGAAGTTTTGCAGAGATTGGATTTTTTGCTCTGCTTTTGACCAGCTCCTAAATCAAGGGGAAGGGCTGGAAGTGGATACTGACCGTCTGCCCTTGATCGGTCAATAGTGGCTTGAGACTACTGCAAGCTGCGAGTTTGAAAAGATTCTCTGTGCTGTCTGACGAGAGAGGGATTTTCGTTTCTTTCTCCCACATTCTCCAACCTTCCAGCAAGGATTGCAGATCCCAGCAGCCCCCCTCCCAGGCATCTCCCTGGCGGATACACACAATACTCTTTAAATTGTTAGTGAACGGAAAGATGAGATGTTGGCACAGAGCACATTCCAAGCTCCTAGCGCTGATTCTGCTGCGTTTTGGAAATCCTGATTGTAAAGGACAGAGGGTCAGATGGGATTGGGTTTAGGCTTCCTGGCTTCTTTTGGGGGCGAGGCGGGAAGTAAAATGAGGCAGGTTGCAGTTGAGTTCCTCGTTTCTGAAGTTTACTGTACATGTAATCAACATAATAATGTGTTTCTTTACTGATAGGGTCGTTACTTTCTGGGATAAGTCTCTTATGTAAGAATGAACATTCATGGGAATCAAGAGATAATTGTGCACACTTTGTAACTACATATTCCAAAGCAAAGGCGAGTCATCCGGCCATGGACAATAGTCACTGTGTCTGCGTCCAGAACAAAGGGCACTTGGACCACTTGAAATCAGATTGCTTCTTGACCTGTCTTGCTAAGACTCAACACAAGGTCTGAGTCCTGAGCCAAGGCTTCTTGGCTGAGATCAAGACTAAGTATGAAGAGAGCCCTACTGGATCTCTCCTAGGAGGAATGTACCAGCTGTGTGGGCAGAAGTGTCATGAGTCGGTGTGCAGCTCCCCCATGTGGGCTGCTGTAAAAAGGAGAAACATCTGGAGAAGGTGTGGAGTTCTGAGTTGACCTTTGAGGAGGCAGGTTGGACTTCCCCTGCTCCTGTTTTGTCTCTCTTTGATTTAGAAGGCAGTAAGTACCCTTGGACCTTTAGGAGTACGGTCTGGGTTGGAAAGAAGAAAGGGTCACTCATCTTCTCTTTCGGATTGTTACTTTTGATCTGGAAATTAAATTCCCTATGGCCTAGGGAATGTAAGTCATTGTCAGGAAGAGAGAGGAGGTTTTCAGGAGATCCAAGGACCCATCAAAGGTCAAGGTTCACATTCATGTCTGAGAGGAAGAGGAGGGAAAATGAAGGAAAGGAGAACCACGACCCTCTCTGGTGTTAAGCACAAAGTGCCACTAAAATGGTTTATGGTAAAGTGGAGATTTCCCCCTTATGGGAAGTCTCCAAGGTCTGGAAAAAGCTGTAAGGAGAGCCCAGGAAACTAAAGGACAAAAGGTTGCGTTGGAAGTGGCGTGAGGATGTCCCAGTGCTTGCAGGTCACCTCTTGGTCAGGGGGTGTTACACTCCTGGAGCTGAACAGGACGGTGGGAGTAACTGTGTTAACAATGGAAAGGGAGAGAGTGCCAGGATAGGCCTGGGTAGAGATTGATTGAGTCACTAGAAGATACATTGTAGCAATGGAAGAAGTAACTGTTACTCAGGGAAGAGAAGTGTGGGGTGTGTGGAACAAGACCTGATGTCTGTGTTTTACGGACTGAGCTGTCACTTTTCTTTACCACCACCACCACTGTCAATTTGTTTTGTGCTGAAGATTCTGCAATAAATTATTTTTATTTTGGAGCACAACTTTTGACTGGACATTTGTTTATTTATTTTTTATTTATTGTGCAGTGTCCTTGGCCCAGTACTGACCCTGCAGGTCATCCTGCCCCCCCCCCCCAGCTCACGGCCCCAGAGATTTGATCCCCCTCCTTGGGACAGTGACCCCCAATGCTCCCCAAGGCTGGGAAGGTGACCCTGCCTGGAAAGGGGGTTACATCTCATCGAGATATTCGGGAGGAATTTGGGCAAGGAGTAGTCATCGGACCAGTGGGATGATGTTGCGTGCCATCTAAATTTAGTGACGAAGCCTATTCCAGCAGTTCTGGGAGGGAGCCCCGAAACCACCCCTGCAATTGGAAAGGGATGTGAAAGCAGAAGGGCAACTTAAAGCATCAGTGAGAGGCAGAGAGCTGTGGGAACTGAATTACGCAATGGACAATAACCTGCATGAGGTCAGTGACTTCACGTCTGCATGAATTATCAGTAAAAGTTGTGTGGGAGCCGCATTCATTCTCCGGTGTGATTATTGCTGTCAGGGCCTTGGAGATCGGTCTCTCCCCCCAGCAGGGATTTCCTATAAAGGAGAGAGGGACTTCAGCACAATGCGGGAAGTTTGGAAAGCTGAAGCCCTGGGACTCGAGGGTGGCCCATGACCTCCTCAGTGAGGACCTCAGCCCAGGGGTTACCTGTGCAAGCCTGCTGTGTGTGTGTTAATGCCCTGTCACCTGCCCCGCCCACTGACCATGGCCAAAACAAAAGGATAAAACCTCCTGCTGGAAAATATCATCAAAGAAAAAAAAAAGCAGAAGCAAGGGGAACCCCTGGCCTGCCTTCCATCCTGACCTGGTGACCTCCGCTGACCCTGGTGCCTGTGGTTCTCTGCACGTCAGTGCCCACGTCCCGTGCTCCTCTCCTGTCAGTGGCTCCCACCAGTGGCGCCTGACTCCTCTCCTCCATTCACGGTGCAGTTCTGGGCAGCTGCCAAGCGCCCGGACGCCTCTGGCTGAGTGGCCCCTCCTGTTTACGGGCTCTGAGCCCCGATCCTGCAAGGCGGCTGCTTCACCCCCGCAGCATGGCCAGCGCTCCCCAGGTCAGTTAAGCAGGGCGGTCCAGTCCGGGTTTTGCCCCGTTGCATTCACAGACTTGAAGTTCTGGTTTTCCTGTTGAGTTTCCTTTGAGGATCGGGCTGTGAATTATAAAAAGGCAAACCCTAAAACTTCCTCAGGTAAATTGAGGCAAAGGTGGGGCATTATTCTGAATTTCTTCTCCAGGTCTGCTCCTGGCACTGTGTCTATGCAAGCTTCCAGTTTTCCTGCAGGAATTGCTGGTATTTTAACCCCTGTGACCTGATTTTTCCTCGAATCTTTGATATTTTCAGCCTCCTTATGTTGTGCATTTAGCAAGGTCTCTGGTATTTCAGCCTCATGTGCTGTGCATTTAGCTGTTGAAGTCTCTGGTATTTTCAACCTCTGCACTCTGTATTTTCCTGGAATCTCTGGAATTTTCAGCCCCTGCATTCTGCATTTTCTGGTATTTTCAGCCTCTACGCTCTATTTTCCCACAGTCTCTAGAATTTTCACCCCCTGCATTCTGTATTTTTCTGGAGCCTCAGGAATTTTCAGTCCCTTCACTCTACATTTTTCTGGAGTCTTTAGTATTTTCAGACCCCGTGTTCTACATTTTTCTGGAGCCTCGGGAATTTTCAGTCCCTTCACTTGCTACATTTTTCTGGAGTCTTTAGTATTTCCAGACCCCGTGTTCTACATTTTGCTGGACTCTTGGTAGTTTTAGCCCCTGCAATCTGCAGTTTTTCCTGCCATTAAAGCAGCATTTGTCTTCAACACATTTTGCATTTCAGAAATGTGCAGGACCTGACAAGACATCTGGGGTCCAGTTTTCAGTATTATCTGGCTATGTCAGCCAGTAGGATAAGATTATCCAGCTAACTTACATTGCTGCTGAATATCCCTATATTTGGCACTACTTAGAAGGATAAATTATATCCAAATACGTTAGATTATCTTATCCGATTAATTTAAGGAGATAAAACATAGCCAGATATTCCGTGGATAAGTCGTCACGTATCAAGCTAAGTAGCACTGAGTATTGGCCTCCTGATATATGAGAGACTACAACCGAGTAAGCCGAGCTCTCACCTGAATATTACCCACAATCTCTGAGAACTCACTGAAGGGTTAATCCCATCCCTGGATCTGCCTGACTGCTCAGTCAAACCTACTTTGATTTTTCTGTGTGAAACAAGTGGAAAAGTAAAAAGCTCTCTAGCCAGAGGAGAGACATCAGAGGGGGAAGGCTGACTGTGGTGTGCTGTGCAGTCCCCTCCTCTCAGATCCCAGTGATGGGAAGCGGGGAGGGGGTCTGAGTCTGTGTGAGAGGAGAACATTAATTACTCCCTGACAGCCTGGGACCTCTGCTGGGCCTGTCATAGATGTGTGCTGGCATTTCAACACACAACAACCCACAAAAGAGCTCCAGCTGTGACGGCAGTGCCCGCCACACTGGTAATTTTATAGGAAGGGAGGGCTCAACTTTTACTGTACTTCACTTCTTTTCAGTGGAGAAGAGAACAGAGAGCTGGTGCAGTGGGAGCCTCCGAGCACACAGTGATCATTCCTTTTGCTCCAATAACACCCCTAATATGCCAATGGACTGTATACAGCACTGATAACTCCCCTAATACACCAATTAAACAATGGACTGTGCACAGCACTGATAACACCCCTAATACACCAATTAAACAATGGACTGTACACAGCACTGATAACATCCCGAATAAGCCCAGTAACCAAAGGAGTGCACACTGCACTGATAATACCCCAATATATCCATTAACCAAAGGAGCACATACTGTATCAATAACACTCCTAACACACCAATTAATGGATTGTACACTGCACAAATAACACCCCTAATATGCCAATTAACCAATGGAGTGCATACTGCACCAATAACATCCCCAGTACGTCATTAAACCAAAAGAAAATCGTCAGTAGAGTCTGGGTCTGCATCGTAAACGCAGACTTTACTACTATCCGGGGAGTTATAAAAGTGCCCTCCCCGAGGAGCTGCGTCATTGAGTCCCAGGGAAGGGATGGCTTAGCTGCAGCCTAACACACCCGGGGGCTGCCTGGCTATTCAGAGCCTTGCTGGAGACTTCAGTGACTTCTCTGGCTGCTTTTACTGACGTCTACTCAAAGGATGAGTCGGAAAGTGCTGAGGCCTCCAGCACAATGCAGAGCATGGGAGATTGGGGAAGGAAGAGTCATTTCTATACAAGCAGCAGGAATTAAGAGCAGGTGATGCTTGCTGGAAGTCAAGGCTCTTGTGCAGTGGCTGACGCCTGAAGGGGCTCGCTGAGTTACATGGACGCACGGCAGGAGGCGAGGCCAGGCCCTGCTTGCTGGAGGAAGTGGTGGCAGCGTGTGGCATTGATAGCCGTGGAGATTGACCCTCCAATCGCAGGCTACTTAGGCCACCAGGTCCTTCCAGTTCCTGGAGGAGGAAGACATCAGGCCACTGACAGGCAACTCTGGCCCTCGAGGGCCACCATCTGGTTGGACTTCTGGATGTCCCTAATGAATCTGCATGAAAGCAACGTGCACGCACACTGCCTCATTTGTATGCAAATCTGTCTCATGCATATGCATGAGGGTTATCCTGAAAACGCGAGTGGTTGGTGGCCCTCAAGGACCGGCGTTGCCCAGTCCTGCTTTATGTAAATCCTTGTTTTCCTGTTCTTTCTCCTGCTGTGGTTTGGTTTCTGTGCAAACAGAAGCAGCCGGACTTTACTGTCAGGCCCACGATGGACAGGGATCTGCGTTCAAAAACCAGGAACGATTAAAAAAAAACAAAACATCTGCTTGCAGCCCTTGGCTGGCGGTAAAGCTTGCGTGAATGATGTCATCAGAGGGATTCTTGGGTGCCCCTTTATAAAGCTGACTGGAGGCGGTGCTGGGTGCAAGGGGCAGCCGTGACGTAACGGGAGCACGTGATCTCTCTCCCCACCCCCGCAGATCGCACCCCACGGCCCTCCATGCCTCGCCACCCTCATTCCCCCGCCTGCCAGCCCTAACTGGAGGAGGGGAGGAGCCATTCGCTGCCCGCGTATCTGTGCTGCGCTGCTGTCCCATTACCCCGGAATAAAACTACCCCCAGAGGCGGGGAGCTCTAAGCACTCTGGGGACAGATACAGAGGAAAGGTGGAGGGGACCCGGATAAAAGGAGGGAGAGCGAGAGGGACGTTGGGTTAGGCAGGGCCCCTCTGCCCATAATAACAGAGGGAAGGCATGGGATGAGGAGCGATGGCTTGCAGGCTGCTGAGCTTGCCGGGCTGAGAGCTGGGAGATATCTTTGGCTAGAGCAGCGCAGGCGGGTGCAGTCAGGGGCACTGCCTGGGCCCAGTTCATCCTTCTCCTGACAGCTGTGATGCTTCTTTGTTACTTAGACAAATAATCCTTTTACCACCATGGCAGAGCCAGAGAGAGAGGGAGAGAGGTGACCCCTCCCCCTCCATTACACGAGCTTGGCCCTCAGCAATAAATCCAAAAACCACTTTTTAAAATGATGCCAGTACTCAAGGAATAAACAACAATAATAATAAATCACAGGACACGGGATCCTTCTGCTGTGCTGGAATTAGGTCTCTCAGTGCATGTTAAATTCAAACAGCTGTTAAATACGAGGAAAAGAAGATGTAAATTGGATGGTAATAGCCATCATAAGAGATGAAAGGGTTAGCTCAGGCAGCAGGCGAGGCCCGAGTGTCTGCATCCCGCCGGCGGCTTGCAAAGGGGAAAGGATCTGCCCAGAGCGGGTGCTGAGATCTGGGTCAGGCTCCCGGATTCAGATTCGGGGCTACGAATTCTCCTGGGTGTGGGACGTGGGCTCCCAGGGGCTGAGCTCCGTGAGGCCGAGCTGGTACCCAGGGGGAGGCTGCGTTTTCCTCTTGCAGACCATGGGGTTGAGATGCCCGCCCCCCCTGCGTGAGATGAGCCCCCTGCATGTGCCAGGTCGCCACCGTGAGCGGGTCCTGTCTCCTGCATGCGCCCGACTGGCTGGCATGGCAATAGTCATGGCAGGATTAAATCACCAGGGCTGCAGAAACCAGGGCTTCAGATCTGGGGATGCTACACTGCTCTCTGTAATACAATTATAGCTGAACACAAGTTCTGTATAATTGTAAGATTAGTAAACTATGAATAGGTTGCTCAATATGCTAATCCTAATTATGGTGTATTCTGTGGCTGCAGGCACTAAAGGAAGGTTAAATTAAATATCTGTGCACTCAGGTATTCCTTTTACCCCCCACTGTCAAACAGATATTCCTACACCTAAATGACATCTGCTAATGATCTATACCTATATTCCTATTAAGTATGCACAGACTCACAGGGATGTTTTCCTCCTACCTCAATGAAACGAGGAGGAAGAGGAAGCAGAGAGCGAGCTGGCTTTCTGAGGAGGGAGCGGTAATGCTAAGAGCAAAGAGAGAAACATTCAGGAAATAGGACAGACTGCAGGCAGTGGGAGCCTCGCCAGTACCCAGTGGGAGCCTCGCCAGTACCCAGTAAGAGTTTCACAAGTACCCAGTGGGAGCCTCGCCAGTACCCAGTGAGACCCTCGCCAGTACCCAGTGGGAGCCTCGCCAGTACCCAGTGAGAGTCTCACAAGTACCCAGTGGGAGCCTCGCCAGTACCCAGTGAGAGCCTCGCCAGTACCCAGTGGGAGCCCACAAGTACCCAGTGGGAGCCTCGCCAGTTCCCAGTGAGAGCCTCGCCAGTACCCAGTGGGAGCCTCGCCAGTACCCAGTGGGAGCCCACAAGTACCCAGTGGGAGCCTCGCCAGTACCCAGTGAGAGCCTCGCCAGTACCCAGTGGGAGCCCACAAGTACCCAGTGGGAGCCTCGCCAGTACCCAGTGAGAGACTCGCCAGTACCCAGTGAGAGTCTCACAAGTAACCAGTGAGAGTCTCGCCAGTACCCAGTGAGAGACTCACAAGTACCCAGTGAGAGTCTCACAAGTACCCAGTGAGAGACTCACCAGTACCCAGTGGGAGCCTCACCAGTACCCAGTGAGAGTCTCACAAGTACCCAGTGAGAGACTCACCAGTACCCCGTGGGAGCCTCACCAGTACCCAGTGGGAGCCTCACCAGTACCCAGTGAGAGTCTCGCCAGTACCCAGTGAGAGACTCACCAGTACCCAGTGGGAGCCTCGCCAGTACCCAGTGAGAGTCTCACCAGTACCCAGTGGGAGCCTCGCCAGTACCCAGTGAGAGTCTCGCCAGTACCCAGTGAGAGACTCACCAGTACCCAGTGAGAGTCTCACAAGTACCCAGTGAGAGTCACGCCAGTACCCAGTGAGAGTCTCACATGTACCCAGTGAGAGTCTCGCCAGTACCCAGTGAGAGACTCACAAGTACCCAGTGAGAGACTCACCAGTACCCAGTGAGAGTCTCACAAGTACCCAGTGAGAGCCTCGCCAGTACCCAGTGAGAGACTCACAAGTACCCAGTGAGAGCCTCGCCAGTACCCAGTGAGAGTCTCGCCAGTACCCAGTGGGAGCCTCGCCAGTACCCAGTGAGAGTCTCGCCAGTACCTAGTGAGAGACTCATAAGTACCCAGTGAGAGACTCACCAGTACCCAGTGAGAGTCTCACAAGTACCCAGTGAGAGTCACGCCAGTACCCAGTGAGAGTCTCACATGTACCCAGTGAGAGTCTCGCCAGTACCCAGTGAGAGACTCACCAGTACCCAGTGAGAGTCTCACAAGTACCCAGTGAGAGCCTCGCCAGTACCCAGTGAGAGACTCACAAGTACCCAGTGAGAGCCTCGCCAGTACCCAGTGAGAGACTCACAAGTACCCAGTGAGAGCCTCGCCAGTACCCAGTGAGAGACTCACAAGTACCCAGTGAGAGCCTCGCCAGTACCCAGTGAGAGCCTCGCCAGTACCCAGTGGGAGACTCACAAGTACCCAGTGAGAGCCTCGCCAGTACCCAGTGAGAGCCTCGCCAGTACCCAGTGAGAGACTCACAAGTACCCAGTGGGAGCCTCGCCAGTACCCAGTGAGAGCCTCGCCAGTACCTAGTGGGAGACTCACAAGTACCCAGTGAGAGCCTCGCCAGTACCCAGTGGGAGACTCACAAGTACCCAGTGAGAGCCTCGCCAGTACCCAGTGGGAGACTCACAAGTACCCAGTGAGAGCCTCGCCAGTACCCAGTGAGAGACTCACAAGTACCCAGTGGGAGACTCACAAGTACCCAGTGGGAGCCTCGCCAGTACCCAGTGGGAGACTCACAAGTACCCAGTGGGAGCCTCGCCAGTACCCAGTGGGAGCCTCGCCAGTACCCAGTGAGAGCCTCGCCAGTACCCAGTGAGAGACTCACAAGTACCCAGTGGGAGACTCACAAGTACCCAGTGGGAGCCTCGCCAGTACCTAGTGGGAGCCTCGCCAGTACCCAGTGAGAGCCTCGCCAGTACCCAGTGAGAGACTCACAAGTACCCAGTGGGAGACTCACAAGTACCCAGTGAGAGCCTCGCCAGTACCTAGTGGGAGCCTCGCCAGTACCCAGTGAGAGCCTTGCCAGTACCCAGTGGGAGACTCACAAGTACCCAGTGAGAGCCTCGCCAGTACCCAGTGGGAGACTCACAAGTACCCAGTGAGAGCCTCGCCAGTACCCAGTGGGAGACTCACAAGTACCCAGTGGGAGCCTCGCCAGTACCCAGTGGGAGCCTCGCCAGTACCCAGTGAGAGACTCACAAGTACCCAGTGGGAGACTCACAAGTACCCAGTGAGAGACTCACAAGTACCCAGTGGGAGCCTCGCCAGTACCCAGTGGGAGCCTCGCCAGTACCCAGTGGGAGACTCACAAGTACCCAGTGGGAGCCTCGCCAGTACCCAGTGAGAGACTCACAAGTACCCAGTGGGAGACTCACAAGTACCCAGTGAGAGACTCACAAGTACCCAGTGGGAGACTCACAAGTACCCAGTGGGAGCCTCGCCAGTACCCAGTGGGAGCCTCGCCAGTACCCAGTGAGAGACTCACAAGTACCCAGTGGGAGCCTCGCCAGTACCCAGTGAGAGACTCACAAGTACCCAGTGGGAGCCTCGCCAGTACCCAGTGGGAGCCTCGCCAGTACCCAGTGAGAGCCTCGCCAGTACCCAGGGCCGTTAGGTGAACCAGGCAGGCCCCCTGGAGCGCAGCACCTCAGAAACCCAGGGCTGCCGGCAGTACATAGGTCTCGGGGAGGGGGGTGGGGTAGTGCAAGACCTGTGCCCTCACCCCTGCACCAGCCCTGCTTCACCATCATCAGATGGAGGGTAGCAGGTGCTTGGCCCGTGCACCATCCCCCCACGCCTCAGGTTCGGGCCCCGCCATCCCCCCCGTGTCCCCAAACAGGCGGAGAGCGTTCAGCCCCGCTGTGAAGTGCTAAGAGCACAGGCAGAGTCGTCGGGAAGGGCCGTTTGCTTGCCCCGTCCTCTCTCTCTCTCTCTCTTTCTGGGTTTTCCGTGGTAGGAGGCTGCACGGTGCCCGTCACCTTTTCCAGGCAGACGGACGCCACTGACATCCACAGCCCACAGCGCCTGTAGTGTAGGACCCAGCTTCTGAAAATGATTGAGGTGCTGAATTTATCTCAAATTACAGCAAAAAATCTAAAAACAGAACACACTGGGCAGTGCCCGCACTACCCGCTCCTCTCTGGACATTTAAATGTCCAGAGAGGAGCGGGTAGTGCGGGCATGGGGAAGGAAAGAAACTAGGGAAGCTCTCAAAGTCCCGCCAGCCATTCCTCTCCCCAGCTCCACTCTCTCAGTCCCTTTTTCCTCTCCTCCTCTTCTCCTCATCTTTCCTCCCTCCTCTCCCCATCGTATCCTCTTTTCCCCTCACATCCTTCCTCAGGTGCCAGGAGCCTTCACTGGTAAGACCCTGGCCCGGTCCCTGCAGGGACGCTCAGACCGGAGCCCTCCGGCAGCCAGGCCGCGTGGATTTTCTGTTTGTGGGTTCTTATTGTGATTGCATTTCTGTGCATCTGTCATGGTGTTTTCATTCTGTTATTTCTGGTTTCCATGGCCGCTCTTGCTTCCATGTCCTGTGTTTTGTTTTTTGGGGGGTGAGGGGGTAGTTTTGATGGTTTAACATTAATTTTATTTTTGCAATGCCAATAAAGAGAACTTGAATAAAAAAACAAACCAAAAGGCTACGCCAATGAAGGCTCTCAGCAGAACAGAGGCTGGTGCTGGTGCAGTTACCACTCTCTCCACCCTCCGACTCCGATCTCAGGCCTCACAGAGCAAGTCTCTCCCCACCCCTCGCTCATGCTGCAGTGTGAAAAGGTTAAAGGACCCAATTAGTATCTGAAGAGCCACCCAAAGTGGCTGCAAAAGGCTTTTCACCCATCTGCATTAAACCAAATCTTTATCCTAATTGTCTGTGAGGAAAAATGAGATTTTTATAGGCTTTGAACTAAACAATGACCCGCTGCATGCCAGCAAATGTCATCCTCTGCATGTACTGGGAGAAATCAGTTCTGCTCAGGAAATAAATAATATCTCTCATGTATAAATTACACCTTAATTGCTTCTTTCCCTTTTCTGACATTTGCCCAGAGCAGGACTGTGAACTTCTTTTAATAATTGTTGGGAGAGGGGAGGAGAGTTGTAGGGATAGTGGGGTGGAGATACCTGAAAGAAGGAGACAAAGAGAGAGAGGAGAGCTGGGAGCAGAAGAACAGGACTGCAGTCATAGTGAAGGTGGGAGGGGTGAAAAAGAGAGGGGAGGGGATGTGAAAGAAACAGACGTGGATAAATGAGAGAGTGGGGAAGAGGAGGAAAGGACAAGAAACAAAAATCATGGGGATAGGAAGGGGTGAGGAGAGAGTAGAGAGGAAGGGATGAGATGAGATGGGGAAAGGATGGGGAGGACCTGGGATGAGAGGAGAGGTGAGGGGGAGGATGGAATGAGATGAGGAGAGGAAAGAAGGGAGGAAAGGAGTGAAGAGGGGAGGAACTGGGATGAGAGGAGAGGTGAGGGGGAGGATGGAATGAGACGAGGAGAGGAAAGAAGGGAGGGAAAGGAGTGAAGAGGGGAGGAAGTGGGATGAGAGGAGAGGGTGAGGGGGAGGATGGAATGAGATGAGAGGAAAGAAGGGAGGAAAGGAGTGAAGAGGGGAGGAAGTGGGAGGAGAGGTGAGGGAGAGGATGGAATGAGATGAGGAGAGGAAAGAATGGAGGAAAGGAGTGAAGAGGGGAGGAACTGGGCTGAGAGGAGAGGGGATGTGATGAGAAGTGAGGGAAAGTGCCCTGTGACCATGTGAGCTGATGTGGAGGGCTCTCAGAAACAGGAGCTAAGGAGCTGTTCTGGGGAATCCTGTCACTAGCCATCCAGCAGCAGGACCGAGCCACTTGCCTTGGGGACATCAGTGAGGAGCACCCCTCACACTGGGCAGAGGGTACCAGAGAGATGAGAACTGGGCAGCAGGAATTAGAAGAAAAAAATGCATCCTGAAGCTGACATCCCGGGGGATGAGAGCCTGACAGGGAGTGTGGCTACCTTCAGAGAGCTTGATGCCAGGAGATCTGGGTCCCACTGTCAGGCCAGGATCCTGTCTCTCAGTCTTTGCATTGCCAAACAGAAAATTTGTGTCTCACTCCAAGCTCAGGTTCCCTTCTCAAAGGCTCTACAATCACCCCAGGAAAAACCCCCAAAACACAGGAGACAGGAAGCAGAGCTGACAGCGTTTACAAGTCTGTACAGGTTTTATATGATTACAGGACTGTATACATTTCTGCAAATATCAAACAGCACATTTATCGGCTTGTGGGTATTAGTCTCAGACCACATGAATATAAATATTTCTACAAGACATCAATTGGCACACTTAAGTACTTGGGTGTTTTAGTCCCCACAAAACAGCACCATATAAAAAAGAAGGAACTTCTGGTGGCCTCTTTAATCTAATACAGTTACCCTCACCCTTTTTTCCTTGTTACTACACCCCGAGTGTAACCCATGTGAAGAAATGCTACTGGGCTGGTGGGTACACAGCCAGTCATAAGGGGGAGAGATCCGTTGTGTCCAGATCCTCCACTCTACTGCTGGGTCCATGCCCTCCTGGGGACCCAGCTCTATGTCTCCACAGTCAGTGTCCTGAAGCTTTCTTCCTTGGTGGGAGGGTTTACAGATCAACAAGGCTCATGGCTCACTCATTGTTCCATGACTCATCCAAGTCTATGACCAGTTATTTCCTATTATCCACCATAAGGGAACCTTTTCTCTCAATCATAAGTCTAAACCCCAGGCAGAGTTATAGAAAACTGCAAGCTTTCACTTCCATACTGCCTGGCCTTTTCTCCTCTGCTATGAAAACTAGGTACCCATGAGGATGCGCCCTCTTGTTGTTCAGAGTGAGAATCTGTTCGATTAGACAGTTTTTCCAATACATTTCCAACACAAATCCCTCTTTTGGTCAAAGTTCTACAATTTAGGACGTTGTCATTATTTGTTTGTGAAGTTATACTTCAAAAATTCAGCAGTATGAGTCGTGGGGGTGTCATGCAAATCCCCTAATTCGACTCATACCTGGAAAAGAGGGGTTTAATCACCTTCATAGTAGGGGTCTGATAACCTTTTCAGTCTTGCTCCCACTTTCCCAGGCTGGTGGCTCAGGTTAAATTGCTTCTCCCTGCTGCAGTTCGTTTCAGTGACAGCATTGCCATTTCTCCCCACAGCTCTCTCTCCCGAAAAGACTGAGGTTTCAGAAGTTTCTCTCCAGGGTGGATCATTGCTGGGGACAATGGACGTTCAGGGGGATTGTTCATCTCTCACACCCCTTTCCTCTCATTCACATATCCCCCTCCATTACACTGCTATCAAGTTCTCTCCCATCATCCCTCCACCCAGGGTCAAATTTAAGATTTAGGCGCCCATAGGCAGCATTGAAGAGTAAGGGGTGGGAGAGCCTGGAGATAAGATGGTTGATGGAGTCCCACTCCCCTCCAGAGTCCAAGCCCCTTTGAATTGGCTGGAACAGGCTCCTCCTTGGCACAGTTGCACTCCTCTTTGGCCTGGGTATTTGGCGCCTTCGAAATGTGGCACTCTAGGCAATTGCCTATCTTGCCTATGCCTAAATTTGGGCCTGTATCTGCCCCATCTCCTACCCCTCCTCTCATTTCTCCTCACTCTCCCACCCCAGGCTCAAATCTTAATCTATAGACTACTACGTAATTAGGGGATTGGGAAAAGCTTCAGAATGGCAGCCAATTAGTGGCCTCACACAGAAGTGCAAATCTGCTTCACTTTTTTGAAGGGGTTAATAAACATGTGGATAAAGGTGAACCGGTAGATATAGTATACTTGGATTTTCAGAAGGCGTTTGACAAAGTCCCTCATGAGAGGCTTCTACGTAAACTAAAAAGTCATGGGATAGGTGGCGATGTCCTTTCGTGGATTGCAAACTGGCTAAAAGACAGGAAACAGAGAGTAGGATTAAATGGACAATTTTCTCAGTGGAAGGGAGTGGACAGTGGAGTGCCTCAGGGATCTGTATTGGGACCCTTACTTTTCAATATATTTATAAATGATCTGGAAAGAAATACGACGAGTGAGATAATCAGATTTGCAGATGATACAAAATTATTCAGAGTAGTTAAATCACAAGCAGATTGTGATAAATTGCAGGAGGACCTTGTGAGACTGGAAGATTGGGCATCCAAATGGCAGATGAAATTTAATAGGGATGTGAATCGTTTTTTGATGATTTAAAACAATCGTCAGATATATTTTAAATCGTCAAAAATCGTTAGAGCCGCGATACAATAGCAATTCCCTCGATTTATCATCAAAAAATCGTAAATCGGGGGAGGGGGGAGGGCGGGAAAACTGGCACAAAAACAACCCTAAAACCCACCCCAACCCTTTAAAACAAATCCCCCACCCTCCCGAACCCCCCCAAAATGTTTTAAATTACCTGGGGTCCAGTTGGGGGGGGGGTCCCGGCACAATCTCCTGCTCTCGGGCCACGGCTGCGTTAATAGAAATGGCTCCGGTGGCCCTTTGCCCTTACCATATGACAGGGCAAAAGTAGCGCCGGCGCCATTTTGGTTCCTGTCACCCGACATCACGAGTGCAGGAGATCGCTCCAGGACCCCCGCTGGACCCCCAGGGCGGATTTACGCGAGCAGGGCTTTTAAAATCCGCCCATGTAGGTGATGTGTAGTATGAATTCCATCAATCAGCTTAAAGACTGAATTAATTGGCTGAAACATCATTATGTTTAAACAAGACTGTGAGGTCACAATTTTTTTAAAGCATTTGTACCTTCTAAAAGTGAATCAGTCAGCTGTAGAGAATTTTATTTCATCATCTTACAACTTAGTAGCAAACAGTATTGTTGTAAACCAACAAAGCCTTCATTGTGTTTCCTTGAGTTATGACATTAACACTTATCTGTGCTGTTATCATCACTGCTGTGTACATTAACAAAGAATGGGATTTAAGAATTACAATGCAAAGGGCCCTGAAAGTAATCTTTCCCCCTGCTAAGGGAGCCCTGCAATAATATCTTAAGCCATCAGAAAGTGAGCTGATTTCACTGTAAATTGAGATATGGCTTCCTAGTAGGGAACTAACAGGATCCCTAAAGGTTATATAACTAAATTTAGCTGGATAAGTTATCCGTTCTATGTTATTTTGAATATTGGCTTCATAGCACGAGTTATTTATGAGGGGTGTCTCATACATTCTACCCCACTGAGGTATTAATGAAAGGGATCCCCATACCATCCAAACTGCAGAGTTATTAACGAGAGATATCCCATATCTTCCACCCTACTGAGGTATTAATGAAAGGGAGTCTTACACCATCCAACCTGCTGAGTTATTAATGAGGGGTGTCTCATACCTTCAACCCTACTGAGGTATTAATGAAAGGGAGTCTTACACCATCCAACCTGCTGAGTGTTGCATCTGTCGGTCGCAGACGGCTGTGACCGCGCTGCCTTACCTCTTTTCTTCCCTTTTCCTCCTCCTTGGGCAAGATGGCTGCCTCCGGTGCCGAGTGCCGAAAACCTTGGCGACTCCAACTCAGCATGGCCGTCCCAGTCCGCCATGCTCCTTCCAGTGGCCTCCAAGGGCGCACACGCACGCGCACGTTGCCTACGCTCAAATACATGTCATGGCGGGAACCTCGGGGGCGTCCCCACCGCATAATTAACCGCACCACTAACTAACCTAAAATTAACACACTACCTCTATGCAGATGATGTTCAGATATTGATCCCCATAAAAGAAACCCTGCCAAAAACACTTGACTACTGGGAAAATTGCCTGAAATCCATAAAAAGTCTCCTCTCCAGCCTGAACTTGGTTCTCAACGTATCCAAGACGGAAATCCTGCTCATCTCACCTGAACACTCGACCAACACCGATTTTTCAGCTCCTGACACACAGATTTCGCAAACAAGAGATTTAGGAGTCATACTAGACAATCATCTGAATTTAAAGAAATCAATCAATAATATCACCAAAGACTGCTTCTATAAGCTTCAAGTTTTAAAAAGAATTAAACCACTTCTCCACTTCCAGGACTTCAGAACCGTCCTTCAATCTACGCTATTCTCGAAAATGGACTACTGTAATGCTTTACTCCTGGGGCTCCCCATCTCAGCAACAAAACCTCTACAAATGCTCCAGAACGCAGCAGCCAGAATCTTAACCAACACTAACCGAAGTGCTCACATCACCCCCATCCTCCGTAACTTACACTGGCTGCCAATAAAATACAGAATTCTACATAAAGCACTCACTATAATCCACAAAAACATCCACAAACAGCTCACCCTAGACCTCCAGACCCCATTCAAACACCATGCCTCAGAAAGGCCCATCAGAGAGGCATATAAAGGAATGCTTCAAGTCCCACCTACCAAATCCACCCGGCTAACAACCACCAAAGAACGTTCCTTCTCCACAGCAGGCCCAGTCCTTAGGAATAAACTACCGACTGACCTAAGACTGGAACCCTGCCTCCACACCTTTCGAAGGAAACTTAAGACGTGGCTTTTCCTCCAAGCCTTCCCCTAACTCAAATTTACTCGTCAGACTCAGATCAAGGAACTGAATGTTTAATAATTTCATAACCTTCTTAAGATTTATATGTATTTAATTCCTATCTCTCTTATTCCTAGCTACTCTAGCTCCCAAGTTTAATCCCCCTGTTATATTGTAACTTTGCTATTTCAACCTTCTTATTTTGGTTACTTTGGTTTATCCCCATGTTCCATGTAAACCGGCCTGATATGAATACCATTCATGAAGTCCGGTATAGAAATATTTTTAAATAAAATAAATAAATAATGTCAATACCTCTGGGTATTTAAAGCCTCCACTACGCTACCATCATTGAGTTAGCAAGGACTTCGGTTTAAGCTACTCTGACAGCTCTAAGCTGCTCGCTTAGTCGCCTCGCTACGCTCCGGGGATCTCGCTCCTTAGGAAGCTCTAGGCATCCACTCCTCGGGGGCCTCTCACTTCCAACCACCCTTCGGGGTTTCTACTAACTAGACAACTGCTCCTCAGGGGTCTATTTATTTCAGGATCTTCTAGACTATTGGGTACTCGCTCCTCGAGGGCCTACCAGTCTGTGTATCCTGCACCACGGACCTTCGGCCCCACCATCATCATTTCCAAAAAGACGCCGCACTACACTCCTGTGAGTACCTCTATGATCCGGTGCTCCAGCTCCACCCACCAGGCTTGGCCTTGCCCGCACTGCGTGTTCCTAGTTATCTTGAACATCTGGGTGAGACTTCTATATCTGAGACTGTCTGAATGTATTGGCACCTTGCGGACTTCAGTGCCTTTCCTTCCTGCCTCATACCATCTATCTACACAGGTACAATAAAGCTTTCCACCTACATGTGTCTGCTCTCTGAGGTAAGCCTATCGCTGTGGTTCCCCACGGGGCCCTTCCCGGTGGGAGGAGTCATCTTGACTGCGACTAAGGGTCCACACAATGCCACAAACTCAACACTGAGTTATTAAAGAGAGATGTTTCATGCCTTCTACCCTACTGAGCTATTCATGAAAGGGAGTCTTACACCATCCAACCTGCTGAGTTATTAAAGAGAGATGTTTCATGCCTTCTACCCTACTGAGCTATTCATGAAAGGGAGTCTTACCCCCATCCAACCTGCTGAGTTATTAAAGAGAGATGTTTCATGCCTTCTACCCTACTGAGCTATTCATGAAAGGGAGTCTTACACCATCCAACCTGCTGAGTTATTAAAGAGAGATGTTTCATGCCTTCTACCCTACTGAGCTATTCATGAAAGGGAGTCTTACCCCCATCCAACCTGCTGAGTTATTAAAGAGAGATGTCTCACACCTTCTACCCTACTGAGCTATTCATGAAAGGGAGTCTTACCCCATCCAACCTGCTGAGTTATTAAAGAGAGATGTCTCACACCTTCTACCCTACTGAGCTATTCATGAAAGGCAGTTATGATGTTTTCAAGCTAGAAAATAAAATCTCAGAATTGTCATGTGACTGCTGTTGAATTAGCAGGGTTGAGGTCATTGAAGTCTGTATGAGGGAGGTTGATGAGGCCATCCAGGAACTCTGGGAGTCCTTATATCATAACATCAGATTATCATTTCTAAATTTAAGATAATTAAAGGAGGAGGGTGTTGAATAGAATCTGTACATGAATCACTCTGGCAGAGTGTGGATCGGGATTCATTTCCAGGCTGATTGATACTTTGAAGAGTTAGCTCTTCAGCAATTTAGAGCAGAATAACTGGGCAGACTGCATGGGCTAATTGGTCGTTATCTGCCTATATTACTATGAAGTGTTTTGTCCTAGGTGCAGCTTGGGACTTATCTCTTAATGATCATGGCCCTTACATTTTAAGTGTACAGGCAAATTAAAGCAGTCTGACCATGAATGTGTGTTGGGGAAAGGGGGGTGGGGTGGTGCGAGTAGTAAGGGGAATTAAGTAGTAAGGGGAATTAAGCTAAGTACATTTATTTAGTATTAATATGCTTTTAATAGATTTCAGCAATTTATCACTTTTCCGTGCTGCATAATGCAGCAGCCTTTGCCCTTAGGCTTGGAGACTGATGCCATGAAAGCACCTTACCCTGACAGAGGCCCGTATCAGTATTTGGAAGGAAAAAGGCAGAATCCATTTGCAGATTGCCGGACACATTTTTTGCAGAGCTGGGTTAAGTGGAAATCTGCACTTTGCCTGCTCTCTTTCATTGATTTGGTGGCTCCAAGAATAAAGGATTCATCTCCAGTAATTAATGGCTCATCCACCTATCCGCCTTCCTCAGTCTCGCATTTCCTGCCTCCCTGCTTCTTCATTTTAAATGTTTCAAAATTTCGCAGGAGAGAAAAAAAAAAAAGGTTGAAAAGGTTCATAGAGGCTCCTTGGTGGTGTGGAAACCACCTCTGCACGTCTGCATGGCCTCAGCTGACCTCTGGACATTGAGGGGATAGTTTTGTAACATTGACATAAAAACGCTCAGCAAATAATGCAAATACACAACACCAATGTTCAAAGTGGACTTATACACAGTACGTTGCAAAACTACCTGCAAGAGGGTAATTTACACAGGGACTTGTGCAGGCCAAATAATGTTTTATGCTCAGAAATGCCTTTTTATAAAATTCCCATTGCATGCGTACCGTCGTGTTCGTGCATAACTTTATCCGGACTGAGTGCAGCCGCTCCCGGGGTGGAGTTGGTCAGGACTAACGTGCACACTTTGGGATTTGAAGAATTGTCTGCCAAGCTTTTCGGGAGGACTTTATGCGGCTGCAACGTGTGCAGGTGGATTTGCCAGGCTAGTTTTATGCACCAAGTCCAACCCTGCCCGCCAGATCGCCTCTGCAAGCCATGGGTCAGAGGAGACGCGGGCAGGGCAAACACGCACCAGCTCCCCTGCATATCCGGTGGGCAGGTTTTGTAAAAGGGGGATTTCCGTTGCTTCCTCCCTGAACCCAGCTTTGTAACCCGCCCTCTTGGAAGGCGACGTCACAGAGAGTGCAGCCTCTCTGCACGTCCCCCTCCTCAAACGCTGCTGTAAATATGCACAGCTGCCAGAGCCCCAATGCAAGGGGGCATTTCTGGGGCATCTTTAGGTCAGGGGAGGAAAGGAGCAGGTGTGCATGGGATTTCTCCACTCGGTCACCCACACGGACAGCAGATGTAGGGATGCGGACGCGTTGCACCTCTCCACCTCCCATGCCAGCTGTTTCCCATTCAGAACTGGGGCATTGAAAATTGACCCCCTCGGGGTGGCAGAAACTGGTTAAAAGGCCTTATTGGTCAATAGCAACCGCCCCACGAGTATCCTATGGATTTTGAGTATTTCGGCTTGTTTCTGACCCGCTGCTTAGGGAAGCCACAGTCTATGTATATATGATCTCTCCCTCTCCCTCTAACAGGCCTTTCTCACAGTTAACAACCCTGCCTTTCCCTTTCTACCTGTTCACTGGTTTAAACCATTTTATATTCCGCTATTTCCATATATTCAATGCGGCTTACATCTTTACGTACATTAAATGTAAACATAAAAATGACAATACAAATAAAACAATAAAGTAAAAGCACCATTTAAAATACACAGCACTTATCAGGTACACCAGAGAAGTCACGCCTGCTCTAAAGGAAGGCTTTTATTTTCTTTCTAAAACTTAAATTATCTTTCTGCTGACAGAGATGTAATTGGAAAGGAGAACCAGACGGAAGAGATGATGCTTGCACGCTACCGAAGGCAGATAAAAGCTCGGTCTATGAGAGAGGCAATACCCCTCAAAAAAAAAAAGTGATTTCCTTGCCATAAGTAATACCTTAAACTGAGTCCTCTCAGCCACTGGCAACCAAGGAAACTCTTTCCTATATGAGGTCAAACTAATTCCCCAATGCGAGCCAAAGATCATGCGTTCTGCAGCCTCCTGCACCAGTTCCAAAACCTTACGCAAAACCTTGGGTGAGTGACGACAGTCAAGAGTACTCAGCACAAGAGCCTGAAAGTCATCAGCTGATCAGATACACGTTAATGGTCCCCAATCATCCGCAATTTAAGAAAGGATATTAATATGAGCCTTTAAAGAAAGGCTAGAAACTAATACCACTCCTAAGTGACGTGCTCCATTACTCAACTCTACAGAATGAGCATACAATCTAAAATCTGCAGGCAGAAGTACCACAAAGTGACTGTTTCACTGGGGTTTAATTCAAGTCCATGCGCACCCATCCAATTGTTAATATGAGCCATACCGTGCGATAGGTCAGCATTTGTGTCTGTCTCACTCTGTCCCCATTCTGTCTATCTTCTCGGTCTGTCTCAGGTTCATAGTCAGGAAATGGTATTCTTCTGCCACAGTAATACACTTATTCAGTGTTTCCCAGCCCTCTCTTGCAGGCACACCTAACCAGTCAGATTTTCAGGATATTCATAATGAATATGCATGAGATGGATTTGCATACATCAAAGACCCATGGTATGCAAATCTATGCCATGCATATTCATTGTGGCGATCCTGAAAAACAAACTGGATAGGTGTGCTTCCAGGAGAGGGCATTGATTTATTTATGTGGAGGTCAATATTCTAAAGCCAAAATGGCTTCTCAGCGATATCAAATGGCCATATGTGGCTAGAATTTAGCCGCACAAATCAGGGGCATTCCGTGGAAGTGTGGGAGGCATTTCGGGGAGGAGCAGAGTTAGCCAGCTAACTCTGATTGTGCCATAAGGCTGTCCTAACGTTGGCTGGATATACCTGTCCATCTAACTTTAAGGTAGCTGGGTATATTCAGTGGTGCAGCCGTATCACTGAATATCCAAGTTCAGTTCGCCAGATATCTATATCCAGCTAACTTAACTAGCCACTCCGCGGCTGAATATCGGCCCCTTGATTTATATTTTGCTTTCTGGAACTTCAACGCAGATTATTTTCAGCTGCTGCGGGTATTTATTTATTTGCAATTACTTTATACTCCAGTTATTGCCAGATCCAGGGGCTATTCTTGAAAAGGCCTTTTCACTTTCACAGATGTGACACTAGGACTTTGCAGATACAACGCATGAGATAGACAGCAGCAGGTGATGAGGTGGGCAGTTTCATTAGTGATGGAGCCGGAGGTGCCTGCAGCCATAATCCCTGCACGATCAGATCAGCCCGGAGGCTGAGAATGTACAGACCCCATGTACCGGCCATTCCTCCCAGGGGCACAGCCTGGGAAGGCGGCTTCTAAGCTTGCGCCTGAGCCAATGGAGGGTAGAGCGGCCTCCCAAGCTCACAAAGAGGATTTGAACCTTGGCTTCTCTGGTTCATAACCACTAGGCTACTCCTCCTTTTCCTCCACACATAATATGGATACAAAATTAAAGAAGGAATAAAACATATAAAAATAATCAAGAGCCAGCTTTTGTCTATAATGCTCATAGGTGTCTTTAGTGTAAACCGTTTTCAAAGTCTCAGTTTCCTGCATAAGCATTTTAAGATTTGCTTATTTGAACTGTGATAAAAGTTAAAAGAAAAGGTAGTGAAAAGGTAGGCAGAGAACGTAAGTCTTAGGAGTCAATCCGAAAATAAAACACCAGAAGAACGAAGACATCAAAACCGGGAAGGACAGCAAAGATCCAGAGCTCGGCAAAATGCAGAAAACATGACGGGAAGGATGCAGAGAGCCGCATGGGAAGGTGAGTGGAGAAAAGTCGGCATTGACGGCAAGAAGGTTTTCCAGAGAAGACGACTCGAGTGCGCGAGCATTTCCCAAAGACCCAGAAGCGGACCGGAGAGGGCAGAAGATTGGATGCGACAGGTACTGCCAAAGAGAGCCCCAATTATTAGGGACCAGCCACGCCCCACGGATGTTGAACAAGGACATAAGCGATGTACGTTTGTATGGCGGACAAGGGAGGAGCCCGGAGCCTTGCTCGCTTTTCCTGTTGAGCTTTTGCAGGCACCAACACCTGGAGCAGCTCCGCACCAAGGGGACGATGCACAAAAAAGCGCGGAAAGCGGGCGCTGAAAAGTCAGCGCCTGCTTCTTAATATGCGCATGGCGCCTGCAAGGGGGGGGGGGTGCCATGCGCATATTATAATTAGGGGATCGCGATAGCTAACGCGATAGCTAACGCGACCCCACGGTTACCGGCGGTCTGCCGGTTATGAACACCGCCGCCGATAAACTTGACATCGGTTTTCATAACGCAGCCGACTGAGTTTTGTTTTTTTTTCTTTAAACTTTTAAAAGAAGTACAGAAAAGCAGGTGGTGGATTAGCGCCTATTTAACCCGCGTCCGACTGCGGGTTATACAGTGAACTCGGCTGAGCGCGCTGTATTGCATCGGGCCCCAAGTGAAGCCAGGCTGGGAGCTCGGGTGCTGGCTGTGCTGAGGAGAGATGGGAGTCCATGCAATGGGAGGCGGATTCCAGATAAGCCACCGATGCTGAGAGTATAACAAAGGTGAGCGGGTTGTTCATTCCAAGGTCTGATCTGTTGCCAAGCGCTACGAATGTGCCTTTTACGTTGAAAAAAAAGGGGTTGCCAGTAATTGTGGTTCTTGTTGGGACGACGGATACATCTCAAGGACCACGTTTGGAGCATGGACGGGTAGTTTTGCTAGCGGTAGTGTTTGCACCTGATTTGTTGTATGCTGCAATGAGGAGAACAAGATCGGAAAACAAATTGTAACTGTTACTGAGGATGAGAATCAAGGAAGATTTCTGAAAGATGAAAGCGTGTTCACGAGAAATAGCGTATACTATAAAATATCTGAAGAATGGTATAATTAAGAGGATAGACTGTGTTATTTTAAGGATTATAATAAAAACTGGAATTATGGAAAAGCTACAAATTGAAGCTTTAGGGGTAATTTTCAAAGGGACTGTTATAAAATATCCCACTCAATAGGAGTCTGATTTTCAAAAGCCTTTACACATGTGAATGTAAGTGTAAATGTAACTACTATTGTAGCAATTTCCAAAAGCCATTTACTCACATAAAGTGTACTTACATGTGAGTAAATCCTTTGGAGAATTCAATGGCCTAGATTATAGCAATTTTCAAAAGCCCGCTTACATGGCTAAAGTGCATTTACACGTGTAAAACCCGTTTTTAAGCCTGTAAATCCTTTTGAAAATCAGGCCCCCGGTGGGTAAACTTGCGCGTGCTTGTTCTGTTCATGAGTTCTTGGAGATGAGGTTGGAGGGGTTTGCGTTTGCAGTAATGTGCTAGTGAGGGGTCTCAGAGTGTCTTGGGATGCTTTGAAGATTTTTGAATTTTATGTTTGAGATTTTCTGGAGCTGGATCTGGGAGGGAGAAGGAAGGGAGAAGTCCTGCTGGTTCCACTCACTCCCAATGCTTGCACCATGGCAGCTCTGTGCCGGGGAAGCTGTTTCTGCAGTATTTTGCTGTTTCTGCATTTGTTGGGACGTTTTGCCCATCTTTCCGGCACGGAAGGGCTGGGGCTTCCATTAGGCAAACTAGGCAGCCACCTACAGCGCCAACATTTGGGGGGGTGGCAAAATCCCATCAAGGTGAGGCCAAGAGGGCTTCTGAGCCAAAGCCAATACCACCAAGAAGGGAGCCACTGCCACTGGAGAGGGGGGTGCATGACCAAAGGTTCACCTAGGGCGCCGGCCCTGCTGCCCAGGAGGGCAGCCAGCGTGAGTTTTCCCTGCTGTCCTGATATTTGGGACTTCTATGACTTCTTCAACCATGGGGGCAATTGATTGCACTGCCATTGCAATAAGGTCACCTGCCGCTGAGGGGAGCTGCAGGAACAGGAATTCCACTTTCCCAACATAGAAACATAGAAATGACGGCAGAAGAAGACCAATCGGCCCATCCAGTCTGCCCAGCAAGCTTTCGTACTTTTTTTTTTTCTCATACTTATGTTACTCTTGGCTCTTAGTAACCTTTTGGTTCTATTTCCCTTCCACCCCCACCATTAATGTAGAGAGCAGTGTTGGAACTGCCTCTAAGTGAAATATCTAGCTTAATTAGTTAGGGGTAGTAACCGCCGCAATAAGCAAGCTACACCCATGCTTATTTGTTTACCCAGACTATGTAATGCAATCCTTGCTGGTTGTTGTCTGTATATAGATCCACTTTTCTTCATTCCCCCTGCCGTTGAAGCAGAGAGCTATGCTGGATATGCATTGAAAGTGAAGTATCAGACTTTCTCCCCTGCCGTTGAAGCAGAGAGCTATCCTGGATATGCGTTGAAAGTGAAGTATCAGACTTTCTCCCCACTGTTGAAGCAGAGGGCTATGCTGGATATGCGTTGAAAGTGAAGTATCAGACTTTCTCCCCTGCCGTTGAAGCAGAGAGCTATCCTGGATATGCGTTGAAAGTGAAGTATCAGACTTTCTCCCCACTGTTGAAGCAGAGAGCTATGCTGGATATGCGTTGAAAGTGAAGTATCAGACTTTCTCCCCTGCCGTTGAAGCAGAGGGCTATGCTGGATATGCGTTGAAAGTGAAGTATCAGACTTTCTCCCCACTGTTGAAGCAGAGGGCTATGCTGGATACGTATTGAAAGTGAGGTATCAGGCTTATTTGGTTTGGGGTAGTAACCGCCGTAACAAGCCAGCTACTCCCTGCTTTTTTTGTGAATGCAAATCTTTTTCCACATTTCCTCATTGCCGCTGAAGCTTAGAGCAATGTTGGAGTCGCAGTAACCGTGTGTATGTTTATTGAATAAGGGTATTATTGCCAAAGGTCTGATTACGGATGTGGTAGACCAGGGGGGGCATTTCAGATCTAGTTGCCTAAGAATGGAGTTCGGTAGCTAGATTGACCCCCTTTGACAGTGCACAGCCACTGTACTTAACCATTTCTAATCTGGGCAGACCTGTGGCATGGTTCAGCTTAGCCTGCTAGGACTCATTTTCACCACTTGCTAATGATGGGGGTCATTTTCTTACCGTATCGCACTCAAAAAGTCCCTTATCGCGTGCAAAAGCTTCATAGGGGCGGCGTCGGGATCGGAAGAGGAGGAGTCGGGGCGGCATCGGGGCGGATGCTGCGGAAACTTCGCTGGCGGAGAAAAGGTAAGACTCCTTATCGCTGCCAGTAGCGCGCCCAATAGCACCACCTTTCACGGCGGCGCTACTGGGTGCGAAAGCCGGCAGCGATAACACCGCGGTGGTGCGATGGCTGCCAGCTTTCGCAGGCCCGCCACCCCCCCTCGCTTCACCCCTCCCCGCCCCCCATTACCGAGGAATTCACAAACCTGTGCAAAGATAGAAAATCCAGGCCTAGGTTAGCCGACCATCCTCATGCACCCACAAAGCTGACTTAAATGTAGTCAGCTAAGCCTGCACAGCGCGGCCCGGTGATCCCCCCGACGTCATACAAAACCTCTCAAAATGTTATCCTGTTCTCTTTAGATGAGTTTTCATGCGCACCCAACAGACTTGGTTTTCAGCTCAAATAATGCCCTAAATCTCGGATTTCTATTTGTGCAGCTGGGTATGACCTGCCGAAATTTTAGCAAGATAACGCTGAAAATCAGAGCTAACGGTCTACGTCTTAAGCCTACCCAAGCAGCACCCCTGGATCTGCCCTTCTTTTGTCCAGCTAAATTTGTCTATTTTCTGAACATAGATGGTTAAACCTAGCCAGTCAGCGGGGGGGATTTTTCAAAGATGTTATAAGTTTAACTGACTAACTCCTGAAGTTTCCCTCCTGGCGGCCTTCTTCAGGGGACAAATCTTCATCTGCTGATGGCGATCCACCCCCTGCTTTCCCATACGGTGTACGGGGCTATCATCTTATGTTAGGTTTAGATGTTCACATTACCTTTCTAAGTCAATAAAGTCTGGACATTAGGTGGCACAGGTGATGCATTTTTAAGGGGCAAGGTTCAGACTAGGGAATTCTGGGTAAGGCATGTTGGCGGGAAGGACTAACGGGAGTGCACTCATGGACAGCCCGACCCCTAAGGAGATGTTCAGAGTGTGATGTTTTTATGAAGGTAGACGCTTAGCTTATGAGCTTGTACCGGGAGGGTCCCAGTGGGGGTGAGTTGTAGACTGAGTGGCTGGTGTGACAGTATAAAAGTGTGCACGTGGAGAAAGGGCTGAATACTGAGGGAAGAGATCGTGGAGTAAGGGGGTCTGGAGGCTCCAGGCTACAAGGGAGTGAGAGGAAAATACTGCGATCAGAAGTGAGTGAGGATTGGAAGGGGGAAAGGGGAGGCTGATGGGGGACTGGAATACCATTTGAGAGCTCCTGGGGGGGATCTGGCAGAAGTTTGACTGCAGCAGATTGAAAGAGAAGGGGAACTGGCTGGACCCAGGGGAGCGGCTCTGGCTGGCTATTTCAGCGCAGGACCTGGGATTGGACCGGCTCCAACGGACCGGGGGTGGGTGGGGTGCACATGTCTCTGGAACAGCTCCTGAAGTGAGATGCCTGAAATCTGAACAGCAAGTGTAAGTAAAACCGAGCAAATTCTGTGCAAGAGAAGCGTGCAAGAGGGCGGAGCCTCCAGGCACCCCTAAGCAAAGATGTGCAGATTGTGAGTGATGCAATCCCCGTGGAGGTGATACCAGGCCCGTAAGTTACTGGGGGGAACTGCCACGAGGGAAGAAGCAGGGCACGTGGACAGGGCTTCAGTGATACTCTGGGAGCAGCCTCGCAGTGCGAATTTACAAGTGAGGTGGGCACCGTGATCTGATTTTGAGAAAGTACCTAAGAAGAGGAATAGAGTAATAGCCAGGGTACAAGACTGGGCCTGGGATTTTTGTGATCCCTCCAAGGATTGGTTTGCGTGTTGAGGAAAAACGCTTGCTTACATTACCCTGTGAGCACCTCTTTCTTTGATGCAAAAACGCCTATCAATTTATATACTCACAGCCCCCAGTTCTTAAAGGGAACATCCTTTAAAATAATCACCTAATCCACTAACAGCACTTACAACAATAAAGGATGTGAATGAAAAAATATTTTCTGAAGAACATTCAAAACCTATTTCTGTAGGCAAGTGACATTAATAAAGAACAAACTTGTGTTTAAAATAGAAATGAGGAAGAGATGACCACAATGCCATAAAAGCCGCTAAGTACCATCATTTTCACAGCAAGAATTAGTTACATAAGAACTGAAGCTTTAAAATATAGACAAACCCTCTCCAAATACGGAATAGAAAGACCATAAAGGATAAATAGAAACGTGCCGACAAAAACTGAACTGGAAACCATTACAAGCCAGAATGTATTATGCAGTGCAACAATGGAAAAACAGAAACATCATCATTCCTCACAAAACATCAAACAATAAAGTCAAGAGATATAAAACATCATTCATAATTTTAAAAACATACTAACAACAAAGAATAAATGTCAAAACAGCCTAAGAACATTCAATAATTTAAAGAGCTTGCATACATTTGTCGTAATATTTCTTAAACACCAATTAAATATTTGAAAACATCTGATGAATAAAAAACATTGAATAATTTAAAAAATGTTTTAATATTTCCCCAAAATACAATAAAATATTTCAAAACAACAAAAACATCAAATTACACCAAATAATTAAAATGAATAAGGATTAAAAAATCTCCTACTCTCTAATCCTGGGATCTTTTGATTCCCAGTCACCCTGAGATTCTCGTGGATTAGGGAAGGTAGGGCCGCAGGAACTTTATCTTCTCTTTCTCTTTCTCTCTCTCTCCAGTGGCACATACGTAGATATTAGCCTAGAGATAGCCAGATTTTAAAAACAGTGCAACTCACGCAGCAGCATATTGAAGATTGAGGTTCTGTTTTAAGCAATGCAGGTGCATGGCTGAATGCCCACTTACCTGTCCTCATGAACATTAATCTCTTCAAGCTGATGAAAGTTCACAAAAGTGCACGGGGTTGACTTAAGCACACAACTTCTTAGTTTGCACATTTAAGTCCGACTAAGCTTTTGAAAATCTAGCCTCAGTGTTTCACCTGCATTTTGGCATCCTAAATATTCTTGAGTTCTCCTGAAGCAGTAAGGGTGAAACCTCCTACCACCAGCAAAATGTCTACCTGTTTTCTTATATGTTAGCTTTCTAATTCTTTCTCTTTGCCCATCCAGAGCCTCAGTTTCTTAATTAACACATGTCATAATCCCATAAGCCACGTTAAGAGGTGGGAAATGAAGAGGTGAAACCCGAGACACCATAGAATCAACCGTTTTATCTTCGTGAACTCTACTGCCTTCTGTTCTGGTAGCCTTTGCTGCAGGGGCCTCAACTCAAGTGAAATCCCACTAATGGTGAGAGGTAAGAACTACAGTTCAGGGACTATGAAAGGAGGCAACTGGTTAACTGCAGAATTGCTGTTTCTCAACATGAAGGCTACTTGTTGTAGTTCTAGATAAGACATATCTCCTCATACCCTTCTTAGAACCATCTACATGGAGGAGCCTTTATCTCAGGCTACAACAAGCAAGTGGCAACAGCAAGCAAGATCATCTCTTCCATCCCCTGATGCCTCCATGACATTCCCAGTTCCAGTTGGCCTGAGGAACAGGGTTGGCTTTGCCCTTCCAGCTTTGTGCTATCAATGAGCTATTACCAAACCATCACTGAGCTATCACTCAGCAATATCTGAACTATCTCTGAACCATCATTCAGCTATCAGTCTACTGTCACTGAGTCAACACTCAACTATCAGTGAGATAACACTCAGCCATATTTGATCTATCTCTGAATCATCATTCAGCTATCAGTCTGCTGTCACTGAGTCAACACTCAACTATCAGTGAGATAACACTCAGCCATATTTGATCTATCTCTGAATCATCATTCAGCTATCAGTCTGCTGTCACTGAGTCAACACTCAACTATCAGTGAGATAACACTCAGCCATATTTGATCTATCTCTGAATCATCAGTCTGCTGTCACTGAGTCAACACTCAACTATCAGTGAGATAACACTCAGCCATATTTGATCTATCTCTGAATCATCATTCAGCTATCAGTCTGCTGTCACTGAGTCAGCACTCAACTATCAATAAGCTACCACTCGGCCATATCTGTTGTATCCCTGAATAATCATTCAGCTATCAATCCGCTGTCACTGAGTCAACACTCAACTATCAGCCACCAGTTCAACATCACTGAGCTGTCACTGTGCCATCACGGAGCCTTCAATGAGCTACGCCTGGACAATCAGGTGAGTCCATCCCATTCTCTTTGTCTGATATATGTTCCTTTTGGTTTTACTGTTCTCACCAGGTGTGTCAGAGCTCTCCTATAAAGATAATCTAATTCCACGTTAGAGAATGACTTAGCTTTGCATAGTGAAGACACATTGGAAAGATTTTAAAGAAATAACTTTCCACCGTATGAGCTTTAGTTTCTGGTTGCTCAGAGATCAGTTTCAGAAAGAATGCTTTAATTCTTCCCCAGTGTGTGCTCTGCAAGCACAGGACTGGGCACTTTCTATAAATATGTATTGAAACCCGTGCTTTAAGGAGTCATTCATATGAGTCATAAGGACGAAAACGGCTTTAATGTTTTGTAATTGAAACACCTACAGTAATTAGTTATATTGCTGTAAAGGAATGGAGTTAGCATGCCTGCTATGTTTGGGTAATTGTATTGTGTATCAGCGGAAGTGCTCAGGCACCTGGAAGTTGGAAGCTTTATTACAGCTGGCTAGGTCCTCAGCCTCACAGCCAACCCACCCCATCTCCTTCTCCTCAGCCCCCTTTGGGATATACATACCCCACGTAGAACATTGTTCCCTCTGACCCCCTAGGCTTTCCGGGGAAACTTTCAAAGATTAAGACGCATTCATGCAGGTGAGAATAGAGTTATATGTACCTGAGTTTGTCGTATCAGGGTAAGTGGGTATTTAGCACAAAGAGAGGTGTTTTATAGGGGCATGTTTGGAAACTATGTAATTACATTTCATTTCATTTCTAAAATGCGGCACATAGTATTCATCCAACTAAAGTGTGTACTTTACGCCACAGTTTAACACCAATTAAGGTTTCTCATGAACGTTAAACCATTGTATAACTCCATGAAAGGGTTCTCATAAACTTTAGATCATTCCTTAATAATATGCAAGGGTTCTCATGAACTTTGAACCATTGTTTAATGCTAGGTAAGGGTTCTTAAAAAGTTTACACCATTGCTTAACACCATGTAAGGATTCTCATAAACTTTACACCATTGCTTAACAATATGCAAGGGTTCTCATAAACTTTAAACCATTGTTTAATGCTAGGTAAGGGTTCTTAAAAACTTTACACCATTGCTTAACATCATGTAAGGATTCTCATAAACTTTACACCATTGCTTAACACCATGTAAGGATTCTCATAAACTTTACACCATTGCTTAACACCATGTAAGGATTCTCATAAACTTTACACCATTGCTTAACATCATGTAAGGATTCTCATAAACTTTACACCATTGCTTAACACCATGTAAGGATTCTCATAAACTTTACACCATTGCTTAACACCATGTAAGGATTCTCATAAACTTTACACCATTGCTTAACAATATGCAAGGGTTCTCATGAACTTTACACCAGTGATTATTTCTATATGTACCCACAAACTGCTTATTTGACATGATACAGGCAGTTGGAGTCATTTATATCTGTGCGCTCTGTATTTAAGTACATCTTATTATTTTTCAGCTTTTACAACTGCCTCTTTATCAGGACATTCAAACTTAATACTTGATTTGCCAGCATCCTTTGAAGATACCTCCCTCCGAACCATGCGCTCCTGAGTGACTGCTGGTTTTCCTCCATGTTCTACTTTAAAAGCTGCTCTATCTCCTTTTTAAAGGTTAGTGCTAGAAGCCTTGTTCCACTCTGGTTAAGGTGGAGTCCATCCCGTCTAAATAGGCTTCCCCTTCCACCTAACATTTCCCAGGTCATAACAAATCTAAAATTCTCTTCCTTCCACCATTCTCTCATCTGGAACTTGGCCTGCCTCTAGGATCCTACGCGTGGAACGGGAAGCATTTCTAAGAATGGGACTCTGGAGGTTCTGGATTTCAGTTTCCTATCTAAGAGCCTACATTTAGCCTCCAGAATCTCCCTTTTGCACCTCCCTATGTCATTGGTACCCACATGTACCACCCCAGCATTCTCTAAATTCATATCTAGGTGGCGCATAAGGTCCACTAGCTTTGCACCAGGCAGGCAAGTTAGCAAGCAACCCTCATGTCCATCAGCCACCCAGCTCTTTAATGATCGAATCACCTACTACAATGGCCAACCTAACCCTTCCCTCCTGGGTACTGACCCTGAAACACATCCTCAGTGCGAGAGGATGAAGTATCACCTGGAGGGCACGTCCTAGCCACAGGATCACCAAGGACATAAGAACACAAGAACATAAGAAATTGCCTTACTGGGTCAGACCAAGGGTCCATCGAGCCCAGCATCCTGTTTCCAACAGAGGCCAATCCAGGCCATAAGAACCTGTCAAGTACCCAAAAATATAAATCTTTCTCACCCAACATGGGGTTTGAACCCATGAGCCAGAGATTAAAGGTCTCATGCTTTACCATTTGAGCTACTCAGGCTTGTCATGCGAGGGTCTCTTACTAGGTGACCTCGCTGCTCTAAAGCAGCACAAGAGCTACTTGACTGGAGTTGTGTGCACTCTACTATGTTCCTGAAGGTCTCGTTTCTATACCTCTCTGTCTGCCTCAGCAACTCCAGAGATGAGACCCATCCCCAGAGAGCCAGGAGCTCTTTGCACTGGGTGCTCCTAACCTTCTGACTGGAATGTTCTCAGGCATTTTTCTCCAAACTCTGGACCACACCACTGTGGCCTTTTCTAGAGGGGAGTGAAATAACAAATGGTTTAGTCTATTATCTACTCTACCAATCTTGTGGAGGCAAATATAAAAAAAAAATGGAACTGTGCTGTATAGAGAGAGGAATAACCAGTAAGAAAAAGGAGGTAATAATCCCCTAGTTCAGGTCCTTGGTGAGGAATGGAGGCAATGGCTTGAGGGTGCAATTCATCCGGTCACAGTCTACACCGATCATAAGAACTTAGAGTTCCTGTGTCAAGCACAGCGGTTAAACCCCAGACAAGCCAGGTGGTCTTTTTTTTTTAATTGGTTTGACTTTACCCTTCGCTATTGCCCAGCATCCAAAAATGTCTGTGCAGATGCTTTGTCTCGAACTTCTGAGGTTGAGGAAGAGGAGGAGCGTCCTCAATACATCCTGGATCCTGCCAAGGTCAGTTTGGCAGCGGTAGCTGTGAGTTCACTGGGGAGGACAGTAGTTCCCAAGCGCCTCCGGAAGAGGGTCTTAAGTTGGGCCCATGATTCCTTGTCTGGCGGCCACACCTGTCGGGACAGGACGCTGGATTTGCTGAACCGCTACTACTGGTGGCCAAACATAAGACAAGATGTCTTTACCTATGTGAGTTCCTGTCCCACGTGTGCCAGACAGAAACCGCGAATTGGTCATCCTTGGGGGTTATTGCATCCACTGCCAGTTCCTACTGAGCCTTGGACTCGTATAGCCACAGACTTTGTGGTAGATTTTCCTTCATCCAATGGGAAAACAGTCATTTGGGTCACGGTGGATCGCTTTTCCAAGATGGCTCATTTTGTGCTATTGACTAAACTAAACTACCGTCTGCACCAGAATTAGCACTACTGTTTGCACAACACATCTTCCACAGAGACAAACAGGCTGGTCACAGACTGGGTGTTCAAATAAAATTTGCTGATTATTTTCAAAACTTCCATCGTGGTCCAACAGCTATTCCACAAATGAAACTGTACAATGGAAATATTTACAATGTCTCTGCTGATGGGCTTGTGTCCTTTTCTCAAAATATCTGGGGTAAAGATTGTCAAGTCTCTCCTCGGTGTACAAAGTGTCCCAGTGTGTGAGGGGAATCCTGTAGGGAGATGACCCATGTTTTACCACTGAAAGCACCAAATATGAGTCATGATAGCCAAAGACGTATGCAGACAAGTGAACTGACAAGCCAAAAACACTGTCACAGCTAAAAAAAAAAAGAAACTTTGCTCAGATGAGAACTTTAAACCAGCACTGAAGGATGTTTATCAAGATCTGCCTGTTTGTAAGCTCCTGTATAAATAAAACTAAGGCAGAGGGACAATGCAGCAACTTAAGCTCATAAGCTGAAGTCACAGACCAGCCAAGTGAAGTCCAGAGGTCAGAAGGAGCCCCCACCCTTGGATGAAGGAGGAGCATTCTGAAATGGAGAAAATGCTGACACTGGCATACAGCTTGGCACTCAGACATGGCAGAACCCCCCCCCCCCCTCCCAAAGAATAGGAAAGGGGAGAAAAGATCTGCACCCACTACATGATTATGCACAATATCTCTCTTCCAAAAATTGAAGCAGACCTTCTCAGACAGGGAGTGTACTTAAAAGGAATCTCCTCTGTACGGAAAAATACCAAATTGGGTTAGTCAGCAGGGGAGAAGGAAAAACAACTCTTGACTCTTCAAGAGCCAACTCAGAAGACCACTCTCTACACTACTAGCTCCCCTTCCCAAGTGCTCTACAGCTCAGCCTCCAGGGATCGCTGTTCCAGTACCTGAGGGACTACAGCCCAGCCGGGCATTCCAGCTCACTACTGCCACCTCTGGTGGTTCAGTATACTGTCTAATAAAAGAACTAGTGTGTGTCTGTCTCCTAACTCTGAGCCTGACTGGTGGCCCCTCTCGGGATCTTCCCCCGGGGGCGTGGTCATCTGCCACCGGTCCAAGGATCCACCCACAACTCCCCTAGATAACAAACAGATTGCTAATCCCAAGCAGACAGTTAACTCTGAACTGAACAGGGGTATATAAATATGAACACATCTTTCTAGTTCATAATTTTCTCCTCTGCAATAACCTAGATAATTGTAGCCCTGGGCTGAAGCCTTTAGGAGTCCATGGGGGGGGCTAAAGTTATTTTCCATCCATTACAATTCAACAACCCCAGGATTCCCCGTAGGAAGGAGAATACCAGGGGCATGGCCAGAACTGAATTTTTGAGGGGGCACAAATTTAAGATGTGGGCGCATTACCCCACGCTGCCCGCCTCTTCCACCATCTTATGTGGGTCTTCACGGCAGTAGCTACTAAATCCTTCAATGTCTTTTCCCTCTCCCCTTGCCCTGGCTACTTCATGCCAGTGTTAATCTCTCTGCCGTAGAGCGAGTATGTAAAGAGGCTTCCAACCCAAGTCAGGCACTCCTGGGGTTTTAAGGTGCTGAGAGGAGAAAGGATAATTAGCTGCCAAAAGTTAACAGTGAGACTTTGATGGCCTCAAGCCTTTACAGGGCTAGACCAGAGGCAGTGTTGTTTCCCTGTTCAAGTTAGGCAGAGAGGATCGTGGTCTGGCAGCGATTTCAGTGCCTGCAGGCCCTGTAACTGATGCACTTCAAGGGCTGCCTCAGATGTGACCCGATCCTGCTGCTAGGGGAGGGGCCCTCAGCCAAGTGTCAGGGGACACAGGCCACCCTCCCCCTCCCCCCCCCCCCTTGCTATGCCCCTGGAAAATACTCTGCTAGGCCCTGGGGTTTCTTTCATAGTCTCTATAGCAGATGGTAAGACTCACCCTGGACTCGGGAGGAGGTTCTGGCACAACTTTCCTGACGGATGATTTTAAAGTGGAATATATCGTTGTTCGTTTATTTATGTATGAACATTTGCTAGTCCGCCTTGTCCCAAAGCTTGCCTCAAGGGGGATTACAGTAAATTGAAATGAACAGAGGTAACAGGACAGCTTACAATGAAATCAGAATTTGCAATTAACGTGGCAATGGGATCCAGCATAGGAAACCCATTTGTGAATAATTTCAGGACCCACGCGTGTCCCTTGTTGGTATTTTGGGAAGTTGGGCCAAAGACATGGGTCTTAGGGGAAGGCCTTCCTCAATACAATGCATTACACAAACTCATCCCTGGCAAGTCTGTGCCTCTGCATCAATGTAAATCCTGGGACGTCGTAAAGTGCCCAATGACTAGACCTGGAAGTTAGTTTTTTACTTATTACCTGTGAAAGTAAAAGACTTTCTAAATGAGGTAAATGTTAGGCAGAAAGGCACACTATTTACTTGTACAAATGAATATTTTATTGCAAGGAGCATGTGACGTATCGTAGTATGCGCGTAGAGTAACCGGAGCTGATAGCGTTTTTGCAAGGTGTGAGCGCAGTGAGCGTTGCATTAAGCACGATGACAGCTAATTACGGTTTGCCAAGCTTTGTGTTCTGTTCTGTTGTGCAGATGTGGCACGCTGTCAAGGCTGCTCGGTTGTCAGATGTCACAGTGTTTTCCGGAAGATGTGCGTAGCCCTCCTGGCTCCCTCTGGCCCAGAAGTTACATCCCAGCCTGGAAAGGAACAGGGGGCAAAGTCAGGAGGAGAGAGGAGAGGGGGCCCGTGCAGGCAGCAAAGCAAAAAGCAACCAGACAAGGAAAAAGAAATGTTTTATAAGAAGCTGAAATGCCTTTTAGTCACAAGAGCAGCCCCAGAGCCCCCGAGTGAGACTTGAAGACCTGAAGCTTCCTGCCCACCAGTTTGGATCATTTCCAACTGCAGTAATCGGTTCACTGGAGAGACAGAGAGAGAGAGAGAGGAAAGGATTGCAGTCACATCCGTGTGATCTTCCTTCTCTGTGACAGGAGCAGGAGATTAGCAGAGCGTTAGAGGGGATTAGCAGAGAGCTAGAGGGGATGTGAGGCCAAGCAGCCACACAGCACATCCAGAGGGTGGCAGCGGCTAGGGCCACATTCATGCTGGGAGCCACTCGTGGGAGCAGGGTCCTGTTTTCGGCCAGTGGCTAGAGAGGTAAAATGGCAACACGGCTGAAAGTTAGGAGCGGCAAGGGATTGGGGGAAGGTGGGGGCAGAATGGCAGAGGAGGGTCCAGCAGAGAAGCATCAGGTGGCACGCAGGGCTGCAGGGGGGAGGGGGGAGCAGTGTCCTCTCCCATACACAAGCAGACTTCCTCTCTCCAGCTCACACACACATTCTCTCTCTCTCCCTTCCCCCTCCATGGATGACCCCAGCCCTCTGCTCTCTTCTTCAGGCTCCCCCCCCCCCCCCCCCAGGGCTGAGGCTGGCAGGGCCTGCTCTTCCTGTTACTCCTCCCTCTCTCGCACACACAGCTCCTGTGAGGGTGATCTGGCCTGGGCCCTGCACTCTCTGCCTCCCCCATATTCTGGGAGTCCCTGGGACAGGAGTGCACGGGTGAGCGTATGCGTGCGCAGAAACAGCGGCTTTGTGTGTATGAGAGAGGCGGGGAGCAAGGAGTGAGTGAGTGAGGAGGAGGAGGAGAGGAATGGAAGTCTGGTAAACACTGCGAGATTGGGTAAAGGGAATCAAAAGGAAATGGAGACCAGAATAAATGAAAGGAACTAAACGAGACTGAGGAAAAGCATCGTCAAAAGGAGAAAAAGAAAGCAGGACAGAAAAATCTAGAGGAGATTCTGAGAGAAAAGAATACGTGAGAGAAGAGGAAAACTCAGAGAAGAGAGAACATGCGGGACAAAGGAAAATATTTCTTAATTTCTATTGTTCTCTCTCTGCTCCACAAGCCTAATTCACAAACGGACAGGAGACAGTTCTAGCAACTGCTTTGAAGTGAGAAACTGCCCGTTTGTAAAAGAAAACAAATGTCTGTATGGAAGACAACAGAAGGGTAATCAACTGTATTTACAGGAAGATACCATGGCCAGGACACTTGCTTATATATTTATTTAAACCATCTTATATTCTGCTGCTTCCATGTTGTTCAATGCGCATTATGTGGAATGCTCTGTTCGAAGCCCTACACACTTGTAATTGATATTAAATCATTTAGAAAGCACCTCGAAGCTCATTTCATCAGGCAGGCGTTTTAACTTGTTATATAATGCTCAGGTGAGGGCACCATTTTAAGTACTTATTATCAGGAAATGTTAATGGTTATTTCTTTGCATTGTTTTATTTTGTTTTTATTATTGAATGCATTTATAAATTTACTGATTTATATGTTGCTATAATCTGCCCAGCACATCTAATGCTATAGCCGGAATATAAACATTTTTAAATAAATAAATAACATATTAACACACACGAGTTTATGAAAAAAGGGACTTGCTACTAGGCCAAGATCTTGTTGGCTTGAACCCAGGGCTGTGCTATTTGCTGGTCAACACTGCCGCCATGAGGAGAACCTCGTATAAGGGGGATAAAATATCTAACTGCTCTTTATTTGTTATATGGAGCTTTTTGTTATATTGATGCAAGGACAAGTAAGGTGATTTTTAGATATTTACTGATTTTGTTTTATTTCAAGCTGATAAGCAGAATTAATAGTGTCTGCATTTTATGAGTGTTAGGCAAACTTAGTTATGAAAGAATATTTTTTTAAAGATCTGTCATGAGTTTACTCAAAATAGGGGATTTTTATTTTATTTTGAAGTTCATCTGGTCCACATGGAGCCCTGGAAATCATTACAGATTCCCCAAGCATCAGCAACTGCTTTCATCACCCATCTGGACTGCAGAGAAGTTTGTCTAAAGAATTCAACAATTACGTGAGATTGAACTGAGAAAGATGCAAATATTCTGGCCAGAATTTAGATAAAAGGTTTGGGAACTCATTTTTGATTTGCTGGAAATAATGGTTAGGGGTTTGTGGCTCGCTGATACAGACTACAGAAAGCTAATTTTCCTATTTTTCCGATGCTAATAAATTCTTCTTTGATTGTTATGCCATGTGTTTCTGTTTCCTGTAGAGCGTAAGAATCTTAAGTATTATGTTCTGCAAATGTGCAAGCACTGATTTTGCTTCTATTGCTTGCAATGTGTTTATTTTATTGTATATGTTTTCGGCTCCAGGGTGGTGTGGGCATGTTACACGAGCCCATTGTAAATCAGACAGCTGAGAGATGGAGCTATGAGACCCTTCCCATAGTGGGAGGTTTACACGAGGAAAAGTTAAAAATGAAGAAATCCAAACAGAAGAGTCAAGACAACATGCAGAAGAAAAGAAGAAAGAAACAGAAAGGAAGACAAAAAATACAAGGTCACAAAAGACCAGGATTCGAAGATATGTTATGGAAAATGTGAATGATCTTCCTTTACAGGGTAAATCGGTGGATGATGATGATTACTGGCTTCAGTGAGCAGTGGATGGGGGGTGAGGAGTTCTTGTTTAGTTTGAGGGCTCTGGTACAGGGTTTCTTAACCTTTTGAATGCCAGAGACAGGCTGGCTACCGGTGGCAGGGCTGATGACCGGGGTGGGGGGGTGAAACCTGAAGTGAGGTTGGGGGGGGGCTGTCCTCTTCTGCTCTTCAATCTCATGGCCAGCTCCCTACAGCTGATCAATGTCACTTTAGGGAGGTAGCTAACCCATTATATTGTTTTCTAAAAAAAACCAGAAAGCCCTTCCAGCCAGCCATCAGTTAAAAACAAACCCCTTCTCTCTTCCCTGCCCCTCCCGGCACTGGAATCAACCTGCCAGGCACGATACCTGCTGGAAGGGCAGGGTGTATGCGTTTCACAGCTTAGTCTCACTGTCCATCCTGCGGGCTGTTTGCAAGCCATGGAGAGCAGTTCCCTCATTGTTCTCAGGATGAGGAGGTGATATTGGCCTGCTTTCTGTATTTCAGCATCGTACGCACACCCAACTGCAACACTTTGTCGCTGGACCCCCCCATAAAGGTGAATTTTAAAAGCCTGACTCACACCAAAATCGTGAGATGTGTGTGCACGTAGGGCTTCCCCCCGCCTGTGGTATTTTAAACACGCGCGGGTTATCTCGTCCTGCTGCGCGCATCTCACTCAGAATAAAAGGAAGGCCTGGTAATGGGCGGGGCCGACAGATGTGCGGGCAGAGCCCTGCGCGCCTCGGCCCACATCAAGGCCTAGTGCCGTGTAACTTTACTTCTGCTACGCAGGAAAGGTAAGTCAGATAAACAAAAAACAATCCATTCCCGCGCAGGCTACGGGGGTCTGGAGGACCGAGCCCCTCACTGGGCAAACCGGTGCATGGACTGGTGAAACTGGTCTTGGCACGGATGTGCGCCGGATATAAAATTCCCCAACTCACGGGGCTGAAACCCGATTTGTGAGGTTGGGTGTTCCTACTTGCAAAATTAGTTGCACACGTACGCACGCCAAAGCTGTTGTACAATGTGCGCGCGTATAAAATGGCCAATGCGCCAATGCACACCTTACCATATACAAAAGAGCATGCACTTGTTTCTCCTCTCTTTGCTTATCCAGCAAAGAGATCTGGGCAACCGCAAAATTCTGTTTATGCAAATGGGCCCGGCTTCCAGGTGCTGGGAAACAAATTCTGCTGGGGATGCACCTTGGAAGCAGGGCAGGGGCAGAATGGCTTCAGCTGAGAATCCGAGAAGCGGAAGAAGACTCAGAGATAAGGCTCAGCCTACGCTAACCTGTCTCAGCTGCAGGCTGCTATTTTGGCCGAGGACTGGAGCTGTTTCATGCAGGGACGGGAGTGGCAGCAGAGACACCGAGAGGCAGGGCAGACAGGGCAACGAGTCTCCAGTTCTGATAGCGTGTGACGTTAACAAAAAGACACGGACCTTCTGTTGCACTTAAAAATGAAACTAACTTTATTCTCCTTCTTCCGAGCCATTACCAGTGCCACTTAGTGGACCTGATATTTATATGGCTAATGCCACAAGCAGTACTGAGACCCGGTGCTTTCTCTCTCAGCTGATGGACAGTACTGAGGTTCTGTGCGCTCTCTCACTCAGCTAAAGGACAGTACCGAGATCCTGCGCTCTCTCATTCAGCTAAAGGACAGTACCGAGATCCTGCGCTCTCTCACTCAGCTAAAGGACAGTACCGAGATCCTGCGCTCTCTCACTCAGCTAAAGGACAGTACCGAGGCCCTGCGCTCTCTCACTCAGCTAAAGGACAGTACCAAGATCCTGCGCTCTCTCACTCAGCTAAAGGACAGTACCGAGATCCTGCGCTCTCTCACTCAGCTAAAGGACAGTACCGAGATCCTGCGCTCTCTCAGTCAGCTAAAGGACAGTACCGAGGCCCTGCGCTCTCTCACTCAGCTAAAGGACAGTACCAAGATCCTGCGCTCTCTCATTCAGCTGATGGTCAGTACCGAGATCCTGCGCTCTCTCACTCAGCTAAAGGACAGTACCGAGATCCTGCGCTCTCTCATTCAGCTAAAGGACAGTACCGAGGCCCTGCGCTCTCTCACTCAGCTAAAGGACAGTACCAAGATCCTGCGCTCTCTCATTCAGCTGATGGTCAGTACCGAGATCCTGCGCTCTCTCACTCAACTAAAGGAAAGTACCGAGATCCTGCGCTCTCTCACTCAGCTAAAGGACAGTACCGAGATCCTGCGCTCTCTCATTCAGCTGATGGTCAGTACCGAGATCCTGCGCTCTCTCACTCAGCTAAAGGACAGTACCGAGATCCTGCGCTCTCTCACTCAGCTAAAGGACAGTACCGAGGCCCTGCGCTCTCTCACTCAGCTAAAGGACAGTACCAAGATCCTGCGCTCTCTCACTCAGCTAAAGGACAGTACCGAGATCCTGCGCTCTCTCACTCAGCTAAAGGACAGTACCGAGATCCTGCGCTCTCTCAGTCAGCTAAAGGACAGTACCGAGGCCCTGCGCTCTCTCACTCAGCTAAAGGACAGTACCAAGATCCTGCGCTCTCTCATTCAGCTGATGGTCAGTACCGAGATCCTGCGCTCTCTCACTCAGCTAAAGGACAGTACCGAGATCCTGCGCTCTCTCATTCAGCTAAAGGACAGTACCGAGGCCCTGCGCTCTCTCACTCAGCTAAAGGACAGTACCAAGATCCTGCGCTCTCTCATTCAGCTGATGGTCAGTACCGAGATCCTGCGCTCTCTCACTCAACTAAAGGAAAGTACCGAGATCCTGCGCTCTCTCACTCAGCTAAAGGACAGTACCGAGATCCTGCGCTCTCTCATTCAGCTGATGGTCAGTACCGAGATCCTGCGCTCTCTCAGTCAGCTAAAGGACAGTACCAAGATCCTGCGCTCTCTCATTCAGCTAAAGGACAGTACCGAGATCCTGCGCTCTCTCACTCAGCTAAAGGACAGTACCGAGATCCTGCGCTCTCTCACTCAGCTAAAGGAAAGTACCGAGGCCCTGCGCTCTCTCACTCAGCTAAAGGACAGTACCGAGATCCTGCGCTCTCTCACTCAGCTGATGGACAGTACCGAGATCCTGCGCTCTCTCATTCAGCTAAAGGACAGTACCGAGATCCTGCGCTCTCTCATTCAGCTAAAGGACAGTACCAAGATCCTGCACTCTCTCATTCAGCTAAAGGACAGTACCGAGGCCCTGCGCTCTCTCACTCAGCTAAAGGACAGTACCGAGATCCTGCGCTCTCTCACTCAACTAAAGGACAGTACCGAGATCCTGCGCTTTCTCACTCAGCTAAAGGACAGTACCGAGGCCCTGTGCTCTCTCACTCAGCTAAAGGACAGTACCGAGATCCTGCGCTCTCTCACTCAGCTAAAGGACAGTACCGAGGCCCTGCGCTCTCTCACTCAGCTAAAGGAAAGTACCGAGGCCCTGCGCTCTCTCACTCAGCTAAAGGACAGTACCGAGATCCTGCGCTCTCTCACTCAGCTAAAGGACAGTACCGAGATACTGCGCTCTCTCACTCAGCTAAAGGACAGTACCGAGGCCCTGCGCTCTCTCACTCAGCTAAAGGACAGTACCGAGATCCTGCGCTCTCTCACTCAACTAAAGGAAAGTACCGAGATCCTGCGCTCTCTCACTCAGCTAAAGGACAGTACCGAGATCCTGCGCTCTCTCACTCAGCTAAAGGACAGTACCGAGATCCTGCGCTCTCTCACTCAGCTAAAGGAAAGTACCGAGATCCTGCGCTCTCTCACTCAGCTAAAGGAAAGTACCGAGATCCTGTGCTCTCTCACCCAGCTGATGGTCAGTACCGAGGCCCTGCGCTCTCTCACTCAGCTAAAGGAAAGTACCGAGATCCTGCGCTATCTCACTCAGCTAAAGGAAAGTACCGAGATCCTGTGCTCTCTCACTCAGCTAAAGGAAAGTACCGAGATCCTGTGCTCTCTCACCCAGCTGATGGTCAGTACCGAGATCCTGCGCTCTCTCACTCAGCTAAAGGAAAGTACCGAGATCCTGTGCTCTCTCACTCAGCTAAAGGAAAGTACCGAGATCCTGCGCTCTCTCACTCAGCTAAAGGACAGTACCGAGATCCTGCGCTCTCTCACTCAGCTAAAGGAAAGTACCGAGATCCTGTGCTCTCTCACCCAGCTGATGGTCAGTACCGAGATCCTGCGCTCTCTCACTCAGCTAAAGGAAAGTACCGAGATCCTGCGCTATCTCACTCAGCTAAAGGAAAGTACCAAGATCCTGCGCTCTCTCACTCAGCTAAAGGAAAGTACCGAGGCCCTGCGCTCTCTCACTCAGCTAAAGGAAAGTACCGAGGCCCTGTGCTCTCTCACTCAGCTAAAGGAAAGTACCGAGGCCCTGTGCTCTCTCACTCAGCTAAAGGAAAGTACCGAGGCCCTGTGCTCTCTCACTCAGCTAAAGGAAAGTACCGAGGCCCTGCGCTCTCTCACTCAGCTAAAGGAAAGTACCGAGGCCCTGTGCTCTCTCACTCAGCTAAAGGACAGTACCGAGGCCCTGTGCTCTCTCACTCAGCTAAAGGAAAGTACCGAGATCCTGCGCTCTCTCACTCAGCTAAAGGAAAGTACCGAGGCCCTGCGCTCTCTTACTCAGCTGATGGTCAGTACCGAGGCCCTGCGCTCTCTCACTCAGCTAAAGGACAGTACCGAGGCCCTGTGCTCTCTCACTCAGCTAAAGGACAGTACCGAGGCCCTGTGCTCTCTCACTCAGCTAAAGGAAAGTACCGAGGCCCTGTGCTCTCTCACTCAGCTAAAGGAAAGTACCGAGATCCTGCGCTCTCTCACTCAGCTAAAGGAAAGTACCGAGGCCCTGCGCTCTCTCACTCAGCTAAAGGAAAGTACCGAGATCCTGCGCTCTCTCACTCAGCTAAAGGACAGTACCGAGGCCCTGCGCTCTCTTACTCAGCTGACGGTCAGTACCGAGGCCCTGCGCTCTCTCACTCAGCTAAAGGACAGTACCGAGGCCCTGTGCTCTCTCACTCAGCTAAAGGACAGTACCGAGGCCCTGCGCTCTCTCACTCAGCTAAAGGAAAGTACCGAGATCCTGCGCTCTCTCACTCAGCTAAAGGAAAGTACCGAGGCCCTGCGCTCTCTTACTCAGCTGATGGTCAGTACCGAGGCCCTGCGCTCTCTCACTCAGCTAAAGGACAGTACCGAGGCCCTGCGCTCTCTCACTCAGCTAAAGGACAGTACTGAGGCCCTGTGCTCTCTCACTCAGCTAAAGGAAAGTACCGAGATCCTGCGCTCTCTCACTCAGCTAAAGGAAAGTACCGAGGCCCTGCGCTCTCTCACTCAGCTAAAGGACAGTACCGAGGCCCTGCGCTCTCTCACTCAGCTAAAGGAGAGTACCAGGCCCTGCGCTCTCTCACTCAGCTAAAGGAGAGTACCAGGCCCTGTGCTCTCTCACTCAACTGATGGACAGTGCTGAGGCCCTGTGCTCTCTCACTCAGCTAAAGGAGAGTACCAAGGGCCTGTGCTCTCTCACTCAGCTAAAGGAAAGTACCGAGGCCCTGCGCTCTCTCACTCAGCTAAAGGACAGTACCGAGGCCCTGTGCTCTCTCACTCAACTGATGGACAGTGCTGAGGCCCTGCACTCTCTCACTCAGCTAAAGGAAAGTACCGAGGCCCTGCGCTCTCTTACTCAGCTGATGGTCAGTACCGAGGCCCTGCGCTCTCTCACTCAGCTAAAGGACAGTACCGAGGCCCTGTGCTCTCTCACTCAGCTAAAGGACAGTACTGAGGGCCCTGTGCTCTCTCACTCAGCTAAAGGAAAGTACCGAGATCCTGCGCTCTCTCACTCAGCTAAAGGAAAGTACCGAGGCCCTGCGCTCTCTCACTCAGCTAAAGGACAGTACCGAGGCCCTGCGCTCTCTCACTCAGCTAAAGGACAGTACCGAGGCCCTGCGCTCTCTCACTCAGCTAAAGGACAGTACCGAGGCCCTGTGCTCTCTCACTCAGCTAAAGGACAGTACTGAGGCCCTGTGCTCTCTCACTCAGCTAAAGGAAAGTACCGAGATCCTGCGCTCTCTCACTCAGCTAAAGGAAAGTACCGAGGCCCTGTGCTCTCTCACTCAGCTAAAGGAAAGTACCGAGATCCTGCGCTCTCTCACTCAGCTAAAGGAAAGTACCGAGGCCCTGCGCTCTCTTACTCAGCTGACGGTCAGTACCGAGGCCCTGCGCTCTCTCACTCAGCTAAAGGACAGTACCGAGGCCCTGTGCTCTCTCACTCAGCTAAAGGACAGTACTGAGGCCCTGTGCTCTCTCACTCAGCTAAAGGAAAGTACCGAGGTCCTGCGCTCTCTCACTCAGCTAAAGGAAAGTACCGAGGCCCTGCGCTCTCTTACTCAGCTGATGGTCAGTACCGAGGCCCTGCGCTCTCTCACTCAGCTAAAGGACAGTACCGAGGCCCTGTGCTCTCTCACTCAGCTAAAGGACAGTACTGAGGCCCTGTGCTCTCTCACTCAGCTAAAGGAAAGTACCGAGATCCTGCGCTCTCTCACTCAGCTAAAGGACAGTACCGAGGCCCTGCGCTCTCTCACTCAGCTAAAGGACAGTACCGAGGCCCTGCGCTCTCTCACTCAGCTAAAGGACAGTACCGAGGCCCTGCGCTCTCTCACTCAGCTAAAGGACAGTACCGAGGCCCTGTGCTCTCTCACTCAACTGATGGACAGTGCTGAGGCCCTGCACTCTCTCACTCAGCTAAAGGAGAGTACCAAGGGCCTGTGCTCTCTCACTCAGCTAAAGGAAAGTACCGAGGCCCTGCGCTCTCTCACTCAGCTAAAGGACAGTACCGAGGCCCTGTGCTCTCTCACTCAACTGATGGACAGTGCTGAGGCCCTGCACTCTCTCACTCAGCTAAAGGAAAGTACCGAGGCCCTGCGCTCTCTTACTCAGCTGATGGTCAGTACCGAGGCCCTGCGCTCTCTCACTCAGCTAAAGGACAGTACCGAGGCCCTGTGCTCTCTCACTCAGCTAAAGGACAGTACTGAGGCCCTGTGCTCTCTCACTCAGCTAAAGGAAAGTACCGAGATCCTGCGCTCTCTCACTCAGCTAAAGGAAAGTACCGAGGCCCTGCGCTCTCTCACTCAGCTAAAGGACAGTACCGAGGCCCTGCGCTCTCTCACTCAGCTAAAGGACAGTACCGAGGCCCTGCGCTCTCTCACTCAGCTAAAGGACAGTACCGAGGCCCTGTGCTCTCTCACTCAACTGATGGACAGTGCTGAGGCCCTGCACTCTCTCACTCAGCTAAAGGAGAGTACCAAGGGCCTGTGCTCTCTCACTCAGCTAAAGGAAAGTACCGAGGCCCTGCACTCTCTCACTCAGCTAAAGGAGAGTACCAAGGGCCTGTGCTCTCTCACTCAACTGATGGTCAGTACCGAGGCCCTGTGCTCTCTCACTCAGCTAAAGGACAGTACTGAGGCCCTGCGCTCTCTCACTCAGCTGATGGTCAGTACCGAGGCCCTGTGCTCTCTCACTCAGCTAAAGGACAGTACCGAGGCCCTGCGCTCTCTCACTCAGCTGATGGTCAGTACCGAGGCCCTGCACTCTCTCACTCAGCTGATGGTCAGTACCGAGGCCCTGCGCTCTCTCACTCAGCTGATGGTCAGTACCGAGGCCCTGTGCTCTCTCACTCAGCTAAAGGACAGTACTGAGGCCCTGCGCTCTCTCACTCAGCTGATGGTCAGTACCGAGGCCCTGCGCTCTCTCACTCAGCTGATGGTCAGTACCGAGGCCCTGTGCTCTCTCACTCAGCTAAAGGACAGTACTGAGGCCCTGTGCTCTCTCATTCAGCTGATGGTCAGTACCGAGACCCTGCGCTCTCTCATTCAGCTGATGGTCAGTACCGAGGCCCTGCGCTCTCTCACTCAGCTAAAGGACAGTACTGAGGCCCTGCGTTCTCTCATTCAGCTGATGGTCAGTACTGAGGCCCTGCGCTCTGTCATTCAGCTGATGGTCAGTACCGAGGCCCTGCGCTCTCTCACTCAGCTGATGGTCAGTACCGAGGCCCTGCGCTCTCTCACTCAGCTAAAGGACAGTACCGAGGCCCTGCGCTCTGTCATTCAGCTGATGGTCAGTACTGAGGCCCTGCGCTCTCTCATTCAGCTGATGGTCAGTACCGAGGCCCTGCGCTCTCTCATTCAGCTGATGGTCAGTACTGAGGCCCTGCGCTCTCTCATTCAGCTGATGGTCAGTACTGAGGCCCTGCGCTCTCTCATTCAGCTGATGGTCAGTACTGAGGCCCTGCGCTCTCTCATTCAGCTGATGGTCAGTACTGAGGCCCTATGTTTTGTAATGCAATTAATGGATAGGAGTGTGCAGGGAAAAAAAATTCATTTTCGTTTTTCGTTTTGTTTTCAGAGGGTTTTACCCATGAATTTCTGGTTTTGGAGTGTTTGATTCGTTTCATTCATAAGAAAAACAATGAATCAAACATTTAAAAAAAATGGACATAAAAATGAAATCAGGGCCTCCCAAGGCTTCCCATCCCTCCTTCCCACCCATTCAGAAAATGCCAGGACCAGGATCCCCACCTGGCCTACCACTTACTCGTTCGATAGGGATCCGCTGAAGCCTCGGCCTTGAGTAGGCCAAGGGCGCAGTAGGTTGCTGCGACCTCAGTTTCCGCCTATGCAGGTCCGATGCCTCCGCCTAGGCCAGAGCCCAGACCCAAGCTCAATGCCAGGGCCCAGTTCAGATGCCAGGTCCTGAAGCCTGGGCATCAGCCTAGGCCAGGTCCCGGGCCCAGTCCCCAACACTGCGACCTCGACCTACAATGTCACCATCCACTGAATTAATATGCTGGAGTTAATTAAGTCTGGCGTGACCCCAGCAGGCAGTGTCAGTTGAAGAAGAAAAGAAGAACAGGACATCATCGGAGCTGCTCCAAGGCCTTTGCTCCGAGCTTGGGCCAGACCCTTGGCTGAGGCCCAGGTGTCGGGACCTGGCTTCCAGGCAAGGTCCGAGCACCAGGCCTGGGTCCATGCCGAGGCTCCATCATTGGGACATGGTCTCTGGGCCTGGCAGCAGTGTCAGGCCAGGGCCTGGGCCCTAGCCTAAGCTGAGGGCCGGGCCCTAGCATCAGGTCTGGGTCTGGATTGAGGCCCCAGCATCAGGACCTGGCCTCCAGGTTGGGCCACAGTGTCAGGCCTATACTCAGGCTCTGGCCTAGGCTGAGTCCCAAGCTTCAGGACATGGCCTTCGGGCTGGGCCACAGTGTCAGGCCTATACCCAGGCTCTGGCCTAGGCTGAGTCCCAAGCTTTAGGACATGGCCTTCGGGCTGGGCCTAGCATCAGGCCTAGGTCTGGGTCAAAGCTCAGCATTGAGACCCGGCCTCTGGCTGGGCCTTGGTGTCGGGCTTGCATCCAGGTCGAGGCCCAGGCTTTGGGACCTGGCCTGGCCATTTCCGCAGATACAAAAACAAAACAAAAAATGGTGCCAGGTTTCAATATTTATTATATATCAAAAAATCTTCAATACATTATTGCATTTCAAAATCACTTATTACACCAATTTATAAACGCACCCTAATCATCACAACAACCCAAGCTTCCCCACTCAATATACATAACAACCCCCCGATATACACAAAAGCCCAACTAGGACCCTAGTTTGATGACTAATTAGTCGTCTTCTTCAGGGGAACCCACCCGATAAAATCTTATCAAACATACAAACACAATAACATCATCAATATAACAAAATTTTGAACATTTTTGTTTATAAAAGTCTTCATATGGCATCTGAAAACAATAAATACAATGACAGATTTTAAATTAATTTGCCTATTGCTTTACAATAATTATTCAATTTCAACTATCATTTTCTAATAGATGAAAGTAACCATCTACCCATAATGCTGACACCAAGAGAATCCTCCCGATATTCTGCTAGCTGACTCGAACCAACCCTAAAACAATTAGTACAACGTTAAAACCAGCCTGTTAGAATGATGTTATATTCATTATTGTAACACCATTTACCCCGCATATTTTTGAAAATGTTGAACTCTACAAAGTTGCTCTTACACACGAATTCTCTGCTGGTCGAAAATCTCTAAGTAAACCAAAGAAACTTATTACTATAAAAACCTTCCCAAACCGTAAATCCAAGATTTTTCTCTCAGCTACACTTACCTACTCGTTTCAAATATTCCATGGATGTACTTTCAACTTCATCTAAACAACCAATTTCTCTCAAAATTCTGTCATCGAACACAAACTTCTATCCGTATACGCACTTAATTCTCCTAAAGTTAAAGAATAATAAGTTAAAGAATTGCCATCACTCTTTTCTACTATACGATACATTGTAAGATTACTCATCCATGAAGCTTCAAAAATTAGTATACAAAAAGGACGGCTCCTTAGCCTGAGAAGAGCCAGTTGCCAAAGGCCGCGCATGTGGTCTATAAATACACAGCCTATTGGACCGCCTCCCCTTACGTGTCAAAACACGACTGGTCCAATCATTGTCAATCATCAATGTCAAATTTCACTTACCAAAACCCCAACAAAAGATAAAAATATTCCCCCTACACCTAATATCCATCAAGTAACAACCACCCCTTCACCTAACAACGGACTCCACTCTATGTCAACATTCAGTCCCGCAGCTTCAACTCTATTCCACTCAAATATACATTTTTTGTTCTTTACGTATCAAACATTTGGAAATATCACCTCCTCACTTCCGCAGATATCCATCGGATTAGGTACCAAGGCCCTGCGCTCTCTCACTCATCTGATGGACAGTGCTGAGGCCCTGTGCTCTCTCACTCAGCTGATGGACAGTGCTGAGGCCCTGCGCTCTCTCACTCAGCTAAAGGAGAGTACCAAGGGCCTGTGCTCTCTCACTCAACTGATGGACAGTACCGAGGCCCTGTGCTCTCTCACTCAGCTAAAGGAGAGTACCAAGGGCCTGTGCTCTCTCACTCAACTGATGGACAGTGCCGAGGCCCTGTGCTCTCTCACTCAGCTAAAAGAGAGTACCAAGGGCCTGTGCTCTCTCACTCAACTGATGGACAGTGCCGAGGCCCTGTGCTCTCTCACTCAGCTAAAAGAGAGTACCAAGGGCCTGTGCTCTCTCACTCAACTGATGGACAGTACCGAAACCCTGTGCTCTCTCACTCAGCTAAAGGAGAGTACCAAGGGCCTGTGCTCTCTCACTCAACTGATGGACAGTGCTGAGGCCCTGCACTCTCTCACTCAGCTAAAGGAGAGTACCAAGGGCCTGTGCTCTCTCACTCAACTGATGGACAGTGCCAAGGCCCTGTGCTCTCTCACTCAGCTAAAGGAGAGTACCAAGGGCCTGTGCTCTCTCACTCAACTGATGGACAGTACCGAAACCCTGCACTCTCTCACTCAGCTAAAGGAGAGTACCAAGGGCCTGTGCTCTCTCACTCAACTGATGGACAGTGCCGAGGCCCTGCGCTCTCTCACTCAGCTAAAGGAGAGTACCAAGGGCCTGTGCTCTCTCACTCAGCTGATGGACAGTGCCGAGGCCCTGTGCTCTCTCACTCAGCTAAAGGAGAGTACCAAGGGCCTGTGCTCTCTCACTCAGCTGATGGACAGTGCCGAGGCCCTGTGCTCTCTCACTCAGCTAAAGGAGAGTACCAAGGGCCTGTGCTCTCTCACTCAACTGATGGACAGTACCGAAACCCTGTGCTCTCTCACTCAGCTAAAGGAGAGTACCAAGGGCCTGTACTCTCTCACTCAACTGATGGACAGTGCCGAGGCCCTGTGCTCTCTCACTCAGCTAAAGGAGAGTACCAAGGGCCTGTGCTCTCTCACTCAACTGATGGACAGTACCGAAACCCTGTGCTCTCTCACTCAGCTAAAGGAGAGTACCAAGGGCCTGTGCTCTCTCACTCAACTGATGGACAGTGCTGAGGCCCTGCACTCTCTCACTCAGCTAAAGGAGAGTACCAAGGGCCTGTGCTCTCTCACTCAACTGATGGACAGTACCGAGGCCCTGTGCTCTCTCACTCAGCTAAAGGAGAGTACCAAGGGCCTGTGCTCTCTCACTCAACTGATGGACAGTGCCGAGGCCCTGTGCTCTCTCACTCAGCTAAAAGAGAGTACCAAGGGCCTGTGCTCTCTCACTCAACTGATGGACAGTGCCGAGGCCCTGTGCTCTCTCACTCAGCTAAAAGAGAGTACCAAGGGCCTGTGCTCTCTCACTCAACTGATGGACAGTACCGAAACCCTGTGCTCTCTCACTCAGCTAAAGGAGAGTACCAAGGGCCTGTGCTCTCTCACTCAACTGATGGACAGTGCTGAGGCCCTGCACTCTCTCACTCAGCTAAAGGAGAGTACCAAGGGCCTGTGCTCTCTCACTCAACTGATGGACAGTGCCAAGGCCCTGTGCTCTCTCACTCAGCTAAAGGAGAGTACCAAGGGCCTGTGCTCTCTCACTCAACTGATGGACAGTACCGAAACCCTGCACTCTCTCACTCAGCTAAAGGAGAGTACCAAGGGCCTGTGCTCTCTCACTCAACTGATGGACAGTGCCGAGGCCCTGCGCTCTCTCACTCAGCTAAAGGAGAGTACCAAGGGCCTGTGCTCTCTCACTCAGCTGATGGACAGTGCCGAGGCCCTGTGCTCTCTCACTCAGCTAAAGGAGAGTACCAAGGGCCTGTGCTCTCTCACTCAGCTGATGGACAGTGCCGAGGCCCTGCGCTCTCTCACTCAGCTAAAGGAGAGTACCAAGGGCCTGTGCTCTCTCACTCAACTGATGGACAGTACCGAAACCCTGTGCTCTCTCACTCAGCTAAAGGAGAGTACCAAGGGCCTGTGCTCTCTCACTCAACTGATGGACAGTGCCGAGGCCCTGTGCTCTCTCACTCAGCTAAAGGAGAGTACCAAGGGCCTGTGCTCTCTCACTCAACTGATGGACAGTACCGAAACCCTGTGCTCTCTCACTCAGCTAAAGGAGAGTACCAAGGGCCTGTGCTCTCTCACTCAACTGATGGACAGTGCTGAGGCCCTGCACTCTCTCACTCAGCTAAAGGAGAGTACCAAGGGCCTGTGCTCTCTCACTCAACTGATGGACAGTGCCAAGGCCCTGTGCTCTCTCACTCAGCTAAAGGAGAGTCCCAAGGGCCTGTGCTCTCTCACTCAACTGATGGACAGTACCGAAACCCTGTACTCTCTCACTCAGCTAAAGGAGAGTACCAAGGGCCTGTGCTCTCTCACTCAACTGATGGACAGTGCCGAGGCCCTGTGCTCTCTCACTCAGCTAAAGGAGAGTACCAAGGGCCTGTGCTCTCTCACTCAACTGATGGACAGTGCCGAGGCCCTGCGCTCTCTCACTCAGCTAAAGGAGAGTACCAAGGGCCTGTGCTCTCTCACTCAGCTGATGGACAGTGCCGAGGCCCTGCGCTCTCTCACTCAGCTAAAGGAGAGTACCAAGGGCCTGTGCTCTCTCACTCAACTGATGGACAGTGCCGAGGCCCTGCGCTCTCTCACTCAGCTAAAGGAGAGTACCAAGGGCCTGTGCTCTCTCACTCAACTGATGGACAGTGCCGAGGCCCTGCGCTCTCTCACTCAGCTAAAGGAGAGTACCAAGGGCCTGTGCTCTCTCACTCAACTGATGGACAGTGCCGAGGCCCTGCGCTCTCTCACTCAGCTAAAGGAGAGTACCAAGGGCCTGTGCTCTCTCACTCAACTGATGGACAGTACTGAAACCCTGTGCTCTCTCACTCAGCTAAAGGAGAGTACCAAGGGCCTGTGCTCTCTCACTCAACTGATGGACAGTGCTGAGGCCCTGCGCTCTCTCACTCAGCTAAAGGAGAGTACCAAGGGCCTGTGCTCTCTCACTCAACTGATGGACAGTGCCGAGGCCCTGCGCTCTCTCACTCAGCTAAAGGAGAGTACCAAGGGCCTGTGCTCTCTCACTCAACTGATGGACAGTGCCGAGGCCCTGCGCTCTCTCACTCAGCTAAAGGAGAGTACCAAGGGCCTGTGCTCTCTCACTCAACTGATGGACAGTACCGAAACCCTGTGCTCTCTCACTCAGCTAAAGGAGAGTACCAAGGGCCTGTGCTCTCTCACTCAGCTGATGGACAGTGCTGAGGCCCTGCGCTCTCTCACTCAGCTAAAGGAGAGTACCAAGGGCCTGTGCTCTCTCACTCAACTGATGGACAGTGCCGAGGCCCTGCGCTCTCTCACTCAGCTAAAGGAGAGTACCAAGGGCCTGTGCTCTCTCACTCAACTGATGGACAGTGCCGAGGCCCTGCGCTCTCTCACTCAGCTAAAGGAGAGTACCAAGGGCCTGTGCTCTCTCACTCAACTGATGGACAGTACTGAAACCCTGTGCTCTCTCACTCAGCTAAAGGAGAGTACCAAGGGCCTGTGCTCTCTCACTCAGCTGATGGACAGTACTGAGGCCCTGTGTTCTCTCACTCAGCTGATGGACAGTACTGAGGCCCTGTGTTCTCTCACTCAGCTGATGGACAGTCCTGAGGCCCTGTGCTCTCTCACTCAGCTGATGGAGAGTACCAAGGGCCTGTGCTCTCTCACTCAGCTGATGGACAGTCCTGAGGTCCTGTGCTCTCTCACTCAGCTGATGGACAGTACCGAGGCCCTGTGCTCTCTCACTCAGCTAATGGACAGTCCTGAGGTCCTGTGCTCTCTCACTCAACTGATGGACAGTCCTGAGGCCCTGTGCTCTCTCACTCAGCTGATGGACAGTCCTGAGGTCCTGTGCTCTCTCACTCAGCTGATGGACAGTCCTGAGGCCCTGTGCTCTCTCACTCAGCTGATGGACAGTCCTGAGGTCCTGTGCTCTCTCACTCAACTGATGGACAGTCCTGAGGTCCTGTGCTCTCTCACTCAGCTGATGGACAGTCCCGAGGCCCTGTGCTCTCTCACTCAGCTGATGGACAGTCCTGAGGTCCTGTGCTCTCTCACTCAGCTGATGGACAGTCCTGAGGCCCTGTGCTCTCTCACTCAGCTGATGGACAGTCCTGAGGTCCTGTGCTCTCTCACTCAGCTGATGGACAGTCCTGAGGCCCTGTGCTCTCTCACTCAGCTGATGGACAGTCCTGAGGCCTTGTCCTTTAAACAGTTAAATGATTGGGCAATTCATGCCTCCCAAAATAGACTTTCCATTAGGCAAGCAAGTTCCATTATTGGGTCACAGAAATAAAGTGGCCCCAAGTCCTAAGCAGAAACTATTAACAGTGACTGGGCTGCATGGAGAGAGGAGAGAGGAATAACCGGTAAGAAAAAGGAGGTGATGGTGCCCTCGTACGGATCCCTGGCGAGGCCTGACCTGGAGTAATAGAGAGAGGAGAGAGGAATAACCAGTAAGAAAAAAGAGGAGAGACAGGGGAGATAGGATACAGACTTTGAAATACCCACAAAGAATTAAGGCTGTAACCCCACTTTCACCAGGGGCAACCTTCCCTGCCCCGGAGAGCCTCTGAGTGCACTCGGCCGGGCTGGGGGAAATTTCTCTGAGGTCTGTGGGTTGGGGGCAGGTTCCCCTGGGCCAAAGATATTTTAAAAATAATAATAATAAAAAAAAGAGCCACAACGTCCACCCCAAAGTTGTGCTCCAAAAACAGTTTTACTTTCGAAATAAGCAGTTCAGCAAGTTACAGAAAATTTCCCAGTTCTCAGCCCAGCACAGCAGAAAAAAAATCAGAAAAACAGTTCAAAGCTCAAAATCGCAAGCCACATTCACCCAGTGGAAACGTCCCCAATGCAAGAGTTCCTCCTCTACGACCTCCCAGATCCCCTGCTGTTCCAGAAACAACTCAAAGTCTTATTTATTTATTTATCAATTTATAACCTGCCTTTCCACAATACCAGGTGGGTTTTATTTTCCTAGAAGCCTCTCATGAGGAACTTTGTCAAACGCCTTCTGAAAATCCAAGTACACTACATCTACCGGTTCACCTTTATCCACATGTTTATTAACTCCTTCAAAAAAGTGAAGCAGATTTGTGAGGCAAGACTTGCCCTGGGTAAAGCCATGCTGACTGTGTTGCTCTGTGATTTTGCTCTTTAGAATAGCTTCCTTATTTTTCCTGGCACTGAAGTCAGGCTAACCGGTCTGTAGTTTCCCGGATCACCCCTGGAGCCCTTTCCAAAGATCAAGGTTACATTGTCCACCCTCAAATCTTTGGGTTCAATTGGGTACAATTACTAGTAACAAATCTAAAATTTCATTTTTTAGCTCTTTCAGAACTCTGGGGTGTATACCAACTGGTCTGGATGATTTGCTACTCTTTATTTGTCAGTTTGCCCTGTTACAGCTTCACCGTGATTTGTTTCGGTTCTTCTGAATCATCACCATTGAATACCATTTTGTGGCATGGCTATCTCTCCAACATCCTCTTCAGTAAACACCAAAGCAAAGAATTCATTGAGACTTTCTGCAATGGCCTTATCTTCCCTAAGTACCCATTTAACCCTTCAATCACCTAACAGTCCAATCACCTCCCTCACAGGTTTCTGCTTCACTTTTATTATGAGCTTTTGTCTCTACAACCGGCTTCTTTTCAAATTCTCATCTAGCCTGCTTTATCAGTGCTTTACAACGAGCTTGCCAATGTTTATGCTTTTTTCTATTTTCTTCAGATGCATCCTTCTTCCAATGTTTGAAACAAGTAAGTTAAACAACATTTCACAGTTTTTAGTCCAGTACAGCAGAAAAAAATCAGAAAAAGAGTTCAACTCAGATTTCCTCTTCTCTACCCTTCCAGATCCTCTCAGGTCCCTGGAACAATTCAAGGTCCTTCTTCAAAAATTTCCAGTTATTCACAACAATTCAGGATTAGCTCTGGAACAACTTATCCCCTGTCCTTAGGCAATTGCAGCTTCCCCAGTTTTGTACTGAATCTCTACATAGGCACAGTTCTCTCCTCTGGCCTGCAGGCCTCCATCAACCGTTGCTTTTCTTGACTTTCATCTCCAATTCATCCAGTTTCTCACTCTCCTCAGATTCTCTTCAGGGCTTGTGAAAGCACCCCACGCCTCGGTTCATCTAAAAAAAAAACTCCTCCAAAACTATATTTCCTACTGTGCCTCGTAGAGGCATATTTTATTCCATCCTTTAGCCCAGAACCCCTTTTGGAGATGAACAAATTTGTCACTCAGACTAATAGCTCTCGGATCCCTTCTCTTCCTAGTGAACTTCCTTTTCCAGCAAGGTCCTCATGTTAAGTATAGTAGACCCTTCATGATCCCTTTGTACTCCATTTGACCTTCCCTTGCAGGAAGGTTTCCATTGTAACAGACAGGTCTCTTTTTTTTTTTTTTTTTTGCTTTACCAGTCTGCCATCCAGTGGCCAAGCAGCAGCCACAGGAATCAAATCTTTTCCAATGGAAACAAAGTTGTAGAACTAGGGTCAAAATTTGAAACTCCAAGGGTGTAGACTCCGAAACAATGTCAGGAACTGTTTCTTCATGGAAAGAGTGGTGGATGCATGGAGGGCCCTCCCAGAGGAGGTGGTGAAGACAAGAACACTAATGGAATTCAAAAGGGCATGAGATAAATGCAAAGGATGCCTAATGACTAGAGAAGAGAAAAGTGGTAACTATTAGTAATTTTAGATGTAACATTTCCTGAATGGAGGTAACCTGCTCAGCGTGGCAGTTACTGCCCTTAACAGAAGGCATGGGGGTAACTTGCTCAGAGTGGCAGTTACTGCCCTTAACAGAAGGCATGGAGGTAACCTGCATGGAGCGGCAGTTTCTGCCCTTAACAGAAGGCATGGGGGTAACCTGCATGGAGCGACAGTTACTGCCCTTAACAGAAGGCATGGGGGTAACCTGCACAGAGTGGCAGTTACTACCCTTAACAGAAGGCATGGGGGTAACGTGCACAGGGCGGCAGTTACTACCCTTAACAGAAGGCATGGAGGTAACCTGCATGGAGTGCCAGTTACTTCCCTTAACAGAAGGCATGGGGGTAACCTGCATGGAGTGGCAGTTACTATTGTTTAACAGAAGGCATGGGGTAACCTGCACGGAGTGGTAGGTACTACACTTAGCAGAAGGCATGGGGTAACCTGCATGGAGTGGCAGTTACTACCCTTAACAGAAGGCATGGGGGTAACCTGCACTGAGTGGCAGTTACTACCCTTAACACAAGGCATGGAGGTAACCTGCACGGAGCGGCAGTTACTACCCTTAACACAAGGCATGGAGGTAACCTGCATGGAGTGGCAGTTACTACCCTTAACAGAAGGCATGGGGGTAACCTGCACGGAGTGGTAGGTACTACACTTAGCAGAAGGCATGGGGTAACCTGCACTGAGTGGCAGTTACTACCCTTAACACAAGGCATGGAGGTAACCTGCATGGAGTGGCAGTTACTACCCTTAACAGAAGTCATGGGGTAACCTGCACGGAGTGGTAGGTACTACACTTAGCAGAAGGCATGGGGTAACCTGCACTGAGTGGCAGTTACTACCCTTAACACAAGGCATGGAGGTAACCTGCACGGAGCGGCAGTTACTACCCTTAACAGAAGGCATGGGGGTAACCTGCACGGAGTGGTAGGTACTACACTTAGCAGAAGGCATGGGGTAACCTGCACTGAGTGGCAGTTACTACCCTTAACACAAGGCATGGAGGTAACCTGCACAGAGCAGCAGTTACTACCCTTAACAGAAGGCATGGGGTAACCTGCACAGAGCAGCAGTTACTACACTTAACACAAGGCATGGAGGTAACCTGCACGGAGCGGCAGTTACTACCCTTAACACAAGGCATGGGGGTAACCTGCACGGAGCGGCAGTTACTGCCCTTAACAGAAGTCATGGGGTAACCTGCATGGAGTGGCAGTTACTACCCTTAACACAAGGCATGGAGGTAACCTGCACGGAGCGGCAGTTACTGCCCTTAACAGAAGTCATGGGGTAACCTGCATGGAGTGGCAGTTACTACCCTTAACACAAGGCATGGAGGTAACCTGCACGGAGCGGCAGTTACTACCCTTAACACAAGGCATGGGGGTAACCTGCACGGAGCGGCAGTTACTGCCCTTAACAGAAGTCATGGGGTAACCTGCACGGAGCGGCAGTTACTGCCCTTAACAGAAGTCATGGGGTAACCTGCATGGAGTAGCAGTTACTACCCTTAACAGAAGTCATGGGGTAACCTGCATGGAGTGGCAGTTACTGCCCTTAACAGAAGTCATGGGGTAACCTGCATGGAGTGGCAGTTACTGCCCTTAACAGAAGTCATGGGGTAACCTGCATGGAGTGGCAGTTACTGCCCTTAACAGAAGTCATGGGGTAACCTGCATGGAGTGGCAGTTACTGCCCTTAACAGAAGTCATGGGGTAACCTGCATGGAGTGGCAGTTACTACCCTTAACAGAAGTCATGGGGTAACCTGCATGGAGTGGCAGTTACTGCCCTTAACAGAAGTCATGGGGTAACCTGCACGGAGCGGCAGTTACTACCCTTAACAGAAGGCACGGGGTAACCTGCATGGAGCGGCAGTTACTGCCCTTAACAGAAGGCATGGGGGTAACCTGCACGGAGCGGCAGTTACTACCCTTAACACAAGGCATGGGGGTAACCTGCACGGAGCGGCAGTTACTACCCTTAACAGAAGGAATGGGGGTAACCTGCATGGAGCGGCAGTTACTGCCCTTAACAGAAGTCATGGGGTAACCTGCACGGAGCGGCAGTTACTGCCCTTAACAGAAGGCATGGGGTAACCTGCACGGAGCGGCAGTTACTACCCTTAACAGAAGGAATGGGGGTAACCTGCATGGAGCGGCAGTTACTGCCCTTAACAGAAGGCATGGAGGTAACCTGCATGGAGCGGCAGTTACTGCCCTTAACAGAAGGCATGGGGGTAACCTGCACGGAGCGGCAGTTACTGCCCTTAACAGAAGGCATGGGGGTAACCTGCCCGGAGCGGCAGTTACTACCCTTAACAGAAGGCATGGGGGAAACCTGCACAGAGAGCAGTTACTACCCTTAACAGAAGGCATGGGGGTAACCTGCACAGAGCGGCAGTTACTACCCTTAACAGAAGGCATGGGGTAACCTGCATGGAGCGGCAGTTACTACCCTTAACAGAAGGCATGGGGGTAACCTGCACAGAGCGGCAGTTACTGCCCTTAACAGAAGACATAGGGGTCCAATGCCTTGCAAACTGTTGAGTTCGTGGACCCTTGAGCCGGCTAGAGATGATGATAGCCACACCGTGAGAAGGCCCACAGTGGGAGTCGTAGCCGGGAGGCGGTTCAAGTCAGGAGACCCACTGAATCTTCACCACTGGAAGCCCGAGATCCCCCCGGGAGGAGCCCCTGAGGATCCAAGCCGCTTGGACTTATGTGCGGTCTCCTGAATGCGAGTACCTGAAGAGTATGATCTGAAGTCGGCGAAACAATGTGACAAGGCGATAGCTAAAGCCAGAAGAATGCTGGGCTGCATAGAGAGAGGAATATCGAGTAAGAAAAGGGAAGTGATGATCCCCTTGTACAGGTCCTTGGTGAGACCTCACCTGGAGTATTGTGTTCAGTTCTGGAGACCGAACCTCAAAAGGGACAGAGACAGGATGGAGGCGATCCAGAGAAGGGCGACCAAAAAGGTGGAAGGTCTTCATCGGATGACGTACGAGGAGAGATTGAAGAATCTAAATATGTACACCCTGGAGGAAAGGAGGAGCAGAGGTGATATGATACAGACTTTCAGATACTTGAAAGGTTTTAATGATCCAAAGACAACGACAAACCTTTACCATAAGAAAAAAATCAGCAGAACCAGGGGTCACGATTTGAAGCTCCAGGGAGGAAGACTCAGAACCAATGTCAGGAAGTATTTCTTCACGGAGAGGGTGGTGGATGCCTGGAATGCCCTTCCGGAGGAAGTGGTGAAGACCAGAACTGTGAAGGACTTCAAAGGGGCGTAGGATAAACACTGTGGATCCATAAAGTCTAGAGGACGTGAATGAATGTGGAAAAAAGGATTTGCATTCACAAAAAAGCGGGGAGTAGCTTGCTTGTTACAGCGGTTACTACCCCAAACCAAATAAGCCTGATACTTCACTTTCAATGCTTATCTAGCATAGCTCTCTGCTTCAAGGGCAGGGGAGAAAGACTGATACTTCACGCATATCCAGCATAGCTCTCTGCTTCAAGGGCAGGGGAGAAAGACTGATACTTCACGCATATCCAGCATAGCTCTCTGCTTCAACGGCAGGGGAGAAAGTCTGATACTTCACTTTCAATGCATATCCAGCATAATTCTCTGCTTCAACGGCAGGGGGAATGAAGAAAAGTGGATCTATATACAGACAACAACCAACAAGGACTGAAGTACATAGTCTGGGTAAACAAATAAGCATGGGTGTAGCTTGCTTATTGCGGCGGTTACTACCCCTAACTAATTAAGCTAGATATTTCACTTAGATGAGGTCCAATACTGCTCTCTGCATTAATGGTGGGGGTGGAAGGGAAATAGAACCAAAAGGTTACTAAGAGCCAAGAGTAACAGATACTACTCCACCATTAAACTGCTTCAGATGCTCCAGAATGCTGTAGCAAGGGTCATCACAAATGCCCGCAAATCAGACCACATCACCCCAATCCTTAAAGACCACCATTGGCTCCCGATCCTCTCACGCATCCGCTATAAAACCCTTACCATTATTCAGAAATCCATCTACAGACACAACTCCAACTGGCTAGATGAACCGTTCCACTTTATACTCTCTAACCTCCCCACCAGAGCAACCCACAAAGGCACCCTCCATGTGCCTTCCCTCAGGAAGGCACACCTCACATCCACTAGGGATCGAGCCTTCTCTGTTGCTGGCCACACCCTCTGGAACTCATTACCCGCATACCTCTGACATGAGCCATGCACCATTAAATTAAAAAATAAAGTAAAGACTTGCTCTTCAAGCAGGCTTACCCAGACTAGACCCACCTGCACCGTTGACCCTACGCTGCATCAGTACTTGACCAGAAATTATGTATAAAGTTTCTCACATTGTTCTCCTGTTATTTACATTTTATGTTGCTTACTTATGCCAGTATTCGGCCTCTCATCTCTCTATACTCTGTTTTCCCATACCCAGTACCTGTTTGATGTATTTTCTACCTGCAGTTCTAATGTAAACCGGTATGATGTGTCCACTAATACCGGTATCAAAAAGCGTTAAATAAATAAAATAAATAAGAGAGGCTCTGCACATGCATCCCGAGTGCCTTCCTAAGGTAGCACTGGAATTCCTCCTTAACCAGCCTGTTGTCCTGCCAGGACTTTTCCCAGATCACATGGCCTCAGAGGTGAGCAGGCCGTGCACATTTTGGAATGCACCTGCACCAGAGCGTTAGCTTTCTGTGGGAGTGGCCTGGAGCCCTAAGAAAGTTCACCACCCACCTGAACCTGGCCTGGCTAACTGTACAGCAGATTGCATCTCTTTCTGTTACACACAGACGGGCTTGATGCTGATAGGGCTTGTCAAGGCTCCTAGTTTCAGAGGGATAGCAACACTGGTAGCCCTGAGATGAGTCTCCCTGATAGAGATAGGCAAAGCCTTGAATGGAGATCAAGCACACATTCACTTCTCATTACTGCTTGAACAGGGAAGCCCAACACGACTGTAGGTTTAGTGAATTTGTCCTGGAAGGTTTATTTGCGTGGAACTCTTTCTTCAGGGATCCCAGGTATCCTAAGGGTCCATAAACAAATTTCTTAGACAGGGCTAGCTCCTCGGTCTCTTTCTCCCTCCTCTTGTCCCAAGAGATGGGTCCTTTCTGTTGGGGAGAAGGATAACCTTCTAGGCCCAAGGCATATGTGAAATCTTGTGTGTTAACATAGCTCTTTGGACAGACTGGACTTGCTAGCTCAAAATAAAGTTTAATGTGATTTCTTTTAAAAGAATCAATGGGAGCAAAAAATACTCTGTACAATTCTGGTCACCACATCTCAAAAAAGATATAGTTGCACTGGAAAAAGTACAGAGAAGGGCAATCAAAATGATAAAAAGGATGGAATGGCTGCCATGTGAGGAAAGGCTGAAGAGGTTAGGGCTATTCAGATGGAGAAGAGACGGCTGAGGGGGGATATGATAGAGGTGTTTAAGATCATGAGAGGTCTAGAACGGGTAGATGTGAATCCGTTATTTACTCTTTTGGATAATAAAAAGACTAGGGGGCACTCCATGAAGTTAGCATGGGGCACATTTAAAACTAATCGGAGAAAATTCTTTTTCACTCAATGCACAGTTAAGCTCTGGAATTAATTGCAAGAGGATGTGATAAAGGCAGTTAGTGTAACTGGGTTTAAAAAATGTTTGGATAAGTTCCTGGAAGAGACCATAAACTGCTAATAATTATTAAGCAATAGTAGCATGGGATCTAGTTCATGTTTGGGTACTTGCCAGCTACTTGCGATCTGGCTTGGCCACTGGTGGAAACAGGATACTGGGCTTGATGGACCTTTGGCGTGGCATAGCTTATGTTCTTATTTTCTAATAATGTGCCTAGTTACATCCAGGTTCTTTAGACTTATGGAAGCACAGGTTTAAGTTGTGTCTTCCTCTGTGGACGTGTTCCTTTGTACTGAAGCTTGGAACTGTTATATCATCCATGGTGTGGTACGAATATATGCCCCAGGACGGAGGGGGTATCCTGACCAGGGTGGATGCCCCTTCCCCAGAGGGCACTCCTGGACTTTATCCTGCCTGTGCCCTGCGTCCCCGGGATGGAAACTCTGTTGGGGGTCTGCAGATGTTTTCCAGGCCTCGTTATATCAAACTTTGAGTCCTTCCAGGAGAAAAGGTCTTCTCTGAAAGCAGCTCTCAAAGCATCCAGCTCTTGGCCAGACAATGCTGGATCTTACAACTTCTGATGTCTGCACCCTCCTCTTGATGGGGTGAAGGGGTGGACAGATCCCCCCCCCCCCCCCCCCCCCCCGCACTTCTGGAGAGAGGATTTCTGCCTCCCTGAAAGCACAGGTCTAGAATACAAAAAGCCTCAGAGAAATGTAGCAAAAGGAGAAAACCTCGGAGTATTCCTCTCTTCCCTCCAGTCTCTGACCATGGCCTGGCAGCGCAGTGCCTCTCCCTTCCTTATTCAGGCTGGAGGGGAGCACCCTGTAACAGCTCCTTCTCCCCCCCAAATCGAACCCGCTCTGCCTCCCTCTCCATGGACTAAGAGCTCCCATCCTAGCAGGGCTCTGGGGCAGGTCCCTCTTAGCTGGTAACAGAAGGGGCCATCTAGTGGAGACCCCTCTACACTGCATTTATAGTAGAATCCAACTCCATCCCCCCACCAGGACCCATTCTTTTTATTTCCAGGTTGTTTACATTTTTTTTTTTTTTGCAAAAGGCTAGCTGCCAACAAAATCATGTTGTGCCCGTTGGCACTGTTTATGTGATTTCCTCTTTTTCATTTATGCCAACCTGTAGCTAGGGATCCCCACCAGTAAGGACTCCCACATCCTGCTTATCCTTGGAGAAAGCATAAGTTACTTACCTGTAGCAGGTGTTCTCTAAGTCCTCAGAGACCCCTCCCCTGCCCATGTCCCCTAAGTTGGATTTATTATCTAAATTTCAGGTCAATCCAGTAAAGTGCGGCCGCGGTTACCCCGCTCCTAACTCGCTTTCTACCCACTTTTCGGCCGCGTTAGCCCAACCCGCGATTCACTATCCCCTTTAACCCATTCTTACCGCCTCTTTAAATCCCCGGGTAACCTCTTCCGCCCGCATGTATATTACATGTAAACGATCGAATTAGCTATTCCCTCCCATACAGTAACGCGTGCCCCGACTATCGCTTTTTAACCTGCCATTTTGCCGCGCGTTTAACCTGCTAACTTACCGCCTACCCCTACCCCTGCGTTAGAGGCAGGGGTAAGGATAGGCGGCAAACTTTCCCCCAGCCCCTGCTCACCTGCCCTGGCCACGTCCATGGGTGCCGGTCCCCGGGGCAGCCCCAATCCTCTCCCCTCCTCCCGAAGCCACGAAAGCGGAAAAAAGCGAAAAAGCGAAAAAAAAAGTAGCAATGAAGTGGCCGGTCTCCTACGCTCGGGATTGCCAGTCCTCTCTCCCCTCCTCCTGAAGCAAGGCGCGAAAAGCAGCCTTGCTTCGGGAGGAGGGGAGAGAGGACTGGCAGTGTAAAGCAATGAAGCGACTTACTCTTCTTGCAGCCCCCCCCTCCGGAGACGGACATCGGCGGAGACGACCGCGGCTCCCCTGCCTCCAGCTGCCCGCGAAGATGGACGCCTGCACGGGCGAAAGTGGCCCCTGTGCATGCAATTGGGCCGCTCAAGACGTGACGTCACGACGTTTGGCGTCACAGCATGTGACGTCACGTCTTGAGCGGCCCAATTGCACGCACAGGGGCCGCTTTCGCCCGTGCAGGCATCCATCTTCGCCGCAGCTGCCTCCGGGAGGCAGGGGAGCCGCGGTCGTCTCCGCCGATGTCCGTCTCCGGAGGGGAGGGCTGCAAGAAGAGTAAGTCGCTTCATTGCTTTACACTGCCAGTCCTCTCTCCCCTCCTCCCGAAGCAAGGCTGCTTTTCGCGCCTTGCTTCAGGAGGAGGGGAGAGAGGACTGGCAATCCCGAGCGTAGGAGACCGGCCACTTCCTGGTACCTGTCATTTGAAATGATATTTGAAATGACAGATACCAGCGCGTCCGTGAAGCGTTAGGCCCGCGCACCCAGGATACTGTACAGCGCTCTATACAGTAAAATGGGTTGCGCGGGCCTAACGCTTTACAGACGCTTCTTTGACGCAGCTTGCATTTGCAAGCTATTTACATACAGGATCGAGCGGTAGGTGATCAGAGCAGTGCGTGGGGCAAACGAGGGTGCGCCCGGCACTGCCGCACTCTTTCTAACGCGGCCTTACTGTATCGACCCGTGTATCGGCCTGTTTAAGAGCTGAGCGTGCACGTACTCAGAGGAGCTTCTGAAATGTGCAGCCAGGCTTCCAACCAGGGCTCGCTCCGATGACATCGTCTATCTGTGAGGACTGAGGTGCTCAGAGAACAGCGTCTACAGGTAAGCGACTTATACTTTACACACACACACAGACACAGAAATCGAGGCCTCCCCGGTCCTTGTATTACACGTATTACATACCTGGGCCTTGGTCTTTATATTAAACACACATCCGGGACCTTTTTGCTTGGCTGTTGTTCCAAGGAGAGAAAAAACAAGGAAGGGGATTCTTAGCCTCTGTCAGGACTGTTTGCTCCATCACAAACCTCTGGAAAGACAAAGCCTAGAAGGATGAGATGTGAGCTATTGATTTAAACATGTGGCATTACGTATCCTCTGGGTCCAGGGAAATATAAAAGCCATTTTCCCCTTTCATTAAGAGCTCTCGTTCCCCGAGTCTCCTGTAATGAGGAGCTGCAGGTTCCTCCCGCAGTAATGAAGCATAAGCATTGTCAGGCCTGCATCACCTCCGAGGGTCCCGCAGGTGGAGGGCAGGCGAGCCTGGGCCAGGTAATGAGAGCAGCCGCAGCTCAGGCATGGCTCATCTCTCCAAAGAAAAGTTTCAAATGAGGAGTGTGTGTGGCTGCTATCAACTCCAATGATTTGCACAGACGCCTGAAAGCAGGCACAGGATAACAAGCCTGCCTCCCCAGCAGCTGCGGCCTCAGCTCGCCGGCTCCTCTTGTGTGTCTGTGTGTGTGTGTGTGTAAAGCATAAGTCGCTTACCTGTAGACGCTGTTCTCTGAGCACCTCAGTCCTCACAGATAGGCGATTTCATCGGAGCAAGCCCTGGTTGGAAGCCTGGCTGCATATTTCAGAAGCTCCTCTGAGTACGTGCACGCTCAGCTCTTAAATTTAGGTAATAAATCCAACAGCCCAGGGCACCTCTGATCCCCTGCACCCCCTCCAATCCCCTCACTCACACCCTCGCCTGCTTCCTTCTGTCCCTTCACTCTCTTTTCCCCTGCACCTCTCACTCAGCCTCCCTCTCCCTGCAATCCCTCACTTTCTCCTCCCCACAACCCCTGAGATCCCCCTCACTCACTCTTTTATTTATTATTTATTTATTAGTTTTTATGCACCGCCGCTAATCAAGGATATCGCGTCGGTGTACAGAGAACAAGAACATACGCCAGGGCATTAGACATTGAACAAATTAAAACTTACGTAAATAACCATAGAACAAGAAAAACAAGGTATTTAGCAAGTTTAAACTTAAGCCACATTTAAATAACATTTCGAAGGTGTGGATAAAGTATGGCTTGGCAATATATAGTAAGGTATAGAATAAATACAAGAACATGATATAAACGTGATAATATATGAGCATGTGATGAAAGAAATCATCTGTACTGCATCATGTGATGAAAGAATTCATATGCGTGGGAGCAAGAGTCTAGGCAGAGAAAAACTTGAAAGTTAATAGCAGCAGGTAATATATCTATGAAAACGGAGGGTTGAGAAGGGATAGACAAGGGTAGGGGGAGTAGAAACTGAGGAGAGGGAGAAGAAGGAACAGCAGATGGACAATAGAGAAGGAGAAGTGAAGAGTGAAGGTGTGAGGTGAGAGGGAGGATATCAGGTGTAAGCTTGAGTGAAAAGCCATGTTTTGAGTTTTTGCTTGAAGATTTTGGGAGACAATTCTAGACGCAGATCAGAGGGCATTGAGTTCCATAGAGTGGGACCAGCTCTGTAAACTCTTGTCTCCCTGCCTCCATACCCTCCTCACCCTTCACACATTCTTGACCCCCGTTCTCTCTGCCTCACAGAGCAGCAGTGCAATGCCTCGGGCCACGCTCTCCTCTGGTCAGCCTGGGGTCATGCTTTGAGCCACACAGGTCACCATAGTGCTGCACGGTTCGAAGCACAACACTGAGTGCCCAGCAGAAGTGGAGGGCAGGGCCTGAGGTGCTGCGCTCCCACGAGAAAGCTGAGATGGAGGGAAGGGAAGGCGAGAGAGAGAGAGGACCAGCCACCGCTAATGCGTCGGCTCCGGTGTCCCCCAGCCATTACACGGGCAGCTGGGACTTCCACAGAAAATGCCCGGGTTTTGCAGCCCTCTCTGCGGCCACGGAATCGCAGGAGACTGGGGGCCCCTGAACATAACGGAGGCAAGAGCTGACGAGGCACTTCAAGAGAGGAATAGCCACGTCTTGACGGGTTTACAAAGCTGAAGATAGCCCGGACATAACTTGGTCTTCAACAGTCAGACAGCAGAAAGATGCACGGGGTCTGGCAGAGAGAGAGAGAGATGCACAACCTGCAGAACTGAGGCTTAGCAGAGCCGTCTGCCATGAGCGTAGCTGGCAACAGGGCGGAGGAGTAAGGCGAGTGGACAGTCAGAGAGCTAGGATCCAGCTCATGTGGTACCACAAAAATCCCACAGGCAGTTCTGAAGGTAATCCAGTGTAAGTCACAGTCACGACTGCTATGCCAAAAATAAGAAATCTCCATTGCCTCCAGGTGCTGCAGAAAGTACAGCCTGTGTAACTTCTGACCCCTATGCATGTCCTTGTTAATTACTGCTGTTGATACGACTCTTACATGAGAATTCCTTTCCTTTGCAAAATTGTATCATGCTTTTCTGTATTTTCCGTGAATAGTGGTTTTAAAATTGCAGCTGGCAAATGTGCATTCATTTTTATAACAGAGTGTATATTCGATCCAAAGTGCACATTAAGTGTCATATCAGATTGGCACTCAGTCTTTGCATTTAACATTTTGTTTTTATTTTCTGTACTGATTCCCGAGACTACCTTTAGGGCAGGGCTTCCCAAACTTTTAGCCAATGTGACCCCATTTTAGCATTTGAAAATTCACACTACCCCAGAGGACAACCAAACCTAACCAGCAGGGGTGTAGTTCATCTCCAGCAATCCCTCCTCACCAATCCTGCTCTCCAACCATTCCCCTCTCTCAACCTCCATCCCCCTCCAGTGGGCCTCTCAACCTCTGCCCCTCCTACATCCCCCAGTCCTCTCCCCTTCCCAGCCTCTCGCTCACCCACTCCAGCTTTTTACATCCTCCACACCTCCAAGCCTTTTTGTAACCCCAATTGATCATCTGTCATCCCCTCCCTCTCTCGTTTCTCACATCCCCCTCCCCAGTTGATTCTCTCACCCCTAGCTCCTCTCTTGCATCCCTTCTCACCTTCCACAGCTAATCCCTCTCCCACTGATCCAACCTTCAAACCCTTCCTGTATCTGACCCCTCCCTGCAAACAGCCCCCATCCACCCTTCCCCTTGTCTAGGATCAGCAGCAGCATTTTCCTTTGGGCTGCAGGCGATAAGTGGGTGACAGCCAGAGGGAAGAGAGGGCAGGCTGATGACAGGGGCATCATTTTTCTCTTAGGTAAGGTCAGTGATGGGAGAGGATAGAGGAGTGACAACCTGCACAGCTCTGTCCTCGCTCTGCCCACTCTTCCCCAGTGGCCGCTCCAGTGCCTGATGTTGATCTGCAACTGGCAGCGGCGTCAGTAATGAAAGTCAGCACAGGATCTGTGAGCCTGCAGTGGCCCCAGTCCCTGCTCACACGTGGCTTCCTGTTAATGTGGAAACTCAAGCGAGGGCAGGACCTGAGCGTGCACGCTAGCGCAAAGATCCCCTGCTGATTTCCACTACTTCTGCTGCTGGTGATGTCTGGAGAGGACTCCCTTTGAGGCATTTATGACCCCGGCTGGAAGTTCTGTGACCTCATTTGGGGTCCCGACCCACAGTTTGGGAAGCTCTGCTCTAGGGTGTTTGTAATGCTCTTACAGTTCAGGAATTCAGCTAGTCAGTATGTGGTGTCTTCCTTTCTGTCTGACAGCAGTTACCTTTCTCTGGTTACAGGAATCCCGCAGGTCACAGAACTGGAACCACTGGCTGCACTGGCTGGATCCCTTTGCAAGGGCCTCTGGTGGGGGAAGAAGAGAGAAGAGCACAGATCAAGTAAGAGCCATGACAGCATCTCAGGCAGCCACAAATGGGCAGAGCAGGGGCAGCACACGGTCCTTTTCTAACCACATCCTCCATGTTTTTATTGTAAGCCAGAAGCTTAAGATACTGTTCTTGCTCTGACTAGTAAAGATGAATTAAATTGCAAAGGGGAGGACCCCTGTTCACTCTCTGTTTGAAGTAAAAAAAAAAATATCAGAGAAGAGCAGTAAAGGCAAATGGTGACATGTGAATTACTTGGCAGTACCTTGTTGGTCGAGACAGAGAGAGACCAATGCAAATGCTTTCCTTTGAAGCCTACAGAAGTCCTTATCACCTATGCAAATGTTAAATTACCCTCTGGCACCACTACAAGAGTGTGTGGGGGGCACGGCTAGAAGCCAGTGGTATTATCTCCTAAACTGCAGTGACACCAAGTGGACCTTGCTACAATTGCTAGGATTAAATAGATACTTCCGCAGAAGGAAAATTTTGAGTTGAATGGACCTATGGCAGTTCTTGGAATCAGATAATCCCGGACCCGAGTCAATGAGGGGCAGGAGATTGACTGCTAATTAACTTTTTTAATTAGGTAAAAAAGAAAGGTTGTCTTTTGTGTAGAGCCAGACAGGCAGAGCGAGGAAAAGACAGAAGGACATAGCAATGATGGTGAGGTTCCTACTCCAGCCACATGGCTGCTACCATAAAGGAAAGAGCAGTTGCAGACAGATGGGAGCGTTCCTCATAGCCATAGTAATTATAAAGCAATGCTGAGAAAGCAGTGGTTTGTTATTTTGTAGTGAGGGAAAAGAATGTGAGTTTCAAGTATTTTCTGACCTTTTGTTTCATTTATAGCTAGAAGAACAGTATTTAGAAAGCATCGGCATACATTCAGTATCAGGATGACTTAGTTGCAGGGAAATTCAGATTTGTCACAATTTTATATAGAATAGAGAGGGAATTTATATATATATATATATATATATATTTATTTATTTATTTTTTTTTTTTTTTGTGAGAACTGTGACTTCCAATCTTCTGCAGTTGAACTGAGCACAGGATTTCAAGCATCTGCATAGGCTTTATCAAGCACACAGTGGAGCAGCTTGTCTAAAGAAAAGGAAAACAGAAGTCACGTGAGACTTATCTGAGAACTTATGTTATTTTTCTGGCCAGAATTTAGTTGGGATTTTGAAGAATTTTGCAAGTGAACTGAACTGAGATACAGAGCAGGGCTAGTGATTTTTCTTTTATATCTTGCAACCTGATTTTCCCCCCTTTTCCATGTTAATAAAACGTTCTTTCTCTTTTTTTTTTTACTATACAGCCATTTGTCAGTGTTTGCTGTAGAGTATAAGGATCTTAATGCGCTGTGTAACTGTGCATGCACTGATTTTATATGCAGTACTTGCTGTAGCTACATAAATTGGGTTTTATGTTAGCACTTATTGCTCTATTGTCGGCTCCAGCCTCTCCTCCCCATGCCTGGGAGACCCTTTGGCTGTGTGGGCGCATTACATGTGTCTGTCCCTAAACACACAGCTGAGAGGTGGAGTTAGTTTTGTGGCCCCTCCCGCAGATGGGGAGAGATTTACATTGTGTTCTGTGTTCCTATGATGACGACAGATTCACGGTGCTGACCGTGGGTTGCCCGGGCCTTACATGTGCCACTCATCCTTAGGAAGAAAGCCGCACGCTCTTTGCCCTGCTGAGTACTTCCAGCGGCAACCCAGAGGGCACTAATAGCCTGCGTTAATTAACATGCGTCCTGCCAGTGCTCCCCTGTATTCCCTCAGAAGAGGAGTTCAAGAGCATCCCCTGCTTGTCTCCCCCCTTACAGCCTTATTTATTTTTAACCATTTTCTTTTTATAAGAAATTTCCAAAGTCTCTTTTGCCCTGCATGTTTGTCCTGATTAGACTGTAAGCTCTCCCGGGCAGGGACCGTGCCTTACATGTTTTTGCGCACACAGGCAGACGCACGCAGTCATCGAGAAACGCACGCCGGTCCTTCGCCTGCGGCATCTTTCCGGTGATCTGGCTTTGCTGCGCTGCACGGTTCATAGTTTCCTTATAGTGCACACCTGAGGAGACTTTTATTATAAGCACGCGGCAGGTCTCTGTGACGGGTGCCTCTTGGGCTGCCGCAGGCTGCTTAGCTCTGAAGAACTGAAAACCATTAATACAAGCGTAACCCCTGGTTACTGCCCTTTTAAGCTTCAGGGAGATAAATGACACCGTTCCTGGCTAAGGCCTCCCCTCTCTCCCCCGTCTTGCAGGCTTTCATTAGACAGTAACCTAAGATTGAGTGCTGTAGGCCTTTCCAGGGCAGTAATGAGTGCGGGAGTTACTGAAAACTCAACAAAAGGCAGAAGTACTGTTAAGTGCCATCTGTTTTCTATATCTACGCCAGCTGAAAAGTGACATCCTTCCTTGTAAGGGTCGGCATTAAATGCTCTCTCTGCTCTCCTGTGGGCTGAAATGTTTGCTGCATGTGGCTTGTGAATAAAGCCGGAGAGCCCTGGAGCCTCATTCAGGGTGCAGAGCACTGCACTGTTTTTATTCGACTGCACTGCGCGGAGACACGAGGGGGGTGCCCTGTGCAGAAAGCCGAGCACCTGAGCTCGCAGGCAGCGTGCTGGCCTCGGGCGAACCACTGGTCTGACGTGGCCCCTGCAGCAGAAGGCACTCGGCGCCTTCAGATACATGAATTAGCTGCAAGCAGAGCCGCCCCTATCATGGGGCAAAATGGTGGTGACTGCCCTGGGCCCTGGCTCCACATGTGGGCAGGTTTCCGTGTGCTGCCCACCCGTGGCCCGCTGCTTTCATGTGGTACCACCCTAGCACCGGCAGCCTCTCTCGACGCCTGCTCTGTCCCCTGGTGTGATCCCCCCCACCGGCAGCGCTTCTCACCTGCCCTCGCCTCCTCCTCCTCTGCCGCCTTCCGTCTGAACCAGGCAGGGACCTGCCAGCCCCCGCCAGGGATGGATTTAGGACGTTGCCTCTCCCGGGCTCTCGCCTCCTGCCAGTGGGCTGTTCTCTTCTGAATGAGACTCAGCTGAACTGGAAAGTGGCAAACCTTAGCCAGCCTGCCGCCCTAGGCACAGACGTGATGGGAGCCTGCTGACAACCCCAGAGCTGAGCCCCATCCACTCAGCCCTCACTTAGAAGCCAGCAGGACACAGGTAAGAAGCAAGACTGGGGGGGGGGGAGCAGGTCTGACCTACAGACCCGAGGGAGAAGATCCGTGCCAGCAGGGAAGGAGGAGGAGGAGGACTGCACTGGATGGGGAGGGAGGAATGTACTGGGTGGAGAAGTGCAGGGGGGGAGGGGAGGCCCTGATGAGGCTGATTTGACCCCCAGGACCCGCTCACCTCCCTCCTAGAGTCAGCACTGACCACACGACTGCCCCTTATTTCATTCTTATTCTAGTTCAGTTTGGGGGGGGGGGAAGAAAACAAATATTAAGCGCCTGATTCGCAGAGGCTTTTCTTCCTCAGTGATTCCAGCCCTGAAGTTCCCTTCCCTTGCTCAGTCCTCGGTGCCACCGCTGATCGGGTCTACAGCGCCACTCAATGTGCACCCAGCACCCTGCGGATACGCAGAAGAGACAGTCCCTGCTTCCTGGAGCTTACAGCCAGGTCAAACCACACAGAAAAGACAAATAGGCTTCAGAAAATGTATTTATTTGTTACAGTAAGCACATGAAACACCCCCCCTCACAAGAGACAGATTAGGGGAACAGTAGCATGAGAAAAAAAGGAGGACAATACCGTTCTGCAACATGAGCCGCCAGCCAGGAAATCGAAAAGATGGCCGGACCTCTTACTGTGAAGGTACTTAAGTGATCATTGAACAGATTAGTCAGACATTCAGGTAGGGGGTTTGCATGTCACAGCCCCCTGGACTTCTGCTGGTAAGTTTTGTAGGAAATATCACCAAAAATCAGAGGATTCAAACTCCTAAATTACAGAACCATGACTGCAAAAGGGATTTATAAGAGAAATGTACTAGAAAACAGTCCTAGGAAGCAAACAGATTTTCATCCTAACAAGGGTATTCAGACACGTGGGTACCGAGCTCCCAGACAAGAGCAGGGATTAGCCAGGCAGGCTGGAGGAGCATGCATGTGGTCTCTCTCTGTGGTCCTGCCTGGCTGAGAGAAAGTGACCCATACAGGGTCAAACAACAAATAAAGCAAAAGCCAGACTGGTTAACAGCACATGACTGGCCATAAGCTTAGTGGAGTTAAAATCACTGAAAGCTGAGACTGTAGAGGGCCAGAACCACTGAACACCAAAACAGCCAAAAGCCTAGCGGAGCTGTAAACCCAAGCCAGGGAAAACCTTCCTACTGAGGGAGAAGAACTGAAGGACAGCAGCAGGCCCGGAAGTGGCATGTCCCCCCCCCCTTGAGTGAGGACACCCCAGTGGCAGATCTGGAGATCAAGCAGTCCCCCTTGATCAAGGGGACCCTAGTGGCAGACTGGGCGGTGGAGTTGGGTTCCCCCAGGAGGATGCACACCCCAGCAGCAGATTAGGAGGTAGAGTTGGGTCCCCCAGGAGGGTGCGGACCCCAGCGTTGGCATGGACCTTTCATCGGAGTGTTACAAAACAGCTGATGAACAGAATAACATCCAACAATTAAAAAATCATAACAATTATTAAAACATGTCCAAATATCAATAAAATATTTCAAAACAGCAGACATTGCATAATACCCAATAATTAAAATGGCAGTCAATCAAGAAAAATACATTTAAAAAGCCACCTTTACTTACCCTCTCCAACAACTCTCCTACTCCTTTCCCTTGCAGGCCAATAGCACTCACCAGAAGCAGCAAGGGCTGCTGAAGCTCTGTCCTCACAGTCCTCTTCCTTAGTGCCCACAACCAGTCACTCATACACACACACACACCGCAATTAGACCTGACAACTAGTCTATCTCTCACAACAACAGTCATCTTACTGTCCAGTCTCTCACACATACCAGTTAATTCCCTGTCCAGTCTCTTTCTCTCACACACTAGTCATCTTCCCGACCAGTCTCTCTCTCTCTCTCATAGAAACACATCACTTCCCTGACCAGTCTCTCTTTCAATCACACACATGCTCTCTCACTTACACACAAGCTCTCAATCACACACAAATGTTCACACTCCCATTCTACCACACTCACACAAAATCTCAACCACTCATCCAGGCACCCATTTTCCACACACACAAGCTCTCACCCAGACACCCATTCTACCACACACATAAGCTCTCACCCACACATTCATTCACATCCACACTCACGCATCCAGGCACCCATTCACATCCACGCACAAGCTCTCACTCACTTAACCCATACACAATCTCTCACTCAAGCACCTAGGCTCCCATTCACACCTACACAAACACCCACAGCCAGGTTCCCATTCCCGCATGTATGCACTGGGCCTCACCACCAAACCTCTTCTTCCTTCGCTGCTTGGATGGGCTCCAGTTCTGCCGTGGATTTACTCCAGCAGGCCTTTTTTTCACCGCCACGGGGATGGGCTCCCGTGGCGGCATTGCTTCAGCAAGGTTTGGGTTTCCTCTTCGCCACCATGGGGCTGAGCTCCTGTGGCGGCCTTGCTTTGGCGGGGTCAGTTTTCCTCTTCGCCGCCACAGGCATGAGCTCCAGTGGTGGCCTTGCTTCGTTGGGATTGGGCTTCTTTGCCCGCCACGGGGATGATCTCCCATGGCGGCCTTGCTTCGGCGGGGTCAGGCTTCTTCGCCACCACCAGCATGGACACTGCCACTCCCCCCAGCAAGCTTCAAGCCACCCTACCCCCAGGCTATGGGATGCCCCTTCTTCCTGCCCCACCAGCCAATCAGAGACTTCCTCCCTTCATCCTATTCCCACTGGCAGGAAGAAGGGAGGAGGCTTCTGATTGGGCAGCGGGAGCAGGAAAAAGGGAGAAGGGAAGCACAACTGGGGCAGTGGGACACTGGGAGCCGTGACACACCTGTGTGTTGTGACACACTGGTGTGTGACTGGAAGGGCCGTTTGGTCCTTTTCTGCCGTCATTTCTATGTTTCTAGGTGACATCTTGCTCCTGTTACTTTAGAAGTAATTGTATGACATTGTTGATTTGAGTTTTTTTGCTTTTCCTAACCAGCCTAGAAATCGCCATTCTTTGAGTTTTTTAATCCTTTTTTTTTTTTTTTAATTCTGGCTTTTTAAACAATAAATGTCGACCACAGTAAGACAGGGCAGGCCATCCTAGACCCTGAACAAAGCTGTAATGAAGGAATGCCAGTAGGACCCAAACTTATATATCTCTACACGTACATACACATTTATAATATACCCCCAGGGAGGTGCGGAAAAGTTTTCCCACAATCGACAGCAGCAGCAGCGTGAATTACAGCAAGGAAAGGCGCAGAGCTGCTGAAGCTTTAAGGAAGTGAATCATTCCCAGGATGGCCAGTCAATAATCCACAAGAGTGAGCTTGCTGAGGTCAGAGAGGTGCTGAGGGATTCTGTCGCTTTGCTGGGAGAGTTCATACATTGGCAGCGCTCTGATCATGGATATGTCCCAGAGCACTGCCGTGCAGTCTTGGAGTCCAGCCTGCGAGGATGGGGTTTCTGCTCCTTCAGCGCTGACGAGGCTTCTCCTGCTACCTCTGGGGAGATGAGAGCCAGAGCAGCAAAATCTGATACAGCGGGGGAAAAGGCAGAAAGTGCCAGATGAGGTTTCAGGTGAGACGAACTCACCAGCGATGGCTCGACCTGTCCGTACACTCCAGACGCTCTACAGGTCACCTTCACGCCTTGAGAGCTTGCTTGGCTGATGCTGCAGTATTATCGCCTGGAGCACAGTCATTTTGCTTACAACAACACAACCCAGGTCATGGTGCACCTTAAATCAATACCTGTCCAGTACTTGTAGAATAAGCCCCCTCTAGTGGTCAGAGGACAGAATGGCAACTACTGCTACAACTGACCATTTCTATAGTGCTACTAGACGAATGCAGTGCTGTAAGGTTACCCAGAAGAGACAGGACCCCCTCGGTAGAGCTTACAATCTAGCCAAGACACACAGACAAGACAAATATGAGGCTTGAGGAAATGCTTTTTTAAAAAATAAAATGGATAAAGCCAACAAGATTGTGATGAGGAGAAGCAGGGTAAAGATTCAGAATAAGGTGTTTTTTAGGCTTTATTTGAATACGGCCAGAAAGAGCATGAGACACCGACTCAGGAAGTCTCTTCCAAGCTTATGGCGCACCAAGATGGAGGAGAAGGACATACAGTAGATAAGAGTGACTTGTCTGATAAATGGAGGTCATGAGAATTGAGTGTAGGGAGACATAAGAGAGGAGGGGTAATGAAGAGTTGCAGAGTGAAATCGTCGGCTCAATGTGCTGCAGCAGTCAAAAAAAGCAAACAGAATGTTAGGCATTATTAGGAAGGGAATGGTTAATAGAACGGAAAATGTCATAATGCCTCTGTATCGCTCCATGGTGAGACCACACCTTGAATACTGTGTACAATTCTGGTCGCCGCATCTCAAAAAAGATATAATTGCAATGGAGAAGGTACAGAGAAGGGCAACCAAAATGATAAAGGGAATGGAACAGCTCCCCTATGAGGAAAGACTAAAGAGGTTAGGGCTGTTCAGCTTGGAGAAGAGACGACTGAGGGGGGATATGATAGAGGTGTTTAAAATCATGAGAGGTCTAGAACGGGTAGATGTGAATTGGTTATTTACTCCATGAAGTTAGCATGTGGCACATTTAAAACTAATCAGAGAAAGTTCTTTTTCATTCAACGCACAATTAAATTCTGGGATTTGTTGCCAGAGGATGTGGTTAGTGCAGTTAGTGTAGCTGGGTTTAAAAAAGGATTGGATAAGTTCTTGGAGGAGAAGTCCATTATCTGCTTTTAATTAAGTTGACTTAGAAAATAGCCACTGCCATTAGCAATGGTTACATGGAATAGACTTAGTTGTTGGGTACTTGCCAGGTTCTTATGGCCTGGATTGGCCACTGTTGGAAACAGGATGCTGGGCTTGATGGACCCTTGGTCTGACCCAGAATGGCAATTTCTTATGCTCTTATGTTCTTATGAGAAACTGCCTGGAGAAGAATTAACAGAAAGAAACATTATTCTGGGTTCCCCACTGACCTGAGAGATTGAAGAATAACAGCACAGGCTGTAGGAACATAAAGCTTTGCAAGGACTTGTTAGTGCTGGCAACAATGAGCAGTATCTGGGTGAGAATACAGAAGCAGAACTGCGATATGGGAACTGTTTTTTTTTATTTCTGACTGGGGAGATCTGGAAGGTGGATACAGAGAGATGGACCCTGATTTGGAGAGGATGTGTTTTTCTTGTTGAAGTTTAATATTCCTAATCCTGTAAATGAGAGACTTACGGTAGTTCCCCACCCTGAGACGGTTGCCCCATGGCTTCCCGGGACTGGGAAGGTGACCCCTTGCAGTTACAGACTGATTGGGAAAAGTGAATTGCAATGAATGAATGAAGGGTTAGCAACTCACAGATTAATATGGCTGCTCAGTTTTCTCTCTCCCACCCTAGGAAATTGCTCCTAAAATTTGATAGAAAGCGGCCTAAATATTGAGAGAAGCAGGGTACTTGTGAGCCTCATATGTAGGGCTGAGCTGGAGAGACACGCCTGGCACTAAACGTGCGAGGAGGAGCGGGGCCTGGCTGGCCCGGTGCAAGGTCAGGGGTGAGATGCAGTCAGCAGGGAGGAGGGTTTGGGCAGTGATTGTTGGCAGCCGGCGGTGGAGACCTAGGCCCGGGCTGCTTAGTGCTGAGGAAGCCGCCTGGAAGGAAGGGTAAGGAGACCTCCGTGCGCCGGTCCTCCGGGGAGATGAAGAAGGCGCTGAGTTCATTATCCCCCGCGGCAGACGGGCCTGTGTGAGAGCTGGAGCACGAGAAGCGGCAACGGCTCCTTCCTTGTGGATGAAAGCACGTCTGGCAGCAGGTAAGGACAATTAGGCCCATCCAGTCTGCCCAGTTTCATTCTTGGCGCAGCGTTGTTCTCCGGATCTTCCCTTCTTTACCACCGGCAGAAACACGACGACTTGAGCCAGTAACTGGCAACTGCTGTGTCCAGAGGCAGCGCCCTCAGCACGGAGCCGGGAGAGCAAGATGAAGGGAGGATCCTGCAATATTAAGCTGGAAATACCAGACCGGTACAGACTATGCCCCCTGCCAGTGGCACTTAGGCCATGCAGACCTGGTAGAGTCAGCCGATTCCTTGCATCCTGACGCGCCTTCCCTGGAAGTCCTGACCCGGACGTTTCCTTCACTTGGAACCTCTGACTCAGACCCCGTGATCCTACCTCTGTGCTTGCCTTTCCCTCGGCCTAGAACTTCTGACCCGGGCCTTGCCTCCACCTGGAGCTTCTGATCCTAACCTTGGCTCCGATGGGAAAGCCTTAAGCCTGGTCCTCACGTCTCTAAGATTACAGATCCACTGCCTACCGCTTGGTCAGACCTCTCAGACTGTACTAGTCAAAGTGAAATGGAAGAGGCCATCTCACCCGACTTAATGAATGAACTGTTTGGAGCTGATCCACAACCTCCAAGGGCCAAATCCAACATCTGCAGCAGCAAGCAGGGTGGTCTGCAGGGATGCTTCTCAAACCCACCACCAGTAACCCCAGCAGTTAGCACCCCCCCCCCTCCCTACGCCCGAAGCATGACTGCTCATGCCTAAGAAATCTGGAAAAACCGGTACGGTAGGCGTTTCAGGGGTCTGTCCACCAGTGCTGCTTGATATTTCGACTCCAGCCACAAAGATACGCTGCAGAAACCAGCAAGATGGGGACGATGGTCAGCCAGTTCACGAAGGACACTTTCAGAGGGACCACACTCCTGCTGGAGAAGAACAGCCCGATGGGTGATCATCTCGAGAAGTTTGCGGAAGCCATGGCTCAGGCTTTTGGAGAATCTGATCACATCCAAGTGGTGGAGACCCAGCTGAGGCAGGGCTGATGAACGTGGCTGGATGCACTGCAGTGAATGTAGCATGGAGTAAGGCGGCCGTGCAGTCCTACTTCTGATCAAAGGCAAGCTAGCCAGAGGGGAATCCTCTGCGGATGTCATGTCAGTGCCTTTGTTGCTCTTTCTATCCAAATTGATTGGCTCCTATTGGACTGTAGGAGAGAGAAGGCACTAGACCCCACTATGAACAAAGTGAGCTCCAGTGGGAGGGAAATTCCCTCAGAACCGGTGATGATTGAAATGACCAGAGGGCACCTCACTCACCCTGAGGGGGAGAAACTAAGGAAATTTTTTCAGAAAGTCTACGATGCAAACAATTTAAAGAACAAGTAGCTGAGAATGAAAGGAACAGAGGCGCAATGTCAGCATTCTGGGGCTGAGGGTTGTGGTGCTTACAGAGACCTCCTCAGGGTTCCCCACCAGACGGCCCTGAGTTAGGAGAGAGGGGCATGGAGCTTGGGCCGAGTCACTTTTCCCTCTGCTGCCTCAGACTGTGAGCCCCCGGGGGACTGGGAAATGCCGACAGGCGGAAGAGAAATCAGTCAGTGATAATGAACGCTCTCTGCATCCTGCTGTCCCCCTGCAGAGCTGGGACGGAGATGTCCTGCCTGCTTGGGCAGTCTTCAGATCTGAGCTCCGTCTCAGTGAGCTTTGAGATTTTTCCTCAGGAAATCCTTCCCCCGGGAGTAGGGAAGGCCCCGCTGGTCGCATTTCACAGGCCAGGGATGGCAGCACCGTGATGTCTCGCTGCAAACGCTTCCCCGTTTGGGGTCTGAGAGGGGGACTTTGTTTTCCTGATTTCTCGGGGGGGGGGGGGGGGTTACCTTTCTGCCACCTTTCCTGCCCAGGGCAGGGAAACAGAAAAGCAGCAGAGAGGAAGATGTGGAGCAGGAGGCTTTGTAAAATATTTGGGAGACTCCCGCCAGAGCCTCCCCCTAGGGAAAAAAAAGGAGGAGAGTGGAATTTGGAGAAGGAGGGTTTTTGGGAGAAGAATACATGGACATCTCGGCCCCCCTCCCCGTCCGCTTGGGATGGGTCCAAGCCCTGGAGGGTACCCAGGACCCAGGCACAGAGAAGAGAAACCGCCTTGGGGAGTAACAGGAATGCAGTGAGATACCAACATGTAAGATGCCAGATCAGTAAAGTTATTTTTGGAGCACCCGGTCAGCATGTCCCGCCCCCTCATCCTGCCCCTACCCTTCAGTTACCACCGTCACACCCGGAGGAAAGGTTTTCACCCCTGAGCCTCGGGCCTTGGAGGTTCAGCCTCCGCCACCGTCGCAGAATCCGGGTCGCAGGGCTGAATGCACTCTGTGACTGTGCTTAGGGACTTAGCCCAAGGACTGAGTGTGACCACCCCCTCCACATTTTGGCCAAAACCCTGAAGCAGGGGGTACATGCTGAGTAGCGGGTCAAAGACATTATCCAAGATGTTTTACCTGAAGGCCCAAGTGATACAGAACAAGTACCCAGCGTAACGTGGGAAAGGAAAGGCCAAGGCGATAAGACACAAAGGGGCGGATTTTAAGAGCCCTGCTCGCCTAAATCCGCCCAAATCCGGGCGGATTTAGGCGAGCAGGACCCTGCGCGCCGGTGAGCCTATTTTACATAGGCTCACCGGCGCGCGCAGACCCCGGGACTCGCGTAAGTCCCGGGGTTCTCCGAGGGGGGGCGTGTCAGGGGCGTGTCGGGGGCGGGCCCGTACCGCGCGGTGTTTAGGGGGCGTGCCGGGAGCGTTTCGGGGGCAGACCCAGAGGCGTGGTTACGGCCCGGGGCGGCCCGGGGGTGTGGCCGCCCCGGGCCGCCCCCAGGTTGCGTCCCGGCGCGCAGGAGGCCCGCTGACGCGCGGGGATTTACGTCTCCCTCCGGGAGGCGTAAATCCCCCGACAAAGGTAAGGGGGGGGTTTAGACAGGGCCGGGGGGTGGGTTAGGTAGGGGAAGGGAGGGGAAGGTGAGGGGAGGGCAAAAGGAAGTTCCCTCCGAGGCCGCTCCGATTTCGGAGCGGCCTTGGAGGGAATGGGGGTAGGCTGCGCGGCTCGGCGCGCGCCGGCTATACAGAATTGATAGCCTTGCGCGCGCCGATCCAGGATTTTAGTGGATACGCGCGGCTCCGCGCGTATCCACTAAAATCCAGCGTACTTTTGCTTGCGCCTGATGCGCCAGCAAAAGTAGGCCTATTCGCATAGTTTGAAAATCTACCCCAAAGTTTGAAAATCTACCCCAAAGAGAGCAGGACCTCTGGCTTTGCACTCCGCCCCGGGGAGAAGAGGCCTCTGACCTCTCACTCAGTCCCTGAGCTCCAGAAACAGGAGATGGGTCCCTGATGTGGAAGACCTGGAAGCTCTCTTCAGGGATAGTCCCTTTGCTAGAGGTAAAACAGAGCGGGGACCCAGCCCGGATGGCAAGAAACCTTCCCTTGCGCGAGCCTGTTCTAACATCCGCCTGCACGCGCGCACAAAAGCCGCGAAAGCCCTGGCGGGAAACACGCCCGGGGCATCTGCTCGCGCCACCTCTGAAGATTACGCGCGCGCCAGGGGTATTTTAAACGATGGGCGTGTACCCGCGCGCACGATAGAAGATCGCGGCGTGTCTCCCCTCGCACGCCGAGTCGCGCGTTTATGGGCGCGCGTGCGTCCCTTTGAAAATTATCCAGTTAGGACCTGACATCCGCAGCTCTGTGCTAGGGATTCTCCTTTCTGCAGACCTGGACCTTTCTAATCTCACTCCTGCCGCCCTTTGGTATCTACCCCGATGAAGAGGAGAAGGAAAAACCCAGCAACAAATGCAAACGTGCAAATACGAATGGAATCTCCTATTTAGGGAAAGGTTTTATTAAAAAAAACAAAACCAAAAACCCATCTTGTGTTCTCAGTTCAGCTGCATCCAGGCACTGACGGCCTCAGGTCTCGCCGTTTCCACAGCTCATGGGAAATCCTCATGCACTGCAGGTCCCTATCATGGGGACCCATCCTCAACCACTTCCTTCTTGTGAATGATTTGTTCCCTGGGCAGTAAAAAACAACTTTTTCCAATTATTCCACCAGTTTGTGCAGTTGATATTGAGGTCTTCAAGGCCCCTCTGGTTCTTCACCCTGCAAGCCCCGCCACTTGACCCCTAACCCTCAGGCTGTGCTGAAAGCCCTAAAACCGGGGATCTCCAGACTCGCCCGTCATCAGGACCAGCAGTAAAGTTACGCGGCTGAGACGCCCAGGCGCGCCGCGCTCAGCTTCTTTAAAAGTCGGGCTTACACACGAAGGTCTCGGCCCCGCCCAGGCCCCGCCCCTTATCCTTTCCGCACGCACTGCTACCTGCGCGCGCACGTCGTGGCTTCGTAAAATTCGCGCGGCCCGCAAACATGCGTGCGTGGCCCTTTCTGCGCAAGCAGTGCTTTTCAAATCTGCCTCCCAGTGAGCTTCCTCTGACGCGTCTGAGCTTCCCCAGAGAAATCGTGGATTGTCTTCCAATATATTTTGTTTTCTTCTCTGTATGGACTGTGGTATTAAGCAGAGGTGGAGGCCTGGGACGAGAAGCAGGCGGTATCCCGCTGCGTTTTACAGGGGAGGCTCCACTCTTTTCCAATCCCATTAGCTCCCGAGTTTTGCAAGGGCCACATTCTAACCACTGCTGCTGACATTTTGCCCTTTCAGGGGGCTCTAGCCCTTTGCACTTGGTCCACAAATTCAACCGGTGCAGGCAGGCCAAGTCGTGAGTCAAGGAGCATTGTTACATTTTCTTATTCAAATTCTGAGCTGAAGAGGAGAGTTTTAGCTCTGGAAAGCAGGTCAAGAAATCCAATAGAAAGGATTCACCCGACATCAGTGGCATAGCGAGGGGGAGGGGGGGGGGTAATGCCCCCGGGGCGCCAGGCAGCTCCTGCTGTCCTCCAATCCGCACGCCCGATCGGCTGCGGTCAGTGACTCTGCACCAGCTGACAGTCTGCCCAGCGCTGACTGGCTGCTTGGGGGGGGGGGGGGTAATGCCCCCGGGGCGCCAGGCAGCTCCTGCTGTCCTCCAATCCGCACGCCCGATCGGCTGCGGTCAGTGACTCTGCACCAGCTGACAGTCTGCCCAGCGCTGACTGGCTGCTTGGGGGGGGGGTAATACCCCCGGGGCGCCAGGCAGCTCCTGCTGTCCTCCAATCCGCACGCCCGATCGGCTGCGGTCAGTGACTCTGCACCAGCTGACAGTCTGCCCAGCGCTGACTGGCTGCTTGGGGGGGGGGGGGGTAATGCCCCCGGGGCGCCAGGCAGCTCCTGCTGTCCTCCAATCCGCACGCCCGATCGGCTGCGGTCAGTGACTCTGCACCAGCTGACAGTCTGCCCAGCGCTGACTGGCTGCTTGGGGGGGGGGGGTAATGCCCCCGGGGCGCCAGGCAGCTCCTGCTGTCCTCCAATCCGCACGCCCGATCGGCTGCGGTCAGTGACTCTGCACCAGCTGACAGTCTGCCCAGCGCTGACTGGCTGCTTGGGGGGGGGGTAATACCCCCGGGGCGCCAGGCAGCACCTGCTGTCCTCCAATCCGCACGCCCGATCGGCTGCGGTCAGTGACTCTGCACCAGCTGACAGTCTGCCCAGCGCTGACTGGCTGCTGGGGGGGGGGGGGGGGTAATGCCCCCGGGGCGCCAGGCAGCTCCTGCTGTCCTCCAATCCGCACGCCCGATCGGCTGCGGTCAGTGACTCTGCACCAGCTGACAGTCTGCCCAGCGCTGACTGGCTGCTGGGGGGGGGGGTGTGGGGCTGAGGGCGCTGCCTGCAGGGGGTGTAGGAAGGACGCTGAGCAGTGCGGACCCTCGCTGCGTGCTACGCCTGCTCCTCGTCTCAGCGCGGTGGGTGGGGGGCTGGGATCGGGAGCGGCAGGGATAGGCGTCAGAACGGGAGGGGGGACAGGGGCCATGCCCCCCTTACAAAAACAAATGTCTGCCGACGTCATTGGCGGCAGCGGGACGGGCCCGGCGCTCTGTTTCCTGTCCGCTGCGGCCTGATCCCCTCGCTGAGGCCTCCCTGCCGCCCCCGAGAATGGAAGGACCACAGGCCTGCAGCGCGGGCTGCTTCCCCCTTCCCGGCTGCCGTCCTCCTCCTCCCAAAATGTAAAGAGAGCATTCAGGGGGTCCCTCCTGCACCCCCTGAACCTTTACAATGAAAAGATGCTGGGGGCGGCCCCTAGCACCCGGCCCGACCTGACCTGACCCCTATCCTGGGACTGCATGCTAGGGCCACACCTGGGGGCCCTTCCATGAATCTTGCTTCTATCGGACGGGGATGGGACCCAGGCCCCCCAGACCCCAATGAATCTTTTCTTTAAATGTGGGGGTGGGCCCAATGACCCCCACTGATTTAATACTTTACCTTTTGGGGGGTGGGGAGGAGTCCCGTCCCCCCCCCACTGAACACCAATGATCTAATGTTATACGTTTGGGGGGCCACTTGACTAGTGGGGTGGGGGGAATTAGATTTTTGTGAACACGGGGTTGGGGGTGAGGTGGCCGTCGCCCCGCGTGCAGGTAAATCCTTTTTACTTTGATATTGAGGCGTCGAGGCCACCTCAAGTGGAGACCCCACGTCGAGCCGGGTTGCCGCACTGACCCCCCCTGCTCAACGTTTCTTTCCTGCTGCAGCTTTGTAAAAATGTTTTTTGCGTGGCCCTTTAAATGTCACACGGCGGCCTCGAGACGGGCGCTCCCACGCTACATTTACCAGTTCCGCAGGAGGCGTTGTTATCTTATCAAGGCCGACCGCTTTCTCGGTTGGATGCAATGAAATATTTTACTTTAAATTGCCTATGAATGACCTTCCTTGCCTGCATTTGCATTATTCATGCATGCAAATCACATACAAAGCAGGTCATTGTCATAGGGGAGGGAACCTTGGCAGAGCCATGCGAATTATCACATACATCGCATGATATGTGCTGTTTAATGCGCGTTAGAGCAGTACCGCAGCTTAATGCATCACCCAGAGAGATAGATATGATCTCTGCCAGGTCATCACAATTGGGGTAGGGATGAGGAAGCTGATACGAGTCCTGAAGCCACGCAGGCTCTGAGTTCCAGAAGCGCCACCCTGGGCAGGTTCATTCCCATAGTAATATTCTGGAGAAGAAGTTAGAGAGTTTCCATGAGGAATGAAAGCAGAGTCTTTATTCAGATTTATTGATTTATTGATCGCCGGCTGCCTAGGCGCTAGGCAATTTACAACTAAAACATACATACATTAAAACAGGGTAGTAAAACACAGTAAAACACTTATATATATTAAAACAAAATGATAAACACAAGATAAAATGGTGTCTAATTCAGACTTATAAGGAACACAGTCAAAAGCCTATTAAAAGCCTCATAAAATATCTGCTTAATTATGTGCCAGCCTGAATAAATTCGTTTTCAATAGGGTTCTAAATGTTTTAGTGCATCCCATTAAATGCATGCTCTCCGGAAAGATGTTGCATAATTCTGGAGCGGCAATCTAAAAGGACCTCTCGTGAGTCTCCACAAGACATCCTACTTAGTGGAAGGGACATCCAATAAGCTTCGTTGCAAGGGCTGAAGGGTCTGGGTAAGATTAGATATTCTTAAGAGAGCACTGGCCCAGGGAAATGATAAGGAATGCACAAGCCTTGTGACCTTATGTCGTACTCCACCTTGAACTGGGAGCCAGGGAAGGTGATATGATCTCTCCTTGACCTTCCTGAAATGAGACCGGCCGCTGAGTTCTCTAACATTTGTATTGCTTTCAGAGATATAGCAGGGAGACCATGATATTCCGGATAGCATTACAGTAATCAGTCAACGGAAGAATAAGGACTGAAAATCCGAGTATTGGAGAAGAGCTTTTAGCCCATGTAACACGTGCACCTTTAAAAAATCTGATTTCAGCACTGATTTGATGTGTTGGTTGAAAGTAAGATTTGAGACATAAACGCAGACTCTTAGCACAGGAGGTAATTGGTACCTCTGCATCCTCAGTAACAACAGATGATGGAAGTTGTCCGGCTTTTGGATGCTGAATCACCATAGTCTCCCACATTAAGGGCAAGCTTATCATACTAGAGCCAGCGTTTTAGAGTTGACAGAAGAAGATTCTCCAGCTTAATAGTGTCAGACCATTTAGGCTGGGCCTCGGTGAAAAACTGGATGTCATCTCCGTAAATTCTGTGACCCACACAGAGCCCTTCCATGAGATTGCACATAGGTGCCATATACGTATTGACCAAGGTGGCTGAGAAAGCCGAACCTTCGGGGACTCCAGTGGGTACAGAGGGCCATTGCAACTGCTCATGGCCAATTCGGACTTGATGACAATGGTCACCAAGATAGGACCTAAACCAATTCAAAAGAACACCTGAGATTCCACGTTCTTCCAGACGGTGACGGAGAATGTATTGAGCCAAGGTGTTGAATGAATACCCCAGAAATGTCCCGGGTGACCAGCTTATATCTCCTACCTCTGTCCAGACCTCTCCTGAAGGGATCTATTAATGAAACCACTAACGTTTCAGGGTTCAGGGACTGATGAAACTCAAATAGGTACGGATCCAAGATGTGATGCTTGTCCAAGAAATCACACGGAGGAACTTGGGTCTATAATCAGTCAGATTCATGGCATCCAACCTGATCTGCTTCAAGCATGGCCTAAGTGAAACCTCCTATAATGCACAGAGGAGAACCCTCGGCAGTGAAGGATACTTGCATGCCTGCCACAGTTTGTGTCCCATGCGTGAAAGGTAGCATTGTCCCAGCCTATCAGTGGCATGAAGGAGATACTGGTGGATAGGGTGCAGGAACAGGAGCACCAGAGGCAGAGGCGCAGTGGGGATGCAGCACAGGAAAGAGTTGCCACCCAAGAGAGCAATATAAGCATAGGCCATAGCACTGTGTTTCCTCTTAATTGTTGTTGATAGATTATTTTGTATTTTATTTTTTAACACATTTGTCTTGCCTTCTATTAGGGGTAGTAACTGCCGCTCCGTGCAGGTTACCCCCGTGCCTTCTGTTAAGGGTAGTAACTGCCGCTCCGTGCAGGTTACCCCATGCCTTCTGTTAAGGGTAGTAACTGACACTTCGTGCAGGTTATCCCATGCCTTCTGTTAAGGGTAGTAACTGCCACTCCGTGCAGGTTACCCCCTTGCCTTCTATTAAGGGTAGTAACTGCCACTCCGTGCAGGTTACCCCCATGCCTTCTGTTAAGGGTAGTAACTGCCACTCCATGCAGGTTACCCCATGCCTTCTGTTAAGGGTAGTAACTGCCGCTCCGTGCAGGTTACCCATGCCTTCTGTTAAGGGCAGTAACTGTTGCTATGTGCAGGTTACCCCATGCCTTCTGTTAAGGGTAGTAACTGCCATTCTGTGCAGGTTACCTCCATGCCTTCTGTTAAGGGTAGTAACTGCCATTCTGTGCAGGTTACTCCCATGCCTTCTGTTAAGGGTAGTAACTGCCGCTCTGTGCAGGTTACCCCCATGCCTTCTGTTAAGGGTAGTAAATGTCGCACTGTGCAGGTTACTCCCATGCCTTCTGTTAAGGGTAGTAACTGCCGCTCTGTGCAGGTTACCCCCATGCCTTCTGTTAAGGGTAGTAAATGTCGCACTGTGCAGGTTACCCCCATGCCTTCTGTTAAGGGTAGTGTAGTAACTGCTGCTCTGTGCAGGTTACCCCATGCCTTCTGTTAAGGGCAGTAAATGTCGCACTGTGCAGGTTACCCCATGCCTTCTGTTAAGGATAGTAACTGACGTGCTGTGTAGGTTACCCCCAGGTCTTCTGTTAAGGGTAGTAACTTCCATTCTGTGCAGATTACCCCATGCCTTCTGTTAAGGATAGTAACTGACGTGCTGTGTAGGTTACCCCCAGGTCTTCTGTTAAGGGTAGTAACTGCCACTCCATGCAGGTTACCCCATGCCTTCTGTTAAGGGTAGTAACTGCCGCTCCGTGCAGGTTACCCCATGCCTTCTGTTAAGGGTAGTAACTGCCGCTCTGTGCAGGTTACCCCCATGCCTTCTGTTAAGGGTAGTAACTGCCGCTCCATGCAGGTTACCCCATGCCTTCTGTTAAGGGCAGTAACTGCCACTCCATGCAGGTTACCCCATGCCTTCTGTTAAGGGTAGTAACTGCCGCTCTGTGCAGGTTACCCCCATGCCTTCTGTTAAGGGTAGTAACTGCCGCTCCATGCAGGTTACCCCCATGCCTTCTGTTAAGGGTAGTAACTGCCGCTCTGTGCAGGTTACCCCCATGCCTTCTGTTAAGGGTAGTAACTGCCGCTCTGTGCAGGTTACCCCCATGCCTTCTGTTAAGGGTAGTAACTGCCGCTCCATGCAGGTTACCCCATGCCTTCTGTTAAGGGCAGTAACTGTTGCTCTGTGCAGGTTACCCCATGCCTTCTGTTAAGGGTAGTAACTTCTGTTCTGTGCAGATTACCCCATGCCTGTTAAGGGTAGTGTAGTAACTGCCACTCTGTGCAGGTTACTCCCAGTTCTTCTGTTAAGGGCAGTAACTGCCATTCTGTGCAGATTACTCCCAGTTCTTCTGTTAAGGGCAGTAACTGCCGCTCTGTGTAGGTTACCCTCGGTCTTCTGTTAAGGGTAGTAACTGCCATTCTGTGAAGGGTAGTAACTGTCGCTCTGTGCAGGTTACCCCATGCCTTCTGTTAAGGGTAGTAACTGCCATTCTGTGAAGGGTAATAACTGTCGCTCTGTGCAGGTTACCCCATGCCTTCTGTTAAGGTAGTAACTGCCATTCTGTGCAGGTTACCCCATGCCTTCTGTTAAGGGTAATAACTGTCGCTCTGTGCAGGTTACCCCATGCTCAGAAGACCTGGGGATAACCTGCACAGAGCGGCATTTATTACCCTTAACAGAAAACCTGGGGGTAACCTGCACAGAGCGGCAGTTACTACCTTAACAGAAGACCTGGGGGTAACCTGCACAGAACGGCAGTTACTATCCTTAACAGAAGGCAAGGCAAATGTGTTAAAAAATAAAATACAACAAATATTTAATGATGGCAACAGTAACTTATGAAACAAGCACTATATGGTGATAAGTGTTAAGAGAGGTTGAGTAAAAAAAAACAACCCAGGATGTTGAATGTATTAGTATTATATGTTTTTTGTTTAGGCCTTTTATAAAAAATATTGTAACAAAACAAATAATTTTAGGATGTGTTTTTATATTGTTTGTATTGGTCTTTTTGTTTTATTCTATATTATAAAACTTTGTAAACCGGTATGACGGTTTTTCCAATACCAGTAAGGAAATTTTTAATAAATAAATAAATAAATCAATAAATCATTACTATGTTACTATGTTTATTCACACCTTTAAAAATATGTAGCAGATTTGTGAGGCAAGACTTCCCTTGACTAAATCCATGTTGGTTTTGCCCACTAAACTATGAGTATCTATATGTTCAGTAATTTTCTTCTTTAAAATAGTTTCAACCGACATCGGGTTCACCGGTCTGTATTTTCCCTGAATCACCAGTGGAACCCTTTTAAAAGACTGGGGTTACGTTGACCTCTCTCCAATCTTCAGGTACTGTAGCTGATGTTAATGATAGTTTACAGATTACTAATAATAGGTTTGCAGTTTCATTTTTCAGTTCTTTCAGCACTCTGGGACAAATACCATCTGGTGCAGGTGATCTGTTACCCTTTAGTTTGTCAATTTGCCCTATTATATCCTCCAGGTTCACTGAAATTGTTTCAGTTCCTGTGGCATGGATATCTGCATTACATCTTCCTCAGTAAGCATAGAATTAATTTAATCTTTCTGCTGTGGCCTTGTCCTCCCTTAATGCCCCTTTTACCCTGCTCGATCATCTAATGGTCCAACTGACTCTCACTCAGGCTCTTTGCCTCAAATATACTTTAAAAAGTTTTTATTATGAGTCTTTATCTCCACACAATCTTCTTTTCAAATTCTGCCTTTGCCTTCCTTATCAGTGCTTTGCATCTTACTTGCCAGTGTTTGTGCTGTTTCCTATTTTCTCCATTTTTCGAAAGATATTCTTTTGACTAGAGTTGCCTCTTTCACCTCACCTTTTAATCATGCTGGGAGTCATTTGGCTTTCCTTCCACCTAATGTATGTGAGGTATACATCTGCTCTGGGCCTCCAATGTTCATGCCTGGTGTAAACATTTAACCTTTGCAGTTACTCCTTTCAGTTTTTTCCTAACCTTTTAGTAAAGGACATTTGCTCTTTTTAGGAAGGACATTAAGGAAATCTAATGCAACAGTATTTTGAAAGTTAAATGCTGTCGCATTAGATTTCCTCAATGTCCTTCCTCCAGTTATCAAATCAAATTTGATCATGATATGATCACTGTTACCAAGTGGCCCCAGTACCATTACCTCTTGCACCAAATTATACGTTCCACTAAGAACTAGGTCTAACATAGCTCCTCCTCTTGTCAGTTCTTGTCCCAGCTGCCCTATGAAGCAGTCATTTATTTCATCTAGAAACTTTACTCCTTAGCATGTCCTGATGTGACATTCACCCAGTCAATACTGGGTAATTGATATCTCCCATTATTACTGTGCTGCTGATTTTGTTAGCTTCCCTAATTTCTTTTAGCATTTCATTGTCTGTCTGCTCATTCTGGCCAAGTGGACGGTAATACATCCCCACTGCTTTTTTATTCTGTTTTTTACCTGGGATTTCTATTCATAAAAATTCAACATTGCATTTTGTTTCCTGCAGAACGTATATCCTGTTGGACTCAGTGCTCTCTGTAACATATAGTGCCACCCTCCACCAATATAATCCATCCTATCATTGCGATATAATTTGTACCCTGGTATCACAGTGTCCCACTGGTTATCCTCCTCCCACCGGGTCTCTGAGATGCCAATTATATCTCCCTCTTCATCCAGTGCTATGCACTCTCACTCTCCCATCTGATTTTTTTAGACTTCTAGCATTTGCATACAGACATTTCAAAGTATGCTTTTTGTTTGTTTTAACCTGCTCATCAGTTGACTGGGGTAATTTGGCATCTTTCAGCTCTGTCTGCTCTTTACTTAAAGGCACCTGAGCTACTTTAACATTTATTGCAGCTTCTCTATCGGGATTCCCTGTTTAGTTAGTCTCTTTCAAAGCTACATCATTCTGAACCATGCGCTTCTGAGTGCCCCATCATCCAGTTTACAAGCTGCGCTATCTCCTTTTCAAAAGTTAGTACCAGTAGCCTGGTTCTACTCTGGTTAAGGTGGAACCCATCCCATTAGAATAGGCTCTCCCTTCCCCAGAATTTTCCCCAATTCCTAACACACCTAAACCCCTCTTCCCTGCCACATCGTCTCATCAATGCTTTGAGACTCTGGAGGGCAACCTGCCTCGGGTCCTGCGCTTGGCACAGGGAACATTTCCAAGAATGAAACTTTGGAGGTTCTGGATTTCAGCTTTCTACCTAAGAGCCTAAATGTAGCCTTCAGAACCTCCCTTCTGCACCTTCCTATGTCTTTGGCACCCCAGCACTCTCTAAATCTTATCTAGGTGGCACATGAGGTCCTCTGCCTTCACACCAGCCAGTCAAGTTACCAAGCAACCCTCATGTGCACCAGCCACACAGCTAACTATATTTCTAATGATCAAATCACCCACTATAACGGCTGAACTAACTCATCCTTCCTGAGCACATGGCCCTGGAGACACATCCTCCTTGCAAGAGGATAAACGTCCTAGCTACAGATCATTTCCTGCCAGCCAAGGTGACCTTGATCCTCTGAAGCAGCACAAGGGCTGAAGGTCCCCTCTATGTACCTCGCTGTCTGCCTTAGCTCCTCCAGAGATCAGACTCATTCTCAGACAGCCAGGAGCTCTTTGCACTGGGTGCACACATGCAACTTCTTACCAACCAGTAGATAATCGTACACAATGTGGGCAGTTGAAAGGCTACGTCAACCCCCTTCCCACGCCCCCCTCCCCCACCCCTTCCCCAATTACAAAGGCTCACGCAGCTTAACGTTCGATAAGTTTTATTGGATGGATAAATAATGGCCGCAGCCCTTATAAATACAGAAACAGCAAAATATAATACAGCAACAAGCCATAATAGCATAATAATACAACTTGTATAACTTCATTAACTTAACTACTGAATTAGCTCTTGGTGACCAGCGCTACCCCTTGCAAGGAAGTGCTAAGCTTAGAAGCCAGGCAGCTACCTCTGACCCCTGGCCGTCAAAGCCACAGCCTCATTGCCTGGGACCTGACCGTAAAAATCAGAGTCGTTTGGTCTAAGTGCCTCGGTGCTCCCTCACTCTCTTGGCCGTCAAAGTGTCGAGGGTCTGTGTGGGACCTGTTGGGCCGCTGGCCCCAGTCAAGGCCGCCCGTTTCAGTTCTCCGGGGCCGCTGGCCCCAGGGTCATCCCCTACTTAACCTATATGCGGGGGTGTCACTAGGCTGGTCACCCCACAACACCAGGGGCTGCGACAAGTATAGACTCACTCTAGCTAAATATAGTGGGAAGGCGGGAGGGGCACAAAGAACCTGCGCCGCCGTTGCCTGGGCGAAAAGGGGGCCGCTCAAGCCGTGCGTCCCCTTTTCAACCCAGGGAAAGCCCGCCAGGCCAAGCCCCACTCCCCGCCCCCCGAACCCACCCTGTCTCGCCTTCCCCACCCCCACTGCGTCCCACTTCCCCCAACGGAGTCGCAGGTTCTTAACATAAGATATGCCATACTGGGTCAGACCAAGGGTCCATCAAGCCCAGTATCCAGGGCTGGCGCGTCCTATTAGGAGAACTAGGCGGTCGCTTCAGGCACCGACCCTTAGCGGATGCCGAAGAGCAGCCATGTGGGGCTGCAAGCGGAGCCTATCCCATTCATAGCAGAGGAGTAGTGATTCGGCAGGTGGAGAGCAGTGCCCATATTACGCTCTCCTCCTCCAGAGGGGAGGAGTTAGCAATCTGTTATCACTCACCCCGCCAGGAGGGTGAAGTTAGCAATCTATTCTGCTTTTCTCCTGAAAGGGGGAGGAGTTAGCAACCTGTCATGATCTGCTCCTCCAGAGGGGAGGAGTTAGCTATCTGTAATGCTTACCCCGCCAGGAGGGCGGAGTAGTAATCTGTTAGCGAACTGCTGTTAGATGCTCCTGTAAGGAAGGAGATGGCAATCTGTTATGGATCAACTCCCCAGGAAGAGGAGTTGGCAATCTGTTCAATAATACTCTTCTGAGGAGAGGAGCTAACAATAGGTATATTGTACTTCGCTACAGAGATAGCAATCTGTCATGCCTTCGCTACGGAGTAGCAATCTGTTATATATAGGCTGCTGGCAAGTCCCTTAGAAAGAGAAGGTAGCTATCTATATAATACTTCCGTAAGCAGGGTTAGTGGTTGGCAGTGGGTGGCTCCCACAGATTGATAGTTGTGTAAGGAATGACCACTTGCAGGAAATGGTGAATCCCTGGGACGATGGCACATGACAGCACCCCCAGGAGGAGATCCTGAGAGGAACCACCGGCTAGGCTAGAATATGAGATAAACACAATAGTTCTTTATTAGGCTGGAAGCTGGACCATCAGAGGTGGCAGTAGTGAGTCGATGTGTTCGGCAGGGCTGAAGTCCCTCTGATACTGGAATATAATCTCTGGGTTGCTGAGCTGTAGAGAGAGACTAGAAGTAGTGAGTAGACAGGGTATACTGGATACAAGATGGTACACTCACAATAGTAGATGTCTGAAATGGTCTCTATGCCACAGAGAGTCTTCAGTATATTTAGGAACAGGAGCCGTAGGCGAGCACTGATTCCCACAAACAGTCTGTAATAAGAACTCACAACAGTTGTATATGGAATGGCTTCTAGAGAGGAAGAGAGTCTGTAAAGGATTCTAGGAACATGGGCCCTCGTGGAGCGAGTACCGGTTCCTATCTGCAATCTTGCCAATAGAACTCTCGATAACGTTGATAACGTCTTGGACGGAAGGGATTCTTCAGAGCTATAGGAATGTAGGCCCTCGTGGAGCGAGTACCGATTCCTATCTACAACAGAACTCACTGTGTTCATGTCTGCGATCGCTGCCAGGCTATGAGGAGTCTTCTGAGTATTCAGGGATGCAGGCCCTCGAGGAGCGAGTACCAAATCCCGTCTTGGCAATCTGAAATCAAGAAGAGAGAGCGGAGCCCCCGTGGAGTGGGTACTCCTGGTATGTTTGAAAAGGCCGAGCAGTGGAGAAGGATTCCGCTAGCTGACTCGGATTGTTTTTGCAAGTATCGTGGACTGCTGAAGCAAGTCCTGTTGGAGTTCCTTGCTAACTCGTTAGAGGTTAGCAAACAAAGACCTTTTAAAGTGGAAATGGATGACGTCACTACGGGGAGACGCCCCCGAGGTTCGCGCCCTTGCTGGTACAAAGTCTGGAGTGCGCGCGTGCCCTTACGTCATCAGGAACATGGCGGATCCATAGCGTCAAGCCAGCCTGGGGACACCGGGACCAAGAGGCAGAGAGAAGCCGCAGCTGCATCTGTCCATCAGAACCGAATGGAGTCGCTCCCAAGGTAGAGAGGGTGGAGCGAGGGGCAAGAAGAGGCACGAATGCAACAGTACCCCCCTTCAAAGGACGATCTCCTCTTCGGGTACCAGATTAAGTTCCAGAGATGCGCAAGGTGAAACTGATGAGCATCTCTTATCCAATAGGTCTAAGGATCCCAAAGATAGACTATGGGTCGAAGCCTTTTCAGGCAAACAAAGTTCAGTCTCTGTTCAAACATCCAAGGTGTCAAAGTCTTGAGTTCAAGTCCGTATAACACAGATAGATGTAGATTTTGAAGAATCTAATAGAATGAATAATAACGTCAGCAGCAATGAGAGGGCTGCCATGGACATCACTGAGGTTTCAGTGGAAGTGGTGATGTAGAGATGGTCCAATAACCACTTCTGATGTGGCTCTTCCGCAGGATGCTGGAAGAGAGATGTTGATGATGCCAGCAAAATGAACAGGCTGATGGATGGAAAAATCTTCATCCTCGGAATCAAACAGTGCTGTAATCCCCTAGCACGACTTCTGAATGATCCAACGAATTTGATGAGTAGAAACATCTTCTTCTTTCCTCGGAATCAACCAGTGCCATAGGATTATGGCACGACTTCTGAGTAATTCTTAAGAAAGGTTAATGAATAAAGATATCTTCTTCTTCGGAATCAAACAGTGCTGTAACCCCAGCACGACTTCCGAGTAGGCCAATCGCAATACTGGTAGCTAAGAATGTCTTCTTTCTTCAGAATCAGCAGTGCTGTAAACCTCCAGCATGACCTCCGAGTGGGCCAACACAAATTGAGAGGTAGAGATGACTTCTACTTTGGAATCAACAGTGCTGTAGTCCTAAAGCATGACTTCCAAGTAGATAGAATATAGTAGTTTTCTCAAATTTGTAATCCAAGAAGACATAGTAGATGAAGAGCGCCACCTAGCTATGGTGTGCATAGCAACCGCTATGACTACCTGCAGAATTTAGAAAAACTGCTGGTGATGTTGATAAGATCCTCAAAAGAAGTGGTGGTGAAAAGAATCGTTCAAGGCCCACTTCACAGTGTGATACAAAATTGGATCTTCAAATTTACCACATGGACTCCTCAGGTATTTCACAAAACATCTGAGATTGGAGTTGTCTCTTGCCCTTAAGTCCTTCAGGGCAGAGGTTTGAACCATCACTGGTTCAGGGTTCACAGAGATTGGACTAGAAAGTAGAGGAAATATTGCTGTATAGCCCAAGAACAGTCCTCCTGCGGGACTCAGGCTTGTCCGTTTTCCGGACGAATAGGGCAGACAGAAACATCATCCTGGCTGACCACAGTACATGCACAGGCCGTTCTTCCTTCTATATCTTCTCTCTTTAGACGTCAAGTGACCACGACCAGATTCCTTTGGTTCCTTCTTCTCCACAGCAGGGGGTGCTGTTCCCCTTGTTAGTGCAGGAGCACTGGTTGGTTTTAACCCAGGTAACACCTTAGGCCGGAGTTCCTTCACCTTGTCTCGGAGCCGCCAGTCAATCCAAGTGGCTAAGGATATCAATTCTTCCAGCAAGTCAGGTGTCTGACGAGCAGCCAGCTCATCTTTTATGCGAGTGTCCAGGCCTCTGCAAAAGAGTGTCTTCAGACATCTGGAGTCCCAGCTCAGCTCTGCTGCTAGAGTTTTAAATTCAATGGCAAATTCAATGGCTATACTTTACACACATTGTTATTTGTAAACCGGGTTGATGTGATGCCTATCATGAAACTCGGTATAACAAAAATAATAAATAAATAAAATAAATAAAATAAATTCTGCCAGGGATCTGTTGCCTTGCTTTAAGTCCACCAAAGCAAATCCAGCAACAGACATACGAGCAGGGTCATCAAAGATGGATTTAAACAAGTCCATAAATCTTTCTATGTCCTGCAAGATAGGGTCCTTGCGTTCCCACAAGGTTGAAGCCCACGACAAGGCTCTCCCATCCAAATAAGACAGAATATAGCTGGTCTTGGAGAGACTTTTTGGGAAACAAAGAAGGTTGTAGAGTGAAGTGTAAGCTGCACTGGTTCAGGAAGCCTGGAGTTCTCCGGAGAATCGAACAGGCGCCGCCAATGGAACAGCTGATTTTAAAGTCATCTCTGATAACTGGTTTTCTTGTATAGAAGCTGTGTTTTGTGCCTTCTGTATATGAAGCTGGTGAAAGGCTGCAGTAAGTTTCTCCAGGGTTTCTTGCTGTTCTGAAAGGCGTTGAGCCAGGCCCGGTATAGCCTGCAAGGCAGAAAGGTGAGCCGGCTCCATGGGCTACATACATCCAATACCTTGAGCTGAATCCAGGAGTACTGCTTCTCCAATTCTTTCTTGAAAACTGGCTTCAAGTTTACGCTTCTCCAATTCTTTTCTTGAAAGCAGAATACACTGGAGTAAAAGGTAACAACATAAGCCAGATACACTGAAGTTAAATGTGTTCCAAATTTTTAAGCCGGATACACTGGAGTTAATGTTTCATATTTTCAGCCGGATTCACTGGAGTTAGCAATCTATTACGCTCTCCTCCTCCAGTGGGGAGGAGTTAGCAATCTGTTATTGCTCACCCCGCCAGGAGGGCGGAGTTAGCAATCTATTCTGCTTTTCTCCTGAAAGGGAGAGGAATTAGCAATCTGTCATGATCTGCTCCTTCAGAAGGGAGGAGTTAGCTATTTGTAATGCTTATGCCGCCAGGAGGGCGGAGTAGTAATCTGTTAGCAAACTGCTGTTAGATGCTCTTGTAAGGGAAGGAGGTAGCAATCTGTTATGGATCAACTCCCCAGGAAGAGGAGTTGGCAATCTGATCAATAATACTCTTGTGAGGAGAGAGTCTGTAAAGGATTCTAGGAACATGGGCCCTTGTGGAGCGAGTACCAATTCTTATCTGCAATCTTGCCAATAGAACTCTCGATCTCCATTACCTACGATAACGTCTTGGACGGAAGGGAATCTTCAGAGCTATAGGAATGTAGGTCCTCGTGGAGCGAGCACCGATTCCTATCTACAACAGAACTCACAGTGTTCACGTCTGCGATCGCTTCCAGGCTATGAGGAGTCTTCTGAGTATTCAGGGACGCAGGCCCTCGAGGAGCGAGTACCAGATCCCGTCTTGGCAATCTGAAATCAAGAAGAGAGAGCGGAGCCCCCGTGCAACGGTTACTCCTGGTAAGTTTGAAAAGGCCGAGCAGTGGAGAAGGATTCCCCTAGCTGACTCCGATCGTTTTTGCAAGTAGCGTGGACTGCCGAAGCAAGTCCTGTTGGAGTTCCTTGCTAACTCGTTAGAGTTTAGCAAACAAAGACCTTTTAAAGTGGAAATGGATGACGTCACTACAGGGGACGCCCCCAAGGTTCACGCCCTTCCTGGTACAAAGTCTGGAGCGCGCGCGTGCGCCCTTACGTCATCAGGAACATGGCGGATCCGTAGCGTCAAGCCAGCCCAGGGACACCGGGACCAAGAGGCAGAGAGAAGCCGCGGCTGCATCTGTCCATCAGAGCCGAAGGGAGTCGCTCCCAAGGTAGAGAAGGTGGAGCGAGGGGCGAGAAGAGGCACGAACGCAACAGCCCATCCTGCTCATAGCCCAGAGAAGCATACACTCAGCAGGCGTGAATGCGGTAGGAGCCGGGGCCATTAAATAGATCTCAGGCTACTATTACTTAATTAATAGCAGTTTATGGATTTTTCCCCTAGGAACGTATCCAAATGTTTTGTAAACCCAGTCACACTAACTGCCGTAACCACATCCTCTGGTAATTAATTCCAGAGCTTAACTATGCGCTGAGTGAAAAAAGAACTTTCTTTGATTTCAATCTCTCTGCTGTTTCAGGCCTGTCCACTCTGTTGCAGATCTTAGTGTCATCTGCAAAAAATCAAATTTTTATCTTCTAATGCAATATTTCTCACAAAGATATTGAACAGAACCAGTCCCAGAAATGATCCTAGAATCTTATGGGGAGCGCGGTCCCCCTTAGAGGGTGTGTGCCCTTGGGCTCCTGGCACAATCCCAGGTGGATCATGACCGCGCCAAGGGTAGGTGTAGCGTGTGTCAACGCGGGTGGCGAGAGACGGCCCGACCCCCAGCCGGACCTGCAGGCCTCTGGAACCAACTAGGGAATGTTGGTGATGAACAGTCCTCCGACCGTTCCCGGCCCCTTCGGACCTGCCTCTGGGAGTCGCCACCCAGGAAAAGGACCTGGGAGTCCTTGTGGACAATGCGCTGAAATCCTCTGCTCAGTGCCCGGTGCTTCTGGCCGCCCCAAACTATAAGAGATCTAAAAACGTTGTGTGAGGTGAGGGGGCAACAAGTTGATGAAGGGGATAGAAACATAGAAATGACGGCAGAAGAAGACCAAACGGCCCATCCAGTCTGCCCAGCAAGCTTCACATTTTTTTCTCATACTTATCTGTTTCTCTTAGCTCTTTGGTTCTATTTCCCTTCCACCCCCACCATTAATGTAGAGAGCAGTGATGGAGCTGCAACCAAGTGAAATATCAAGCTTGATTAGTTAGGGGTAGTAGGGGTAGTAACCGCCGCAATAAGCAAGCTACACCCATGTTTATTTGTTTTACCCAGACTGTGTTATTCAGCCCTTATTGGTTGTTTTTCTTCTCCCCTGCCGTTGAAGTAGAGAGCTATGCTGGATATGCGTGAAGTATCAGTTTTTCTTCTCCCCTGCGGTTTGAAGCAGGATATGCATTGAAAGTGAAGTATCAGGCTTATTCGGTTTGGGGTAGTAACCGCCGTAACAAGCCAGCTACTCCCCGCTTTGTGAGTGCGAATCCTTTTTTCTTCTCCCCTGCCGTTGAAGCAGAGAGCTATGCTGGATATGCGTGAAGTATCAGTTTTTCTTCTCCCCTGCCGTTGAAGCAGAGAGCTATGCGTGAAGTATCAGTTTTTCTTCTCCCCTGCTGTTGAAGCAGAGAGCTATGCTGGATATGTATTGAAAGTGAAGTATCAGGCTTATTTGGTTTGGGGTAGTAACCGCCGTAACAAGCCAGCTACTCCCCACTTTGTGAGTGCGAATCCTTTTTTCCACATTTCCTCTTGCTGTTGTAGCTTAGAGTGATGTTGGAGTCACAGTAACCATGTGTATGTTTATTGAATAAGGGTATTATCTCCAGGCAGTAGCCGTCATTCTGGCGAGCCACCCACTCTTTATTGACGGCCTCTTGATTTTATGGATCCACAGTGTTTATCCCACGCCCCTTTGAAGTCCTTCACAGTTCTGGTCTTCACCACTTCCTTCGGAAGGGCATTCCAGGCATCCACCACCCTCTCCGTGAAGAAATACTTCCTGACATTGGTTCTGAATCTTCCTCCCTGGAGCTTCAAATCGTGACCCCTGGTTCTGCTGATTTTTTTCCTATGGAAAAGGTTTGTCGTTGTCATTGGATCATTAAAACCTTTCAAGTATCTGAAAGTCTGTATCATATCACCTCTGCTCCTCCTTTCCTCCAGGGTGTACATATTTAGATTCTTCAATCTCTCCTCATAAGTCATTTGATGAAGACCTTCCACCTTTTTGGTCACCCTTCTCTGGACCGCCTCCATCTTGTCTCTGTCTCTTCGGAGATACGGTCTCCAGAACTGAATGGATGGAATATTTCCCCTCCAAACAGAGGCTACACAGCTTAGGGCTCTGATAGAGGTTTATAAAATCATGAGTGGGATGGAAAAGAGGGCTGAGAGGGGACATGATAGAGGTTTATAAAATCATGAGTGGGATGGAAGAGAGGGCTGAGAGGGGATATGATAGATGTTTATAAAATCATGAGTGGGATGGAAGAGAGGGCTGAGAGGGGATATGATAGAGGTTTATAAAATCATGAGTGGGATGGAAGAGAGGGCTGAGAGGGGATATGATAGAGGTTTGTAAAATCATGAGTGGGATGGAAAAGAGGGCTGAGAGGGGACATGATAGAGGTTTATAAAATCATGAGTGGGATGGAAGAGAGGGCTGAGAGGGGATATGATAGAGGTTTATAAAATCATGAGTGGGATGGAAGAGAGGGCTGAGAGGGGATATGATAGAGGTTTATAAAATCATGAGTGGGATGGAAGAGAGGGCTGAGAGGGGATATGATAGAGATTTATAAAATCATGAGTGGGATGGAAGAGAGGGCTGAGAGGGGATATGATAGAGGTTTATAAAATCATGAGTGGGATGGAAGAGAGGGCTGAGAGGGGATATGATAGAGGTTTGTAAAATCATGAGTGGGATGGAAGAGAGGGCTGAGAGGGGATATGATAAAGGTTTATAAAATCATGAGTGTAATGGGAAAGAGGGCTGAGAGGAGCTATGATAGAGGTTTATAAAATCATGAGTGGGATGGGAAAGAGGGCTGAGAGGGGATATGATAAAGGTTTATAAAATCATGAGTGTGATGGGAAAGAGGGCTGAGAGGGGATGTGATGGGAAAAGAGGGCTGAGAGGGGATATGATAAAGATTTATAAAATCATGAGTGGGTGGAGGAGAGGGCTGAGAGGGGATATGCTAGATGTTTATAAAATCATGAGTGGGATGGAAGAGAGGGCTGAGAGGGGCTATGATAGAGGTTTATAAAATCATGAGTGGGATGGGAAAGAGGGCTGAGAGGGGACATGATAGAGGTTTATAAAATCATGAGTGGGATGGAAGAGAGGGCTGAGAGGGGATATGATAGAGGTTTATAAAATCATGAGTGGGATGGAAGAGAGGGCTGAGAGGGGATATGATAAAGGTTTATAAAATCATGAGTGTGATGGGAAAGAGGGCTGAGAGGGGATGTGATGGGAAAAGAGGGCTGAGAGGGGATATGATAAAGATTTATAAAATCATGAGTGGGTGGAGGAGAGGGCTGAGAGGGGATATGATAGATGTTTATAAAATCATGAGTGGGATGGAAGAGAGGGCTGAGAGGGGATATGATAGAGGTTTATAAAATCATGAGTGGGATGGAAGAGAGGGCTGAGAGGGGATATGATAGAGGTTTATAAAATCATGAGTGGGATGGAAGAGAGGGCTGAGAGGGGATATGATAGAGGTTTATAAAATCATGAGTGGGATGGAAGAGAGGGCTGAGAGGGGATATGATAGAGGTTTATAAAATCATGAGTGGGATGGAAGAGAGGGCTGAGAGGGGATATGATAAAGGTTTATAAAATCATGAGTGTGATGGGAAAGAGGGCTGAGAGGGGATGTGATGGGAAAAGAGGGCTGAGAGGGGATATGATAAAGATTTATAAAATCATGAGTGGGTGGAGGAGAGGGCTGAGAGGGGATATGATAGATGTTTATAAAATCATGAGTGGGATGGAAGAGAGGGCTGAGAGGGGATATGATAGATGTTTATAAAATCATGAGTGGGATGGAAGAGAGGGCTGAGAGGGGATATGATAGATGTTTATAAAATCATGAGTGGGATGGAAGAGAGGGCTGAGAGGGGATATGATAGAGGTTTATAAAATCATGAGTGGGATGGAAGAGAGGGCTGAGAGGGGATATGATAGAGGCTTATAAAATCATGAGTGGGATGGACAGCTAGTTACCCTTTCAAAATAGTGCTAGGACTAGGGGATATTCCTTATTTTATTTATTTATTTTTATTTAACATCTCTTTTATACCAATATCCGTTCACACATCGCATCGGTTCACAATAAACAAAAACTTTTGGGTGGGGCCCTTACATGTAACAGATAACAGTGAACTAGGAAAAATACAATTAACTTTTGGGAGGAGCCCTTACATATAACAAACATCAATGGGTAGATGCAATGCATCCTTGAATTATAACAGAGTATTTTTGTCACTCAGCATATCACCAGGCTTTAAAACTTGTTGCAGAAGGATGTGATCAAGTCATCGAGCATAGCCAGCCTTCGAAATGGTTTGGATGAGATCCTGGAATTAAAGTCCTTAAACGCTCAGTAGCCAGGCAGACTCGGGGAAGAGTCTGTTTTTGAGCTTTAAATTGATGTTAAAGAAAAGAATAAGCATTATAACAATTATCTACCTGTTTATATCCTCATCTCCCTCTTTGAGTTATATTACCCTTTGTTTGATAGTTCATAGACGATTTATATTACTTACTCCTGAATACATTTTTATATGTACAGCCTGTTACAATGTTTTTGTTACTGTCTGCAAAGCCTGTTCTCTGTAAAGCCTGTTGCTAATTTATTGTTCCCTGTAAACCGAGGTGATGTATCTTCTTACGTGCCGCGGTATATAAAAACCGCTAAATAAATAAATAAATAAAATAAGAGCTCAGCTTATCCCTGGGAATGGGCAGCAGGGTAGTTGCAGGTGATTTGCGTTGGCTGCTGTTGGAGACAGGCTGCTGGGCTCACTTCTCCTGTCCTTAATCCTGGGAGGAGCTTGGCATTAGAGCCTCTGCCTGTAACTACTGCCCTGTCTCCTCTAGTGGATGAACAGGACAATTATCCAAAGATGCTGCTGTGCACGGCTTTTTCAGAGCAGCAGGCATGGCTTTCTGGCGTGACTCTTTTTGCAATGGCTGAGTTAAGCAGCTGTCTGAAAGGGTCTGGCTTTCTTTTTTTAAAACACACCTTTGCCCTTACTATCCCTTATTACTTGAATTCTCTTATGAGCAGTAATGAAATGGCAGCACCCGAGGGACGAGTCCAGGCTGAAGGACAAACTCATACTCTGCAGCTCTGAAAACGGAATTCCTTCCAAACCCCAAACACAGCAATTCTGAATGGGAACCTTAAGGTAGCCCTGAGTCTCCGATACCCTCCCCACCCCAGACCCTGCAGTGCTGATATCAAATGCAACAAAGGCTGCAGCACCGCGGCGCACTAGGGGTTAAGCCTAAAAGCCCGGACTGACCAAAGGACTCTCTGCAGAAAATGGGACACTACAATGCTTTGAGAAAGTGCCAGAAGGCAGCGAGGAACTGCTAAAAGGAGGCGGCTGATTGACACTGGATCGCTTATTACATTAATGACAGCAGAGAAGCACAGAATATGAGGGCAGATAAGGAACATAAGGCCCAGTTTATTTCCCGTTACAATGTCACAGACACCAGTGAGGAACAGGCAAGTTACCCATTCCCAGAAGGGAGATGTCCGGCAGCCCTGTCCTGATGCATTATGGGACACGCAGCCCTGAATTCAATGGGTAGAATCAGGGACTACAAATACCACAATGCATTGGGATCTATATTCAAATCTCCCTCCTGCAGCTGGGTAACTTGGCAACCGTATCCATGACAGAGATCAAGGAATCTGATGAACATCGGGATGAAGCTGCCTCCCTGATTGGGCAAGGGCCTGTAACATAAAAGCAAACACAAAAAAAATCGTGGCCCGTTTTTTGCTTTTAAGTTTTGTCTGGGCCATACCCGGCGGAAGAGACTGCAGCCCGGGGAAGGTCAGGCACAGATCTGCGGGATGCACAGGATGATTAGGAAATGCCCCTGCTGGGAAAGCAGACTGAGAAAAGAAAAGAGACCTGCTCGTTCCATTTGTGCCGTGTGAATTAGGTTTTCTTGATTTGCAGTCTGCGATGGAGGTGAATGGGAAAGGTGGAAGGTGCAGAAGATGCGTTTTCTATTCAGTGGTCCCATTACTCCTTCCTAGAGTAATGGGTGAAGCTCTAAGTGATTTGCTTTAATGCACATTATTCCCATGTCCCGATGATGTGTGTCAGGGGGAAAGATGTTAATGGCATTTTGATTAAAATCTAACTGGATGGCAACAGATAGATCAACCTGGCCTGGATAATTAGATATTCTTTCACCAGTTGGTGCTTGCTGACTGAGGACTTAGCCTCAGGCACTGGCCTTACCCGTGCAGGTTTCAGGCTGCTTTGCACCTGCACTGTGTGCTGCCTTCCACAAGCAGGGCGAAACACTTAGGAATCCTGCCGCTTTCCTTAACGGGCTGTGTTTTGTACCATGGTATCTCGCCCTAGCTTGATATTACCCTGTTATACAGTCAATCAAGCGAGGGTGAGAGAACATGGTAAAAATGTCATCTTTGTGAGACTTTCCTCACTCCAAATGATGTCAAATCTTCACCGAGGTATACTGTGCTGTTTGTACGTCTCACTCTGCATGAAAAAGTGGCCCCTAAACCCTAAACCACCACCAACACCTCACCTCGAGCTATTCGCCGGCCCCCCTATAGGCATATAAATAATTGCACATTATGAGGGCCCCCCCAGAGTCTCTATCTCTCTCTCCCCTCCAAGCTGCAGTGATGAAATTTTCCATTTTATTCACCATTCCTTCCTAACATTCTGTTTGCTTTTTTGACTGCCACAGCACACTGAACCGACGATTTCAATGTGTTATCCACTATGACACCTAGATCTCTTTCTTGGGTGGTAGCTCCTAATATGGAACCTAACATTGTGTAACTATAGCATGGGTATTTTTCCCTATATGCATCACCTTGCACTTGAGAATCGGACGATCATTCCTTCTGCTAGTGTCAGAGTGTTCTGCAGACACTAATGATATTGTGACATTGTGACAGTGTGACAGCAGCCCTGCAGGCATATTTTAAGTCCTGCTAATTGAATTGCCCCTGAGGCAGCTCTATGAGCGAAACTTGGCCAGAGTCGGGCATTGAAATAAAGGGCTTCTTCTGATCGTCCGATTCTCATTGTCTTTACTGTATCACAGCCAACTGGATCGGCTTCCGATTTGCTTTTTGGGTCCATCACCTTGCACTTGTCCACATTAAATTTCATCTGCCATTTGGATGCCCAATCTTCCAGTCTCACAAGGTTCTCTTGCAATTTATCATAATCCGCTTGTGATTTAACTACTCTGAGTAATTTTGTATCATCTGCAAATTTGATAACCTCACTCATCATATTCCTTTCCAGATTATTTATAAATATATTGAAAAGCACCGGTCCAAGTACAGATCCCTGAGGCACTCCACTGCTTACCCTTTTCCACTGAGAAAATTGACCATTTAATCCTACTCTCTGTTTCCTGTCTTTTAACCAGTTTGTAATCCACGAAAGGACATCGCCACCTATCCCATGACTTTTTAGTTTTCTTAGAAACCTCTCATGAGGGACTTTGTCAAACGCCTCCTGAAAATCCAAGTACACTTCATCTATTGGTTCAATTTTATCCACATGTGTAATAACCTCTTCAAAACAATGAAGCAGATTTGAAAGGCAAGACAAACTTAAGAGTAGTAAATCACCTGGACCGGATGGTATACACCCCAGAGTTCTGAAGAAACTAAAAAATGAAATTTCAGACCTATTAGTTAAAATTTGTAACCTATCATTAAAATCATCCATTGTACCTGAAGACTGGAGGATAGCTAATGTAACCCCCATATTTAAAAAGGGCTCCAGGGGTGATCTGGGAAACTACAGACCGGTTAGCCTGACTTCAGTGCCAGGCAAAATAGTGGAAAGTGTTCTAAACATCAAAATCACAGAACATATAGAAAGACCTGGTTTAATGGGACACAGTCAGCATGGCTTTACCCAGGGCAAGTCTTGCCTCACAAATCTGCTTCACTTTTTTGAAGGAGTTAATAAACATGTGGATAAAGGTGAACCAGTAGATGTAGTGTACTTGGATTTTCAGAAGGCATTTGACAAAGTTCCTCATGAGAGGCTTCTAGGAAAAGTAAAAAGTCATGGGATAGATGACGATGTCCTTTCGTGGATTACAAACTGGCTAAAACACAGGAAACAGAGAGTAGGATTAAATGGGCAATTTTCTCAGTGGAAGGGAGTGGGCAGTGGAGTGCCTCAGGGATCTGTATTGGGACCCTTACTTTTCAATATATTTATAAATGATCTGGAATGAAATACGACGAGTGAGGTAATCAGATTTGCAGATGATACAAAACTGTTCAGTTAAATCAAGAGCAGATTGTGATAAATTGCAGGAAGACCTTGTGAGGCTGGAGAATTGGGCATCAAAATGGCAGATGAAATTTAATGTGGATAAGTTCAAGGTGATGCATGTAGGGAAAAATAACCCATGCTCTAGTTACACAATGTTGGGTTCCATATTAGGTGCTACAACCCAAGAAAGAGATCTAGGCGTCATAGTGGATAACACATTGAAATCATCGGTACAGTCTGCTGCGGCAGTCAAAAAAGCAAACAGAATGTTGGGAATTATTAGAAAGGGAATGGTGAATAAAACGGAAAATGTCATAATGCCTCTGTATCGCTCCATGGTGAGACCGCACCTTGAATACTGTGTACCATTCTGGTCGCCGCATCTCAAAAAAGATATAATTGCGATGGAGAAGGTACAGAGAAGGGCGACCAAAATAATAAAGGGAATGGAACAGCTCCCCTATGAGGAAGACTAAAGAGGTTAGGACTTTTCAGCTTGGAGAAGAGACGACTGAGGGGGGATATGATAGAGGTTTTTAAAATCATGAGAGGTCTAAAACGGGTAGATGTGAATCGGTTATTTACTCTTTCGGACAGTAGAAAGACTAGGGGGCACTCCATGAAGTTAGCAAGTGGCACATTTAAAACTAATCGGAGAAAGTTCTTTTTCACTCAACGCACAATTAAACGCTGGAATTTGTTGCCAGAAGATGTGGTTAGTGCAGTTAGTATAGCTGTGTTTAGAAAAGGATTGGATAACTTCTTGGAGGAGAAGTCCATTACCTGCTATTAATTAAGTTGACTTAGATAATAACCACCGCTATTACTAGCAACTATAACATGGAATAGACTTAGGTTTTGGGTAATTGCCAGGTTCTTATGGCCTGGATTGGCCACTGTTGGAAACAGGATGCTGGGCTTGATGGACCCTTGGTCTGACCCAGTATGGCATGTTCTTATGTTCTTATGACCTGCCTTGGGTAAATCCATGCTGACTATGTTCCATTAAACCATGTCTTTCCATATATTCTGTGATTTTGATCTTTAGAATAGTTTCCAGTATTTTGGCAAGCTCACTAGTCTTTAGTTCCTCGAATCGCCCCTGGAGCCCTGGAGGATGGACAATGTAATCTTGGGATTACATTGTCCATCCTCCAGCCTTCAGGAACAATGGATGATTTTAATGATAGGTTATACATTTTAACTAATAGATCTGAAATTTCATTTTTAGTTCTTTCAGAATCATCCGGTCCAGGTGATTTACTACTCTTTAGTTAGTTAATCTGGCCTATTACATCTTTCAGGTTCACAGTGATTTGGTTCAATTCATCTGACTCATCACCCTTGAAGACCATCTCTGGGACCTCTCCCTAACATCCTCATTAGTAAACACAGAAGCAAAGAATTCATTTAGTCTTTCTGCAATGGCCTTATCTTCCCTAAGAGCCCCTTTAACCCCTCGGTCATCTAATGGTCCAACCGACTCCCTCACAGGTTTCTTTCTTTGGATATATTTTAAAAAGATTTTACTATGAGTTTTTGCCTCTATGGCCAACTTCATTTCAAATTCTCTCTTCGTCTGTATTATCAATGTTTTACACTTAACTTGACAATGCTTATGTTTTTTCCTATTTTCTTCAGATAGATCCTTTTTCCAGTTTTTGAAGGATTTTTTTTTTGGGCTAAAATAGCCTCTTTCACCTCACCTTTTAACCATGACGGTAATCATTTTGCCTTCCTTCCACCTTTCTTAATATGTGGAATACATCTGGACTGAGCTTCTAGGATTGTATTTTTAAACAATGTTCATGCCCTTTGTATACTTTTAACCTTTGCAGCTGCACCTTTCAGTTTTTTTTCTTTTTTCCTTATTTTATCAATGTTTCTTTTTGAAAATTTAGTATAAGAGTTGTAGATTTACTTATTGCACCCCGTCCAGTCATTAGTTCAAATTTGATCATGTTACGATCATTATAGCCAAGTGGCCCCACCACCGTTACCTCTCTCACCAAATCCTGCATTCTACTAAGAATTAAAAATTAAATTAAATTAAAAATTAAATTATTGTGGATAAGGTCTCACCAGTGACATATCTTATTTGAATTAAGAATTCTGATGGTGAAGATGTCCTTAAATGGGTCCACATTAACCAGCTCAGATCTTGTCACCCTTGTAAATTTGTGGATCAAAATGCTGTGCCCAGTGACACTGACATTAACAATAAAGCAGAAGAGTAGTTCTCTGCTGTCTTTCAGATGAAGAGTCAGTCCTTAAAGGTGATTGTCCTAGTGCTCCTGGTGATAGGAGCAGAAGCTGTCAAGCCTGGTCCCTCCTCCAGCACAGTAAGGCAAGGCACCCCTGGCTTCCTCATCACGCAGTCCCAGATTGTCCCCAAGAAAGTCTTTGTGTTGCTGGACTCCCAATATGTAATCCAGAAATATTTTAACCTCACTAACATGCATTTGCCTGCAACTAAAGCTTGTTTCAAGGATCACCTGAAATGTGTTACCCAGAACGTCCAGAACATTCTTAGCCAATTGGACAAAATGATGATCCAGCCTGTTAGAAAAGACTTATTTTCTAGTGGACTAATTGCTGGATCCATTCTCTTTTCTGCCCTGGGTTGCCTCTTTGGTGCATCCATGTTTATTGCCAATGCAGTGTCCGTAAAACATTTACAGAACACGGTTAAAGAGTTGCAGACGATATGAAAAGTAGCTCTAAACAGATACGACACTAACAAGAACAGTTAACTTCTCAAGGTAAAACACTAAGTTACACTGTCACCTTGGTTAACCTACATTCTCAAACAATTAAGCATAACAAGAGGACATTACCATTACTAAAACCATGCTGAGCGAAGACCGTACTTTTATCCAGCCCATTCAAGCGTTCACCAATGACTTATTCAGAGAGCTAGACAACAGGATGAGTAACTTAATGAAAGGACAGATTCCAACCTATTTAGTCTCTCCAGATGTCATTACAGATGCTTTTGCTAAAATTACCTGAAACAACATAGAACCTACCCAGGTCCAGATTACTTATCATATGGGTAATGCCATACCTCTGTATGTGGACATTGAGAATATGGAGGTTGCGTATGTTTTAAATTTGCCTTTCATTTTACTTGAGAATATTTACCAGTTGAAACATGTAACTAATGTAGGTACATGGACAAACAATGTATACCTGTGTGTAGACACCCTGACTCTTCTAACCTATCAGAGCAACAACCCACAGCAATATTTAGTTCTTAATTTAGGCCTATGCCAAAAAAGGACATACATTGGTTGTGTCCCAGTAAGCCTTTCTTTAAGGATACTACAGAAGCTCTGTGTGGTTTGTCCTTAGACAACGTCTGAGAGAAATGTAAGATTCCTATGACAAAGTTTGATGAATTCACCGAAACCAAGGTTACTGTTGTAAATAATGTTTGGTTATCTAGCACCCCTCTGAAGAGCTTGCTATTTCTAACAAGCATGGTGTTACCAGTAAGGTTCACTTACCCAGTAATGTTTCTTTTGTAACAGTGCCTAAGAACTCAATAGTTACTGTAGGGGGTGTTTCCTTATACTATCTAGAACCAGACCCAGATCCCAGGAAGAAATTTTAGATGGTTTCGGGGCCATGAAATCAACTTTGATGCAAACCTGGTATATCTTTTAGGCTATAAAGACTCTCACAGTATGGAACTCTCTGTAGACTAAGACAGAACAGAAATTACTGACTGCAATTATGATTTCAGAGATGAAGACATTTTACAAACTGACTATATATTGCCTTATGCCTTACCTACCCTAGTCATTGTGATCGTAGCCCACCTGCTATTTTCAATCACCCTCTTTAAAAGAGTAAGGGTCCTGATGAGACACACATGGGTAAGTTCTCCCCATCTCTGGAACCGTTCGAGGTACCAGATAATCAGTGATCTCACTTTATCACTTTCCAGGCTAGGGAAAGGGGGATTGCACATACATTTACTCTACCTCAAGTCTGAGAAGATATCCCTACCTCATACTTCTACAACAAGCACTACATGAGAACTATTTTATTTCCTTATTTCTTATCACATATATATTTTTCTTCATTATACTTTTTGCCTTCCTCATTATAACATGATTTTATTCACTATTATCTTATATATTACATTATTACATTACTCCCATTCTATTATTACTGTTATGATTCCTTATAAGTACTATGATTATTATTATTCTTGCATTTATTCCTACCTCATGTTGATGATGTCATCATTGGTGGTCATACATGTCAGACCGCTGAGGCCTGCATAGTAGCAGTAGTTAGGCTTAAGCGAGATAAGCTCCATTGCTGGCTCATCCTGCTTAAGAAGGGGGTACGTAGGGAGATATCTCATGTTTTACCACTGAATCATAAAATGAATCATAATGGCAAAAGAAGTGTACAGGCCCCAAACGCTGTCACAGCAAGATAAAGAATTTACCCAGATGAACTTTAAAACAGCACTGTCTCAGTGGAAAATGAAGGCCTTGCCCTGATACACTGAGGGATACCTTATCAAGATGTGCCTGTTTGCATGATCCTGTGTCAACAGGAGCAAAGCAGACAGAGAGACAACAACAGCTCATAAGCTGGAGACATGACTGGGCCAAGCAGCCAGAGGTCACAAAGATCCACCACCCTCAGGGGGAGCATTCAGAGATGGCATACAGATGTGATTGTGTCCGTCGGTTTCTGAAGCCCTCTCTCCACCCTCCTTACCTCTTTGGCGCCTCCCTCTTCGCCTGTGGAAAGATTGGCTGCTGCGGCGTCCTTCTGCCGAAGTCCTTCGGCGTCCCTGAACCGGCTAGACGCTGCAACCCGCCATGTTTCCTGGAGGCCTAGGGGTGCACGTGTGGCACGGCCCCCACTGAAGTACTGGCAATGGCGCGAACCTCAGGGGGTCCCCCTGAGATGATGTCACCCACGATGGGTATATAAGGTCTTAGAATTGCTAACAGATCGAGTTAGCAAGGGTTACACTACCTAAGCTATTCTACCTCCTCGGACTTACCAGGGGTACCCGCTCCTCGGGGGCCTCGCTCTCTCCTTTGTTTTTCAGGTGATAGTCTGGAACCGGTACTCGCTCCTCAAGGGCCCTCGTTCCCAGACTTGCTCCGTATTCTCTTCTGCCTGGAAGTCATCACTGCCAACTACATCAGTGAGTTACCATTGCTCTCTCAGAGCTTTCTCCACGAGGGCCTACACATTCCAGCTCCTGGGCTTCTATGAGACACTGTGGGAGTGTTACCATCTGGTTCAGTACATGAACTCTGTATACCCTGCCTACTCACTATATTTCAGTTTCTCTAGAGCTCAGCCTCCAGGGATCGCTGTTCCAGTATCTGAGGGACTACAGCCCATGCCGGGCGCATTCCAGCTCACTACTGCCACCTCTGGTGGTTCAGTATACTGTCTAATAAAAGAACTAGTGTGTGTCTGTCTCCATACTCTGAGCCTGACCGGTGGTCCCTCTCGGGATCTTCCCCCGGGGGCGTGGTCATCTGCCACCGGCCCAAGGATCCACCCACAACTCTCCTAAATAACAACAGATTGATAACTCCTATCTGATTGATACTCCCAACAGATAGCAACTCCCAACAATGTGGAAGTTCTCCCCCTGAAGAAATGGGGAGGGGGAAGAAGACCTGTAATGTGGCAGAATCCCCCCCCCCCCCCGAAGTAATGAGGAGGGTGAAAAGACCTGCCTTGTAGCAAAAGACCCTCCACCCACCACGTGATTATGCACGAGCCTACGCATATTCATCAGCTGGGAAGTATAAAACAGGGGGCAAAAAAGAAAGAAAAAGGAGCACAAACCCTAAAAGTGAAGGACCCCCCTGGGGAAGCGAAACCTGAGGGGAGAAAATCCAGAGAACATCCCTGAAAAGAAATGGGAACCTGAAATAGACCAGGAGCCCTGCTGTCAAGGAGGGAGAAGACTAGGTGTGGCCAAGAGACCGGGGCAGGAGACCGGAGAGAGGAGACCCCTGCCCAGGTGCAGAGAGTGACACAAAGTCTGAAACAGTGAGGGGTGAGCGCCAGCCCCAGACAGCCAGACAAGTACCACAGCCAGACGTCCGTCTCCTTTGTGTATTATTGTTGATGTATTCGGATTGTATTCTCTTGGTACATGAATTCAGACTCTCATTTATTCTATTAGTGTCTTGTGGCAGATAGATCCCTGCACCCCTAAACCTGCTTACACTTAGTTTCACTTTCACCTAAAAAAAATTGATGAAATGCAGCTTCCAGCTAGGATAGTCCGGCTGAAAAAGTGCTGCAGTATGAGTCATCCTGCTCCTTTCTTGTTCCTTCTCCAACTGACTCTGCTCTGTCCGGCTTCAAATTCAAAAAATGCCTTTCATTGCTTTCCCCATAGACTTTAATAGGACCAAACTGAAGGATGCAAAAAGCATTCAGATTTTGGACTATAGCCATTTGGTTCAGTTGATTTAAACTGAACTGAAAATCAACTCATTTATTATGTTTTTCTGTTTGGACCAAAACGAATGGGCATCCCTGTTCTCTTGTTGTTTTGTTTACGTACAATGATGATGGTTGGGTTTATAGGTTTAGGAATGTGATAAAGATGCTGCACTGAATAAGACAGGTAGTGTTACAGTCTGCATAGATGATTCTAGACACGTGCAGAAGATCTGGAATGGTTGAGTGTGTGTGTGTGTGTGTGTGTGTGTGTGTGTGTGTGTGTGTGTGTTAAAGAGCAGCAAACTCTTCTGGTTTTGCTGGAGTTACAATATGGAAGCCGTACAAGCTATACCAACTTCCTGGTAGAGCAACCCTACTGCTCCCACGGAAGAAACTGCCCATTCTGCTGTGAATATTACAGATTGGGGGTATTCCTTCTGCAAGCTGGACTATGTGAGCAAATTTAGATTCAGTATTTTAAAAAAGAGATGGAGAACATCCCCTGAACACTAGGAGACGAGAATTCAGAGTAACGGTAATGCTGGAAAATTTTCCATCTGCATTAATGTCTTTCAGCAGCTTTGACTGAATATCTATCCAGTTAGAAGATATAAATCCCTTGTCACCCTGTGATTTGCAAAGTTTTGCTCTGTGTTGATGTAAAAACAAACACAGCTAGTGGAATTCCATGCCTGACCTGGATTGCTGTTTTGAAGCCACTCCACATTTACAAGGTGGAAGGGTCATGCCCTACCATCTGAAGCAACTGAGGGCATGATGATGTAATGACCATGGACAAAACAGGAGGATTAAACCTCTTACAAAGAAAAAAAAGAGAAAACATCCACGCTGGTTGGGCACATTTTCCAGAGCATTACTGATACACCCAACCTGCAGCCGGGTAAAAATAATGAATTTGAAACTGCTGCCATGGAAATTCTTTTGGCCTCTGTCCGACGGGAATGGTTGTTTTGGCGATGGCAGCACAAACACTCTGGAGTCGACTGGCATGTCAAACATGGATGTCCGGTCACAATGCTGGACACAAAGGCTGCTCCTGTTGGAGCTAAAGGAATTTCAGAAATGAACTGCACAAGTGTCTTTGGAAAGGAATTCAGGCTGGAAGCTGACGCCAGTCACTGCTCAGAGCCCCCGAGAGCCTGGTTTTCATTCTTAAATAAACCGAATGGCACTTGTGTGAAGCCTCCTATAGTTTCTTGGCTTCCAGCGATCCTCAGAGCTGCAGTAACAGGGAGTGGAAATCTAAATTGAAGGAACGCAGAGCTGCACTCCCCTTCCTTACTCCATCAACCTTGGAATGGCAAACTCTCTCCCCGGGCCCTTAAACTCTTACAGTGCAGATGGTGGAGGGAAGCTGCTGAGAAGCCCTGCCAGAGATTTAAAAACAACTGGGGCATGACAATTACATTAGTAGACCAGGGGTAATTAAGAACAAGGAGGCCAGAATGAATAAGATAGTAAAATATGCTAATCAGTGGCTGCCTTTAAGGGACAGAGAGGCTATTATGGCAAATTAGTTTTCATCTAGACTTCTTGTATAAATAATTTGAAAGTGTGATTGTTTTTGGTGGCGTGGCATGCTGGTGGCTGTGGGGAGGGTTGTCTGCAGGTTCCGTGCTATCTGCTCCAGGCTGCTCCAGCCCTGCTTTTCCCAGTGCATCTTACGGACTTTCGCTTCCAGTCTCTCTAAAACAGCTGGCCCACATGTCCATAAGATGCCTTGGGCTAAAACCAGGACTGGCTCGGCCTAGCGCGGAGGACGTGCAGCTTGTTGGTGACCCTGGCTGTGATGTGTTGGAAGGTCACCAGAGAGGTACAGATTTGTCTCTGAGAGTCCCTGCTACAGAGGCTGGAAGAGCGCAGGGGGTGCCATTTATACAAACCCCCCAAAGACTCTGACGGCACTGGTGGTATAATGAACCGAAACGGGAAACCTAGCAAGACATAAGTACAAGCAGCCAGGGGAGGAGCTCAGCGGGGAATTTAGTTTGGAAGAGACCAGAAATAGATTAATATAGAACTAGAAAGGTGCAATACATCAGGAAGATTAAAAGATTGACGCCAGATGCCCCAAGACAGCTCCTCTCTGCCCTCTAAATACCCCCTGCAGATTCCCCTTGCTTTCACCCCGAATGTTTCACAATCCCAGATTGCTGCCTTCCAAACAGAAGGGGAAACCATCCTGTACACTACAGGAGCGAAATGCACACACACAGGAGAGGAACCAGGGGGAATATGCATATGTTTGGCGACAGGATGCCCTCCTTCAGTGCCCCAGAATAGTAAAGGAACAGCTATGACAGTGTAAGTCACCCCCCCACGGGGAAAAACTCCTAAACCTAGGTACATTTCTAGGACTCTCTGTCCTCAGCGGCAGAGCAAGGAGGGACTCCGGGAACAGGGATACAGAGTTACTGGTAATGCCATAACACACCCAGGTATCAAAGAGACCCTAATTCTATCTATCAGACCACAGCCTAATCAGTGCCAGTGCAAGGGCACGACGTGCTCCTAGGCAAACCCCCACCCCAACTAACTTTTGAAAATTAATATTGTGCATTAGTATGAATAAAAATGCTATATTTATATTTACAGCCGTATTTTCCATGCTTTTGTTGGTTATAAACAAACAGTGATAAATTCTTGGGGGATGTAAAATCTTAGGGATATGCACTAAAGGAATGCACGTTAGAATTTAGAATCTTACTCTCCATGCTTTCACTTTGGCAAACGCAGAAGCGTTTTCTTCTGGCCAACGTTTTGTACAATCTCATATTCCCTTGACCAGGCATGAGTCTTTCCTGCATCGTTGATGAATGCTCGTGGGTTTTGATCCACCTCAGCTTGGAAAAGCTTTGCTCCACACTGGCTACAGAACAGGGAAGGTCAAGCGGATGCAGAGACCAATAAATGTGTTGGGAGCACCCCCTGTTGGCTTATCTTTGCGAACAAAGTTCGATGCGTCTTGTGACGACGCACGCTTCAGTACTCACCTTGCAACGCGGCTCGCAATTCACTGCACTACTCTGAAGCATCAGTGTCTGTGGAGTCTGCATGCTGACCTGCTTTCTCTGGTTTCAAGCAATCTCCGATAATGTGCTATGGAGTCCTACTCTGCAAACTGGGAACATTTATAGAGAAAGCCAAACACAGAAGTAATTTGATGCATCTATCTATGCGAATCTTTCTTCAGCTGTGTCTAGGGCCGCATAATAAAAGTTCCCTTAGGATTTTTTCCCCAGACTCATATTCTTCACCAAGATAAAGTCAGTCCTAGAATATGTGCCATGTAGATGGGAGTAAAAAGATTCACCTCTAGATCGTGCATTTTTCTCCCTCCAAATATCAATATTATTAGCTTCATGATTTTCAACAATTTTCCCCTTGTCTTTTCAGGGAGCCCCCTTGGAGGATGAATTATCTGATTCCAGTCTCAATGTAATATTAAAGTCCACCCCTACTATCACAAGGTCCTTAGCCCTAACCAAAATTTGTTCAGTCAAGGACTCATAAAACTTACCCTGACCAACATTTGGAGCATACAAATTCCCAGTGTAATATTATGGATCAAGAATGTTTACAAGGATCAAATATCTCCCTTCCTGATCCCCATAAACCTCATTCGCCACCACGTGCAATGTTTACCTAAAACGTGCACCCGCCCACAACATTGTGAAGACGGGAACACTTGATCAAAATCCTTTTCCTTAACTGAGCTTCCTGCAGCAACACAACAGCTGCACACAAACAACTTAACTTCTTCAAACAGCAACTGCCTCTTTATATATGAGTTCAACCTTTTAACATTGAAAGAAATTAACTTAAACCCCCCTATCACAGCCAAACAGATCCTCTCCCCTTAATTCCTCCAGAGCAGAACCAATCTCCCCCACCCCAACATCCCCCTCCCCCCATATCAAACCCCTCCATGCCCTTGCACCTCCATCAGCAGCAAGGAACCACCTGAGGGAAAGAGACCCATAGAGCAGACATCTGCCTTCACCCCAAACCTCCCAATCAAAGCTGAGATTTACACCCAAAATATGCAGATCATCATTACCATAAACATGAACATGACCAGAGTTCCCCATCTTCCATACCTTCACCTCCCCATTTCAGTTATCCCTTTTTTCCCCCAATTTTCCTAACATATGCCCCCCCCCCCCCCCAGCACAGCACACTCGACCCCTCACACCCTGTGATAGTGTGTTAAAACTGAATGGACTCCGTCCACCCCCCACAAAGGAAAGGAAAACATCCCATTTGATTTCTGTCCACCACTCCACTCCTACAGCATAAACCTGGATCATCAGAAGGCATTTGACAAAGTTCCTCATGAGGCTTCTAGGAAAAGTAAAAAGTCATGGGATAGGTGGCGATGTCCTTTCGTGGATTGCAAACTGGCTAAAAGACAGGAAACAGAGAGTAGGATTAAATGGGCAATTTTCTCAGTGGAAGGGAGTGGGCAGTGGAGTGCCTCAGGGATCTGTACTGGGACCCTTACTTTTCAATATATTTACAAATGATCTGGAAAGAAATACGACGAGTGAGGTAATCAAATTTGCAGATGATACAAAACTGTTCAGAGTAGTTAAATCACAAGCAGATTGTGATAAATTGCAGGAAGACCTTGTGAGACTGGAAAATTGGGCATCCAAATGGCAGATGAAATTTAATGTGGATAAGTGCAAGGTGATGCATATAGGGAAAAATAACCCATGCTATAATTACACAATGTTAAGTTCCATATTAGGAACTACAACCCAAGAAAGAGATCTAGGTGTCATAGTGGATAACACATTGAAATCGTCTGTACAGTGTGCTGCGGCAGTCAAAAAAGCAAACAGAATGTTTGGAATTATTAGAAAGGGAATGGTGAATAAAACGGAAAATGTCATAATGCCTCTGTATCGCTCCATGGTGAGACCGCACCTTGAATACTGTGTACAATTCTGGTCGCCGCATCTCAAAAAAGATATAACTGCGATGGAGAAGGTACAGAGAAGGGCAACCAAAATGATAAGGGGAATGGAACAGCTCCCCTATGAGGAAAGACTAAAGAGGTTAGGACTTTTCAGCTTGGAGAAGAAATGGCTATTAACATTAATAGCGGTCAACAATGATTCAATCATTTTAATAATATTATTATCAAGCTTCAATATCATTCTACCAAGATCAGCCATAGTAACATTGTCTGGTACAACCACCGGACTAATATTACTTTCTAATTGAACTGGAGGTTTTAATTGCACATCAGTAATATTAGCAGAATTAATATTCTCAGTCCAAGGAGGTACCGTTTGTAATTTAACATCTGAACCTCCCTGAGCTGCTCCTACCAGTTCACGTGATGTTCCGGGAAATGTTAACACCGTCGGCTGTGGTGGAGGTGTATGTCCTTCACCAGGACTAAGGGAGATTAAAGACATACCTCCCAAACTATCCTCTTTTGGCATCTCCAACACCCTTACAACGTGTTGGTCCATAGGGCCTGTGCGCTGTTGCTGCACAGGGCAGGAGGTGGTGATAATTTTCACCTTCTGTTTCTTGCCCATTAAAGATAATACAAAAGGAAAGACTTTGGCCGGCTCCCGGCCTTCGCCGGTCCAAGCCGCGCGCCCCTTAGGCGCGCACGGCTTAGGCGACATGCCAGCAGCTGCGGGGCGCCGCCTTTCCGCAGATTTTATAGTCAGAAGGGGTCCTCAGCTGACGTCACTCAGTTGCGACTCCGGCTTACCTGCACAAGATTTCTTTTCTCGGAATAGCCCGGAATGGAAAAACACAGAGAGATCAACCAAACTTCTCTCTGCTTTCAGTTCTCAGCCTCGGCGTCACCGGGTGGCACACAGGGTGGGCGAATCCCTCCTCCCTTCTCCTTCGCTTGTCCCACCCAAGCCTTTTTTAAACCCAGCTACACTAACTGCACTAACCACATCCTCTGGCAACAAATTCGAGATTAATTGTGCATTGAGTGAAAAAGAACTTTCTCCAATTAGTTTTAAATGTGCTACTTGCTAACTTCATGGAGTGCCCCCTAGTCCTTCTATTATCGAAAGAGTAAATAACTGATTCACATTTACCCATTCTGGACCTCTCATGATCTTAAACACCTCTTTCATATCCCCCCCTCAGCCGTCTCTTCTCAAAGCTGAAAAGTCCTAACCACTTCAGCCTTTCCTCATAGGGGAGCTGTTCCATCCCCTTTATCATTTTAGTTGCCCTTCTCTGTACCTTCTCCAGTGCAACCATATCTTTTTTGAGATGCGGCGACCAGAAATGTACACAGTATTCAAGGTGCGGTCTCACCATGGAGCGATATAGAGGCATTATGCCATTTTCTGTTTTATTAACCATTCCCTTCCTAATAATTCCTAACATTCTGTTTGCTTTCTTGACTGCAGCACACTGAGCCGACGATTTCAAAGTATTATCCACTATGATGTCTAGATCTTTTTCCTGGGTTGTAGCACCTAATATGGAACCCAACATTGTGTAATTATAGCATGGGTTATTTTTCCCTATATGCATCACCTTGCACTTATCCACATTAAATTTCATCTGCCATTTGGATGCCCAATCTTCCAGTCTCACAAGGTTCTCCTGCAATTTATCACAATCCGCACGGGAGAAGAGACGATTCCAATTCCGTTTGAGTTGGAAAACATTCTTACCTCCCGTGGCTCAAGGATTTTGATGGTGCTGTGCCACATGGAACAATCGGTGCAATGGGAGGCAAATCAGATTTCAGTGTAGCGAAGGAGCTGTCAGGACTTGTTGGTGATCTCACTATGGCTGTGGCTTCCATGCAGGAGCGGCCCGTGATGAGTCCCCCGCATTCAGCAAGAGGTAGATGCTGCCTTTGCTGTCGGGAGAGAGATGGGAGCCTGGGGAGGGATTCCATGCCACTCTTGTTTCCAGTGAAACCCCTGGTGCCTCACGGATTTCAGCTTTGGTTAGACCTGCAAACTGGAACAAACTGTGAGTAGAAGAATGGAGGACTTGGGTTGATTCTTGGAAACAGTTAATGGGCGTATTTCTGCTATTAAAAATTACGTCACTGTTTATGATGGGAAGATCAAGGAGCTGGAATTGAATCTTTGTGCTTTCAAGAATTTAAAGTTGCCTATGTTAAAGATAATTCTATCATTCAAAGGAAGTTGGAAATATTTGAAAACAGGTGGAGGGGTCTGAATTTACAGGTTCTTAATTGTCCAAGATCCCCAATGATTGATCCTTGGGAACTATTTACGAGGGAGGTCTGGGGTATACCTGAAAATTCGTTCCCTTCTCTGAATAAAGTATTTTACTGACCTTTACACTGACCTGCACTGGCTTCCCATCCCATCACGTATCCTTTTCAAAACTCTCACCATCATACACAAAGCCATCGACAAAGACAACTCCTCCTGGCTCAGTGAACCGATCCGTCTCACACAATCTACCCGCCCCTCCAGAGCCAACCACAAATGTTCACTGCAAGTCCCATCCCTTAAGAGGGCACGCCTCACCTCTACCAGGGACCGTGCACTTTCAATTGCAGGCCCCGCCCAATGGAATGCACTGCCCCCAAACCTCCGACTAGAGTCTTGCCCATCTAAATTCAGAAAAATGCTCAAAACCTGGCTTTTTCACCAAGCCTTTCCGGACTAACCTATTCACAAACACCCCTCACCCCTCACCCTGCAACCTTGTAAATACCCCCCTCCCTCTCCCCTTGTAAAAAGTCTCCATCCCTAACCACCCTCCTCCTCTCGTTCAACTTTGCCTCGGGCTCCCTGTTAGAGCCCTCCTAATCTCTTGTTTTGCTCTCTGTCCACTCCCCTCCCCTGTTCATTGTATTTTCCACCTGCTGTTATAATGTAAACCGATATGATGTGTATTTTAATGTCGGTATAGAAAAACTGTTAAATAAATAAATAAATAAATAAATAAACAACTAAATAAATAAATAAATAAATAATCTATCTTATTTTCTCTCAAGCGTGTTGCTTGTATGTTTATTTAATAATAGAAAAAAAAGAAATGTAGTTGGTTATCCCCTATAATTTGCTCTGATAGCATCCAACTGATTATAACAATTTCACTTCAGGCACTGGCCTAAAGATTTCTGAAAGCTGCCACTGTTGCACTCCTGCTCCTGCTGGTGCCGCTCCCTTCTCACCTCTCTGCAGCAGGACGCCGCCTCCCACGTCTGGGCCTGTTCCTCTGCCCAGCCTTGCTTCTCCTCTCAGAGGCAGTATGGCCGCTGTCCATGGTCCTGCCCCCTTCCTCCTAAGGGGTGTGGCTTCGTCTTCCTGCCAGATTTAAAGGGCCCGCGGCTGGATATGCCCCGGGTCCCACCTTCTGACTCCTCATTCAGCCCTATTTAAGGACCTTGCAGTCATTCCAGCCTCGCCTTCGCAAGGAGCCAGTTCAGGAGTTGGACTGCTCCTGGATACTGTTCCAGCTCTTCGGTCCAGGAGCTTCCGATGACGTCCTCCTCCTCTTCTTCAAGTCATTCCGTTCCTCGTCGTCCTTGTCTTTGATGTCCGTGTTCCAGTCCTGATGTCCGAGTTCCAGTCCTGATGTCCGAGTTCCAGTCCTGATGTCCAAGTCCTGATGTTCCGTGATCCAAGTCCTGATGTTCCATGTTCCAGTCCAGATGTTCCGGGAGTCAAGTCCAGATGTTCCGTGTTCCAGTCCTGAGAAGTTCCAAGTCCTGAAGTTATGTGTTCCAGTCTTGATGTTCTTTGATCCAAGTCCTAATGCTCCAGGTACTGAATAACCCGTGCCTCCGGAGGTTCCTTGCTTTTATTTCCGAGTTCCAGTTTCCAAGATTCAAGTGTTAATCTTCTTCTGTATCCTGTTCCGACTTCGGAGGATCCAAGGGGTTACTTCATTCCTGTGCTATGAGATGTCCTGCTCCCCTCGTGGTCCGCGACCAGCCCCCGGGCTGTGTAGGGTGCCTGAGGGCCTTGCTCTCCCTCCTCTGAGTCTTCAGTCCAAGTTCCACGTCTGAGTCTTCGTTCCAAATTCCACATCTGAGTCTCCTACTCTAGAGCTTCCGTCCGCCCTTGTCTCCTGTCCAGCCTGCCGCCTTTGCCATTCCCAGCGGCAGGTCAGAAAGGGCTTGGAGTGGTCGGAGGACCACTCAGAGACCAACCTTGCATGGTTGGCCTTACCAAGGCTGTGCAGGTTGGCGGGGGCCTGGGCTTCCAGCGGGTTTCCTGAAACCTCTCTCAAAGCATTAAAAGCTTTGTAAAAAAAAAAGATGCAGGTCCTTGCTGCCCTGTTCCTGGCTGTGGCACTGCTGGGGGCAGATGTGGCTGAGACCTTCTCCAGGCCGCAGAGCAGAGCGTGGGTAGAGGAAGCAAGCGACATAAGAACATAAGAAATTGCCATACTGGGTCAGACCAAGGGTCCATCAAGCCCAGCATCCTGTTTCCAACAGAGGCCAAACCAGGCCACAAGAACCTGGCAATTACCCAAACACTAAGAAGATCCCATGCCACTGATGCAATTAATAGCAGTGGCTATTCCCTAAGTAAACTTGATTAATAGCCATTAATGGACTTCTCCTCCAAGAACTTATCCAAACCTTTTTTGAACCCATCTACACTAACTGCAGTAACCACATCCTCTGGCAACAAATTCCAGAGCTTTATTGTGCGTTGAGTGAAAAAGAATTTTCTCCGATTAGTCTTAAATCTGCTACTTGCTAACTTCATGGAATGCCCCCTAGTCCTTCTATTATTCGAAAGTGAAAATAACCGAGTCACATCTACTCGTTCAAGACCTCTCATGATCTTAAAGACCTCTATCATATCCCCAGTTCAGAGCACCCCTTTTCTGACTATTCCGGGGGTGGGATCAGCGGGACGAGCTCTGCTGCCAATCGGACGCCGCTCTCCCTGCCATAAAGCCCTTCTTAATTACATCTGGTACCCTGAGCTTGGACTGCGGGCTCTTGTTTCCTCATTTCACGCCGGCTGCCTCGCCGCAGTGCATGCGGGAGAGACGCCAGGGGCTCTTAGCAGATTGCAGCAGAGCAGTAAGGGAAGGGGAGAGGAACTGGTGAGAAGGGTTTGTGCTTTCCTCTCTGTGCCCTGCCTTCTCTTCCTTCCCTGCTGTCCCGCACTGGAGGTTTAGCACGGGAAGATGACAAATGCTGCAGACCATAAACGTTCCAGATCTCGCATGGCCGTCTCCTTTTCTGTTCATATCTTTTTATTGAATTCCCAATCATTTTTATATACGGTCTGAGCATCCCATCAACATGCCGCCTTGGGCAGTGTTTCTCTGGCAAGGCTGCTTATAAATGAATGAATCAGAGAAAATCAAAATGAACTCATCTAGGAGGATCCTGCCAGCACATTGTACAACATCGCTTTATCATCAGCTTCCGACATGCACTAAATCTTGTGTGATTTCTGTAGCTGAAGCCTCTCAGAACAAACAATGGGCCCCATCAGGTCCATCCCAAGGACCTGTAAAATAACTCAGCTCTCCAACCTTCCCTTCCCTTCCCCTGCACGTCACACAAAACATCTTACTTCCTCCCACCTACATCTAAAAGCAGCAGTGAAACACCATGGGCAGCAGCAACTCCAGGCAATCTCCCCGAGGCCAGGGATGAGTTGGTGGTTCCCCCCCCCCCCCCCCCTAGCACCCCAAGGCACGGTACAGGTCAAATCACCAAGAGGGCCAGTGGACAGGATGGGGGAGGGGAATGCGGCTGCACTCCTCCTACCTCTCTCCTTTTGCTCCTCCTCTTGCTGTTAATGGACGCCTAGCTGCCTCGACGCCTGTCTGCCGTCCTCTCCGGCGTCCCCGGACCGGTTTGGGCGCTGCCTTCCGCCATCCTCCGTCTGTATTTTAGGGCGCGCGCATCACGCGGCCCTCGCTCTTATTTCCTACTTGGCGCGAACCTCAGGGGCGTTCCCCTGTGATGACGTCACGCTGTCTGGATATTTAAAGCCTACAATGTTTGCTAGCCTTTGAGTTAGCAAGGGATACCTTACGGATGAGATTCGCTCTCCGTACCCAGCTACTCTGCTCCAATCTTCCATTGGACTCTTAACGCTAACGGGGTACCCGCTCCTTGGGGGGTCTCACTTGCTTTTCAGGTCGCTATCAGGAAACCGGTACTCGCTCCTCGAGGGCCCATGTTCCCTGACTCGCTGCCTCCTCCTACCTTCTCTTCTGCCTGGAGGGATTCGCTGTCTTCAACACCAGTGAGTACTACCATCTCCACCTCAGAGCTGTTCCCTGAGACCAGGTACTCGCTCCTCGAGGTCCTGCCTCCGTTCCAGCCCTAGTGCCATCTCCTACGTGGAACCGCTGTGTGAGTACATCTCCTACAAGCCTCTCAGCTCTCAGGGATCAGGTACTCGCTCCTCGAGGGCCTGCCTTCGTTCCAGCCCTAGTGTCATCCCCTACGTGGAACCGCTGTTTGAGTACATCTCCTACAAGCCTCTCAGGGATCAGGTACTCGCTCCTCGAGGGCCTGCTCTCCCTATCCTGGGGTTCTCCATACTGGGGCTTTGTGCATATTCCACTGTACTCATTATTCTCAGTTCTTCCCACTACAGCATTGCTACTGGAGGAGTCGCTGTTCCAGCGCCTGAGGGACACTCGCCCAGCCGGGCTACTTCTACTGCTCACCACTGCCACCTCTGGTGGCTTCATCACATTGTCTAATAAAAGATCAATCTCTGTGTTTGTGTGTCCTGAGCTGAGCCTGACCTGTGGCCCCTCACAGGACTTCCCCTTGTGGGCGTGGTCAGCTGCCACAGTGTCCAAGGGTCCATCCAAACCTCACTAATTATAACACAGTCTGGACTTTTCAGTGCTTTCAAATGCTGGGCACAGGGGGAGGAGGGGAGCAGGGATGGGGCTGCCTGACAGAGTGACAGTAATAATATTTCTAGGACGCTGGGAACCCTCTCGCCTGCCTCCCACCCCTGGGAAGTGGAAATGAAATGAATGACAAGGTATGTGTGTGGCACACTCTCTCCCACTCACACCATCCCCATACAATTCCTCCCACTCTACTTCCCTCCAACTCTACATTTTCTTCTCTCTCCAACACCAGACATACATCCCCCTTCCCTTTCCTTCTCTTCCCCCTTACAATCCCCTTCCTGTCCCTTCTCCTTTCCACTCCTTCCCCCTCCATCTCAAACCCACTTCCTGCTGCTCATGGTATGAGATATAAGAACATAAGACATTGCCATGCTGGGTCAGACCAAGGGTCCATCAAGCCCAGCATCCTGTTTCCAACGGAGGCCAAACCAGGCCACAAGAACCTGGCAATTACCCAAACACTAAGAAGATCCCATGCTACTGATGCAATTAATAGCAGTGGCTATTCCCTAAGTAAACCTGATTAATAGCAGTTAATGGACTTCTCCTCCAAGAACTTATGCAAACCTTTTTTCAACCCATCTACACTAACTGCACTAACCACATCCTCTGGCAATAAACTCCAGAGCTTAATTGTGCGTTGAGTAAAAAAACGTTTTTTCCAATTAGTCTTAAATGTGTGTTATAATATGCTCCTCCAGAGGGGAGGAGTTAGCAATCTGTTAGGATCTGCTATGCTGATGAGAGTTAGCAGTCGTTTATGCTCAGCACCTGACGTGGGAGGAGTGAGCACTCTAATGTAAATTGGTGAATCCTTGGGCCGATGGCAGATGACAGCGCCCCCAAGAGGATATTCTGAGAGGGACTACAGGCTAGGCTTGGGTATGGAGACAGACACAGACAGTTCTTTATTAGACAGGTTAGTAGACCCACCAGAGGTGGCAGTAGTGAGCTGATGTGCCCGGCAGGGCGGAAGTCCCTCAGATACTGGAACTGCGATCCCAGGATTGCTGAGCTGTAGAGAGACTATAGATAGAGAGTAGACAGGGTATGCTGTATACATAGCCAGTAGTAGGTGACACACACACACAGATTCTTAAAGAGGCTCAGTAGCTGGATGGAGTTAGGCCCTCGAGGAGCGAGTACCTGGTTCCAGGGAAAGCTCTGAGAGTGCAGTGGTAACTCACGAATGTCTGTATCTGCGATAGCTTCCAAGCAGTAAAGAATCTTCAGAGTATTCAGGAACATGGGCCCTCGAGGAACGAGTACCGGTTCCTATCTGCAATCTGAAATAGAGAAAAGAGAGTGAGGCCCCCGAGGAGCAGGAACCTCTGGTAAGTCTGAGGAGGCAGAATAGCTTGGATGACTTCATATCCTTGACTGAGTTCGATTTGTAGTCCTTGCTAATTCAAATCGTAAGCGTAAGTGAAGACCTTTTATGTTGGAAGCGGATGACGTCAATACAGGGGGACACTCCTGAGGTTCGCGCCCTTGCTGGTACATACTTCGGAGCGTGCACACGCGCGCGCCCTACATCATCAGGAATATGTCGGATCCGCAGTGTCGAGCCAGTCCGGGGATGCCAGGGAAAAGCGGCATGGAGACGCCAGGGAAAAGCGGCATGGAGAAACTTCCATCAGACCCGGAGGGAGTCGCCACAGAGGTAGAGTGGGTGGAGCGAGGGCGAAGAGCAGCCACGAGTGCAACAGTACCCCCCTTCAAAAGGCAATCTCCTCTTCGGGTACCAGGTTTAGGTTTCAAAGGATGCGCGAGGTGGAACCAAAGAAGCATCTCTTATCCAATATATTGATCTGAGGCTCCCAAATGATCAAATCAAGGCCAAAGCCTTCCCAAAGCAGAAGATAATCAAAATTCTTGCCTCTGTTACGAACATCCAGAATCTCTTAATCTTGAGTTCAACTTCCAACCATGCCATCCTGCTAAACCGTCTGTCAGACATTGGAATCGCGGGTCTCGCCCTCAGATGGTTCAACTCTTTCCTCAACAATAGAAGCTACAAGGTTAGAGTCAACAACAAAGAATCACCAAGCTATAAATCAACGCTAGGCGTCCCACAAGGCTCTTCGTTATCTCCAACCCTCTTCAATATATACTTACTACCCCTCTGCCATCTGCTTACCAACCTAAAATTAACACACTACCTCTATGCAGATGATGTTCAGATGTTGATCCCCATAAAAGAATCCCTGCCAAAAACTCTGGACTACTGGGAAAACTGCCTGAAATCCATAAAAAGTCTCCTCTCCAGCCTGAATCTGGTTCTCAACGCATCCAAGACGGAAATCCTTCTCATCTCCCCTGAGCACTCGACCAACACTGAATTCTCAGCACCTGACACACAGATTTCTCAAACAAGAGATTTAGGAGTCATACTAGACAATCATCTTAATTTAAAGAAATCAATCAATAATATCACCAAGGAATGCTTCTATAAGCTTCAAGTTCTAAAAAGAATTAAACCACTTCTCCACTTCCAGGACTTCAGAACTGTCCTTCAATCTACGTTATTCTCGAAAACTGACTACTGTAATGCTTTACTCCTGGGGCTCCCCATCTCAGCAACAAAACCGCTACAAATGCTCCAGAACGCAGCAGCCAGAATCTTAACCAACACTAACCGAAGTGCTCACATCACCCCCATCCTCCGAAACCTACACTGGCTGCCAATAAAATACAGAATTCTACATAAAGCACTCACTATAATCCACAAAAACATCCACAAACAGCTCACCCTAGACCTTCAGACCCCTTTCAAACTCCATGCCTCGGAAAGACCCATCAGAGAGGCATATAAAGGAACCCTTCAAGTCCCACCTACTAAATCCACACGTCTAACATCCACCAAAGAACGATCCTTCTCCACAGCAGGCCCAGTCCTTTGGAACAAACTACCGACTGACCTAAGACTGGAACCCTGCCACCTCACCTTTCGAAGAAAACTTAAGACGTGGCTTTTCCTCCAAGCCTTCCCCTAACTCAAAATATCTCTTCAGTCTCAGATCAAGGAACTGAATGTTTACTAACCTCATAACCTATCGTATATGATTTATATGTAGTTAATTCTTAATTCCTATCTCTTCTTCCTAGCTACTATAGCTTCCAAGTTCATTCCCCTTGTTATATTGTAACTGTGCTTGTTTCGGCTTCTTGTTTGGTTACTCTGGTTTATCCCCTAGTTCCATGTAAACCGACCTGATATGAATCCCTTTCATGAAGGCCGGTATAGAAATATGTTAAATAATAATAATAATAACTTCGTCTTCTACAATGATGACAGATGGATATTGAGATTTGGAAGAATCTTGCAGAGTGTAATTGATGATATCAGCAGCAATAGGTAGAGCTGCTGTGGACATCACTGAGAAATTCAATGGAAGTGGTGATATTGAAGAAATGTTCAAAATCCACTTCTAGAGATGACTCTCCAGTAGATGTAGCTGGATGAGAGTTGATGGTATATAGCAGCAATGGCTAACTATTATAGATGCCACTGAAACTTCAATGGAAGTGGCGGTGATAGGGTACATCCAACCCCAATTCTAAAGGTATCTCTTCAGTAATAATGGAATGAAGTATTGAATTCCGCCGCAATAGCTCCACAGCTATGATGTCACTGAACCTTCATCAAAAGTGGCGATGTTAGGGTACGTCCAACCCACTTCACAAAGAATTTCTTCAATGCTGGATGAGTAGTGAAATTCAGCAGCAATATCTTAGCTGCTATGGATGTCAATGAAACTTCAACAGAAGTGGCAAGCTGATGTACGTCCAAAACCCACTTCTGGATAACTCTTCCGTAGAATGCTGGAAGAGAGATGGTGGCAACACCAGCAAAACAAACAGGCTGGTGGCTAGAGATATTTTCTTTGGAATCAACAGTGCCGTAGGCCTTCGGGCATGACTTCCGAGCGAAACAATCATAAAGGCTGGTAGCTAGAGATATCTTCTTCGGAACTGATGGCTGCACCAGCAATCAAACAGGCTGGTAGCTAGAGATATATTCCTCTTTGGAATCAATAGTGCTGTAGTCCTTCAGCATGACTTCTGAGTAAAACAATCATAGCAGATATCTCTAAGTAAAAGTCCGTGAAGACGGTGAAGATGTAGAGTGCCATCTAGCTATGGCGAACATAGCAACCGCTATGAATTTTATAGTCCGTGAAGATGGTGAAGATGTAGAGTGCCATCTAGCTATGGCAAACATAGCAACTGCTATGAATTTTATAGTCCGTGAAGACGGTGAAGATGTAGAGTGCCATCTAGCTATGGTGAACATAGCATCCGCTATGTATAACAGCAGTCAATAGTAGAACTGCTGTGGACATTGATAAGATCCTCAAGAGAAGTGGCAGTTTAAAGGAACATCCAAAGCCCACTTCAAGTTGTGATGCAATAATGGATCTTCAAATTTGATAAATGGACTCCTCAGGTCTTCCACAAGACGTCTGAGAATAAGGTTGCAAGGTTCTCATATTAAGAGCAACAGGATGAAGAAGACCCGCATGGTGCAAAGCAAGGGTCTTATTACCAAGAGCATAATAAGAAGACCTGGATGGTGCAAAGCAAGGGTCTCATACCATGAGCAACAGGATGAAGAAGAATCACATGGTGCAAAGCAAGGGTCTCATACCATGAGCAGCAGGATGAAGAAGACCCGTAAGGTGCAAAGCAAGGGTCTTGTTACCATGAGCAGCAGGATGAAGAAGAATCACATGGTGCAAAGCAAGGGTCTTATTACCAAGAGCAGCAGGATGAAGAAAACCCGCATGGTGCAAAGCAAGGGTCTTGTTACCATGCTCAGCAGGATGAAGAAGACCTGCATAGCACCAAGCAAGATGAGGTGAAAGAGGCTATTTTAGCCAAAAAAAATCCTTCATAAATTGGAAGAAGGATCCATCTGAAGAAAATAGGATAAAGCATAAGCATTGTCAAGTTAAGTATAAAACATTGATAAGACAGGCGAAGAGAGAAATTGAAATGAAGTTGGCAGCAGAGGCAAAAACTCATAATAAAAACTTGTTAAAATATATCCGAAGCAAGAAACCTGTGAGGGAGTCGGTTGGACCGTTAGATTAACTAGGGGTTAAAGGGGCTCTTAGGGAAGATAATGCCATTGCAGAAAGACTAAATTAATTCTTTGCTTCCATGTTTACTAATGAGGATGTTGGGGAGATACCAGTTCCGGAGATGGTTTTCAAGGGTGATGAGTCAGACGAACTGAACCAATACTGTGAACCTGGAAGATATAGTAGGCCAGATTGACAAACTAAAGAGTAGCAAATCACCTGGACCAGATGGCATGCATCCTAGGGTACTGAAGGAACTAAAAAATGAAATTTCTGATCTATTAGTTAAAATTTTTAACATCATTAAAATCATCTATTGTATCTGAAGACTGGAGGGTGGCCAATGTAACCGCAATATTTAAAAAGGGCTCCAGGAGCAATCCGGGATCAGTGAGCCTGACTTCAGTGCCGGGAAAAATAGTGGAAACTATTCTAAAGATCAAAATTGTAGAGCATATAGAAAGACATCGTTTAATGGAATAGTGTCAACATGGATTTACTCAAGGGAAGTCTTGCCTAACAAATCTGCTTCATTTTTTTGAAGGGATTAATAAACATGTGGATAAAGGTGAACTGATAAATGCAGTGTATTTGGATTTTCAGAAGGTGCTTGAGAAAATCTCTTATGAGAGGCTTCCAAGAAAACTAAAAAGTCATGGGATAGGAGGCGATGTCCTTTTGTGGATTACAAACTGGCTAAAAGATAGGAAACAGAGAGTAGGATTAAATGGCCAATTTTCTCAGTGGAAAAGGATAAACAGTGGAGTGCCTCAGGGATCTGTACTTGGACCGGTGTTTTTCAATATATTTATAAATGATCTGGAAAGGTTAAACTTGCGGATGATACAAAATTATTCAGAGTGGTAGTTAAATCACAAGCGGATTGTGATACATTACAGGAGGACCTTGCAAGACTGGAAGATTGGGCATCCAAATGGCAGATGAAATTTAATGTGGACAAGTGCAAGGTGATGCATATAGGGAAAAATAACCCTTGCTGTAGTTACACGATGTTAGGTTCCATATTAGGAGCTACCACCCAGGAAAAAGATCTAGGCATCATAGTGGATAATACTTTAAAATCATCGGCTCAGTGTGCTGCAGCAGTCAAAAAAGCAAACAGAATGTTAGGAATTATTAGGAAGGGAATGGTTAATAAAACGGAAAATGTCATAATGCCTCTATATCGCTCCATAGTGAGACCGCGCCTTGAATTCTGTGTACAATTCTGGTCGCTGCATCTAAAAAAAGTTATAGATACGATGGAGAAGGTACAGAGAAGGGCTACCAAAATGATAAAGTGGATGGAACAGCTCCCCTATGAGGAAAGACTAAACAGGTTAGGGCTGTTCAGCTTGGAGAAGAGACGGCTGAGGGGGGATATGATAGAGGTATTTAAGATCATGAAAGGTCTTGAACGGGTAGATGTGAATTGGTTATTTACACTTTCGGATAAAGGACTAGGGGGCACTCCATGAAGTTAGCAAATAGCACATTGTTGCTCTTGTGGCTGCTCTTCGCCCTCGCTCCACCCTCTCTACCTCTGTGGCAACTCCCTCTGGGTCTGATGGACGGCTTGCTGCAGCGGCGTCTCCATGCCACTTCTCCCTCGCGTCCCCGGACCGGCTCGACGCTGCGGATCTGCCATGTTCCTGATGACGTAGGGCGTGTGCACGTGCACGCTCCGAAGTATGTACCAGCAAGGGTGCGAACCTCAGGGGTGTCCCCCTGTATTGATGTCATCCGCTTCCAACATAAAAGGTCTTCAATTACGCTTACAATTTGAGTTAGCAAGGACTATGACTCAAACTCGGTCAAGGATATGAATTTGCCCAAGCTACTCTGCCTCCTCGGACTTACCAGAGGTACCCACTCCTTGCCACAGGGTTCCTCTATTCTTATATGCAGTAAAATGGACTTTTGCTGGAACCCTTTGGGACTCCCGTTCCAGGACTGAAGACCAGTGAGCCCATTCACTCCCTGAATGTGGCAAGCACCTGTGACAGGCTTGGCAGTATAAGATGTTTGATGGCCAGAAGATATCTACTTTTGTCATAATGTCTCTTTAGTGCTCCATGGAGAGACCGCACCTAGAGTACTGTGTGCAATTCTGGTCACTGCATCTAAAAAAAAAAGATATATTTGCACTGGAAAAGGTGCAGAAAAGGGTGACCAAAATGATAAAGGGCATGGAATGGCTCCCCCTATGAGGAAAGGCTAAAGAGATTAGGATTGTTCAGTCTGGAAAAAAAACAGCTGAGGGGGGAATATGATAGAGGTCTTTAAAATCATGAGAGGTCTAGAACAGATAAATATAATCGGTTATTTACTCTTTCAGATAAGGGCTAGGGGGCACTCCATGAAGTTAGCAAGTAACACATTTAAAACAAATCGGAGAAAATTATTTTTCACTCAACACAAAATTAAGCTCTGGAATTCATTGCCAGAGGATGTGATTAAGGCAGTTAACATACCTGGGTTTAAACAAGGTTTAGACAAGTTCCTAGAGAAGTCCATAAACTGCTGTTAATCAAATCTACTGTTTGAGTCTTTGCCAGGTACTTCTGTCCTGGATTGGCCACTGTTGGAAACAGGATGCTGGGACTGATGAACCCTCGGCCTGACCCAGTTTGGCAACCTCTTATGTTCTTATGTACTTATGACTGTGTTTAAATCTTGCTCCTTTGAGGATGGTCGTCCTCGCTGATCAGACACAGAGGAGAGGCAGGGAGGAGGGAAAGTTGGAAGCAGGGATGGAACATGGAGCCGTGAGCCTTCATTTGAAACTAGCTGGAAATATTTTCCCTGTTTTATCCCTCCTTCCAGCTTTCTTTACACCAGGGGTTGTGTATGTACTGGTGCTTCATCCAGAATCTTGAAATCATAGGGTCCTAAATCCAGCCACAAGGTGTTATCATTGCATGATGAGCATGCCTTCCCCCACCCCCCGCCCTGATCAACCCAGGGAGTGGAAGAGCTGAGCTGCAAATCGAACCCAGGTCCCTCCACATGACCGTGCCCAGCAGGGCCACTGATCCATCCGGCTGCCTCCAAGAGGCCCTTTTCCATGTCTTTTAAGACTGCCCCTTCTCAACCTCACGCCGTACATAATCAGCTTCATCACAATGTGCATAGTCCTTATTATCCATTTCCTGATAGGAAGAGTAGATGCCTGAAGTCACCAATATCTGGAACTGGGAAGAGAAAGCCGACTGGGCATCTTTTCTCTGGGAGGTAAAAAATGCTGCCTCATGTTTCAGTCACCAGACCATCTCATTTCCATACGGTCGAAAACATATATGTGTGTTCCAACTTCTTAGGAATCAATTGGTCAAAAAGGAAAATGGTAACAAAAAATAGAAATCTTGCATTTGCTTTGCTGAAACACTTCTGTATTGAGAAAGAAGAATGAAAGACTATGGTACAAGGGTTAAGAAAGTGTCACATTCAAGTTGAAACAATGCTAAAAAGAAAAGATCCTCATAAACGTTGCAAACTTTGCATGCCCTGGATTAGCAGCAGCATCCCGCATCAAAGAGACCCCTTACCTCCACTGGCAATATGTCTCCTTTATGCAATTTAGAAGTTTCATTCCTCACTTCACCCCTCCTAGGATAGGGTGTCCTGACATCTCAGACCTGCACAGTACAGAACTCCTGGCACAGGATGGGTAGGGGGATGAGGACATGAACTCAGCTTTTCACACACATTAATGCATTAATACTGCTTAGAAGTAAATATTCAAGATAACCTGCTAATTTTAGTTGGTTTTCTTTAAGTGAATTTTCAGATGAACATAGCCAGCTAAGTCCACAGAAAACCTGCTCCGGTTCCCACCTTCCTTCCTGCATTAACGGGAATAAATCTCTGGCCAGCTCTGATTCCCTCTCTCCTACCCCACTCCACTCATTATATTAAAAAAGCATCCCTACAGCCCTATCCCCTTCCTTCCTTCCTTCCCTCCCTCCCAATGGTCCTTTAAAAAAATATCATCCTTGTGTCCCTATCTCCTTCCCTCTCTTCCTTCACAGATGTTTTTTTAAATTATCATCCTCACATCCCATCCCCTTTCCCTCCTGAAGGTTCTGCTCTATTCCTTCCTTCTGTCCCTCCCGCTGGTCCTTTGCAGAAAGAATTATCCCTACAGTCTCATTCCCTTTCTTCATTTTCTCCCAATCCTCCATTAAAAATAAATCCATGCCCACAGGGCCCTGGCGGGGGCGCCCTGGGATCCCCTGCCTCCTTCCCTTCCCAAAAAGGATAGAAGGGCGGCCAAGGGATCCACTTCCCTTCTGGCCAGGGGATCGCCTTCCCTCCTTTCCTGCAGCAGGAGGGAGGGGGAGATTATGGCCGGGCAGTGGGGATGATGTTCTTGCAAATACTGAAAATGCTTTGCTTGTGCACGCACCTGGAATCATCAGTTTGCCAATATCTCCATCAATTCTCCCAAACCTTCACTATTTAGTCTCGACCTTCCAGCACTTCACCAGATCACTCAGACCTTCCATCCAAAAACTACAGACAAAAGACAAGTGCAGTTTCAGCTGTGCAAGTCAACTAGTGGGTGCAAAAGTGTATGAAGACGTTTGGTAGTATATGTGTGTGTGAGTGACTTGTGCATGTACTTCTGAACCACAGCCCGGAAGGCCCCTAACCGCACAGACTCTCAAGGTTTATTTATTTATTTAAAGAGTCTTCTATACCGATATTAGTAAAGACATTATATCGGTTTACATTGAACTAAAGAGCGGAAAATTACAAAAACAGGGGAGAGGGGAGGGGATACAATCGAACCAATAGACGTGCTCTCCTGCTGTTTACATGTGTGCATGCTAATTTTGCGGGCGTAACCCCCTCAGAACTCTTTGAAGCTTACCCCCTGAGGGTACAGCTCACTATTCCCAATGCACGCTAAACATCCTTAGTGGGCACACTACGCCTTGGTGCTTAGGCTCCTTTATTTGTGACACATGTACGTAAAGGGACCCCATCAGAGTTGATGAAATAGGAAACCATTTTTTAGGTGTCTTTGTATCCTAACATTATTCTTCTATCATTGCACCTACCAAAACACCCTATGACTCTGTGCTACAACTTCCCTCCCTACCAGCCCATATGAACATGCAGAACCAATCCAAAGCATGTAATTTAACAACCAAACTATGTTTATAACGACTAAGATAACAATGTTAACAAGTATATGAATTTTTTGAACACGATGTTAATCATCGAAACTTTTTAAACCGTTGTGATGGCGAAACCGAACGACGGTATATAAAACTCGATAAATAAATAAATACACATTTCTTAGAATGTTTTTCAGGGGAGGGATGAGCGTACCGGGGAGTAACATTATTTGTGCTGTAAATATTAAAGTTTTAGAGAGCCGCATTGTCAGAGCGGATTTTTTTACTGTTCTATTGTGCTCAGAAGGATTCCCTCCACCTCCCGTTTGTTCAATTTCCATATCTATGTTGCTGTACCACACAGGAAGAAGAGAGTACAAAAAACAACTTCCTGGCACATGAGATTTGATCATGGTAAAAACCTAGAACTGGAATTTAAATTAAATGTAGTCACATTTCTGGGCATGGGCTGAGAAAGGAGAGAACGTCATGCTTATTATGCCTCTTTGGGTCCTTCTGTGGTGCAGCAGCACAGATATGCACAAAACATAAACCAGTTCCTCAGGAGCTGCATGCCAGTCACCAGTTACGTAATTTGCATCCCTTTGCTTTTGCACCATGCATGTATACACAAGAATCATTTGACATGACAATACTAATGCTGTCCCTTTGAGACCGGGATTTGTCAATGTTTTTGTATAAAAATGAGTTCTGTGTGTATTCTAAATATGCTTCCGAATTCTCCTACATTTACTTCTCCCTATTGCTGTTAGCAAGCTGAACGACTTGAGCTTACAGAATAAACAACCCCCTCGTCTCCCAGAGCCATCAGCTTTCCTGGCTATTGTGAGCCATAAACCTTTCGAAGCTGCATGTTTTATGGACAAACTAGTAATTCATAGAGTCCTTGATAGAAACTCAAGCACTGCATCCTGCTAGGCGTGCGGAAAATCTATCTAGTACTACTACAAGGTGAAAACAAACTACGGTATCCACTAAAACTACCCAGGACACAACCCTTCATATCTCCTACAACTAATCAGAACACAACCTCACACACCTACTACAACTACCCAGGACACAGACTTCCCTATCTCCTACAACTAATCAGAACACAACCTCACACATCCACTACAACTACCCAGGACACAACCTTTCCTATCTCCTACAACTAATCAGAATACAACCTCACACATCCACTACAACTACCCAGGATAAAACCTTTCATATATCCTACAACTAATCAGAACACAACCTCACATACCCACGACAACTACCCAGGACACAACCTTTCCTATCTCCTACAACTAATCAGAATACAACCTCACACATCCACTACAACTACCCAGGATAAAACCTTTCATATATCCTACAACTAATCAGAACACAACCTCACATACCCACGACAACTACCCAGGACACAACCTTTCATATCTCCTACAACTAATCAGAACACAACCTCACATACCCACGACAACTACCCAGGACACAACCTTTCATATCTCCTACAACTAATCAGAACACAGCCTCACACACCCACTACAACTAATCAGAACATAACCTCACTTATCAAACACAACTATCCAGGACACAACTTTTCATATCATCTACAACTACCAAAAACAAAACCTCACATATCCCCTACAATTAACCAGGAAACAATTTCACACATTCTTTTATTCACCTATTAAGGATGTGCATTCATTTAATAGGAAAATGCAAATGCGATGAATACGGGTAATTTGTTTCATTTGGGGGGCCTCAAAACAAATTAGGGGCCCCCTCGAATGAAGCAAACTTTATTCATTCATTTTGTTTTAAAAAAATGGATCAGGCCTAGGTCTAGGCCCGAAGCCAGGGCCTTGCCTATGATATAGGCCGAAGCCCAAAGCAGGAACTGTGGCCTATGTGCTAGGTGAGGCCCCGGTTTCAGGTTTAGTCTGAGGTTCCAGTATTGGGCTTGGGCATAGGCCGAGGTCCAAAGAAGGGACCGCGGCTTAGACACGAATGTTACGCCGGGAGGTATTGGCCTTAGCGGAGGCAAATACCAACAATGTGGTCTTGACCGAGACCCCTGAAAAACAAAAAAACTCAAAACTTACCTGATCCATCAGGTATTTGTCGAAGGCCAGGTCCCGACACCAGGGCCTTGGCCTGGATGCAGGCCAGATGCCATGACCCAACCTGGAGGCTAGGTACTGATGCTGCGACCTGACCCAGAAGCCAAGTCCCAATACTGGGGCTTCGGCCTGGACCCAGGCTTCAGGACCCAGTCTCCGGGTCGGGTCGCAGTGTCATGCCTGGATCCAGGCCAAGGCCTCAGAGTCGGGACCCGACCTTTGGGTTGGGTTGCGTCATCAAGTCTGGGTCCGGGCCCTTGTCTAGGCCAAGGCGTCAGCCTTGAGTGGGTTGAGGCCGTGGTGATTTCCCAAGGCCTCAGCCTATGCAAGTCCAAGGCTTTGGCCTAGTCACCGCCGGCAGATCCCCACTGAACCGGGTAAGTGGGGGCCAGGGGAATCCTGGCCCCAGCATTTTTCCATGGGGTGGGAGGGAGGCCTAGCTTTTGTTTTTTGGCCATTTTGGGGGTTTTATTTTTTAATTGCTTGATTTGGTTTTTTCACATGAATCAAACACATCAAGCAATCCATGAACCAAAATTTGTGGGGAAAAACCTCCTGGAAACGAACCAAATAACAAAAATTATTTTTTTTTCTCTGCACATCCCTACCACCTATAACCCAGTCTTACACATCAACTACCACCCGATTTGAGACAGGAGCCATGCTCTCTAACATTTAGGAAAAGACTAAAAACTTGGCTTTTCAAAAAAGCATTTCCAAGCCTTGAATAAAACCTCCTCTCACTAGCACTAACTCGTATGCAATAATGGAATGTAAACACGAATCAACCAACCTCAAACCCTCTCTCACTAATTCCTGCTGAATATTTATCATACTATTACCATTCACAACTGTGTCATATTTATTCATTTGATTACCTATGTACCGTTTCATAGTCTTATTTTTTCACTTGCTATTCTAATGTATCAATAGGCTGAAATGTAAATATTGTGCTGTTCAATTTCTCCCCTTCCATCCCAAGTTTATTTTCCTTGTTTTTTGTAACTTTCCCTCTCCCTTTTTCTGATTCACTGTATTTAAAGTTCAAGGTTCTTATTGAAAATATTGTTTTTTACGTTACGTTATGCTTTACACTCCTTGTTATTTGTAAACCGGGTTGATGTGATGCCTATCATGAAACTCGGTATAACAAAAACAATAAATAAAATAAATAAATAAATAAATAAATAAACTACAACTATCCAGAGCACAACCTCACACATCCCCTATAACTACCCAGAACACAACCTTATACATCACTTACAATTAACCAGATCACAACTTTACACATCCCCAACTACCTAGAACAGTTGGAAACGTGTTTCATGTCATTATGCTGTACTGTATTGAGTTAGATAGTACTTAACTGTTTTCAGCTACTGAGGCTTCCATATTTGCTTTGTGTTTCTGTGTGAGTTGAGCTGCTGGTTGTTTACTGCTCCTTTTTACCTTGTTAATAAAAGCAATGCTGTTTTACTGTTCTTGAAAAAAAAAAAAGCTTCTCTGGCTTGTTTGGTTTTCTTTAGAAGGCATTCTCTTATCGACACATCCAAAAATGTCTAAGAAGAACAGAAACTTATACATCCGCATACCTATCCAGACACAATCTCATACATCCCCTGTAACTAACCAGAACACAAGCTCACGTGTTATCTCCATTCATCCATAAGACAACCCTACAAACCCGCTACAACTACCCAGAACACAACCTTATACATCCGAAAACCTATCCAGAACACAATCTCACACATCCCCTGTAACTAACCAGAACACAAGCTCACATGTTATCTCCAATCATCCATAAGACAACCCTACAAACCCGCTACAACTACCCAGAACACAACCTTATACATCCGAAAACCTATCCAGACACAATCTCACACATCCCCTGTAACTAACCAGAACACAAGCTCACATGTTATCTCCATTCATCCATAAGACAACCCTACAAACCCGCTACAACTACCCAGAACACAACCTTATACATCCGAAAACCTATCCAGAACACAATCTCACACATCCCCTGTAACTAACCAGAACACAAGCTCACATGTTATCTCCAATCATCCATAAGACAACCCTACAAACCCGCTACAACTACCCAGAACACAACCTTATACATCCGAAAACCTATCCAGAACACAATCTCACACATCCCCTGTAACTAACCAGAACACAAGCTCACATGTTATCTCCAATCATCCATAAGACAACCCTACAAACCCGCTACAACTACCCAGAACACAACCTTATACATCCGAAAACCTATCCAGAACACAACCTTATACATCCCCTACAACTACCCAGAACACAAGCTCACACTCCCTCTTTCCTCTTCCCCATTAATTACCTATCACACAAGTTTACACATCCTCTAGAAATATCCAGAACACAACTTCACATATCCCTTACAACTAACCAGAATACAACCCCATGCATTCTCTCTACTCTACATTCAACTCAAATTTACACATCCATTAAAACTACCCATAACACAAAGTTACACATATCCTACTTCTGCCCAAAACATGTGCTTACGCTACCCTTACAACAACTTAGAATACAAGCTTACGCACCTTCTAAGTGGGTCCAAAACACAACTTATAAATTGCCTACAACAGCCCAGAAAAGAAACTTACATATCCCACATTAACCTCTCATAATACTATTTTACACCTCACCCACTGCCACCCAGAATACAAATCTGCACATTCTTTACATCTACATGTAAAGGGTTCACACTTTACAGGCTGAGGAGCACTGAGCCACTCGGTGCAGCCCCTGGAAAACCAGGCCTGGATTTATGCTTTGGGGGCAGGATTACATACAAGGCACAAGGGATGCAAAAAACTTCGTCCATCTAGGAAATCAGTGTTCCAAACAAGAAGAACATTTATTAAAGCTCCAAAAAGAAAACAGAGTCCAGTAAAGGGCAGCCAAAATGGACGCCTCTGTGCCGTTTGGATGCTATTTTATGAGAATCTTGTTCTGAAAGACCTGGTGATTATGGAACAAACTCAGATTTGCGCCTTCCATAGCTTCACTAAAAATGAAAGAGCTACTTGCAAAAGTTTAGGTCAAGCCCCAATTATTGCGTTAAAACCAGCAGATGAGGTTGGCGACGTAGTTGTCATGGACACTGACAAATATATTGGTGAAGATTTTCGTCAACTTTATACTACTTTTTAGCAACCTTTAGATGGGATCCTACTTCTAGACTGAAGATGCAAATTACAATAATTTTAGCCATTTTTATCCAACAAAAAGGATTTGATTTTTTTATTGGAACCATATCCCATTGTGATATTTTTTTTTATTTCCAAAAATTCATAAATTGCTGGAATCTCCACCTGGCCAGCCCATAGTAGCCAGCATTGGTTCTATTTTGGAACCATTATCTAAATATGTGGACAAAAAGTGCATCTTATGCTCGTGATTCAGCCCATTTCATTTATATTTTGTATGAATTACAAATGTACGAACCATCGTGCATTTTGGTAACATCCCTGTATATCTATATACCACAAATTGCTGCAATCTCTACTACGTATAATTGTTTGAAACATTGCTATGACTGATATTCCTGGATGCTTCATATGTGATTGTATAGACCCCTAGAGTTCCACTTTACCATTGGTCTCTAGCTTAAGATCTAGGCAAGGAATTTAGGAAGGGAGAGTAATTTGCAGACCATCCCTGCAGGCACCTCCACAGAGGCTTGCCCGGATTGGTCAGCAGTTTTCCATAAAAGTGGGCAGTACATATGGAGAGGTGTGGTATTCTGAGTTGCAGTTTTGAGTAGCAGGAGAGTTTGCTGGAGTGTTCCCCATTTGTTGGGCCCTACAGCCTGATGAAGGTGAAGTGGCTTTTTAATTTTGGGGAGGGGGGGGGGAGGGGAGATTTGGAAGAGGAAGAGACTTAATGGAGAGATTTCCCGCACTGGGCCTTTCTCCCAGAACTAGGGGGAAGAGACTCTGCCCTAGCCAGTACCCCACGGTCTGGAAGAGATAAATTGCTGTAATCTCCACCTGGCCAGTCCAGAGCAGCCGGCATTGGTTCTCTTTTGGAACCATTATCTAAGTATGTGGACAAAAAGTGCATCCTATGTTCGTGACCCAGCCCATTTCATTAATTTTTTGTATGAATTACAAATGTACGATCCATCGTGCATTTTGGTAACAGGGAACACATCACATCCCTGTATATCTATATACCACAAATTGGAGGAGTGGAAGAGGAGTTTTTGAGAGAGCTGTTTGATTTTTGGGAGCCTGCTCCTGCCTGAGGAGGACTGGGTCACCCCTGCCTTGGGAGGTCAGGATAAAGTGCTGGGATTCCTTCCACCCAGCTAAGGAAAGACGGCGGCGACCTGGTAGGGGGTAAGAGGAAAGTCATTTTTGCAGAGAGTTTTGTTCTTGTTTTGCCACCGGTTCCTGCCCACTGAGGAGAGATTTTGGCTTTTTTGGAACTTTCTATTTATTTATTTATATTTTTTTCTATACCGATGTTCCTGTATACAATACATATCGCACCGGTTTACATGGAACCGAACTGTCGCCTCAGGGCGGAATACATTATAACAAGTTGACATATAACTTAAGGGAGAACATTCATGAACAAGGTAAACTGAAGCAGGGAACAAAAAACTATGTACATCAGGGTATGCATAGGTGATACTGGGTACCCAATCAGAAAGAGTATGTAAAGTGATAAAGATGACGTCTGACTCTTAATCAAGTTTTAGCTCTCCGGGTATGTAAAGTGATATAGATAGCGACTGTCTTTTCGTCAGGTTTTAGCTCTCCGGGTATGAACAGGTGGTACCGGGTACACAATCGGAAAGAGTATGTAAAGTGGTGAAAGTGGTGTGGGAACCGTCTGTCTCTTCCTCCAGTTGTTAGCTCTCTGGGAAGGCTTGGGTGAAAAGCCACGTCTTTAGCTTCTTTTTGAAAGTTGCAATGCACGGTTCTTGGCGGAGGTCTGGCGGAAGCTTGTTCCAAAGGAGGGGACCTGCCGTGGAGAAGGCTCGTTTCCTGAGTGAAGTTGTGGTCGGGTGGGTGCGCAGCATGTTCTGGTATGCACTTCTGATCGGTCTCTTTGAGGTGTGCTGTTGTAGTTGAAAAGATAGGTTGAGGGGAGAGATATTGTGTAGGGCCTTGTGAATCATCATGAGTGCTTTAAAGAGTATCCTGAATTTTATAGGCAGCCAGTGAAGGTTCTGAAGGATTGGGGTAATGTGTTCTCTCTTTTTGGTGTTGGTGAGGATTCTAGCCGTCGCATTCTGGGCCATCTGAAGTGGTTTGATGGTGCTGGCGGGTAGGCCCAGGAGGAGAGAGTTGCAGTAATCTAGTTTAGGGAGGATGATAGCTTGTAGGACCAGTCGGAAATCTTGGAAGTGTAGGAGTGGTTTTAATTTTTTTAATACCTGTAATTTGAAGAAGCATTCTCTAGTGGTGTTGTTTACAAACTTGCTGAAATTGAGTCGGTTGTCTAGGAGCACCCCGAGGTCTCTTACTTGCTGCAAGTGGTCAATCGGTGTGAGGGAGGGTTGGGAAGGGGTCGGCTGGTTGAGCAGGGTGCCATTATCTGGAGCTATTATGAGGATTTCTGTTTTGCTGGTGTTTAGTACAAGGTTGAGGCTACAGAGCAAGTTGTTGATTTCTGTGAGGCAGTTGTTCCAGTAAGACCACGTTTTATGGAGTGATTCAACTATAGGGATGAGGATCTGAATGTCATCCGCATATAGGAAGTGAGTTAGCTTGAGGCTGGATAGAAGATGGCATAGTGGGAGGAGATAAATGTTGAATAGTGTCGGTGAAAGGGATGATCCTCGTGGTACTCCGTGCTTTGATCTGATAGGGTGAGATTCTTTGTTGTTAATCTTAACCTTGTAGTGCCTGTTTTCTAGGAAGGATATGAACCAGTTGAGCGCCACTCCTGTTATGCCAATGTCTGCAAGGCGCTGGATGAGACACGAATGGTTAACCGTATCAAACGCTGAGGAAAGGTCTAGTAGTGCGAGAAGGAAAGGTTGACCTTTTTCCTGATTAATGAGGATGGAGTTGGAGAGGGAAGTTAGTAGTGATTCTGTATTCAGTGATTTTCGGAATCCGAATTGGTTTAAGGTGAGAATGTTGTTTTCTTCCAAGAAGTCAGATAGTTGTCTGTTTACAACCTTCTCCATGATTTTAGCGATCATTGGAAGGTTAGCAATGGGTCTAAAATTGGCTGGGTCAGTGGGTGATAGGTTGGGTTTTTTAAGGAGGGGTTTGAGAATAAATTGGAGAATGTTTTTTTTGTTTGGTGTGAATTGGACTTCAGGCATTTTTGGCTGCAGTAAGTGTTTATTGAGCACCCCAGCAGAGTGCCCAGCGTCCTCATTCAGTCAGGTCCCCTAAAGCAAGGACATCCCCAGGTGCGAATACCGTGCAGAAAGAGCCCCTAAAGGACTTGAGAGACTGGGTTGGTGCCCACCCCGTGAGCCTAGGGCTCCAGAGGGTTATCCCTACATGTAAACCAATGCGATGGTATATAACTTAGCGTCGGTATAGAAAAGACTTTAAATAAATAAATAAATAGATCCCCTTCCCCTGCCGGGATGAGTCCTGGCGCACCAAAGCCACTGGAGTGCCTGGGGGAGATCCGGGAGTACAAACGGCCCTGTGGACAACAGCGAATCTGAAAGTGCCCCGAAGAGGGGGTTACATGATCTCTGCTCACTGAATAATTTCTTTAAACTTAGGGAACAATTTTTCAAACAAATTAAAGGAGTAGCGATGGGGCCATGGTGACCCTCTTAGTAGCAGGTTTATATGTGACAAAATCTGAGGAGGTACACATCTATGTCTCAAGGTTTTGGTCACACATTCTGTGTAGGAAGCGCTACACTGACGACACGTATTTTTATTATTTATTGGGAAGGAAGCACAGGAATCTTTGCCAGCTTTGGCATTGTGAATTAATACTTTGGACGTAAATCTTCTATTTTCTGTACAATGATGTTCATCTAACATCTCGTTTCTTGACATCATGATATGCAAGTCTGGTCACTTGGATTTTTATTAAAGCTAACACTTTGTTGGAGTATTCAGGTCATTATTCAAAGCGGCTGCGGGATAATATCCTGAAAGGACTGTTTCTTTCATTAGGCCGTTTATGCACATCAGCTCATGGAAATGAATTTACAGTGACTCATGACTCAACGATTCATTTGGTAAAATTACTCTCTGGTTGTTATTAAAAGAGCATATAAGTGTGCTTTGTATGCAAATAGAGAAAATGTACTATATGGATCTCAGAAACTGCCACCACTGCGGCTTATTTGTGCTCTTGATCTACCTGCATTCAACCTATTGCACAATGTCACTGGGATTTATTGTCCGTATGTGATATATTTAAAGCACCTCCTGTTTTTGCCTATAAGCATGGCTGCAATCTCTGATGATCTTGTTTCATCAACATTTATGACATCAGTTAGAAATGATTCCTCTGCAACACAAAGCCAGTTCCAGTGTGGCATGTGTTTGGTTTGTTTTAAAGTTATGGAAATGTGGTTTTTTTGACCATTCAATGTTACATTTTTGACATAATTATCTTGAACATTTTGATTGTAACACCGCACAGGCTATTAATGCTGTCATTTGACTGTGCAATAAAACAGACATAGGCCAAACTAAACATTCCATAAAAGCTCGTATTATTGCCCCAACCCCTAAAACCCCGCTAACTATCCTACACTTTTTTGTTTTATTAATCACCCGCAGTCCAGAGCTGCAGCAAGTTGTGAGGGTCCGGCATTCCCGGTGCGCATGTCAGCGAGACGGTGCCTTAATGGCGCTGTCCCAGCCTGCCCGTGCCCCGCCAGTCCCCACCTCTGCCCTGCCCCTGCCCCGCCAGTCCCCACCTCTGCCCTGCCCGTGCCCTGCTAGTCCCCACCTCTGCCCTGCCCGTGCCCCGCCAGTCCCCACCTCTGCCCTGCCCGTGCCCCGCCAGTCCCCACCTCTGCCCTGCCCCTGCCCTGCCAGTCCCCACCTCTGCCCTGCCCGTGCCCCGCCAGTCCCCACCTCTGCCCTGCCCAATCCCCGCCAGTCCCCACCTCTGCCCTGCCCCTGCCCTGCCAGTCCCCACCTCTGCCCTGCCCCTGCCCCGCCAGTCCCCACCTCTGCCCTGCCCCTGCCCTGCCAGTCCCCACCTCTGCCCTGCCCCTGCCCCGCCAGTCCCCACCTCTGCCCTGCCCCTGCCCTGCCAGTCCCCACCTCTGCCCTGCCCCTGCCCTGCCAGTCCCCACCTCTGCCCTGCCCAATCCCCGCCAGTCCCCACCTCTGCCCTGCCCCTGCCCTGCCAGTCCCCACCTCTGCCCTGCCCGTGCCCTGCCAGTCCCCACCTCTGCCCTGCCCAATCCCCGCCAGTCCCCACCTCTGCCCTGCCCGTGCCCCGCCAGTCCCCACCTCTGCCCTGCCCCTGCCCTGCCAGTCCCCACCTCTGCCCTGCCCGTGCCCTGCCAGTCCCCACCTCTGCCCTGCCCAATCCCCGCCAGTCCCCACCTCTGCCCTGCCCCTGCCCCGCCAGTCCCCACCTCTGCCCTGCCCGTGCCCCGCCAGTCCCCACCTCTGCCCTGCCCAATCCCCGCCAGTCCCCACCTCTGCCCTGCCCCTGCCCTGCCAGTCCCCACCTCTGCCCTGCCCCTGCCCTGCCAGTCCCCACCTCTGCCCTGCCCAATCCCCGCCAGTCCCCACCTCTGCCCTGCCCCTGCCCTGCCAGTCCCCACCTCTGCCCTGCCCCTGCCCTGCCAGTCCCCACCTCTGCCCTGCCCAATCCCCGCCAGTCCCCACCTCTGCCCTGCCCCTGCCCTGCCAGTCCCCACCTCTGCCCTGCCCCTGCCCTGCCAGTCCCCACCTCTGCCCTGCCCAATCCCCGCCAGTCCCCACCTCTGCCCTGCCCCTGCCCTGCCAGTCCCCACCTCTGCCCTGCCCATGCTCTGCCAGTCCCCACCTCTGCCCTGCCCGTGCCCCGCCAGTCCCCACCTCTGCCCTGCCCAATCCCCGCCAGTCCCCACCTCTGCCCTGCCCCTGCCCCGCCAGTCCCCACCTCTGCCCTGCCCCTGCCCTGCCAGTCCCCACCTCTGCCCTGCCCAATCCCCGCCAGTCCCCACCTCTGCCCTGCCCCTGCCCTGCCAGTCCCCACCTCTGCCCTGCCCAATCCCCGCCAGTCCCCACCTCTGCCCTGCCCGTGCCCTGCCAGTCCCCACCTCTGCCCTGCCCCTGCCCTGCCAGTCCCCACCTCTGCCCTGCCCATGCTCTGCCAGTCCCCACCTCTGCCCTGCCCGTGCCCCGCCAGTCCCCACCTCTGCCCTGCCCAATCCCCGCCAGTCTCCACCTCTGCCCTGCCCCTGCCCCGCCAGTCCCCACCTCTGCCCTGCCCGTGCCCCGCCAGTCTCCACCTCTGCCCTGCCCCTGCCCCGCCAGTCCCCACCTCTGCCCTGCCCAATCCCCGCCAGTCCCCACCTCTGCTCTGCCCCTGCCCCGCCAGTCCCCACCTCTGCCCTGCCCCTGCCCTGCCAGTCCCCACCTCTGCCCTGCCCGTGCCCCGCCAGTCCCCACCTCTGCCCTGCCCAATCCCCGCCAGTCCCCACCTCTGCTCTGCCCCTGCCCCGCCAGTCCCCACCTCTGCCCTGCCCATGCTCTGCCAGTCCCCACCTCTGCCCTGCCCGTGCCCCGCCAGTCCCCACCTCTGCCCTGCCCAATCCCCGCCAGTCTCCACCTCTGCCCTGCCCGTGCCCCGCCAGTCCCCACCTCTGCCCTGCCCGTGCCCCGCCAGTCCCCACCTCTGCCCTGCCCCTGCCCCGCCAGTCCCCACCTCTGCTCTGCCCCTGCCCCGCCAGTCCCCACCTCTGCCCTGCCCCTGCCCTGCCAGTCCCCACCTCTGCCCTGCCCAATCCCCGCCAGTCCCCACCTCTGCCCTGCCCCTGCCCTGCCAGTCCCCACCTCTGCCCTGCCCCTGCCCCGCCAGTCCCCACCTCTGCCCTGCCCAATCCCCGCCAGTCCCCACCTCTGCCCTGCCCCTGCCCTGCCAGTCCCCACCTCTGCCCTGCCCAATCCCCGCCAGTCCCCACCTCTGCCCTGCCCAATCCCCGCCAGTCCCCACCTCTGCCCTGCCCCTGCCCTGCCAGTCCCCACCTCTGCCCTGCCCCTGCCCTGCCAGTCCCCACCTCTGCCCTGCCCGTGCCCTGCCAGTCCCCACCTCTGCCCTGCCCAATCCCCGCCAGTCCCCACCTCTGCCCTGCCCAATCCCCGCCAGTCCCCACCTCTGCCCTGCCCCTGCCCTGCCAGTCCCCACCTCTGCCCTGCCCAATCCCCGCCAGTCCCCACCTCTGCCCTGCCCGTGCCCTGCCAGTCCCCACCTCTGGCCTGCCCCTGCCCCGCAAGTCCCCACCTCTGCCCTGCCCCTGCCCCGCCAGTCCCCACCTCTGCCCTGCCCAATCCCTGCCAGTCCCCACCTCTGCCCTGCCCGTGCCCTGCCAGTCTCCACCTCTGCCCTGCCCCTGCCCCGCCAGTCCCCACCTCTGCCCTGCCCCTGCCCCGCCAGTCCCCACCTCTGCCCTGCCCCTGCCCTGCCAGTCCCCACCTCTGCCCTGCCCCTGCCCTGCCAGTCCCCACCTCTGCCCTGCCCCTGCCCCGCCAGTCCCCACCTCTGCCCTGCCCCTGCCCTGCCAGTCCCCACCTCTGCCCTGCCCGTGCCCCGCCAGTCCCCACCTCTGCCCTGCCCGTGCCCCGCCAGTCCCCACCTCTGGCCTGCCCCTGCCCCGCAAGTCCCCACCTCTGCCCTGCCCCTGCCCCGCCAGTCCCCACCTCTGCCCTGCCCAATCCCTGCCAGTCCCCACCTCTGCCCTGCCCGTGCCCCGCCAGTCCCCACCTCTGCCCTGCCCAATCCCTGCCAGTCCCCACCTCTGCCCTGCCCGTGCCCTGCCAGTCTCCACCTCTGCCCTGCCCCTGCCCCGCCAGTCCCCACCTCTGCCCTGCCCGTGCCCCGCCAGTCCCCACCTCTGCCCTGCCCCTGCCCTGCCAGTCCCCACCTCTGCCCTGCCCCTGCCCCGCCAGTCTCCACCTCTGCCCTGCCCGTGCCCTGCAAGTCCCCACCTCTGCCCTGCCCAATCCCCGCCAGTCCCCACCTCTGCCCTGCCCGTGCCCTGCCAGTCCCCACCTCTGCCCTGCCCAATCCCCGCCAGTCCCCACCTCTGCCCTGCCCCTGCCCCGCCAGTCTCCACCTCTGCCCTGCCCGTGCCCTGCCAGTCCCCACCTCTGCCCTGCCCAATCCCCGCCAGTCCCCACCTCTGCCCTGCCCGTGCCCCGCCAGTCCCCACCTCTGCCCTGCCCCTGCCCCGCCAGTCTCCACCTCTGCCCTGCCCGTGCCCTGCAAGTCCCCACCTCTGCCCTGCCCAATCCCCGCCAGTCCCCACCTCTGCCCTGCCCGTGCCCTGCCAGTCCCCACCTCTGCCCTGCCCAATCCCCGCCAGTCCCCACCTCTGCCCTGCCCCTGCCCCGCCAGTCTCCACCTCTGCCCTGCCCGTGCCCTGCCAGTCCCCACCTCTGCCCTGCCCAATCCCCGCCAGTCCCCACCTCTGCCCTGCCCGTGCCCTGCCAGTCCCCACCTCTGCCCTGCCCAATCCCCGCCAGTCCCCACCTCTGCCCTGCCCGTGCCCTGCCAGTCCCCACCTCTGCCCTGCCCAATCCCCGCCAGTCCCCACCTCTGCCCTGCCCCTGCCCCGCCAGTCCCCACCTCTGCCCTGCCCAATCCCCGCCAGTCCCCACCTCTGCCCTGCCCGTGCCCTGCCAGTCCCCACCTCTGCCCTGCCCGTGCCCCGCCAGTCTCCACCTCTGCCCTGCCCCTGCCCCGCCAGTCCCCACCTCTGCCCTGCCCCTGCCCCGCCAGTCTCCACCTCTGCCCTGCCCGTGCCCCGCCAGTCCCCACCTCTGCCCTGCCCCTGCCCCGCCAGTCCCCACCTCTGCCCTGCCCGTGCCCCGCCATTCCCCCACCTCTGCCCTGCCCGTGCCCCGCCAGTCCCCACCTCTGCCCTGCCCCTGCCCCGCCAGTCCCCACCTCTGCCCTGCCCGTGCCCTGCCAGTCCCCACCTCTGCCCTGCCCCTGCCCCGCCAGTCCCCACCTCTGCCCTGCCCGTGCCCCGCCAGTCCCCACCTCTGCCCTGCCCGTGCCCCGCCAGTCCCCACCTCTGCCCTGCCCCTGCCCCGCCAGTCCCCACCTCTGCCCTGCCCCTGCCCCGCCAGTCCCCACCTCTGCCCTGCCCCTGCCCTGCCAGTCCCCACCTCTGCCCTGCCCGTGCCCCGCCAGTCCCCACCTCTGCCCTGCCCCTGCCCCGCCAGTCCCCACCTCTGCCCATGCCCCGCCAGTCCCCACCTCTGCCCTGCCCCTGCCCCGCCAGTCCCCACCTCTGCCCTGCCCCTGCCCCGCCAGTCCCCACCCTCTGCCCATGCCCCGCCAGTCCCCACCTCTGCCCTGCCCCTGCCCTGCCAGTCCCCACCTCTGCCCTGCCCCTGCCCCGCCAGTCCCCACCTCTGCCCTGCCCCTGCCCCGCCAGTCCCCACCTCTGCCCTGCCCAATCCCCGCCAGTCCCCACCTCTGCCCTGCCCCTGCCCCGCCAGTCCCCACCTCTGCCCTGCCCCTGCCCCGCCAGTCCCCACCCTCTGCCCTGCCCAATCCCCGCCAGTCCCCACCTCTGCCCTGCCCCTGCCCTGCCAGTCCCCACCTCTGCCCTGCCCCTGCCCTGCCAGTCCCCACCTCTGGCCTGCCCGTGCCCTGCCAGTCCCCACCTCTGCCCTGCCCCTGCCCTGCCAGTCCCCACCTCTGCCCTGCCCAATCCCCGCCAGTCCCCACCTCTGGCCTGCCCGTGCCCCGCCAGTCCCCACCTCTGGCCTGCCCCTGCCCTGCCAGTCCCCACCTCTGGCCTGCCCGTGCCCCGCCAGTCCCCACCTCTGGCCTGCCCCTGCCCTGCCAGTCCCCACCTCTGCCCTGCCCCTGCCCCGCCAGTCCCCACCTCTGGCCTGCCCGTGCCCTGCCAGTCCCCACCTCTGGCCTGCCCGTGCCCTGCCAGTCCCCTTTTTCGGGAGGTCTTTCTTCTGTGCGTACCGGGAGATACGCGCGTGGCTGCAGGCCTTTGAAAATGCGCGTGGCGCACACGCGGCCCAACCACGCGCGTATCTCCTGGTATAGGCGCACGTAGGCCTTTTAAAATTAGGCCTAAAATGTTTAAGAAATGAAAAAACTGAAGAAAACTAAAACTGAGTTAAAACACGATTAGAAAGGCCAGTGCTGTTTCATACCGTACGTAAGACTGCAATGTGCTCGCGTATTTTCTTCCATTTTAATTATGGCCGGTGACGTTAACTTTGGGGGATGTTATGACAGAAAGAGAACTCGTTTTTACAGCAGCTTTCTCGATCTTGTAAACATTTTGGGGTAGATTTTCAAAACATGCACGCGCACGTGGACGCTCAATTTCATAACATGCGTGCACGTGTGATAAAATGCCGGATCGGCGCACGCAAGGGGGGGGTGTCTAATTCTGCAAAACTGTGCGGCGATGCATCAGGGCTTTCCTCAGTTCCATCCCAGTCCGCTCCAACCCTAACCTCTCTCCCCCTATCCCCTTCCTAACTACCCCAGGTTTTTTTTGTGTCTTACCTTTTGCTCCTACAAAGAAGCAGGAGCAGGTTGCGAGCGCTGGAGCCCTGCCTGCGTGCGATCCCGCGGCATGGCGGTAAATGGCCGCTGTGCCAGGCACCTCCAGCCCTGGACCGCCCCAGTTTAAAACCCCGGGACTTCCACGCGTCCCAGGGTTTCCGTGCATGGCCGGGCCCGTTTGAAAATCTACCCCTTTATGTTGTAGCTCACTTACGGATCCTTATTGACTGGAGAGAATGAAGGGGCAGGAGATCCGCCGGTGATCAAGGTGTCCCGCGTGCGCTGTTTCTGTGCTTGCAACATTGACGAAGCAGAAGATGTGGCAGGTAAATGCAGGGATCGCAAATGGGCTTCGAGACCAGAGGATGCGAGACGTATCAGCCTCTGCGGGTAGTGGAGAATGAGGGTTTCAAGCGTTTGCTGCAGGTCTTAGCTCCAGATTACAAAGTCCCCTCCAGAACCACATTTAGCAGAAAGGTCATCCCCAGCCTGTGCAAGCAGCGTCGCAGTCGCATGCAAGCGCTGCTTAGCTAAGGCTGAGGGGAGAGTGCACTTCACCTGCGATATCTGGACCGCCATGAATGCTGCACACTCTTACCTCTCTCTCAGGCCGATACAGTAAAGTCCGCGGGAGAGCGGACAAACGCCCGTTCTCCTGGCACGCGCACCGGCCACTCACCGGTGCGCGCAATGCAGTATTTAAATCAGGCCCGGCGGTAAAAACGGGCAAAAGGAGGCGCTAGGGACACTAGCGCGTCCCTAGCGCCTCCTTTTTGACAGGAGCGGCGGCTGTCAGTGGGTTTGACAGCCGACGCTCAATTTTGCCGGCGTCGGTTCTCAAACCCGCTGACAGCCACGGGTTCGGAAACCTGACGCCGGCAAAATTGAGCGTCCAGTTTTTGGCCCGACAGCCGCAGGCCGAATTCAAATTTTTAACTTTTTTTACTCTTCGGGACCTCCGATTTAATATCGCCATGATATTAAGTCGGAGGGTGCACAGAAAAGCAGTTTTTACTGCTTTTCTGTGCCCTTTCCCGGTGCCGGAAGAAATTAACGCCGACCTTTGGGTTGGCGCTAATTTCTGAAAGTAAAATGTGCGGCTTGGCTGCACATTTTACTTTCTGTATCCCGCGCGCATACCTAATAGGGCCATCAACATGCATTTGCATGTTGAGGGCGCTATTAGGTACCGCGGGTTGGACGTGCGTTTTCCTCCCCTTACTGAATAAGGGGTAAGGGAAAACGCGCGTCCAATTGCGGGTTAACAGTGCGCTCCGTCAGAGCGCACTGTACTGTATCAGCCTGTCTGACAGCACACTGGTGGGACCTGGCTGAGGCAGTGGCAGGCAGCAGCTCTATTAGTGAACAAGTATCAGGGTGCAGGTGGGCTTTACTGCACACCCACATTGACGGACCAGGCCCATACCGCAGCCAATATTCTAGCATGCATCAGACAGATGCTGGAGGGCTGGCAGCTACACCAGCGAGACAGGAATCCTCACAGAAGTGTGAAGGCAGGATTTTAAAACCTGGTTGTTCGACAAGGCATACTCGGAGGGAAAATGAGATAGCATCTATGTTACTGTCAATTTTTTTTTTACTCTAGTACTTATTTATTTCTCTTAGCTTTTACTTATTCATTCTTTTAGCTTTTATTTTTAGATACTGTTTACTCTTATTAAGAACATAAGAAATTGCCATACTGGCTCAGACCAAGGGTCCATCAAGCCCAGCATCCTGTTTCCAACAGAGGCCAAACCAGGCCATAAGAACCTGGCAAGTACCCAAACACTAAGAAGATCCCATGCTACTGATGCCAGTAATAGCAGTGGCTATTTTCTAAGTCAGCTTAATTAATAGCAGGTAATGGACTTCTCCTCCTAGAACTTATCCAATCCTTTTTTAAACCCAGCTACACTAACTGCACTAATCACATCCTCTGGCAACAAATTTCAGAGTTTAATTGTGAGTTGAGTGAAAAAGAACTTTCTCCGATTAGTTTTAAATGTGCCCCATGCTAACTTCATGGAATGCCCCCTAGTCTTTCTATTATCCGAAAGAGTAAATAACCAATTCACATTTACCCGTTCTAGACTCATTTCTTGGGAGTCAAACAATTTTTGCGCCACTGGCATCTCATCTATGTCCTCATCGACTGGCCCCTCTTCAGTGATGGTAATGCTCTCCGAGAATCAAGCACGATTCCTACACCCGGGCACCAATCCGACACCACGACGAGGTCTCTAAGAAAAGAGCAGGGCTTACACCAGGCCTTAAGAACGGGGCACTGTCCCCCTCTTTTGCAGGGGACTATTTTTTCAATGGGGCTATGTTACAGCCTTTTTTTTAGTTTTCCAGGAATTCAGCTTATACGGCCACTGGCACCTGTCATCTTTTCCCACGCCTGCTGTGTGGGCGTGCCTCTGTCCTGCCCCACCACACTCACCCTGAACATGTTCAGACTCGTCTCCATTCCTATCCGTTCTAACACCTTAAGAAAAAAAGGCATTCTCGGCCTGTCTAGTATGATTACTGAGCGCACCGTTCGGTATTGGCCTGTGTGAATGTTAACTATTTGTAAAATCACCCAGCTGTTTTACAAAAAAGAATTGCTACCACAGTCCAGGATCAAACCAGGGCCTTTAGAGTGGAAATCTTATGCTTTTGCCATTGGAGCTACCACAGTTTTAGTAAGAGGCAAGACCTTTAATATCGTTGAAATACTTTTCTTTCAACATGTCAGGCTGTATTGTGACCAGGGTCCGTTTTTGTTCTCTGGTCACAATACAGCCTGTCAAGTTGGTACTCACATCGCCTTTATGACACAATCCAAAGAGACAAAGAAAAACGTCAAAAGGTTATAACACAGTAACGTTACCGGCCATAATTAAAATAGAAAAAAATATGCTAGTGCATTCCAGTCTTACTTACAGTATGAAATCAGCACTGACCTGTCAAACCAGGTTTTAATTTAATTTTAGGGTTTTTTTCAATCTTTTCATTTCTTAAAGAAACATGTTATGTATGTTTGGTCAAAAAGGAGGACTGCGGATTCTTGGTTTGCCTACAGTATAGTTTTTTTTCCCCCTACCCACTCCCCCTTGCTGCATGAGGTCACAGTCATGGGGCAACTACAATACCCAGTATGCAACATTCCTGAACCTGTCTGTGAACACAGGACACAGACTTTTACTTCAAATGTCATATTTCCTAAAATGCAAACTGACCCTTTCATACCATCTCTGCTTTCCCATTGAAACACATTATGGGCCGGATTTACGCGGGTAACCGGTCATACGCGCGCCGGGCCTATTTTCAAAAGGCCCAGCGACACATGTTAAAGCCTCGGGACGCATGTAAGTCCCAAGGCTTGCAAACAGAGGTGGTGAGGGGGCGAGGAGAGGGCAGGGCCAGAGGCTTCCGGCACAGCGGCCATTTGCCACTTGGCCCACACTTGCAACTTACTTCAGCCCCAGGGCTGGAGTACGTTTGTAAATAAAAGAAAGAACAAGGAAACGGTAGAGGGAAAAGGGCGGGGGAGGTAGGGGAAGGGAAGGGAAGGTGGGTGGGTGGGTGGGTAGGGAAGTTCCCTCCAAGGCCGCTCTGATTTCGGAGCAGCCTGGGAGGGAACGGAGGAAGGCGGCACAGCTCGGCGCATCCAAGGTGCACAATTGTGCACCCCCTTGTGCGCGCCAACCCCCGATTTTATAACTTGCGCGTGCAAGTTATTAAATCGAGCATACATGTGTGCGCGCCGGGTAGCAAGCGCCCATGTACACCCGCGTGCTGTTTTGAATATCTACCCCTATATGTTTTATTATATATGTTTCTATATCATTCTTTAAGCCATAAGGCATAAATGTGAATGCTTTTAAATAGTGGACAAACATAGCACATCTTATTTTGCTTATAATATAATCAAATATCCTGTTAAGAACTTTTATTCTTCTAATTATTGTTATCATTATTACCCAACAAAAACTGCATTTTTTTTCCTCCTGCTTTCTACACTTCTTACAAAAGACATGTCTGGGCATGTTTTGGTTTTCATGACACCACATATCTCCTTTTATTTTTCACAAGATGGCTTATGTTCATCTTTAAACCATAAAATAAAACAAAATAAATGAAAAATAAAATGGAAGAGGGAGAGGGAGAGGTGGTGTATAGTTATGGAGGCCTCAGATGGTAAAATGCAGGGGGGCTTTCTGGTAGTTTTCCTAAAACAGGGGGCTGTGTGGATGGTGAAAAGCAGGGAAGCAGGGAAGGCATATGGTGGTTTCCATGGTAACTACCCAAGATGCATTTCTTTTTCCCAAGATTCCTCTCACATTCTATGATGGCTGCTTGCCCTATATGTCTGAGTGCAAAGTTCTCTTTTCTTTTATCATAGTCAATTAAAACATTTCTCTTACTTTGCTTTTAAAAACAATCTCTACTTTGCTTTTAAAAACAATCTTTACTTTGCTTTTAAAAACATTCTTTTTTTCAGTGTGCTGGTTCCATCTCTTTTCACTGTCTTGCTTTTACAAAACAAACAAACAAACAAACAAAACTTGGTTTCTACTCAACCTGACATCCTTCAACAAGAACTCGGAAAAAACCTATCCACTCTGGATCTATCCAACATAAACAATGCCACTCAATCATGGCACCAACTCACACTGGAAACTGCCAACACCCGAAAAGAACAAAACAGATCAACAACAAAAGAGAAAAAACAAACCCATGGTTCAACACCCACTTAAGAAACACCAAATCCACCCTAAGAAAAAAAGAAAAGGAATGGAGAAAAAACAAATGCACACTAACACTCAAAAGATACCGCAAGCAGCTGGCAATATATAAAAAAATGATTAACACCAAACGAGACTTCTATAGTAAAAAATCAAAAACTCCCCTAACAACTCTAAATCACTCTTCAACATAGTCAGCAATCTGATTGCAAGCAACAACAGCAGCACAACGCCCCAATCCAAAAACCTTAGCCAAGATCTTGCATTGTTCTTCAAAACCAAAATCAACAAAATTACAAGAAATCTCAACAGAACCACAAGCATTGACGACCTACCAACCATCAATAACATCTCATACTGGTCCACCTTCGAACCCATATCAACAACCGAAACTGAAAAACTCCTCAGAAAACTAAACCCAGCTCACCATGAACTCAACACAATCCCAATTAGCACCCTAAAGGAAATAGCTCATATCATCGCTCCACCTATCACTGCAATAATAAATAAATCTCTCGAGGAAGGTGATCTCCCTGATAAACTAAAAGTGGCAACAATTAAACCCATATTAAAAAAAAGCCATCTCAGCCCAGACGATCTAAATAACTATCGCCCAATTTCAAACCTACCTCTCCTCGCCAAACTGACAGAGAAAGCCGCACTCAAACAGCTCAACGATCACCTTGAAAGCAACAACATCCTTCACCCCACCCAACACGGCTTCAGAAAAAATCACAGCACAGAAACCTTACTTCTCAATCTAACACAATAATAAGAGGTTTCAACAATGAACAAAAATTCATCCTAATCCTCCTCGACCTCCTCCTCCTTTGACACAGTAGATCACAAAACCCTAATCTCAAGACTAGCCGACATCGGTCTATCCGATAAAACTCTTGACTGGTTCACATCATTCCTTAAAAATAGATACTTCAAAGTAAACATTAACAACCACTGCTCTGATGCCATACCCCTTGAAACCGGAGTACCGCAAGGATCAGCACTATCTGCCACCTTGTTCAATATATACCTAATACCACTCTGCACGCTTCTCTCAAGTCTCGGCATAACATACTACATATATGCCGACGACATCCAACTAATCATACCCGTAACTAACACAATCGAAAATGCAATGAAAACCTCAGCCACATACCTCGACAAAATCAGAAATATGCTAAACCACATGAAGCTATGTCTAAACATGGATAAAACAGAGTGTATACTACTCGAGAAAAAACAATCTGGGATCAACATGAACCACACAATACAAATCGACAACTCACACATCAAACTACAGGACAAAGTGAAAGACCTCGGAATATGGATAGACCCAGAACTTAACTTCAAAAAAACACATCTCCCAGAAAATCAAAGAAGGTTTCCATAAGTTACTAATCCTCAAACACCTTAAACCTCTACTATATCAACCCAACTTCAGAACCATTCTTCAATCTCTCATATTCACAAGTTTCGACTATTGCAACTCACTACTGATAGGCCTACCAAAATCCACCATTCGACCACTCCAACTACTACAGAACGCAGCAGCCAGAATCCTCACTGGGCGCAAAGATCCGACCACATCACCCCAGTCCTAAAAGAACTACATTGGTTACCCGTGGATAGGAGAATCAAATATAAGATTCTGACCATTATACACAGCGCAATTCACAACATGGAAAACACAGGTCTAAATAACATCATTCAGAGACACGTCTCTCAACGTAATACAATACAACTAAGTTAAAACTCAACATCCCAACAATTTCAACTGCCAAACTACTGTCAGAAACAGAGCTATCTCAATAGCAGGCCCTCATATCTGGAACTCACTTCCAGAGCAACTAAGACTACAAAATAACACTAAAACCTTTAAAAAAGAACTCAAGACCTGGCTCTTCAGACAAACTTTCAAAGACGGGATTGGTTAAATTACTCATCACAACCAACACTCCATAACCCTACAGACACTTCATACTTTTATACTTATCACTAAACCATTCCATTACAGTTATTTAATCCATATAATGATACTCCCAATATACCACTAGAAAACCTGATAACGCACATCCTTTCGGATAGTAGAAAGACTAGGGGGCACTCCATGAAGTTAGCATGGGGCACATTTAAAACTAATCGGAGAAAGTTCTTTTTAACTCAACGCACAATTAAACTCTGGAATTTGTTGCCAGAGGATGTGGTTAGTGCAGTTAGTATAGCTGTGTTTAAAAAAGGATTGGATAAGTTCTTGGAGGAGAAGTCCATTACCTGCTATTAAGTTCACTTAGAGAATAGCCACTGTCATTAGCAATGGTAACATGGAACAGACTTAGTTTTTGTGTACTTGCCAGGTTCTTATGGCCTGGATTGGCCACTGTTGGAAACAGGATGCTGGGCTTGATGGACCCTTGGTCTGACCCAGTATGGCATGTTCTTATGTTCTTATCCACCTTCACAACCAGATTCACTACTTGCCCCCTGCTGTTATTTATTCTAAATCGTGAACAACCAACTACCTTATTATAGTATTATATCTCGTTTTACTGTTTTAGCTAGCTCTATCATTTTATCCTAAATGTTGTATTACCATTCTTATCGTTAGATGTATTTTTCGGTTCAACCAGTTTATTGTAATGACTTTCAGGGTTTCTACACATGTATTTCGTTGTTTCAAATGTAAACCGGAGTGAAGGCCTCTAGCTAAACTTCGGTATATAAAAACGATTAAATAAATAAATAAATAAAATACTCATTTTTTTGTAATTATACAACTGCTCAAAAAACTATAATCTTAGCTGTATCTGTCATTTTTAGTTTCAAACATTTAAAAAAAAATAAAGAGGCGAGGGTCCACTTCTCAGCGATTAAAAAAAAAGCATTTTTCTCTTTTTCTCAAATGCTGTCTGTGCTAACTGCAGCGAGTATGGTGGAAGGGGGTGATATGTTTGGGAATAGTTGCTTTATCTCGCTGCTACAGAAAGCAGCGAGGGTAGGGGTAGGAGGGAGTAGTTGCTTTTCTCTCTGCCTCAGAAATTCTCTACTGAGATGAAATTTAGAACCGGTGAATTTTCTCTTTTTCTCAAACAGTACTGTGTTTAATATAAACAAAAAAATAAAAATCCCCCAAAAATGTATGCTTTAGGGCAGAAAGAAAACAAAGAGGATTTTATATTTTTTAGTTAAGTGTTTAGTTTGACAGAAAAATAGGATTTTAATGACTGCTATCAATTATACCCCCGCAGCTCCTTCTGAGCATGCTCATGCCTTCCAACATGCCTGACCTCCATGCTCTCTCCTTGTAAACAAAAGATATGAGCATGCACAGGGATGATGTCATGGCCTGTGATGTAATTCCAAGATGGCTGCCTGCAGCAGGGTTCGCAATGGCATGATTCAAACTCGCTTTGTTTTGGTTTTACTGGCATGTGCGATTATGACCAATCCCCATCACAACAGCCACCATCTTGAATATGCATCATTTCATGTCTCCAGGCGTCATCCGCCATCTTGAAAAATGTATATCTGCACCGTACACTAGGGTCAGACAGTGGGCACAACCGGAAGTGATGTCGTCAAAAAGGGACAAGAAGTGAGCGGGGCTATGATGGTTGTCAACAAAGAGGTGGGGCTAGGGCAGGAAAGGCAGAGCTTAACCCCAGAGTGAATGCTGATTGGCTGAGAGGGGGTCAGTGGGTAGGGCTTAACTTAGAAGTGGGTGCAGCCACTTGCCAAAGCAAAGTTTTGACAAGATGTGTACCCCTAAACTACTCACATGCTTTTTACCTTTAAAGAAATGACTTTTGAATAAAGTGTGTTTCCAGATACATTGAAAGAGTAGTGCTTTATCTGCTGGTCATGATTATAGATTGCCATAGCAGTCTGAACTAATTTTTGGAATTAACTGGCTTTTTCACTCCTTTTATTTTATTTGTTTGTCCTTTGGGGGTTTGTTTTTTTTTTTTTAAAGAATATTGCTTTTGAATTGTTTTGAATTTGCTAATAATTTATAGGGGTTTCCCTGTTTTTTTTCAAATATAAAAAATAATAATAATCCTTTCCCGCTCACTCTACGTTTACTTGCATCTACAATAATACCATAAACTTACAAAAAACTCACATCATCATCACATTTACCTAAAGCTAAATAGCGCCCCAAATTCTGAAATTGATCAAAAGGGATGTCTAAAAGTCAAAATCGGCCTTCAAAAGAAAACAACCAGGTCTTGTTTTCTAAATTTTATATAGTCCAATTTCCTCAAATCCAGTGGGAATGTATTCCGCAATTTTGGCCAAAACTAGCTAAAGGCCAGAGGCTGTGCACTGGATAGACTTATTTCCTTACGTCCAGGCAGTCCTAAAAGAGTTTTCTGTAAGGAGCACAAAGGCCTAGAGGACGCTTGCTAGATAAACTGGCAGCCCTCCTTGTAAGCATTTGAGCACTAAAGATAACATTTTGAATTTTATACATTCTTCCAGAGGCAGCCAATGTTAGTTGTGCAAAACAGCTGCATGGTGGATTCATTTTAACCTATGCAGGCTAATTCCCAGCAGCCCCTTACGGTAATCAAGTTTGCTAGCAGCAAGCTTCTACATCAGAAGGCCACAGTTGTCTAAGGTTAAAAAAGAGAGAGTGAACTACGTTAGAAATGTGGGTTTTCATTGTTAATGTATTATCTATGCACAGTCCTAGGATACAGACCTCGGCTCTGGAGAAAGCAGCAGATTTCCAGAATTAGGTAAAACCAACAATGGAGCGTCCCTGAGGCTGAAACACAGCAGTTCAGATTTAGCTGGGTTCGGTTTCAAGCAGATTCCCGGCAGGAATTCATTTTAGAGAGCGCTATAGCATGCTCGGTCATTACAAGAGCTACCAATTGAGTAACATCTGCATATGGATAACAAATACCAAAGGAGTTTTCAAGTTTTGCAACCAGGGTCAAATAAAGATTTTTTTAAAAAGTAGAGGGACCAAAATGGATCCCTGAGTGACCCCCCCAATTTTAGTGGAAAGGGGGCCAAATTTCCTCCATTCCCAAACACACTTTGAGCCCTCCTCTTACGATAGTAATGGAACCGCTGAACTCCTCAGACCCACAAACCAATCTGGCTCAGCTGCCGCAATAAAGCATGATTAAAGGTGTCAAATCCTGTGGACAGAGCTAACAGAATTACCAGGGAATCCATCCCATTGTCTGACCATTTTATAATCTTCTTCAGCAGACCTGCTATGACCTGCTCTAAAACCCAACTGATTTCCGTGCAAAAGGCCTCTTGAATCATCAACAAATTGCTGGAGCTGGCAGTGACAACATTTCTCAATTGAGAAGGAAGGTGAGATGCCGTCAATAGCTCTCACTCTCTGGATCCAGATTTCTTTTTTTTTAGAAATTATTCTCACTACAACAACTTCTCAGACTCAAGATTTATTCACAATCTTGGTTAAATAGGAACTGAATTAATGAGCCAACAACATTACCATTTTGGAGGGAGCTAGGTCTAAAATATATGTGATCACTTTCATTTGCTTGAATGTTTTTTGTACTCTCACCGCTGCCCGGGGATCCTTTCATCTGCCCATGTCTTGCAGGCTATGTCCAAGATTCCTTCAGTCTCCTCCCATAGAGCAGTTCAAAAGGATTAAACCCCATCCAGCACTTTGCGGATTACGAATAGCACATAGCAAGGTGTCCCAATTCTTGCCATATTCATCCACAAATTTCCTCAACATTTGTTTGAGCATCTGATTGAAGTGCTCGATGAGGCTTTCGGTCTGCGGGTGATATACTGAGGTACATAGTGTTTTTACCTTGAGCAAGGGGCAGAGTTGTTTCTTTACCTTGAACACGAATGAGGTTCCCTGATCCATCACAATCTCCTCGGGCAGCCCAGGTCATGAAAAAAAAACCTCCAATGGGGCGGTCACTACCATCGTGGTCTTCATATACCGTAGCAGTACTTCCTCCAGATATCTTGTGCAATAGTCCACAATAATGAGGGTGTATTAATTTTTTCTAGTAGATCTCTCTAGTGACCCCACAAGGTCCATGTCCACCCTTTCAAAAAGGGTCTCGATTATAGGCACAGATGTGAGAGGTGCTGACCGTTCACTGGCAGGCTTTGTAAGTTGGCAGGTAGGAGGCAGGACCGGTAATACAACTGGACAATAGAATACAGCCTGGCCAATAGAACTGTGCCACTATTTTCTCCAAGTGACCCACTAGAAGGTGGCTATGGGCTAGTTGCATGACCTTCTGACGATATGGTTTGGTAATTAGGAGTTGTTCCGTCAATTCCCACTCCACACTTCCCGGTAAAGTAGATCTCGTTTCATCACAAAATAAAGAGGAGCTGTGCTCCAGGAACTAGCTTTCCGTCCACCATCTGTATATGCTTCTGAGCCCACTTAAAGACTCATCCTCCCTCTGGGCCTGCCTGAAGCTCCCCGGGTCAGGGACTAGGTAAAACATTCTGGATGGGTTGCTGTTCTTCACCAGACTCTGATGCAGTCTCCTTGGCTGCCTCTAAATTAGCAGTATAACTGTATTTGTCTTGTCGGCATTGCCTCCAGAACCTAGAAGTCTTAGAGCACTTATAATACAGATCTAGATCCTTCAACGGAAAGAGTTCAGGAAAATCCAATTCTTCGTTGTTTTAATTGGACGTGCCTGTTGTGAGCTGGTTCCATAGGGTTATGAAGTTCAGACAGTTCCATCCAATAACCATGGGTAGCCAAGGAAAACTCTCATCTCAGTTTGGTCTTGGCTGACCGGGGTCTTTACTTCCACCCTGGTAACTCGTACTGTCCATGTGCTGTTTTGGAGCATCTCTCCATTGATGGCAGAGTCACTCACACATCCAATGTGCCTTACTCCAGGGCCTGACGCTGAGGTAGCATCGATAATTCATGATACTTAGAGACTGAGAACGATTTTAACGGGGGGAGGGGGATGTTTACTGGATAGACCAGGGGGTTTAAACTTCCTAACGGTCTAGTTTTTCAGTACCTGCATATCTGGAACATCATTAAGAAGAAGGCTGTCTGGAAGAAGTCCCTTAGAAAATGTTCATTGAGGCGGGTGATGAGTATGAATTTAGGAGATAAAGGGAGAATTTCCTAGATTTATTCTGCATTTTCTGTTGTGTTGAAAATATTAAGAGTGTGTGGTCTTTGGATCTGAGCCTGAGAGTTATTAATGGGGTTGTGTGAGGATATTTCTAGCACTGTAAAGATTTGCACCAACACCACTAGACTTTGCAAAATGCAGTACCACCTGATGCATGGGGGCTAGTATACCCCTGCTGGTTAAGCTAAAACATTTCTTGTTGCGCTTAGCCTATACTGGAGGGATGAAGGGGAAGGAGAGATTTATTGCAAGTCGTTCTGACCATGTGCCATCCTGAAGGGGTTCTGGAAGCTGGCGTTTCAGCGGATCCCAGCATACATTAAGGGGGGTCTCTTCCCAGTGAACCTAAAGTGGGTTTTCTGCTGGGTTTTCCTCCATGCCTTAGCTTGATTTGGGTCTGATTCAGTACCCTCTGCTCTTCTAGCGGCAGAGAAATGCTCCCCTTCAAAATGAAAATGTGAAGATCCTCTGATCTTGAGTGTGAGACGGGTGCTTTGCTATAAAATCACATTTACATTCTGAGAAATAAGTAGGATAATTTCTACAAAGGTTTTGGGTTCAGAGAAATTAAAATACAGGTTAATTGTTGGCCAGGAGAGTGGGTTTTTGCAATGGTCTATTGGATAATACAAATTATAGTTATGGTATGTAGCTTTTGATAATTAGAGCTCCACAGGAGGCTCCAAAGGTGCTTATAATCGAATATTGCAATGTTGAGCTTGGTTGACCTTGGCAAACTTTAAGTATGGGGAGTTACATTAATTATACATCTGTTATGGTGCTTACATTTGTTTATCTGATCTGTGTAATATAATTATAATTGTGCTGCATCTAACAGACAAATCTTTTTTAAATAAAATTATTAAAAAGAGGAGCTAGTCTGGTGACTCAAGGCACTGCATGGAAAACTTGACTTGGGGACTGAACCAGAAACCGTGAAGAGGGCCCTGAGTTGGACCTTCCACTCTCAAAGTCAGTTGGGACTGGGGATTTTGTGGAGGCAGAGCACAGGTCCCCCCTCCACCCTCACCCCCACCCCACCCCACCATGGGTAGGAGGGTGCCATGGCCATTGCTCAGAGGTGACAATTAGTGGCTGGATTCAGAACTCATAATTGCAAGGTTCTGAAAGGAGGCATGGCCCCTGGCCCAGGGCTATGGATGTTGGGGGCCAGGGGGTATAAAATAGTGAAAAAAAAGTCTTAAGGTGATTGTTAGGCACCAGGATCCCAGCCCTGCATCTGATTGAGCTGGAGGAAATTAGAAAGTCAAAAAAATGATTTAGAAGAAAATGTTTCTACTCTACAACTACCCAGAACCACAGACTTGCTGCTGCTGCGAACACAGGGGATGCAGTCACTTGCTCGGGGAAAGTGAGCCCGAGACTCCAAGGAAAACACCGTGGGAGGCGGACAGTTCGGGCATGGGCTGGACTCAGAATTTGGAACATAGCTTGAGTCTTAAAACATAGCTGAGTCTTGAGACGTATCTTGGAACTTGGAACCTAGTTTGAATCTGGGAACACAGAAGGAAGCCTGGAATGAGTCTCACTCATACCTCCGCTGACCCTGAACGCACAGAGTGAGACCCAACATCGCAATGCTGGTCTCAGGAGTAGCCCTCCAGCCACTCAATAGCCCTTTCGGACCTGCCGCTTGGGAAAGACAAGTGTGTCAGGTCAGATGAAGGCCGAGGACAGGACACGGCATGACATGGAACTCGGACGAAGACTCGGGAGACTCAGAGGACTTGGAACTTGATACGAGGACTTGGAGGACTTGGAACTGGAGACAAAGACTCGGAACTGGAGACGTAGACTTGGAAGACTTGGAACTGGAGGCGAAGAGTCAGGAACAGGAGGAGTCCAGCCTCCCAGGGCACTGCACCTCAGCGTGCCCTATACAGCTCCCCGTAGGCTGATCGCAGACCATGCTGGCCCACTGCGCGCCCTACACAAAGGGAGTGGGACAGGCTCAGGACTGGGACTCGCAGAAGGACAGGAGTCAGGACATCATTTGGAACTTGGAACAAGGCTTGGAACAAGGAAAGATGATCTGCTGGCTGGTTGTTCATGTGCCGGCCGTGGCAGGCCCATGGTCGTGCTCTCTTATCCTCGTTTCCCTGCTCCAGCATCTGGTTCTGCCTCTCTTATGGCTGTGGGTAGCCGCCTCCATGTCCGGGCTGCTCCCCATGCTCCCAGCTCCGCAGTGGATGTCTCAGCTCCATGGGGAGATACCGCTGTCTCGCGCCGCACCCCTCCTTAGGCGTGCGTGCATCAGGTCTTCTTTTAAAGGGGCCGTGGCGGGAAACCAACTCGTGGCCCCGGATGATGACGTCACTCAGTTCCGGTACTTAAGGCCAGGCCCAGCCAGTGCTTCCTTGCCTTGGCAACAGGTCTCCATGCTAGTCGTGTACTTAGTTGCTGTTCCTGCGTTTCCTCCGTGTTCCTGGTTCCTGACATGTTCCTGATTCTTCTGTGTTCCTGTTCCTGATCTTGGTATCCGTCCCTGCTCCTGTGTTCCGGCTTGTCTTCTACTGATTGATACCTAGCTTTGACTTCTGCTTCGTCTGACCACGCTTCTGATTGATTCCCGGCTTTGACCTCTGCTTCATCTGACCACGCTTTTGATGGATACCTGGCTTTTACCTCTGCTTCGTCTAACTATGCTTCTGATTGATTCCCGGCTTTGACCTCTGCTTCATCTGACCACGCTTTTGATGGATACCTGGCTTTTACCTCTGCTTCGTCTAACTATGCTTCTGATTGATTTCTGGCTTTGACCTCTGCTGCATCTGATTACAATCCTGCGGGGAACGAGGGCTGGTATTGGCGAAGCTCCAGCCGGCCTCCGTCAATCAGCCAGCTCTACCTGCTGATGGTGGGGACCCATAGGGCTTGCCCTGCAGGTAGTGTCAACCCCACCTTGGTCCAAGGGTCCACCTCCTGCGCAACACTGGTCAAGTTCCATGAGCCCGGAACTAGGAACACGAACAGGATCTCGAGACTTATCTTGGAACTTGAACTCTAGAAAAAGGGATGGACTCCAAGGACTTGATCCATTGAAGATGGACTTGGAAACAGGCCCTGTGCAAAGAAGCACCCTACACAGCTGCCCATGCCTGGTCACGAACCATGATGCTGGCATGCCTGGAGGAATGATGAGGGAGAATCCAGAAGACTGGAACATCAGGAGCTTGATTGAAGAGTCGGATGAGATGAAGATTCAGAAGACTGGACGAGGGACCAACAGAAGACCAGGAACACAGAACAGGCAACATGACAGAGTTCTGAAGGGACAAGGAAGCCAGGAACCAGGACTGAAACAGGAACAGGAAGATCAGTAACATCCAATGAAGAACACAGAGCCATCTAGACAGAAGAAGACCACGGAGGACCTTGCCGGACAAAGAGACCATGGACGATCATGAAGATCCGATGCAAATGCCCCAAGGAGTGGAAGCAGAGCCCTTATATAGGGCTATAGGAGTGACGAGGTGATGACATCATCAGTTGGGGCCGCGGGGCTTTTCCTGCCGCTGGCCCTTTAAATATCCAGAAGAGGCATGCGCGTGTGCCTATGCAGGAGCCCGGACAGGCAGGGGAGGCAGCATCGGTGACGTCCCTGCCGGGAGAAAGATGACTCGGTGTTGGCACTCCTGCCGCAAGAGCAACAGCGGCAGCTCTAAGCCGCCAAGGAGACCAGAGCTGGCAGACAGCAGCAGCAGCGGCGTCAGCAGCACCCGGGCTGCAAAGAGAGGTGCGACGGTGACACTCCTGCTGCGGGACTGATAGCAACGTCGGCAGCATCCGTGCTGTGACGAGGAAACCCCAACGGCTCCAGCCGTGGAAGAAAGCACGGGGCTGGCATCAGCTGAGAGATGGAAGCGGCATCAGGCTAGAGGTGAGAGAAGCTGCTCGTGGGATGGGCCCCCCGAGCGGCGAGCATAACACTTGCACAGCCCTAGCACAACGCAGCACATGAGTACAATCTCCTGTCTCAGAACTACTGGCAGTAATGTAGCGATGACTTTGTGCATCTACATTAAAATCATCCATTGTACCTGAAGACTGGAGGGTGGCCAATGTAACCCCAATATTTAAACAGAGCTCCAGGGGCGATCCGGGTAACTATAGACCAGTGAGCCTGACTTCAGTGCCGTGAAAAATAGTGGAAACTATTCTCAAGAACAAAATTGGAAAGCATATAGAAAGACATGATTTAATGAAACATAGTCAACATGGATTTACCCAAGGGAAGTCTTGCCTAACAAATCTGCTTCATTTTTTTGAAGGGGTTAATAAACATGTGGATAAAGGGGAACCGGTAGATGTAGTGTATTTGGATTTTCAGAAGGCGTTTGACAAATTCCCTCATGAGAGACTTCTAGGAAAAGTAAAAAGTCATGGGATAGGAGGCGATGTCCTTTCGTGGATTACAAGCTGGTTAAAAGACAGGAAACAGAGAGTAGGATTAAATGGACAATTTTCTCAGTGGAAAAGGGTAAAAAGTGGAGTGCCTCAGGGATCTGTACTTGGACCGGTGCTTTTCAATATATTTATAAATGATCTGGAAAGGAATACGACGAGTGAGGTTATCAAATTTGCAGATGATACAAAATTATTCAGAGTAGTTAAATCACAAGCAGACTGTGATACATTACAGGAGGACCTTGCAAGACTTGAAGATTGGGCATCCAAATGGCAGATGAAATTTAATGTGGACAAGTGCAAAGTGTTGCATATAGGGAAAAATAACCGATGTTAGGTTCCATATTAGGAACTACCACCCAGGAAAAAGATCTAGGCATCATAGTGGATAATACTTTAAAATCGTCGGCTCGGTGTGCTGCAGCAGTCAAAAAAGAAAACAGAATGTTAGGAATTATTAGGAAGGGAATGGTTAATAGAACGGAAAATGTCATAATGCCTCTATATCGCTCCATGGTGAGACCACACCTTGAATACTGTGTACAATTCTGGTCGCCGCATCTCAAAAAAGATATAGTTGCGATGGAGAAGGTACAGAGAAGGGCAACCAAAATGATAAAGGGGATGGAACAGCTTCCCTATGAGGAAAGGCTGAAGAGGTTAGGGCTGTTCAGCTTGGAGAAGAGACGGCTGAGGGGGGATATGATAGAGGTCTTTAAGATCATGAGAGGTCTTGAACGGGTAGATGTGACTCGGTTATTTTCACTTTCGAATAATAGAAGGACTAGGGGGCATTCCATGAAGTTAGCAAGTAGCACATTTAAGACTAATCGGAGAAAATTCTTTTTCACTCAACGCACAATAAAGCTCTGGAATTTGTTGCCAGAGGATGTGGTTACTGCAGTTAGTGTAGCTGGGTTCAAAAAAGGTTTGGATAAGTTCTTGGAGGAGAAGTCCATTAATGGCTATTAATCAATTTTATTTAGGGAATAGCCACTGCTATTAATTGCATCAGTAGCATGGGATCTTCTTAGTGTTTGGGTAATTGCCAGGTTCTTGTGGCCTGGTTTTGGCCTCTGTTGGAAACAGGATGCTGGGCTTGATGGACCCTTGGTCTGACCCAGCATGGCAATTTCTTATGTTCTTATGTACAGCCTGGGTCTGAAATCCAGTGGGCAGCTATGAAGACTATGTGCACGACCTGCCAGAATCCAGAGACAGAAGTCCTCCAGAACGTGACCTGCCAGAATCCAGAGACAGAAGTCCTCCAGAACGTGACCTGCAGAATCCAGAGACAGAAGTCCTCCAGAACGTGACCTGCCAGAATCCAGAGACAGAAGTCCTCCAGAAAGTGACCTGCAGAATCCAGAGACAGAAGTCCTCCAAAAAGTGACCTGCCAGAATCCAGAGACAGAAGACCTCCAGAACGTGACCTGCTAGAATCCAGAGACAGAAGTCTTCCAGAACGTGACCTGCCAGAATCCAGAGACAGTAGTCCTCCAGAAAATGGCCTGCAGAATCCAGAGACAGAAGTCCTTCAGAACATGACCTGCCAGAATCCAGAGACAGAAGACCTCCAGAACATGACCTGCTAGAATCCAGAGACAGAAGACCTTGAGAACATGACCTGCCAGAATCCAGAGACAGAAGACCTTGAAAACATGACCTGCCAGAATCCAGAGACAGAAGACCTTGAGAACATGACCTGCCAGAATCCAGAGACAGAAGACCTTGAGAACATGACCTGCCAGAATCCAGAGACAGAAGACCTTGAAAACATGACCTGCCAGAATCCAGAGACAGAAGACCTTGAGAACATGACCTGCCAGAATCCAGAGACAGAAGACCTTGAAAACATGACCTGCCAGAATCCAGAGACAGAAGACCTTGAGAACATGACTTGGCCGGTTACACGTGGCATCGATATGGTCTGAGCATTTGTTTGCAAGGGTAAATATTTGTAAACCTTTCTTGTTGCTGCATTTAGTTTTTTGAAAGAGCTCAACTAAAAGCTAACAAGCACAACTATTTGCTGTATTACACAAGTCTCTATAATTTGAAATTGTCCATACCTGTGATTTGGTTTTGTGATATAATAATAAAATATTAGTTTTACTGGCTTTCTGGGCTCCTGATTATTATTGGCAGCGTGACATATTAATGCTGTTTGCCCAACCTCTCGCATATGCTACAATGTGCCACAGTGACCTTGTGATAGTGCAAATGTTTGGTGCAGATCCTGTAATGGTGGAAACAGGCTGCACTGATCCTGCGAGGGCAGAGATGTGCTGCACGGATCCCGGGATAGTGGAGCTGTCCCATGCGGATCCTGTGATGGTGTTGACATGTCACAGTGGCCCTGCGAATGTGCTGACGTGTCACCCTCACCCTATGATGATGCTTTATCTAGGGTACAGATATTTAGGTCCTAAAATCTTATTTCATAGGGCTTTTGGTTCAGACTGAAGCACATTGGTAGCCGTTTCTGGATCGTCTCTACTCTGTCTGTATCCTTCCAGAGGTACGGCTAGGGCTGCCTTTACCTATTGCATCAGCACATTCTGCCAGAATACAGTGAAGACCTTCCCCTCTCAGGCAATGTGCAGGGAAAACGAGAGGAAGGAGTAAACCTGGAGCATGCAACACAGAACAGAGCAAAGATGAGCCACTCTGCTCCCTAATCCAACCCCTTCCCCTCCTGTCACTTAGAGAGCAGAGGGATGAAGCCTGAAAGAGACACTGCAGAAAAGATTAGCCACTGCTCCCCAATCCAGCTGTTCCCCTCTTATTTGCAGGAAACAGGGAAGGGGGTGAGGCTGGAGTGGACAGCAGAGCAAAGAATAATTCTGGTTTTGCCTGCATCTTTCTGTTTCTAATTTGTGCTCACTTATTCTGTCTTTGGTGAGGGTCTGTGTTGTTCTGCATGTGTGTCTGAGGTGAGGGATTCTGCTAGCGTGTAGTTTCTGTGGTGGGATCTCTAGCAGTCTGGCTTGTTCTGTTTCCCAATAGGTGTATCGAAGGTGTAATATTTGCAGTGTTGTCTTTGGATAGGTAGGGTCGTTGCTGTTGAGTTCTGGCAGTTAGTGCTGCTTTGCTAATGGCAGGTTTGCCAAATAACTTCTGAGGGACTTTTTTTTTTTTTTTTTGCAAGGTTTTGTGTTACTTCACAAAGTATCTGGTTGTCACTGTTCGAATTATTTTCCCATGGTGAGTAGGAAGGGGGGGGGAACATCCATCTTCAGCCTAGTCAGCCATTTCAGAGATTACCCTCAACCAATGTAGTATGCATTGAATTTATGTCTTTCATGAATTTTCCTTTTTGCTGTCTGATCCCAAAAAAATCACAGACGACACATTCAGAAGCTGTGGCATGATTTCTGAAAGATGTTTGTATTGTGCATGTATAAGAAACAAAGCTTAACGTTTTAAAGTATGGAGGTGCATATTCAGACACAGTCCGGATAGCAGGGTTAGGCGGATAAACGTATCCTGCTAATTCTGGAGGTATATCCAGTGGTTCAGCTGCACTATTGAATATAGCCGGCTAAACTTGGGACAGCTCTTCGACTCAGCTCCTCCCTTATACGCCCCTGGATCACCCCTAACTTAGCCGGCTAAATTCTAACCCCCTAACTTATTAGCTGGCTAGAATTACCCAGATATTAACCTCTGAGTCAGCCTGCTGCTAACTGCTTTTGAATAGGGACCTCATGATGCCCAATTAGTGCACGTGTTTTATTGACAGGCTTGCTCTGTGAAGGGCAGTGGTGGGGTTAGAATGGTTGTTGAGTTTAATTATCAGAATCTCAGGGGGAGCGGGGAGGCTACAGGCCCCGAAAGGTAACTGAAGGGGGAGCACAGGACTGAGGGTTCACCCAGGATGCCCCGATACCCTTGGCACCAGCCCGCCGATAGCGCCGCGCCCATGCCAGCTCCCCGTGGGGCAGATGGAGGAAGACGCCGCGCTGTGCACTCGCGCGGGCCTGCACGGGCTGAAAGGAGGAGGCGTCGTGTGCCTGCCCCTCCTGTCAGCCGGCGCGAGGCAGGAAAGCTGCCGGCAGGGAGCCGGCAGCATTGGATTAAAAAGAGGAGGAAAAAGAGGAGCGTGATCAACAGGGGAAAGCTAAAAGTTAGTCCAGGGTCCCCACCTGCATGGAAGCATTCGCCCTTCCTGTTCTCTTCTCCCTGTGCCTCCAGCCTGGCAGTCCAAGGCAAGGGATAACCGGTTCCTTCTCTGCATGCAATTTTCTGCCAATAAATAAACAGCTAATGCTTTAATCTGACACGTAATTAAACGTAAGGGGAAGAAATGAAATCAGCAGACTATGCAGGATTAAGAAGAACATATGGATACTTATATGTTTATTCATGCACGTAGAATGAGTTTCAAACTTAATTTAATTTACTAAATAAAAGCCTAGTTTAATGAAGTTTGGCCAGGGATACTGTAGTGCCTTCGTTTTGTGGGGTTGCTAAACAGTTTCTGTCAGCTGCTTTCCCGGCGCTGCTGCCCACTTTCCCCTCCACGTCAGTTCATGCTGCAGACACGGCTGTGGGACAAAGTCCGTCAGGATTTATTCTGCTGGGAGACGAACTTCAATGGGGTTTAGGCCGCTGCATGGCCTGCGAGCCAGTGGCAGCTCCCATGCACCTGATCCCATTCTTAGGCGAAGGCAACTGTTGTGGAGGCTTTGTCCGTCCGTCCGTCTGCATCAATGGGTGTGTGGGGGTGCGGCTGCAGATCCTTCAAGAAGCGGCCGCGAGTGTCACCTGTTGCAGGTCAGGGAGAGAGAAACCTGGCAGGAGAGTGCGCTGAGCCGTGGGAGTCCTCACTGCCTCAGTCGCCAGTGGTCACTGCCTCCGTTAGGCCCTCATCTCTGACCCCGGGGCAGTTTCAGCGTCTGTCTAAGCCTTTGCTGCCAACGCCAGTGGTGCAACCCCCAGTTCCTCTGGCCTCCCTGGATTTTGCATTCTGGGGCGATGGGCAGGGGAGCAGGAAACTGAAACTCACTGCTCTGTGTTTTTTTTTTATTTCATTGGCAGGGGCATCATTGCCCCAAGCAGGCTGAGCTTAAAGGATTTTAATCGGCATGTCAAGGCCAAAAGTAGGAGAAGACAACCGTGTCTTAAAAATGTGAGAAGACCCAAAGAGGAAGAGGAGGAGGAGGAGATGGTGGTGGTGGTGAAGTGGCAGTGTCAGTCCCAGGCTGGAAGGGAGAAGGAAGATTTTCTGATTGTCGGCCCCGGTGGATTGGCAGGAGTGCTGTCGCCTGCTGCTAGCCATTGATCGGAGACGCTGTCAGAGCGAGACAGAGGCCAGGGGGCAGGGTCAGTAGGTTCAGAGAGTGACTGGTGGGGACAGGACGGATGGAGTTTGAGAGAAACACTGGAGGTGAGGTGGGTTTGAGGGATAGTGAGGATGGAGGTTTGAGAGAGACTGGGAGGGCAGGATGATGGGGCTGAGAGAGAGAGAGAGACTGGTGGGAACAGGGCCGGGGCTTCCATTAGGCAAGCTAGGCAGTTGCCTGTAGTGCCAAAATTATAGGGATGGCAAAATTTCAACAGCATCAGGCCCGGGGGGGGGGGGGGGGGGGGAGCTGTGCCAGAGCCAATATCACTGAGGAAGGGAGAGTTGTGCTAGGAGGGAGCACCGTGCCGGGCGGGGGAGGGCACTGAGAGAGAAAGAGACTGATGGGACAGGGTGGAGGTCGTAAGAGAGAGACTGAGGGGACAAGGCAGGGGAAAGGTTGAGAATAAGAGAGACTGAGGCCGTTGAGACAATTCACAGTCACTGGCACTTTCTATGTAGGGGTGGCGAGCTCTCTCAGCCTCCTCCTTTCCAGGTTATTTGTTATATTTATAAAAGGAGTCTTGTTTTATTGTCACTCTGTAAAATCACATCATTAAAGAGTATTTAGATTTAGCTCATGCCTTTTCATTGGTAGCTAAAGGTGAATTACATTCAAGTAGACTATGGATATTTCCCTATCCCCAGAGGGCTAACAAGCTAAGGGCCTAATTTACTACTAAAGGTTTTCTCCCATTTTGTGTCTATGGGAGAAATGCTTAATAAACAGACCCCTCAGGTTTTACCTGAGGCAATGGAGGGTAAGATGATTTGCCCAGGATCACAAGGAGTATCTGCAGGATTTGAACCCTGACTTCCCTAGCTCACTATGGCTCATTGCTCTAATCACTAGGCTACTCCTCCCCTCCTCTTCCTAAACCTACTCCTCTGCCTCCTTCCTTGATCTAAGGATGCCCAGTGCACTCCCCATTTCTCCTTGCTTGAGGAAGAGTATAGTGATAGGAGTATACTACCATCCACCTGGCCAAAATGATGAGATAGACAGTGAAATGCTAAGAGAAATCAGGGAAGCTAACCAAACTGGTAGTGCAGTAATAATGGGAGATTTCAATTATTTATTTATTTATTTATTTAACAATTTTATATACCGACCTTCATAGTAGATTACCATATCGGATCGGTTTACAGTTTAACAAAGGGAAAAAAACTAGAGTAACAAATTCACGTAAACGAAAGATAACCAAAGCAGGAATAAGTCAAAGTTACAATCAACAGGGGGCGAGAACTTGGAAGCTTGCAACAAGCTGGAAAGAAGAAAAGGCCAGTAAAGAAAGAACTTGGAAGCTTGCAACAAGCTGGAAAGAAGAAAAGGCCAGTAAAGGCCAATTACCCCAATATTGACTGGGTAAATGTAACATCAGGACATGCTAGAGACAAAGTTCCTGGATGTAATAAATGACTGCTTCATGGAGCAATTGGTTCAAGAACAGATGAGAGAGGGAGCTATTTTAGATCTAATTCTCAGTGGAGCACAGGATTTTGTGAGAGAGGTAACGGTGGTGGGGCCGTTTGGCAATAGTGATCATAACCTCATCAGATTTGAATTAATGACTGGTAGGGGTACAATAAGTAAATCTACAGATATAGCACTAAACTTTGAAAAGGGAAACTGCTAAAATGAGGAAGATAGAAAACTGAAAGGTGCAGCTACAAAAGTTGAGTGTAGAATAGGCATGGATATTTTTTATAAATATCATCTTAGAAGCACAGTCAGATATATTCACGCATTAAGAAAGGTGGAAGAAAGGCCAAACGATTGCTGGCATAGTTAAAAAGTGAGATGAAAGAGGCTATTTCAGCCAAAAGAATTTCCTTCAAAAATTGGAAGAAGGATCCATCTGAATAAAATAGGAAAATGCAAAAGTATTGGCTCGTTGATAAGAAAGGCTAAGAGAGAATTTAAAAAGAAGTTGACCATAGAGGCAAAAGCTCATAATAAAATCTTTTTAAAATATATCTGAAGAAAGAAGTATGCGAGGGAGTCAGCTGGACCATTAAATGTTTGAGGGGTTAAAGAGGCACTAAGGGAAGATAAGGCCAATGCAGAAAGACTAATTTAATTCTTTGCTTTGATGTTTACTAATGAGGATGTTGGAACGATACCCATTCCAGAGATGGTATTAAAAGGTAATGATTCAGATGAATTGAACCAAATGACATTGAACCTGGAAGATGTAGTAGGCCAGATTCACAAAGTGAACAGTAGCAAATCACCCGGACTTGATGGTAAACACCCTAAGATTTTGAAAGAACTTGTAAAATGAAATTTCAGATCTATTTCAAGTAATTTGCAACCTAATATTAAAATCATCCATTGTACATGAAGACTGGAGAACATAAGAAATTGCCAATCTTGGTCAGACCAAGGGCCCATCAAGCCCAGCATCCTGTTTGCAACAGTGACCAATACAGGCTACAAATACCTGGCAAGTACCCAAACACTAAGTAGATCCCATGATACTGATTACTCAAGGTGCGGCCTCACCATGGAGCGATACAGAGGCATTATCACATTTTCCGTTTTATTAACCATTCCCTTCCTAATAATTCCTTAAATTCTATGGGGTAGATTTTTAGACCGCGCGAATAGGCGTACTTTTGCTGGTGCATCAGGCGCAAGCAAAAGTACGCGGGATTTTAGTAGATACACGCGTAGCCGCTAAAATCCTGGATTGGCGCGCGCAAGGCTATCGATTCTGTATAGCCGGCACGCGCCAAGCCGCGCAGCCTACCCCGTTCCCTCTGAGGCCGCTCCGAAATATTTACGCCTCCCAGAGGGAGGCGTAAATCCCCGCGTGCCAGCGGGCCGCTAGCGCACCGGGACGCGACCTGGGGGCGGGTCTGGAGGGCACGGCCACGCCCCCGGGCCCGCCCCCAAAACGCTGCCGACACGCTCCCTAAACGCCGCGCAGCTCGGGCCCGCCCCCGACACGCCCCGGGACTTACGCGAGTCCCGGGGTCTGCGCGCGCCGGTAGGCCTATTGAACATAGGCGCACCGGCGCGCAGTGCCCTGCTCGCCTAAATCCGCCCGGATTTGGGCGGATTTAGGCGAGCAGGGCTCTTAAAATCCGCCCCTATTTGTTTTTATGACTGCCGTAGCACACTGAGCCGATGATTTATTTATTATTTATTTATTTATTTATTTAGGGCTTTTTTATACCGACACTTATGATACCAATCATATCGTATCGGTTTACAATAAACAGTGGTGCAATAACATTAACGACAACGTGAACAATAGGCTAGGAGAGAAGAAGAGGTGAAAAGTTACAATAAACAGGGGCACTTGAACTGGGAGGAGGAAGAGCCAGAGTAATGGCTAGCATAGAAATAGGTAATATTTAGTCTCAGAAATAAATAAAATAAAGATATATACATAAGGCTATAATAGACACTAGTATACAGGACTGATTGTAATCAACTATACATGGTATCCTATACCTAGTTGTAGCAGTAGGGGATGTCATAGATCAGGGAAGGCTTGTAGAAATAGCCATTTCAATGTTTTTTAGCCACTATGATGCCTAGATCTTTCTTGGGCAGTAGCTCCTAATATGGAATCTAAAATCGTGTAACTACAGCAAGGGTTATTTTTCCCTATATGCAACACCTTGCACTTGTCCACATTAAATTTCATCTGCCATTTGGATGCCCAATCTTCCAGTCTCGCAAGGTCCTTCTGTAATATATCACAATCAGCTTGTGATTTAATGTAACCCCAATATTTAAAAAGGGCTCCAGGGGCAATCCAGGAAACTCTAGAGCAGTGAGCCTGACTTCACTGTTAGGAAAAATAGTGGAAATTATTCTAAGGATCAAAATCATAGAACATATAGAAAGACATGGTTTAATGGAACACAGTCAGCATGGCTTTACCCAGGGCAAGTCTTGCCTCACAAATCTGCTTCATTTTTTTAAGAGGTTAATAAACATGTGGTTAAAGGTGAACCGGTAGATGTAGTATATTTGGATTTTCAGAAGTTATTTGACAAGGTCCCTCATGAGAAGCTTCTAAGAAAATGAAAAAAGTCATGGGATAGGAGGCGATGTCCTTTTGTGAATTACAAACTGATTAAAAGACAGGAAACAGTAGGATTAAATGGGCAATTTTCTCAGTGGAAAAGGGTAAACAGTGGAGTGCCTCAGGGATCTGTACTTGGACCAATGCTTTTTAATATATTTATAAATGATCTGGAAAGGAATACGATGAGTGAGGTGATCAACTTTGCAGATGACACAAAATTATTCAGAGTAGTTAAATCACAAGCGGATTGTGATACATTACAGGAGGACCTTGCAAGACTGGAAGACTGGGCATTCAAATGGCAGATGAAATTTAATGTGGATAAGTGCAAGGTGATGCACATAGGTAAAAATAACCCTTGCTGTAATTACACAATGTTAGGTTCCAATTTAGGAGTTACCACCCAGGAAAGAGATCTAGGCATCATAGTGGACAATACATTGAAATTGTCGGCTCAGTGTGCTGCAGCAGTCAAAAAAGCAAACAGAATGTTAGGAATTATTAGGAAAGGAATGGTTAATAAAATGGAGAATGTCATCATACCTCTATATCGCTCCTTGGTGAGACTGCACCTTGAATACTGTGTGCAATTCTGGTCGCAGTATCTCAAAAAAGTGCAGAGAAGGGCAACCAAAATGATAAAGGGGATGGAACAGCTCCCCTATGAGGAAAGGCTGAAGAGGTTAGGGCTGTTCAGCTTGGAGAAGAGACTGTTGAGGGGGGATATGATAGAGGTTTTTAAAATCACGAGAGGTCTAGAACGGGTAGATGTGAATCGGTTATTTACTCTTTCAGATAATAGAACTACCAGGGGGCACTCCATGAAGTTAGCATGTGGCACATTTAAAACTAATCAGAGAAAGTTCTTTCACTCAGTGCACAATTAAGCTCGGGAATTTCTTGCCAGAGGATGTGGTTAGTGCATGGAGAAGTCCATTACCTGCTATTAATCAAGTCGACTTAGGGAATAGCCATTACTGTTGCTGGCAGTGGTAGCATGGGATCCTCTTAGTGTTTGGGTACTTGCCAAGTTCTTGTAGCCTGGATTGGCCACTGTTGGAAATAGGATGCTGGGCTTGATGGACCCTTAGTCAGCACTTCTATTCTGCTGATCCTAATGAGCACCCTCAGCCAATTACAACCAGGAACATATAAAACAACAGCAAGAATTTCAATATGAAACAAACCAAGCAAAAAAATTATAAAATAATGAAAAGATTAATCAGCAGGTAACTCCTGCAAAAAGCAGTGTGCTTTAACCTTTTTACAATAAGTAAGTTAGGTTTCTTCCAATTGCAGCTTAAAAAGGAGCTTGCTCCTTGGTATTGTCCCATTCTTGCTCGAGGCTCCGATGCACCGCTTTAACAAAAGGCACTGCCAAATAAGCCTGAGCAGAAGATCGCTCAGATCCCTGAAGAATTTACTGGGTAATGGCTGTCTTACACCAACCAGGTACATTGTAGTTGTTTACCTATAACAGTGTTCTCTAAGGACAACAGCATGCCAGTCTTCGCACATGGGTGACATCATCAGGTAGAGCCTGGAACGGAACTTTGATCTCAAACATTCTAGAACTTTCACACATGCCCTACTGAGCATGTGCAGTGTAGTCATCACCCTGCTTCACAGGCAGAGTCCCTCAGTCCCTAATATATAGGGTGGCCCTGCCTCTAATACCAATGCAATGGAGGCAGGCTACTTTTCCATGGGCCACCCTGTAGCTAATACATGGAGAAACCAACTGCCAGGGAAGGTGGGGGCTTTCATGAGGACTGTCATCCTGCCTCCTTAGGAGAACACCTGTTACAGGTAAGCAACTCTACTTTCTTCAAGGATAAGCAGGATAGAAGTCCTCACGCATGGGTGAAAATCAACCTATAGACTGTCTGAGCAGGACATAGCGGGAAACCGCATCGTGCTGAAAGCACCATCTCTCTCCCTTTTGCCTGAGAGGCAGCCGTCCCACAAAGGGATCCAGGTGGGAAAAGAGTTGGGTTCTACAAAAAGAAAATCATAGAAAACACGGAGACACAAAACCCCGATGCATAGCAGGGGCGCCTGAGGGCAGGGGAGTGCCAGCAAGAAGCATGGGGCCCTGCTCGCGTAAATCCGCCCGGATTTACGCGAGCAGGGCCCTCGCGCGCCGGCGCACCTATTTTGCATAGGCCGCCGGCGCGCACAGAGCCCCGGGACGCGTGTAAGTCCTGGGGTTTTTTAAAAGGGGCGGGAGGGGGCGTGGCCGAACGACGCGGCGTTTCGGGGGCGTGACGTGGTGTTTTGGGGGCGGCGACACGGGGCATGGTTTCAGCCCGGGGGCGTTCCGGGGGCGTGGCTGCAGCCTCCGGACCAGCCCCCAGGACCGGAACATGAACGGGGCAGCCGGCCGACGCACACAGATTTACGACTGCTTTTCGCAGGTGTAAATCGTGTGATAAAGGTAAGGGGGGGGTTGATAGGCCAGGGGGGTGGGTTAGGTAGGGGAAGGTGGGGGGGAGGGCGAAGGAAAGTTCCCTCCGAGGCCGCTCCGAAATCGGAGCGGCCTCGGAGGGAACAGGCAGCGCGCGCTGGGCTCGGCGCGCACAGGTTGCACAAATGTGCACCCCCTTGCGCGCACCGACCCCGGATTTTATAAGATACGCGTGGCTACGCGCGTATCTTATAAAATCCAGCGTACGTTTGTTTGCGCCTGGTGCGCAAACAAAAGTACGCGATCGAGCTATTTTTTAAAATCTACCTGATACTGCGCATCATGGAAAACATTACAAGCAGGGTTTCAGATCAGGAACCCTAACGACAGGATGTCTAGAACCTCCTGGATACAGGAAAAAGTCTAGAGATGTAAACAAGAGAAGGACTCGTGGACAAAGACCGCAGGAACCCTAACGACAGGAGGTCTAGAACCTCCTGGATACAGGAAAAAGTCTTGAGATGTAAACAAGAGAAGGATTCGTGGACAAAGACCGCAGGAACCCTAACGACAGGAGGTCTAGAACCTCTTGGATACAGGGGAAAAGTCTAGAGATGTAAACAAGAGAAGGACTCGTGGACAAAGACCGCAGGAACCCTAACGACAGGAGGTCTAGAACCTCCTGGATACAGGAAAAAGTATTGAGATGTAAACAAGAGAAGGACTCGTGGACAAAGACCGCAGGAACCCTAACGACAGGAGGTCTAGAACCTCCTGGATACAGGAAAAAGTCTTGAGATGTAAACAAGAGAAGGACTCGTGGACAAAGACCGCAGGAACCCTAACGACAGGAGGTCTAGAACCTCTTGGATACAGGGGAAAAGTCTAGAGATGTAAACAAGAGAAGGACTCGTGGACAAAGACCGCAGGAACCCTAACGACAGGAGGTCTAGAACCTCTTGGATACAGGGGAAAAGTCTAGAGATGTAAACAAGAGAAGGACTCGTGGACAAAGACCGCAGGAACCCTAATGACAGGAGGTTTAGAACCTCCTGGATACAGGAAAAAGTCTAGAAATGTAAACAAGAGAAGGACTCGTGGACAAAGACTGCACAGTTTCCTTCATTGTTACAAGAGAACCGAAAAACCAACTGGGGCTCACCCGAGAGCTCTCCAGAAAGAAACTGCGGTCCAATGGCATCTGAAGGACAGAATGCATCTGCAGACGTGCGCCCACATTTGGCTGATAGGCACAATGGACAGAAAAACCCAAGCATCGCTTGGAAGAATAATCAGCAACCCCGGCAGGGTCTGTGACAGACCCTATGAGCCAAAGCACCAGGTATGTAATTTCACCTTTGAATGCAATGTAAAAAAATTGAAAATACTTTATTTGGCTGGACCTCATAAGAAAGGCACTACATTCTGCACCATATAAATGGTGTCTTGTGTCTTATACTTTGAATAAGTGCCTACTTTATATTTATAATCATTGGCCCAAAGGAAAATCCAATCCGATATGAGTCCAAGTCCCAAGTATAATTCTTTGAATTATTTTGTAATGCAATAAAAAATGCCTGAAGCTCCAAGAGGGGAATGAGCATGACAGGCCCTGGTAACTTTAGCAAGCGCTGTCTCTTGAATTGATTTCTCTTGCACTCACTGCACCCACCTTAAGGACAAGTATCCCCCCCCCCCCCTCAAAGGAAGAGGAAGGTGTAAAAAGGTCACTCCTGTCATATTGGGCCCTGGAAGGAAACCTTCCCCCCATCACCTACAAAGGAGAAAGAGAAGAGGTGACAGAGCTGCCCAGCGAGAGGTTCCAGCCCCAAAGAGCACCCAATTCTTTTATGGCCCCGCCCATGCAGGATAGGGTGGGGCCTGCATGTACAAGAATTTTGCTTGGTGGAAATGATTTGAAGGGTTGGGTTTTTCTTCATCTGTTGTGGAACTGGTGGGATTTTCTTTTGAACCTGCTTTTTTGTAATTACTGAACTTTTTTAAATTGTTCTGCCTGAAAATGTGGTTATTTCGTTGGCAAACTTTTTCCATTTGGAGCACCGACTTTGGAGTGTGCATTATTTATTTATTTATTTATATTTTTTTTAGAAGTGACCTCTGTCCGGTGTGGCCCCCATTCCATGGGACCCAGAGACTCCGGGGCTGGGAAGATGACCCCACCCCCAGCATTATCTCTTCGAGTTTTAATGCTGTAAAGTAGGCCTGCCCAGAAAAGTAGGAGAAAAAAGATTAATGGTGCTATCGGGAAAGAAAAAAAATCGTATTTTTTAAAATTTTTGGATGAGGCAGAGATGTTGGAATATGAATTTATAAATAAAGGGGACTATGGATTGGATAATCTGCTGATCAATGACAAATCTTTGGGCGTGTCAGCATTAAACCTTGCCAACTCTTAACAGCAGATAGCAATGTCTTCAGAAATGGGCTTTTTTTTCTCCTCGTTAACGGTGGCCAGGAGTCTACAGCCCGAACGGATGCTCCCTTGCTGTTATTTTGCCGCTCTCTCTCTTGAAATGGGAGTGGGATCTGTGGGAAATATGCGCTTGCCAGCAAGCCATTTCATCAGGGTTAAACACTAACTTCCCTTCTCCCTGAACTTTGCCTGAATAAAAGCATCACTTGTGCTTAAGCCTCTCTGCCAAGGAGAGGATACCTGACTTCATGTATTTTTCTGGCTTATAATTAATCCTGATAGCCTGAAAGTAGGGCTGGGTGTTCCCTAGTCAGAGGCAGGACAAAGTCAGGAGGTATAGATTTCAGCAGCCAATGAAATGATCCGTGCACACCCCCTGAGCCAAAGCCAATAGTGTAGGGACTCGTCTGTTGCTATGGGAAAGTAGCCAATCATGTAATGACACATCATCTGCCTTTGTATGAATGTACAATAAAAGGAAGAGCCTCGTGAGGGCTCAGCCTTTTTTGCCCTTCTCTTCCTGCCTGCGATGAAAGCTGCCTCAAGTGTGTTCCTTGCCTCCATACTCTACATCTGGTGATCCCCGCGACGTGATGATAAACTCCATGCTTATTTCGGCTGGTCATAGCCTAGGTACGTACCGTTCAACAGATTTGCAATCGTAATAATTAAAAAAAAAAAAAAAAAGAGTACTTCTTAGTAATTTTTAAGTATTTCTCAGCAAGTTTGTTTCGTAAGAGGTCATGAGCATGGCAGCTTGGTTCTTGGGGGTTTACCTTCTAATGCCAACTCTCACCTTCTGCGTTGTCGGTGAGAAACAGGTGTAACGAGAGAGAACACCGCCGTCTGCATGTGTAACTCCGCCATCGGGAAGCTGACCTCCTCAGTATGACTAAAAGGCTCGCTGCCTGCCCAGTCCCGTCGACCGCTCTCCCAAGGACTGGCAAGTTCCCCCGTGTTACGCACGGTGCTCCATTCAGCCTCACATTCAGTAGAAGGACTTAATACTAGAACAACAGATGACTCGTGCAGCCTGTTTCCATTACTGCAAGAAGCAGAAAACCTCTGCAGGAAGACTTTACTTCCCCTCCCTCTCTCCTGTGGCAAAATAACCCAGGAGCAGGGGTCAGAATGTGGCCCCTGCACTCCCCAGAGAGTCCCTCAAGCCCTGTTAGCTGGCAGGACAGGGGCTATATTTTACCGCTCAAACCGCCCAGTCATCACTTCAGCCTTTCTAGCAGACTTTGGCCAAGGCTGAATCAGGCCTCCCAATCCCAGAGGGCACCGAAGAGCACTACTGAAAGCCCAGAGGGCCATTAGGGGAAGGGAGACTGAGGCACTTGGCAGCCATTTTTTTTTTTCGGTCAAGTGAGACCTGGCTTTGGAATAATACAGTGTGGGATTTCCGGTCCCTGCTTCGCCGTTTGAAATCAGCACTGCAGGTACCAGAATGCATGAGGATGGGGTTGTCGGAAAACCAGGCAGGCAGGTGTAAAATCTTCCTGAAACTGGTTCATTTGACAACTCTGCAGATAATCTTCAGGCATTCAGGTTGGAGATGGATTCTGTGCGGATCAGTGTGGCTGTGTGTTCTCCTGAATGCCACAATGTGCACACCCTGAGCTAGGTTCATTCATGTATCTGAGGCCCACCGGGCCTTCTACCTGCAGGCTGCCCATTGGTTCCCCTCCCACAGCCCAGAGACCTCTCCTTCTGGCACCATATGCCAGTTCCTACCTGAAGGGCCTTCTGTCTTCAGGCGCCTGAATGCAGCCTCCCATGCAGCTCCCTTCTGCTTGCAGCCAGGTCTCATTTTCTCTATAACTGACACACCCCAGCCTCTTTCCAGCCTAGCACCTGGCCTCTCTCTAATGGCTGGAGACCAGCTCCACCTGTGCCTCCAGCAGCCCCCAGCGCAGCCTCGGTCTCACGCCAAGCCCTACAACCCCAACCCAGAAACTGAGGCCTAGCTTCCTGCTACTGTCCCGTGTACTTTCTTCTCTCTTGCTGACAGCTGGGGCCCCTCTCTGCCTAAGCCACTCCTGGTTTAGTATGGAAGCAGCCTTTCAATTAAATGAATGGGAGCTCGCTCTCTCCGATGGGATGCGGCCCACGTGGCACCTTCATGCTGAACCTTCCCTTCTTGCTTCCCGTTATGAAGCCAAGGCGAGAGCTACAACCGTCAGATGCGATACCCTGTTCCTCGCAGCTCCAGAGAGGGAGAAATCCTGCAAGCCAAGTACCTGTGAAAACCACAGGCAGGCTGACAGGACCATGCAGCCAGTCCACGAGCCTCGGCTTGCCTGGCTACGAGAGGTCAGGAGGCAGGAAGGAAGCAAATGAGTTTGGCAAGGCTGCCAAAAATAAAGGTTTCATGGGGTAGATCCTGAAAGGCCAGCCGGCTAAGTTACAAGGATATAGTCAGTGGCACGGCTATGCCGTTGATTATCCGTGTACAAGTGGGACTCAGCCAGATAAGTGGTTTGCAGCTAAGTCTACGCATGACTTATCCGGCTATCTAGCAGCCTCTGAACCTGAGCGGATATTCAGCGGCCGCTAGCTGGCCGGGTAAGTCCTACTTATCAGCCCCTTATGTATTTTAATTTACAGACTTTTTTGTTGGACTCCGGCCTGAACTTTGGAGGGCGCGGGTTATACATATTTTAAATAAATAAGTAAATGCCAGACTTTGAATCACCACAAGTGCGCGTATATGCACTATGGGTTTTTCTTCGCCGAGTGAAGCTCCCTTTCGCCCATGATTGACGTGTCGGCGGTCTTCTGACGGATGGGGCCCTCCGCCGTGCTGCTCAGATAAAACAAAGGCTCCTGAAACGTCCGGTGAAGGTTGACGACACCCGTGGCGTGACTTTCCCCCATCGTCGCCTTACGCCCTCCAATCCAGCTCTCCTCGGGGATCCATGGCGCGAGGCCTCTGTCATCCTGTTGTCAGCAGAAGGTCACTGCACACAGCCTCCCTCTTTACTCACGGAGTGGCAGCCCCCGGTCTCGCAGCGCTAGCCGCCAGGCCATCAAGCAAGCCCTGAAGGGGACATCTTACCTCGGGAGAAATCAGACACAGAAGCCAAAGCTTGGCAGCTTGCGTGTGGCAGAGGAAGAGGCTGCTGGAAAAGTAATTTACGATGTTGGGTTCCACTGGGTTTCAGGCCCCTGCATGTCACTTACCAGTAATTCTCTTTTTATTGTCTCTCTCTCTCTCTCTCACTAATAAAGTAACGCACACATGTATAAAATATATGTACAGTTCTGCATGCCGTCCCCGTCCTTTGATTAACTCCACAGTGAGGGTTCCCAGCGTCTTTACATTTCTGCTCTGGAGATATTTTAATGAGAGCCACGGGAGGCCGTAAGAATCCTCTCCTTAAATTTCCAGTGTATTAATGACACACTCCATACTCTACAATTAATCTGCCAAAGAAAAATCCCCCTAGCCATTTCAGCTTCCGTTGTTGCCCTCCACGTTCCTGCCTTGTTACGTGTAATGTTCATTTTCCCAGGGTTAACTGCGGAAAGGCCTGGAGGGTTTGTAGCCACATCACACCCCGGCCTTTTTTTTTTTTCCTTCAGTTTTTTTTCTTTATTGAAGAACTTCTCAAATTTAACAAAGCAATAACTTTGTAATGGAAATTGAGAGAACAAAGAAACATTACAAATCAATTCAACATCATTACAGAATAATTTCCCATTATCAATCTCTCATCCATCATAGGGAAGAAGGGAGGAGGGGGTATGGTGACAGCAAAACTGAGGAGATAAGGAAATATTTCAGAATTTATCGGTAACCACACATGTCCTCCCGGTTTGTACATTTAAGACCTGTCTACATCATTAGCAGTAACTGGTGTTCAGACATTCAAAAAGTCACAGAGTTGTTCAGGAGCAAAAAATATCTAGGAATTGCTTTGATACTTAATTATGCCACTTACGTGGATAACGAAGGGTGAAGCCAGCTCCTAAGTTAACAACCTCTAAGCGCATATTCAGAAACGCTTTCCTACGTAATTGCGTGGGCCTAGCTAGATCAGGATATATTCGAACCTTGTCCCCCGTAAATGCGCTGTTTCCAAATTCCTAAAATAATTTTTCATAATCAAACTTACATCTTTGTTCAGTAAAGAAAGAGACCAGCAAAACCGATCTATCAACCAATTCAGCAACAGAACTTTCCAAATGTTCAGACAGATTGGTAATATTACCCCTTTCCTGTTGTATATCAGATTGTGACTCTCTTTGCCTACGGGGGGAAAAGAATCAGAGGACATTTTCAACACTTCAGACAAATATTTTCTAAATCTAATCAGGGGTATCTCTCCAAGAACTTTAGGAACGTTAAGTAACCTCAAGTTCAAATGCTTTAGGGAATTTTCAAGCCTTCTTGGTGTGCTGGTGCAGTCATGCATTATTGCAAACTTAGCAGAATGCAGATTTTTCACATCCTCTCCAACAGACCGTAGAGATAAAGCACGCTCTTGAAGAAGACGCTGGGGATCCTGAGCGACTAGCTGCAGTTTTCCTGGTACTTGATCTAGGCGTTGAGAGTGATCATTGAACGTAGACACCATTCCTGCAATGAGATCCCAGAGGGACTCCAAAGTCAACAACCACCGGTTTCACAATCTCTATCTTGGGGCGAGGGGTATTTGGAGTTGGCAGATATCAAAGCTGGAGAGGTGGGGGCCACTGGACCCACTCTCTCCAACGGTGAAACAAGAGGAGACTCACCGACCATGCCTCCTCTCTCTCCAGGGGGTTCCCCCGAGCCGGGGTTCCGTCCAAACCTGCCTCCAACTCCGACAACGGGCAGGCAGAGCTTCACACACGCTCAGCGTCCTAGTGGCGCCAACGGCCTCGGAGATGGAGAAGTCAGCGGCGGTTGACGCAGGTCAGCAGGGGTCAGAGAGACTTCTCCCGGCGGCAGCTGCACTCCTCTCACAGCCTCACCAGCGGGAGTAGACGCCCTTGATTCCGGGGTGGGAACCGCGTATTGGGAGATGGATCGCTGGTCTGAAGGGATGGAGGGCTCAGTAGGGTAAACCCTTCTCTTTCCCTTTCTCTTGTGAGGCATGAGAATTCAAGCCAAGGAAAATATGCAATAAGGAAACCAGAGAAGCAACGCGGTGTCCTCTCACGCGGCCCATCTGGTCTCCGCCCCCGGGACCCCTGGCCTTTAATGGCCGGTGCAGGATCCCCCTCGGGGCAGGAAGGCCTGTACCCAAGTCCCGAGCAGGCCTAAATTCTAGCAGGGGGAGGTTAGGCATTAGGCCCTGACTGCGAGGCCCTGGAGTGAGTTACCCCTGGAGCTGGTGGGAGGATCCTGCTGGAAGGTAAGGGGTGGTCTGGATGCACCTCTCCAGGTGCCGTCCATCCGTCTCTGTCTGTGCTTTGAGATGATTCCTCCTCTTCCCTTCCAGCCTTGTCTTTCAGAGACGTTGGGGTTTAACACACAGCTAGAAGCGGGGCTTCTGCTCACACTTGAATGGATAGAATGCATCTTTAATTCTCAGCCGGGACAAATAAGGTGCATAGTTACGCACAACTTAATGTACACGGAAAAGGGGTGTTTCAGGGGTACGGTGATGCTCAGCTCTCGTGCGCACTGCGCATTACCAGCGCACTGCTAACTTCATCAGCAGACCATGCGGACGTTTACGCCGGCTATTTAAGCAGTATGACTACGACAGCTTGACCTTGGTGACTGGGTGTTTGGTTTGCTGGAGGATTGGTGCAGTTTCTGCTGGCTTCATGCGCTGCTCGATCTCCTTCCGCCCCCTGGAAGGAAAGGTTTTCACCTGGCGCCCGCCATCTTGAGGGACAGTCACTCGGGGGGAGCAGGACCGAGACCAAATTAACCCCTAGACTTATGTTGCAGATTAAATGAGATTTGCTCACAGTAAAGTCTGAGTTGGGATCGGCTTCCTCGAGTGTGCACCGATGCGGAGCTTGTACAGACGAGTCAGCCCGAGAGAAAGAGACGGAAGGATGGGGAGTTTTCCCCTGCAAAGCTGTGGGCCCTGGAGGTTCAGATAATGCACTCCCCGGGGCTGTAATGAGACTGCGTGCGCCTCCTGCACACTGTCAGGCAACAAAACCCAAAGCCGGGAGATACCCTCCCCTCAATGTTTAAAATTTCACTCGGTGCGGCGGCTACTGCCCTTAACCAATAACCCTTCATACTGCTGATGCAGCGCCGTCAGGGCTCTCTGCTTCAACGGCAGCGGCTTCAGACAGCAACCAACGAGGGCACCGACGTTTACAGACCGGGAAACTGATAAGTAAGGGGGTGAGACCTGCACGGCTGGGAGTTTGGTCCTTTTCTGCCCTCACTCCTATGTTTCTGTGAAGAGTATGAGACTGTTGAGAGCAGACTGCTGGGCGTATGCTCTCCCCGCAGTCATTCGGGGCCACCTTTCCCTGATTGCTTTCCATGAACAGGCTAAGCCTTGCTTAGCCTGTTCATTATTCAGAAGGAAATTCCTGTGATACTCCTCGCCTAGCTGTTTCCGTCTCTGTAGGGGCCCTTTGGGATCTCCGCTGGCTGGGGGTGGAGAGAGTGCAGGAGGGCTGGGTCCTGCCTGCTCAAGGGGCACCTGCGGCACAGGTCTGCGGGGCATTTTGAGGTGGCAGCCGGAGGGAGAAGGAGCCGGCGGGCTAGGCCTTACGCCCCTGGCTATCCAGGATAGGAGGAGAGAAGGCCCGCTGGCTCCTCCTCGCGCCTAGCAGTGGAGTCTTTTTACGGAGACGGTTTCCTTTTCGGTTTGGGAAACGTTTGCTGCTACCTTTCCTGCCCCAGGAGTGATCAAGAAAGGAGGGTTTTCCCTGCCACTCCACGAGGGACCCTTCATCCAAAGACCCCAGAACATTTGAAGAGGAGAATTGTGAATAAGAGTTGTGGAGACACCCACTGGAAAGAGAAGTTGAGAGAACTGGAGTTCCTGGAGATATGGAGAAAGGAATTCTGCCAACATCTTCTGGGATTTTTGCTTTTCCATGCCCTGCAGGGTGAGACACACCTGGAACCCAAAACACCGGGGGAGCATGCACCTGTGGCACTAGCAATACAAACCAATCTATAAATGTATGCAAATCCAGAAAGCATCATTTAAAAAAGGAAACATATGAATACAAATAATAAAGGCAGAACTATTAATAACAAAACCTCAAAGCCAGATTCCACGAAAATGGACGGGCCTAGTTCCAAACTGAGACCTGAGGGAACAACAGGATTGCGCTCAAACTTGTCTGTCTGCTCCCCTCTAAGGAGCACAGAGCGGCCTGTCCTCCTCCTCTGCGCGTTCACATAAAGCCATGATTCCAGGTCTGACAGTGCCCCAGCCAAGCAGCTCCTGTAATCCCCCCGAGTCTCATCCTCAATTCTGCAGACAAACAGAAGAGAGCATGAAGGTACCACAAGGTTTAATTTGCAGCGGGAGGAATCATTCAGAAGAGATCTCTTAGGAGGCACAGGGTGGGCAACATTGTTCTTTCCGGAAGTTTCCTTTTGGTAAATTCCCAAGTATCTACTTCAGGTTGCAAAGCTGAAGCAACCCGCCCGTCTCTCACATTATGTCTGCTTTTAAAGGACATCATGAAATCTGGTTTCTCAGAACTGCTTATCCCTGCCTCTCTCATAATTTTGTTAATATTTGGGGCTAGGTGATAAAATTGCAAGGGCAGACAATCTTATCTTTAATTGCTCTAGTCCACCCTTTCAAAAATGCACCCCTGACCCATCATAAGCCCCTCCAATAACCCTGCCTTAGGCAGTCTCCTAGGTATCCTCTAGCTCAGGGTAGGGCAATTCCAGTCCTCCAGGGCAAATCTTTCCCATGCATATTCATTAGGGATGTCAGTCCTCAAACACCGGAATTGCCCACCCCTGCTCTAGCTAAAAATCTCTCTTTTACATCTGCTGCTTACCCCAAGCCTTCTGTTAAGGGTAGTAACTGCCGCTCCATGCAGGTTACCCCCATGCCTTCTGTTAAGGGAAGTAACTGCCACTCCATGCAGGTTACCTCCATGCCTTCTGTTAAGGGTAGTAACTGCTGCTCCGTGCAGGTTACCCCCATGCCTTCTGTTAAGGGAAGTAACTGCCACTCCATGCAGGTTACCCCCATGCCTTCTGTTAAGGGTAGTAACTGCCACTCCATGCAGGTTACCCCCATGCCTTCTGTTAAGGGTAGTAACTGCCGCTCCGTGCAGGTTACCCCCATGCCTTCTGTTAAGGGAAGTAACTGCCACTCCATGCAGGTTACCCCCATGCCTTCTGTTAAGGGAAGTAACTGCCACTCCATGCAGGTTACCCCCATGCCTTCTGTTAAGGGTAGTAACTGCCGCTCCATGCAGGTTACCCCCATGCCTTCTGTTAAGGGTAGTAACTGCTGCTCCATGCAGGTTACCCCCATGCCTTCTGTTAAGGGAAGTAACTGCCACTCCATGCAGGTTACCCCCATGCCTTCTGTTAAGGGCAGTAACGGCCGCTCCGTGCAGGTTACCCCCATGCCTTCTGTTAAGGGTAGTAACTGCCACTCCGTGCAGGTTACCCCATGCCTTCTGTTAAGGGTAGTAACGCGTTACCCCAAGCCTTCTGTTAAGGGTAGTAACTGCCGCTCCATTACCCCATGCCTTCTGTTAAGGGTAGTAACTGCTGCTCTGTGCAGGTTACCCCCATGCCTTCTGTTAAGGGTAGTAACTGCCGCTCCATGCAGGTTACCCCCATGCCTTCTGTTAAGGGCAGTAACTGCTGCTCTGTGCAGGTTACTCCCAAGCCTTCTGTTAAGGGTAGTAACTGCCGCTCCACGCAGGTTACCCCCATGCCTTCTGTTAAGGGTAGTAACTGCCGCTCCATGCAGGTTACCCCCATGCCTTCTGTTAAGGGTAGTAACTGCTCTCTGTGCTGGTTACCCCCATGCCTTCTGTTAAGGGTAGTAACTGCCGCTCCATGCAGGTTACCTCCATGCCTTCTGTTAAGGGAAGTAACTGCTGCTCCATGCAGGTTACCTCCATGCCTTCTGTTAAGGGTAGTAACTGCCGCTCCATGCAGGTTACCCCCATGCCTTCTGTTAAGGGAAGTAACTGCCACTCCATGCAGGTTACCCCCATGCCTTCTGTTAAGGGTAGTAACTGCCGCTCCGTGCAGGTTACCCCCATGCCTTCTGTTAAGGGAAGTAACTGCCACTCCGTGCAGGTTACCCCCATGCCTTCTGTTAAGGGCAGTAACAGCCGCTCCGTGCAGGTTACCCCCATGCCTTCTGTTAAGGGTAGTAACTGCCACTCCGTGCAGGTTACCCCATGCCTTCTGTTAAGGTAGTAACGCGTTACCCCAAGCCTTCTGTTAAGGGTAGTAACTGCCGCTCCATTACCCCATGCTTCTGTTAAGGGTAGTAACTGCTGCTCTGTGCAGGTTACCCCCATGCCTTCTGTTAAGGGTAGTAACTGCCGCTCCATGCAGGTTACCCCCATGCCTTCTGTTAAGGGCAGTAACTGCTGCTCTGTGCAGGTTACTCCCAAGCCTTCTGTTAAGGGTAGTAACTGCCGCTCCACGCAGGTTACCCCCATGCCTTCTGTTAAGGGTAGTAACTGCCGCTCCATGCAGGTTACCCCCATGCCTTCTGTTAAGGGTAGTAACTGCCGCTCCGTGCAGGTTACCCCCATGCCTTCTGTTAAGGGTAGTAACTGCTCTCTGTGCAGGTTACCCCCATGCCTTCTGTTAAGGGTAGTAACTGCCGCTCCGTGCAGGTTACCTCCATGCCTTCTGTTAAGGGTAGTAACTGCCGCTCCATGCAGGTTACCTCCATGCCTTCTGTTAAGGGTAATAACTGCCGCTCCATGCAGGTTACCCCCATGCCTTCTGTTAAGGGTAGTAACTGCCGCTCCGTGCAGGTTACCCCATGTCTTCTGTTAAGGGTAGTAACTGCCGCTCCGTGCAGGTTACCCCATGCCTTCTGTTAAGGGTAGTAACTGCCGCTCTTTGCAGGTTACCCCCATGCCTTCTGTTAAGGGCAGTAACTGCCGCTCCGTGCAGGTTACCCCTCATCTTTTCAAAACTCGACTACTGCAACGCAATCCTACTCTCCCTCCCCGCCAACAGTATCAAGCCTCTACAGATGGTACAGAACGCCGCAGCCAGAATCCTAACAAACACCAATAAAAGAGACCATATCACCCCCATTCTCAGCAACCTTCACTGGCTACCCATCAAACAGAGAATCCTATTCAAAACCCTCACTATTATGCATAAAGCAATACACAACATCGCACCTATCACGCTCAAGACTCAACTTCGTCCACATTCATCCTGCAGACCCATCAGAAGCGCTTACAAAGGCACATTATTTGCCCCTCCAGCAAAAACAATACTAAGGAAAAGAGCACTCTCAACTGCAGGACCCTACCAATGGAACGCTCTCCCTCCAGACCTACGCCTCGAACCCAGTCTACCAGAGTTCAAAAAAAAGTTAAAAACCTGGCTCTTCAGGCAAGCTTTCCCATTCCCGGAATGTAACTAGGTTCCTTATTCAGACTCATTTTCAGGTTCCCTTACCCCTCATTTTCAGGGTCCCTAACCCCCACCCCCTCTTGACACGATCCATCCACCTGCCTTCCTTCCCCCCCTCCTTTCTTGATAACCCCACCTGCAAACCTATGTTATCTTGTATTTAATTGTATTTAATTATCGTTTAATACCTATACGATATATATTTATTTAATACTATTCTTATTTACTCTCAAGTTATATTTTATTTTATTTCTATCATTCTGCTTTTATCATACTCAATGTTTAATTTTGTTAAGTTACAGAATACGGAATTTCTATGTTTCACTCGTAAATGCAATGTTAACTCGTTAATTGTATAAAATACGAAAACGTACTGTTCACTGTTCCATGTAAAAAGCCCCGGTCTGACCTCTCAGACCAGGGCAACTTATCGTTCCATGTAAACCGGATTGATTTGTATCTGATACAGGAATTTCGGTATATAAAAATTAAAAATAAATAAATGCCTTCTGTTAAGGGTAGTAACTGCTGCTCCGTGCAGGTTACCCCATGCCTTCTGTTAAGGGCAGTAACTGCCGCTCTGTGCAGGTTACCCCCATGCCTTCTGTTAAGGGTAGTAACTGCCGCTCCGTGCAGGTTACCCCATGCCTTCTGTTAAGGGTAGTAACTGCTGCTCTGTGCAAGTTACCCCCATGCCTTCTGTTAAGGGTAGTAACTGCCGCTCCGTGCAGGTTACCCCATGCCTTCTGTTAAGGGTAGTAACTGCCGCTCCGTGCAGGTTACCCCATGCCTTCTGTTAAGGGTAGTAACTGCTGCTCTGTGCAAGTTACCCCCATGCCTTCTGTTAAGGGCAGTAACTGCCGCTCTGTGCAGGTTACCCCCCATGCCTTCTGTTAAGGGCAGTAACTGCCGCTCCGTGCAGGTTACCCCCATGCCTTCTGTTAAGGGCAGTAACTGCCGCTCCGTGCAGGTTACCCCCATGCCTTCTGTTAAGGGTAGTAACTGCCGCTCCGTGCAGGTTACCCCATGCCTTCTGTTAAGGGCAGTAACTGCCGCTCCGTGCAGGTTACCCCCATGCCTTCTGTTAAGGGTAGTAACTGCCGCTCCGTGCAGGTTACCACCATGCCTTCTCTTAAGGGAAGTAACTGCTGCTCCATGCAGGTTACCCCCATGCCTTCTGTTAAGGGAAGTAATACTTGCAATCAAAACCACCTGTGAAACCCATAATATAATTATTGCTAGCAACATTATTACTGGGCGAGGAGCCTTTTTGATAATTCAGATAATGCTGCTTGAATATGCTTTGCTTTTGAATTTGGCCATAGAAGCCGTCCTGTGCTTTTTCCCTAACATCTGTGCATCGGGACCCATGGATCATAACTCTCAGGGCCAGCGTTGGCTGTCGTCTGAATCCAATTCCCCGTCCCCCATCCCCTGCCGTGAAAACAGAGAGCAGCTGTCAGTGAACTCATTTACAATTAGTTTTGAAAAGAGTTGGATATTTTTGGAGTGTGTTTTAACAGCTTTTTAATGATTACTTTGTTTGCACTGCTTCTTGTTCCATTACTGTTAGCAATGAATGTAGGAACCCAGCCTTTCTGTTATGGTTCTGGCTGCGGTGCAGCTTCCCCTGACCTCAGACTTGCCTTGCCTTGTCTTGTGGCCCTCAGGCCTTCAGTTTTTGGCTTTGTCCTGCCTTGTGGCCATCCAGCCTTCCCACTCTGAGGCCTTCCGTTCTCTGCAGCCTTCTAAGCCTATTCCTGATCTTTGGTCTATCCAGGCCTTGCTTAGCTCTGTGGCCTCTCTAGGCCTTTTCTTGTCTTTACCCTTGCTGCCTTCGGACTTTGTGTTCCATGTTCTGTGTTGTCCTTGTCTTGCCCTGTCTTGTCTTAGTATGTGCCTGGTCAGGCCTCCGCCCCAGTCTTACCTGCGCCCTGTTCCAGAGTTCCAGTCTTACCTGCGCCCTGTTCCAGAGTTCCAGTCTTACCTGCGCCCTGTTCCAGAGTTCCAGTCTTACCTGCGCGCTGTTCCAGAGTTCCAGTCTTACCTGCACGCTGTTCCAGAGTTCCAGTCTTACCTGCGCCCTGTTCCAGAGTTCCAGTCTTACCTGCGCCCTTTTCCAGAGTTCCAGTCTTATCTGCATGCTGTGGTCTTACCTGCATGCTGTTCCAGAGTTACAGTCTTATCTGCGTGCTGCGGTCTTATCTGCGCGCTGGTCCAGAGTTCCAGTCTTATCTGCTTGCTGATCCAGAGTCCTGATCTTTCCTGTGCGCTAGTTCCAGTCTTATCTGCACGCTGTTCCAGAGTTCCACTCTTACCTGCATGCTGTTCCAGGGATCCAATCATACCTGCGTGCTGTTCCAGAGTTACAGTCTTACCTGCTTGCTGATCCAGAGTCCTGGTCTTTCCTGTGCGCTAGTTCCAGTCTTATCTGCACGCTGTTCCAGAGTTCCACTCTTACCTGCGCGCTGTTCCAGAGTTCCAATCATACCTGCATGCTGTTCCAGAGTTCCACTCTTACCTGCGCGCTGTTCCAGAGTTCCAATCATACCTGCGTGCTGTTCCAGAGTTCCACTCTTACCTGCGTGCTGTTCCAGAGTTCCACTCTTACCTGCACGCTGTTCCAGAGTTCCAATCATACCTGCATGCTGTTCCAGAGTTCCACTCTTACCTGCGGGCTGTTCCAGAGTTCCAATCATACCTGCGCGCTGTTCCAGAGTTACAGTCTTACCTGCGTGCTGTTCCAGAGTTCCACTCTTACCTGCACGCTGTTCCAGAGTTCCAATCATACCTGCATGCTGTTCCAGAGTTCCACTCTTACCTGCGGGCTGTTCCAGAGTTCCAATCATACCTGCGCGCTGTTCCAGAGTTACAGTCTTACCTGCGTGCTGTTCCAGAGTTCCACTCTTACCTGCGCGCTGTTCCAGAGTTCCACTCTTACCTGCACGCTGTTCCAGAGTTCCGGTATTATCTGCATGCTGTGGTCTTATCTGCATGCTGTTCCAGAGTTACAGTCTTACCTGCTTGATGATCCAGAGTCCTGGTCTTACCTGCGTGCTGTTCCAGAGTTCCAGTCTTACCTGCGTGCTGTTCCAGAGTTCCAGTCTTACCTGCGTGCTGTTCCAGAGTTCCAATCATACCTTCATGCTGTTCCAGAGTTACAGTCTTACCTGCGCGCTGTTCCAGAGTTCCAGTCTTGGTTCCAGCATTGTCTGCACTCTGTACCAGACTGTCCAAGCTTTGCTTCTGCCTTATCTGACCCTCCTAGCCTTGGTCCAGTTTTGTCCTGTCGTTCCGTGCCACTCTGGAGGTGGTGTGACCTATGCACCACCTGAACCAGAGCCATGACACATTGTTTCACCCATTTTTTAAAAATATAAATTGGTTTATATAGAACATTTTTCTTTATGTTTTAAAAATATATAAGTGAAGCACAAGTTAACACTTCATGATTTTCTATTATGGACATTTTGTCCAGGAACTTGTTCAAATCCTTTTTGACCCCACCAACGCTAATTGCTTTCACCACAACAAGTTCCACAGTTTAATTATGCACTGAGAAAACACTTTCTGAAATGTGTTTATCTGTGGTACCTGACAGCTTCCTGGAGTCTCCTCTGATCCCAGTACTATTTGACATGGTCAATAATCCTCAGGGCTGGTGCAAGAGTGTTAGGCACCCTCAGCACACATACGGCCTTGTGAACCCCTCCAGCCCCCCAAGGTTGCCCCCACCTCACACACATAGTTAAATGGTTATAATGTAGCAGTAAAATAGACTTTTGCTGGAACTCTTTGGGACTCCCGTTCCAGGACTGAAGACCAGTGAGCCCATTCACTCCCTGGATGTGGCAAGCACCTGTGACAGGCTTGGCAGCATGAGATGTTTGCTGGCTAGAAGATATCTACTTTTGTCATAATGTCTCTTTATTGCTCCATGGAGAGACCACACCTAGAGTACTGTGTGCAATTCTGGTCACTGCATCTCCAAAAAAAAAAAAAAGATATAGTTGCATTGGAAAAGGTACAGAAAACGGTGACCAAAATGATAAAGGGCATGGAATGGCTCCCCATGAGGAAAGGCTAAAGAGGTTAGGATTGTTCAGTCTGGAAAAAAAACAGCTGAGAGGGGAATATGATAGAGGTCTTTAAAATCATGAGAGGTCTAGAACAGATAAATGTAATCGGTTATTTACACTTTCAGATAAGGGTTAGGGGCACTCCATGAAGTTAGCAAGTAGCACATTTAAAACAAATCGGAGAAAATAATTTTTCACTCACCACACAATTAAGCTCTGCAATTCATTGCCAGAGGATGTGATTAAGACAGTTAACATACCTGGGTTTAAACAAGGTTTAGACAAGTTCCTAGAGAAGTCCATAAACTGCTGTTAATCAAATCTATTGTTTGAGTATTTGCCAGGTACTTCTGTCCTGGATTGGCCACTGTTGGAAACAGGATGCTGGGACTGATGAACCCTCGGCCTGACCCAGTTTGGCAACCTCTTATGTTCTTATGTACTTATGACTGTGTTTAAATCTTGCTCCTTTGAGGATGGTCGTCCTCGCTGATCAGACACAGAGGAGAGGCAGGGAGGAGGGAAAGTTGGAAGCAGGGATGGAACTTGGAGCTGTGAGCCTTCATTTGAAATGAAATATTTTCCCTGTTTTATCCCTCCTTCCAGCTTGCTTTACACCAGGGGCTGTGTATGTACTGATGCTCCATCCAGAATCTTGAAATCATAGGGTCCTAAATCCTGATTTATTGTTTATTTAAAACCGAGGTGATGTTATTAACGTGCCGCTGTATATAAAAAAAAAATCACTAAATAAATAAATAAATGAATGAAAGAACATGTGTGACTATGATTGAGAGCATGTGTGACTGTGTGTGTGTGTGTGACTGAGAGTATGTATGTCTGGAAGAACATGTATGTGTGTGTGTGTGACTGAGAGTATGTATGTCTGGAAGAACATGTATGTGTGTGTGTGGAACTGAGAGAGGGAGCCTGCATGTGTGTATGTATGTCAGAGCGCCTGTGTGGGTTGAAAAGAGAGAGTTTGCCTACAAACCCTCTCCCCCAACCTATGACAATTTCAGGGCAACTGGAAATCAAAAGTTTCCGGGTATGGACAGTGGGAGATTTTTTCTATCCTTATTAGTTAAAATTATTGGGTATTGTTTAATGTGTCTTCTGCTTTGAAATGTTATTGGTGTTTGGAAAATCGTAATGAATTTTTAATTATTGGATGTTCTATTCATCAGTTATTTTGAAATATTTATTCTTTTCATTAGTATGGTTTTACTATTATTTATATTTCCTGATTTTATTGTTTGATGTTTTATGAGGCATAGTGATGTTTCTCTTTTCATTAGGATCTGGAGATTCCCAACCGGATCTCCACCCCACGGAGATCAGGACGCAGGCCGAGGGCAAAAGACAGAACTTTGGACTCAGGATCTTTCTGTGATTGGGGTTCCCCTCGCCCTAGGATTCCCCAACTTACTGGGCTGTTTGCACGCAGATGAGGAAACAGCGGCTCCCTCCCTCCCAGGAGCCAGAGAGATGGACACAAACACCCCAGCAGGGAGATCATGGACATAGCTCAGATGCAGAGTTTCATATGTGGAAAGTATGTGGGTGAGGGATTGACGTTTTGGAAATAATCAGTAAGCTGTATTTGGACAGCCTGTCTGCCTCTGAGGAGAATACAACACCAGAGAAATACACAACTCTTGAGGAGAAACCCTCCATCTCTTGGGCCAAGAAGGATATCTTTCCCCCCACAGCAAGAACTCCCTCTCTAGGATCTGCAGAGAGAAGGGGGAGGATGGAGAGAGTGGCCCCGACTAACAAATACTTTTAGAGCCCTAGGGGAATCACATGTAACCCCCCCCCCCCCCCCCCCCAGCAAAGAGTAACACGTGGGACTTCTGTATAATAAAGGGGACCGAGATTTCCTTTCCACTAAAGACATCCCGAGCAGACTCACCAGATTGAGATCTGGGGCTTTAAATCCATCCCTAAGTGTTCCCAGAACGTTCCCTGTGGACTCTGGAGAAGCTTCACGTGACATCGCAGGCTTGGTATCAGCTGGCGGATCCGCCTGCGGTCCTGATGCACAGAAATATTTAATCTAGCCACGTCTCGAAACGTCAGAGCTTCATCAGTTCTGAAAAGGAAAGAGTGAAATGGCTGGTTTGTAAACTCACCGGTGCCTCCGTCTCCCGGGAAGAGGTGTGCATGTATATATGTGTGTGTGTGTGTGTCTGCCTGCCTGTCTGTGTCTGTCTCTTGGGCGGGGAGTCCAGGGCCTGTCCTGGCCACAGAGTCTCTGTGTTCACTCTCCAGCAAAGCATTCACTTTTCCATTGCTCTCTCTGTAGTTAGGGTGGCCCGCTCCGGCTGCACCTGTTCCTGGATGCTTCCTAATGAGATATAACAACTTTAAGATCTCGGCTTCCTGAAACCTGTTTAACATCACAAGAGCAGGTTATTCACGGTTTGCACCTAGTGGAAAATGAATGTGTGTGCATGCATGTGAGAGAGTGGGCGCTTATATACGTGGCAAGATTTTCTTGATGTTATGTGAAGAAAACAATAGTGAAAAACCACCACTAATTCTGTGAATATTATTTTTAAAAGAGCAGTGGGGATTATTTTACGGTTTAATGTGTGTTAATGGGATATGTGCGTTAATTGCATTCGGTTCTTTAAAATAACTTAGCAGCATATTAGCACAAAATAACTAATGCATCCGAAATATATTCACTAGACAAAAAAAAAGGTTTGAATAATGTTGCTGATTGCATCCTGCCAAACTGGAGTTTCTCTGCTCAGGTGATCTTTCTTCTCCCCCCTAAACTTTTCTATTGCAATCTCCAGGAACAGGTGAGAAGCCGATAAGAACACATCTGGCTCCTTGTGACCTGAGGGCTGCAGGAGAGTCCCACCTGCGGCCGGCGCAAGCTTCAACATCTGGACAGAAGTGCCACACCCACAGCAAACCTCTGGCGGCTTCTCAGCCTTCCCTCTGCTCATCATCCCTGAACCCCGCCCTTCCCTCCTAACATTTCACTCTCCATCGCCTTTCTCCTCTTTTTCTCCCCCCTGTTATTTTCCTTCTTCCCGTATATTTCTTTGGCACGACGCGCACCATTGACCTGCCACTGAAGTTTAGGTGAATCTCTCGACCTTCAGAGCGTCCTTGCTGGCGCCTCGCCTGCCTCCAGCAGCTTTTCATTTCCTGAGTACAGTTACTTAATATTTGTTGGATTTTAATGCATCTCATGACAGCCCTAATAAAAAGAAGAGTTGTGGGGGCTGGCAGGCTGCCTGGGCGGCAGGGCCCCGGCGCGAGCGACACCTTAAATCCCCTCCATTAAGGGAGCGCCTCTGCCAGCCACCCCGCTCCCAACCTCACCAGAGGACGCAGCGACTGAATCTTTCAGCATTTGCTGCCTCTAAGTGCTTCTGGCAGGGCTGCTCGGCCGCAGGAGCCGCGCCGGATGACTTTGCTAGAACACGAGAAACAACAGCTCTCGTAGTCCTTTAATCCATCAGTCAAGCGTACGTGATGGACAGCGGCGAGGAACTGAGGAGAGGGGGCAGGTACGGGTCAGAGAGAGAGAGAGAGAGAGAGAGAAGGATGGGGAGGAGAGGAAAGGGAGAGAATGAGAGGAGAACTGAGAGCTGAGATGAGGGGAAGCACAAGCCAGAGAGAGCGAACCAATAGCAAGAGACAGAGAGATGGACCAGGAGGTTTGTTCCTGATCACCCCTGACCTGGAATGTACAAGTGCAGCCCCCTCTTCTGGAATTTTACCAGAGAAGGCAGGGGGGTCACGCTCAGTCCCAGGGCTAAGTCCCTGCACACATTCGCAAAGTCTGTTCAGCCCTGGGGGGCGGGGAAGGGATAGACTTCTAGGGCCCGTGGCACAGGGGAGAAGCCCCTTCTCCGGGCGAGCTGACTGCTTCAGACTTGCCCTAAGCTGCTGCCCTGTGCATCTTTTACTGTGATTACGTGGCTGCAGACACTACACCGTGGTCCTGGTCACAGCCATGTGCAGCCGCTGCTCTCTCTCTGCGACCCTCGGGACTGGCTCCGGAGACGCTGCTCTCGCCCTCCTGGGTTGGCAATGCTTAAGTATCCCAGGTGTGCCCGAGTCCTCACCTTTTCTCCCAGGCTGAAGACGCCGGAGGGGTCTCCAGATAACTTGGCACTTCTTACTCCAGGTTCTCCTCTTAAAATGGCAAATCTGGATCTCCCTGACTAACAGGTCACCTTTTCTCCTCCCCCACTTACTGGGCAGGAAGGGTGGTGGCCAAAAACTTCCTCCCGAATCGAAAGGCAAAACTCCTCACAAATACCGCAAACCAGGACTCTCTTGTGCTGAGTCCGCAGTGACCTGGCAGGGGTTGTGAGACAGGAGCAGCAGGACATCTCTACCCAGGCCTTCCCAAGGCAGAGCTCGTCCCTCCCTGAGCCAAGACCAGGGATTCACTGGAAAAAAAAAAAAAAAAACCTCTCAAAATGACTTTCCAAAGAATAAAAAGAAAACGGAGACAGAACCGAATGCAATTAACACCCGTATCCCATTAACACAGACAGGTGGAGGCAGCTATCCGGCGCCACGTGGCTGCGTAAGTCGAAACTTCTCCGGCTAAGGGGGCGACAGGTGAATATCTGCCCAGGATAAGCGTCCGCCCCCTTACCGGGGATAGTTAGCCCGGCAGGGAGGTAACGGGGAGAAACCCCGGGCTAGCTGGAGAAGTTATTCAGCTAACTCGGAGATTCAGAGACACTGCTGGAAAACGGGAGTAATCCCTGAGGCGCTGCTTAGTGCTCATAGAAGCAGCGCTGCTGAAATCTGAGACCCACACTGCCACGTCTGGGCTGGGCTTGCCTAGCAAGAATCAGGAAGCCCCAGACATCTTTCTCTCTAGCCTGGGTCTGAGCCTCAATGCCTGCTTGAGGTTTGTATCTGCTAATCAGTACTGAGCGGGGTCACATCCCAGTCGGTGATGAGGTAACTTGCGCTCCCTCGTTGCTTTAGAGGGCATCTCGTCCTGTGACCCGCCTGCAGCCATGAACTGTACTGACGTGGACCCTTGGTCCGGAGAGAATGAGTGTACTCACCGAGGAAACAGTCCCGATGAAAACTCCTCTCCAGGAGGTGGTGTGGGCAACCGTCCAGGCGAGGGCAAACCTCAGCTGCTAAAAGCCCTCCAAGGAGCGGATGGCCTGGAGGCGTCGGGAAGCCCCCGAGGAGCGGGTACAACCAGAGCTCCAAAGCAGGCGGCAACGTGGAGTCTGAGTCCAGGCAAAGGTCGAGGCAGGCGGCAAGCACGGCAGAGTCGGAATCCAGGCAAGGTCAAGGCAGGCGGCAGACAAATACAGAGTCGGTGTCCAGGCAAGGTCAAGGCAGGAGGCAGACAAATACAGAGTCGGTGTCCAGGCTGGGTCAAGGCAGGCGGCAGACAAAACAGAGTCGGTGTCCAGGCAGGGTCAAGGCAGGCGGCAGACAAATACAGAGTCGGTGTCCAGGCAGGGTCAAGGCAGGCGGCAGACAAATACAGAGTCGGTGTCCAGGCAGGGTCAAGGCAGCTGGCAGGAAAAAAGCAGAGTCAGTGTCCAGGCAGGGTCAAGGCAGGCAAAAGCAGAGTCGGTGTCCAGGCAGAGTCAAGGCAGGCGGCAGACAAAAGCAGAGTCGGTGTCCAGGCAGAGTCAAGGCAGGCTCCAACACAAACCAAGGGAGGTACACAACCAGGCAGCCACTCAAGAACCTTATTGCAAGGCATCTGCTGGTTCCCGGGGAGAGGTTTAAATCTCCCCGGTGCCGACGTCATCTTCCGGGTCCGGCCAGATCTTCCCGCCGCGGCCCCTTTAAGGGGCGGAGCCTGCCGCTCTCTCCCCGATGCTGCTCGAGGAAGCGCCGGAGACATCGCGCCGCGGCCCGCACGATCCGCTACGCCTGGAGAGGGTCCTGCTTGGCTGCATCGCGACGGTAGGAGACGTGGCCGGGGGCTACCTCGGCCAGGAATCACAACATCAACGGCCTCTCCCCTGGAGGACATGGGGTGGACACCAGCTATCGGCGGCCTGGATGAGCCAGGGCTGGCCCGGACGCACGCACATGCTCCAGCAGAGGCTGAATAGCTTCAGAGTTTGGATGCGGGTCAGGGGACACCGAGTGCATCTGGCACATGTGGGTCATGGGAGAAGACTCTGCCATCAGATCCTAAGCGACGTCAGGAGTGCAGCTCCAGGACTCAGGAGACTGAGAGAGGCCACGCAGGGAAGTAACAGGGCCAACAACCTGGTGTTTCCACTCATCTGCTCTTTCACAGGAAAGTTAACAAGCAGGAGCTACTCTGAGCCTAAGTCTTCAGCACCTCCTCCCAGAAGGACCAAATCAGAGAATATTTCTATGCTTCAAGAGATCGATATTCAAAGGGGTTTGGACAAACCCTGATGTCTGAAGATCTGGCCTCGTTAGGAGATACATTTTATCAAGCTAAATCTTTCATGGAATACATTTATCAGGATAAATTAGAGGCATTCCGGGATGGAGTTAACTTAGCTGGAGAACTCGCTCAGCTAACTCTGACACTGAGAGCTAGCCAGCTAAGCCTGGATGTGTCTCAGAATACCATCGCCATCCTCACCCTCAATTTCCATTTAGAACTACTCTTTCATTACAGTCAATGCGCAACGCGAGTTTACAGCAGACAATCAAACAGTTTAACAATAAATACACACTGCAATAAAAACAGTGCAATAAATACAAATCAAAATATCAAGTTAGGCCCCAAGCTTGATTCTTCTGTGCTTGTAGCTGATGATACGCGGAAGTGAGTTTCTCCAATGCGTCTTGTTGTTCAGCAATGCGCAGGGCCAGGCCCGGTACGGCCTGCAGGGCATTGAGCTGTGCCGGATCCATGGAGTTAGCAATCTGTTATGTTTTGTAGGGTTTGGGTGGACCCTTGGACACTGTGGCAGTTGACCACGTCCACGGGGGGAAGTCCCGTGAGGGGCCACAGGTCAGGCTCAGCTCTGAACACACAAACACAGATTATATCTTTTATTAGTTTATGAAGCCACCACAGGTGGCAGTAGTGAGTAGAGGATGGAACCCGGCTGGGCGAGTATTCCCCAGGCGCTGGAACAGCGGTTCCTCCGGTACCAGTGCTGTAGTGGAGAGAACGGAGAAAATGAATACACTGAGATATTCACAGAGTCCCAGTATGGAGAAGCCCTGAGTTAGGGAGAGCTGGCCCTCAAGGAGCGAATACCAGATCCCTGGGCACAGAGACTCGTTGGCAAGTACTCACGCAGCAGTTCCACGTAGGAGATGGCACTGGTGCTGGAACGGAGGCAGGCCCTCGAGGAGCGAGTACCTGGTTCCAGGGAGGCACCTCTGAGGAGTAGATGATATTAGTACTCACAGATGGTGTCTGTAGCGAATTCTTCCAAGTAGAAGAGGAGATGGACACAGGCAGCGAGTCAGAGAACATGGGCCCTCGAGGAGCAACTACCGGTTCCTGATAGCGACCTGAAAGAAGCAGAGAGGCCCCCGAAGAGCGGGTACCTCGTTAACAGCAAAGAGTCCAAATAGAAGTTGGAGGCAGAATAGCTGGTAATAAGTAAGGTAATAGTAAGGAGAGCGAATCCCATCCGAAGGAATTCCCCTTACTAACTCAAAGGCTAGCAATAAACAACAGGCTTAAATATCCGGGCAGCGTGACATCATCACAGGGGGGATGCCCCTGAGATTCGCGCCATAGAGGAAATAAGAATGAGGGCCACGCAGCTCACGCACCCTAAGGTACCTGAGGAGCATGGCAGGAGGCAGCGCCCAAGCCAGTCCGGGGACGCTGGAGAGGACGGCGGGCAGACGCCGCGGCGTCAGACGTCGACAGGGAGCAGGAGTCGCAGCAGAAAAAAGGTAAGCGGAGTGAAGCTGTCGGGCCGCGACGGTTGCAACAGTATCCCCCCTTCAAAGGGCAGTCTCCTCTGCGGATACCAGGTTTTGGTTTCCAAGGATACGAGAGATGGAACTGATGGAGCATCTCTTTGTCAAGGATATTTGCCAGAGGCTCCCAAGAATTTTCTTCGGGGCCGAAACCTTCCCATGAAAGAAGGTATTCCCAAGTCTTGCCTCATCTTCAGACATCAAGAATGGCTTCGACCTTGTATTCTAGGTCATCTTCTATGTTGATGGGAGATGGTTCCTGAGACTTGGAAGAGAACTCATTGAGAATGAGTGGTTTCAGAAGTGAAACATGAAATGCGTTGTGGATGTTTAATCCAGGTGGTAACTTCAGACTGTAAGTGATGTTGCCAAGACGTCGGAGGATTGGAAATGGTCCAACGTAGTGAGAAGCAAATCGAGTGGAGGGTAACTTCAGTTTAAGGTGCTTAGTGGAAAGCCAGACTTTGTCTCCAGGTTCAAAGATAGGCGCTTTGGAATGGTGAGTGTCATAACATCTTTTAGCTCAATCACTCGCTTTGAGTAGCATTTCTTTTGTCTGAGTCCATAATTGATGGATATCATCAGCAGTGGATTGAGCTGCTGGGGATGTCACTGAGAGCTTCAGTGGAAATGGTGGTAAACATCCATATAACACTTCAAAAGGTGTTGATCCAGTGGATGTTGTTGGATGAGAATTAATGGCGAATTCAGCCCATGATAAGAGTTCGGCCCAGTTATTCCGACGGCAACTCACATAGGCCCGAATGAACTGTTTCAGGGTCCTATTCATCCGTTCTGTTTGGCCATTTGATTGAGGATGAAAGTCTGATGTATAGTCTAAAGAGATGTCGAAGAGTTTGTACAAGGCCTTCCAGAATTTTGCCGTGAATTGTGATCCTCTGTCCGATACTATGTGCTTCAGTAGGCCGTGAAGGCGAAAGATGTGGGTTATGAAGAGCTTCACAAGCTCCAAGGCTTAAGGTAAGCCAGGCAGCACCACGAAGTGGGCCATCTTGCTGAAACGGTTGACTGTGACCCAGATGGTATTCATACCTCCAGAGGGAGGAAGATCAACTACAAAGTCAGTAGCGATATGCGTCCAGAGTTGCTCCGGAGCTGAAAGTGGTTGCAGCAATCCCCACGGTTGGCCAGAAGTAGGTTTGTGCTTGGCACAGTTGGCACAAGATGCCACATAGGAGAATGTATCTTCCTTGATAGTTGGCCACCAATAATACTTCTGGAGCTTCAGCAGGGTACGGCATTGACCAGGATGGCCATCCAGCTTGGAATCGTGAGCCCAATAGAGCACTTTCTTCCTGAGATGTTTATGCACAATGGTTTTACCAGCAGGTACAGAATGGGTAGCACCCAAGATGACTTTCTTTGGGTTGTTTATGTGCTGAGGTTCTTCGGGAACATCCTCCGAGAGAAAGGAGCGTGACAGGGCATCAGCTCTGGTATTCATGTCTCCGGGGCAATATTTGAGCACAAAGTCAAAACGGTTAAAAAATAAGGACCATCTGGCTTGTCTATGGTTAAGATGTTGCGCATGGCGGAGATACTCTAGATTCTTATGATCCGTAAACAAGGTAATTTGATGTTGAGCGCCTTCAAGCCAAGGCCGCCATTCCTCGAATGCCAGTTTAATAGCCAGGAGCTCTTTATCTCCGATCCCATAGTTCTTCTCTGCTGGAGAGAAATATCGCGAGAAGAAAGAGCAGGGACGTAATGCTTTGGAGTCTCCGGTTTGGCTCAATACAACCCCCACACCAACGTCAGAGGCGTCGACCTCTACGATGAATGGCTTGTTGGGGTCTGGATGACGCAGGCAGGGTTCAGTGGAAAAGGCAATCTTTAAATTCTCGAACGAGGAAATGGCCTCCGCAGACCATTTAGAAGCATTGGCCCCTTTCTGGGTCATAGCAGTCAAGGGCACAGTTAAAGAAGAGTAATTCCTTATAAAGCTTCTATAATAATCGGTGAACCCCCAAAATCGTCTCAGGGCCTTCAGGCTGGTAGGTTGGGACCAATTTTTAATACTCTCGAGTTTTTGGGGATCCATCTTGAAGCCATCTTTAGACACAATGTATCCAAGAAAAGGCACAGAGTCTTTATGGAATTCGCACTTGGATAGCTTGGCGTAGACCCAATGTTCTCATAGTCTTCGTAGTACTTGTTTGACGTCCTCTAGATGGGTAGACAAATCCTGTGAAAATATCAGGATATCATCTAGGTATACCACGACATTCTTGTACAACAGGTCCCGCAAGATGTCGTTCATCATGTTCTGGAACACGGCGGGTGCGTTGCACAGTCCGAAAGGCATTACTAAGTACTCAAAATGACCATCTCGAGTGTTGAAGGCTGTTTTCCATTCATCGCCACTGTGAATGCGAATTAAGTTGTAGGCCCCCTTCAGGTCAAGTTTCGAAAATATTTTGGCACCTTGAAGCCAGTCGAACAGCTCTGAGATTAAAGGCAGGGGATATCGGTCTTTGATTGTGATGTCATTCAGACCTCGATAGTTGATACAAAGACACAAGGTACCGTCCTTCTTCCCCACGAAGAAGAAACCTGCACCGGCTGGAGGCTTTGATGGTCGAATGAATCCCTTCTGTAAGTTCTCCTCAATGTATTCGGACATAGCCTTGTTCTCTAAGACAGAGAGGATAGACACGTCCCTTAGGAGGTTCAGTGTTAGGTTTCAGCCTTATGGCACCGTCGTACGATCTGTGTGGAGGAAGGATGTCAGCAGCTTCTTTGGAGAATACATCTCTGAATGATGCGTATTTAGGCGGCAGTCCTGGCATCAATGGAGTTGTAGACATGCAGAGGACAGGAGACGCCTCCATAAGGCACTTGCCAAGACAACCTGGGCCCCAGCAGGAGAGTTCCAAGGTGGCCCAGTCGAATTGAGGCTGATGCAACTGCAACCAGGGTAACCCCAGAACGGTAGGGTGCATAGCCTTCTCCAACACAAAGAAGGAAATTGATTCTCTATGGAGGGCTCCGGTGTGAAGGGTTACTGGTTCGGTACGCCAGATTAGTCACTCGGCAAAGGCTCTCCATGGATGGAGGATAAGAGCAGTGGAACTTCCAAGGTGATGAGGGGGATCCTCAAGTGTTCCACTAGGCATTGAAGTATAAAGTTACCTCCTGCCCCTGAATCCACCAGGGCAAGAGTTTGAACTTCGGACGGTCCGCAGCTCAGAGAGACTGGGAGAGAGAGTGGAGGAGAGGTCGTGGTAAGGCCTAAGAACAGTCCTCCTGCAGGACTTAGGCTACTTGCTTCGATACTGGAGAGTCGGCAAGTACTCTTTCTTCCAACGACTCCAAAAAGAACTCCTCACCGTCAAAGTCTCCAGGTGGCACAGAAAAGTCAATAGTCTTTTGCGTTAAAAGCATGACAGATGCAATGTTCGACTCTTTACAGGTTCCTATGAAGTCGGTTCCACAGTCGGAGCGGGTCTGAGTGGCTGAACCCCAGAATTCTTGTCTGGTTGTAGATGTAGCCCAGTGCTACTTTGCTGTCCGTGTAAAGTTGGATAGCATCAATTTGCATGTCCTTTTTGGCTGTTATTAACTCCACTGTTTCCACTGCTAGCACCGCTCCATGCAATTCTAGACGTGGTATGGTGTGGTTAGGCTGTAGTGCTAGCTTGGCTTTGCTGAAGATGAAGTCCACACGCACTGTTCCTTCTGCATCTGTCACTCTCAAAAAGGCTACCCAGCTATGGCCTTCACAGATGCGTCAGAGAAAACACAGATCTCTTTGTGGCTGGCTGTATTAAGTGGTATTGAGACATAGGTGTGTGGTGTGTGGAACTGTTCAAGCACTTTTAGGGAGCCCTTCCATTTTTTCCCATTCTGGCTCCATTGCTTGAGGTAGCGGGGTGTCCCACTTGGTGGTACTTGATGAGAGTTCTCTTAACAAGGCTCTTCCTTGTATTGTGGCTGGAGGCACAATCCCCAGTGGATCATACAGACTGTTGACTATGGACAAAACACCTTGGCGAGTGTATGGTTTGTCTTGGAATGGAATGTCTCTCTTTAGATCCCAATTTAATCCAAGGCTTCATTGGAGAGGAGGTGTGTCCACTCTTAGGTCCAAGTTCTTTAAGTCTTTGGTATGATCATCTGAAGGAAATGCGCTCATTACTTCAGAACTATTGGAGGCTATTTTGTGGAGACTTAGATTGGTGCCTGCCAGCATTGCTTGTGTCATCCTTATTAAATCGATCGCTTCCTCTGCAGTAGGTAAGGACTTTAGTCCGTCATCTACATAGAAGTCCCTTTCCACAAAGTGTCTGGCATCTGCGCTGTACTCTTTTTCTCCTTCTTGGGCTGTCCTTCTGAGCCCATATGTGGCTACTGCAGGTGATGGACTATTACCGAAGACGTTCACTCGCATCCGGTACTCCACAATCTCCTTATTGATGTCATTGTTGCGGTACCACAGGAATCTTAGGTAATTTCTGTAGTCTTGGTGAACGACAAAGCAGTTAGAGCATTTATTGGATGTCGTCTGTCACAGCGACTGCTTCTTTTCTGAAGCGGATCATTACTCCTAACAAGTTGTTGATCGTGTCAGGTCCCGTGAGAAGCACATTGTTGAGCGCGAAACTGCACACTGGAATCGAAGATGATCCAGATCTGGCCCGGTTTCTGCTGATGGTACACACCAAAGGTAGGCAAGTAACAACACTCTTCATTATCCCTTAAGGGTGGAACTAGCTCTGCGTGGCTATTGTCCAACATGTTGTTCATGAAGTTAATGAAGTGTTGTTTCATCTCCGGTTTCCTTTCCAGAGTTCTCCATAGTGACATAAGTCGTGAGAGTGCTTGTTCTCTGTTGTTAGGGAGTCGAGGTCTGGGTGTCCGGAATGGTAGAGGAGCTACCCAGCTATTGGATTGATTTATAAAGAATTCTTTATTCACAAATCTTAAGAATTCTCTGTCTTCTACAGAGAGAGTAGGTTTGTCGTCATCCTTGGTGAATTGAAACACTGAGTCCCCTAGATGTTCTTCTACATATGATGGGGAGGTGAACTGATTGGTAGCTGAATTGAGATTCAGTTCCTCGCCGCTTAAGATCTCTTTGGTGCTTAGATGGTTAGGACATGGTTCAAATAGAGTAGGAGGTCCCATCCTCTAAGACACTCGTAGCGTATGCGTGAACGCTTGATCTCCTTGTTCGATTCAAGCAGACTTCGCCGATTATCACCCATCCCAAGGCGAGTCGGTAAGCATAGGGAGCGGTTGGTGGGCCATCACGTATCTCCAGGACTTTGATCAGTGCTGGTGTGTCTCTGCCCAATAACAGCACGATTTCTGCTTCTGGATCTAGTGGTGGGAGCTGATGCATTATGGACTTTAGATGAGAATGGTACCAAGCGGCTTCTGGTGTAGGAATATCATCTCTGTTGTCAGGCACCTGATTGCACTCGATGAGCGTGGGCAAGTTTGACTTGTTGCTGCCATCTATCGCCTCTATTACATATCCGCTTGCTCTCCTCCCTGTCACTCGGGTAACCCCTGAGCAGGTTTTGAGGTTGTACGGAGAGTAGTGGGGATGGATATCGAACAAGTCAAAGAATTCTGGCCTTGCCAGGGATCTGTTGCTCTGCTCATCTATGATGACATACATTTTGACTGCCTTCTCAGGTTGCTCTTCGGGATACACTCTAGCCAGGCATATTTTTGTGCAGGATTTCTCGTTGCTATTTCTCCCGCACTCTTGTGTGCATTTGGGGATCACTTCAGGTTCTGGCATTTGTTCTGCCCTTTCCTCCCCACCGTGGTTTGAACTAGGGTGTGGGGTTCCCGAAGGATGAAGTTTTGCTCTGTCAGGGTGCAGGGCACTATCATGTTGGTCACTCCCGCACTCTAAACACTTAATGGCTACTTTACAGTCTTTAGCCATGTGGTTAAATGAAGAACAGCACTGATAGCAAATTCTGTACCTTTTTAACAGTTCTTTGTGCTCTTTCAGAAGTTTTCCTTTGAATCCTCAACACTTTCTGAGTGGGTGAGGTTTCTTGTGTATTGGGCACTGTCAGTCTGGATCCTCTGCCCTATCCATACTGGGAAGTTGGTCTGATGTAGATGCTGCAGACTAGGGATGTGAATCGTTTTAGGACGATTAAAATTATAGTCCGATAATTTTAATATCGTCTTAAACCGTTATGGAACACAATACAATAGAGATTCTCGTGGGGGTCAGGAGGCCCCCCACAAGCTGGCCAAAAGTTCCTGGAGGTCCAGCGGGGGTCAGGGAGCGATTTCCCGCCACGAATCGTTTTCGTACGGAAAATGGCGCCGGCAGGAGATCGACTGCAGGAGGTTGTTCAGCGAGGCGCCGGAACCCTCGCTGAACGACCTCCTGCAGTCGATCTCCTGCCGGCGCCATTTTCCGTATGGAAAATGGCGCCGGCCATACGCGTATGGCCAGCGCCATTTTCCGTACGAAAACGATTCGCGGCGGGAAATCGCTCCCTGACCCCCGCTGGACCTCCAGGAACTTTTGGCCAGCTTGTGGGGGGCCTCCTGACCCCCACGAGACTTGCCAAAAGTCCAGTGGGGGTCCGGAAGGACCTCCTGCCGTCCAATCGTGTTCGTCTATGGCCGCCGCCATTTTTCGGCGCCATTTTGGAAAATGGCGCCGGCTGAAGACAACAAGATTCAGGAGCAGGAGCCCGTTCCGGACCGCTGCCGTTCCGGACCGCCGCTGGACCCGCAGGTTATTTAAGTCATTTGGGGGGGGTTCGGGAGGGTGGGGGGATTTAATTTAAAGGGTCGGGGGTGGGTTTTAGGGGGTTTTAATGTGCCGGTTTTGCGATTTTTCGATTTTTCGATTTTTCACGATTTTTCACGATTTTTCACGATATTTTACCCCCCCAAACGGCAACAATACGATTCCCTCCCCCTCCCAGCCGAAATCGATCGTTAAGACGATCGAGGACACGATTCACATCCCTACTGCAGACGACACTTCCGTTTTGTGCACAGAGATGGGCTTCCTGTTGCTGCTGTACTTATCGGTTGGCTTCTCGCCCACTCGGTGGCTGATTCTGCATATTTCATGTGTGCCGAATGAGAAGCTAGGGTCGTTCCTATGGTTTGCTAAATCTCGTATGAACTTTGTGAAGACGTGGAAAGGTGGGTACTCTTTGTGGTCTTCTTTGTACCATGCATCATGGGATGCCCATTTATCTTGTATATCATGTGGCAGTTTGTTTATGATGGTGTTCATGACTCGTGGTGTGTCCAGAAGGTTGAGACTCAGATAAATGAGTTCAGCCTTATCTGTGTCCACCTCTTGGAGGAGATCTCCCAATTCTTGCAACTTTCAGTTATCCCTATGGATATTTCTGGAAAGTCTTCCATTTTCTCAAATAACGCATTCTCTATGGCAACTGGGTCCCCATAATATCGCTCAAGTCTCTCCCATACCTCTTTTAGCGCTTTAAAAGGATCACATGGATAGACATTTTTTAATCCTTTCATGTTTTGACCGATTCACGTCCCAACCATTTTGCCATCAAGTTTATTTCTTCCTTCGGAGTCAATCTCATATCCTTCACGGCATCTTGGAAATCAGATTTCCATGCCCTGTAACTCTCAGGGCGGTCGTCGAACTCGTAAAGCCGTGCGGTTATGAATTCTTGGCAGGTCATGTACCTTGACAGGTCTTCTCTTTCTGAAGACTAGTTCTAGAAGGCAGTAGGTCTTGATGGGCGGGTGTCTTTAGGTTGACTGTGCACGTCACTTTTGTACATTGGCACGGACCGTGGTTGATCGATTGTCTCCTGTTTTGGCACAGGGTAATTTGCTGTAGTTACACGATGTTAGGTTCCATATTAGGAGCTACCACCCAGGAAAAAGATCTAGGCATCATAGTGGATAATACTTTAAAATCGTCAGCTCAGTGTGCTGCAGCAGTCAAAAAAGCAAATAGAATGTTAGGAATTATTAGGAAGGGAATGGTTAATAGAACGGAAAATGTCATAATGCCTCTATATCGCTCCATGGTGAGACCACACCTTGAATACTGTGTACAATTCTGGTCGCCGCATCTCAAAAAAGATATAGTTGCGATGGAGAAGGTACAGAGAAGGGCAACCAAAATGATAAAGGGGATGGAACAGCTTCCCTATGAGGAAAGGCTGAAGAGATTAGGGCTGTTCAGCTTGGAGAAGAGACGGCTGAGGGGGGATATGATAGAGGTCTTTAAGATCATGAGAGGTCTTGAATGAGTAGATGTGACTCGGTTATTTTCACTTTTGAATAATAGAAGGACTAGGGGGCATTCCATGAAGTTAGCAAGTAGCACATTTAAGACTAATCGGAGAAAATTCTTTTTCACTCAATGCACAATAAAGCTCTGGAATTTGTTGCCAGAGGATGTGGTTAGTGCAGTTAGTGTAGCTGGGTTCAAAAAAGGTTTGGATAAGTTCTTGGAGGAGAAGTCCATTAACTGCTATTAATCAAGTTTACTTAGGGAATAGCCACTGCTATTAATTGCATCAGTAGCATGGGATCTTCTTAGTGTTTGGGTAATTGCCAGGTTCTTGTGGCCTGGTTTTGGCCTCTGTTGGAAACAGGATGCTGGGCTTGATGGACCCTTGGTCTGACCCAGCATGGCAATTTCTTATGTTCTTAGGGTGCTCAATTGGAGCCCTTCTTGGGAGTAGTTGCTTAGCTCTTTCTCGGTCCAAGTCCCCACGGGACTCTGGGATCCATGGTTGCACGGAAGTGTTTTCCTTGGGGTGTGTGCTTGGTGTGTGAGTTAATTGCCATGCATCCGTGTGATTTAGAGCCGGTGGATCGCTGCCATGGCGTTCAGTATTCATGGCATTTTGCACTTCAGGTCTGATTTCTTTGTTGAAGCCAGCCATTTGTGAGGGAGAGTCTGTTCTCCCATGAAGTGAGGGTTGCTCTGAGGGAGGCGGCGTTTTGGTGCTGGCGTGAGTTGGAAGTTGAGCTGTGACATACTCAAGCGTCTGCTGGGCCATGTCCTGCTGGATCATGGAATTCAGTTGGTCTTCCCCATTGTCTTCGCCGAGGGCCGCATCGAATACCTTAGCTTCAGCTTCGAGGGATGCTTCCTCTTCTTTCTGCCGCAACACGTCCAAGGCGATATCTAGTCTGAGCCTTTCCATTTTAAGGGCTGCTTCTTGTTCAACAAACTGTGTGCATTTCATAGCTGCTTGAGACTTTGCTTTCTTTTGTATGGCAATTGTGCTGAACCGAGAACGGTTTGAGTATCTTAACCCGTGTGACCTTACGGACCCTTTTGTATACTTAGAGGTGCTGAGAGTCAACCTCGCTTATTGAATCACTTACTTCTGCACTGTTAATAGTATCCATTACCATTCTCTGGCGTATTTGGTGTAAATTCTGTTGGCGGCCTTTTTCTTCAAGGCTTTCTGCCGTGTTAGTTCATGTTAAGAACTCGAGATACTCTTCTGTGATGAGCCGATAGGTTTGGGAACGAAGCTGCAGCTGTTCTATATGGTACTCAAAGTTGGTGGGGCTCTCTGTGACCTTCTCCCTTTCCTGTTCCACGCTATGCCACTCTCTCTCTATCCTGTGTTCATGCCTCTGTCTTTTTGCCTCATATCTCTGCATAGCTTTCTCTGTTGGCTTGGATAATCTCTTCAAATTACTGATTTCATCCTTTCCTTAAGCATCTCCTCCTTTTTGCTCTGTGTCATCTCTTAATTCAATGGCTTCAGCTAGCTGTTTAGAAGTATCTTGCTGCATTGCTGCTTCAGCCATGTCAACAGCAAACATCTTTATTTCATCCACTGCGTTAAAGGGAATGAACTTTGAATTGCTTTAGAGGCAGAGGGGCGAGGCTAGCTAACACTTCAAGGACCTTAGCCTCGGGCTTTCTGCTCCCTTTCCCTGGAGACAGCAGGAATCTGGTATCTATAGCAACCATCCGGCGGCAAATGTGTAACAGGGAGATAGGGGAGGGACAGATCAGCTTTCACAATCGCTGTTCCTTTGGAGTTAGCAGATCTGGTATCTATGGCAACTAATTGCTCTCTGCTTCTAGTAGTGGCAAAGGGGAGGGGGAGCTGCTCACAGGTGAGAATTCCTTGCTCGGCAAGAGGGAAGCCTGAATGGGCTTAAGTACCATCGTTAAGTCTTTTGTCTAGGATTTGAACTCTGGTGGGAGTTGCCTGGAGTTAAAATGCTTTCTTTGCAACTCTTTGTATACTTTGCTTGCAGTGTAGACACGTATTACATCTGCGTTTGCGTGCTTTAATGCTTTGCAGGCTCAAGTCAGTTCTGAAAGTATAAATCTCCACAATCTTAGGGTTTTTATATTTGATTCCCTTGCCTCTCACCACAGCTGGAAGGTATGGAAGGCTTATTCAAGTGCAAGGTGGTGCTTCTAACAACCCTTCACCTTTAACGATTTCTACTCAGTATAGACTTCCCTTTCACAGGCTGTGCTTTGGGGCTGAAATCCCTGTTTCATTGCACTGCATGCAGTTCTTTTAAAATGCTTCGGTTCACTGGCTTGTCACTTTTTCCCTGTTTAATACGAGTTTTTACTGATCTGGATCAGACAGACATCTGAGTTTGCCATCCAGGCAGATAAACTATCTTTCCAATCAGTCCTCAAGATAAAGATTCTTTAAGTTGGAAATTATTTATTGTATATGTAGATTCTACTTACAATTGTTGCATCTCAAACGTGAGCCCCAAGGCAAAGATCTTTGGTAACTGGAGACAGGGTAGCAGAAGGGAGAAGAAGGTCTCTTGAGTTGCAGGAATTAGTTTATGGTGGAGGTAGGGAACTTGAGGGATATGAGGCTGATTTAGTCTTCAGAAGAAGGCAGTAAAAAAGAAGTAAAAACTCGATTGTTTCAGGGAGCTTTTATGGAGCGCTGCTAGCTCTGAAGCCCGCATGGGCAAGACTGGCTTTCCTCAGAAGCTGCTAAAGGAAACACCTCCACAAACTAGGGGCAGGGGGGCAAGGTCCAATGGCAGCAAGCCTAAGAACCATGTGACACAGGGGGGAACATGAAGGACAGTCCCTTGAGCCTATAAGGCACCTAGGAAGACTCAAGTTAGATTGAGGGGCATTCAAGCTCTTCCGATAATGAGAGAAAGTGGAGAGAGGAGGGAACTTCTCTTAAGGGCAAAGGCTGCTCTTAAAGGCAAGGCTCACAGACTTTTATCATGGGTTACAAAAAGTGTTTCAGTATCAAGAATCCTCAGAAGGGAGGGGCTGTACTAAACACAGTTAAACTACAATATATACAGATACAAACATGTACCCACTGCTGGGGACAGAACAATGTTTATTATGAGGAATTGAATACAATTGTGACAGTTAATACTGAAAGGAGATTAGACTCCTTTATCACTTCCTTACCTCCCCCTTCATTCCCTGGAAGACTGTGCCTGGTGGGTTGTGTACCCTTATCCCCTTTAGGAGACCAGGTTGGGAAGAGGGCATTGAACCAAGTATCTTGTGGGACAACGTCGAAGGACCTGCCACTGTCAAAGAGACAACTATAACTGTTGATCCCACCAGACCCTTGGCTATGATGGAGATCCCCTCACCAGCCCCAAATATAACCAAAACCATCTTTCTTACACAAGGTTTTGAGCCATGTATTGAAGTTTTCTATAAGACTTAGCCTTTCCTTCCCTTTTGCATGAACATGTAACACTTCTGAAAAGGCAACTATCTTCGCCATGTGCCCAACTCTCTTTACTGTGGATGCTGTTTCTAGCAAGGTTATTGGGTCGCAGATGGACGATAACCAACTTTAGAGTCCTTACTTTCTTCTTTAATTGCATTGACTATCTAGTTTGCATTTCTACCAGCTGAGGATCCTGGAAGACATTTATGTTCCCCTTAAAATGAAGTCCCAAATTATGACCAAGTCTCTGAGCACAAGGATCTTTAGGTTATGATATTTGATAGTGTTATGGGGTTTTCTGTGTATTGGGTATCTTCTTACCACTGCAGTTTCTGTTGCTGGAGCATTTATTTCCCAATACAGAAAAAGGCATTTTGTACCACTATCATCTGCAAGAGTGGGTGTCTCTGCATCACAGATTGTGCCCTACCAGAGCCCACTGTAGTCCTTTTATTCCTGGGCTTATGGATGCTCTGTGTAAAGGGAAGTGAACATCTGGGTTGTACAACTGGGGAGAGTGGGTGTCTCTGGTCTCAGGTCTTATCCTACCTGAGCCCACTGCAAACCACTAATTCCTGGGTTTTCTAAGCTGGGATTTTTCCCCCTCGGCAGAAACACACCGAGGGATAGTAAACGATTCCCCTACGGTTATACCTGAGGCATTGGAGGGTGAAGTGATTTGACCAAGGTCACAAGGAACATCGTGGGATTTGAACTCCCTCTCCCCCCCCTCCCCCCAATTCTCAGCGCTAGCCATTAGTCTACTCCTCCCCTCAGGACTTAATCTGCGGGGGGACGGCTGGCCTGGGATGCACTTCTTGTCAGACGTGAGAGGCAGAGCAGCCCCTCCCTTCCAGGCGTCGTGCAAGAAAGAAGAGCGGGAGGAGTGAGCCTGGAGCAGAACCTTCTCCTCCCTAATCCAGTCGTCCTGTTCTGCAGGGACGTGCGGACACAGTGAAAAAGAGCTGAATTAGCCCAAGTCTGAAACTTTGATGCGGCAGTGACGATCATTAAGGCTGAGCCCTGGCCACGACAGCTGGACCTGCTGCTCACGGGTTTCAGATTTGGGCTAATTCAACCCCTTTCTGCGCGGGGCAGACTGACCCAGAGCAGGATTTGGCCACCTCTTTTCCAGGACCCAGGGAAGCAGTGCAGGGGGGGGGCAGTGGTATAAATCGGTTTTGGCTCCCCCCCCCCCATAGAATCTGAGCAGAGTCATTGGCGCGTGGATCATTTCTGACCCCTCAGGGGAAGCCGAGCAGAGAGTTTTTGGAGTCGATTGCCTGAGCTGGGAGTAACCACGTGGCCCTGACCTTTGCATGGTTTCCCAGCAGAATTGAGGAGGCTGTGAAGGAGAACAGCAAAGGGAAATCCCTGTCAGCCCCGCTGCTTCTGCCATTGCTGGTGTCTCAGCTTCCTGTCCCCACTGCCACTTCCCAGGCCCCTCCCCCCGCCTCTCCCACTGGTGACCACGCCGGGGAAGGGGTAAGAGATCGAGGGAGGGAGGGAGGAGGGGCAAGACAGCAAGTGAAGGGATTTGAGGGGGCAAAAGAATGAGTGATGGGTGTGAGTGAGGGGATCAGAAGGACTGTGAGGTGTGAGGGAGATGATCAGGGTGAAGGAGAGTGAGGCCATGAGAGTTGGGTGGCTAAAGAGTGAATGAGAGAGAGTGTGAGTGAGGAAAGCACGCAGAGCTGCCCCCTCTCTTCCAGGCTCACCCCGTCCATGTCCAGAGAGGCTGAGGAGAGCAGGGGGTGCTCCCAGGGGCAGGGGGGACGCTCAGCTGATTCCAGCTCGATGGAGAGGCCTGGGCTCTACTGGCCAAGGAAGGAGAGGATCGTGTTCCAGGGAGGGGGGGGGGGACTTAGTGACCACTGGGGAGGGGGCAGCTACAATGCTGTCAGGAATCAGTGGCGAGACTTGGGGGGGGGGGGTTCTAGGACTACTGTGGGTGGATAGTGGAGGGAGGGGGGGGGGACAAGGACAGGAATCCTTAGGAGGGGAGGGCCAGGATCACCAGGGCAGAGAGGAAGCAGAGAGAAAGGGCCCTATCGAGCACTGGAGGGGTCTGGGAATGGAGGGTGAAGAGAATGAAGTGTGTGTGTGTGTGTGTGAGAGAGAGGCGGCGAGTTTGCTCCTGGCCATAGCCCTGCTCCTTCCCTTCCCCCAACCGCGCTCCAGTTTTATTTCATTTTTGTCTATAAAATAAGCCGAAGACCCCCTCCTCCACAGCATCCCCTGCCCAGGGAGCAGAAGCCGGGCCGCAGGAATCTAATCCAGGACCAGCAAGTTACTGGGCTGGCCCAAATCCATCCTGGGTAAGCCTCACTCCTTGCTTTCCCGCACCAGTCTTAAAGCCCCTGTGTGAGGACAGTTCCTTGCTGACGGCGGGGGGCACTTCTGAGAAGGTCGCAGGTTCGGCCACCTTTCCCCGCTCCCCTAAGCTGTTTTTCAATATTTATGGGCTCGTTTTGGGCCGGGTCATTTGTACCTAGGCACACGTGATCCCGTGTTCCCCTCCCTCTCCCCCTCTCTCTCTGGAGTCTCCCCTGTCAGGATCTGCTTTTCCTGTGGTGCCTCTGCCGTCTCTTGGCAGGTCCTTACCGCAGGGGGCTTCCTGTTACAGGCGCGTCCCCCACAGGTTGTTTCTGCGCCCCCAGTGCTGTTATCCCTTCCTGAGGAGGAGCAGGACACGGCAGGCGCCTGCGAGCCTCACACCCTAACCTCTCCCCTTGCCCTGTGCCGGCCTCACTGGCACGCTAACATGTGACACTAAACTGACCAGGGCTTGCTGCCTTTATACACTTAGCGCTGGACAGGGAATAAGGGGTTAGCAGCCAATAAGTTCCCTATCACCCTAAGAGAGCCTGTTCTGCGCACGCTGATCTTTTCCACAAACGCGCATGGTTCTGACCCACACTGAATCATTAGTGATTAAGGTGCTGTTTGGCCTGCTTTCTAAGTCGGACTCGGCCCCCAAAATGGGAAAAACCCCTTTGGGACATCAGCCCTCTCATGAGACGGGATAGCGTGCGCACGAGGCGGGACCCCCAGCCGGCTGAAAGCGGGGCTCATCTGATGCGTGGGGCTAATCTCCAGGGCCCTTGGTGCAATCGCGGGGAGATCCTGCTGCTTCCCTCTCTCTCTCTCAGCGTCCCTCTCGCTGCTCGGTGGCAACACCGGGGAGATCTTCTCACAAAGGATGAGCAGCAGTAACCATGGATGCAGAAGAAAAATGTACTTACAGTTTGAAAAGAAGGCAAAAAAAAATGGCAATGAGGCAAGGAAAAACCATAATAAAAAAAAAACCAACAGTCCCTTTGTCCATGGTAAATTCCCTTAGTCGTCGTTCTCTCAACTGAAAGAGTGTCCAGCTCTAAAGAAACTTCCCTTCCCCTTGCAGCCTTCCAGCTCCGGCACACGGTAAGGGCTGGAGGGGTCCAAAAAACACAGACAACTCCAACGGTCTTTGAACAAAATCTCCCAGTCCAAACAACTGCAAACCTCAGCAGTCTCCCACCTGTGTCGTTAACGGGTCACAAAGGGAAACGACCAGGAACCCAGACCTTCAAGATACCAGGGGTTTGGCCCTTCTCTCGGGAACTTGCTTCAAATTCCAATCCTCCAAACGTCTTCACAGATTCCAGTCCTGCTCTACCCTCAGAATCTCCAGAGCTCCAATTCCCTCTGCTCCAATTCTCCTCTCCCGAATCCCAGGGATGATCTCAAGAGGCTTACTCCCTCCAGCTCTCTTCCAGTCCTCCTTCCTTCTGACTCCGGGCAATTTATAGCCCTCGGCCACAGCCCACAGAAAGGGGAAGGACACCGAAAATGCAAAAAAACCCTTCAGGATGGAAAGTACAGGGGAAAAATCTTAAGAGACGGGCAAAGCCAGGCCACGCATGGAAAACGAGCGATCCTTGCTGGAACGGAGAGAGTACGGGAGGCTGCCGGGGCGGGGGAGATATGGCAACGAGTTAGGGAGAGAGTGGGCAGACGTTCCACAGACCTCCAGTTACGAGAGGAAAGGTATTTGAAAAAAAAAAAAAAAGAGAGAGAAATAATCAAATCTCTATCCCATTCCTGCTACAGCGAGCCCACGCGTCGGGAAATAACCTGCCACAGAGTCTGCACTCTCTCTCGCTCTAATCCTCCTGCTGTCTTATTTCCCAGGAGTGAGCGCTAGCCGCCTGGCTCTAAAGCCTGTCAAAGTGCCGGGAAAATACTTAATTAGATAGGTTTGTGAAGGAGAGGGAGATAAAGAGGCAGAAGAATAAAGATCACATTCAGACTGACAAGATGAGAGAGCAAACGAAGGTCTCTTTCTAATCAAAGCTTCCATAGAAAGGGAAAAATGGAGGGAGCCCCCTGGAGCTGTACATCTAGGTCTTTAGGGTCGCAAAGTTCAGATCCAGTTTTAACTCGGCCTGCCTCACTTTTATACAGGGAAGAACGGTCAGACTAGCTGCCAATCAAAATGATCAACGCACTTCCAGCGCACACAACTTCCAGTTTCCGTGCAGCAGCCATCTTGGAAAAAAAACTCCCACCTTTTACTCCTGGCGGAATTCTGCAACAAAGAAAATTTTAAATTCTGCGCACACATTCTCTAAATTCTGCAAAACTTTGCACATTTATTTGTCAAAATAACACAGCAAACACACGGGCCTCTTATTCAGCCACCAGCGGGTTCTCTCTCTCTCTTCCTCCGCGGTGGGGGCAGGGTGAGAGGAGGTAAGCAGGGACAGAAGCAGAGGTCAACGTCTGGTTAAACGCGACGCCTGCTTCCTGACTCAGCAGCGCTCAGCTGTCCAGGGCCAGGCAGAAACAAATGGAAACCTGAATCCACCCTTGACCTCTGCGCTTCTGCCCCTGTTTCCCTCCTCTCCCCAGCCACCACTCATCACTTCTTCCCTTCTCCCTTTGAGCATTTACAGCCCATTATCCTCTTTCTTACAGGCAGGGCAGTAATGAGAAGCTGCGCTCCACCGCTTCCTGCTCACGATCCCGACTTCAGCCACCAACGCCTCCCGCGAGCCTGATTTGGCCGCACGTGTGCCACGCTGCTAGCCGCGAGCCTGCTACAAAAGCCTTCCACGTGCTTCCGGGTAGCCCCTTCCTCTTCCGGCAGCCTCGTGGAGCCGTTATTGCCGCGAACCTGCCTGCGTGGCCCGGAAATGCTGGATTCTGCAAAGTGACGGGGGAAATTCTGCAGCAGCGCAGAATTCCCCAGCAGTAAAGGGTCTGTGGCGCCCTGAGGAACACCACCCCCAGCGAACCCTCCCCGAGTGGGAAGTGCCCCTCTTACAGTGGTAGATTATATAGAGAGTCATGTTCTCTCTCTCTCTCTCTCTCTCTGTTGCAGTTGTGCTCGAGGACCTCCAAACGTCCTCCCCACCGGGTGATCCGTGCCGCGCTGCCTTCCACGTGCTTCCGGGGATCACGCCCTTCCCTCGTCCGGCAGGCTTGCGCAGCCATGTTTGATCATTGCCATGATCCTGCTTGAAGGCGTTCAGAGCGGCAGTGTGGCCGGGACTCTGCAAGGTGAGAGAGGAAATCTGCGGGAAGGGGGAATCCTGCATTCCTCAGCAGCACAGAATCCCCCCCAGGACTTACTTTTTCTGTGATTCTGTTGCACATTCCCGTAGATCATGCGGTCTGCGAGCTGGTGTGAAGGACTGTGGGTGTGCGAGAGCCCTCTGTGCTGCGGCGTAGTTGACGCAGCCTCAAGGGCGAACCCACGAAGCCTATATCGGCAGCTGGAGAGCGCGCCCTGCAGCGGGACGGTCTGGAGCGTCGCCTTCACCAGCCGCTTCAGCCCTTGGGTTCTGGTGTCCGGCAGGACTGGGGCGGGGTTCTAGGTCAATGAAGGTAACCAAAGTCCAGGGCAGGCAGCAGACTGATCTTATGTGCCTATTTCTCCAGATATTGTTATAACTGATTTAAATTGATGTGTGGTAGCCTGTTCCAAAGAAATCATAAAATATACCAAAAAAAAAAAGAGCAGTTTCTAACAGATACTTAGCAGGTGACTTAGTGCATTATAGTACGTCTGCTGTGAAAGAGAGAGGAGAGACTTCAGTCAAACTTACGGCTCGATACTGTAAGGCCGCGGTGGAAACAGTGCGGCAGTGTCAGGCGCACCCTTCCCCCCCCCCCGCACCCACAGTTCTCTAGACCTAGCGCCTGATACTCTCCTCTAATCGCATGCAAATGCATGCCGCGGCTGTGAAGCGTTAGGGAAGGGTTAGGCCCGCGTAACCCATTTTACTGTATAGGCGCTTAATACAGCGCCTATACAGTAACCTGGGTGCGCTGGTACCTGTCATTTCAAATGTCATTTGAAATGACATTTGGAATGACAGGCACCGGGAGGAGGGAGGTGGCGAAGCGACTTACTTCCTGCCTTTGGTTTTTTTGCTTTGCCGCTGTGTCTCACCTCCTCCCGGAGCAGGGCACGAAAGCAGTCTTGCTCCGGGAGGAGGTGAGACACAGCGGCAAAGCAAAAAAAACCCAAAGGCGCGTGAGCCTTCGAAGACGAAGATGGCCGCCTGCACGGGGAAAGCGTGCAATTGGCCGCTAAAGTCGTGACGTCACGACGTTTGGCGTCACGGGGTGTGACGTCACGTCTTCAGTGGCCAATTGAACGCTTTCCCCCGTGCAGGCGGCCATCTTTTTGTCTTCGTCGGGGGAGCTACTGATGGCTCAGAAAAGTTTTTTTTTTCCCCACCTACCCGCCCGCCCGATCGAACACGCCGCCTACCCCCCCCGATCCCGCTCCCACTCCCGCTGCCCCGCTGCCGCGGAAAAGTAAGTTACTTTTGTCGCTTTGGTTTTTTTTTTGCTGCGCCGCCGCCGCTGTCGCCTACCTGCCTACTCGCCCGATCGAACACGTACCCACCCCCCCCGGATCCCGCCGCCGCTGCTGATGGCTCAGAAAAGTTGTTTGTTTTTTTTCCACTACCCGCCCCCCGATCCCGCTGCCCCTGCCCCCCCGCTGCCTACCCGCCCGTGCGATTTTGGTGCTCATCCAGGCAGAGGGAGCCGGAGGTCATTTTGCCGCCGGCTCCCTCTGCCTGGATGGATGCCTGTGCGAAATCGGGAGGAAGGGAGAAGGGACTACAGTAGCAGGCCCGAGCCTTGCTACTTTTTCGTTTTTGGTTTTTTTTTGCTTCGGGAGGAGGGGACCGGACGGGCTGGACCGGAGACTGGACGGGACCAGGGCGGGTAAGCAATGTTTTTTACACTACACTAACACCTACTAGGGGGAGGCGGTAAACTAACACGTTAAGGCCGCGGCAAAACAGCGGGTTACTGAGGAGATAATATCAGCGCCCGTTACAGTATCGGAGGGGAATAGCTAATTCCTTCATTATACAGCTTTTTCGTTCATTTACATGCTGGGTGCGGAAAGGGTTATGTGTCTGTTTTAGGAAGCGCTAAGGACGCGTGAAACTGGAGACTGTATCGCTGGATGGCCTTACTCGTCTGTATTGTGCGCTCCCAGCACGTTACAGACGGGCAATCTTTAACTGCACGTTACTGGATCGACCTGTTACTTGGCTAAGCTAAGAATTCTTTAAATTAAGCCTTTTTACAAAGCTTTTAATTTTGCTATTCTGTCTACTTCCCTCCCACTCTACCCCTCTGCCCACCCACCCCTAGGTTGGTTGTTCTAATATAGTCTACCTAAATACAATTGGCAACAGGATAAATTGGTAATTTGGTTGTTCCTTAGGTGTTATCCATCAGATAAATTTATCAAAATGAGGACTATCCAATGTAACCATTGTGGAGCATTTATTGTCAGGGAAGTCATCTGGAAACGTAGGGCTTGCCCTAAATGCTCAGAACTGTCTTCCTTGAAGAAAGAGCTGGCTGAAGATACAGCTGAATTGGAAGCAATAAAGAAAGTTTCACCCACTTTATATAATTCAGGAGTTAATCCCACATTATCACATAAAAACCAAAAGTCAAAACAAAAGGGGTTTACAGTGGGCTCAGGCAGGATAAGACCTGTGACCCACAGACACCCATTCTTGACAGCTGTGCAGCCCACAAGATTACCCCCTCACTCACATAGAGCATTAAGGAACTCAAAAGACAATTACAGTGGGCTCTGGTAGAATCAGACCTGTGATGCGGAGACACACACTGTATCAAGTTACAAAAGTGCAAAAAGGCTTCTCTGTATTAGCTATTGAAGAAGATCTTGCAAAAGAGATTGATGTAATATCCGAAAAGAGAGAAGAAACCCAATGCATACAGAAATGTCACCCCCGAAATACACATAAAAATGTAAAGGAAAAGGGTGAAGTAGATAAGAAAATTCAACTAAATAAGACACTAAAGGAATCCAAAAAAAGCTGTAACCAGAATGGGAAAAGCTGGAAAGCTATGAGCACAAATGCTTGTAGTTTAGTCAATAAAATCCCAGATCTGCAAGCCCTAATGGTGGAGGTGGACTTGGACATTGTTGCTGTCACGGAGACGTGGTTCACGGAATCTCATGATTGGGATACGGCAATACCGGGCTATAACTTATTAAGGAAGGACAGAGAGGATAGGAAAGGGGGAGGAGTGGCTCTTTATGTCAGAAACAATATCCAAGCATCTGAACTGCAAGGAAGATGGGGCAAAGAAGAACCTCTATGGGCCAACTTAAAAAAGATGATGGGGCTTCCCTTTCTATTGGAGTGATTTACAGGCCTCCAAATCAAATAGAAGAGCTTGACAAAGCTCTAGTTGAAGACATCCAAAAGATGGGAAAGATGGGATAAGTGGTGATTGTTGGAGATTTTAATTTGCCGGATATAGACTGGGGAATCCCTTCTGCAGGATCTAACAATAGTAGAGAGATAGTGGATGCCCTGCAAGGGGCTCTGTTCAAACAAATGGTAATGGAACCCACGAGAAAAGGAGCTATACTCAACTTAGTGCTCACTAATGGAGATAATGTCTCTAATGTCCAGGTGGGTGCCCATCTCAGCACCAGTGATCATCATATGGTATGGTTTCAGATCACAAACAGGATACGGAGAAGTAGCATGAAGACTTGAGTTTTGCAGTTCAAAAACATGGACTTTGATGAAATGGGGAAGTACCTGGAGAAAGAACTAGAAGGCTGGGGGAACAAGAGAGATGTGGAACAACAGTGGACCAAACTAAAAGGAGCAATTACCAAGGCAACTAATCTATATGTTAGAAAAGTAAAGAAAAGCAAGAGAAAAATGAGACTTATCTGGTTCTCAAAGAAGATGGCTGATAAAATAAAAGCTAAAAGAACAGCGTTCAAGAAATATAAAGAAAGAATCCCAAAGAGAAGAACACAAGGAAGAATATCTGGTGGAACTGAGGGAGACAAAGAAAGCAATCAAGAAAGTGAAAATTCAAGCGGAAGAAAGGATCGCCAAAGAGGTAAAGCGAGGTGACAAAACATTTTTCAGATACATCAGTGAAAGGAGAAAAGTCCAAAGTGAAATACTGAAATTGAAAGGTGAAAAGGATCAATGGGTGGAGACAGATGAAGAAATGGCAGAATTATTAAACGAATACTTCAGTTCTGTGTTCACTAAAGAAGACCCTGGAGAAGGACCGTCACTAGTTAACAAGAAAATAGAGGGGAATGGAGTAGATGTAACTCCATTTACAGTAGAGAATGTATGTAAAGAGCTGGGGAAACTGAAAGTGGACAAAGCCATGGGGCCTGATGAGGTTCATCCCAGGATACTGAGGGAGCTCAGAGATGTGCTGGCGGGTCCACTGTGTGACCTGTTCAATAGATCCCTAGAAACGGGAGTGGTGCCGAGTGATTGGAGAAGAGCGGTGGTGATCCCACTTCACAAGAGTGGGAGCAGAGAGGAGGCTGGTAACTACAGACCGGTTAGCCTCACTTCGGTGGTGGGAAAAGTAATGGAGTCGCTGTTAAAAGAAGGAATAGTGAACTATTTACAGTTGGGAGAATTGCTGGACCAGAGGCAGCATGGATTCACCAGGGGAAGATCCTGTCAGACAAATCTGATTCACTTTTTTGACTGGGTAACCAAGGAATTGGATCAAGGAAGATCACTCGATGTCATCTACTTGGACTTCAGCAAGGCTTTTGATATGGTCCCGCACAGGAGACTGGTGAATAAAATAAGAAGCTTAGGAGTGAGTGCCAAGGTGGTGGCCTGGATTGCAAACTGGTTGAAGGACAGAAGACAGTGTGTGATGGTAAATGGAACTTACTCTGAAGAGAGAGTGGTGTTGAGCGGAGTGCCGCAGGGGTCGGTGTTGGGACCGGTCCTGTTCAATATCTTTGTGAGCGACATTGCGGAAGGGATAGAAGGTAAGGTTTGTCTTTTTGCGGATGACACTAAGATCTGCAATAGAGTGGACACGCCAGAAAGAGTGGAGAGAATGAGACGGGATCTAAGGAAACTGGAAGAGTGGTCGAAGATATGGCAGCTGAGATTCAATGCCAAGAAGTGCAGAGTCAAGCATAAGGGGTATGGAAATCTGAATGAACTGTATTCGATGGGGGGAGAAGGGCTGATGTGCACAGGGCAAGAGAGAGACCTTGGGGTGATAGTGTCTAATGATCTGAAGTCGGCGAAACAATGTGACAAGGCGATAGCTAAAGCCAGAAGAATGCTGGACTGCATAGAGAGAGGAATATCGAGTAAGAAAAGGGAAGTGATTATTCCCTTGAATAGGTCCTTGGTAAGGCCTCTCCTGGAGTACTGTGTTCAATTCTGGAGACCGTATCTCCAAAGAGACAGAGACAAGATGGAGGCAGTTCAGAGAAGGGCAACTAAAAAGGTGGAAGGTCTTCATCGAATGACTTATGAGGAGAGATTGAAGAATCTAAATATGTACACTCTGGAGGAAAGGAGGAGCAGGTTTTAACGATCCAAAGACAACGACAAACCTTTTCTGTTGGAAAAAAATCAGTAGAACCAGGGGTCACGATTTGAAGCTCCAGGGAGGAAGACTCAGAACTAATGTCAGGAAGTATTTCTTCATGGAGAGGGTGGTGGATGCCTGGAATGCCCTTCCGGAGGAAGTGGTGAAGACCAGAACTTTGAAGGACTTCAAAGGGGCGTGGGATAAACACTGTGGATCCATAAAGTCTAGAGGACGTGAATGAAGAGTGGGTGGCTCATGGGAATGATGGCTACTGCCTGGAGATAATACCCTTATTCAATAACATACACACGGTTAATGCGACTCCAACATTGCTCCAAGCTTCAAAGGCAAGAGGAAATGTGGAAAAAGATTTGCATTCACAAAAAACGGGGAGTAGCTTGCTTGTTACGGCAGTTACTACCCCAAACCAAATAAGCCTGATACTTCACTTTCAATGTATAACCAGCATAGCTCTCTGCTTCAACGGCAGGGAAGAAAGTCTGATACTTCGTGCATATCCAGCATAGCTCTCTGCTTCAACGGTAGGGGAGAAAGTCTGATACTTCGTGCATATCCAGCATAGCTCTCTGCTTCAACAGCAGGGGAGAAAGTCTGATACTTCGTGCATATCCAGCATAGCTCTCTGCTTCAACGGCAGGGGGAATGAAGAAAAGTGGATCTATATACAGACAACAACCAACAAGGACTGAATTACATAGTCTGGGCAAACATATAAGCATGGGTGTAGCTTGCTTATTGCGGCGGTTACTACCCCTAACTAAGCTAGATATTTCACTTAGATGCAGCTCCAACACTGCTCTTTGCATTAATGGTGGGAGTGGAAGGGAAATAGAACCAGAGGGTTACTAAGAACCAAGAGTAACAGATTATGAGAAGAAAAAAAAAGTGCGAAGCTTGCTGGGCAGACTGGATGGGCCGTTTGGTCTTCTTCTGCTGTCATTTCTATGTTTCTATAATGGAGTCAGGAACAGGCCAAGGTTGGGGCAGGCAGCTAACAAAAATGGTCAGGCCCAGGCAGCAGGCAATCATGGCCAGGGTCAGGCCAAGGGAAGATATAGACACACGGGGCACACTGGATGAGACGGGCAGGCAAGAAATGTTGGTCAAGGACAGCTGGAGAAGACAAGACTGAGAGGCAAGGCAGGACGAGGAGAGGCTGGACAACAAGCCTTGAAGACGAGGCACAGAAAAGCAGGAATCAGGAGCACTGGAAGGCAGGAGACCCATTGCTGAGGCAAGAACCACCAGTCCCGGTGGCCTTACGTAGTGGGGGCGGAGAGGTCATGTGCAAGCACCACCAGAACGTTTTCCCCTTATAACGTGCGCATCTAACGTGAGCCACGTCAGAGGGGACCAGCATTGTGGCATCCGTGCCACCAGAAGGGAGTCAGCTGCGTCCTGGCGGTCCTCAGAGTTAGGAGCTAGTGCCACGGCTCATTGGGCTGACCTGGAAGCAGCGAATCTTCACAGTTGGCATACCTGGGATTAATAGATTCCTTTTCTCACAGGTCTGCTTGTGCGAGGGTGAGCTTGGCAAGCCTGCTGGAAGCCGATTGTATTATACAGTGAGTAAACACATCTGTTGGAACTATTGGTTTCAACTGCTGGACAAAGCTGGACTGGAGAGCATTGCATCCACATTTAAAGTAACAATATTCACCTGAACCATAATCCCAGTTTGCAATGGAATCAGGTACTGCAAAAAAAAAAAGATTTTTATTTGCCCCTTCAGCTACCCCAGCCCAAGGTAGCCTAATCTCCAGTTATTATTGAGTAGCCAAATTTTGTTTTTTAAATATAACATAAGACTTGCCATACTGGGTCAGACCAAGGGTCCATCAAGCCCAGCATCCTGTTTCCAACAGTGGCCAATCCAGGCCATAAGAACCTGGCAGGATCCCAGGGGTAGAGAGAGACCAAGCTGCTTATCCCAGGAATAAGCAGGGGATTTCTGCAACTCCACCTTAATAATGATTTATGGACTTTTCCTCCAGGAACTTGTGCAAACTTTTTTTAAACACAGCTACACCAACAGCTTTCACCATTTTTTCAGCCAGCATTTCACAAGCTGTTTCATCTTTCCCAAGTAGCCAATAGTATACACCCCCTGCTCTACTCTCACCCACCCCCTGCTCTACTCTCACCCATCCCCTGCTCTACTCTCACCCATCCCCTGCTCTACTCTCACCCACCCCCTGCTCTACTCTCACCCACCCCCTGCTCTACTCTCACCCATCCCCTGCTCTACTCTTACCCATCCCCTGCTCTACTCTCACCCATCCCTTGCTCTACTCTCACCCACCCCCTGCTCTACTCTCACCCATCCCCTGCTCTACTCCTACCCGTCACACATGGAGAGGTCCACATTCAAAAACATTGAGCTGGATGACTTGGACGTTTTGGGCACTTCAGCTAAATTCTAGCTGGCTAATAAGTTAGGAGGGTAGAATTTAGCCAGCTAAAAGTTAGGGGCATTCCAGGGGCGTAACTGGGAGGAGTTGAGTTATTCAGAGTTAGTGCCTGATTCACTAAGTCTTTTCTGCCATTCTGTGGCTATGGGAAAATACCTGGATGAATCAGGCCCTTAGCCAGCTAAGTCTGGTCAAGCCAAATGTATACAATAGTGTGACTGCACCACTGAACATAACTCCCAATTTATCTGGCTAACCTTGCTATCCGGACAGTGACTGAATATGGACCTCGGAATTCCTATCTATAAGGATCCCACTGTGCATTTTATTCCTGCAGGATATCTATCCCCAGCTTGTCATGTAGATGGCTAGCTTTTCAGTTATCCGTCTAAATGGCTTCTGAATACCAATCTCCTAGTACCACCCTTCCACCAATCTGCTCTGCCCTGCCATGATTTAAATTTATATCTCGTTCCCATAATAATTTATACCCGGGTTCTTCTCTCCCCACCATCCTCCTCACACATACCCCGCAGCCAGTGCCCTAGGCGGCGACCTCATGATGGCGTCCTATTCCTTCACGTTCTCCCCCCCGAGTCACAGTGCCCGCGTCTCCAGAGCTCCCTTACCTCGCCGGCCGACGCATCCCGACACGCGAGTCCTACGGTTTCAAATCTGCCGCCTGCATTAAAAATAATACTGTCCTCACGTCCAGCGACGGCGCCATAGGAGACCGCCTGACGCCGGCCCCGCCCGCAGCCCATCTAACACACCGCCACTAGTATCTACCCCACTGCTGAGTCCCTAATATTCCCCCAAATCCCCTGCTCTCCCAAATACCCTGCTCTATTACCCAATCACAGACTCCCTGCTCTCCCCCCCCCAATCTCTGACACCCTCTCCTTCCCCTACTCTCTCCCAACCCCCTGTTTCCCCTCCCCCAACTAATGTATGACTTCCTGTTCGTCCTCAAATACCTAAGTCTCTCTCCCTCTCCCCCCTCCAAGCTGCTTGGGCTGCTGCCTCGGGGGCTGGTCCCCTACCTCCTCCCTCCTGCAGCTTGCAAGGTTGAAACGTCCACGGTTTGAAGCGTAAGGAGTCCTGCGTGGTTCCGACGTGGGCTCTATAGACCCACAGAGCCCGGCCCTCCAAAAAGCGGAGCCTGAACCTGGAACGGGAGCTCTGTGCCAATGCAATTCTGCTAATTCTTCTCGTGCATGGAACAGCAGCCCGGCCGCCATATTCTGCACGGCCTGCAGCCGGCGTCATTTCCCGGCGCGGTTACCCCCAACAAAATCCCATTTACCACAGGCAAAGAATGGCGTAACTAACACTCGTACAATAGTTCAAAAAGCCTCTCAGCGCTCAGCCCACTTCTAATTTTCTTCAAATGCCTCAGTTTAAAAAAAATTTCTCCTCACCATCAGGGAAATGTCAGGTTCAAAAGAAAACTCAGTATCATATTGACCCCCAAATTCCTAACCTGTGACGTCGGGGCACGATACACCCTCCACATTAAAACTCTTTCCAGCTCAGCCACACTAAAAACCCTCCACTCCGTCCTGCTCTCCTTCCTCCAGCCTCCCAAAAACCTCACACCCCTTCTTACATTTTACCCAACGCTGGCCCAGGTTCCTTCCCCAAAGGGCAGAGTAATTGGATGCCGTCAGCATAGAGATAACCCTTAAATCCCAACTCCCCAATCACAGAAGAGGGGAGAAAGGAGACCCCTGCGGCCCGCCACAACCCTTACTATAAGGCTCTGAACTTTTACCATTCACATCGACCTCTAAGCAATCTTCCTTGCATCCGTCCCAAAACTTGACAACGTAATCCCAAATCTACACAGCTTTGTACCGAAATCCCATGATCCACTAAATCAAAAGCACTGGACGGGTCTAACAGCACTAACCCCACTGCCTCGACAGACTAAATCCTCCATGGCTATCAATGCCGTCTCCCGCCCAGAAACCCGGCTGGCTCTGCTCCGAGACGTCGCTTTCCTCCACATAACCTCATATACCAATCGTCCTGTGAGACAACTGTTTCCAGGGGGGACCGTTTGCCACAGGACCATGATCCCCACACAATTCCTTATCCAAACCCACTTTTTTTTTTAAATAAAGGGTGGATAATTCATTTAAAGAGCAACTCACAAGTAATCGTAACCCTCCCAAAAGGGTTGGAGCTGCAGATCATTTTGCAGAGGGGACTCCTGTTACCGCCCAGCGATGCCCCCTTGGCTGAGGGATTTTCTGTGTGCAGCCAACGGAGGCGCAGTTTCCCTGCACTCAGCTTGTTCTCTTTTCCCCAACAGGAAGGTGCATTGCTGATAATAAATTAGGGTTTGGGAGTTAGTTATTAACCTTTCCAAATGTGAGCTGAGGAGGAATTACACAGTCGGGTGCTGATGGCTCCCCCTGGCCCAAGCTCCAAGGTCCCAGAGAGGGAGAGCAGGGGAAACCTGAACGATTAAATGCAAAATCCCAATCCAGTAATGCCCGAGGTGGCTTACGGCAGCTCTAGAATTTGGGTACAGTCAGCTGCTATCCCAAAGCCTGACAATCCCCCAGGCCGACGCACAGTTTCACTGCATTTGAATGCTCATTTTGTGAGTGTAAATCTTACTGCCAACGCAGCCGGGGGTTTTACGCTCACATGATGTGCGAGTCCTGCTTATTAATTTTTATTTAGCATCACTTCGCTAACTACGCATAGTGATTGTCGCGAAGTACAAACAACATTCATAAAAATGACATTAGAACAATTACCATAAAATGCAAATATACAGTGTTAATAATAATAATAATACAAAGCATAACGCCTGTATTACACTCCTGCACAAAATGAAATGCTTCCCCTTGTTTCCTGAATATTATAATATCAGTAATGAGACGTACTTCTCTCGGCAATGCGTGCCATAAAATGTAAGAGAATGCCGAATCACGTGGGGTTTTGCAGTCCATAATCTCTCAATGGAGGTATTGTTAAAACAGGAGTATTTTACAATCCCAGACTTCCACCCGGCCCCGCACACAGAAATCCCATACACGAGGGCCTTAGGCAGTCGCCCTGATGCAGGAAGGTTTTCACGGCGCTGGAAACTTCGCTCCAGCTCAGAGATGGAGTTAGGTTTCTAGTGCCGGTCAGAAATGCAATAACGTGCCCTTCAAGGAGCCCTGTTTAGGCTGCTGAGGTGGGAATCAGCGGGTGGCCGAGCCTTTCCTCCGGCTCACGTCACCTCAGCACCTTCTGAAGATCCCAGCGGAGGAGGCTCAGCTCGGCTCTTCCCTACAAGATGTCACGTGAGGCCGCATCCTTGGAGCTGCCGCTGCAGCCACGGCCTGGACGGTGGAGCCCTGGCCTTGCCTCAGTGACCTGTCGGGCACTCTCCTCCCGGCTCTCCAGCCCCGATTCGATCTCATCCCTGCTCCTCTGTACACCAGTATCATTCACTATCGCCTGTCAAGCTGCTGCCACTTCATGTTCCCTCCCCCTCCAAGTTAAAATGGGCATTTGGCCTGTGCTGAATGTACATTTTGCAGGCAAACGCCTTTTTAAACTCCTGGTGTATTAGCATAGCATTAGTTTGCTGCACTGAGAATTTAAAATAATTCTAATCTAAAATCCGGCGCACAGTCTCTTAACACATAGATTATTGAATCGGCCTATAAGTGGGTACCTGAGGCAACAGGAGGTAAAATTACTTGCTTAAGGTCACAATGAGTGTCACAATGAGTGATAACCAGGGAAGTGCTTTCCCTGGTTATCAGCCCAATGCTCTAACCACTAGGTCACCGGTTTTCCCTGCTGAGAAGGACACTAATGCAGTTTTAGAGCCCGGTGTAATATTTTTCATAGGTAGGATTGTTGCTGTTTGAGATCTGGGAGTTAGTGCTGTTTTGGTGTGGCAGGTTTCTGAGTGATGTTTTTGCTGGGTTTTGTGTTACTTCACCATGTTTTAGAGCCCGGTGTAATATTTTTCATAGGTAGGATTGTTGCTGTTTGAAATCTGGGAGTTAGTGCTGTTTTGGTGTGGCAGGTTTCTGAGTGACTTTTTTGCTGGGTTTTGTGTTACTTCACCATGTTTTAGAGCCCGGTGTAATATTTTTCATAGGTAGGATTGTTGCTGTTTGATATCTGGGAGTTAGTGCTGTTTCGGTGTGGCAGGTTTCTGAGTGACTTTTTTGCTGGGTTTTGTGTTATTTCACCATGTTTTAGAGCCTGGTGTAATATTTTTCATAGGTAGGATTGTTGCTGTTTGAGATCTGGGAGTTAGTGCTGTTTCGGTGTGGCAGGTTTCTGAGTGACTTTTTTGATGGGTTTTGTGTTATTTCACAATGTGCCTGGTAATGGAGGGAGACTGTGTCACTGCTGAAATGTTTTGGTATGGTGAGAAGAAAGAGGAAACATCCCATTTCAAGCCAACCAGCCAGCCAATAGTTTTATATTCCAGCCAATGCGGGATGGCTCTCTTTTCATTTATAAATTCTATATTTTCCTCGATTTTTCTGTAGTCTGGCTCTAAAATCACGGCTAATGCACTGTAATGTATATATATATGTACGATATATCTACAAAACAAAGTTTAACAGTTAAAAGTATTAATACATTTTCCAAGGTATCCTTTCTGGTGCAGAGCCTGGCAGGAGGGGTAGGGAAGAGGAGGCATTTCCTGCTAGATCTTATCCCATCTCTCCCGTCTCTTCTTTCTTCTTGAGAGGCCATCATTGTCTCCTTAGATAATGAAAAATGAAGGCAGAGGAAAACGTGGAGGCAAAACTGAGCAGCCTTGGGTAGAAGAGAGGGGGGGAAAAAGACAATTTCTGCTCCCTTCTGAATGCTCTCTCTGCTTTCTGGAAAGAATACAGAACTATCTGCAGTCAGCAGGATTCCTGGACCCCAGGCAGCAGGGATTCACCAGGGGAAGGCCCTGTCAAAGAAACCTGATTGATTTTTTTGATTAGGTGACAAAAGAATTGGATCGAGGAAGAGCGCTCAATGTCATCTACTTTGCTTTTAGCAAAGCTTTTGATACGGTCCCACACAGGAGGTTTGTGAATAAAATGAGAAGCTTCGGAGTGAGTGCCGAGGTGGTGGCCTGGATTGCAAACTGGTTGATGGGCAGAAGACAGCGTGTGATGGTAAATGGGACCTACTCTGAAGAGAGAGCGGTGTTAAGCAGAGAGCTGCAAGGATCAGTGTTGGGACCGGTCCTGTTCAATATCTTTGTGAGCGACATTGCGGAAGGTATAGAAGGTAAAGTTTGTCTATTTGCGGATGACACTAAGATCTGCAACAGAGTGGACCCGCCGGAAGGAGTGGAGAGAATGAGACGGGATTTAAGGAAGCTGGAAGAGTGGTCGAAGATATGGCAGCTGAGATTCAATGCCAAGAAGTGCAGAGTCATGCATATGGGGAGTGGAAATCCGAATGAACTGTATTCGATGGGAGTGAAGGGCTGGTGTGCACGGAGCAGGAGAGAGACCTTGGGGTGATAGTGCCAATGATCTGAAGTCGGGGTAACAATGTGACAAGGTGATAGCTAAAGCCAGAAGAATGCTGGGCTGCATAGAGAGAGAGGAATAACCAGCAAGAAAAAGGAGGAGATAATCCCCTTGTACAGGTCCTTGGTGAGGCCTCACCCGGAGTACTGTGTTCAGTTCTGGAGACCGTATGTCAAAAGGGACAGAGAGAGGATGGAGGCGATCCAGAGAAGGGCGACCAAAATGGTGGGATGTCTGCAGCAAATGACTTATGAGGAGAGACTGAAGGATCTGTACATGTTCACCCTAGAGGAGGGGAAGTGCAGGGGAGATACGATGCAGACCTTCAGATACCTGAAAGGTTTTAATGAGGTAAACAAACCTTTTCCATTGGAAAGAAATCAGTAAAACTAAGGGTCACAAATTGAAACTCCATGGGGGACGACTCAGAACCAACGTCAGGAAATATTTCTTCATGGAGAGGGTGGTGGATGCCTGGAATGACCTTCTGGAGGAGGTGGTGAAGACAAAAACAGTGAAGGATTTCAAAGGGGTGTGGGATAAACACTGCGGATTCCTAAAGACTAGAGGATGGGAATGAAGAAAAGAGTGCAAAGGGGTAACTTTCTGATGTGACTGTTACTACCCTTAACCAAAAAGCCTGAAACTCTTGATGCAACTCCATCATTGCTCTCTGCTTCAATGGCGAGAGGAAACAGGGAATTGGATTCAGACAGTAACCAACAAGGACCCTGACTCTGATGGTCTGGGAAACTGATAAGTAAGGGGGTGAGACCTGCACGGCGCGGCAGATGCTACCCTGAGCTTGCTGGGCAGACTGGATGGACCGTTTGGTCCATCCAGTTTCTCTGTTTCTTGTTTTTATGGTTCAACTGAATTAAGATGAAGACAGAAGAGAGGAAAAGGGAGGCACACAATAGGAGAAGGCCAGAGACAGGAGAGAAAAAGAACATTAACAAGTGGAACTGAATCAAGTACAAGCTGGAAAAGAAGGAAACAGAGAAAGAGAAGGAATGTCCAGGAAAGAAAGAGGGATGGGGAGAGCAAAAGACCCTTCCAAAATGTGGAAATTTTGACACAATCCTTTGGATTTCTTTCCCGCCCTTTTGCACAGTAAAACTCCCTCTGAGCACTTCCCATTGGAAATAGTAGCGGATGAGCGGAAGCCATTAGGTGTCGAGCAAATTTACAAAGCAGCAAAAGCATTTCTCAGCTTGGCAGGGGAAAGGTGCGCGCCGAGACTAAATTTTAGATGAATAAATAATGACTGAGCTCCAGAGCGGTACGGCAGAACTAGCGGTGATTTACTCCTCTAATAAACAGGACTGCAGCAAGGCGTGGGTTCTTGGCAGCCGCGTCCGGCCTTCCAGGCAGTGCCCGTTATTGCTTAATACTTTTGCATTTCGGGTTTCGCATCCGATCTAACATCGTAAGAAGAAGTTTCCCGGGTTCAGATTTGGGTACATTGCGATTTAACATTTCTCCTTCTGTGTATATCACTCCGGTTATTGAGCTGAGGGACGGAGAATGCTGGAGGTTTGGGAGCACACAACTGGGTCGACTCGAAGCAAGGGATGAGATGGCGCTCCCCCCACAGGCCGATGCAACGAGATGCGTTTTGTGCACGTAAACCTCACTGCCGATGCAGCAAGGAGTTTTATGCGCATATAAAGTCCATGCAAAACTGTCTGCCCTGCTTAGCACCCTCGCCTGGAAATCCCATGCAAATGAAGGCACTAAGTAGTACTCCCCATGCAGAGAGGTGCACTGGCCTAGGGTGGGTTATCCAGAGTGGAGGAGTAGCCTAGTGCAGCGGTTCTACAGCGATGTATCGCTACACTTCCAGGTCCCCCCGCTGACCCAGCTGCTCCCCCTACCCAAGTGAAACGCAGCAGCTCAGCTAGAGTCAGCGGCACCGGCAGCTCTCTTCTTCCCGCGGCCTGGAAGAGGAAGTGGTGAGCAGGGGGTGCGTGTGTGGGAAGAAGAGACCATGCTAGTGCAGGCAGCATCGGCCCAAAGAAAAGGAGAGGCGCGGCCTGAGGAATGAGCAGCGCGGCTCGGAGTAAGATGAGGAACAAAGTCAACCCTCGCGGCCGATGGGACTCCTTTCTCCGTGAGGGCTGAAAATGAAGGAGGGGAGTGAGTGAACAAGCAAGCATGTGTGTGTGTGAGATAGCATAAATGATTGAGAGCCTGTATATGTGAAAGGGAGTATGTGTGTGATTGAGAGCCTGGGTGTGAGATAGCATAAATGTAAGTTTGTGATTGAAAACCTGTTTGTGTGAGAGTATGTGTGTGTGATTGAGATCCTTTGTGTGTGAGAGAGATCATGTGTATGTATGACTAAGAGCCTGGGTGTACATGAGAGAAAGAGAGAGAGAGCATGTGTGTCTTTGTGTGACTGAGAGCTGGTTTAGGTGAGGGAGCATGTGAGTATGTGATTGAGAGCCTGTGTGTAAATGAGAGAAAGAGAGAGCATGTTTGTAAGCATGTGAATGAGAGTCTGTGTGTGAGAGAAAAAGACTGCATGTATGTGTGTGATTGTAAGCCTGTGAAAAGAGTGAAAAGATAAGACAGCATGTGTGTAAATGTGTAATTAAGAGTCTATATAAGTGAGAGAGAAAAAGCTTGTGTATATGTGAGCGATTGTGAGCCAGTGTGAGAGAGAGAAAGGAGAAAATTGCAAGCGATCCATCCCTCCTCCTGCTAATTCAAAACAATCTCAGGGTACCTGGATATCAAACATTCCCAGGTATGCAGAGCAAAACATTTTTTGTATCCTTATTATTTTTCATTACTGGGTCTTTGTGTCTGCTATTTTGAAATATTTTATTGGTATCTAGAAGTTTTTGATATGTTTTAAATTATTGGATATTCCATTCATCAGCTGTTTCGAAATAATCTGTTCTTTTTATTAGAATGGTTTTACTGCTACTGATTTTATATTTCTTGATTTGTTTTATAAGGATGGGTGATGTTTCTTTTTTCCTTTGTTACACTGCATACAGAGACTCTGGCTTGTTGCAGTTTCCAGTTCAGTTTTTGTCTGCATGCTTCTAGTTATGTGTTTTGGTCTCTTTATTCTTTGTTAGGTGAGGGTCAGCACATGTGATTCAGGTGAGGTTTTCTGCTGGCGGGTAGTTTCTGTGTAGGGCTCTATAGCAGCCTGGCTTGTTCCGTTTTCTTAATAGGAGGTGTATTGGTATTTTAGGGCCTGGTGTAATATTTTCAGTGTTGCCTTTTCTTAGGTAAGGTGGTTACTGTTTGAGTGCTGGAAATTGGTGCTGTTTTGGTGTGGGATGTTTACTGTTTATGCAATTTCTGTTCAGACAGAATACGTATCTTTTATTCTTAACAATAAAAATAATCCTGGACCTTTATTTTTTATTTCCGCTGTGAATTGTAATGAGCAGTGTGTCAACAATTGTGAGTGCGGTCTGTCAGGTGTGTCACAATGGGCAAAAGGTTGAGAACCACTGGCCTGGTGGTTAGAGCAGGGGGCTATGAACCAGGAGATCAGTGTTCAAGTCCCACTGGCACTTTAGATTGTGGATAGGGAAATGAACACAGTACCTGAATGTAATCTGCTTTAAAGTGCAAAAAGCAGAATATAAAAAAATCTAAATAAATAAATTAGTCAGGGTTGAAGGAAAGCTTCTGAGCTGGCACTTTGGGCAACTTTTTTGTATTGGAGCTTCACAGCCAGGGGCCTCGTTAACCCCCATGTACAGATCCTGCAAACAAGAGAGGCTGTCGTTTTCCACCCGGTTGCATGATGGCAGTAGATTTGAATGTTCTCTGTCCCTTCCTCTTTTTCACATCTGATCATGGCTGCTTGGGACTTGTTTGAGCCGTTCTCCCCTGTGGCCTGGCTCTCTCTCCCAGTACTGCCTTTCATCTGCAAAGAGCTCCACCCACCCGCACCCGAGCTAAAATGTGTGCACAGTTTAACTCAGTATGCGCATCTTTTAACTCCTGTTGTATTAGCATAACATTAGCGTACTGCATCAGGAGTTAAAAAAACAAGTTAGCTTGTGCGTTAGGGAACTGAGAACTGAATTTCAGCGCAGTTTTAACCCTCAGCCTTCTGTATTGGCCTCTAAGTGTGCTAGAAGGGTTTGTGTTCCCCATGAGCTGTGGCACTCACCCCGACACCATCCCACGTGGCTCAGGATCCCGCCAATACCATCTACTGGCGAGGATGCCGCTGACTTCCCAGCACTGCCCAGCATGGCCTCTCATGCTGCCAGCCTGCTCCTGCCCCGGATGTTCATTGGCCCGCACGCAGAACTCCTCCGCCTCGGTGGCGCCCCTTGATGACGTCATTCAGCCCTTACTATATAAGGGCTCCACAGACTGTGCGCCAGTGCCTCAGCAATGGGTCTCCCACACTGTCTTCCTAGCCAAGCCTCGTCTCTCCTCTCACTGATTCCTGGACTTGACCCTTGCTCGGACATTGACCATTCTCACCTGCTGCCTTCCTTTGACCCTAGTCTAGCCCTGGATAGACGCCTTCGCTACAGCCAAGAAACTCTCGCCTAAGACCTGCCATCCCCCAGAACCCAAGGACTCAACCCAAGGGTTTGGTATAGGCGAAGCTCCTGTCCCATCTTTTCGCCGCGTAGCTCCGCCAGCTGTCAGTGGGAACCTATGGGGCCTTCCCCATTGCTTGAGCCTATCTCACCACAGTAGCAAGGGTCCTCAGGTCTTATGTTCTTCCTCCTGCTGGCAACTTACTGGCACCGTGCCACCTGATGAGGCAGCCTCCTGCTGGCAGAGGGTGGCACGTCATTAAACTGTGCTGCGGCACAGGTCCCTCTCTTCCTGCTGCTGTTTAGTTGGAAAGTGAGACGGCTGCCACAGGGGTGTTTTTAGGGCACCTGCAGCCGCTCCAGCCTCATCCTGCCTAAGGATAAAACGACTTGCGGATGACACTAAGATCTGCAACAGAGTGGACCCGCCGGAAGGAGTGGAGAGAATGAGATGGGATCTAAGGAAACTGGAAGAGTGGTCGAAGATATGGCAGCTGAGATTCAATGCCAAGAAGTGCAAAGTCATGCATATGGGGAGCGGAAATCCGAATGAACTGTATTCGATGGGGGGGGAAAGGCTGACGTGCACGGAGCAGGAGAGGGACCTTGGGGTGATAGTGTCTAATGATATGAAGTCTGCGAAACAATGCGACAAGGCGATAGCAAAAGCCAGAAGAATGCTGGGCTGCATAGAGAGAGGAATATCGAGTAAGAAAAGGGAAGTGATTATTCCCTTGTACAGGTCCTTGGTGAGGCCTCACCTGGAGTACTGTGTTCAGTTCTGGAGACCGTATCTACAAAAAGACAAAGACAAGATGGAAGCGGTACAGAGAAGGGCAACCAGGAAGGTGGAGGATCTTCATCGCATGACGTACGAGGAGAGATTGAAGAATCTAAATATGTACACCCTGGAGGAAAGGAGGAGCAGAGGTGATATGATACAGACTTTCAGATACTTGAAAGGTTTTAATGATCCAAAGGCAACAACAAACCTTTACCATAAGAAAAAAATCAGCAGAACCAGGGGTCACGATTTGAAGCTCCAGGGAGGAAGATTCAGAACCAATGTCAGGAAGTATTTCTTCACGGAGAGGGTGGTGGATACCTGGAATGCCCTTCCGGAGGAAGTGGTGAAGACCAGAACTGTGAAGGACTTCAAAGGGGCGTAGGATAAACACTGTGGATCCATAAAGTCAAGAGGCCGCCAATGAAGAGTAGGTGACTCGCCACAATGATGGCTACTGCCTGGAGACAATACCCTTATTCAATAAACATACACATGCTTACTGTGACTCCAACATCGCTCTAAGCTTCAACAGCAAGAGGAAATGTGGAAAAAAGGATTTGCACTCACAAAGACGGGAGTAGCTGGCTTGTTACGGCGGTTACCACCCCAAACCAAATATCCAAATTACTACCTCCACCTTCCTCTATTCCTGATGCCTTTCAACTAGCTTGATCACTCCATTCTTATACTTCACTTTCAATGCATATCCAGCATAGTTCTCTGCTTCAACAGCAGGGGAAAAGAAAAACTGTTACTTCACACATCCAGCTGAGCTCTCTGCTTAAACGGCAGGGGAGAAGAAAAAAGGGTTCGCACTCACAAAGCGAGGAGTAGCTGGCTTGTTACGGCGGTTACTACCCCAAACCAAATGTGCCTGATACTTCACTCTCGACGCATATCAGCATGGCTCTCTGCTTCAACGGCATGGGAGAAAGACTGATACATCACGAATTTCCAGCATAGCTCTCTGCTTCAACGGCAGGGGAAAAGAAAAACTGATACTTCACGCATATCCAGCATAACTTCAACGGCAGGGGAGAAGAAAAAAGGATTCACACTCACAAAGCGGGGAGTAGCTGGCTTGTTACGGCGGTTACTACCCCAAACCAAATGTGCCTGATACTTCACTTTCGATGCATATCCAGCATAGCTCCCTGCTTCAACGGCAGGGGAGAAGATAAACAACCAATAAGGGCTGTATAACATAATCTGGGTAAAAACAAATAAGCATGGGTGTAGCTTGCTTATTGCGGCGGTTACTACCCCTACTACCTCTAACTAATCAAGCTAGATATTTCACTTGGATGCAGCTCCTCCACCGCTCTCTACATTAATGGCGGGGGTGGAAGGGAATTAGAACCAAGAGCTAAGAGAAACAGATAAGTATGAGAGAAGAAATGAGGGAAGCTTGCTGGGCAGACTGGATGGGCCATTTGGTCTTCTTCTGCCGTCATTTCTATGTTTCTATGTTACCCCTGCTTCCCTATAGCTTCTAGCTTAAAGGCAGAAGACGTGTTTTAGGAAGGGGGAAAAAAGGACCAGCTGAAACAATTATGGTGAAGGCCAGCTGTGTCCCGTAGTATGCAGAACATAGGGAGGCCCTGGACTGCACACCATGCCTGGCAGCTTTATTTTACTTAAGCAAAGAATTGTGCTTGCCATGTATCACTTACAACTTGTTGGTTGGCCCTTAATTCTTTGACGTACTTACATATTTTAAGCCATCTGTTTTTTTTTAAATATAAATATTTCAAGACAAATGAATCTGTAGCTTTTAGGGTCCTTTAAAGTACAGAAGCTGGGTTTACAGGCTCTGTCCCTGGAGTCCGGATATTCAGCAGAGCAGATGGAAGCACCAGTTATTTCGCACATCTGGCTGCGCACATCCAGCTGCAGACCGCCAGCGCCCCCGTGCGGCAACTGGTACACTCCGGTACAGGTGCTGCCACCATCAAGCATGGAGCCCGCTGCCAGCGCCACTCACAAATATGGCAACCAGGGGCGGGGCTACCCCCACCTCCCGCGACGCTCAATGGGAGAGAGAGCGCGAGGCCAGGTCGCACATGCGCAGTCTCACGGCGTGGCCCGAGGAAAGTCGCGTGGCGCGAGCGGGGGGATGTCTAAGAATGGGAAGGCGCGTGGGAGCGTCGCGCGCGAGGTAAGCGTGGCAGGATGCGCTGCAGGAAAGGGGCCGCCCCCCCGGGCCGCCACCTTCCTTCCCTGCAGCAGAGCCGGTGCCCTCTCTCTTCCGGAACACTTAGCGCTCCCAGAGCTACGGCGAAAGAACGGGCCACATCCCAGTGCATTGTGGGGGTTGCAGTCCTTGCATTTAATATCAGCACTGCAGGGAAGGGGGGAAACCCGTACTGGACGTTTCGCGCCAGGACCCTGGCACCTGTGCACGTTCCCCGTCTTCCCCACACCCTCCAAGGCTGATAACACCCAGGCACGTGCCACCATGTCCAGTGCCACATCCTCAGGGCCTTCCCCCAGTGCTAATAACCCCGTGCCAATCACCCTCATCTCCAGTGCCACAACTTCACCTTCCTCCAGTGCTGTTAACCCTGTACCACATCCTCAGGGCATTCCCCAGTGCTAAGAACCCTGTGCCACATGCTCACCGCCTTCCTCCAGTGCTAAGAACCCTGTGCCACATGCTCAGGGCCTTCCTCCAGTGCTAATAACCCCCTGCCACATCTTCAGGGCCTTCCCCCAGTGCTAATAACCCCGTGCCACTTGCTCAGGGCCTTCCCCCAGAGTTAATAACCCCGTGCCACATGCTCAGGGCCTTCCCCCAGTGCAAATAACCCCATGCCACATCCTCACCGCCTTCCTCCAGTGCTAATAACACTGTGCCACTTCCTTACTGCCGTCCCCTAGTGGTAATAACCCCCTGCCACATACCGCTGTCTCCAATGCCACATCCTCACTGCCTTCCCCCAGTGCTAATAACACCGTGCCACATCCTTACTGTGGTCCCCTAGTGGTAATAACACTGTGCCTCTACATCCTCTCTAGTGCCACATCCTCAATGCCTTTCCCTAGTGCTAAGAAGAACATATGAACATGCCATACTGGGTCAGACCAAGGGTATATCAAGCCCAGCATCCTGTTCCAACAGTGGCCAATCCAGGCCACAAGAACCTGGCAAGTACCCAAAAACTAAGTCTATCCCATGCTACTGATGCCAGAAAATAGCCACTGCTATCACTAAGTCAACTTAATTAATAGCAGGTAATGGACTTCTCCTCCAAGAACTTATCCAAACCTTTTTTTAAACCCAGCAACACGAACTGCACTAACCACATCCCCTGGCCACAAATTCCAGAGTTTAATTGTGCGTTGAGTGAAAAAGAACTTTCTCCGATTAGTGTTAAATGTGCTACTTGCTAACTTCATGGAGTGCCCCCTAGTCTTTCTATTATCAAATGAGTAAATAACTGATTCACATCTACCCGTTCTAGACCTCTCATGATTTTAAAGACCTCTACCATATCCCCCCTCAGCCGTCTCTTCTCCAAGCTGAAAAGTCCTAACCTCTTTAGTCTTTCCTCAAAGTGGAGCTGTTCCATCCCCTTTATCATTTTGGTCGCCCTTCTCTGTACCTTCTCCATCGCACTATATCTTTTTTGAGATGCGGCGACCAGAATTGTACACAGTATTCAAGGTGCGGTCTCACCATGGAGCGATACAGAGGCATTATGACATTTTCCGTTTTATTCACCTTTCCCTTCCTAATAATTCCTAACATTCTGTTTGCTTTTTTGACTGCTGCAGCACACTGAGCCAACGATTTTAAAGTATTATCAACTATGATACCTAGATCTTTTTCCTGGGTAGTAGCTCCTAATATGGATCCTAACATTGTGTAATTATAGCATGGGTTATTTTTCCCTATTTGCATCACCTTGCACTTATCCACATTACATTTCATCTGCCATTTGGATGCCCAATCTTCCAGTCTTGCAAGGTCCTCCTGTAATGTATCACAGTCTGCTTGTGATTTAACTACTCTGAACAATTTTGTGTCATCTGCAAATTTGATTACCTCACTCGTCGTATTTCTTTCCAGATCATTTATAAATATATTGAACAGTAAGGGTCCCAATACAGATCCCTGAGGCACTCCACTGTCCACTCAGAAAATTGCCCATTTAATCCTACTCTCTGTTTCCTGTCTTTTAACCAGTTTGTAATCCACGAAAGGACATCGCCTCCTATCCCATGACTTTTTACTTTTCCTAGAAGCCTCTCATGAGGAACTTTGTCAAATGCCTTCTGAAAATCCAAGTATACTATATCTACCGGTTCCCCTTTATCCACATGTTTATTAACCCCTTCAAAAAAGTGAAGCTGTTTTGTGAGGCAAGACTTCCCTTGGGTAAATCCATGCTGACTTTGTTCCATTAAACCATGTCTTTCTATATGTTCTGTGATTTTGATGTTTAGAACACTTTCCACTATTTTTCCTGGCACTGAAATCAGGCTAACTGGTCTGTAGTTTCCCGGATTGCCCCTGGAGCCCTTTTTAAATATTGGGGTTACATTAGCCACCCTCCAGTCTTCAGGTACAATGGATGATTTTAATGATAGGTTACACATTATTACTAATAGGTCTGAAATTTCATTTTTTAGTTCCTTCAGAACTCTGGGGTGTATACCATCCGGTCCAGGTGATTTACTACTCTTCAGTTTGTCAATCAGGCCTACCACATCTTCTAGGTTCAGCGTGATTTGGTTCAGTCCATCTGAATCATTACCCATGAAAACCTCTGGTACGGGTATCTCCCCAACATCCTCTTCAGTAAACATTGAAGCAAAGAAATCATTTAATCTTTCCGCGATGGCCTTATCTTCTCTAAGTGCCCCTTTAACCCCTCGATCATCTAACGGTCCAACTGACTCCCTCACAGGCTTTCCGCTTCGGATATATTTAAAAAAGTTTTTACTGTGAGTTTTTGCCTCTATGGCCAACTTCTTTTCAAATTCTCTCTTAGCCTGTCTTATCAATGTCTTACATTTAACTTGCCAATGTTTAACCTATTTTCTTCTGTTGGATCCTTCTTCCAATTTTTGAATGAAGATCTTTTGGCTAAAATAGCTTCTTTCACCTCCCCTTTTAACCATGCCGGTAATCGTTTTGCCTTCTTTCCACTTTTCTTAATGTGTGGAATACATCTGGATTGTGCTTCTAGGATGGTATTTTTTAACAATGACCACGCCTCTTGGACATTTTTTACTTTTGTAGCTGCTCCTTTCAGTTTTTTTCTAACAATTTTTCTCATTTTATCAAAGTTTCCCTTTTGAAAGTTTATCACAAGAGCCTTGGATTTGCACACTGTTCCTTTTCCAGTCATTAAATCAAATTTGATCATATTATGATCACTATTGCCAAGCGGCCCCACCACCGTTACCTCTCTCACCAAGTCCTGTGCTCCACTGAGAATTAGATCTAAAATTGCTCCCTCTCTCGTCGGTTCCTGAACCAATTGCTCTATAAAGCTATCATTTATTCCATCCAGGAACGTTATCTCTCTAGCGTGACCCGATGATACATTTACCCAGTCTATATTGGGGTAATTGAAGTCTGAAAATACACAGAAGCAAGCCTTGCACTAAGCAAGTATCCAAATGTAACGTGCAAGGAAAAAGTTTCAGTTCCACCACAAGATATAATAGAAATTTTTCAGTTTTAATTCTTACAGTCAGTAGAAAACGGCAACTCCACGTTAATGTATATAAACAGGTATCAGGACTGATACCTGTTTATATACATTAACGTGGAGTTGCCGTTTTCTACTGACTGTAAGAATTAAAACTGAAAAATTTCTATTATATCTTGTGGTGGAACTGAAACTTTTTCCTTGCACGTTATATTTGGGTAATTGAAGTCTCCCATTATTACTGCACTACCAATTTGGTTAGCTTCCCTAATTTCTCTTAGCATTTCACTGTCCATCTCACCATCTTGACCAGGTGGACGGTAGTATACCCCTATCACTGTAGTCTTCCCTGACACACAAGGGATTTCTACCCATAAAGATTCAATTTTGTATTTAGTCTCATGCAGGATGTTTATCCTGTTGGACTCTATGCCATCCCGGACATAAAGCACCACACCTCCTCCCGAGTGCTCCTCTCTGTCATTGCGATATAATTTGTACCCCGGTATAGCACTGTCCCATTGGTTATCCTCTTTCCACCATGTCTCTGAGATGCCAATTAAGTCTATGTCATCATTCACTGTTATACATTCTAATTCTCCCATCTTACTTCTTAGACTTCTGGCATTAGCATACAAACATTTCAAAGTTTGTTTTTTGTTTGTATTTTCATTCTGCTTTTTAATTGATAGGGATAAGTTAGAATTTTTTAGCTCTGCTGAGTTTTTAGTTACAGGCACTTGGACTACTTTTCTTATAATTGGAACCTCACTGTTGGGATGCCCTAATTCTAATGCATCATTAGTATCCTTTAAAGATACCTCTCTCCGAACCATGCGCTGCTGAGCGACTGTCGGCTTTCCCCTTTGTTCTAGTTTAAAAGCTGCTCCAGCTCCTTTTTAAAGTTTAGTGCCAGCAGTCTGGTTCCACCCTGGTTAAGGTGGAGCCCATCCCTTCGGAAGAGACTCCCCCTTCCCCAAAAGGTTCCCCAGTTCCTTACAAAACTGAATCCCTCTTCCTTGCACCATCGTCTCATCCACGCATTGAGACTCCGGAGCTCTGCCTGCCTCTGGTGACCTGCGCGTGGAACAGGGAGCATTTCAGAGAATGCTACCCTGGAGGTTCTGGATTTAAGCTTTCTACCTAAGAGCCTAAATTTGGCTTCCAGAACCTCCCTCCCACATTTTCCTATGTCGTTGGTGCCCACATGTACCAGGACAGCCGGCTCCTCCCCAGCACTGTCTATAATCCTATCTAGGTGACGCGTGAGGTCCATCACCTTCGCACCAGGTAGGCAAGTTACCAGGAGATCCTCACGCCCACCAGCCACCCAGCTGTCTACATTCCACCAAGCCACATCCTCACCGCCTTCCTCCAGTGCTAATAACACCGTGCCACTTACCATCCTCTCTACTGCCACATCCTGCCTTCCCCCTCCTCCTCATCTCACCCCTCCCCTTCCTCTCTCACATCTCCCCTTCCCCCTCCCCCCCCTTCCTCTCACACACCCTCCTCCACACCCCTCCCCTCTCTCCCTCTTCTCTCTCACACCCGCTCCCCCTTCTATTCTCCATCCTCCTCCTCAGTCCCCCCTCCTCTCACCCCCCCTCTCTCACACACACACATACCTCTCTACACACACTCTCACTGGGGCCACCTTCTTTGCCGCGAACGGCATGCGCTCCCTTCATGGCATGCTGGGGTTTCCTCTGCCATTTTCTGCACAGAATTTGGCATTTCTGCGCTGGGGGGGGGATTCTGCGCAAATTCTGTGCTGCACAATAGCGCAGAATTCCCCCAGGACATAGTGCCGCATCTTCAGCACCTCCCCCCTAGGGGTAATTACACCGTGCCGCATCCTCACCGCCTTCCCGCGGTGCTAGACGCAGGCTTCCTTGCCCTCTTCTGCTGCCGTGTGTGGGCGTGCTTTATAGACAGGGCGGGTTATTGCTGGGTGGTGCCTGGCTCGCAGTCATAATCGCTACCCGCCGTATCTGAATAACAACTCCTAAAGAGCTGTGGTCCCGCTGTGCTGTGCAGGAGGGATGTCGTGGCACGCAGGGCCCCGGGACGTTATCAGCGCCTGGCACCGAGGATGCAGGATACGTTGCAGGAGCACGGATGTCTGCCGGCCTCACGGGGGGACCCTGCCCGGTCCTCACGCCTGGACGGCTGTGTCGGGCTGCTTAACCTTTCACCAGCCTCCCCGACCTCCGGCGCGCCTGCTTCAGGACGCAGCGCCGGGAGCCATCAGTCGTACCCTAACCAGATCCCTGTGTCGTGCCAGCTGATTAAACTGTGGCTGATGAGTTTTCCAGGCAATGACGAACAAAAAAGGAAACTCATTGGGTGGTGGGCAGCCCGGTGACATCTCATGTGAGAGGAGCGTCCCCCCGTCCCCTCAAGAGCTTCAGAGACCCCAGGAAGACGGAGGGGCCTAGCACTCGGAGGCAAATTCCCTTTTACTGCAGCTGATTTAGTGCCGGCAACTGCCGCAGTGCTGCTCCTGTCATCTTTATTGGTTTTTCTTCTTGTGAGCAAATAAATTAAGCCATTAATTGGGTAATTAAGGAAGGCCTGGGCAGTAATTCCTGCCTTGGTGCGACAGGGCAGGGGCGACTGGGGTTGAGGAAGCTCGGCTCTTACCTTCGTAGGTCTGGACTGACCTTTTCAAGGCCAAAACCGCAGCGCTGGAGTCTGTACCATGCCAGGAAAAAACCCCATCCAGATTGCACCCCTCCCCGGGGACTTTCAGCCGTCTGGACTGCAGGGTCCGGTGTAGCCCCGGCGCAGATCGCAGTTTTTGGATGCTGACGTGGGATCTGCTCCTTTACCCCTTTTGTTGAATTCATTCAGCTTTTTGAATCTGGGGCTTTTATCTGCTAAATGAAAACCTTTCAAAACGCGCTGCAGCGGAGGGAAGTGGGAGTGCGTTGTTTGCCGGACGCTTCTGTGCTTTTAAGGGCGCCCCATGCGGTGTAGATGTTTGGATTTGCCATTATTTGGGCCCAGATTGTGGATTCCATTAGAACGTGGCGCAGCCTCCAGTTTATCCCGACAGCCAGACATTGCTGGGGACGTCCCTGTGACACAGGTTCCCAGGACTCTCAGAGACTCGCCGGCACTGCCCGATCTCCCCCAGGGTCAGTCCCAACCCCGCCTCGGACTAGCTCCCCACCTCCTGTAGCCTTTGCAATGAGCCATGTCCCTCCCTGGTCCCCCTGTGCGCAGCAGCAGCAGTGCCCAGCTGTGCTGTGCCTGTGATGGATACTCTCCAAACTTTATGCCTGTCCTCCTCTTGTTCCTCTGATCCCACCTTGATGTAAGCCTGCTTTTCTTTTCCCAGCACGCTAGGCGGGATTATAAAGAAGCCATGCATGACCGATTCCTTCTCACGGAGTTGCAGTCACACGGCTGATTGCATTTCTGGGGGGGAGGGGGGGGGGGCCGTGCCACTGTAGCTCTGGGCTCGGTCACTGGGTGATGCCTGTGGCCCTCAGGTTGAGAAGCTGAATGCGCTGCTGATTCCTGCTTTGTGGTCCCTTCCAGATCGAGGGGGTGGAGCAGAAGCTGGCCGCTTGCCGGAGGCACCTGGAGAATGTGGATTTTAAGCTGCGCAAGCAGGAGCTGAGCGAGGAGGGAAGGTACCAGGAGGCAGACTTGTCCTTAAATGCAGGAGGCGCGCACACTCACACTCACACTCTCAGACTCTCTACTGTAAGCATCCACTAATGAAGGGTGAGTGGGGAAAGGGATTTCTGCTCCCAGGACCCTCAGCTCTAGGAATAAGCCACTTTCTGATTTTTTTTTTTGCAGAAAATCTTTGGAGAAAGAAAAAGACATTCTGCTGAGCAAAGTCTCCAGCTATGGTAAGCAGTGCAGCTCCCCTTATGCCGTCTGCTAGATGAAGCCTGGGATAGCGCATTTCGCAGGCCCACTCGTCTGCTTTGCATTTGTCAGGGCTTTGAGGGTGCTGGGCTGCCCTCTGCTGGTAAAAGCGAGCCTGGCAGGCTCTTTGGCTCTCCGAGTGACAGATGAATATAATTAAGGCCATGTTTAGCAGAATTGTTATAGTTCATGGATGCAGCGCTGCAAATCATAGACAGCAGCGTGCAGACTCATGCAGCAGGCAGTCCCTGCTCCGTGGAGCTTACAGTCTAGGAAGACGCACAGACAAGATAAATATAAGAGGGTTCTGAGATCTGTAACTCCCCCCCTTCAGCAACCGCTAGAAAGGAGTGAGGTAAGTGCACAGTGACTAAAACAGTGTTTATCCAGCGCTGGCAGGAAAGGTAGGCAAAGCACCAGGATCCTTGAAATGGGCCACTGCGAAGGTGCTGCAGGGGGGCAGCTGCAGCAAACAGGATTTCTATTTTCTAGGGGAACAGGGGGAGATGGCCCAGAACATTTAAACCTTTCTTTGCCAATAGCAGGGTCATTGATTAATGGTGCTGGGGGTGAGGAATCAGCCTTTGAGGCCCAGGATTGCCCCTCAGCCGGATATCTTGGAAGATACCTGGGTAAGCGGCAGGATCCCGTATAAATCTAACCAGCCGTATTCAGACATAGCGGGATAACTTTAGCAAGCTCTGTTGGGCGGGACGTTTATCCTGCTAAACAGACAGCACAAGTCATCTCACTACCTTTAGCTGCATTACTTGCCCACTAAACGGCTTACTGAATGTGGACCTCAGAATAAATAATTTGAACAGACTTCGTTCCAAGGAAGCCAGGGGGAGATACATGACAAAAGATATGGCCCGGCCTGACTTATTTCTGTCCTCTGGGAGGTGAATGAGACCCACAGAAGGGAGTAACGGAAGGTGTGAGCTAATTCCGCAGGATCTGTGCTGGTTCCCCCTCCTGCAACCCTGCTAGCTGCTGCTGGTTTTCCAAGGGAGCTTGAAAACTAGAGCCGACGTGACCTCTGGGTCCTTGTCAATGGTTTTAACAGGAGTTTTTAAATTTGGGCAGAAGAAAGCAAAAAAACAACAAGGGATTCTAGCAGGAAGAAAGCATCCACGTGCTGACGCCGGCCCACAGGGAGCACAAGGGAAAGGAAACGTTTTATTTAGCTTCAGTTCCACTTCTGCTGGAGCTGTACGAAGTGGGTTGGCAACAAAATATTTTCCATGATTGTGGAAGAGGGAGAGGTTAAATGTATGGAAATTTGGTAAGTTGTTTGCGATCCCAGACGAAAGCGTCTCCTTCGGGCCATGCCAGGCTGGGCCCGGGTACGAGCTGGACCCTCTGCCTGCAGCCAGCAGGGGCAGGAACGCACAAGCCTCTCACTTGCCTTTCTGTTTTGTTTTAGAGAAAGAACTGAGCTTGCTGCGTCAGGAGAATCGGAAGAACATGCTGCTGGCAGTGGCTCTCTTTCTCCTCCTCCTGGTCATTTATAACTGTTGGACTATCTAAGTTTTATGTTATTATCCAGAAACACTTTATCCAGTGCTAAGGAGGAAATCTGCTTTATAAGTGGGGATCGCAGAAGGATGCAGCTTTCTCGCAGAGGAGATACAGGGAAGATTGTCTTTGACCAGCAGTTCCTAGTGTAAACGAGGCTTCCAACATACAGGAAAATCTCTCCAGCCGATGATAGAATCGGGATAGTTTTATAGAAAGTTCCTTCTCCATTTCTGTGAGGTGCCAGATACAAAGGGGACCATAGTGCACATCAAAGGATGACAGGCTGGGACTATTCCACCGTCCTGGCCAGTGCCTGGAGATGGGGGATTTGTGCTCTATATTCCGGCTGTTGATAATGAAAGCACTAAAGGGTTGAGGGACTCCAAGGAGATGCGTCTGCTCCCTAGAGTTGTAACATCAGTGAACCGTTCTGAAGTGTATTTGTACTGTTAATCACTTTATAAAAATGCCCTCTCTCGTGCCAGCCTTTTATTTGCAGAGCTGCACACTAGGAGGAATCTATTAAACTTGCACAGAGCCAGGAGGTTACAGAATAGGTAGCTGGAACCTATGTGCGAGGGATAAGACCACAGCCCGACATTTTGACATGTCCCTGGTGCATCAACACCATTATTCTCAGGTTATACTAGCAGCGGCGGATTCATGATGTCCCACCGGCCCAGGTATTCACCGCCCAGGACACATCACGTGGTCTGCCGAGGGCGGCTCTGTCACAGCCGCGCACGTGACTGGAGCGATCGGCCTACCGGGGGATGCCCGATCCCCCGACAGGCCATTCCACCCCTGTATACCAGCAATATTGCTTTTCTCATGCCTGGCTTCCGTAGAGCCCACATCACTGCAGAAAAGGAAGCTGTGTCCTCTGCCAGGGTGGGCAGCTGTAAAGCCCAGAGCCTAGGCCCAGTCCCCTTTGGGCCACCAGTACAAAGCAAAGATCAGCTCTGGGAGGTTACTATAGAGCCGCATAGTGAATGGACAGATTTCCAACATGCTGGCACTAGCAGCTGTGTCTCCTCTTCTCTGGGAGGTGCAGCTCTCAGGAGCAGGCACCTCATTTTGCCTTCTGGTCAAAATTCTTCAAACGATGTACCTCTTGAAACAAAACTCATGATCTCTGCTTAACGCACTATTGTAGGTTTTGCAAGATTTTTGGCTTGCACACCAGTGCTGGCAATGGAAAAACTTCTTTGTCATTTTCTTCTAGGAGTGAAAACTTCAGTTGGGCACACAACCCAGTGAGCAAATGCAATTAAAAGAAAAGTCTCCTGCCGTGCAAATAAAAACAAAATTGCAGGTTGAATGGTACCAGTTTTTTTCTCTAACATTCAGCCACCTATATTGCCTCTTGTGAATGAGATTTTTAATTTAGAGCAATGGGTTGAGAGCCCCTGCTTTAAAGCACTACACATTAAAACAAAACATTTTAGATGGCAGAAAGCTGCAAAAATGTACTATGTGCCTAATAATAATTATTATTATTTATGTATTTTTATATACCGGAGCACGTTCGGAACATCACCTCGGTTTACATGTAACAAAAATGCAGCAACAGGCTTTACAAGAAACACATAAGTCAAATCTTAGGCTCTGCTTCCTGAGAATCCAAAGGGGAGAAGCTCCCTCGTCCCTCAAAGCGGATTATATTTATTAAGTTACAGGATGACCTCCAGTCCCACTCCCCTTCACTTTCTTCTTGTACAGATGTGCTAGCACAGAAACATGGCAAGATTGTTCAACATTAGAAGAAACAAGTTTTTCCTGTCTTTTAAAAAATCTAGAGAATGATTAAGGTGGAGGTGCTGTGTAATAAGTTAAGAGATGCCATGAATAATGCCTCTTCTGATGTAAAAACTATTGCAGATTAGGTAAACCTTTTACTGCACTTTGCTGTTCACTCATCGCAGCAGGAAATGACTATTTCTCATGCATAAAAAGAAACTAAGTATTTTCTATGGAGAGTAGGACAATCATTCACCCAAGTGGGCAATGTCATGTGATGTGGAGCATTTGCTAGCAAGCTAAGGAAAAGCCTTGACCTGTGCAGGCCTTCTCAAGCTGCCACCATGCAGAAACCTCTTACTCCTACGTAAAAGCTTAAGAAGCCAATTCTTAGCAATGGCTGATTATCCTGTTACTATCCATTACAGGTGAGCTATTTTAGTTTTTTCCATAGATAAGCAGGATGAATTTGCCACACAGTGCAAATCTCTAGCCAAAGGTTGTCTTCCAATAAAAAAGAGAAAAACAAGACAAAATTATCTATATAATATAAAACTTTCTTTTCTGGAGGACAGCGTGACCAAATGTACCATCACGTGTGGAGCCTGTGTTCAAACAGTAAATATGTGAACAGATGTCCACATAGCAGGCTTGCAAATCTCAGTAGATGATCTTAGGGCCACAGACAGACATAATGAGCCTTAATATGCCCTTCTAGAATCGGGCATGTTTAGGCTTAAGAAAAGGAGATGCAAGCTGCTATCCAAATGGAAATGGTCTGCTTACATCTAATCGAAACCTGCCTAGATGAAGGAAAACAAAGTGTTGGGTGAACTTTCTAAGGATTTAGGTCCACTCCAGGTAAACAGCAATAGAAACATAGAAATGATGGCAGAAAAAGACCAATCAGCCCATCCAGTCTGCCCAGCAAGCTCCCATGCTTATCTGTTTCACCAACCACCAAGTTCAGAGCCCTTGTTGGTAACTGTTTGATTCAAATTTCCTGCCACCCCCTGTCATTGATGCAGAGAGTAATGTTGGAGTTGCATCAAAGGTGAGCATAAGGCTTAATGGTTAAGGATAGTAACCACCGCATCAAGCAAGTTACCCCGATGTTTGTTTTCCCAGACTGCACATATCAATGCCTTGTTGGATGTTGCCTGAATGCAAATCCTGTTTTCCACATTTCCCCCTGCCATTGAAGCAGAGAGCAACGCTGTATATGCATTCAAAGTGATGTATCAGGCTTAATTGGTTTAGGGTAGTAACCACCGCAATAAGCAAGCTACCCCCAAGCTTATTTGTTTACCCGGGCTGTAGTTCGGGCCTTGGTGGTGGTTGAATGGAAATCCTCTTTTCCACATTTCCCCTTGCCGTTGAAGCAGAGAGCATTGTTGGAGTTGCATTAACTGTGCGAAGGCTTATTGAGTAAGGGTAATCACCAGGTAGTAGCCTCCACTCCAGTAATCCATCCCCAATGGCTCTTCTCTTCATTTCCATCCTCTAACCTTTATGGATCCACAGTGTTTATCCCATGCCCCTTTGAAATCCTTCACAGTTTTAGTCTTCACCACTTCCTCCGAAAAGGCATTCCAGGCATCCACCACCCTCTCCGTGAAGAAATGCTTCCTGACATTGGTTATAAATCTTCCTCCCTGGAGCTTCAAATCGTGATCCCTAGTTCTACTGATTTTTTTCCAATATAAAAGGTTTGTTGTTGACCTTGGATCGTCAAAACCTTTCAAGTATCAAAGTCTGTATCATATCACCCCTGCTCCTCCTCTCCTCCAGGGTCTACATATTTAGGTTCTTCTCCTCATAAGTCATTTTATGAAGACCATCCACGTTTTTGGTCGCCCTTCTCTGGACCGCCTCCATCCTGTCTCTGTCCCTTTGGAGATACAGTCTCCAGAACTGAACACAGTACTCCAGGTGAGGCCTCACCAAGGCCCTGTACAAGGGGATCACTTCCTTTCTCTTGCTAGATATTCCTCTCCTATGCAGCCCAGCATTCTTCTGGCTTTAGCTATTGCCTTGTCACATTGTTTCGCCGACTTTAGATCGTTAGACACTATCACCCGAAGGTCTCTCTCCTGCTCTATGCACATCAGCCTTTCACGCCCCATCAAATACAGTTCTTTCGGATTTCCACACCCCATATGCATGACTTTGCACTTCTTGGCATTGAATCTCATCTGCCATATCTTCAACCACTCTTCCAGCTTCCTTAAATCCCATCTCATTCTCTCCACTCCTTCCGGCGTATCCACTCTGTTGCAGATCTTAGTATCAGCCGCAAAAAGACAAACCTTACCTTCTATCCCGTCCGCAATGTTGCTCACAAAGATATTGAACAGGACCGGTCCCAACACTGATCCTTGCTGCACTCCGCTTAACACTGCTCTCTCTTCAGAGTAAGTTCCATTTACCATCACACATTGTCTTCTGTCTGTCAACCAGTTTGCAATCCAGGCCACCACCTTGGCACTCACTCCTAAGCTTCTCATTTTATTCACAAGCCTCCTGTGCAGAACCATATCAAAAGCTTTGCTGAAATCCAAGTAGATGACATCGAGCACTCCTCCTCGATCCAATTCCCTAGTCACCCAGTCAAAAAAGTCAATCAAATTTGTCTGACAGGATCTTCCCCTGGTGAATCCATGCTGCCTCTGGTCCAACAATCCTCCTGACTGTAGATAGTTCACTATTCTTTCTTTCAGCAGCGACTCCATTACTTTTCCCACCACCGAGGTGAGGCTAACTGGCCTCTATTTTCCAGCCTCCCCTCTGCTCCTACTCTTGTGAAGCAGGACCACCACCGCACTTCTCCAATCACTCGGCACCACTCTCGTTTCTAGGGATCTATTGAACCAGTGCATTCTGCAGAGTGTTTCTTGACAAGGTATGACTAAAACCTGTGCTTTAGTTAAGGCATTACTTGCAAATCTCTGCTTTAACCTTGCTGATTTGGGGTATGGTGTGGCTTTATAGCTACCTCTGGCTAAAGGAGTTTTATATTCCCTCCCACCCAAACAGAGTGTGTTCTTTCTAGATAGGCTTCCGCAGACCCAGCTCAAATATCCACTCAAATTAAGCAGTAATCCAAGTTACAACTTGTAAATTTGTTAAACTGATACAAGCACGCTGTAGCAATACAAATTAATACAATAACTTATTTAATATAGCTGTGGTACTTTAATCCTAAAGCATACCAGCTGGAGGCTTAGAGTTTATCCCATTTGCCTTCAGCCGTCTGCTATGAAAAAAAAAGGAGCTGACTGATCTAAAAGAAGAATTGTCTATGATTAAAAAAGCTCTCCCACTATGCAGCAGCCAGAATATCTGCACCCACTTCCACCGAGGATTCAGAAACAAGAAAAACTGGATTATATTGGGTTCTAGAAGGGCAATACCTGTGATACAGAGACATCCAACCTCCCAAATAATACCTATACAAAATGCCTTTTCTGCATTGGAAAACGAAGATGCTCTAGCAATGGAAACAAACAGTATATGAAAGGAAAGAAAACAGACAAGGCACACAGAAATCCCAAAATACTATCAGTCATCATAACAGAAACAATTTCTGCTTGGAAACTGTTGTCGGAGGTACTAACTTGAGGGACTCATTTTGAGGGACACACAATATGTTGCGCTCCTGCTCACTGGCCTAGCCACGAGCAGGTGCTTATCTTCGTGGCACGGAGCTGCCGACGTTCTTCGCGGCAGGAGCTGCAGTCAGCCCTCCTCCTTCAGCCTGGCAGGAGCCGCAGACTTTGGCATGACTCTTCTGCACAGGGGCCCTGCCGCCGTGCTTTGATGCGGCTGGAGCAGACACCGACGCCTTCTCCATCTTCCTGGCCCGAAGGCCGCAGTCCCTGGTCTTTCCTGATGGCTGGAGCTGCTCTCAGTCCTCCTTTGCGGCAGGAGAGCCACCTCGTACGTCGGGGGGCCTGTTTGCTCTGCTCAGTCTCCTCTGCGTCTGTCCAGGGTCCTGCATTTCCTGTTCCTTTCTTCCTAAGGCACGGACTATGCCTCCTTCACAGATTTAAAGGGCCTGTGGCCAGATATGCCCCGGGCCCCAGCTGGACTCCTCCCTGGGAGACGTCTGATCTTCAGCTCTATATAAGGGCAAAACTTCCAGTCCTTTGGGCCTTCGCAAGCAGTTAGTTCTTCTTTGACTTCTCGTCTTCGCTCCTGCTGGCATTTTCCTGTTGTTCGTGGGATCCCTAGTCATTCTTCATGATCCTGGTCTCTTCTGGATTATCCCTCGTCTTGTCCTGATGTTCCGTGGTCTTCCTGATGTCCCGTGATGTTCCTTCCTGATGCCTTGTCTCCGCTTCCAGACCCTTGGTTCCTTGTTATCACCTCTTCTGGCATGCCATGTCGTGTCTCGTCACCTTGTGACATGTTACAGTTAATAGGGAGGAACACCCCCCCCCCCCCCGTCTAACTGGTAACACTGGGACCCATTGATCCCATAATACACACATTCACGGAGATGATCCGGCAGGAAAGGTTTAGGGCAAATAGGGGCTATACACAACATAAGAATTTGACTAAGGAGGAATCAAAAGCTTTGCAGGAATTACAGGAGAATCCCACAGTGATCATAAAACCAGCCAACAAAAGGAGGGTCAATCGTCATTCAAGACAAAAGTAAATACGTTCAAGAAGCAGAGAGACAATTGAGTGACAGAACCTTTTATCAGGAATTATCAGGAGTCCACACTTCCAACATAAAGAATATGATTGACCCTATTATACATTGAGCATTGCAAGCAGGATGGATCACAGAGAAGGAAGTCCGGTTTTTTACAGTGGCTCATTCAGTATGTCCGGTTTTTTATTTAATCCCTAAAATACATAAATCTTTACAAACACCTCCAGGGCACCCAATAGTATCCTCAAAAGGTTCATTACTAGAACCCTTGTCTAGGTTCGTAGACAGAGCACTTCGTCAGTTCATAACACAGACACCCTCATATATTCGGGACTCCGCTCATTTGATCACTATTTTACAGGAATATCAGCAGGATAAGATCGAAACTCTTCTAGTACCAATAGACATCACGGCACTCTACACCAGTATTCCTCAAGATGAGGCATTAACAGTAATTACAGAAGTCATGTCAGGAGAACGAAGTCATATAACATAGAATTAGCCACCATAGCCCTAAAACAGAATTATTTTATGTTTCAAGGAAAATACTACAAACAAATTAAAGGCATGGCAATGGGAGCCACTATGGCTCCTGATGTGGCCAATTTGTATGTCGCCGCATTTGAGGAACGGTGGATCAAGGACAGCCCATTTAGATGACACATCCATACATGGAAGAGATATATAGATGATATCTTCATGATCTGGCATGGAAATGAGGAAACATTGACATCCTTTATGGAATGGCTAAATACACGTAACCCACATTTAATTTTCATAGACCAACATAGTACGCAACAAGTGTCATTTTTGGATATAAAAATTTCTTTACATCATGGCATGTTCAACTTTTCAATTTTTAGAAAGCCTACAGACCGGAACATGATCGTACATTATTCATCATTTCATCCTGATCATCTGAAAAATAACCTACCAGTAGGACAATTCTTAAGGTTAAGGAGTCTTTGTTCCACAATAGAAGAATTTCAGATTCAAGCGGAGGAAATGAAAATGGGATTTTGCCAGCGGGGATACCCGGAAACAGTTATTAAGAGAGCCAGGTGGGCCAACAGGGACTTATTGCTACAACCGAGAACGGAACAACCAAATGATCGAATTGTGTGTGTTGCCTTATACACCACACACACATCGTTTGAAAGCCAGCATTTTGAAACACTGGCCTCTCCTACAGATGTATCCGATTTTCCAATAGAAACCAATATTTGCACTAACAAGGGCTAGGAACCTCAGAGACTCAATAATGCATTCCAATTTATTGACCTCAGCAGAAATTGCCTCTCGGTCCATAGGAAGACAAAGCATCTGTGGCAGGTGCAGTGCATGCGCACAGATGCATATAGGAACATATTTGGAGATTCCAGGACGTCGACGATTCTACTTTCAAGATCAGTACACTTGTGAATCGACCCAAGTAGTATACGCCCTCTGGTGCCCGTGTAACAAGATTTACATAGGTAAAACTACACGTAAATTGAAAACCACAATATAAGAACACATCAGCCGCATTAAATATCAAAAGGAAGGAGCCCCTCTTGTGGAACACTGGCAAGAAAAAGGCCATCAGATTCAGGAAATCACGGTGACTGTTCTTTTTCATCTCAAACAGCACCCACGTGGTGGGGATTTGAATTTGCGTTTGACAAGAATGAAACAGTGGTTCACATACACATGGAACACAGTAGCCCCCAATGGGCTTAATCGGGAAATAGATTGGTCAGTTTTCTGAAAAAGAGTGCATTGATATGGAAGGATGATGATCAAGACAGGATATTAAAGTTCATCAGTGATCAGCTAGAGTCCAGAAATTAAGTACACAAAAACCATTTTGAAGATAGGAAATCTGTACAACAAGAATTAGATCATCAATCCTGGGGCATTTAGTTTAAAGTAGTTCAAAAAACAAAAAATTCATGGATAAGATAAATTAAGGACAGCACATCACTCTAACATTCGCTCAGAGAAAAGCGATGCGAAACAATAGAGGCAGTGACACCGCTCCGATTAGAAGCTGCTCTGTCAGTTAAAACACAAAGCTATTTGTATGAAGATACAGTATATAAAGAATTGGGTTCCAACAGAAGAAGGGTAATAATGATTGGGAAAGAAGAACAAAAAGAAAACATTTAAGGATGTAATTGAAATTCGGCGGTGTAGAGTAATGTAGGCAGGAACTGGTTCCCGATGAGGTCCTGCACAGACAGGGCAGCGGCCATTCGAGGTACAGTAAATCATGGAGTAGGCCTCTATCAGGTCCGTAAAATAGGGAATGAATAATTATAACGTATCAATGTAAATTGATCAGGAGATCAGAATATTTTACAATTAAGAAATAGTGTGAGAGAGAAATTGGTGACAGGACTGGAGAGAAACATTAAAAAAATAAGAAAAAATGTACTGGATGGTGAATGCAAACGCAAACTATGGTAGCACCCAAGGGTGCTGGCAGCCTTGCTCTGCCCAGGGAGAGGGTGATTGGACCGGGGAAGTTTAAAAGCCAGAAAAGGAAAAAGACGCCGGATAACAGATTGAAGGCGTCACTCATCGAAACGAAAGTTATAAGAAAAACTGTAAGTAATATGAAACCCCACAAGTGGTCGAGTAAAGATTTTAAATGAGCAACGGGTTAATGTTATGTTTTTAAACATAGTGATAGAAAAACACTTGAAGGGTGTTTAAACCGCAAGGCAGTGGAGAAGCTTGAACCGTAGGACGGTAAATAAGATCCCTCCATGGTCCCCGAAGCAGACAAGCAGTCGAAACACGGCCGGTGTCAGCAGGCGGCTTCGAACTTATAGAAGCACAGGAGTTCAGGCAGAACCAATAAGAATCTTATATGGAGTGGGAACGCTAAATAAGGTCAGGTTGACCGCCAGGGGGAGGACATTTACTGAAACGAAAGCTACAGACACGGTTCATTGTTGAACATGAAATACAGGATTGCATTAATAAAAAATTAAAAAACAGAATAAAATTATTTGAAGAATAAAGTCGGCAGCTATTAAAAGAGGGGATCATAAAGGGTTCCCTCTTATATAGCAAGCACACATTACCACGCATCGGGGAGTTTCCTTGATGGTTGGTTGTTGATGTTGATAATAGAAGGAAACAGAGGTTGGGTTGGTGATTAGTGTATACTACATTTGTCTGTGGCAAAAAAAGGTATCCTAAGTGAGAAATTCAGATTATATGTAATCAGGCATTTGAACTCTAGATCAGGATGACATAAGAAGTCAATGGGATTGGAATGTCATCCCCGACAAACACAGGAAGTGGGTGGAGAAATTAACAAAATTAATCCACTCAACCAAAATGTTGGAAAAAGTGACCAGGAAGAGTTGCACACTGAGGGTGGAAAGCTGTGAGCACAAATACTCATAGTCTGGACAATAAAGTTCCAGATCTATAGGTCTAAAGGTGGAAATGAACTTGGTAACTGTTGCTAATGGGATATGGCCATACCAGACTATAACCTGTTGAAGATAAATAGATAGAGTTGCTTACCTGTAACAGGTGTTCTCACAGGACAGCAGGATGTTAGTCCTCACATATAGGTGACATCACAGAATGGAGCCCAATCATGGAACACTTTTGTCAAAGTTTCTAGAACTTTGACTAGCACCTACTGGGCATGCCCAGCATGGCACCAACTCTGCATCCAGCAGGGGACCCCCTTCAGTCTCATCTTATAGTAAAAAGTACATGCGAAAAATAAGAAAACTTAAACGAACCCAACACTGTGGGGTGGCGGGCGGATTTCGTGAGGACTAACATCCTGCTATCCTGTGAGAACACTTGTTACAGGTAAGCAACTCTGCTTTCTCAAAGGACAATCAGGATGGTAATCCTCACATATGGGTGAGTACCGAGCTGAGGATGCCCGAGCAATGTACCAAATGTACCCAAAGATGTGCAACAGGCACAACAACGGGTGGAATTTGGTAGAGGGCATCCTGAACCCTAACGGGTTGGCGGAAGGATGTTGGTACCTCAGTTTGCAAATAAGTTGCGTAGCACAGACTGGCTGAAGATGGAATCTTGTCTGCCAGCCTTGTCTAAACAATAATGGGCTGTGAAGGTGTGGAGAGCTCCAGGTAGCAGCCTTACAAATGTCAGCATGCGACACAGAGCGTAGGTGCGCTACTGATGTTGCCATGGCCCTGACAGAGTGCTTTAACACGGTCTTGAAGCGGAATGCCTGCCTGCTGATAGCAAAAGGAAATACAATCCGCTAACCAGGAGAGAGTCTGCTTACCCACAGGTTTACCCAATTGATGGAATCAAAGGAAACAATTAAGTGGATTTCCTGTGGCCAGCTGTATGGTCTAGATAGAATGCTAGAGCATGTTTACAGTCAAGGGTATGCAGAGCCCGTTCTCCTGGATTTGAATGGGGCCTGGGAAAGAAGGTGGGTAGTATAATGGATTGATTGATATGAAACTCCAATACTACCTTAGGCAAAAATTTAGGGTGAGTGCGGAGTACTACCCTATCATGCAGAAGTTTAGTGTAAGGCGGGTAGGTGACTAAGGCCTGTAAACTCACTAACTCTGCGAGCGGAAGTGATCACCAAAAGAAAAATCACTTTCCATGTGAGATAGCGGAGATCACAGGATTGGAGAGGCTCAAACAGTGGTTTCATGAGCCGCCCCAAAAACATGTTGAGGTCCCAGGAAGGGGCTGGAGGGCGCAGTGATGGTTTAAGGTGGAGCAAGCCCTTCAAAAAGCGTGTTACAAAGGTTTGTACTGAAATAGGTACATCCCCGACACCTTTGTGGAAGGCTGCTACCGCACTGACATGTACCCTGATAGAAATTTTGAGGCCTGACTCTGACAGGTGCCACAGATAGTCCAGAAACTTCGGTGTGGAACAAGTGAAGGGATCGATGGACATGGAAGTACACCATGTCGTAAACCTGTTCCATTTGTAATGATAAGACTGCCTTGTGGAAGGCTTTCGTGAAGCTACTAGGACATGGGAAACTGGCTCTGAAAGGTTAAGAGGTTGAAGTATTAACCTTTCAACATCCAGGCAGTCAGGGAGAGGGGGCCTGGAGGTTGGGGTGACGAAGGCAGCCGTTGTTCTGAGTGATCAGAAGCAGGTCCTTCCCTAGAGGAATGTGCCGGTGTACTGATAGGTCGTGGAGAATTGGAAACCAGACCTGGCATGGCCAATGAGGGGCTATCAGAATCATTAGTCCCTTCGCAACTTCACGAGAATCTTTGAACTGAGTGGAAGTGGAGGGTACGCATAAAGGAGACCGCTGGCCCACGAGAGGGAGAAAGCGTCTCTTGGCTGCGGGTGTTGGCTGTGAGAGAGCGGAAGTTCCCTACTTTGCGGTTGTGAATTGACGCAAAGAGGTCTATGTGAAGGTAACCCCAACGTTGGAATATTGAGTCCGCTACAGTGGGATTGAGGGACCACTCATGCGGTTGAAAAGTGTGACTCAGCTTGTCTGCCAACACATTATCCACTCCCAGCAAGTAGGTGGTCCTGAGGTACATCGAGTGGGAAAGGGCCACCGCCCATATCTGTGCAGCTTCCTGACACAGGAGGTAGGATCCCGTTCCCTCTTGCTTGTTGATGTACCACATGGCCACCTGGTTGTCTGTTTGAATCAGGATGACCTGGTTGGAAAGGTGATCCTGAAAAAGCCCTGAGAGCATATCTGATTGCACAAAGCTCCAGAAAATGTATTTGGTGTTTGGCTTCTTCTGGAGTCCAAATGTCCTGAGTTTGCAGGTTTCCAACACGTGCACCCCAGCCGAGGCTGGAAGCATCTGAAATGGAAGGCCTTGTAGCAGATTGAATTGGTCTGCCCACCAGGCCAGCGATAAGTGGAGTTGTTTGGTGATGTGGACAATGGTGGATATTGGCTGAGAAGACTGAATCCACTGCGATTTTAGAGTCCACTGCATTACTCTCATGGCAAGGCAAGCCATTGGGAGTGACATGCACCGAGGATGCCATATGACCCAGTAAGACTAGAAAATGATGTGCAGTTGAACATTGTCGAGACTGCAGTCGATGGGCCAGAGAAGAGAGAGTGAAAGCTTGATCCTGAGGTAGGAAGGCTTTCGCTTTTGGCCCCTATGAACGACAGGGTTTGAGAAGGAACTAGCCTGGATTTTGGATAGTTTATGAGGAACCCTAGGGAGATCAGGGTATGTAAAGTGAGACGTAGAGATATCAGTGCAGTTTGCTGAGTGGGAGCCCTAATCAATCATCGAGATAGGGGTAGACGTGGACACTTTGATTCCTGAGAAAGGCAGCTACCACCAAGAGGCACTTGGTGAAGACTCGTGGGGCAGATGCTACGCCGAATGGTAACAATCGATATTGGAAGTGTTTTGGGCCTACTAGGAACTGCAGGAATCTGCGATGTGACAGAGTAATTGAAATGTGTGTGTAGGTGTCCTGAGGTCTAGAGAGCAGAGACAGTCTTCCCCCTTTGGAGAAGGGGAAGAAAAGAACCCAAGGTCACCATCTTGAACTTTTCTCTTTGTAGGTATTTGTTTAAGGTGCGAAGATCCAGTATTGGGCGAATACCACCTGACTTTTTTTGTATCAGGAAATACCAGGAATAGAACCCCTGCCCCTGTTGGGAGAGGGCCACTGGCTCTATTGCTCGGGACTGGAGAAGGAGGGAGACCTCCTGCTCCAGGAGTGATGAGTCGTCAGATTTTTCCCGTGTCAGCTGAGGTGGGGAATCCGGTGGAACAGAGAGAAAGTTGAGGTGGTTAAACTTGAGTTACTACAGCGAGTACCCACTGATCTGTGGTGACTGTGTGCCAAGGTTTGGAGAAGTGGCACAACCGGCCTCTGACGGGAATAGCCGGAAGTGGAGGCTGGGTACTGCTTTCTAGGAAGGAGTCAAAAGCCAGACACTGGACCTGGCTGTGACTTCTGTACTCAAGGTTGCCTGGGTTGGCCTTTTAGGTAAGGTTTAGAAGGCTGACCCCTGGACACTGGGGGATAGTATCTCCTTTGCCGGTAGACTTGTCTCTTGGAGTCTCTCCCAAAGGATCTTTTGGAAGAGGAAGAGAGATCAGAAGGCAGTAAGGAGAGCTGGCACAGAGTCTCTTGGTGGTCCTTGAGCTGCGCCACTGCTTTTTGAATCTTTTCTCCAAAAAGATTATCCCCAGCACAGGGCAAGTCAGCTAACCTGTCCTGTACTTCTGGTCTGAGGTCTGAAGACTTTAGCCAGGCCCATCTCCTCGCACTAATTTAGAACATAAGAACATAAGAAAATGCCATACTGGGTCAGAGCAAGGGTCCATCAAGCCCAGCATCCTGTTTCCAACAGTGGCCAATCCAGGCCATAAGAACCTGGCAAGTACCCAAAAACTAAGTCTATTCCATGTAACCATTGCTAATGGCAGTGGCTATTCTCTAAGTGAACTTAATAGCAGGTAATGGACTTCTCCTCCAAGAACTTATCCAATCCTTTTTTAAACACAGCTATACTAACTGCACGAACCACATTCTCTGGCAACAAATTCCAGAGTTTAATTGTGCGTTGAGTAAAAAAGAACTTTCTCCGATTAGTTTTAAATGTGCCCCATGCTAACTTCATGGAGTGTCCCCTAGTCCTTCTACTATCCGAAAGAGTAAATAACCGATTCACATCTACCCGTTCTAGACCTCTCATGATTTTAAACACCTCTATCATATCCCCCCCTCAGTCGTCTCTTCTCCAAGCTGAAAAGTCCTAACCTCTTTAGTCTTTCCTCATAGGGGAGTTGTTCCATTCCCCCGCCGAAACTCTGGAGGCGGTGTCGAAGATGTCATATGCAGATCGTACTTCGTGTCTGCCAGCATCTAGGCTTTTTTGTGCTGGGGCATGAAGCTGGTCCTGGAATTGCAGAGGTAAGGCTTCAGCAAATTCTTGAATCTTCGTGAACAGGGCCCTGTTGTATTGGGACATGTACAATTGATAGGAAGCAATGCGAGAGATCAGCATTGAGCCATGGAATACACGTCTTCCAAATGCATCCAGGAATTTTTGTTCCTTTCCTGGAGGAATGGAAGAATGAGGTTTGGAGCGTCGTGCCCTCTTCTGGGCTGACTCCCCAACCACTGAGTGATGATCTAATTGAGTTCTCTGGAAGCCAGGGACTGACTTAACTAAGTAGGTGGCATCTGCCTTACGGTTGACAGGTGCCACAGAGCCAGGCTGCTCCCAATTTCTCTTTAAAAGGTCCAGAAGGATTTCATGAATAGGGATAGACATGATTTCCTTTGAAGCATCGAGAAACTGGAGAAGCTCCAGCATCTGATGCCTAGAGTCCTCTTCAGTCTGAAGCTGGAATGGAACAGTTTCAGAAATTTCCTTTACAAAGCTGATAAAGGACAAGTCCTCTGGAGGAGAACATTTCCTATCATCAGAAAGAGAGGGCTGTGAAGGAAGATTATCAGTATCCTGGGACGAATCATCGGACCAAGGATCATAAGGCTCATCACCAGCTTCCATATGTTCATCAGAAGGGAGTAACGGTGTTATCCCGGAAAGCCCGGGCCTAGGCATCGATGGCCTCAGAGGCGGAATCGAAGGCATTGATGGGGGCATCAAAGGCAACAAGGGAGGCATCGATGGAATCAATGACATCGATGGCAGCACTCCCGAGGGTGGAATGGAGATCGGTGTTTCTTCTTCTTCTTCCGATGACAAGGGTATCGGTGAGGAAGGAATCGGGGCCATCGGTTCACTTGGATCCACCGGTGGAAGGGCACCAATTAACGCATCCATTCTTGCCAATAGCAGTGCAAGTGCCTTGGGTATCGGATCGGTGGCCGGCTCGGGAACCAGCACTGGCATCGATGGAGGTTTGAACCCCTGAAGTGCTTTACCGATGGCCTCTTGGATCATCCGATCCAATTCCTCACGGAAACCTGGGGCATGGATACCCGGTTCCGGAGTAGGAGGCAGTACTGGCGTAGCTGGAGGGTCCACCGGTTAAAGTAGAGTCACGGCTCCTGGCACTTGTCCAGGTGGGGAACGCCTCGGTGACCCAGAAACATAAGAACATAAGAAAATGCCATACTGGGTCAGACCAAGGGTCCATCAAGCCCAGCATCCTGTTTCCAACAGTGGCCAATCCAGGCCATAAGAACCTGGCAAGTACCCAAAAACTAAGTCAGAAGAGTTTGGGGCCTTTTCTGTATGGGACTTCTTTGTTGGTGGCTCAGACGACGTTGATGCTGAGGGCTTGCCTGCATCGGTGGCCTGAGCTTTCCAATTGCGGTGTCGATGTTTTTCTCAATGTTCTCCTCTGTCTTTTGCCTGAGGAGGAACAGAGGGGGGTCGACACCCGCGGAGTCGAAGCCAGTCGGGCAGCAGTGGTTTCCCGGTGCTGGTGCGAAGTCGACGGTACTGGTTCTGACGACTTTGAAGCTTCAATGGAGTCGGGGTTTTTGACCGAAAGAGAAGTTCCATCTTCTCCAGCCTATCCTTGCGACCCTTTGGTGTCATTTGGGCACATTTGGTGCAAGTAAAGACATCATGGTTGGACCCCAAACACATCAAACAGACTGTGTGAGGGTCAGTGATGGATATTGTTTGAGTGCAGTCGGGGCACCGACAGAAACCCGACACCATGGCCTCGACTAAAATTTAGTCGCAGTGCGGTCGATGGCCGGTAGGCTGCGAGGGAAAAACTCGAAGGGAATCGACTGCCAGCCGATAAAAAACATACCATTCAACCGCGGAGCAAAGGTATCGATAAGGGGACCCCTGTGGGGTATAATTATTTGAAATTTTTTGAAAAAGTTCAGTGAGGAAAAATTCCTGTCAGGAATCTCTGAAGAGCTCCTTAACCCACGTGGCTACAGCTGCGCAGAAAAAAGAAGACTGAAGGGGAACCCCTGCTGAATGCAGGGTTGGTGCCATGCTGGGCATGCCCAGTAGGTGCCAGTCAAAGTTCTAGAAACTTTGACAAAAGTGTTCCGTGATTGGGCTCCATCCTGTGATGTCACCCATATGTGAGGACTACCGTCCTGCTTGTCCTGTGAGAAAACAGAAAAGGCAGAGGATTAGCTCTTTATGTCAAAAAATAAAATCATATTAACTGAAATTCAACTAGCAAAGGGAAAGGAAAAAGCGGTTAGCCATCTTAAGACAGAAGAATTGGATGGAGATCTACATGATGGCACAGAATGAACTGGAGGAGGGGTGGCACTATATGTAAAAGATGGCATAATCCTGCAGGAAACAAAATGCACTGTGGAATCTTTATGGCTTGTGTGTTGGCTAAGAGTATAACAGTGGGTGTATACTACCAGCCATCTGGACAAGATGAAGAGAAAGATGAAATGCTAGCTGGAAACTAAAAATGCAAGCAAAATTTGGCAACATTACAAGAATGAGAGATTTAAATTACCTCAATATTGAGTGGGTCAGCGTCTCACTGGAACATTAGGAAAAGTTCAGTTTCAAGCTATCTTAAATGACTGCTTCGTGGAGCAGCTAACCAACGAGAGGGGCAGCAACTTTAGATCTAGTCCTCAGTGGAATGCTCGACCTAGTGCAAGGGTTACTGTGATGGGGCTGCTAAGCAATAGTAATCATAATGCAATTAAATTTGACAATCACTGGAAGGAGTACATTAACAATTGAAGTAGCCTATAACTTTAAAAAGGGAGATTATGATAGAATGAGGAAATCAGAAAAAACTAAAAGAAGCAATTGGAAACGTTAAAAACTTGCATGAGGCATGGTCATTATTTAAAAATACCATTTTGGAAGTCCAGATAAAATGTAATCATGCGTTAAAAAGAGGTCAAAAGAAGACCAGATACTACCAGCAAGTTTTAATGATGAGGTAAAGGAGACAGTTAAAGCTAAAAGAGAACAGTTCATAAAATGGAACGCAGACCTAAATGATGAAAATAGGCAAGTGCATAAGCACTGGCAAGTTAGATGTAAAACAGTAGTAAGATAGGCTAAGGGAGAATTTGAGCAGAAACTTGTCAGAGGCAAAATCAAATAAAACCTTTTCAAGTACATTCAAAGGATAAAACCTGAGAGGGAGTCAGTTGGGCCACTAGATGACTGAGGAGCAAAAGGGGTACTCAGGAAGGAAAATGAAATAGCAGAAAACTGAATGGATTTCTTTACTGAGGCAGATGTTGGTGTTACGTTTGGCGGCTTAATCCTGCCCGATGCCAGGACTCCCGTTGCAGCAGCATTCTGCTGTCGCTGAATGCCACCATCCATCACTGATGCCATCCTAGTCAGGCTGCTGCCTTCCCATAGGCATGTGCTGTGGTAGCACCTCCAGATGACATCAGCCTCCTGGTCTATATAAGCTAAGGCCCTGCAGCAGTTCCTAACCTCAGCAATGGGTCTTGTACTCCTGAAGCAGTTAGTGCATGTTGGTTCCTGTGCCTTGGTCTTCCAGCCCACTTCATACAGCCTCTCCTTGTGTCCTTCAGTGTGTCTTCATCCACCCTTGGCTTAACCTTTTAGATCTTGACTTCTTGCTGGGACCATGATTGCCTTCCACTTGGACCTGATCATGATTGACTGCTGCCTAGACATGATTCATTGCCTAGACTCTTGCTAGCTGCCTGCCCCTGACTCCAACGGTTGCCTGCCCTGACCCTGCTATGCCTTTAGACTTTAATTATCCTCTCCACCCTAAGGACCCTCCTAGGTCCTGCCAGCACCCAAGGGTCAACCTGCTGGGGAGGCATCTGGTAAAGATGAAACTCCAGACTCTCTCATTACAGGGTTTGCCAGCTGCCAGCGCATCGAGTATGCTGCAGCACAAAGGGCTCACACCTGCTACCCTTCACATTTGGGAATGTACCCACACCTGAAACATGCTTTAATGGTGGAGATTCTGAGCAACCAAAACTTCACCCTCCACTGCCTCAGGTACAAACTTATAGGGAAATTTATTAAGCTGTGATAAGGTGATATCGCGATTTAAGCACCCTGTATCCTGCGATATTTTCAATGTATTCACCTAGGAAGATTGTATCAGTTAGGCACTTAATAAAATAAATAAATGTATTCCTCCCCCCTATGGAAATAAGTTGATTTCCATGCATACAATTGCCAAATACGTGCAAAGCAGCTTATGCATAGGCAATTCATTGCTAATAATATATCACAGTTGACTTACAAAAAAGTCAGCCCTCAATCGCATTTGAGGGAGGTGTAATTACTTTCCCAGGGGAGCATCAGGATGCTAAGCACAGGCCCCCGATGGTCCAGCAAGAAAATTTAAAAGGGCCAAGCTGCCCAAAAACACACACCCCCAAACCTCAAAAATCATATTCAGGGGTGTGTTGGGATCCTTGAGTGCCCAGCTCCCTGCCACCTGTAGAGGCGATGACCCCAGTATCCAGCATCAATAAAAAAGTTTTACTTGACCAGTTCTGTTCAATATCTTTCTAATATCACAGAGGGGTTAGAAGTCTGGCGACAATGGCCAATCCAGACCTCTAGGAAGTACCTGGCAGAATCCAAAGAGTAGATCCATTTCTCGTTGCCCACTCTCAAGGATAAGTAGTGGTTTTCCTTAAGTCTACCTTGTTAATCATTCTTTATGGACTTTTCTTTCAAGAGCTTGTCCAAACCCCTTTAAACTCAACTATGCTATTTACCTTGTCCACATCCTCTAGTAAAAAAAATGTCTTAACTTGTGCAATCATTGAAATACTTTCTCCAATTTGTTTTAAATCTGAGACTATTTAGTTACATGGAGTTTCCCCTAATCCCTGTATCATCTGAAAGAGTGAATAACCATTTACTATTTACCTATTCCAGACCTCCCCCCCCCCCCCCCCAGATTTTATAAGCCACTTATATCCCCTCTCAATCATCTCTTCTCCAAGCTGAAGAGTTCTCATAAGGGAGGCCTTCCACCCTCTCTATCATTTTTCCTACTCTTCTCTGTACCTTTTCTAGCTCTACTATATTTTTTTTCCAGATACTCAAGGTGTGGGTTGCACCATAGACCTATAGAGGCATATGATATTCTGTTTTGTTCTCCATTCCTTTCCAAATAAATCCTAACGGTCTATTTCCTAGCGTGTAGCAGATGGACTCAGGACCAATGGGTATAGTGTACTCATGATAGCAGTTGGAGACGAATCAGATTTCAATCTGACGTCAGCCCTAGTATATATACCCCTGCAGGAAGTGCAGCTCTTCTGTATTTTCCATCTCCATAGCAGTTAGGGACTATATGCACGCTCGCAAAACGTTAGAGTACTTCTACCAAAGAAAACCAAAATAAGAAGAAATCTTACCTCTACAGACGAGCCCCGCTCTCCTGCGGTAACACCCATTGGGTCCCTCCCCCAGTTGAGAATTCCCGAGGTGATTTCCGCGATCCCTTGGAGGTAAGCCTTGGACCGGCAGCCAACCCTCGGCGGGGACCTAGCCCCCCAACATCGGGTGAGAGAGAGGCAGCGGGTGCAACCTCGAGCACGGTGGTGAAGGTATTTTCCCTCTCTCCCAGCAGCTGGAGACCACTCAGAACGAGACCGGGAAGCGCCGAGACAAGGTAAGGTAGAAATCTATTTAAAAGTCTCCGGTCTCCAAAGCTCGAGGAGTCGCACAGGTCGCCAGCCGGGACCAGTGCCACCGGGTTGATCTGCCCTAACAGGGCTAGACCCCGGTCAGATCCAAGGGTCCTCCCATGTGGAGACCCTCCGAGGTGGTCGCCGTCACCATTTTGATCTGTTCGCCGCCCTGTCCACTGTTCCGATCCGTGCGCAGAGGCAAGCAGTGCGCACAAATACCGTGTGCGTACGTCACGCAACCAAGTACCATGCGCACAAGCGATGCGCATAGCCACGCGCTTACTGTGCCGGGCGCATAACTTCGATCTGCGCGCACATCTCCCTGAGCGCGCACCAAACCTACACGCACAACTGTATTTTACGCACACAAGCCATGGCATCACTGGAAAAGAAACTCAAGGCTCAGGGCCTTTGCCCAGCATGCCACATTAGAGCTGCACAGCATGAGGAGGCCACAGCCCTGTGTATACAGTGTGAAGAGGCCCTAGGGGATCCAACTCATGGCCCTCCCCAGCTGGTACCGGGTTACAGCCTTTCGAACAGTACGCCAGACCTAGCATTGCACAGTGGGACCCCCCCCCCCCCCCCTCAAACGGGGCTCCCCAGGGACACGGTGCCCCTTAGTCTAGACCCAGCATCTATTTCCTGGGTGGAATTCTTCAAAAGTCTGCATACTTTCGTCTACATGCAACCGGGGCCTCCTATAATACGGCCACAAGCTCCACCAGAGGACCTCAGCATCCCGGGACCCTCTATGCCCAGGGAAGTGATCCGTCCGCCCAGAAGCCCCACCTTCAGGGACAAGGAGAACTCTGATAAGGATTCAGAACCCCTGGGGAACTCCCTCCGGGGTCAGAGCCCCACCGAACCATGAGACGCTTCTTCACCAAGGACGAGCTTCCAGACCTGGTCACACACAGCTTAAAAGAGCTTGCTATCCCAGGCACTAGTGCCTCAGGGGAGCCTAAGACGAACCCCCTACTAGAGGGACTCCGTCAGACCTCCTGTCATTTCCCACTATTACAAGCCGTCCAGCAACTAACTGACCTGGAATGGGATGCCCTGGAAAACTACGTTCAAAAGGGGGCAGGCTCTGGCAGCCATGTACCCTCGACCCAGCCACCAAAGATCTCCTGGCATGTCAGAGAGTGGATGCCATGGTCTGCGTGGTTTCGAAGCGCACTACTATCCCAGTGGAGGGAGGAGCAGCACTCAAGGATGCTCAAGACAGACGTCTGGAATCTATCCTCAAACAGTCCTTTGACGTCTCCGCTATGTCTCTACAGATCGCGGCCTGCTGTGTCGTGGTGACATGTGCCTGCTTATCACAGGCCAGGAACAACACTCCTGGGGAAGCCCTGGAACTAGCAATATCATTCCTCACGGATGACGCTTCTGATCTGGTACGCACCGCAGCTAGAGGAGTGTCAGCCACCGTGGCAGCCAGAAGACAACTCTGGCTCCGAAACTGGTCGGCCGATGCAGCTTCCAAAACGAGACTCACAAGGATACCCTTTCAAGGGAACCCTCCTGTTCGGAAGCGAACTAGAGAAACTAGCCAACAAATGGGGCGAGTCCCCAGTGCCGCGGCTACTGGAGGACAGGAATAAGAGAAACCAGCGACTCTTCCCCCGGACTTCCAGGGGCAGAGGATCACAGAGCTTCAACCCATAAAGAAGCACATATCAAGCGACCCGCCCAGCAGGCCGGAGCCAGTCCTTTCGGAACAAGCACAACAAAAGGGGAGCCAGCTCGGGCCCAGGCCCCAGCCGCACCCCACAATGAAAATCAGCCAACCCATCCAAAGGAGGAAGCCATAGGGGGCAGGCTTGCCCTATTCTACCAAAGATGGGTCGAGATGACTTCGGACAAGTGGGTCCTAGCCATCATTTAAGAGGGATATTACCTGGATTTCCACCACCTCCCTTCGGACAGGTTTATGGAATCTCCCTGCCATGACCCTTCCAAGAGGATGGCAGTGGAAGCTACACTGACCACATTACTAGCCTTAGCGGCTATAACACCGGTGCCTCCACAAGTAAATATTGGACATTATTCCATCTATTTTATAAATCCCAAGAAAGAAGGAATGTTCAGGCCCATCCTGGACCTCGTCGGTCAACAGTCACCTGAAGATTCCTCGCTTCCGCATGGAAATCCTACGCTTGGTAATAAGGGCGATACAACCGGGAGAGTTCCTTACATCCCTGGATCTGTCAGAAGCCTACCTACACATTCCGATCCATCAAGAGCATCAGCGTTTTCTACGCTTCACGATCCTGGACCGTCACTACCAGTTTCAGGCACTACCATTCGGGTTAGCCACAGCACCCCGGACGTTCACCAAGATCATAGTGGTGGGAGCAGCAACACTGAGGAAGGAAGGAATCTGCGTACACCCTTACCTAGACGATTGGCTGATCAGGGCGAAATCCCCAGAGGAGAGCTACCAGGCGACTAACAGAGTCAAAACTCTACTGGAGAGCCTCGGGTGGGTGGTCAACAGAAACAAGAGCTGTCTGCAGCCCTCACAATCTTTAGAATACTTGGGAGTCCGGTTCGAAACCAAACAAGGTCACCCTGATACCGACAAGAAGATCGAAATTGATGACCCAGTTGCGAACCCTGTTGAGCAAGCTTCGCCCCACAGATCCTCAACCTCATGGCATCCACACTGGAAGTAGTGCCATGGGCAAGAGCTCATATGAGACCCCTCAGCGCTCACTACTATCACGATGGAATCCACTATCCCAGAACTATACCATACGCCTTCAGCTCCCGGACAAAGTCCGGACCCAACTACGATGGTGGCTACAAGAAGACCATCTGAGCCAGGGAGCGAGACTATCCTCACCATCCAGGATCCTGCTCACCATGGACACCAGCCTACAAGGATGGGGAGCACACTGCCAGGAGCTGACCGCTCAGGGACAATGGAACAAAGAAGAGTCAGGGTGGAACATCAATTGCCTAGAGGCCCAGGCAGTCAGACTAGCTTGCCTACGGTTCAGTCTCAGACTCAGAGACAAGTCAGTCAGAGTAATGTCTGACAACGCCACAACAGTGGCGTACATCAACCGTCAGGAAGGAACCAGAAGTCAACAGGTGTCTCTGGAAATAGACCCCCTAATGTTATGGGTGGAAGCGAACCTTCAAGAGATCTCGGCCATCCACATCAACAGGAAAGACGTCGCCGCGGATTACCTCAGCAAAGAAAGTCTAGACCCAGGATAATAGAGGCTGTCGACCACAGCATTCCAATTGATAGTAAACCATTGGGGAACACCAACCATGGACCTCCTGGCAAGCCAGTCCAATGCCCAAGTGCCCAGCTTCTTCAGCCGCAGGCGGGAACCCCAGTCCCAGGGAATCTAAACCCTGGTACAGACCTGGCCACAGGAGACTCTGTTATACGCCTTCCTACCGTGGCCCCTATTGGGCGCAATCATCTACAAGATAGAACACCACAGGGGACCAGTACTTCTAGTGGCCCCAGACTGGCCAAGTAGACCATGGCACACAAGACATGCGAAGACTGCTGACAGGGAGCCCCCTCCCTCTACCTCCACACAGAGACCTGCTCCAACAAGGACCGATCCTCCACGAGGATCCAGCTCGATTCTCTCTTATGGTCTTGGCTATTGAGAGGACTCACCTGAGGAAGAGCGGATACTCGAGGGCAGTAATTGAGACCCTACTCCGAGCACGCAAGTTCTCCACATCCCTAACATACATAAGGATTTGGAGAGTATTTGAAGCCTGGTGCGAGGACCATATCATTCCACACTCAGTCAAAATTCCTGCAGTTTTGGAATGCCTACAGAAGGGATTGTCTCTCAACCATCAAGGTACAGGTGATCGCACTGTCATGCTACGGAACCAAGAGCGAGAGCGGCAGCATAGCCTCTCACCCGGATGTCTCCCACTTTCTGAAAGGAGTCAAGCAGATCCGACCACCCCTAAAGTGGCCGGTGCCTCTTTGGAACCTCAACCTGGTCCTAGATTTCTTAGCAGGAGCTTCCTTCAGACCCCTTCGCGGCCTGTCTCTCTGACTATTAACATTGAAGACAGCCTTCCTGGTGGCGGTCTGTTCGGCCCGCTGAATCTCCGAGCTACAAGCACTGTCCTGCCGGGAGCCATTCCTCAGACTCACCTCGGGAACCATACAGTTACGCACAGTATCGTCATTCCTCCCCAAAGTGGTGTTTCACTTCCATCTCAACCAAACCATCTTGCTACCATCGCCAGATGAGTATAAGAATTCAGAAGAGTCTCACAACCTATGCCATCTCAACGTCGGTAGACTCCTAGTCAGATACCTGGAAAGGTCAGAATCCATACGAAAGACAGACCATCTATTCGTCCTTCACAGCCGGAAGAAGCAAGGGGAAATGGCCTCGCGAGCAACTATAGCCCGCTGGATCAAAGAAATCATCAAGGCGGCCTATGCAGAAGCAGGCAAGCCACCACCTTTACAAGTCAAGGCCCATTCTACTAGAGCCCAGGCAGTGTCCTGGGCAGAAACCAAGATGCTGTCACCTACCGAGATCTGCTGGGCGGAGACATGGTCCTCCATCCACACCTTCTCCAGGTTTTACTACCTGGATGTTCAGGCTCGGGAGGACACAGCATTTGCAAGGGAAGTACTAAATGGGTCACGGGCAGCCTCCCACCCGGTTTGGGAGTAGCTTTTATACATCCCATTGGTCCTGAGTCCATTTGCTACATGCAAGGAAATGGAGAAATTACTTACCTGATAATTTCGTTTTCCTTAGTGTAGACAGATAGACTCAGCATCCCACCCACGGCTGCCGTTATTCATGGAATCCTCGAGTGACATCCCCGAGAGCGAGTGGTTCACGGGTAAGCCATGCTTTCCTCCAACTAGGACACCCATCCTACCGGGTGTCGACGTTTCTCGGTTGAGGGCACTGGCGGCCTCCAGCTATAACCAATTCAACCAGTTCAAATTAATTAAGTTAACCAAGTTATAAAGTTAATCAGGTTATCCAAGTTATAAAGTTAATCAAGTTATTCAAATTATTCAGTCATACATATATCCACAATGTTTTTCGAGGAGAATAATGAAGAGCTGCACTTCCTGCAGGGGTATATGTGTACTAGGGCTGAAGTCAGACTGAAATCTGATCCATCTCCAACTGCTATCAGGAGTACACTATACCCATTGGTCCTGAGTCCATCTGTCTACATTAAGGAAAACAAAATTATCAGGTAAGTAATTTCTCCATTTTCAGTTTTTAACTGCCACTGCATATTGAGCTGAGATAAACTGAACAAGTAAATAGAATGAGAAGTGATGTAAGAAAACTCCAGGAGTGGTCAGGCAGTAAAACGTAATTGCAAGAAAGCACAAACTTGAATTTGGAGTGCAAAAATCTGAGGGAGCAGTAGTCAACGGTAGGTGAGGTACTGTAATGCACTAACAAGGAGACCTTGGGGGGTCATCGTGCCTGATGATCTCAAGGTGGCAAAACTCTGCCATAAGGTAGTAGCCAGAGCCAGAGGAATGCTGGGTGCATAGGCAGCAGAAAAAAAGGAGGCAACAATGCCTCTGTAGAGGGCACTGATGAGACTTGGGTTCAGTTCTGGAGGCCAAACCTTTGGAAGGAGATAGACAGGCAAGAGGCAGTCCAAGGAAAGGCTAGCAAACGGTTGCAGGATCTAACTCACTAGCCACAGAAGGACCTAAATATGTATGCTCTAGAAGAGGGGAGAGATGGTGTGGCGGGAGAGACACATTTTAAAATATTTCCCATAAATAAAATAAATACATATATCCAAACTACACAAGATACAAAACTTTTTTCAAAGGAAAGAACAGAACAGGAATCCCCAAACTTCTCACAGGAAGGACTACATAGAACATTTAACTCTTTGAGAGGGCGGGACTGGGAATAGAGGGATAAATTATGGGGAAGAGGAGGAGATGGGAGAGACAGGGCAGGGTACCTGGGGGTGTGGCAGACAAGTGTTAGCCCCTGCAAGTCCAATTTTCCTCAGATACGAGGTGCAACTCTGCTGCTATTGTGAGAACTCCAGCAACACCATGGTGAGAATGTGCCACAGGTAATGGTGCTGCTCACCACTCATCACAGAGGACAAGGCGGTGGTACCAGGAGGCTCTCACAATTCTACATAGAGTGGTAAGAGGGCCAGAATTCATCCTTCCCCTTCCCAACTAGGCCAATTGCTCTTACAGGGACTGAACCAACACTGAAAGCATACACAAAACGTGTAGGCTTCCTTTCCTCACTGCAGACTGTGCATCGGAAAATCAGTAAGGAAAGGAAGTGCTGGCCTGTGACTTTTCAATATGCCGATGGTGCCAGCATAGTCCCTGTCAACAACGGAGAGCAGTGGAATGCACTCCTGCTGCCACCACCAGGAAGGACACTGCCATGGGCCATAATTCGGGGACCCTTGCTCTAGAACAAAAGGAGATAGTTTGAGGCTCCAAGGAGGCACTTTGGAGCAGCAACAGAACATTTATATTCATGGAAAAAGTGGTGAATGCAGGAAATAGTCTCCCAAGGGAGATGAGGGAGACAAACCATTATGGAATTCAAGAAATCATGGGATAAGAATAGTGGACTTCTAATTGCAAAGTAGTGAAGGGAAAGCCAGAGAACAAGTGAGACCTATCTAATGGAACAGGCATGGAGACTGGTATTCTGGCTAAGTGCTTTGGAACCAGTCAAAAACACATCCCCAATTTGGACTAGACTGCTGTATGGGGTTTAGAGTTTCTACATTTACATGGGCAAGGCCTTGAGATGACCTGTTGTTGGTGGGAGTGAGTGTACAAAGAAACTCTCTCTTCTCAGCATCACCTGAGAACCTCCTAGTGATGGAGAGGGGATTGGAGGTGGCATTCTTATTAGTTCTACTGCTTCACTGACTTTCCCTCCAAAGAGATTCTCCTCTGGTGCGGGGCACATCTTCCCTAAGCCTGAGGATTGCAGCAATGAGTTGTAGGCTCCATTACTGAGGATCTTACTATCATCATAGGTCACTGCTTTCCCTGTTTCCCTAAGCTGATGGGCTTCGTATGTCCATGCATCCACATGCTTGAGGTGCTGAGAGAGAGAGAGACCCAAGAATACCATTGTCCAACTCCTGCTCAAAGGTTGCTAATACCAAACCACTGGGGCTTGCCTCTAGATGCAGCCACTTGGCAATGGGAAAGAGAACGGCTTTAACCTGCTCTTGGGGTCAAGCACTAAAGGACAATGACTCTGATGCCTTTGCATGACAACCGGTGTCATGTCTTCTTGAGGACAAATTTAATATATAGGAATCCTTGGGCACTGAATGGGAAGAGACCTTAGCTCTGAAATGTACCAATTGTACCTGCCATGCTGATAAAGCACCAGCAGACAACATGGCTTCTGCTCCTTCAATGCCTCTGGTTCTAATGAGGGTGCATTCGATTTCAGATCCAATCTGAAGATGTTGAGAAGTTTCAATCTTCAGAACTGGATGGCCCTAGGCAACATCTTTGCACAGATGCCACACACTTGGGGATGATTTAAGAACTTAATATTTGCCATGCTGAGTCAGACTGAAGATCCATCAAGCCCAGTATCCTGTTTCTAACAGTGGCCAACCCAAGTCACAAGTACCTGGCAGGATCCCAAGGAGTGGATAAGATTCCATGCTGCTTATCCCAGGAAGAAGCAATGGATTTGCCTTAATAATAGTTTATGGACTTTTCCTCCAGGTCCTTGTTTAAACGTCTTTTAAACTCCACTGTGCTAGTCGCCTTGACCACATCCTCTGTCAACAGATTCCACAGCTTATGTGCTAAGCGAAACTATACTATGATGTTTTAAATCTGCTGGTGGTTAGTTTCCTGGAATTTCACCTTGTTTTAGTATTATTTGACAAAATAAACAATTGCCTCCTATTTAACCATTCCACCCATCACATGATTTCATAAACCTCTATCATATCTCCTGTCAATTATCTCTTTTTCAAGCTGAAGAGCCCTATCCTGGGAGGAGGTGACTGAAAAGGCCCAACAATCACAGCAAAATGTAATGAGTGAAAACAAAATGTATGACCAGGTTCAGAAACAAAAACAAAAAAAAAAAAGGAGAGGGGGGCCCCTGCATAGCCGCAAGAAGTGGTGCACTGGTGCTGGTGGAGGAATCACTTAATGGAAGGGGATGGGAAGAGCTGCACCCGTTACCTCCAACAGCAGCAGCAGGAAGGCCACAGACACAGATGCTCCTCTTCCCCCTTTGCTTCATCTTTGAGACGCTGAAGTTGACCATCCACACTTAAATATGCCTGTCACCTTCTTAAAAAGGCACATTATTCTGAACGTGCGCCTGAGGTGGCTCGGGCCTTGCCTGCCTGCACTCATTCTGATGCCCTGACAGATGTGGGCGGGTGGTGCTGGACCTTTCCCTGGCATATCGGAAAACCATGGTAGAAATGTGTTCCTTTCATTATCCCAATCATAAAGAAATTAGCCCCAGTCCCATCACAACACGGCAGTGAGAAAAGCAGGACGTCAGGCTCCTGCTTACCTAGAGCATCACTTCTTCGTCTTCAAAGCACCCCAGCCTTTTCCTCCCTCCCCTCCTCTGAAGAAGTCCCAGCACAGGAAACAAGGATGATGTTTTTTTGGTATTTTTCTTTTTTTTTGGTAGGTGGGGGGCAGCTATGCAATGCAATGATTTACCATAAATACAGAGGAAAAGTAAACCAGTAAAGTAAACACAGTCCTCCTTATCCTCTTCTTGCAGGTGAAAATATCAACAAAAGCAGAGATTTTGTGCTGAAGATTACAGGAAGCAGTCTGCATCTAGTCCATGAACTAGAATGGGGGCAGTCCATCTGCTTCTAAGTTTGAGACAGGACAACAGCAAATTCCCATGATGCAGAGTCTTGGTCTTTACATATATACATCTATATACAGACAAACACACTCTACACTGCAATTCACAGAGTGGAGTCACAGTTCTGCAGTCAGGCCAGGAAGCTTCTCTCTCCACATGGGAAGCTGGAAGCTGTGGAGAATAGACCTTCCTTCCTTCCCCTAGTCTGGTAGTGCAGCCAGGCGAGGATCAGGGGTAATGGGAATGAATGAAGCTTAGGACATCATCCTTTGAAAGCTTGTCATCGCCCGATTCTTGCCTCTGCTGATTGTCGTGCAGCTTAACGCCGTCTCCCCATTCCCAGAAGAGATGGGTGCGGAAGCAAACACTGTCAGGGAAAAGACACAGATGGTCAGCAGATGAGCCAGCGGAAACTGCTGCTTTGCACTGGCAGTATCTAATGTACTAAAGAAAGCAAAATAGTCTTCAAAACAGTGTGATATTAGTTAACTGAAATAAATTCATAAGACAAGCAAGCTAAAAGCAGGGCCTGGACATTACTGCAAATGCAGACTCACTTTTCTCTTAAAGGAGAAATGCCACTATAATTCTATCAAATCAAAATGATTTTCCATTTTCAAGATTTGATAAAGTAGTGTGGGGTTTGCCATGTGAGTGCACTTGTATGTGTGGCAATAAAGGTCAAGCAAAAACAGTAGGGTGAGACTGGAACTCATTTAACACAAAGAATTACATTACAGCGGTGCTGTGAAGGGGAAGGTGGTAGGGCGTTAGCAGGCTGATAGGATTATGTCTGAGAAGAGGCACTTGGGTTTCTTCACCTATTAAATCCTTTTGCTTGTTTTGAAATGTTACTTCATTTTAATTTTCAATGTCCTGTCCTTGGATAAAGTAATTTGGCTGAAATGTTAGTCCACTTGAGTGCACAGAAATAAAAGATAACACAAAATATCTATAAACTGATACCTTTCTAGTGTACTCAAGTTTCTTAACTCGCTTTCCTGACTTAATACTCTCTTCCTTCAGGTCAGAATTCAGATGAGCAAAAAGGTGACATTAATATGAAATACAAAGTATGCTGGCTGTCAGAAGTGGGTGATTACAAGGCGACAGGCGGTATAATTTGTATTTAGACATTTATGAATCGCTCAAAGCGATGCACAATCAATATCACAATACACATCAGCCAAAATAAAACTAAAACAGAAGAAAAATCTGTGCCCACAATTAAAGCTGTGTACCTCGCCACTTTCATTCCAGCCCACCCCCAGGAAGCTTTGGAATTGCTGTGCTAAAAGACCACAATCTTCTCAAAGCTTTCCCTGGTGGTAACTGCAGCTGTGAATTTTGATTCTGTCTTTGTTCCCTTCCACTGATACACCACTGAATTCGGCCTTTCAACTGCGGCCGTCCCAAGCCATGTAGCATTTTCTTTATGGCTCATATTGTGATAGAAAATCTAGGTCTTTACGGAGTCTTTTTTTGTACGTTCCAAAGTGTCTGATCATTTTGACTTCAGAAGTTTCATTTCTGGATTGTTTTAAATTGTCCTTTGATTATACTGATCATAAGGTCATTGATGCAGTGGTCTGGTTCCAAAAACTGCTTCCCCATGGAGGAGGTGCTTGATTTAGTGTCTGTGTGAGCTGAGTCTTGCCTTTAATCTCTGGACTGTTATGTTCTTGAATAATTCTGAATTTCCCTTTTAGTATCCTGATCATAAGGTCATTGATTCAGAGGTCTGAGGCGCAGGAGCTCACTGGGGTCAAGCATATCCCTTTTCTAAGGCCTTGTCTCCTAACCGGGCAAGATCCAGTTAGGATTAGACTTGGCAAATTCTTGTGTTTACATCTATGGCTCTGAGGACTTCTCTGACCAAGACGAGTCAACGGGTCTCCCCTTCAAACCCTCTCCTCCACCAGAAAGGGGAAAGTCTCCAAGCTGCAGACCTCTCCCTTGCCGATTTTATCAACAGAATGGCAAATGCATTCCATGGATGTGGCAAAAGGAGAAAGAGTGCAGAATTAGGATGCTTCATATCCTCCAATTTATTTATTTGAAATACTTATAGACCGCTTATCCAATTTCTAAATGGTTCACAATAAAACAAAAAAAAAAATAAAGCAGCTTGGGAGACGTTTAGCACGAGCGCATGCTAGCCTGCTTCAGGCTCCCGCGCGAACGAACTTGCAGTTGGGCTGGGTTAGTCCACGGCCTTGAGTTACGCGCATATGCGTGCTCCAGAAAATCGGGCAACAGCGTTATTTCCCTAGCAGATTAAAGGGTCTCCCATTTGTGCAGCTTGCCATATAAGGGGAAACCAGCCATGGCAATCGCTTGGCCTATGACAGAACAGCGCTGCCCTGAAGCTCAGGAGAACTGGCTGTTACAGAGGCGAGGCACTGGACCGCGTCATCCCCTCCCGCCCCCGTTCTCTATAGGCGGGGTATTCCTGGGGAAGAGCCATGGAGGGGATTGTCATCAGGCCTATGGTCCCAGGGATGGATTCAGTCCTTCTCCTGGGTGGAATTATTTTTTCAAGGGTTGCAAACCTTTTTAAAAGAGCACCCAGAGAGGGCTCCTCAGCCCTGTCGCAAGGTAAGTGCTCTGGGCCTTCGCCCTCAATGGCCAGGTCACACAAGCACCGTAATGAGGAGGGGAAGTGTTGGTGGGAGCAGATGAGCTTTCCCTGTACGTACCCAGATCAGTCCAGACTCCTGTGTTTTGCCTCCCTTCCAGCAGATGGAGATAGAGAAAGGTTCACAGGCACCGCCCTCTTAACCTGGTGTGCTATCTGCAGTCCCCTCAGTATATCTCTGTCTCCAGCAACTGGAGGAGGTTCAAATCCTGCAGTTCTGTACCTAAGGGGAAATAAAAAGAAATAGAGGAGTAGAAAAAGGAGAGTATAGGAGGATTTCCCTTCCAGGAGGTTGGCAGGTCCTGGTGGGACCATCCCTCCTGGTTTTAGAGGAGGGTGAGCAAGGGTTGGAGACCCTTGAGTGCTCGCTGATCCACACCGGGAATGAAAGCTGGTGGTCCAGTTCCTTCGCCCTTAGGAGTCTTGGGAACAGCCTCAGCCACCCTTCAGATAAGCTATTGGGTTTACGGTTTGTCTGTTTTGTAAAGATTTTACAAAAAAGAAAAAAACAAAGAGGCAAAAAAAAAGGCAGTTTTCTTATTTGTGTACCCGTCAGTGGCAGAAGGGCTCTAGTCAAGCGGTGGACTCCCGTTGCGGCTCCCAGCAAGTTCTCCTGTTCCAGCGTGTACTGCATGGTCAGAGTCAGGCCCGACCATGCTGTGTGCCTGCCATTGTGCCACATGTGGAGAGAGTGCCGTGCAACTCTCTTGAGCCAGCTGCTGTCACCGATGCCTCTCTGGTGGGGAGGGCATATTGGGAGGGGCTATGGTGGCATCTTCATCGCAGGGCAGGTCTGGAGGGCCTAAAGCTGAGACACGTTGACGCTGAGTGCAGGAATGGCGACATTTTGGAGACCTTTGCAACAAAGGCACAAGTTGCAGCAGGGAGAGGGGATCTCCCGCTGGTGCTTTCTCCAGCTGATCTCTCCACGGAGGAGGCCAGGGGTGGGGGGGCCCATGAGGGTCAGTGGAAGAGGATTGGGAGAGTTCCTCCCTTTTTTTCTGGAATTTGTTTTATTGTTGCAGAAAGCCTTCTTGGCCTGTAAGACAGCAGAGCAGCCCTTTCCTAAGCGGAGGATGGCAGTACCTCCCCCCCAAGAAGAAGTCCAGATTTTTGAGGGCTTTGGGGGCCACCAGTATTTGGAGGATCCTTGCTCCTTCTGGATCAGGGGCCACCGAGGAGGCTTCCTATGGAGGAGTCTGATCAGGACTTGGTTCTCCCGATGCTGATCCTTCACGCTTCCCACAGAATCTGGAAGAGGACGTGAAAAAAATCCCGATGATGGAAGGCAATGATCCCAAAGTGGTTCGCGACTCGCGGCCACAAGACCCGCCCACTAGCCTCACCAGCCAATTAGGGAGCAGAGAAGGACTTTAAATTTTCCTTCCTCCGGTGCCGAGCCTATCTGCCTGCAACCACTGCTGCCGCTGCCAACGCTTCTGCTGCCGCTGCTGCGAGGGAGGCCTGCGCAATCGGCGCCCAGACCCGTCGGGGTAAGGCCTTTAATCCCTTCCCCCCGGCGAGCCTAAACAGCGATCGGGCAGGCAGAGCACCACCACACCACCCCGACTCGCGGCCAGAAGACCCGCCCACTAGCCTCACCAGCCAATTAGGGAGCAGAGAAGGACTTTAAATTTTCCTTCCTCAGGCGTCTCGCGCAGGCGTCTCGCGACAAAGGGGCCTACCCCTTTGTTTCAGCCCCAAGTAAAGCCTTGAATGTTTTTCTTTAAATCCTTTACTGAAAAACCTCCACACTAACCTTCCTGATACTTGAATTAGTGCCTTCTTCCAATCAAAACAAATTCTCTTCACTTCACATCATTTTACTCAAAGCTCATTCTTTCAACAACCATGAGAATCAATACCATTCCTATCATATACAATTGCAGGAGACACTCACCAAATAAACAAGCCACACCTGTTGGACTACAAACTCGGCAAAAAAGGCTTTTACCAATCATGCTCTCCCCACTAAACCAATTTCTTGGTCTTACCTTATTTTCAGTAACTCTTCTTAACGCTCAATCACTATCGAAAAAAACACACCTACTCCATGACTATCTTGTTGAAGAACAACCAGATCTATGTGCCATCACAGAATCTTGGCTAAAACCAGAGGACACTGTCCTTATCAACCAACTACCCCTCCAATCATATGATATCACCTCTATCCCCAGACCAAAAAAACGGGGAGGTGGTCTGCTTTTAGCTTCAAAAAAAATTCTTGGTTTATCCCTTCACACATCCAACTCCTCCCCCTCTCTCGAATTTGCTGTCTTTAAATCTCCACATCTGCAAATAGGTCTCATCTACGCTCCTCCAGGCCGTCTTGAATCAGACCCGTCTCCTCTAATTGAATGTATCGCCAAACACATCAACACAGATACGCCAGCCTTACTACTTGGAGATTTTAATCTTCACGTGGATGCTACACCCCGTTCCTCCAACTGCGAAATATTCATCAACACCCTCAGCTGCATGGGCTTTCATCAGCTTATAAACGAACCTACCCATAAAGCAGGACATACCTTAGATCTAATCTTTATTAATCAATATTTCACCATATCTTCTCACGTAGTATGCTTGCCTATCCCATGGTCTGATCACAAATTAATCACTACTTCTTTAGCCATCCTCCATCCAAGCCCTACAACCTCTCAGAAAACTTCGATTCAATTCAGAAAATTATGCAACCAGGAAACCCTCAACTTACATCTTTCGGAAGAATTAAAACATCTCAACATAACAGACGCCGATGCAGCCCTAACTTCCTGGTCCACTATAACAAAGAAAGTGGCAGATCTTACCTGCCCACTAATCTCCAAATCCTTCAACTCTAATAAAGAAAAGAAAAAGCCTTGGTACTCCCCAGAACTTAAACATTTAAAGCGGGAGCTTAGAAACAAAGAATTCATCTGGCGAAAAAACCCATCCAATGCTAACATTTCAGCCTTCAAAACCATCATGCACCAATACAGGATCTCCATTCTCTAGACTAAGAGAGATTTTTATTCTCAAAAAATACACCACTTCATTTATGACCCAAAAGCCCTTTTCTCATTGGTCTCTTCCCTCACCAAACCACCCACCATAGTTATTTCGGATGAAAAAGCTGCGAACAAAGCTGAGGAACTGGCCATCTTCTTCAAAGAAAAAATTTCCAACCTCCTGAATCCACTTCAAGACTTAAATAAAAATAAAAATCATTCTCCCCATAATTTTCTTTCTGCTTCTCTATCACAAGCCGCAAGCCTGGAAGCCTTCAAAACAGCATCCTCCCTAGAGGTTGAAAACGTCCTCAGGAAACTTAAACCAGCTTCCCACCCTCTTGATTCGATTCCAGCTAATCTTCTCATCGCATGTGCCAAAGTCATTGCTAAACCAATTTCTCAAATCATCAATGCATCCCTAACTCAGGGCATAGTGCCAACCCCTCTCAAACTCGCCATGCTGAAACCTCTTCTAAAAAAACCTAATCTCTCTCCTGAAAACCTTGCTAACTTTCGGCCAATAGCAAATCTCCCTTTTATAGCTAAAATTCTCGAAAGAATAGTTAATCATCAACTCTCTGATTTCTTAAATGACAATAACATTCTCGCCTCTTCACAATTTGGCTTCCGTAAAGACCGAAGCACTGAATCCCTACTAATTTCTCTAACTGACAACATTCTCTTCAACCTTGAAAAAAAGCAACCATGCCTTCTTATCCTCCTTGATTTATCAGCTGCATTCGACACTGTAAACCATGAATTGCTCCTTGCTCGACTAGCAGAGATCAGAATTAAAAACATCGCCCTCAATTGGTTTAAATCTTTCCTACAAGACAGGTTTTATAAAGTCAAGATTAACAATAATGAGTCACAGCCTATCAATTCCACTCTAGGCGTTCCTCAAGGATCCTCCTTATCTCCAACTTTATTCAACATTTATTTGCTTCCCCTTTGTCACCTATTATCTAATCTGAATCTTACCCACTACTTATATGCAGATGACGTCCAGATCCTCATTCCTATCACCAAATCACTGCAAGAAACCCTTCTTTTTTGGAACTCATGTTTTATTTCCATCTCCAACCTCCTTGCTGATCTTTGCCTAATTCTCAATACCAACAAAACAGAATTCCTCCTCATCACCCAAGATGGCAACTACCATCTCTCTAACTCTCACCCAATGACACCACCTTCTTTCTCTCCCCTGGTCAGAAACTTAGGAGTTATCATGGACAACCAATTCAATTTCAAAAGTTTCATCAATAACACTGTGAGAGAATGCTTCTTCAAACTTCAAGTTTTAAAAAGACTCAGACCTCTACTTCACCCACATGATTTTAGATCAGTTCTGCAAGCAATCATATTTTCAAAGATTGATTACTGCAACGCCCTTTTAATTGGTCTCCCAGCGATTTCCCTAAAACCTCTACAAATGCTACAAAATGCCACAGCCAGGATTCTTACAAAAACAAACAAAAGAGACCACATCACCCCAATTTTAAAAAATCTCCACTGGCTCCCTATAAAATATAGAATCATTTACAAATCTTGCTCAATCATCCACAAAGCCTTCTACAAAACCTCCCCTCTTGACCTCAGGATACCGTTACAGTTGTATTCATCCTCCCGTCCACTAAGATCTGCCCAAAGAGGCTCTCTAAAAACCCCTCCATTAAAATCATTTTCAAATAAAAGAGCCTTTTCCACAGCCGGACCGATCCATTGGAACTCCCTTCCTTCAGACCTTAGGCTCGAACAATGCTCAAGTACATTCAAAAAAAGACTCAAGACTTGGCTGTTCACCCTAGCCTTCACCTAGCTTTTGACTTGAATCTTTCCTACCCATTGTGTTCAATGTATTTTGTCCCCTACTGTCTAAAAACTTCAGATAAAATAACAAATCTCTCTAGCCAAAGAATGATCTCCTGTTTCATGTTTGAATACCAATACTCTTGTATTTTTGCCTCCTGTTTTATACGATCTTCTTAATAATGATTTTTATTTTTAAATGAGTTACATCCCAGTTCTCCTTTTCCCTGTTCTATGTAAGACTCACATTCAGTCATTTCAATTGTTGTATGTAAACCGAAGTGCTTATTGACTCTGTCACTAGAACCTCGGTATATAAAAATGTTAAATAAATAAGTAAATAAATAAATAAAAGGGGGAACTCGGGCCCTTTGTCCCGGCGGAATTAGGAATTACCATTCCGCAGGACCAGGCTGACCTGAAGGAAGTGGATCCAGTTATGACCAGCTTGAGGGGTCCAGCCAAGACTTTCCCTTTTCTCAGGTTGGTTAAAGAACTGGTGGTCAGGAAGTGGGCATTGAAAGCCATGATTGCGCATTGGTGAAACATAAAAACAAAGAAATGATGGTAGAAAAAGACCAAACAGAATATCCAGTCTTCCGGGCAAGCTCCCACACTTATTTTCCCATACTTTTCTGTTTCACCGACCAAGTTCAGGGCCCTTGTTGGGAACTGTTTGATTCGAATTTCCTGCCACCCCTTGCCGTTGATGCAGACAGTAATGTTGGAGTTGCATCAAAGGTGAATCATAAGGCTAAATGGTTAAGGGTAGTAACTGCCGCATCAAGCAAGTTACCCAGACTGCACAGATCAATGCCTTGTTGGATGTTGTCTGAATGTAAATCCTCTTTTCCATATTTCCCCCTGCCGTTGAAGCAGAGAGCAACGCTATATATGTATTCAAAGTGAAGTATCAGGCTTAATTGGTTTAGGGTTGTAATCACCGCAATAAGCAAGCTCCCCCCATGCTTATTTGTTTACCCAGACTGTGTAGTTCAGTCCTTGTTGGTTGTCTGAATGAAAATCCTCTTTTCCACATTTCCCCTTGCTGTTGAAGCAGAGAGCAATGTTGGAGTTGCATTAACCGTGTGAAGGCTTATTGAGTAAGGGTAGTAATCACCAGGTAGTAGCCACCATTCCAGCAAGCCACTCCCATGGCTCTTCTCTTCATTCCTATCCTCTAGCCTTTATGGATCCACGGAGTTTATGCCATGACCCTTTGAAATCCTTCACAGATTTAGTCTTCACCACTTCCTCTAGAAGGGCATTCCAGGTAGCCACCACCCTCTCCGTGAAGAAATACTTCCTGACGTTGGTTCTGAGTCTTCCTCCCTAGAGTTTCAAATGGTGACCCCTAGTTCTACTGATTTTTTTTTCCAACTGAAAAGGTTTGTTGGTGACCATAGATCATAAAACCTTTCAAGTATCTGAAAATCTGTATCATATCACCCCTGCTCCTCCTCTCCTCCAGGGTATACATATTTAGGTTCTTCAATCTCTCCTCATAAATCATTTTATGAAGACCATCCATCTTTTTGGTCACCCTTCTCTGGACCGCTTCCATCCTGTCTCTGTCCCTTTGGATATATGGTCTCCAGAACTGAACACAGTACTCCAGGTGAGGCCTCACCAAGGCCTTGTACAAGGGGATCATCACTTCCTTTCTCTTGCTAGATACTCCTCTCTATGCAGCCCAGCATTCTTCTGGCTTTAGCTTTTGCCTTTTCACATTGTTTCACTGACTTCAGATCGTTAGACACTATCACCCCAAGGTCTCTCTCCTGCTCCGTGCACATCAACACTTCACCCCCCATCAAATACAGTTCTTTCGGATTTCTAAACCCCATATGCATGACTCTGCACTTCTTGGTATTGAATCTCAGCTGCCATATCTTCAACCACTCTTCCAGCTTCCTTAAATCCAGTCTCATTCTCTCTACTCCTTCTGGCATGTCCACTCTGTTGCAGATCTTACTATCATCCGCAAAAAGACAAACCTTACCTTCTATCCTGTCCGCAATGTCGCCCACAAAGATATTGAACAGGACCGGTCCCAACACTGATCCTTGCGGCACTCCGCTTAACACCGCTCTCTCTTCAGAGCAAGTTCCATTTACCATCACACATTGTCTTCTGTCCGTCAACCAGTTTACAATCCAGGCCACCACCTTGGCACTCAATCCTAAGCTTCTCATTTTATGCACAAGCCTTCTGTGCGGGACCGTATCAAAAGCTTTGCTGAAATTCAAGTAGATGACATCGAGTGCTCTTCCTCGATCCAATTCCCTAGTCACCCAATCAGATTTGTCTAACAGGACCTTCCCCTGGTGAATCCATGCTGCCTTTGATCCAGCAATTCTTCTAACTGTAGACAGTTCACTATTCTTTCTTTCAGCGGCGACTCCATTACTTTTCCCAACACCGAGGTGAGGCTAACCAGCCTGTAGTTTCCAGCCTCCTCTCTGCTCCCACTCCAATCACTCGGCACCACTCCCATTTCTAGGGATCTATTGAACAGGTCTCGCAGCGGACCCGCCAGCACATCTCTGAGTTCCCTCAGTATCCTGGGATGAACCTCATCAGGCCCCATGGCTTTGTCCATTTTCAGTTTTCCTAGCTCTTCCCATATATTCTCTTTCATAAATGGAGTTTCATCTACTCCACTCCCCTCCAGTTTCTAGTTAACTAGTGACGGTCCTTCTCCAGGGTCCTCTTTAGTGAACACCAAACTGAATTATTCATTTAATATTTCTGCCATTTCTTAGTCTCTCTCCACACATTGATCCTTTTCACCTTTCAATTTCAATATACCACTTTGGACTTTTCTCCTTTCTTTGATGTATCTGAAAAATGTTTTGTCACCTTGCTTTACCTCTTTGGCAATCCTTTCTTCTGCTTGACATTTTGCTTTCTTGATTATTTTCTTAGTCTCCCTCGGTTCTACCAGATATTCTTCCTTGTGATCCTCCCTTTCGGATTCTTTATATTTCTTAAACACTTCTTTTAGCTTTTACTTTATCAGCCACCTCCTTTGAGAACCAGGTAGGTTTCTTTTTTCTCTTGCTTTTCTTTACTTTTCTAACATAACAGTTAACACTTGGCCAGGGATGTTCACTGGACATTATATCTGCTATTGAATTTGAACAGACCCTCCCCCCCAGATTGGCTAGCTAAGTTAAGCTTTTTTACTTAGCTCTTCACAAGAATCTGTAGTTATGCTGTCCCCTTGAAGTTCAAAGCAGACTGAAGACTTGATTGCCCCTACAATGCACTATGAGTCACCTGCCCAAAGCTGAATAGCCCAAACCTTTTTTTTTTTTTTTTGCTTAAACAAACACACAACAATTTAATGCAGCAATATCAATATCTAGGAAAATAAAGAGATTGTAAGGCTAGCACTACACAAAAAACAGAAAAATATAACCAAGAAGCCCTGTAAAATAAGGATAAATTAAACTTTTTTCTTAGTTCTTCACAAGAATCTGTAGTTATGGCTGTCTCCTTGAAGCAGACTCCACAGCAGGTTTAAGGCGTCTATTAGTTCCGTATACATCTAACGTGGTCGTCCTGTCCCGGAGGGGTTAAGGGCTCATTCTACACAGTCCCAGGCAGCCTCCTGGGCAGAATGCAAGTTAGTGTCTCCGCAGGAGATCTGCAGAGCAGCCTCTTGGAAGTCTTTTCATACCAATTGGACGTCCAGGCCTTGGACGTCAGCACTTTCGAGAAAGTGACTCTGTCCCACCTCAGGGAAGCTTGGGTATGTACATGGAAAGGAAAATTGGTTCTTACCTCAACCATAAAACCCATTCTACGCCGCACGAGAACCTTTTTAATATGTTTACCTAATTGTTTCACCTAATATAATCCTGATATATAACTGTTTACCTAACATGATTACTGTAAACCGTTCTGATGGCAAAACCAAATAAATAAATACATATTATTTCCATTCCTGTAGTACCAGAGTCCCGTCTAGTGGGAGAAAAGAGAGTTGGAGAGTCCGTTCCATCTGTTTATTATAATTCTAATTGGTTAGTCCTTACAATTAAAGTTTCCAAAATTAGTTATACATTTTCCTCTTTCCTCTGCTCATTGGGGGGATATTATACAGTTGGTTTATTAAAAGGTTTTTGAATATTTGCTGCTTGGGTACTTAGTAATACTGAAGGACTGCAGATGGCACACCGGAAGGGAATCAAAACCCAGGAGTCTGGACTGATCTGTAGTACCACAGGAATGAAAATTAGCAGATAAACAATTTTCCTTTACAACCTGTCAGATGAACCAGGAGGGCTGCAGATTCCTTCCCTTAGAAGAGGGTGAAATCCCACCTGGTGTGGAGCCACACAGGTCTCTGCTCCATTACCGGGCTTATTGGACCAGACCCTGGAGGCACTTGGGCTACTCGGGGGTGCTGCTACAGACACATGGAAGTAGGACTCCATTCTGGTTATTTTAAGGATGGTGTCGAATCTTGTTTCTTTTCCACTCTTGGAAGCAGTGCAGGTGTTGATTGGCCTAGACTGGGATGCCCCAAGCTTTAGTTTTAAAAGGGGGGGGGGGGGGGGGCGCATCCTTGGTGGCTCTGTACCCCCTAGATTTGGAGGAAAGAGAGTAACCACACTTCCCCAGGGTTGATGCTCTGCTAGACATTTATTTATTTATTTATTTAAAAGTTTTATATACCGCTCAATGGGAAGGTAAACTATCCGTCTAGGCGGTTCACATATTCAAAAATACATAATTTGGTCACATATTAAAAACATAATTACAATACTTAATACAAACAAGATTTGAACAAATTGAAGTTATATACTGTAATGATGTGTGAAGATTTTTAATATAGATTATATGCACTGGAGAAAAGATGAGTTTTTAGTAGTTTCTTAAATTCTGAGCGGTTGGCTGTCAGTCGGATATGTTCTGGAAGTGAGTTCCACATTACTGGGCCAAGCAGAACTTCAGTCCAACTGAAACTAGGACAATGCTGAAGGATGCGCAAGGAGGATTACTTGAGACTATATTTAAGTAGGCCTTGAAGCAATGGCAATCAATTTGCAAATAGCTCCTTTGTGTTGTATGCGAGCAAGCTTGCGTCTCTCAAGCAGAAAAGGATATATCTGCACATTCCACCAGTTCTACACTTTGCCATTTTAGGATTGCACTCTCAGCTTCAAGCCTTGCTGTTCGGCCTGGTCACAGCACCCAGAACCCTCTCCAGGATCATGATGGAGATTGCAGTTTTCCTCCGCAAGAAGGGCATGCTGGTTCTTCCATACTGGACCGGCTGGTTAGTTCACGCCAAAGGTGTGGAGGAGAGTCAATTGGTGTCTCGCAGATTAATTCAGCTTTTGCAGAAGCTGGACTGGATAGTGAATCTAGCCAAGTGTAGTTTGCAGCTGACACGGTTCCTGGATTATCTGAGTGCGATTTAAGACGGCATGGGGCAAGGTGTTCTTACTAGAGCTACATATTCAAAAAAGTAGAGATGCAGGTTCAGTCCTTGATTTTGACCATTCATCCAATGGTGTGGAGTGATTTGCAGGTCTTAGGGGCCATGGCGGCAATCTTGGATGTGGTACCCTAGGCGAGGGTGCATGTGTGTCCATTTTAGCTGGCTCTGCTGTCGTGATGGAACCCACAGTTATAGGAGTTTGCAGTGAGGTTCTCCTTGCCGGAGGAGATGAATGTGAAGTTGTGATGATGGCTTCGAAAGGAGCATCTCATGAGCGGTGTACCCTTGGATCCCAGAATGGTTGGTGCTCATGACAGACGCAAGCCTCCAGGATTGGGGGGATTACTTGTCAGGAGTTAGTAGCAAAGGTCTGTGGTCTATCAAGCACAGGCAGTGGACCATTATTTGTTGGATGCTTGTTCAGTTCACTTAATGGGTTTGTGGTTCACTGAGTGACTGGCAGGATGAGCAATATAGGTAGGGTCAGACAGTTCCACAGCGGTCACCTACATCAACCATCAGGGCGGAACCAGAGGTCGCCAGGTGTCAATGGAGATGAGCTCATGAAATGGGCAGACTAACAACTCCAGACGGTATTAGCCTCTCACACTGCCAGTACAGACAATGGGAGGGCCAATTTTCTCTGTGGGCATGCTTTAGATCCAGGAGAGAGAGAGAGATGACAGATAAGGCCTTTGAGCTCAGTATCTTGGTGGGGTCAGCCATATCTTGGTCAGGTGGCGATTTGCATCAATGCGAAGATATGTTCTGCAGTTGTAGAAAGGACCCATGGCCTCTGGGTCTCGACGCTCTTGTTCAACAATGGAGCAGGGCAAGATGCTGCACGTGTCCCTCTGTGGTCAATGTTCTTCATGGGGTTTATGGTGGCCCCGGATTGGCCAAAGAGACCATGGTGCTTGGATATCCACCGATCGTGGGTAGGAAACTCCTGAGGCTGGCAGTCAAACTGGATCATCTACAGCGGGGGCCATTTGAACATGACAATCCGGGTTGATTTAGTCTTACGGTTGGACCTTGCAAGGGCTCAACTGCGGAGGCATGGCTATTCTCTGACAGTAGTGAACCCACTGCTCTAACGAAGTTTTCTGCATTTCTGGATTATAAATGGATTGGAGAGTGTTGGAATATTGGTGTGGGGTGAACGAAGATCACCCTTTCAAAGTGGAGATGCCGTTGATTTGGAATTCCTACAGAAAGAATTGGTTGAAGCTGGCCCTAAATACCTTGAAGGTTTAGATGGCAGAGCTAGCATGTTATGGAGGCTGTATTATTGGTAGACCTTGTTCCTTCCTTATGACTCCCAGTGCCACCTTGGAACCTTAACTTGGTGTTGAGGTTTTTGCAGGTTCCACCTTGCGGTCTTTGCGTGTTATTTTCTTGCTGCTATTTACCATAGGGATGGTTGTCCTGGTTGCTACAGCTGTGATCATAAGTTTACATACCCCTGGCAGAATTTGTATGTGTAGCATTTTAAGAAAACATGAGTGATCAGTCAAAACACATCTGTTATTTTTAATGTGTTTCCAGAATAGTACAATCATTAAATAAACCATAACAATAAAGGAAATAATAAAATGGTCCTGTTCAAAAGTTTGCATATCCTTGAATGTTTGTGCTGATAATATACACTCATGTTGACAAACACAGGCTGACGTAATGAAAGCTAGTTATCCATACCTGTGCCTTGTTTGATTGTAATTAGTGTCTGTGTATAAATAATCAAAGAGTTTCTTAGCTCTTGAGAAACCCTTGTGCATTTCATTCAGGGTGATTACAGAAGAATGGGGAAAGCAAAAGAACTGTCAAAGTATCTGCAAGCAAAAGTAGTTCAACTTTATAAATCAGGAAAAGATTATAAAAAGATATCCAAAGTTTTAAAAATACCAATCAGTACTGTTCAAACTCTGATCAAGAAGTGGAAAAGTTTGGGTTTGGTTAATAACAAGCCAGACCAAGAAAGATTTCAGACATAACTCCAAGGAAAATTTGTTGGAATGCAAAGAAAAACCCACAAGCAACTTCTACTGAAATTCAGGCTTCTCTGAAGCCAAGTGTTGTGGATGCACAATAAGGAGATAATTGAACAAAAATGGGCTGCATGGTATTTGCTGCCAACAAAAAGCCATTGTTGCACCAATGCCATAAAACAGCCTGCTTACAATACACCAAAGAGCACCTAGAGAAGCCTCAAATCTTCTGGAACAAAATAATTTGGAGTGATGAGGCCAAAGCTGAACTTTATGGTCAGAACCATAAACACAATGAGGTAAATTTTAAAAAGGACACGCCAATTTTATAACATGTGCGTGTCGACGTGCTTGTTATAAAATCAGCTACCCACGCACACACGAGCGCGAGATTTCATATCGACGTGCGCATGAGTGCCAATTTGCGTGCACAAGGGAGGGGGATTTTATTTAAAGCATGTGGCGACGAGATCAGGCCTTCCTCAGTTCCCTCCAATAAAGGAGTGGACTGGGAGGGAACTTCCCTAACCCCCTAACTACTCATCCTCCCTGTTCCCCTCTCCACCCCAACCCCTAAACCCTCTCCCTTAACTAATTTTTTTTTTTAAAATTTCTGAACTTACCTGCTCTGATAAGCAGAAGTTCTGTGTGCCGGCTGATTGCCGGCGCACGCATCACCAAGACAGCGCCTAATGGTGCTGTCCAGGCCTGCCCCTGCCAAGATCCCGGCCCTTTTGAGGAGCTCAGCACTTCCGTGCATACTGGGAGATACGTGCGTGACTGGACCGCTTGGAAAATGCACTCAGCACACGCATGGCCCGGTCACGCGCGCATCTCCTGGTATTTACGTATGTTTGGAGAGGAATCAACACCATCCCTACTATGAAGCATGGAGGTGGATCTGCTGTTTTGGGGAGGTGTGAGCTATAGCGGCACAGGGAATTTAGTCCAAATTGATGGCAGGATGAATGCAGCATCTTAATAGAAAATACTGGAGGAGAATTTGCATTCATCAGTCAGGAAGCTGCGCACAGAACGCATTTGGACTTTCCAACATGACAATGATCTGAAACATAAGGCCAAGTCAACTTTTCAGTGGCTGCAGCAGAAGAAAGTGAAGGTTCTGGAGTGGCCATCACAGTCTCCTGACCTTAATATCACTGAGCCACTTTGGGAAAGACTCAAACATGCAGTTCATGCTAGACAACCAAAGAATTTACAGGATCTGGAGGCTTTTTGCCAAGAGGAATGGGCAGTTTTACCACATTAGAAAATAAAGGGCCTCATTCACAACTATCACAAAAGACTGCAAGCCTTCACTGATGCAAAAAGGGGGCAATACATGATATTATGAAAGAAGGGTATGCAAACTTTTGAACAGGACCATTTTATTATTTTCTTTATTGCTATGGTTTAATGATTGTGCTATTCTGTGATGCATAATAGCTTTAATTTGAAACACATTAAAAATAGACGTGGTTTGTTTGATCACTTATGTTTTCTTAAAGTGCTATGCATCTACAAACTCCACTAGTGGTATACAAACTTATGAGCACAGCTGTATCATTGGGGTCCATGATAGACATAGATCTTGGAACCCGCTAGACATGTTCAACTAAAATAAAAGGAAACTAAATCAAACAATGGTGGCTGTGACTAAGTTTGGTGGGCACTGATGGCACGCTGCCGCAGAACTGAGCATGAATGGAGAAATTACTTACCTGATAATGTAGTTTTCCTTAGTGTAGACAGATGGACTCAGGACCAATGGGTATAGTGTACTCCTGATAGCAGTTGGGAGACTGAGTCAGATTTCAATCTGACGTCAGCCTACATATACCCATGCAGGAAGCTTAGCTCTTCAGTATTCTCCTCGAAAAGCAATTGTGGATATATGTGTATTTTAATAACTTGATTAACTTGGACTGGTTGAACTGATTTCCAACTGGAGACCGCCAGTGCACACAACCGAAAAACGCCGACACCTGACAACTATGGGTAACTTAAACTAGGGGTAAAGCCTGGCTTACCCGTGCTTGTCTTGCTCTTGGGGATTGTCACCTGAGGTTTCCGGATTTTGGGGCAGCCGTGGGCGGGATGCTGAGTCCATCTGTCTACACTAAGGAAAACAAAATTATCAGGTAAGTAATTTCTCCATTTCCTAGTGTGTAGCAGATGGATTCAGGACCAATGGGATGTACAAAAGCTACTCCCGAACCGGGTGGGAGGCTGCCCGTGGCCCACTTAGTACTGCGCTTGCAAATGCTATGTCCTCCCTGGCCTGAACATCCAGGCGGTAGAACCTCGAAAAGGTGCGAATGGAGGACTATGTCGCCGCCCGACAGATCTCGGCAGGTGACAACATCTTGGTTTCTGCCCAAGACACTGCCTGGGCCCTTGTAGAATGGGCCTTGGCTTGTAGAGGTGGAGGCTTCCCTGCCTCTACGTAGGCCGCCCTGATTACTTCTTTGATCCAGCGGGCTATGGTTGCTCGCGAGGCCGCTTCCCCTTGTTTTTTCCCGCAAGGGCGAATAGGTGGTCCATCTTTCGTATGGATTCCGATCTTTCCAGGTATCGGACTATGAGTCTGCCGATGTTAAGATGGCGAAGAAGGCGTGAGTCTTCAGAGTCCTTAGGCTCGTCTGGAGATGGCAACGAGATGGTTTGGTTTAGATGGAAATGAGAAACCACCTTCGGAAGGAAGTAGGGGACAGTGCGAAGCTGTATGGATCCCGGTGTGAATCTGAGGAACGGTTCCCAACAGGATAGTGCTTGAAGCTCGGAGATGTAATGGGCTGAACATATTGCCACAAGGAATGCAGTCTTCAAGGTCAGGAGCCGTAGTGACAGACCGCGTGTAAGTCTGAAGGAAGCTCCCGCTAGGAAGTCTAGTACTAGATTGAGATTCCATAGGGGCACCGGCCACTTTAGTGGTGGTCAGATTTGCTTGACCCCTCTCAGGAAGCGGGAAACTTCTGGATGGGATGATAGACTGATGCCGTCCACTTTGGCTCTGAAGCAGGCCAGCGTGGCCACCTGAACCTTGATGGAGTTGAGACACAACCCCTTCTTCAATCCGTCCTGCAGAAATTCCAGGATCATGGAGATTTTGACTGTCTGCAGAAGGATGTCGCAGTCCTCATACCAGGCTTCGAATATTCTCCATATTCGTATGTAAGTTAGAGACATGGAAAACTTGCATGCTCGGAGCAAGGTGTCAATCACTGCCCCAGAGTATCTGCTCCTCTTCAGGCGAGTCCTCTCAATGGCCAGACTGTAAGAGAGAATCGAGTTGGGTCTTCAGCAAGGACAGATCCTCCATGGAGAAGGTCCCTGTGTGGAGGTAGACACAGAGGGTTCCCCACAAGATAAATGATAAAGGGGATGGAACAGCTCCCCTATGAGGAAAGGCTGAAGAGGTTAGGGCTGTTCAGCTTGGAGAAGAGACGGCTGAGGGGGGATATGATAGAGGTCTTTAAGATCATGAGAGGTCTTGAACGAGTAGATGTGACTCGGTTATTTACACTTTCGAATAATAGAAGGACTAGGGGGCATTCCATGAAGTTAGCAAGTAACACATTTAAGACTAATCGGAGAAAATTCTTTTTCACTCAACGCACAATAAAGCTCTGGAATTTGTTGCCAGAGGAGGTGGTTAGTGCAGTTAGTGTAGCTGGGTTCAAAAAAGGATTGGATAAGTTCTTAGAGGAGAAGTCCATTAACGGTTATTAATCGAGTTTACTTAGGGAATAGCCACTGCTATTAATTGCATCAGTAGCATGGGTTCTTCTTAGTGTTTGGGTAATTGCCAGGTTCTTGTGGCCTGGTTTTTGGCCTCTGTTGGAAACAGGATGTTGGACTTGATGGACCCTTGGTCTGACCCAGCATGGCAATTTCTTATGTTCTTATGTTCTTAAGAAGTCTTCGCATGCCTTCTTGGCCAGTCCAGGGCCACTAGAAGTACTAGTCCCCTGTGGTGTTCTATCTTGCGGATAATCCCACGCAGTAGTGGCCATGGGGGAAAGGCGTACAGCAGGTCTTCCTGTGGCCAGGTCTGGACGAGGGCATTGATTTCTTGGAATTGTAGTTCTTGTCTGTGGCTGAAGAACTTGGGCGTTGGACCAGGTTGCCAGAAGATCCATGGCTGGGGTTCCCCAGCGGTTTACTATCAACGAAGGCTGTGGTCGACAGGGTCCATTCCCCTGGGTCTAGACTCTCTCTGCAGAGGTAATCCGCAGTGACGCTGTCTTTTCCCTCGAAGTGGGTGGCTGAAATCCCTTGTAGGTTTGCTTCCGCCCACGCCATGAAGGGGTCTATTTCCAGGGACACCTGTTGGTTTCTGGTTCCTCCCTGGTGGTTGATGTAGGCAACTGTTGTGGCATTGTCTGACAGGATTCTGACAGATTCGCCCCGGAGTCTGTGACTGAATCGAAGGCAGGCTAGTCTAACTGCTTGGGCTTCCAGTCGGTTTATGTTCCATCTCAACTCTTCCTTGTCCCATTGCCCCCTGGGTCGTCAGTTCCTGGCACTGGGCTTCCCACCCTTGCAGGCTCGCATCCGTGGTGAGCAAAACCCAGATCGATGGGGATAGTCTTACTCTCTTGCTCAGATGGTCTTGTAGCCACTATTGAAGCTGGGTCCGAACCTCTGCCGGTAGCTGGAGGCAAACTGAGTAGTTGTGGGACATCTGTTTCCATCGTGACAGTAGGGAATAACGTAGTGGGCGCAAGTGGGCCCTTGCCCATGGGACAACTTCTAGGTTCGATGTCATGAGGCAGAGGATTTGGAGGTAGTCCCATACCTTGGGGTGAGCACAGTTCAGCAGTTTTCGCAACTGGTCCATCAATTTCCTTCTCCTTGTAGGGGGAAGAACGACCTTGTCATGTTTGGTGTCGAACCGGACTCCCAGGTACTCTAGCGATTGGGAGGGCTGCAGGCAGCTCTTTGTTGTGTTGATGACCTACCCGAGATTCTGCAGTACATTCTTGACTCTGGTGGTCGCCTGATAACTTTTCTCTGGAGACTTTGCCCTGATCAGCCAATCGTCCAGATACGGATGTACGAGGATTCCTTCTTTCCTCAGTGTCGCCGCCACTACCACCATGATTTTGGTGAATGTCCGAGGGGCAGTAGCTAGTCCGATGGGTAGCACCCGGAACTGGTAATGATGGTCCAGTATCGCAAAGCGTAGGAAGCGCTGATGGTTGTGATGGACCGGGATGTGGAGATAGGCTTCTGACAGGTCCAGGGAAGTCAGGAATTCTCCCAGTTGTACTGCCCTTATGACTGAGCGTAGGGTTTCCATGCGGAAGTGCGATACCCTCAGGTAGCGATTGACAGTCTTGAGATCCAGGATGGGCCGGAACGTTCCCTCCTTCTTGGGGACGATAAAATAGATGGAATATTGACCAGTATTTTGTTGGTGCGTGGGCACCAAGGTTATCGCCTTTAGGCTGAGTTGTTTTGTCAGTGTGGTTTCCACTGCCGTTCTCTTGGAGAGGGAGTGGCACGGTGATCTCACATATTTGTCTGGAGGGATGCTGTGGAAGTCCAGGTAGTATCCCTCTCGAATAATGGTTAGAACCCACTTGTCAGATATTATCTTGACCCATCTTTGGTAGAAGAGGGTAAGTCTGCCCCCTATGGCTTCTTCCTGTGGATGGGTCAGTTGATTGTCATTGTGAGGTGCGGCCAGGGCCTGTACCTGAGCCAGCTCCCCTCTTGCTGTGTCTGTTCCGAAAGGGCTGGCCCCTGCCTGGGGGGTCGACGTGCTTGGTATGTGTTTTTGTACGGTCTAAAACGCTGGGCTCCTCTGCCCTTGGATCTTCGGGGAGAGGAGCATTGGTTTCTTTTGTTCCTGTCCTCCGTTAACAGAGGTACTGGGGATTTGCTCCATTTGTCGGCTAACTTCTCCAGTTAACATCCGAACAGGAGGGATCCTTTAAAGGGCATTCTCGTGAGTTTCGTCTTGGAGGTCGCACCGACTGACCAATTTCGGAGCCAGAGTTGCCTTCTGGCTGTCACTATGGATGAGACACCCCTGGCTGAGGTGCACACCAGGTCAGAGGTTGCATCCGTGAGGAAAGATATCGCTGGTTCTAATGTTTCAGCGGAAGTGGTTGCGTCCCTGCAGAGCAGCAAGCAGGCACGTGTCACCACAGCGCAGCAGGAAGCGATCTGCAGGGTCATTGCTGCGACATCAAATGACTGTTTAAGGATGGATTCCTGACGTCTGTCCTGGGTATCCTTGAGTGCAGCTCCTCCTTCGACTGGGATGGTAGTGCGCTTTGAGATAGCGCAGACCATGGCATCCACTTTGGGGAACCCTAGGAGTTCTTTGGCTGAGGGTTCCAGGGGGTATAGGGCTTCTAGGGCCCGTCCTCCTTTGAAGCTGGCCTCCGGGGCATTCCATTCCAGGTCAATCAATTGTTGTACGGCCTGCAGCATTGGGAAATAGCATGAGGCCTGATGGAGCCCGACCAAAACTGGGTTCGTCTTTTGCTCCGCTGCGGTACTTGCGTCTGGGATGGCCAGCGTCTTCAGGCTCAGAGACACGAGATCTGGTAACTCGTCTTTGGTGAAGAATCGCATCATGGTTCGGTATGGTTCCATTCCTGGAGGAATTTCCCTTCCTCCAAGGAGTCTGGCTCTTTCCCCTGAGGTGTCTGTGTCCCCTAAGGGGAGGCTTTTGCCCGGAAGAGGCACGTCTTGGGGGGGCCGAGAGGGGCCTGGGAGATTTTGCTCTTCTGGTGGAGACTGTGGTTGTGCCACAAGCGGTACCGATTGCGCCTGGACTAAGGTTTGCAGCCCTTTGAAGAATTCTACCTAGGAAAAGGTCCCTGGGTCTATATTGAATCCAGCGGCGTTCCCCGAGGAGCCCATCTGAGGAGGGGCTGAACCGGAGATACAGAGGTCCGGGGTACTATCATTGGTGGAGCCGTATTCCTCTACTGGCTAAGGGGGGCCTTGCCTCGGTTCCCCCAAACTCTCTTTCTCACTGCAGACACAGGGCAGAGGCCACATCAGGTTGCGCAGCTCTCAGGTGGCAGGCTGGGCAGAGGGCTTGTCCCTTGGCTTTCTTGGCCGGCAGTGCCATGATTTGTGCGTGTGGAGTGGCTCAAAACTCATCTGGGCACATAGGTGCGTGCGCCGGGAGGCTTAGTTGTGTGATCCGGGTGTGCTGACGCTGTGCATGCAGGCCGCTATTTGTGCGCTTAGCGGGATGCATGCGTCGCTGTGCGCAGAAGCCTATCTGTGCGCCCGGCGCCGTTGAATGCACCGCCGTGCACACGGCACAGATGCGCGCGCCGCTGTGCGCAGAGGCCTATCTGTGTGCCCGGTGCCGTTGAGCGTGCCGCCGCGCGCACCGCTGTGTGCACAAGTAGTTTGTGCACCCGGCTCGCCGCTGTGCGCACGGCTCAGTTGTGCGTACAATACGGTGATCAAAGGGGGGGGGGAATGACGCAGACGACCTCGCGGGCAAGATGACGACTCCCCCGGAGGGTTTCCATGTGGGAGGACCCTTGCACCGGATCGGTGTCTAGCCCGGACTGGGCTGCTCAACCCGATTTAACAGATGCCGGAAGGACAATCTGTACGGCTAACTAAGCCTCGGAGACTGGAGACTTTAAGAAAGTTTTCTACCTTACCTTGTCTTTGCGCTTCCTGGTCTTGTGCCGGGCAGTCTCTGGCTGTGAGGGGAGAGGAAAAATACCTTCACCGCCGCCTCTCAGCCACTCTGGGGGCTAAGTCCACACCGGACCGAGGCTTACCTCTGAGAGATGTCGGAAATCACCTCAGGAATCCTCGACTGGGGGAGGGACCCTTAGATATCACCGCAGGAGAGCGGGGCTAGTCTTGTAGAGGTAAAATTTTCTTTCTTCTTTGGTTTGGATTTTCTAACACTGTGCAAGTGTGTGTGGTGTCCCAAACTGCTTAGGAGACTGAGAAATACTGAAGAGCTAAGCTTCCTGCACGGGTATATGTAGGCTGATGTCAGATTGAAATCTGATCTGTCTCCCAACTGCTATCAGGAGTACACTATACCCATTGGTCCTGAGTCCATCTGCTACACACTAGGAAAAACAAATTCAAACTTTGAAAAAATAAAAATTACAAGGAATAAAACCGCGGGATGTCACAAACCGGGAGCATGAAGCACTAAAACCACAACTCGAGGTCTCTGCAGAAAACGAGGCTGAAGGGACCCCGCATGAATGCTTGGTATAATGGCATGCGTGGGCACAGTCAAACTTCCGCATTAAGTTTTCCATGCCTGGTCCTATCGGATGTCATCACCCGTGTGTGAGGACTGCCATCCTGCTTGTCCTTGCAGAATTATGCCCAAATCAAATTTGCTGTTACATACTTGCAATTTTCTGATGGCTTGGAGGAGAAAGATGAGCTAAATAACTGTAACCAGTGATATCTGAACCCACTGCCTCTTATACAGGCATGAGCTAGCAAGGAGAGTTTAGTACCGTGGAATTCATTCTCATTCATTCCCTCGAGGGCCACCAACAGGTCGGGTTTTCAGGATACCCCTGAAGAATATGCATGGGATAGATTTGCATGCACCTCGTGTCTACTGTATGCAAATCTATCTCATGCATATTCATTGGGGATATCCTGAAAAGCAGACCTGTTGACGGCCCTTGAGAGCTGGCATACCATTGATTTAATGGACCGTGACCATACAAACTGGGAAACTAAGGTAAAATTGACAAAAGTTTCTACTTCGATCTTTGCAGGTTCAGATCCCTTTTATTGGATCAACACAAGAAGAGTTCACAGATATTGCAGCACATGAGTAGTCCAGACCACACAGGCTCTCTTTTTACTCTAATTTCCTAAATTTATACTAGCTCAATTGGCAATTGCTATCCAAGAAATCTTGCCTGCAAGAAAAGTGGATACCTGGCTCAGAAGTGGGTTGTGGTTTGTAATTACTGGGCATAATTATTTGGCTTATAATTGCTAAAACACCCTGAGATACTGCAACATTTTTATTTTACCTATGCAGGCAAGGGGCTAGACTGGAAATGTTCTCTTGCTCTCCTTTCCAGACCTTTTCAGCCGCAGCTAAACAGGAGCGTTTCAAGTTCTGCTCATCACTCCAGGAGGACTGAAGTACAAATACTTAACTAGGGGGCCTCAGAATCTAAACTGAAGAGGCATTAAGAAAGAGAGATCCCAGACAAGAGGGGGGGGGGTGCTATATTAAATACTTATTTAACTCCTGCCTTTTCACTGATAGTTCAAGGCAAGTTACATTCAGGTATAGGAGTGAATGGACAGTTCTTACCCCAGAATACTTTCCTCCACAATCCTACTTACTTAAAAGCTGCAATGGATTCCACAGGAATACTAAAAGTGGATGTCCGTGTCTTTCGGTTGTAGAAAAACTTTTTATTACTCTTTTTGCTGAATGCCATTGTCCAGGGATCTAAGAGAAAAATTGCAGAGAGAAGAGGATAAGGTCACAAAAGAATCAGCAGGAAACAAATAGCAGTGGTTTGAAGAAAGAAGAAAACCAAACCACGTTCATTTTTATTACCTGCTTACACTCCATTAGTAGGAGCTGAAGTAAAGTCAGCCCCATTGGACTGTGGGGTGACATTACATGGAAATGCACCACAGATGAAAAACATGAGTCAGACTAAGGTCCATGGAGCCCAGCATCCTGCCTCTGACAGTGGCCAGTCCCAGTCACAAGCACCCGGCAGATCCCCAACAATTGATCTATTTCTTGTATTTCACTCCCGGAATAAGCGCCGACTTTCCCAAGTCTGCCTGGCTAATAACTGTCAGGCTGATTCAGTACGCTGCGCTCAGGCAGAGCGCACTGTTAGTCCCCGTTTGGACGCGCTATCATTACCCCTTATACAGTAAGGGGTAATGGCGCGTGGAAAACGCGTGGCCAAACACCCCCCCCCCCCCCCGAAACAAATAGCGCCCGCAACATGCAAATGCATGCTAATGAGCCTATTAGTTAGTCATGCTCAATACAGAAAGTGAAATGTGCAGCCAAGCCGCACATTTTACTCTCAGCCGCACATTTTACTCTCAGAAATTAACTCCTGCCAAAGGCAGGAGTTAATTTCAGATGGCACTGCGCAAGTGTACAGAAAAGCAGAAAAAACTGCTTTTCTGTACACCCTCCGACTAAATATCATAACAATATTAAGTCGGAGGCCCCCCCCCCAAAAAAAAAAAAAAAAATCTGCCCGCGGCTCGTGGGTCGGAAGATGGACGCTCAATTTTACTGACGTCTGTGTTCCGAACCCGTGGCTATCAGCATGTTCGACAACCGACGACGGTAAAATTAAGCATCGGCTGTCAAACCTGCTGACAGCCGCCGCTTCCGCCAATAAGGAGGCGCTAGGGACGCGCTAGTGTCCCTAGCGCCTCCTTATTAGCGCGGGCCCTAATTTGAATACTGAATCGCGTGCCCAGAGCGGGGCCTGGGCACGTGTTGGGAGAGCGGGCGCTTGCCTCGGAGCGCCAGCTCTCCCGTGCACTTTACTGGATTGGCCTGTGTATAAGGACTTTTCCTGCAGGAGCTTGTCCAATCCTCTTTTAAACCCCACTATTCTCATTGTCTTGACCACGTCCTCTGGCAACAGATTCCATAGCTTGATTGTGCGCCGAGTGACAAATCACTTCCTATGATTTGTTTTAAATGTGCGGTTGCCAGTTTCATGGAGCGTCCCTGAGTCCTAGTGTCTAAAGAGTAAATAACCATTCCCTCTTTCATGGCAGAACGGTAAATAACCGTTTCGCCTCTTTCATGGTTTTCTAAATCTCAATCCTATCCCCCTTTCAGTCCTCTCTTTTCCCAGGTTTAGCCTTTCTCCATAAGGAAGCTTCTCCATCATTTTTGTTGCCTTCAATGTCCACTCTGTCTTTTTGGAGATGGGGCAAGCAGATCTGCACACAGTACTCAAGGTGCGGTCTTCACCATGGATCTATACAAGGACATTATGATATTCTCAATTTTGTTCTCTATTCCTTTCCAAATACCGTATTTTTCGCTCCATAAGATGCACCTGACCATGAGATGCACCTAGGATTCAGAGGGGGAAAATAAAAAAAAAAAAAATGGTGTGCTAAACCGGCTCTGTTCTCAGGCTACCGGTGCCATTGGTCGGCCCCTGTGACATAGTAAGGGCAAAGGGCCGTCGGCACCATTTTGATTACTGGCAGCCGACGGCCCAAGAGCAGGAGATCACTCCCGGACCCCCGCTGACCACCAGGGACTTTTGGCAAGTCTTGGGGGGGGGGGGGGGGGGGGTCAGGAGAGTGAGGGATTGTAGTTAGTTTTTTAGGTTTTTTTTATATTCGCTCCATAAGACGCACTTTTTTCTCCCAAAAGTGGGGGGGAAATGTCTGTGCGTCTTATGGAGCGAAAAATATGGTAATTCCTAACCTTCTATTTGCCTTTTTGCCTGCTGCCACCCACTGAACTGAAGGCATTGCCCAAAAGGACTCCTCAGATGGAGCTCAGCATCATGTGCTTGTAGCTGGGATTATTTCTCCCTATCTACATTACTTTGCACTTGTCTATATTAACTTGTATCTGCTATTTAAAAGCCCAGTCTCCTATTTTTACAAGGTCCTTCTACAGTTCCTCTCGATTTGCTGTTTTAACTCCTCGAAACAATTTTGTGTCATCTCTAAATTTGGTCATCACACTTGTCATTCCTTTCTGCAGAGAGTAACTACTTTCTGTTGAAAGAAAGAATAGTGAAATTAAAACTCCCCAATCCCCCCCCCCCTCCTGCGCTTTGTAGCTTCCGGGGGAGTGTACCGTGAATCTTGGTACACAGTGGGGTGGCCGCTCTAACATCTGGCAAGTTGAGAGACCCGGAGATGTCCAACTGGAAGGGCTGATGTAACCTGGATATCATGTAACCTCCCAAGGGAGGGTGAGCGGTAAAGTCTTACCTGCATTTCTGTGTGCTGTACAAGAAAAAGTTGAGACCTGTCGCCGGGTTTCGAGGTGGACTTGCACTTGAGGCAGTATTTGCTGGATCTCGTGTTTAGCAGATCAGAGAATCCATCTGGAACTTCGGTCCTGAATTAGGAATCAGAAGCCAGAGTATTAATCAGTACAGGGTCCCGTTGCTGACAACGGGAGGATGTCCTGATGCAATCCCAAATAAATGGTAGAGAGGTTCTCTTGGTATGGTGTCTGACATAGCTGGCAATAGCGATATGTGACGCTAATACAGTTCTTGGAAGACAGAACAGATCTCAATGGGAATGCCACTGAAGAGGGATTAGACTCCTTACTATCTGACATGGATCGCCGAAGGACGAGCCGGTGAAGATTGATGGCTCCGTGGATTTCAGGAGTCATCGAGGGGTAGCCTGTTGGACGTAATGTCCGTCTCAACTCTGAAACCTGGTATGGTAGCGCAGGTATAGAGGAGACAGACTAAGCGTGGCTGGCGCTATCACAGTAATTTGTGGAGGGCCACAATATCGCACCGTTATCGGTGGGGCACGCCTCAGGTACAGGGGAGCCATTATTAAGCTCTGGAATTTGTTGCCAAAGGATGTGGTTAGTGCAGTTAGTGTAGCTGGGTTCAAAAAGGTTTGGATAAGTTCTTGGAGGAGAAGCCCATTAACGGCTATTAATCAAATTTATTTAGGGAATAGCCACTGCTATTAATTGCATGAGTGGCATGGGATCTTCTTAGTGTTTGGGTAATTGCCAGGTACTTGTGGCCTGGTTTGGCCTCTGTTGGAAACAGGATGCTGGGCTTGATGGACCCTTGGTCTGACCCAGCATGGCAAATTCTTATGTTCTTATGTTCTTATTATGACTCGTGAACCTGGCCCTCATTGCAGCAGCTCAATGTGTCGTGATGCTAGTCCAGAATTCTTCGGAACTCGTTCCGGTGTTTCTGGAGCACCAAGGACTACCAGCACTGTGTGGAACAGTGGTGATGGTATTTATTTATTTATTTGAAACTTTTTATATACCGGCATTAGTAAGCATACATCATACCGGTTCACATTGTAACTGAAAGGCTGAAATTACAATCAACGGGGAGGGGAAACAGGGAGGAATACATAGAGCAGAGGGCAATGAAATTAAAGCAATAAAACTGTAACAGGCTATTTACAGGACTATATATAAAGGCTTAAACAGGTTACTTACAGGAGTCTATATACAAAAGGTTCAATTTAGGACAGTGGTAGTGGTGATGTTGCTCGGCCCGGGCATTCTCCAGCACTGAGAAGGATAGCACCGATGTGCTGGATGGCGTCGGTGGCGGACGGTCACCGTGCCGGTGACAATGAGTGCCATGGTGCTCGGCCCGGTCTTTCCCCAGCGCCGAAGTGGATGCCCTCGCTGTCTGAGATGGCGAATGTTGACGGACTGTCAGCATGCCTGCACTGCTCCTGGCACTATGTAGTGTCGTAGGCTAATACGGGGCTTTAATAAGAACCCAAAGCATGGAGCACTGGGTTTAGGCGAGAGCATTACATGGAGGTGCTATGTCGGTATTGATGGTGTCGATGGCGGCCAAAGCAGCCTCGAGGGCATTGTCGATGATCCGGGCAGAGCAAGGATAACAGTGACGAAAGCACTGATGACATTGGCGTAGGTATCTATGGAATGATGTGGCATCGAGAGATCGAAAAACATCGTTGGCATCGGAAAAAATGATGCCGGCATCGACGGAGTCAATGACCGCATCGATGGAAATGACGTGGGCGGACGGCATCGATGTATGGAGGTGGGCGCCGATGGTGGCATGGCCACGGGCGTCGACGGCTTCGATGGGATTGACTTGGGCACCAATGGCGTTGATGGCATCAATGGTACCAGCATGGGCACCGATGGAATTGACATTGGCATAGACCCAGGCATCGACGGCACCCATGGAACCGACCTGGGCATCGATGGCACCGATGGAATCAACGATGGCATCAATGGAACCAACATGGGCATCGATGGCACCGATGGAATAGACAATGGCATCGACCTGGGCATTGATGGCACCGATGGAATAGACGATAGCATCGATGGAAGTGTCCTGGGCATCGATGGCATCCATCCGAGCAATGATGGCATCCATGAAACCCAGGGAAAAATCAGTGCCATGGATGAAAAATATGGATGGCACTGATAGAATCGATGCAAGGAACGATGGCATCAATGTACCGCAGGGGAGGGGTACCGATGGCATCGAAGAATGCAGGACGGTCTGGAAGGGGGTACCGACGGGGGCATCGACTGCGCGAGGGTACTGAGGAAATCAAAGGACCTGGATTCGACAGAGGCCCTGGCGGCAAATGAAACCGTGGAAGTCCATGTCCCACTAGCGCTAATAACCAGGCAGTGTGTCACAGAGGGACACTCGCAGGCTATGTGTGTGGCTAACTATGAAAACATAGGGAGAGGGAAGGCTGCAGTCGGTTGGCAGGCCAGGGAGGTGATAGGAACAGACCGAAAAACAGGGCATAGTACTCACCGAGCGTCGAATAAATGTATGCGAAGGGAGACCCGTGCAGGGAAAAAGTGTTTGTGAAGTAAAAGTTTAAGTGTTTCGTGAGAACAAAGTGTTAGAATTTCTCACAGAGCTTCTAACCACTATGCTTACTGCAGAGCAGAAAAAAGAAGACAGAGAGACACCTGTGGTCACAGGGATAATTACAGGCTGAGCATGCTCAGTGCACTCAGTGTGCCAGTGTCAGTCAGAGCTTTATAGAAACTTTGACAGAAAAGTTTTCCGTACAGGGCTCCATCCTGTGATGTCACTCATATGTGACGACTACCATCCTGCTTGTCCTGTGAGAATGCTCCCACTTGGAAAAATAGACCCCTAGAGGCTGTTGCCTAGAAGCAACATGGACTCAACCAGGCTGGGAGGCAGCACCCTGGCTCTGGGAGTTTAATGCCCTCTTCACATGTCCGCAGTTACCAGAGACAGAGACTACTGAATTGGACTAGGACTACTCCTATGAGGTCATAAAAGAGATGTGCTTCTATCTCTGACAGCTGTGGAGGATAGAAATACCAAACATAATGACTGGTCTAGCAAGAATAAAAGGAAACAGTTCTTAGCCAGGTAGACTTGGGAAAACCAGTGCTTATCCCTGGAAGTGAGATACAATTATTGGGGATCTGCTGGGTACTTGTTACCTGGACTGGCCACTGTTGGAAACAGAATGCTAGACTCCATGGACCTTGATCTGACCCAGCATGGCAGTTCTTATATTCTTATGTTAACTTACTACTGGGCAATTATTTGATGAAGATAGTTGTTCAACCAAAATAGGTACATTCTGAACAGTGCAAGAACCAGGATGTTCACATGGCTACTTTCCATATGTTGAAAAGAAAATTGCAGCAGGGATAAGCATTTATGGAAAAGCAACAGACATTCCAAAAGTGTGGTTGTGGCTACCACAAGAGGGCTACAAAACATTTTCAATTGGTTTTTACTTGATTTATCAGACCTATTAAGTGAAAAGAAGATTGAAAAAAGAATGCCAGGCAAGTCATTCTCCTCCTACCGTTCATAGTCTTAACTATATATAATCCAGTTGGCAAAAAATGCCTGTCATCTCGCCCAGTGTAGGAGAGCCGTGGGATTCCACTGCAGCTCTTTATAATCTTCATTTCTAACCTGCACACAAACAGAAAGGTAGGGACAATTCATACAATTGAGATACAAAATAGTTACAGACTCATGGCACAGGTATTAGCATCAAAATAGTCTCTTGTAATCCCTGTTGCCTTAAGGCCAAATTGCCCAGCAGTCACAAAATGGGTCACATGACCTATCACATGCTGAGTCAAGAGGAGTTTCTCTTTAAAGCTTTTGAACAAGGATGGTCAATGTTGGTTTCTAAAGTCATAGTCCTGTGTTCCACATTAACGAAAATATAATTAACCCAGGTGTTAGACCAAATGCATGAAAATATACCTCAAGAATATTCATCACATATAGCCTGAAAACCAGTAATCCTCAAGAAACAGAACTGGGTAATCCTATTCTAGAGCATTCTCAAATTTCACAAACTACTAATTAGTGTTTGAGCAACCAGAACGTAATGTCCTTTATGTTGGTGATAGAAAGAAGGGAGAGCAGATACATTGCAAAGGGGGAAGTGCTATGTTTAGGGCCAGATTTGACTCCATGGCAATGTGCACTGCCATGGGGAGCGTTCCTGGTTCAATTCCCAAATGGAATCTTCTGCTCTCCAGGCCAGCTGGGGCCCGAGGATGGTTGAGTCACACTTCCCCCACATCTCTAAGTGGAAGGGAGTCCTGCCCTCTCTTAAGGCTGGTGGCCAGAGTCAGGTTTCTGGAAGGAGCCCTGGTGCTACAATCACTAAACTAAAATTCAGAGGGGATATCAAATAGGGGGAAAATGTTCCTCAGTAGCTGCAAATGAGGCCTCATGGTGCCAGATGCCAGCCCTGGTTCAAATTTTGCTGGAAGGCCAGAGGAGAAGGAAGAAACTGCTGGGTCAAAACAATTGCTGTTTGAAGAATTATGATGTGTAAGAAATCTACTCTTCCTCCAAGCATAAAGCATTCTTAATATTTATTTATTTTAAATCTTTTCTATTCCATCGTTTGGTGTGGACCATGACAACGGTTTACATTAAGGCACATAAAAGTAATAATGCTGCAATTTGTCCGATTACAAAAGTGCCATAAGGTTCGGTAACAGTTAGTGATCAATATTAAATGCCGCGGCAAGAATCAATATTAAATGAGTGATCAATGGGTGATAAATGGGTGATAAATATAGTGATCAATATTAAATGCCACGGCAAGAATCCTGACCAACACCAACCGTGGAGAACACATATCACCCATCCTCCATAACTTACACTGGCTCCCAGTGAACTACAGAATCATTCACAAATCACTCACTTTAATTCACAAATCCATCTACAATCACCTGCATTTGGACCTTGAATTCCCTCTCAATCTCCATATCTCCAACAGACCAACCAGAGAAGCATATAAAGGAACCCTACAGGCCCCACCTACAAAAGCCACTTGCCTCACCTCGACTAAAGATCGATCCTTCTCGACAGCAGGCCCAGCTATCTGGAACAACATCCCTCCAACCTAAGACTGGAACCCTGCCTTTTAACATTTAGGAAAAAATCTTAAGACCTGGCTTTTCCACCAAGCCTTCTCAGATCCCCCGGATACCCACTAGACGACCGAAATATCCTTCATGAGCTATGGATCTCCGTACGACCTTCAAGTTCTCAATAAGAGCCTCACCTGATTCATCAATATACTCTGTTTCTGCATTCTTAGGCCTTTCTTTCCAACAGTCTATGCTTCCAAGTTGACTATCCTTGTTGAATGTAACTTTGTTCTTCCTTCTTCAAATTATGGTTTTGTTACAGTTCCCCAATTCGATGTAAACTGATCTGATATGGTCTTTAACCATGAAGGTCGGTATAGAAAAGTGTTAAATAAATAAATAAATAAATGTAATGAATCTTGTCCAGGTCTCTCTATCTCGGTTTTGATTACAGAATTAACTGAATACAGCAGTGTGTGTGGGTGTTTTATTGTTCGTGCTTTGCTTGTCCCTGGTTTCTATTCACCCTTCTCTTTCTGAAAAGCTTGTTTAAAGAGCCAGGTTTTTAAACCTTTTCTAAAGGTTTTGCTGTCTCTTTGTAATCTTAAATCTAGGGGCATGGAATTCCATAGTATGGGTCCTGCCAGTGATAGTGCTCTCTCTCGTACTTGTGTTAGTCTTGCAGTTTTGACTGATGGAATAGTTAGGAGTGCTTTGTTTGCTGATCTTAGGTTTCTGTTAGGGACGTGTACACGGAGGGCTGTATTTAACCAGTCTGCATGTTCGTTATGTATTAACTTATGTATGGTGCACAGTGTTTTGTATTGTATTCTTTGTTCAATGGGAAGCCAGTGTAGTTCAGCCAGTGTTTCAGTGATGTGATCTCTTTTACTTTTGCCAGTTAAAATTCTTGCAGCTGAGTTTTGCAGAACCTGCAATGGTCTTAGTGAGGTGTATGGAAGACCTAGTAGAAGTACATTAAAATAATCAGTGCTTGCAAATATTAATGCTTGTAGTACTGATCGAAAGTTAGCAGTTGTCAGAAGTGGTTTAAGTCTCCTGAGGACCATGAGTTTAGCGTATCCTTCCCTTACTTTTAGAGATGTGTGTTGTTTTAAGCTTAGTTCGGTGTCAATTATTACTCCTAGATTCCGTACTTTCTCTGCAAGTATTATTTGTTGGTTGTTTTTTTAGTGTGATTGGGTTTTGTTTGATTTCCATATTTTTTCTTTCTAAATGTAAGAATTCTGTCTTCTCTATATTGATTACTAATTCCATTTGGTTTAGTAGCTGCTTAATGATATCTAGATACATGTTGGCTAAGTTTAATGTTTTCTCGATTGTATCATCAATGGGTAAAATTAATTGGATATCATCAGCTTATATATAGTGTGTGATTCCCAAACCAGCTAGCAGGTGGCATAGAGGTAGCAAGTATATGTTGAAAAGTGTGGCGGAGAGGGCAGATCCTTGTGGTACTCCTGTTTGAAGGTTTATTTTTTCTGATATAGCGTGTCTAATTTGTACCTGAAAATATCTGTCACTGAGATATGATCTAAACCATTTGATAGTTTTGTTGTTTAAGCCTATTTCTTTTAGTCTATTTAAGAGTATGTCATGATTTACAGTGTCAAATGTTGCTGACAGGTCAAGCATCACTAGAATGTAATGTTTACCGTTATCAAAACCCCTCATAATGTTATCTGTAAGGGCAATCAGAAGTGTCTCTGTGCTATAGTGTTTTCGAAAGCCATGTTGTGAAGGATATAGGATGTTATTGTTATCAAGGACCAAACAGACTGGATTAATTAGCCACAGGCTGCTACAAGTAGCACCAATAGATTAAGGTCTACAGCAAATCATGCAGTTTCTTCTCCTCTAACATTTGCCCATGAGACAATGTTCAATTCCTGAGAAGAGATAGGATCCTCATTCTCCTTTTTTCTTCAATCAGTACATACTTTGGCTTGCCATCTAGACAAGGGCAATTCTATAGGTCATTTGATAATGCAAGATCTTTACAACATCCAGGTCAGGCGGCTGAGATGCACTTGGAAAGAGGCAGCAGATGAAAACATTTGCTGATGCAGCTAGACCATTCCAGAACCTACTTTGGGAACTGTTTAAAACCGCATGCATCAAATTGCGACAGAGTTTTCACAACCACTGGAGTTCATGTTTTATACAGATGCACAAAATCTTACTCTCCCTTTCAGTCACATGACATACTGCAGTAACAGAACCCAATTGTTTTGGCTGTGAAACCGCTATCCTGGCTTCCTCAGTCAAAGCTGAAACTTAACTCCTTCATTACTAACTCCAAGTCTTGGGAGTAACGATTTTTCCCCTTTATTTATAAGATAGCATTCAAATGATATACCCAGCGCTTTATGCCTGTCATTTCCCCATGGAGTTACCAGCAAAAGACAATTGTCACTGAGGAGAAAGCTTCAATGGATATTTATTAACATAAGACTCTGTAGCTACAGGATTAATGCTATTCTCTCTTTGTTCAGCAGTTTCTAAGACACAGTGAAACTGAAGCTTGAATTCATGGTAGAAATTCTTTTGTTACTCCAAGAAAAGGATCTCTCACCGTAAAAATATTTTTTCCATCTCTTCCAGTCTGTACACTTCTTTCACCCTGCAGGAAAATTAGAACAAATCAATCCACACAGTTAATACTTCTAAAGCAGAACATTTTAATTCTAGAGATTTGATTGGCCTGCCCATATAACTGTAGCACTAGAATTACATAATTAAACCTAGGAGTTTATTAAAGCAGGTTTCTTGGACAGTTGTAGGAGCAGTTTCTAATAGAAACCAACTCAAACATGTTTACCGCCACGTATGTTTCACAACTGTTCAGAACAATGGTCTGACCGGCTCCTCCAAACATTTAAAAAAACAAAATAAAACAAAACCATGCAACAGAGACTGCTATTACTAGTGCATTTTGCTAATAATCCTCATAGAACCCTCAGTGTTATTTTAGTTACAGGGCTCAAGCTTTAAAGCACCTATCAGAAGTCGGAAAACAATGGCACAGGGAAACATTTCTAAGAGCACAAATCCAAAGGAATCCAGCCCCAGGGTGTCTAGTAACACTTGTCAGCGAGCTGAAGTAAATGCATGCTGTATGGAAATGTGACGTCACAACTTACCTGAGAATTTCCTTTTCTTTAGGACAGTCAGATGAATTAAGAACAAGCAGGCCTATCCTGTAAAGTGCGGCCGCGTTTACCCTGCTCCTAAGCCGCTTTTAACTCACGTTCCGGCCGCGTTAGCCCTTCCTGCGATCCCGAATCCCCTTTAACCTACTCCTACCGCGTCCTAAATTCCCCGGGCAACCCCTTCCGCCCGCGGCATGTATATTGCATGCAAACGAGCGAATTAGCTCGATATTGCATGCAAACGAGCCAATTAGCTATTCCCCTAGCATCCCGTAACCCGCGCCCCGACTATCGCTACCTTTCCCTGCCGTTTTGTCGCGCGTTTAACCTGCAAACTTACCGCCTACCCTGACCCAGGCGGTAGAGGCATGGGTAAGGGTAGGTGGCAAGCTTTCCCCCAGCCTCCGCTCACCTGCCCCCGCCGCGATCATGGGGGCCGGTCTCCGTGGCAGCCCCAGTCCTCTCCCCTACTCCCGAAGCCAAAAAAAAAAAAGCGAAAAAAACGTTGCAGCCCCCCTCCGATGTCCGGACTGGGGCTGCCACGGAGACTGCAACGGCAAAGCGACTTTTCAGTGTCCCCCCCTCCTCTCGGAGCAGGGCGCGAAAAGCCGCCTTGCTCCGGGAGGAGGGGGGACACTGACAGCGCTGAAGCAACGGCGAAGACAGCGGCGAAGCAACGGCGAAACGACTTTTCAGTGTCCCCCCTCCTCTCGGAGCAGGGCGGAAAAGCCGCCTTGCTCCGGGAGGAGGGGGGACACTGACAGCGCAGAAGCAACGGCGAAGACAGCGGCGAAACGACTTTTCAGTGTCCCCCCTCCTCTCGGAGCAGGGCGCGAAAAGCAGCCTTGCTCCGGGAGGAGGGGGGACACTGACAGCGGCGAAGCAACGGCGAAGACAGCGGCGAAACGACTTTTCAGTGTCCCCCCTCCTCTCGGAGCAGGGCAGAAAAGCCGCCTTGCTCTTGAGCGACGAATTGCACACTTTCCCCGTGCAGGCGGCCATCTTGTTGGGAGGAGCTACGGGAGCCAGATCGTGTTCCTGCTCATGGCTGGCTGCAAAAAAGTAAGTTTTTTGCCGGCGTCCGGGCTGGGGGAAAGCTTCACCGTTGCTAGTGTCCCCCCTCCTCCCGGAGCAAGGCGGCTTTTCCGCCCTGCTCCGAGAGGAGGGGGGACACTGAAAAGTCGTTTCGCCGTTGCTTCTGCGCTGTCAGTGTCCCCCCTCCTCCCGGAGCAAGGCGGCTTTTCCGCCCTGCTCCGAGAGGAGGGGGGACACTGAAAAGTCGTTTCGCCGCTGTCTTCGCCATTGCTTCTGCGCTGTCAGTGTCCCCCCTCCTCCCGGAGCAAGGCTGCTTTTCGCGCCCTGCTCCGAGAGGAGGGGGGACACTGACAAGTCGTTTCGCCGTTGCTTCTGCGCTGTCGCCGCCGTTGCTTCCTGGTATCTGTCATTTCAAATGACATTTGAAATGACAGATACCAGCGTGGCGTGAAGCCTTAGGCCCGCGCACCCAGGATCCTGTATAGGCGCTCTATCCAGTATCCTGGGTTGCGCGGGCCTAAGGCTTTTCGGACGCGGCTTACATTTACATATAATTAGGCTTCAGGATCGAGCGGTAGGTGAGCTGCACTGTGCGGGTGGTAACCGCGGGTGCCGTAGGCACTAACGCAGCTCTTCCTACCGCTCGGTACTGGATAGGCCTGAAGGTTATGTACCTCTACCAGCAGATGGAGATGGAGCAAACTGACATCAGCCTGCCAGTATTATTTTCAAAAGCAACTGTGGACAGACTAGAAAAATCTTGATTAAAAACAAGTAACCATTTCAATACTCAGCCAACAGGCAACACCGAGCTCGGACAAGAATGTATAAACATTAGTCTAGGGACTGGACTAACACTTACCAGTAATCCCTGTAACACATAGTCACACAAAAGGACTATAATGAAAACATTCGGCAGCCACGGGAGGATTCATCTGACTGTCCTAAAGAAAAGGCAATTATCAGGTAAGTAATAATTTCTCATTTCTTAGTGTCCAGTCAAATGAATCCAGAAGAAGCGGGATGTACCCAAGATACTCCCCAATAAGGTGGGAGGCTGCCCACAGTCCAGTCAAAGGCTGCATCCTCCCAAGTCTGCCCATCCAGATGATAATACCTGGAAAGGTGTGTAAGGATGGCCATATCACAGCTCGGCAAATGTCGACAGGGGACAACAATCTAACTTCTGCCCATGACACTGCTCAAGCCCTAGTGGGATGAGCCCTAATTTGACTAGGGAACAGTTTCCCAGAATCCACGTATGCAGCTGTGACTACCTCCTTAATCCAGCGAGCTACCATAGCCCGCAAGGCCGGCTCTCCCTATCTAGTACCACCATGAAGCGCAAATAGGCGATCCAACTTCTGGAAAGGCTTAGAAACCTGCAGATACCTATCAATAGGTCTCTTGACATCCAAGGGTTGCAACAGACGATACGCCTTCACATCTCTCTCTGTTCAGAGACAGGCAGGGAGATGGACTGATTCAAGTGAAACTCAGTGACCACCTCTGGTAAAAAGGAAGGAGCAGTAGGCAGCTGTACCGCTCCTAGAGTCACCTGAAGGAATGTCACGGCAAGATAACACCTGGAATTTGGAAACCCTACTCATAGAACAAAATGCCACAAGGAACACCGTTTTCAAGGACAGGGTATACGGTGGTATAAATGCAGGGCCTGCCACGAAAACCAATACCAATTAAGACTCCAAAGGGGCATCATAAACCACAAGGGAGGACAGAGATGGTTCACTTCATTCAGAAAATGGCCACATCAGGATGAGCCAACAGGCAAGAGCCACTACTTGCACCTTTCAGGAAATGAAAGCAAAGCCTTTATTCAAGCCATCTTGCAAAAATTCCAGAATGAACGGAATCTTGACCAAGGAAGGAAGAGTACCTCGATTCACACACCAGACCTTAAACTCGCTCCAAACCCGCACATAGGCCAAGGAAGTGGAGAGCTTCCTAGCTCTCAGTAAGGTGGAAATCACCGCTGCAGAGTATCCCTGTTTCAGTAAGCAAGCCCTTTCAAGGGCCATACCGTAAGAAAAAAATAGTCGGATCTTCATGAAGGACAGGTCCCTGCCGCAACAGGGTCTTGTGCGCCGGAAGTAGAAGAGGCGAGTCCACCAGGAACCTCCGCAGATCCACATACCATGGTCTCTTGGGCCAGCCTGGAGCTACCAAGAGCACCATCCCTATGTGGTGCTCGATCCTCTGAATCAATTTGCCCAACATGGGCCATGGAGGAAAGGCATACAGTAACTTGTCGTCCAGCCACTCCTGCACTATGACATTGATCCCCCAATGACTTTGGATTTCTCCTGTGGCTGAAGAATTGAGGAACTTTCAGATTGTGTGAAGTTGCCAGGAGGTCTAGGAACGGAAGACTCCAGTGATCCAGAAGCAGCTGAAATGCCTCACCTGACAATGCCGACTCTCCTGGATCCAGGCTCTCTTTGCTGAGAACTCTGTCCTTATGTTGTCTCTTCCTGCTATGTGCGAGGTTGAGAACATCTTGAGATGCACTTCTGCCACAATCGTTGTATTAACCGATATTATTCGGACCAATCAACGTTGCAGCCTGTCGCCAAACTGTAAACATGCCAACTGGACTGCCCTGGCTTTCAGCCTAAGTGATGTTCCAGTGAGACTCTTCTGCATTCCAGTATCCTTGCGCTAAGAGCGCCTAACAGTGAGCTCCCCAACCAAGGAGACTCACGTCCATCATCAGTACTAGCCAGTCCAGTGGGGTTGGGAGATTCCCTTCCTTAGATGATCAGCCTGCATCACCATTGCAGTTGGGAGGAGACCTCCATCGGCAAGTGGAGCAGAATCAAATAGTTCTGAGACTGTGGTTGCTCCAAACAAAAACAATCCGTTAAAGGGCAACTTGGTGAGGCTAGCCTTGAAGGTCACATCAGCAGACCAATATTTCAACCATAACTGATGCCTGGTCGCTACTATAGAAGCCACCCACTGGCTAAAGTGTGAACCAGATCACAGCCCGCATCTGCAAAGAAGGCAACAGCTGGTTCCATAACTGCCCTTGAATTTACCCCAGGGACATCAACCTCCTGGGAGAGAAGCAAACAAGAGTGAGCCACCAAGGAACAACAAGAAGTGATTTGCAAGGACATTGCCACTGCTTCAAATGCTTTCTGAAGGACAGTCTCAATTTTTTTTTTTTTTTATCATGAGCATCCTGCAAGGCTGCTCCACCTTCCATGGGAATAGTGGTCCGTTTGGAGACTGCACACACAAGTGCATCTACCTTCGGAAAATGTAAGCCCTCTCTTACCACTGGATCCAGAGTGTACAGGCCTTCAAAAACCTGACTCCCTTTGAAATTAGCCTCTGGGTCGCCCCACTCAAGAGCAATCAATTCTTGAATGGTGTCCATCACAAATTTCTCTTTGACTTAGACACTGAATCTGCCCAAGGAATGCCAAGCATTTTCAAGGTCTGGAAAATCAGAGCTGGCAGTACATCTCTATGAAAGAACAGAGTTCTATACGGTTCTAATCCGGGGAGAATTTCACCATCCTCAAGAGAGTCAGGATCGGCATCATCATCTGTGCCATCTGGATCTCAATCCGGACATCCCGTGGCCACTCTAGAAGTACTCCGGTGCTTAATAGAAGGTCCAGGCAAGGATCCTATCTGCACCTCTGGTCTGGGAGCACTGGACAGGACTGAGCACTGCGCCTGAAGAAAGGATTGCAACCCCTTGAAAAAAATTCTACCCATGAAAATGTAGAAGTATCCAAACCAGGAGATACCTGAGAAGCATTCACTGAGCTACCTTCCGCTGCTGAGGAACCAGTTAGGGGAGTTCGAAAATCAGGCTCCCCACCGAGTCGTCTTTACCCAGATCCACATCAGTCTCGAAAGAACTAGGCTTAGTGAAATCAAAGGAAGACAAGTCTCCCTGAGCCTCCTAACAGTGGTAGCACAAATTTGCGGGCACTCCTGGCTGAGATACCCGAATATGATAAGCAGTGCAAAGAGAAGGACGAGAAGCCTTCCAAGGCACAGGCGCTATTATAGCCAACAGTGCGCAGAGCAGCGGCCAGAGGCATGTGTCTAGCTGTTTTTCTTTTTTTTCTTTTAATATGCACTCTCAACCTTGGCACACATAATTATGCATCTAACACTTAGGCAGCATACACCTAGGCGCCTACCTATTCGTTCAAAAAGCAGCATCACAAAAAACTTAAGGCACAGTTCAAGTTGTGTGCAGAGATAAGCGTGTGGCCACTACGAAGGCACTTAAAATAGACGCACAGACTACAAGTCCCGACTGTGCGTACAAAACCTGGGCGCACAACCTGGACGCACAGCTAGACACACACGCCAAACCGACAGTCCTGTAGAGGGCATAAGAACATAAGAAATTGCCATGCTGGGTCAGACCAAGGGTCCATCAACCCCAGCATCCTGTTTCCAACAGAGGCCAAACCAGGCAACAAGAACCTGGCAAGTACCCAAACACTAAGAAGATCCCATGCCACTGATGTAATTAATAGCAGTGGCTATTCCCTAAATAACGGCAAGTCGCAGCCTTAGAAAATGTGCGAAATGCTGTTGCAGCCTACCATGTGGTGTGCAACAAAAAGCCTCAAGCAGGGCCTAGCCTAAGGAGGCTGCTCAATCCGCCATGCTGCCCATGTCCCTCGACCTCCCACGGAGCAGGACGAATGTCAGAATGACGCACTGAGCACAGAGACCAGGGGAAGAAAGAAGTCCTCACAACATAAAACCTCCTTCTAAATCTGTGTAAGTTGTTTTTGTTTTTTAAACTTACCAGAGTTCAGCCTTACTTGGCTGAGCACAGAGACAGTCTCTGGCTGTGGGGGGAAAGGGTATGTGCCATCACAGCTGTGCTCAACTTCCTGCACCCACTGCTTTTCAGCTGCTTAAGCAGCTAAGTGCACACTGGCTGAAAAGCCAGCTACTGGACCAAGGCACTTATCTGAGGGACCAAGGAATTCTCAATTGTGGGAGGGACCATTTGGTATCACCGCAAGAGAACAGGGGCAAATTTATTTCCTCAATTCTCCTTTTCTTGAAAGTGAAGCAATCCCCAGTAGGGAGATGTATGTCCACCATCTGCTGGAGACGGAGAATACTGGCAGGCTGATGTCACTGCAGGAGTATATATACTGTGACGTCAGTTTGCTCTGTCTCCATCTGCTGGTAGAGGTGCATAACCCACTTGTTCTGGATTCATCTGACAGGATGCTAAGAAATTTAGAATAATAGATGTGCTTTATTAATGGTTTCTTCCTAAGAGCTTTGAGACAAGTTTAAATGCTTTCAACATCAGCTGTTGCAGCAGTCCCAGGTTCATGTGTGATCTTCTGCCTGATCCACTTCTGCTGTCAGGATAGTACAAGGATTCCTAAATGTTTTCTACTCAAAACTTGAATGACCTCTGATAAAGCAAATGTTGCTTACCTGATGTAACAGGTGTTCTCACAGGACAGCAGGATGTTAGTCCTCACAAATGGGTGACATCGAGGATGGAGCCCTGTACGGAAAACTTTTCTGTCAAAGTTTCAACAAGCTTTGACTGACACTGGCACACTGGGTGCACTGAGCATGCCCAGCCTGCAATTATCCCTGTGAGCCACAGGTGTCTCCCTCAGTCTCGTCTTATAGCTAAAAAGCGCAAGCGAAACTAAAATAAAAGTATACAGACCCAACTCCGCGGGGTGGCGGGCGGGTTTCGTGAGGACTAACATCCTGCTGTCCTGTGAGAACACCTGTTACATCAGGTAAGCAACATTTGCTTTCTCACAGGACAAGCAGGATGGTAGTCCTCACAAATGGGTGAGTACCGAGCTGAGGATGCCCGGGAATGCACCAGATACACCGCAGATGCGCAAAGGCGTAACGACTGAGGTGGAAATGGGAATGGAGGGCATCCGCAACACCATAATGGGTTCGTGGAAGGATGTTGGGTAGTGAATTGAAAAAAGTAAGAGTAGGCGGACTGGCCAAACATGGAGCATGCCGGCTAGTCAAATGTAAGCAATAATAGGCTGCGAAGGTATGGAGAGGACTCCAGGCTGCAACCTGATAAAAAAGTACAAGCAGCAGTAACCAAAGGGAAGCTGTTAAGGCTAAGACGGACACAACAGTATGTGGATACCCACAGTGTTGTAGTGAAATGTCTGCTTGTTGGTAGGAAAGGAAATATAGACCACTTAATCAGAAGGATTAGGTCTGTGTGGCCACTGGAAGTAGCAGCTTGACCCTTGCATGAAGGAAAGAGTCAAGTGGAATTCACATGGAATGCAGTGCAATGTAGATAGAATGTAAGCGCAGCATTACTGTCCAGGAATGTGGAAAACCCAGTCTCTCCCTAGGGCGAGAGAGAGAGGTTAGGAAAAATTAATAGAGTATTTCCTGAGGAAAGGAGATACAACATCTACCTGAAAAGGATAGAAAGTTGAATGCGTAGAACTACTCAGTGGCAGAGGAACGGAGTCAGGTGAGTATGGAAAGAGTGCATAACTACGGACCCTGCTGGCAGGAATGACATTAAGAGGGAAAGAAGTTCCCTTGCCAAACTGTGGAAGAGAGGAATGGAAAGGCTCAAACGTAGAATGTATGAGACTTATAAGGAGAATATATATGTTCATTCCGTGATTAGAGAAATAGAGGCGGCTTGATAAGTGGATAATCCATGGTAAGCCGACTTAGAGAGGATTACCGAAAACGGGAACCCAACTCCCAAAACGATACACCTCCTAAGAGAAAGGTGTATCTATGTGGAGGATGTCTGGAGAACAGAATCCGAGGGAGTAAGAAAAAATGGTGGAAAAGTAAAAGGGGTAATACCTCTTTTTTTTTTTTTTAGCGTCAGGAGGTAAAGCCTGCCATATTAAACGGCAAGATTTATGTTTAGAAGGTTATGTGACGCTACCAGAACCTAAGAACATCAGTAAGTCTATGATTTGGGACTGACTGGTGAGGGAATAAAAGGTTACTGATATGATGGATTGAGAAGTATGGGAAGCATACTGATCTCAGTCAGGGAGTGGGGAAAAGAATACTGAACCCCATCCCAGTTCAACATTAGAAGAATGCTGGCTACGAGAGGCAGCAGAAGAGATATATTGAAGAGGCCTTTGATGGAAGAAAAGGCATCTAAGGGAACGCATAGGAAACATGTGTAGGGAGCAGAACCTGTGCATCGTATGGAATGATGCAGACGCAGAGGAAAGTTTAGTTAAACTCAGCGTTAAAAGATTTGCCCTGTACACATGTAATTGAGACCATTCGAGAGGATAGAACCTACGTGGAGAAGGTCTGATAGAGCGTTCATTAAATCTCTTAGATATGTGGCCCAAGGTCGCATGAAGTGAACAAGGGCCAAGGGTAGAGCTGCGCAGCTGTCTAGCAGAGCAGCTAAGAGGTAATGCGTGCTTATGAGTTGGAAAGCACATTGTCCCTATGCTGTCTGTCTGTATGCACAAAGAATTGTTGCAAAAGCAGTATTGGAAGGCATAAGGGCATAACTCATGGGTGCAACGTCCAGGAAGTTTATGAGAAACTATGCTGGAGTGCAATAGATGCATAATGGGTTGACAGCTTTCAGGAGAAACTTTATAACCCTAAGGAATTGCGAGCATGAGTCGAAGGAGACTAGGTCCTAGTTCGAACTGGGATAAGAATCAGGGACGAAAGCAATGAAACCACTTAGGTCCATTGAGTATAGAATGTCACTGAATATAACCCATAGCAGTTTTGAATTATGAGAAAAATGCATAGTGGGAAGAAGCCCCATAGCCCAACCATGAAAAGTTGAAAGGCTGAGGTTATGGAAAATATGCGCAGGGACATATAACAATGTATCAGAATGTCTGTGCGCATGCTGGACAAGAGGGTCTTAAGACTGTGGTGTCCAGAAGTGTTACAGAAGGGATTTATGGCAGTGACAGTAATCCCAGTTAGTAAATGTATAGTGAGTCCTGAAAAAAGTGAGAGCTCCTTGCATGTACTGAAAGTGGTTAGCAGTAGTCTATGCAAGGAAAGTGAATGATGTTACACTCCGCAGAGAAAACAGCATTCACCAACAGTGATGCAAGAGACAGTTCACTTACCGAAGCTGGTGCCAGCGGCAGAGCTTGGGGTTGTAATGTTGACTCACCATAAAGCACATAGAAACATTAAAATAATGTACTTACTGCAGTATGGAGTGATGGTAACCAAAGATACCATTGTACCTGTGACGTCTAAAGAAAGTTGGATTTTCTTAGGTCCAGGATGTGCGGAGAGTAACTATTTTCTGTTAAAAGAAAGAATAGTGCAATTAAAACTCCCCAACCCCCCTCCCTTCTCCCCTCTGCACTTCGTAGCGCCTGGGGGAGTGTACCGGGACTTTGGTACAAGGTGGGGTGGCCGCTCTGATATCTGACCAGATGGGAGACCAGGAGGTGTCCCAATGGAGGATATCATGTAGGCTCCTGCAGGTGTGTGAGCGGTAAGTGGTACCCGCATTTCTGTATGCTGTACAAGGAGACACTGAGACCTGTGGCCAGGCCTCAAGGTGGACTTGTACATGGGGCAATGGTTGCTGAATCTCATGTTTAGCAGATCAGCCAATGCAGCTGGACCTTGGTTGGGAGGGAACCAAGAGTCAGAGCATTGGTCGGCACAGGGACTTGTTACTGACAAGAGAAGAAGCCCTGCTGCAATCCCAAGAAGATAGAGGGGTTCTCCTGATATTGTGGCTAACATAGCTAACATAGCGATATGTGACACTAATACAGTTCTAAAAGGCACATGACCCAGAACTTTTCGAACCACGGTCCGAATGGGAGAACACAACTCTATGGGAATGCCGCCGAAGCGGGTACTTACCATCCGACGTGGATCGCCGCAAGACGAGCCGGTGAAGATTGTTGACTCCGACGGTCTCCGGAGTCCTCGAGGGTAAGGCCGGGGACGTAAACGTCCATCTCGCTCTGAAACCCGGTATGGTGGCACAGGTACAGAGGAGACAGGCCAGGCGTGAGTGGCGTTTAGACTGCTAAGTGTAACAGATGGCCATAGACCCACACCACTTGACGGTGGGGCACGCCAGGAACAGAGGAGCCCTAACGGAACTCATGTTCCCTTCCCTCGTCACAGCGGCTCGATGTGTCGTGACGCCAATGCAGAAGCCGTCGGACCTGGATCCGGAAGTTCTGGATCACCAAGGACTGCCAAAACTGTAGGAACAGTGCTGATGGCAGTGGTGATGTCGCTCTGCCCGAGCGTTGTCCAGCCTGGAGAAGGATGGCACCGATGTGCTGGATGGCGTCAGCGGCGGACGATCACGATGTCGGCGATGATGGGTGCCACGGTGCTCGGCCCGGTCTTTCCCCAGCGCCGAGATGGAAGCCCTCGTCGTCCTGGAAGGCGATCGATGACGAACTGTCAGCACGCCTGCTCTGCTCCTGACACAATGGAGTGTCTTAAGCTAATACGGGGCTTAAAAAGAACCCAAAGCGTGGAGCAATGTGAGGAGGCGAGGGTATTATGTGGCGGTGCTATGTCGGTATTGACGATATTGAAGGCAACCTAAGGGGCTTCGAGGATATCATCAAAATGGGTATGAAAAATCGTCGATGACTGGCCAGGAGAATGATGACAGTGACGGGCACTGACAGCACTGGCATAGGTATCTTTGAAACGATGTGGAATTGAATAATTGAAAAACATTGCCGTTATTGAAAAAGATACCGGCATCGACTGAGTCGAAGTCGAATCAATAGGGCGTCAAGGACACCGAAGGAAAACGGAGGTGTCGAGGGCATCGATGCATGGAGGCGGGCATTTATGCCGTTTGTGGCATGGCCACGGGCATCAACTATAGGGCCACAGACGTTGACGGTATCGATTTGGACAGACTCAGATTTCCAAGTGTACATGGCATCGGTGCCCCAGACACGTGTGTTGGTGGCATCGATATGGACACGTATGGAATCGATGGCATGGATCTCCCAGTCGATGAATTCCATCCCGGCATCAACGCCAGTCCTGGAATCGGCATGGGCATCGATGCCAGCCATAAGGCTGGCATTGGCATCAACGCCCATCCACGGAATCGAGCCGGCATGGATACCCACCGATGGGACCCACCTGGGCATCAAATTTCACCGATGGGAGCAGCCTGGCATCGACTGCCCTCGATGGATGCATTCTAACATAGATGCCCATGGATGAAACACCTGGGCATCGGTGTCCATCGATGCAAAAGGACCTGGCACCGATGCCACCGACGGACAAGCCATCCGGCACCGATGCCATCGACGGACAAATCATCCGGCACCGATGTCCATCGATGGACAAGCCATCCGGCACCGATGTCCATCGATGGGGACCATCCGGCACTGATGTCCACTGATGGGGACCATCCGGCATCGATGCCCACCGACGAAATCGATGTGGCACCGATGCCCACCGACGGAAAAGGGCTGGACATCGGTGGGGAGGATGGGGCATCGATGGCATCCCCAAAAAGGGGGTGGCATCGATGAAGTGACCCTGGGATCGTTAAAAAGTGTCTCGGGCAACGGTGGCGGCGACCCGAGTATGCATGGCAGTGACTAACAGCGTGTGCGTCAATGGCATGCATCCGGGTAGGGACGGCACCGAGGAAGCCCAAGGGAAAAAAACAGTGCGTAGGAGGAAAAAAGCCTGGTAGCACTGAAAAGCAAAAAACATGGATAAAGGCATCAGGGCACCGTGGGGGGAGGGGTGCTGATGACATATAAAAGCCCAGGGCGGTTTAGGAGGGTACCGGTGTAGTGATAGGTATCGACTGCGTGAGGGTACCAGGGAACGAAGGACTTGAAGCTACAGAGGTCCTAAAGTTAAGGAAAAAATCCCTACCCCACTAGCATAAGCAAGCAGAGTGTCACAGAGACACTCGCAAGCTGTTTAAAGTTAACTGAAAAATGGGGGAAGGGAAGGCTTCAGTCAGTTAACAGCCTTAAGATAGTGACAGGAACCGACCGAAAAAATAAGAATTAGTACTCACCGAGCGTCGTAAAAACGTACGCGGAGGGAGACCTGTGCAGGGAAAAGTGTTTTTTGAAGTGAAAAGTTAAGTGTTTCCATGAGGTAATTAGTTAAAAAAATCCTCACAGAGCTCCAACCGCTATGCTTACTGCAGAGCGGAAAAAAGAAGACTGAGGGAGACACCTGTGGCTCACAGGGATAATTGCAGGCTGGGCATGCTCAGTGCACCCAGTGTGCCAGTGTCAGTCAAAGCTTGTTGAAACTTTGACAGAAAAGTTTTCCGTACAGGGCTCCATCCTCGATGTCACCCATTTGTGAGGACTACCATCCTGCTTGTCCTGTGAGAAAATCTATGATCCTACCAAAAGTTACAAGTACTCTAATGCAAGCTTTCTAACACTATGATGCTGTAAACGCTTCAAAATTAACTTCTTACAAAGTTACAAATATGGCTGACAGAGCCAATAATTTGGCATTAAGCAGCTCTTTCGATTAGATTAAAAATTCTATAATCCCCTTCTTTGGAATTACTATGCTGCAGAGCTCTGCAGGGAAAGACACTCCTGAGGACAACCCTTAAAGTGTCCTGCTCAGATCAGGAGGTGATAACTAATTAGGACATACATGTATCGGCTCAGACTTAGAGTCTAATTGCCTGACGACTCTCTCCTGACTTAAACCATATATTGCTGCTGCATGTGATGGAGTCAGTTCAGTGCTATACTCCTCCATGTACCCTAGCTATAGTACACCTATGGGCTCATTTACTATGAGCCCTGCTCACACTCGTATACACGTCTCTCTGAGCCCTGCTCTTAGACACCTAACATCCAGGCCTCATTCCCTTGGAATAAAATGCACTTTGGATACACAAATGTTATGTTTTTATTAGGCTAGAAGGGAATGGGATGGGCTGTTATTGTAGAAAAAGATAACAGAACACAACCCTACTGCCCACACCTTCTTACATAAACGTATAAAACAAAGTTGATCCAGAACTAAGCAAAAGAAGAGTGTAGAGTGAAGGATTTGTAGCACAGGTAAGACTCACCGAATGGGGTTCATATCCGGCCGGCTTGGTTTAGAAACAGCTTTCACAAACTTCTCAGCCAACTGAATTCTGAGGAAAAGCCCAGAAACATATTCTGCTTATCAGTACTCCTTTTTCTCCCTTCCTCTCCTGGAAATCACTCTTCCCTGCACTTCTGTTATTGCTTCCATTACTTACCTAATGTAGCAATTACAATATTATATTCTATAGTTGCTTGTTCACAAAAGTATGGCAAATTATGTCACAATCACCTCTCTTCTTAAGAGAGGGGGAGGATACAGTGAAATATGACCCTAAAGCTTGACAGATCCGGATGAGATGAGTTTTCGTAGACACACAAAAGCTGGCGGGTCATTGCAGGCAGGTGGTGCAGCTGAGAAGGATCTGCTCCCATAATGTAGAGATTACTTACCTGATAATCTCGTTTTCCTTAGTGAATGCAGATGGACTCAAAACAAGTGGGTATAGTGTACTCGTGCTAGCAGTTGGAGACTGATCTGACGTCAGCACGGGGTACATATATCCCCACAGGAAGTGCAGCAACTCAGTAATCTTCCTTGCAAAAGCTTTATGGATATATGTGTGACTGACCGATCGATTAAATGAACAAGATTACCCTGACCGATTGATAGTAGCTGGAGACCGCCAGTGTTCTCAACCGGAAGGCGTCGACACCCAGCAGGGTGGATGCCCTATATAAGAAAACATGGCTTACCATGAGTCGGTGAATCCCCATGTATGCCGGCAGCCGGGCGGGATGCTGAGTCCATCTGCATACACTAAGGAAAACGAGATTATCAGGTAAGTAATCTCTACATTTCTTAGCGTGTAGCAGATGGACTCAAAACAAGTGGGATGTACAAAAGCTACTCCCGGACTGGGCGGGAGGCTGCCCAAGGTCCGTTTAGGACTGCCCTTGCGAATGCTGTGTCCTCCCTGGCCTGGACGTCCAGACGGTAGAATCTGGAGATGGTATGGAGGGAGGACCACGTCGCCGCTTTACATATCTCTGCCGGCAACATCCTAGTTTCTGCCCAAGAGGCCGCCTGCGCTCTGGTAGAGTGAGCCTTGACCCGTAGAGGTGATGGTTTTCCCGCTTCTACGTAGGCCGCCTTGATAACTTCTTTGATCCAGTGGGCGATGGTTGCCCGTGAGGCCACTTCCCCTTGCTTCTTCCCGCTGTGAAGGACGAACAGGTGGTCCGTCTTTCGTACCGCTTCTGACATTTCCAGGTATCTGGACAGCAGCCTGCCGATGTCAAGATGGCGCAGTATTCGACCTTCTTCCGACTTCTTCAAACCTTCCGTGGTTGGCAAGGATATGGTTTGGTTGAGGTGGAAGTGTGAGACTACTTTGGGTAAGAAGGAAGGAACCGTGCGAAGATGGATAGCCTCTGGAGTGATTCTGAGAAATGGATCACGGCAGGACAGCGCCTGTAGCTCTGAGATGCGGCGTGCTGAGCATACGGCCAGCAGGAACACCATCTTCAAGGTTAACAAACGGAGGGACAGGCCTCGAAGGGGTCTGAAGGCGGGTCCCACTAGAAATTCCAAAACTAGGATGAAGTTCCACAGGGGCACTGGCCACTTCAGTGGCGGGCGAATGTGTTTGACTCCTTTCAGGAAACGTCTGGGTGTGTGGCAATGCTGTTGCCGTCACTCCTGGGACCGTAGCAGGATAGCGCTGCCAACTGAACCTTGATGGAACTGAGGGACAGACCCTTCTGAAGTCCATCTTGCAGGAAATCCAAAATGATAGGGATTGTAGCGGCATGTGGATTGGTGCTGTGAGTGTCACACCAGGCTTCAAATACTCTCCAGATCCTTTTATACGATAGTGATGTGGAGAACTTGCGTGCTCGGAGGAGTGTATCTATTACCGGCCCCGAGTATCCCCTTTTCTTCAGTCTAGTCCTCTCAATGGCCAGACCGTAAGAGAGAATTGAGCTGGATCCTCATGGAGGATGGGACCTTGCCGCAGCAGGTCCCTGTGTGGAGGCAGGGGTAGTGGATCCCCTGCCAGTAGTCTTCTCATGTCTGCGTGCCAGGGTCTTCTTGGCCAGTCCGGGGCCACTAGAAGAACTAGGCCTCTGTGCCGCTGAATCTTGTGTATAATGGCGCCCAGCAGGGGCCACAGAGGAAAGGCATATAGCAGGATCCCCTGAGGCCATGGCTGTACCAGATCATCGATCCCATGGGAGAGAGGATCTTGTCTGCGACTGAAGTATCTGGGTACTTGAGCACTGGACCTGTCCGCTAGTAGGTCCATGCCCGGAGTCCCCCACTGATCCACAATCATCTGGAAAGCTGTGGGCGACAGCTGCCATTCCCCCGGGTTTAGGCTTTCTCTGTTGAGGAAGTTTGCCGTGGTGTTGTCCTTCCCGGCGATGTGGACGGCGGAGATGTCCTGGAGATTCGCCTCCGCCCAAGCCATCAGGGGGGTTATTTCTAAGGATATCTGTCGGCTTCTGGTTCCGCCCTGTCGGTTGATGTATGCCACCATGGTGGCGTTGTCAGACATCACTCTGATCGCCCTGTTGCGAAGTCTGTGGGCAAATCGCAGGCAGGCTAGCCTGACTGCCCGTGCTTCTAGTCGGTTGATGTTCCACCCCGACTCTTCTTTGTTCCACCGCCCTTGGGCGGTTAGTTCTTCGCAGTGTGCTCCCACATCCGTTCAGGCTGGCATCTGTAGTGAGCAGGGTCCAGGTTGGGGAGGACATTTTTGACCCCCGGCTCGTGTGGCCGGGCTGCAACCACCACCGTAGCTGATTCCGCACTCTGGCTGTAGAGGTAGGTGTATGGTGTAGTTCTGTGATCGTGGGCTCCACCGGGATAGGAGGGCGCGTTGTAATGGTCTCATATGAGCCCGTGCCCATGGTATCACCTCCAGAGTGGATGCCATGAGGCCGAGGACCTGTAGATAATCCCAAGCTGTGGGCCTGCAGAGCCTGCAAACGATTCTGGAGTTTTAATCTCCTCTTGGAGGTTAGGCTGGACTTTGTCTTCCTGGGTGTCGAAGCAGACTCCTAGGTATTCCAGCGACTGTGAAGGCTGTAGGGAACTCTTGTTCATGTTGACTACCCATCCTAGGCTTTCCAGAAGAGATATGACTCTGTTGGTTGCCCGGTGGCTCTCCTCCGGTGACCTTGCCCTGATCAGCCAATCGTCTAGGTAGGGATGAACGAGAATTCCTTCCTTCCTGAGGGACGCCGCCACCACCACTATTACCTTGGTAAAGGTTCGCGGTGCGGTGGCTAACCCGAAGGGTAACGCCCGGAACTGAAAGAGTTGGTTCAGGACTTTGAAGCGCAAGTAGCGCTGGTGATCCCGATGGATTGGGATATGCAGGTAGGCCTCTGATAGATCCAGGGATGTGAGGTACTCCCCTGGCTGTATTGCGCTTCGGACTGATCGCAGAGTTTCCATGCGAAATCTTGGGACCCTTAAGTGCCGGTTGACTGACTTGAGGTCCAGGACAGGTCTGAAGGTGTCCCCCCTTCTTGGGGACGATGAAATAAATGGAATAATGTCCAGAATTCATCTCCCAGGCAGGTACTGGGATTATGGCTTTTAGGGACAGGAGCCTCCGCAAGGTAGCTTCCAGTGCCACCCTCTTGAGGGGTGAACAAGGAGATTCCACAAACTTGTCCGGAGGGGGATGAAGGAAGTCCAAGTAATACCCCTCTCGGATGATGGCGAGGACCCACTGGTCCGAAGTAATCTCGACCCGTCTGCGGTAGAATAGGGTTAGCCTGCCCCCCTATGGCTTCGTCCCCCAGATGGGTCGGCTGATTCTCATTGTGGGGTGCGGCCGGGACCCGAACCCGAGCCGGTTCCCCTCTTGTTGTGCCTGGTCCGAAAGGACTGGTTCCTGGTCTGAGAACGAGGTGCTTGGTAGCGGGTCCTTAGGGGTTGAAGCGTTGAGAGCTTCTACCTCTGGATGGCCTAGGAAGAGGGCGCTGGTTCCTCCTTGACCTGTCTTCTGGTAGACGGGGTAATGGAGAGGCGCCCCACTTGTTAGCCAAGTTCTCGAGGTCGCTGCCAAACAGGAGAGATCCCTTAAAAGGCATTCTTGTGAGGTATGCCTTGGAGGAGGAGTCGGCCAACCAATTTCGTAGCCAGAGCTGTCTCCTGGCTGCCACTGAGGATGACACTCCCTTGGCTGCCGTACGAACTAAGTCGGAGGCAGCGTCAGTGAGGAACAAGAGAGCCGATTCCATTTCTTCTCCCGGGATATTGTTCCTGGCTTGTGACAGACAGGAACGCGTCACCACGGTGCAGCAGGTCGCGATTCGTAGGGACATGGCTGCCACCTCAAAGGCTCGTCTCAGGATGGCGTCCAGGCGCCGGTCGTGTGCATCCTTGAGGGCCGCCCCTCCCTCCACTGGAATGGTGGTGCGCTTCACAATTGCGCAGACTATGGCGTCTACCTTGGGGCACGCCAGCAGCTCCTTAGTTGCCGGGTCCAGGGGGTACATGCTGGACAGGGCCCGACCCCCTTTGAATGAGGCCTCCGGCGCATTCCACTCCAGATCGATCAACTGCTGTGCTGCTTGGAGGAGGGGAAAATGGTGAGCCGTTTGACGAAGGCCCTCTAGCAGGGGGTTCATTCTAGGTTCCCCTGGGGTGCCCTGGCCCGGGATAACCAACTCCGACAGGCATTGAGAGACTAGGTCTGGGAGATCCTCCTTGAGGAAGAAGCGTCTCCTGGTTCGATACGGCTCTATCCCCGAGGGAGGTTCACCCTGCTCGGGAAGTTCACCTTCTTCCTCAGAGCAGTCTGAATCCCTATAAGTGAGGCTTCCAGGTAGCGAGTGGCCGTGCCTAGGCCTGGAGGGTCCAGGGGCAGGGTCATCTGGTACGTATGGGTCCGTTCGGGGAGCAGACAGCATTTGGACAAAGGCATGAATCCCCTTGAATAATTCCACCCAGGAAAGTGAAGCAGAGTCTAGTCTCAGGGGCACCAGATCTCTAGGGTTCCCCGGCTGCTCACTTCGGCCTGCTAGTTCCGGGGTGTTCCCTGAGGAACTTAGCCACTAATCTGGGCTGGGATCGGCCCTGACCTGGAACTCCCAAGGCCTCCTCACATTGGGCACATAGGGAGTCTGCTTCCTCGCTCTGTGTGGCTCTGAGGTGGCATGCTAAGCAGAGGCCTAGAGCTCGTATGCCCGATTCTGGAGGCGCCAACTCTGTGGACGCCTGGGCTCTCATACGCTCCATTGCGTATATTATCGCTATGCGCCCTGTAAATGCGCGAAAGCTGTGCACCTATCAATGAGCGCCTGTCAGCATTTAAAATGTGCGCCTATAAATATGCGCCTAACGTGCGCCTATCGGCATGCGCATAGTGACGTGCGCCTAGCAACGTGCGCCTAACGTGCGCCTAACAACGTGCGCGTAACAGCGTATGCCTAACTGCGTGCGCGTAACAATATGCGCATAACAACGTGCGCCTAACAACGGCGAGCAGGCAGGCAAAATGGCGGGCTGCCACAGAGGCCGACCCCGCTCCTCCTCGTTCTCCGGAGACCCAGCAAGATGTCGCCTTACCTGATCTTCGGCGCTTCCCGGTTGCGACCCAGGCGGTCTCCGGCCGGGGGGGGGGGGGGGGGGAGAGGGCGATTACCTTCACCGCCACGCTCGAGGAAGTGCATCCGCTGCCTCTAAGCCGCGCCCGAGCCCTTCTCACTCGGAGGCTAGGTCCCTGCCGCGATTCGGCCACCGGACCGAGGCTCTTACCTCCGAGGGACCACGGAAATCACCTCTGGAAACTCAACTGGGGGAGGGACCCGAGGGTATCACCGCAGGAGTGCGGGGCTCGATCTTCAGGTAGGATTCTTCTAGGAATTTAGTCGATAAGATTTGGAAGAACGCTCAGCGAGCGTTAGGTAGCTCCAAACTGCTTTGGAGACGGAAATTAATGAGTTCCTGCACTTCCTGTGGGGGTATATGTACCCCGTACTGACGTCAGATCCGTCTCCAACTGCTAGCACGAGCACACTATACCCACTTGTTTTGAGTCCATCTGCTACACGCTAGGAAAACAGTGTATTCAGACTGAGAAAAGCTGGGACACAAAAGGAATGGGGTGAGGAGAGGAGAGAAGGGTTGAGGGAATGGTATTTGCTGAAGAAAGCGCTCATGCAGTGGCACTGAACAGATATGAAACCTCCAGGCAAGAAAGCGTTCTCTGCTCGTGTGTGGCATTCCCACCTCATGGCTGCCCTTAGTTCTCTTTTTGACCCACCAGGTTCCTCCTGCAACTCTGGGATTCCAGTACAATCTGAACCATGGCCAGGATATGGCACCAGGAGCTATCGTCAAACATGGAAGTGATGACTTTGCTGAATTCTTCAACAAGAAAATATTAAAACTAATACAAACCAACTTAACTAACAACTACCAAAACATCAAACTGAACAATAAAACAACCTCAACATGGTCAAACTTTGACACCGCCTCCACTCTCAAAATTCAATCTATCATAAAAAAAATGAACCCCGCCAACCACCCACTAGACAACATCCCTATAACAACCCTCAAAATAATTGAACCCACTATATCTAAAACCATCACCAAGATTGTCAATCTATCCCTGACTGAAGGGAATTACCCCAAATGCCTCAAATCTGCAGTAATCAAACCAATAATAAAAAAAGAACAACTTGGATCCTGAAATCCTGGCAAATTACCACCCTATTTCAAACCTATCTTTCATTGCAAAGATCATCGAAAAAGTCGTACACTCCCAACTTGATGATTATCTTGAAACAAACAACATCCTATCACCATCACAATATGGATTCAGAAAGAACCTAAGCACAGAAACTTTCCTACTCTCCTTTAAATGATTCAATACTACGAGGATTCGACAAAGGCAAAAAATACCTACTCATTCTCCTTGACCTCTCAGCCGCTTTCGACACAGTAAACCACAATATACTGTTAACTGACACCACCTTACAATGGTTCTCATCCTATCTGACAGAACCTACCAAGTATCAATTAACAACAAACCATCAAAAAAGATTAACCTCAACACTGGAGTTCCCCAAGGATCAGCGTTATCTGCCACTCTATTTAACAAATACCTTCTCCCCATTTGCCAACTACTGAAAGATAATGAAATCACCCACTTCCTCTACGCTGTTGACATTCAACTTCTAATTCCCATCCAAAATTCAATCGAAGACATGTACAAAGAAACATCTGATCTACTTGTCTCAATTAAACATTTCCTAACTTCACTGAAACTCATAATCAACATCGACAAAACTGAAATAATCCTCATGGATAAAAAACCCAATCCAACTCCACTACCCCCTTCCTTTACTTGACAATCAAATGAACTCTATCTTCCCCTGTCACCCACACCAGAAACCTTGGAATTATTACTGACAAAGAACTTTCATTCAAAAACCATATATCAAACAAAATCAAAGAAGGATATCACAAACTACTAACCCTAAGACGTTTAAAACCGTTTCTTAACCCTTATGACTTCAGAACTGTATTACAGCTACTCATATTCTCTACCATCGACTATTGCAACTCCCTACTGATTGGAATACCAACTTCCTTCCTCAAACCTCTACAGATTTTGCAGAATTCTGCAGCCAGAATTCTGACAGGAACAAGAAGAAATGATCACATAACGCCCATATTGATTTCACTACACTGGCTTCCAATTAAAGCACGTATTGAACACAAATCCTTGACCATCATACATAAAATACTAAACAATGAACATCAGGAACTAAATGGCTTAAACATTACCCCCCAAAATCCTCAAAGAAACCTACGCTCAAACAACTCAGGATGCTTAAATGTCGCCCCCATAAGAGATGCTCGCTTGACAACCACCAGAGAAAGAGCTTTTTCCATTGCCTGCCCTAAAATTTGGAGCTCCCTCCCAAAAGATTTGAGAACACAACATAACCTCAAAACTTTCAAAAAAGACCCAAAGACATGGCTGTTCCGCAAAGTCTACATTAACAGTCAAACTTCTCATCATCCTAACACCCAAAGGAACTTCCAACCAAAACCACAAAATAACTTGACTCCAACCAGCTCCAAATAAACCCACCTCACTCATAAATGATTTTCTTCTGGACTATAACTGTTTAATCTATTGTTTAATATGCATCCTGTTATTCCTTTTTTCACAATTGTTAAAAGTAGTACTATTTGAATCTTGTAAACTCTTATGATGGCTTCACCGAATGACGGTATATAAAACTCAACAAATAAATAAATAAGTCATTCGCAATGACCCAGAGCTTTTCCCCTTACTCTTGGGTACCAAGCTTGATCACGCTGGATATTAGGTTTTAATAAATGAAATAATACATGCAATTGCTGGAAAAAATTTTTCCATCTTTTTTTTTTTTTTTAATGTGGACAACAACCCACTATCAGACGAAGAGGCCCTAGGATAATAAAGTTAGGTTCTAAACTTCAAAGACACTATGGACAGTCCAAAATTAATATCCTGCCAGAAGCTCTGTCAAGACAGTAATGGGATGTGAACATGTGGCCTGAAGTCCACACTGCAGCCCAGCATAAGAAATTGCCATGCTGGGTCAGACCAAGGGTCCATCAAGCCCAGCATCCTGTTTCCAACAGAGGCCAAATCAGGCCACAAGAACCTGGCAATTACCCAAACACCAAGATCATCCCATGCTACTGATGCAAGCAGACGCGACCCTGTGAGAAGAAATAGAGACAGACGCCTTGATAAGTATTTAATCACTGATCAACGGGTCGCCTCAGCGAACAGGGGGATGGGGTTTTATGAAAAAAGATGAAGAAAAAGTGATAAAAAATTGATTCATCACAAAGTTTTGATAATAAAGAGTAATAGACGGGGCGAATAAAAAGGACACCCACAAATTGGTTGTCCTTGAATAGAGCCACCGTACAGAAGAAACACCATAGCACAAGCATTCCCTTATATTGGTGTATGTTGGAGACTGATGCAATTAATAGCAGTGGCTACTCCCTAAGTAAACTTGATTAATAGCCGTTAATGGACTTCTCCTCCAAGAACTTATCCAAACCTTTTTTGAATCCAACTACACTAACTGCACTAACCACATCCTCTGACAACAAATTCCAGAGCTTTATTGTGCGTTGAGTAAAAAAGATTACGATTAGTCTTAAATGTGCTACTTACTAACTTCATGGAATGCCCCCTAATCCTTCTATTATCTGAAAGTGTAAATAACTGATTCACATCTACTTATTCAAAACCTCTCATGATCTTAAAGACCTCTATCATATCCCCCTTCAGCCATCTCTTCTCCAAGCTGAACAGCCCTAACCTCTTCAGCCATTTCCTCAATGGGGAGCTGTTCCATCCCCTTTATCATTTTGGTTGCCCTTCTCTGTACCTTCTCCATCGCAACTATATCTTTTTTGAGATGCAGCGACCAGAATTGTACACAGTATTCAAGGTGCGGTCTCACCATGGAGCGATATAGAGGCATTATGACATTTTCCGTTTTATTAACCATTCCCTTCCTAATAATTCCTAACATTCTGTTTGCTTTTTTTACTGCTGCAGCACACTGAGCCGATGATTTTAAAGTATTATCCACTATGATGCCTAGATCTTTTTCTTGGGTGGTAGCTCCTAATATGGAACCTAACATCGTGTAACTACAGCAAGGGTTATTTTTCCCTATATGCAACACCTAGCACTTGTCCACATTAAATTTCATCTGCCATTGGGATGCCCAATCTTCCAGTCTTGCAAGGTCTTCCTGTAATGTATCACAATCCACTTGTGATTTAACTACTCTGAATAATTTTGTATCATCCGCAAATTTGATAACCTCACTTGTATTCTTTTCCAGATCATTTTTATACAGTATATATTGAAAAGCACCAGTCCAAGTACAGATCCCTGAGGCACTCCACTGTTTACCCTTTTCCACTGAGAAAATTGACCATTTAATCCTACTCTCTGTTTCATATCTTTTAACCAGTTTGTAAATCCATGAAAGGACAGCGCCTCCTACCCCATGACTTTTTAGTTTTCCTAGAAGCCTCTCATGAGGTACTTTGTCAAACGCCTTCTGAAAATCTTAATACGTAAGACCTTAGATGACCCTGACACAACCCTTCTAAGCACAGGGCTGCCTGTTCATAACAGGAGATGCAATCTGCTATCCAACACTGGATGGACTTTTATAGGAGCTTCTCATACAGTCCAGGAAACAAACAGCCTTTTCCCTTTCATGCTCATGTTGCCTAGGGAAAAATGCTGGAAGGACATCCTGTTGTGATGAAATTTAATACAAAGCAGATAAGTCACTAAGTTTGGAACCTGTTCTTGGCTAGATATCTTGTGGGCCTGAGTTTTCCCTAGGTGCTTCTCCTTGACCTTAGTCTTTTTCTGTGAATCTTTGATTTGGCTTTTTTGTTTAATATTATGTAAGCTTAGTGTCATCTCGCAATCCTTGGTTGATGAGGTGGGTGGTGCGAGGGGGAGGTTACCATTAATAATAATTAATGGTAAGACATTGATAAGACAGGCTAAGAGAGAATTTGAAAAGAAGTTGGCTGTAGAGGCAAAAATGCACAGTAAAAACTTTTTAAAATATATCTGAAGCAGAAAGCCTATGAGGGACTCAGTTGGACCGTTAGATGATCGAGGGGTTAAAGGGGCACTTAGAGAAGATAAGGCCATTACGGAAAGATTAAATGATTTCTTTGCTTCGGTGTTTACTGAAGAGGATGTTGGGGAGGTACCCGTACTGGAGAAGGTTTTCATGGGTAATGATTCAGATGGACTGAATCAAATCACGGTGAACCTAGAAGATGTGGTAGGCCTGATTGACAAACTGAAGAGTAGTAAATCACCTGGACCGGATGGTATACACCCCAGAGTTCTGAAAGAACTTAAAAATGAAATTTCAGACCTATTAATAAAAATGTGTAACCTATCATTAAAATCATCCATTGTACTTGAAGACTCGAGGATAGCAAATGTAACCCCAATATTTAAAAAGGGCTCCAGGGGCGATCCGGGAAACTACAGACCGGTTAGCCTTACTTCAGTGCCAGGAAAAATAGTGGAAAGTGTTCTAAACATCAAAATCACAGAACATATAGAAAGACATGGTTTAATGGAACAAAGTCAGCATGGCTTTACCCAGGGCAAGTCTTGCCTCACAAATCTGCTTCACTTTTTTTTTTTTTTTTTTAATTTATAAATTTTTATTAGCAAGGAGAAGAAACAAGTCAATATTATGCATTCTAATATTTGACTACATAAAGTTATCAACTATAACCGTAATAAATCATACAGAATACTTGCCATTTTAATCATCCCCCCCCCTGATTCCTCCCCCTTCCCCCCCAACTCACACCATAGTGATAAGTGATGCAGGTTAAAGTAGCATATATAAACATTGACATAAAGTAAGATAGAAAAGCACTTGAGTACCAAGGATATAAACGAAAATTTCCGCTCCCTGATATGCCATAGTTACCAACCTCTATCTGCAAATAAGTCAAACCTCATCCCTAAGATCCAAGATTCCCCGTGTGAACCGTCCCTTATGATATTGTATAGATTTGCAGTCAAAATCCCAGTCCCCACTGTTCTATCGGTAAAGACTAAAAATAGGGAGAGAGTATTCCGCATTAAGGCAGTATGCAAGTGGTTTATGTTAAACGTGGGATGTTAATTGCCATTGAACATAAGGCTGCCACACTTTTTGGAACTTAGAATAAGTCTTGTGTTTATGTGTGGTAATTTCCCCTAAAGTGTGTATGTGGACCATCCTTTGTTGAACCTCCTGTATATTAGGCACCAAGGTGTCCCTTCCACACTCGTGCCAAGGCTCCTCTAGCTGCGGTCACTACATATTTAATAAAAACATTTTGAACCATGGATACTTGAGTGCTGTCCTTCTTTAGAAGTGCTTGAGAGGGAGTGAGTGAAATGTTAATACCATAGATTATTGTCAGCCAATTAGATATCGCCGTCCAAAAAGTTTGGATTTTAGGGCACTTCCACCACATGTGAAAGAAAGTATCCTGTTCCCGGCATCCCTTCCAACACTGATCCAATAATGTCGGGTGTATCTTATGTACCCTAACCTTCCCACTACCGACCCAGCCAACTTCAGACCTATAGCAAACCTTCCAATGATTGCCAAAATTATGGAGAAAATTGTAAATAGACAACTTTCAGAATTCCTCGACGATAACAACATCCTCACCACAAACCAATTCGGTTTCCGTAAGACCCGGAACACCGAATCCCTATTAGCCTCACTATCAGACACTATTATCTTTAATCTGGAAAAAGGTCAACCTTGCCTCCTCGCACTTCTGGATCTATCCTCAGCGTTTGATACCGTGAGCCCCGCGTGCCTACTTCAGCATCTTACTGACATTGGCATCACAGGATCAGCGTTCAAATGGTTCAAATCGTTTCTAGAAAACAGGTTCTATAAGGTCAAAGTAAACAACAAAGAGTCTCACCCCATAGAATCCAAGATGGGGGTACCGCAAGGATCTTCCCTTTCACCCACTCTTTTCAATATCTATCTTCTCCCACTCTGTCACCTTCTTACCAACCTCAAGCTAACACACTTCCTATACGCGGATGACATACAAATCCTCATCCCTATAGTGGAATCTCTACACAAAACTATGTCATATTGGAATAATTGCATCGCAGCAATCAACAACCTACTCGCCAGCCTCAACCTGGTCCTAAACACAAACAAAACTGAAATCCTCCTTATAGCTCCTGAAAATTACCTCCCACCTATCTCTCCAACGGCTAGCCAATGTCCTGTCACCTCTACTTCGCCACAAGTAAGAGACCTGGGTGTACTTCTGGACAACAGACTCAGCCTCAACAAGTTCGTAAATAACACCACGAAAGAATGCTTCTTTAAATTGCAAATACTAAAGAAACTAAAACCACTACTACACTACAGAGACTTCTGCCTGGTTCTACAGTCCATCATACTCCCAAAACTGGACTACTGCAATTCTCTCCTTCTGGGCCTGCCCGCCTGCACCACCAAACCACTTCAGATGGTCCTGAACGCCACGGCCAGAATTCTCACAAACACCAAAAAAGGGGAACATATCACCCCCATCCTCCAGCAGCTTCATTGGCTACCGATTAAATACAGGATTCACTTTAAAACCATCATGATGATACACAAAGCCCTACACAACATCGCTCCTCTCAATTTAACTTATCAACTCCAGCTACACACCTCCAAGAAACCGACCAGACGTGCGTATAAGAACCTGCTAATCACCCAGCCGGCAAAAACCTCCCTGAGGAAACACGCACTATCCACAGCGGGCCCCACACTCTGGAATTCACTCCCTCCAGACCTTCGCCTTGAACCTTGCCATAATACATTCAAAAAGAAACTAAAGACTTGGTTTTTCACACAAGCATTCCCGGAGAACTAAGAGCAGGAAGATCTACTATATCAGTTTAGCCTCTGACAGTTTTTGACCCCCCACCCCTGTTCATAAGTCCCTGAAGAGTTCGTTATTGAAACTTAATTAGTCATGATTGTTTTACTGTAAACTCCTCTAAGTTCATTTATGCTCCATTAAGCTCCTTTATGTTTCTCTGTTAATTGTTACAATGTAAGCCGCCCCCGAGGCAACAGTTTTACTTCCTTGTACACTGGTGTGATATGTATATTATACAGGAACGTCTGTTTATAAAAACTAAAAATAAATAAATAAATAAATGTATTCTATCTGGAGTCAGGTACTACCGATATAACATCTTATATCCATTCTCTATATGTGAAGAAGGTGGTGCATTCTTCCCCAAAGAATGGCTAAGGCTTTTCCATTCATCCAGCGACCAGTTTTCATGAAGGTCCCTTTCCCAAGCCACAACATGAGATGAGTGAGGGGAAAGAACTCCAACTAACATGGTGTATAATCGGGAAACATGTTTACGTGCTTTAACTGCATGCAGGCAAAGCGCCTCAAAGGGAGATATCCCCATCAAAAGCTCTTTCTTCACCTGGGGTTGGCCAATGAAGTGCTTGATTTGTAAGTAAAAATAATGATCTTTTTCAGCAAGATTATAACGTTCTCTAAGGATATGAAAAGGTACCATCCCCCCTGGTTCCCAAAGATGTGAAATCCGAAATAGACCCCGCTCTTGCCATCTCTTAGATACTAATGCTTGTGCAGCATACCGAAAGTCTTGGTGATGGAAAAGGTGTGTGCTTTGAAAGTATTGTCTTTGACCAACCAGCGTAACCCGCCACTTATTCCATACAGCTAAAGTGGCCTGTACCGACTCAGGCATGCAGACAGGTGGGTTCCAAGAATAACGCCTCTGCCACAGAAAAGCCGAAATGGAAAAGCACCCCACCATCTCTTGTTCCAGTTGCACCCATGGCTTCGGCCTCCCTATATTATTCCACTCCACTGCTGCCCTAAGGTGAGCTGCACCATGGTATCCCAGGAGATTTGGCATTCCCAGCCCCCCTAATGATTTGGGAAGGAACAAAGTTTGTTTCTTAACCCTAGGTTTCCGTGCTTGCCACAAAAATTTGAATAATCTACTCTGCCACTTTTCAATGAGTTTTTTGGGCACTACAACTGGTAAAGTTAGCATTAGATACAGGATTCTAGGCAACACATTCATTTTTAGGATAGCTAAACGTCCCAGCCAAGAGATACGGTAGCGATCCCATTCTTCCAATTCTTTATATATTTTTGATAACAAGGGCGGGTAGTTCAACTGAAAAATCTGCTTCACTTTTTTGAAGGAGTTAATAAACATGTGAATAAAGGTGAACCGGTGGATGTAGTATACTTGGATTTTCAGAAGGCGTTTGACAAAGTTCTTCATGAAAAGCTTCTAGGAAAAGTAAAAAGTCATGGGATAGGTGGTGATGTCCTTTCATGTGATGGTAAACGGAACCTTCTCTGAAGAGAGAGCGGTTTTAAGTGGTGTACCGCAAGGATCGGTGTTGGGACCGGTCCTGTTCAATATCTTTGTGAGCGACATTGCGGACGGGATAGAAGGTAAGGTTTGTCTTTTTGCGGATGACACTAAGATCTGCAACAGAGTGGACACGCCGGAAGGAGTGGAGAGAATGAGACGGGATCTAAGGAAACTGGAAGAGTGGTCGAAGATATGGCAGCTGAGATTCAATGCCAAGAAGTGCAAAGTCATGCATATGGGGAGCGGAAATCCGAATGAACTGTATTCGATGGGGGGGGGGAAGGCTGACGTGCAAGGAGCAGGAGAGGGACCTTGGGGTGATAGTGTCTAATGATATGAAGTCTGCGAAACAATGCGACAAGGCGATAGCAAAAGCCAGAAGAATGCTGGGCTGCATAGAGAGAGGAATATCGAGTAAGAAAAGGGAAGTGATTATTCCCTTGTACAGGTCCTTGGTGAGGCCTCACCTGGAGTACTGTGTTCAGTTCTGGAGACCGTATCTACAAAAAGACAAAGACAAGATGGAAGCGGTACAGAGAAGGGCGACCAGGAAGGTGGAGGATCTTCATCGCATGACGTACGAGGAGAGATTGAAGAATCTAAATATGTACACCCTGGAGGAAAGGAGGAGCAGAGGTGATATGATACAGACTTTCAGATACTTGAAAGGTTTTAATGATCCAAAGGCAACGACAAACCTTTACCATAAGAAAAAAATCAGCAGAACCAGGGGTCACGATTTGAAGCTCCAGGGAGGAAGATTCAGAACCAATGTCAGGAAGTATTTCTTCACGGAGAGGGTGGTGGATGCCTGGAATGCCCTTCCGGAGGAAGTGGTGAAGACCAGAACTGTGAAGGACTTCAAAGGGGCGTGGGATAAACACTGTGGATCCATAAAGTCAAGAGGCCGCCAATGAAGAGTGGGTGACTCGCCAGAATGATGGCTACTGCCTGGAGACAATACCCTTAGTCAATAAACATACACATGGTTACTGTGACTCCAACATCACTCTAAGCTTCAACAGCAAGAGGAAATGTGGAAAAAAGGATTTGCACTCACAAAGACGGGAGTAGCTGGCTTGTTACGGCGGTTACTACCCCAAACCAAATATCCAAATTACTACCTCCACCTTCCTCTATTCCTGATGCCTTTCAACTAGCTTGATCACTCCATTCTTATACTTCACTTTCAATGCATATCCAGCATAGTTCTCTGCTTCAACAGCAGGGGAAAAGAAAAACTGTTACTTCACACATCCAGCAGAGCTCTCTGCTTAAACGGCAGGGGAGAAGAAAAAAGGGTTCGCACTCACAAAGCAGGGAGTAGCTGGCTTGTTACGGCGGTTACTACCCCAAACCAAATGTACCTGATACTTCACTCTCGACGCATATCCAGCATGGCTCTCTGCTTCAACGGCATGGGAGAAAGACTGATACATCACGAATTTCCAGCATAGCTCTCTGCTTCAACGGCAGGGGAAAAGAAAAACTGATACTTCACACATATCCAGCATAACTTCAACGGCAGGGGAGAAGAAAAAAGGATTCACACTCACAAAGCGGGGAGTAGCTGGCTTGTTACGGCGGTTACTACCCCAAACCAAATGTGCCTGATACTTCACTTTCGATGCATATCCAGCATAGCTCTCTGCTTCAACGGCAGGGGAGAAGAAAAAAACTGATACCTCACGCATATCCAGCATAGCTCCCTGCTTCAACGGCAGGGGAGAAGATAAACAACCAATAAGGGCTGTATAACATAATCTGGGTAAAAACAAATAAGAATGGGTGTAGCTTGCTTATTGCGGCGGTTACTACCCCTACTACCTCTAACTAATCAAGCTAGATATTTCACTTGGATGCAGCTCCATCACCGCTCTCTACATTAATGGCAGGGGTGGAAGGGATTTAGAACCAAGAGCTAAGAGAAACAGATAAGTATGGGAGAAGAAATGAGGGAAGCTTGCTGGGCAGACTGGATGGGCCATTTGGTCTTCTTCTGCCGTCATTTCTATGTTTCTATGATTGCAAACTGACTAAAAGACAGGAAACAGAGAGTAGGATTAAATGGTCAATTTTCTCAGTGGAAAGGAGTGGGCAGTGGAGTGCCTCAGGGATCTGTATTGGGACCCTTACTTTTCAATATATTTATTAATGATCTGGAAAGAAATACGAGTGAGATAATCAAATTTGCAGATGACACAAAATTGTTCAGAGTAGTTAAATCACAAGCAGATTGTGATAAATTGCAGGAAGACCTTGTGAGACTGGAAAATTGGGCATCCAAATGGCAGATGAAATTTAATGTGGATAAGTGCAAGGTGATGCATATAGGGAAAAATAACCCATGCTATAGTTACACAATGTTAGGTTCCATATTAGGTGCTACAACCCAAGAAAGAGATCTAGGCGTCATAGTGCATAACACATTGAAATCGTCGGTTCAGTGTGCTGCGGCAGTCAAAAAAGCAAACAGAATGTTGGGAATTATTAGAAAGGGAATGGTGAATAAAACGGAAAATGTCATAATGCCTCTGTATCGCTCCATGGTTTGACCGCACCTTGAATACTGTGTACAATTCTGGTTGCCGCATCTCAAAAAAGATATAAAAGATATAATTGCGATGGAGAAGGTACAGAGAAGGGCTACCAAAATGATAAGGGGAATGGAACAGCCTATGAGGAAAGACTAAAGAAGTTAGGACTTTCAGCTTGGAGAAGAGACAGCTGAGGGGGGATATGATAGAGATGTTTAAAATCATGAGAGGTCTAGAACGGGTAGATGTGAATCAGTTATTTACTCTTTCAGATAGTAGAAAGACTAGGGGGCACTCCATGAAGTTAGCATGGGGCACATTTAAAGCTAATAGAAGTTCTTTTTTACTCAACGCACACTTAATCTCTGGAATTTGTTGCCAGAGGATGTGGTTAGTGCAGTTAGTATAGCTGTGTTTAAAAAAGGATTGGATAAGTTCTTGGAGGAGAAGTCCATTATCTGCTATTAAGTTCACTTAGAGAATAGCCACTGCCATTAGCAATGGTAACATGGAATAGACTTAGTTTTTGGGTACTTGCCAGGTTCTTATGGCCTGGATTGGCCACTGTTGGAAACAGGATGCTGGGCTTGATGGACCCTTGGTCTGACCCAGTATGGCATTTTCTTATGTTCTTAAATAATCGCTGTCACACGAGATTGCTTTGTATACACATGTTTTACTGATGTTTGGATTCTGTGTGAGTAATAAAAATTTAACTGAAAAAAAAAAATGAAACTGGACAGCATAAGAAATATAGTCTTCCGAGAGGGGGAGAGCACTGCCTCCCTGGCAGTAGGTGTGCTAGCAGGAAATTGCATGGTGTGTACACCTTAAAGCAGCAGTACTAGCTAGTTGCCTCAAAATTATTGGCTTGCTTGTTTGGTTAGTGCCATAGCTTCCTCTGTCAGCCTTGTTCATTTTTGTCCCCAAATATTGTTTTACACTATTTTGGAATAATAAGTATCCACTTTATTATGGCCATACTCCCTTGTGTATCCCTCCTTCAAGATGGCCACACTGAATTCCTATATTATGCACATCCTAGGGCTAAGAACAATCAGCACATCAATGCCCTGATTCAACAGATTCATAATATTGAGGAAGGAGCTTTCAAAAACCTTTCATACCCCAAAACTGAAATAAAAATCAGAACAGAAAAAGGAAGAGCGTCAATGATTTTGTTTTAAATATCATCTGAAAGCAGCTTACCTTTAATAGGTATTGTCTGTAGATAGCAGGACAAATCAGCCACACAAATGGGTGATGTCATTCAACAGCGCTGATCCAGACATGCTCTCTCAAAGTTCAGAAAGACCTAGAAGTCTTTGATGAGCATGCATAATTGTTCCCTCGTCTCCCCTCACTTTGTTTCTTAGCCAAATTTCAACTCTCAAGGGAAGAGGGTGAGATTTGTCCTGATGCTTATGGAAAACCCCTGTTACAGTTAAGCAACTTTGCTTTTTCCATAAGAACTATATCAACCACACAAGTGGGGGCTCTAAAACCAAGGATTGCCATTAGAACATAAGAACATAAGAAAATGCCATACTGGGTCAGACCAAGGGTCCATCAAGCCCAGCATCCTGTTTCCAACAGTGGCCAATCCAGGCCATAAGAACCTGGCAAGTACCCAAAAACTAAGTCTATTCCATGTAACCATTGCTAATGGCAGTGGCTATTCTCTAAGTGAACTTAATAGCAGGTAATGGACTTCTCCTCCAAGAACTTATCCAATCCTTTTTTAAACACAGCTATACTAACTGCACTAACCACATCCTCTGGCAACAAATTCCAGAGTTTAATTGTGCGTTGAGTAAAAAAGAACTTTCTCCGATTAGTTTTAAATGTGCCCCATGCTAACTTCATGGAGTGCCCCCTAGTCTTTCTACTATCCGAAAGAGTAAATAACCGATTCACATCTACGCGTTCTAGACCTCTCATGATTTTAAACACCTCTATCATATCCCCCCTCAGTCGTCTCTTCTCCAAGCTGAAAAGTCCTAACCTCTTTAGTCTTTCCTCATAGGGGAGTTGTTCCATTCCCCTTATCATTTTGGTAGCCCTTCTCTGTACCTTCTCCATCGCAATTATATCTTTTTTGAGATGCGGCGACCAGAATTGTACACAGTATTCAAGGTGCGGTCTCACCATGGAGCGATACAGAGGCATTATGACATTTTCCGTTTTATTCATCATTCCTTTTCTAATAATTCCCAACATTCTGTTTGCTTTTTTGACTGCCGCAGCACACTGAACCGATGATTTCAATGTGTTATCCACTATGACACCTAGATCTCTTTCTTGGGTTGTAGCACCTAATATGGAACCCAACATTGTGTAATTATAGCATGGGTTATTTTTCCCTATATGCATCACCTTGCACTTATCCACATTAAATTTCATCTGCCATTTGGATGCCCAATTTTCCAGTCTCACAAGGTCTTCCTGCAATTTATCACAATCTGCTTGTGATTTAACTACTCTGAACAATTTTGTGTCATCTGCAAATTTGATTATCTCACTCGTCGTATTTCTTTCCAGATCATTTATAAATATATTGAACACATTAAGAATGTGTATTAATATTTAACATAAAAGAATGCCATATTGAGTCAAACCAAAGGTCCATCAAGCCCAGCATACTGTCTCCGATGATTTGATCTAGATCATTTTTAAATTTTTTTATATTCCACTTTTCGCACTTTTATTCCAGTGCTTCAAAGTGAATTACATTCAGGTACTGTAGGTATTTCTCTACGTTTGTACCCGAGGCAATGGAGGGTAAAGTGACTTGCCCAAGGTCACAAGGAACAACAGCAGGACTTGAATCCTGGTCTCTTGGTTCATAGCCCACTGCTCTAACCACTAGGCTACTCTTCCACTCCTAGATCATAAATACCCAACAGGATCCGAAAGGCATGGATCTAGTTCTTCTTGCTCATAAGCAGGGGTAAGCAGTGGCTTTCCCAAGTCTACAAGGCTGCTAATAGTTTATGGACTTTTTATTCTTGAACTTGTCCAAACCCTTTATAAACCCAAGTATGCTAAATGCTTTCATCACCTCCTCCAGCAAGAAATTCCAGAGTTTGATTGTGCACTGAGTGAAAAGAAATACTTTTGCCGATTTGTTTAGAATGTGTTGCCTATTAGCTTCATGGCATCTCCTAGTCCTAGTACTATCTGAAAGCATAAATAACTGCTCCACCACACTAAAGATTTTACAGACTTCTATCATATCATTCTCTGGGCTGAAGAGCCCTAACTTGCTTAGCCTTTGCTCATAGGGGAGCTGTTCCATCCCCTTTACGGTTCTGGTGGCCCTTCTCTGTATCTTTTCTAGCTCCACTACATCTTTTTTGAGATGGGGTGACCAGAAGTGCACACAATACTCAACATGCAGTCACATCATGGATCGATACAGAAGCATTATAATGTCCTCAGTTTTATTTAAATTCCTTCCTAATACCACCTAACAGTCTTTTTACTATTTTAACTGCCATCACATACTGGGCTGTGCATTTCAAAATACCATCCACAATGAGACTAGGAATCCCTTAATTTTTGTAAGATTGTACATTACTCTACCATGTGAAACTGGTGAGCTGCTATTCTCAATGTTAGCATAGCAATTTGTAAGGTCTTCTTTGCTAAGCTATCCAACTGTTTAACATCTTTGCTTGGAGATGGATTTGAGTTTACTTTGGATCTTTTTGCTTTTTTGAAAGCTGATTACACCATGACTAATGTGCAATTTGAATCTTTTAATGACCTGGGGTTGTATCTTGTATTTGGAAGTCTGGTTGCCTGGCTACTATAATGTTCATACTGAGATATAGACGTTCTTGTTTGTAGCTCCTGAGGAACTCTGGAATGGGCAGCACCATCACTTGTTTTGGAGCTCCAATGTACTTCAAGGCTCCAATGATGACTCCCTGGATTCTGTTTCTTCTTGAAGTGTAAAGGAAATGCAAGTTGCCATTTTTTGTAAAACTTCTGGGTAGGTCATATCTTTAGGTGGAGATGTGCTCCTTGCTGGTTCAAGTGAAGGATCAGAGGGCAATCCTGCGGATTTGTTTTCAGAATAGGATGAAGAGAAGTGAAAAGATAATTGAGAATCTTCCTGTGAGTCAGAGAGGATAACTGAAGGATCCTCCAAGGTTGGCCTTGCTAGGGAAGAAATGAGCGGTGTGATTTCACAGTCATTAGTTCTTGCCATTCTTGAAACGGCAGAATCAAGAATTGAGAATCCAACCAGTTTGTGAAAGATTCCAGAATATGATCCACCTGTGCAGGCAAGAAAGGAGTAATAGGGAAGTCTTCAGAATATTTATGGATGAAAGAATCGTGAACAGGAGTAAGAGTTGGAAATGTTACAGATGAAGAATCAGATTCAGGAACCAAAACTGGCGGAACATCCTTGTCGTCTAAGATATCAAAGGAAAATCTTGGTGCTGGGAAGATTGTGCTGAACTAGAAAGGCACAGAGATATTCCACACCAAGGCCTTGATAGTGGGTGGCAGTGAGGGCTTGCCAATGGATGGCGCAGAGGAAGTCTCTGCCACAGTCACTTCAGTGACACAAGTTAATGATGCAGACTCCTTTCATGCCAATACAGTTGCAGTACGGGAAACAGTTGAATTGGTGCCTGAGATCTTTGGTGCTGAGGAAGTATTTCAGTCCCTTTAAAGTGAGATTTTGGAGAATCTTGGTGCCACTCCTGAGTGGACTCTGACGTGATGTGTTTAGGTGCTGATCCTTGGAAACTTCTCTCTTCAAATGCAGGAGAAGTGAGAATGTTCATCAGCTTTCGATTCCAATATGATAAGACTCGAGGGGACACGTTGAGCAGCTGGAGGTTTTGTGGAAAGGGCCAAAGAAGTGATTGTGAAAATCAAGGCTGAATATCTTGAAATTACATTTTGAGCAGCGCTTGAAAAGTTGTTTTTTTACCTGTTGAAGTTCACTGACACAAAGCTGAATTCAATGATTGGCAAAGGAAAAGAAAAATCTTAACTACATTTTACTTTCATTTTTTAGGAGACCCGAAAGAGAAAGAAGGGGAAAAAAAGCAAGGATAGTAAAAGTTTAAAGAAAAAAACAACCCAAAATAATTTGACATAACCAAGTGGAAGAAATAACCAAGTATACAAAATGTCCTTTCACTCGGCAGAAGAGAAAAAAAACTGAGGATATTCAAGTGGGAGTGGCTGTGCTGAGCCCATGAACCTTCAGTAAAGATTTCTAAGTCTTTCTGAGCTCTGTGGCTCATATAGTCTTGGCTTGTCCATGGAGAACGATGTAGGTAAATTTGGGGGCTGATACAGTATGAAGACAGAATTTGAAAAGAATAAAAGGTCTGAGGGACCCGCCCCTCCCCCGACATCATTGCTCACGGAACTGATCCGTTAAAAGCGCCAAGCCAGCAGGCGCTGCTGAGGGGGAGAGCTGGCCACTATCTGGAAAACACCTGATTACATCTGAGGTAAAAAAGACAAAAAAAATTGAAAAAAGAAAAGAAGCAGCGCTGAAACTGGGAAGAGATGATGAATTGGAAAAGAATAAAAGGTCTGAGGGACCCGCCCCTCCCCCGACGTCATCGCTCACGGAACTGATCCGTTAAAAGCGCCAAGCCAGCAGGCGCCGCGCGACAAAGGGGCATTCCCCTTTGTGCACCCCTTCGTGCATCCCCTAGTTTTAAATATTCCCCTTGTTATCTTTTATCCCTTGTTAACAATTTCTTCTTTATAATTGTTTTACATTTCTGACAAAGGTAATGTATGCTTTTTAGTATAATTTGTTGATTGTTCTATGTAACGCTCACAGGCGAAGTTATGTTTTATTGTAAACCGGTGTGATTTGTATTTTATACAGGAATGTCGGTATATAAAAGTTAAAAATAAAATAAATAAAATCTTACCTCAGATTAAAGTGCTGCTCTCTGATATCAGTCCCATTAAGAAATAAAGCATCCAGTATATGGATAGCACTAATTTTCCTCTGGGCTTTTCCCTGCAACGAAATGAAGCAAATTCAAACACTTCCACTGATTTCCCACAGTTCCTATAATTTTTTTTTATATTATCACAGCATTATTTCTATCCTTGAACAAGAATGCCTGTAATGCCAGACTGCCATCAGACAGGTTATGCAAGGCAATAGTAAGAACACTGTCTTATAGTCTTTTTAACAATTCGGGCACTAAAAAGTGTAGCCACATGTACTGAGCATCATTGGTTTGGAGCCAGGAATCCTATTTAAAGCTCAATACAGAGCTGCCTTGCCTGCTATAAAACACCTTTTGACCTGACTAAGAAATTGTTCTTTCCCAACATGTATACAGAGTTCCTTGAATTGTCTGCTAGAGCTTTATAGTACGGTAGGAATTTAGTGGAAAAGCATATTTCTGATAAAATTTCCACTCTTCAGTCCCCTATGGCCTCCTCTATATGAAATACTCCTCTGCCCTATACCTATTCTTCCCACTTACGGGCTGATACAGTAAAAGTCGCGGGAGCGCACACAGGCCACTCTCCTGTGCACGCAATTCTGTATTCAAATGAGGGCCCACAGCAAAAAGAGGTGCTAGGGACACTAGCGCGCCCCTAGCACCTCTTTTTGGACAGAAGCAGCGGACAGGAGAGCCGGACACTCAATTTTGCTGGCGTCGGTTCTCAAACCGCTGACAGAAATGGGTTCGGAAACTGGACGCCGGCAAAATTGAGTGTCCGTTTTCAACCCGTGAGCAGAGGGCTGATCTCAAATTTTTTTTAATTTTTAACTTTTTTTTTTTTTTTTTTAACTTTCAGGACCTCTGACTTAATATCGCCATGATATTAAGTCGGAGGATGCACAGAAAAGCACTTTCTGTGCACTTTCCCGGTGCCCGGAAAAATGAATGCCTACCTTTGGGTAGGTGCTAATTTCTGAAAGTAAAATGTGTGGCTTGGCTGCACATTTTGCTTTCTGAATCGCGCGGGAATACCTAATAGGGCCATCAACATGCATTTACATGTTTCAGGCGCTATTAGGTTTGGGGGGGGGGGGGGTTTGGACGCGCTTTTTCGGCGCGCTATTACCCCTTACTGAATAAGGGGTAAAGCTAGTGCATAGAAAACACGCGTCCAATCACGGGTTAACAGTGTGCTCCACCAGAGCGCACTGTACTGTATCGGCCTGATGCAGCCCCTTGACAGAGGGCGAAACTCGGCCTGAGTCGGGCGCTTTTGAAAATTCCAAGTCTCCAATAAAGGATTCAAATTTGACATCTTGGCTTCTAATCCTCATTTTGTTGCCTCCACGGCTTTTTTAGATAGCCTTCCTTGTTGCTTTCTCAACCTGTATCGGCCTGATACTTTGGAAAGATTTTCTGAACGTTTCTACAGCAGAGATCTTGGATTTATGAATGCAGCTCAAATCCACCTTCGGTCCCCTTCGACCCATGTCCTTTTTGGGACATGAGGCAAATTTTTGCTGGTGCTTTAACTTTTTTTTTTAATTTCTCATTTCCTGAAGGCTCTATCCCCGATATACTTGAGAAAGCTATAGTTCAGCCATCTTTTAAAAAAGCGCACATCACAGTTAATGAATCCTTCCACATATCATCCAATATTCAAACTATCTTCTTAGTAAGTTCTTGGGAAAAAGGTGTGTTGTCTCAGTTATGCGAGTTCTTAGAGCTGTTACAGACATGGCCATAGTGCTGAGATGCTTTTAGTTTCACTGCAAGAATCTACACTCTTGGGAGGTGAAGGAGGGAAATTTGGTTACACTTGTTTTGCTTGATATTCCCCCTGCTTTTAACTCTCTTTCATATGAGAGCCTGCTTAGCAGATTGTCTCAGATTGATATTAAGGACAGAGTCTTCGGCTGATTTGTCTCTTTCCTGACAAACATATCAACAAGTGCAGACAGCTGATGAAGCCACTTCTTGGAAACAAATGTGATTAGGTATACCCCAGGGTTTGGCTATGCTATTCATTATTTATTTACTGCATTTATATTCGTTTGTCAGCCACTTTAAGATGGATAACACAACTGATTACCTTTCGCTATACAATCCAGCTTTCTATTTCTCAGGTCTGGTCTCTCAGTTACAATGACTGCATGTGTGCTAGCAGTCCAAGAATGGCTGTTATGCAAGAGTTTTTTTTCTAAATTTGCAAAATAGCTGAAGTTTGCTTGGAGGAAGAAAAAAATTCCACATTTGCTCTCTTTAGATGACTATAGTATTTGGAAACAGAGAGGAATAAATACTCCGGAGCAATTACTTAACTAAGGACTCTTAAAAACATTTGAGCAACTACAAACTGAACTGGACATCTCAAATCGATACTTTTTCAGATATCAACGATTACGTCATACTTTGGGTTTTGTATTAGGAGGGGTGAGCAATTTGCCACCAATATCTTCTGTACAGAGCGTGATGCTGAAATGTAACTCTAAGTTCACGTCAGCCTTCTTTAATATTCAATAAACAACGGCCACTGTGGGCTTTTAAGACGGAAATGGGCTGGCGATGATGAAGCTTCAAAACTTGTCAGGATAAATAACTAACTTGAGACTTAGTCACAGCATTTATTATACCCCAGAAAAGTGGAAAGATACTTCAAACCGTACAGAGGTGCAGTGGGTACTTTCTACCGTATGATGTGACAGTGTGGGGCTAAATATGGTATTAATCATTAATAAGGTTTGTAATATAATAATTCCTGTTAACCCTTTAACTCTTCTTTTGAGTTGCTGGATCTCGTTCTAGTCTGGCAGCAATTCTGGCTTTAGCACAAAGGATAGCACCGCACCAGAAAGCTCAACGGGCACCATCTATGGAAGAATGGATAGAATTGTACTTACAATCCTGAAAGAGAAAGCAGTTTATCTGCATAGGGTTTGCATGGACACATTTAAGAAAATGTGGAAATACTGGCTTGTAGTTTTTCAAAATTGACAATAATAGAATAATAGAAGGACTAGAAGGAAGGAAGGAATAGAAGGACTAGGGGGCATTCCATGAAGTTAGCAAGTAGCACATTTAAGACTAATTGGAGAAAATTCTTTTTCACTCAACGCACAATAAAGCTCTGGAATTTGTTGCCAGAGGATGTGGTTAGTGCAGTTAGTGTAGCTGGCTTCAAAAAAGGTTTGAATAAGTTCTTGGAGGAGAAGTCCATTAATGGCTATTAATCAAGTTTACTTAGGGAATAGCCACTGCTATTAATTGCATCAGTAGCATGGGATCTTCTTCGTGTTTGGGTAATTGCCAGGTTCTTATGGCCTGGTTTTGGCCTCTGTTGGAAACAGGATGCTGGGCTTGATGGACCCTTGGTCTGACCCAGCATGGCAATTTCTTATGTTCTTAATGAATTATATGAGGCAACTGAGGATGGTCAGGCCTGTGATTTGGAGCCTAACTATACACAAAAATGTAGGCGTTTTGCTTTCTGATTTTATTAATGCATTGTTCTTATAAAATGGTTAAATTCAAAGAAATGTCTTTAAAAAAAACAAAAAAACCCCTGAGGTTTGCTGGCTGAGTTATTTGATCAATGCTCCAGACTCTCCCTAATTACTTTTCCCTTTTTGTGTCTGAGCATAGTCCCTCTCTTTGAAAGCACACATTAGGTCAATTTTTAAATTTGTTTTCAAATGAAGGCTTTTGGTAAATCAGGTATAGTGCTGAGATGGTTCTCTTATTTGACCCCAAGTCCCCCAAGGCCGCACATTGTTTAACATTTCTCTTTCCCCATTATGCAGAGTTATGGGCTCTGTCTCAGTGTAAATACAAGATTTATGCCAATGCAGCCAGGTTTATGTTCCTTGTCATTCTTCCTGGTTGGAAACATTTACCTTTGTATGCTTGCACATAATAATCTACTGTTAATCATAGAGAAGACCAAAGTGATTCTTAGAATCAGTGAATATTTTTCTGCTAATTTTCCATCAGTTATCACTTGGATAGTCTCGGTATTCCAATCGCACAGGTGGTTAGAAACTTAGATGCACTTATTGACCCTTTTGATGAATGCTCACATTAAAGCTACTGTGAAAGCTATGTCTGCTGAAGCACTTTAAGCCTGCTCCTGGACCCACAGGACTTTCAAATTGTCCTCCTGGCTCTGGTTTTGATGGGGTTAGATTATTCTAATTCCTGTTTATTAATGGGTCTTCCTGCAAACAGTATTAAAACAATTCAGATTGTCCCAGAACTCCAGATCCTGACAGGTGTGAGGTTGCGGGATCGCATTACCCCATCTTGTCATTTTCACACTGGCTGCCAATCCAATGGATGATTCCATTTAAATTAGCATCATTTATACATAAGCTGCTATATAATGTCTATCCCTGGGCTAATGCTGTGTGGTAGATGTGCAAGCCTTCTCGCCTATTTATTTATTTATTTGTGGTTTTTATATACCGGACTTCATAGGATAACATCAGTTCGGTTTACATTATAACTTCAAAATCAGCAAAACAGAGGCTTTACATAGAACTTAAAAATAAAATTAAATAAACTATATAATGAATGAGACTTAAATAGAGGTTGTTGGATAACTGAGATGGTATTGAGAGAAATGGTTGGGGGATGGAGTGGGGGGAAAGAAAGGGGGTAGAGGGGGGATGAAGATGGACGGAATGTATAGAGGGGATAGGGGTTGTATATTGCATATAGGGAGGGGAATGAAGAGTTGAAAAGGTTGCATGGGGGAGGGAAAGGAGGAGTTGCAAAGATTGCAAGGAACTATTTACAATAGATGCATTGGGGAGGAAGTAGCATATATGATGATAAAACTATATACAGAGTGTACATTATTGAAGATATGTAAGTTAAGGCATGAAGTTGAAAATCATCAGTGAATAAAAACTTGTTGGAGGTTCCATTTTTATTGGAGTGTATATCCGCAATATATATGCATGAGATAAATGTATATACCATGGAGACTCCGTGTATGTAAATTTACCTCATGCATATTCATTGTGGATATCCTGAAAACCCGACTGGCGTGGGATCCCAGGACAGGTTTAGGAATTCCTGCTTTCAAAACTTATTTACACAGGCTTTCCAACTAAAGCTTCTGGATAAATGATTAGTTAAGTGGGGTTTTGTAACATTTGCTTTCTGTGGGGGGTTTTTTCAGTTGGTTTTATTTCTGGTCCGGTGTTTTTTAAATTTCTGGATTATTGGAATCTGCCTCGAACAAGTGTGGGAAATAAATCCTTTTAAATAAACAAATATCTCTTCCATCAATAGATTCTTCAATCAATAGATTGGGCATGGAGTGTTCCTTGGAGGGCTGGGCGTGTAGACCTCGTACCTCCAAGAGACCTACACGCCCAGCCCTCCAAGGAACACTCCATGCCCAATCTATTAAATCTTTTAAACTCTCCTCCACTATTAACAGAGCCTTTTCTCTTACTGGCCCCACCATATGGAACTCACTGCCCCATGATATTCGCATAGAGACCTATACCCCCACTTTCAAAAAGAAACTTAAAACCTGGCTCTTTCAGCAAGCCTACTCCATCTCACCCCCTATTACATAAACCCCCCCTATGAATGTTATACTGATATCTTGGTATGAACGCCTTTATGTCTGCTGATTTTGTACTTTGCACTATCATGTATATAGTTATAGGTATAGTTATATTCCATAGCATCTACCCATTGATGCCTGTTATATGTAACGGCTCCTCCCAAAAATTATTTATATGTTACCTAGTTCATTATGTTATCTGTTATATGTACGGGCACTGCCCAATGGTTTTTTGTTCACTGTGAACCGATACGATGTGCGAACGGATATCGGTATAAAAGAAATGTTAAATAAATAAAATAAAAATAAATAAAATCAGTAAAAGCCCACTGAAGGTCTTCTATATGGAACAGTGGCAAAAACTTTACTGAAGTCCAGACGGGCAACTCCCACTGCACCTCTCTGAACTACTGTGAGACTTTAATGCCAGGCTCTCAGACTGCTGCAATTTTAAAAGCCCATATAGTTATAGTTCATTATGTTATCTGTTATATGTACGGGCCTTTTCGATTTATGACTAAGAATTTGCCTGCTGATTTTGTACTTTGAACTCGCTTATCTGTGTATATAGTTGGTTTACTCATATTTATTTATTTTTATATCTAGTTTTCACCCCCCTGTTTAATGTACTCTATTGGTTATATGTAAGGGCTCCGCCCAAAAGTTAATCTTTTTCCGCTGTTATATGTAAGGGCTCCGCCCAAAAGTTTTTGTTTTTTGTAAACCGATGCGATGTGTCAACGGATGTCGGTATAAAAGAGACCTTAAATAAATAATAAATAAATAAATAAATATCCTATGAGCAATCAATTTTACACCTAAACACATCACAGGGTAACACCAGTTCCCCTTCAAGAGACCTTTAGCAAATCATTTATCCTCCCTGTGTGCAAACTCTAACATAGGAACCTTGCAACCACATGACTGAGAAGATCATACAAGAATATTTATAATATATATTCAGAGATGCAATTGGCAACTTTCATAAAATAATTTGGATTTAAATATAATTTACTGTATTTAAGCAACATTCCCAAGCAGTACAAAAATCAGATAAGTTATCTCTAGAGTGTATATTATAGCAACTGATTTTGGTGGTTGCATGCCAGAATCTTAGAAATGTGTGAAGGAACATTTTTATAATTGTCCAGCTACAACTGGACAGAATGGGCACATGGAAGCAAAGTGAGCCAAACAAATCTGTACAGAAGTTCTAGTCATGTGCATTTATTATAGAACAGGTTTCCAGTCTTGACCGCAGTAAACTTCCCCTTGCTAAGAGAACGACTTACCCTCTTCCCCAACGGATGGCCCCATTCAAGATAATTATTCTCATACATTAAATATATGTTTCAAATACAATGCAGATTAACATTTCTGTGCAAAGCCATTCTAATTATACTAACCCCTGCAGAACAAGTATTTGGCATTGTTCTTACCGTCCCCTATGGCTGTTTTCAGCTTACACTGCCCCTCCTGGGCTCCACCACCCTGAAGAACAAACGTTTGTCAAAAAAAAAAAAAGAAGAGCTGGTTTTTCAAATCTACAAAGCTGCCTGCCAGAAGATAGAACCTCTCCCTTTCAGAACTGCATTCTGCGGCTAAAATCCACAAAGGTAGGAAGCAGTTGGTGTGCAAACAATTCCCTGGCACTTTAGAGAGCAGGAATGCCCTTTGATCTCTCACCTCTCCTTTCAGCTCATGAACTATCTCCACACAGAGGAGAGTTTCTCGTGGCAGCTCGGTTTTCAAGTCCAGTTTTGTCCAACGGTCTGACGGGCGCCCATCCCACGTGTACATCTGTGATTTCTAGAGGAAAGAAAATTCCACTTGAAGCTTAATCTTAACAAGACCAAATTCTCTCATTTTCTTACTTACTGCTATCCCCATCTGCTAACAAGCAACATCATCCCACCTTCATCTGTCATCATGGCCCTGGCTTGTTCTTTCAGAATATTTCTCTCTTGCGGTAGCGTTGGTATGTTTTGGTTATGTAAGGATTGTCTCAGCTCACACTTTGGCTTTTCCTAAATATCCTCCCTCACACTTATCCTTTGCAACACACATTCTGTTTAGGAATCCCCAGGCTCTGCTCCCATCTCCTCCCTCAAATTATTTTACCCAGGTAACAGGTGTTCTCACAGGACAGCAGGATGTTAGTCCTCACATATGGGTGACATCACAGGATGGAGCCCAATCACGGAAAACTTCTGTCAAAGTTTCCAGAACTTTGACTGACCCCTACTGGGCATGCCCAGCATGACACTAACCCTGCAGCCAGCAGGGGTCCCCCTTCAGTCTTATTTGAAAGCTACAGGCAGTGCCGAAAAAGAAAATGTATTTATTTATTTATTTAAAATTTTTATATACCGACATTCATCCAGGATATCACATCGGTTACAGTGTAACACAAACAAACGCCAGGCATGGCGCTTTACATTGAACAAATAAAACAAGTTAACAAATGAATAAATGAGGGTGTGAATAACAAGGGGAAATTTGCATTAAATACTCAACGAGGTTTGTAAATATATACATATGTACAAAAGGAAGACACTAAGAGATAAACAATTTAGAGTGCTAGGAGGAGAGGGGGGAGTGGCGAGCAGAGGGAAGGGGTGAGAAAAAGGTAGGAGAAGGGCGAAGTGAGGGGATAGAGGACCAGAAGAGGGGGGCAGAGGAGAGGAAGGGTGGGCAGTAGAGAGGAGGGAGAAATTAGGTGTATGCCTTGGTGAAGAGCCAGGTCTTGAGCTTCCGCTTGAACGATTTGATGCATTCCTCTTGCGGTAGTTCAACTGGCATTGTGTTCCAAAGGGTCGGCCCGGCTATCGATATGGCACGGGCTCTGGTAGATGTTAGTTTGTAGAGTTTAGAGGAAGGGATGGGCATAGTTGCGAGATGTGCGTGTCTAGTAGGCTTATTAGACTGGTGTAAGCGGAAGGATTCATTAAACCAGTTCATTTCAGGATTGTATAGAGCCTTGTGGATGAGAGAGAGAGTCTTATATTGTATACGGGAAGCTATTGGGAGCCAATGTAGATCTTTTAGAACAGGTGTAATATGGTCGTGTCTGCGTAAGTTGGTCAAGATTCGGGCTGTTGTGTTTTGTAAAATTTGAATGGGGTGAATGGCGTTGTTAGGAAGGCCGAGGAGAAGGGAGTTGCAGTAGTCGGTTTTGGCGAAGATGGTGGTTTGGAGCACTGTTTGGAAATCGGGGGGGTGTAGTAAGGGTTTTAGTTTTTTTAGTGTATGAAGTTTAAAGAAGCCATCTTTTAGTATGTTGTTGATAAATTTCTTCAGTGTGAAGTGCCCATCGAGAATGATACCCAGATCACGGACTTGTTGAGCAAATTGGACTTGTTGAGCAAATTGGAACCCAACACTGCGGGGCGGCGGGCAGGTTTCGTGAGGACTAACATCTTGCTGTCCTGTGAGAACACCTGTTACAGGTAAGCAACATTTGCTTTCTCACAGGACAAGCAGGATGGTATTCCTCACATATGGGTGAGTACCAAGCTGAGGATGTCCGAAATGCACCAAATGTACCCAAAGGCGTGCAACAGGCACAACAACTGGGGTGGAATTTGGTAGAGGGCATCCTGAACCCCACCGGGCAGGCGGAAAGGTGTTGGTACATCATGTTGTAAAGAGGTTACGAAGGACAGATTGGCCGAAGATGGAATCTTGTATTCCGGTTTTGTCCAAGCAATAGTGGGCTGCAAAAGTGTGGAGGGACTGCCAGGTGGCAGCCCTGCAAATGTCAGGAAGCAGCACCGATCGTAGGTGTGCTACTGAAGTCACCATGGCCCGCACAGAGTGTGCTTTATCACGGTCTTGAAATGGAATGCCAGCTTGCTGACAGCAAAAGGATATGCAGTCCGCCAACCAGGAGGAGAGAGTCTGCTTACCCATAGGCTTCCCTAACTTGTTAGGGTGAAAAGAGAAGAACAATTGAGTGCTTTCCCTGTGGGCAGCTGTATGGACTAGGTAAAACGCTAGAGCCCGTTTACAGTCAAGGGTATGCAGAGCCTGTTCTCCTGGGTTGGCATGGGACCTGGCAAAAAAGGTAGGTAGTATGATGGATTGGTTTAGATGAAAACCCGAGACTTCCTTAGGTAAGAATTTAGGGTGAGTGTGGAGTACCTCCCGGTCCTGCAGAAGTTTAGTGTAAGGCAGATATGTAATTAGGGCCTGCAATTCACTAACTCTGCGAGCTGAAGTGATAGCCAAAAAGAAACGCACTTTCCATGTGAGATATCGAAGTTCACAAGCGTGAAGAGGCTCGAATGGTGGTTTCATGAGCCGACCCAGAACTAGATTAAAGTCCCAAGAAGGGCCGGAGGACGTAACGGAGGCTTGATGTGGAGCAAGCCCTTCACAAAACGTGTTACAAGGCAGTGTACTGATATAGAGACATCCCCGATACCTTTATGGAAGGCGGCTACCGCACTTCCATGCATTCTAATGGAGGAAGTCTTAAGACCTGACTCTGATAGATGCCAGAGATAGTCCAGAAATTTCAGGATTGGACAGGAAAAGGAGTCAAGGGACTGAGAAGAGCACCATGACGTGAACCTTTTCCATTTGTAATTTTCTCGTGGAAGGCTTCCGTGAAGCAATCAAGAAACAGGAAACTGGCTCAGAAAGGTTAAGTGGTTGAAGGATTAACCTTTCAACATCCATGCTGTCAGGGTCAAGGCTTGAAGATTGGGATGTCGTAGGCACCTGTCGTTTTGAGTGATCAGAAGCGGGTCCTTTTCCAACGAAATGTGCCTGCGGATGGAGAGGTCCTGAAGTATTGGAAACCACACTTGGCGAGGCCAGTGAGGTGCTATCAGGATCATGGTTCCCTTGTCCTGACGTAACTTCACGAGAGTCTTCGAGAGAAGAGGAAGTGGAGGGAATGTGTAGAGCAGACCGGTTGCTCAAGAGAAGGAGAATGCGTCTCTGGGTTGAGAGTATTTGCTGCGAATAAGAGAACAGTAGTTCTCCACTTTGCGGTTTTGCGGGGACGCAAAGAGGTCTATCAGAGGATATCCTCATTGTTAAATGATGGAGTTCGCTACCGAGGGGTTAAGAGACCACTCATGCGGTTGAAAGACACGACTCAGCTCGTCTGCCAACACATTGTCTACTCCCAGTAACCAGGTGGCCCTGAGGTACATTGAATGGGAGAGAGCTTCCTCCCAAATCTGCGCAGCTTCCTGACACAGAAGGAAGGAACTTGTGCCTCCCTGTTTGTTGATGTACCACATTGCCACCTGGTTGTCCATCTGAATAAGGATGACTTGATTTGAGAGGCGATCCTGAAAGGCCCTGAGAGCATATCTGATTGTTCGAAGTTCCAGGAAATTTATTTGGTGTTTGGCTTCCTCTGGAGACCAAGAGCCTTGTGTCTGCAGATCGGCTACGTGGGCTCCACACCCGAGGTTGGAAGCGTCGGTGATGAGAATGATTTGAGGATTTGGAGCCTGGAAGGGCAATCCCTGGAGGAGATTGGTCTGATTTTTCCACCAGGTGAGGGACAGACAGAGTGAGTCGGTTATGAGGACAATGGCTGATAGAGGCTGAATAGCTTGAGTCCATTGAAACCTCAGAGTCCAGTGCATGAGTCTCATGGCCAAACGGGCCATTGGTGTGACATGGACTGAGAATGCCATGTGTCAGGAGGAGGACAAGAAATCGGCGTGCAGTCGCGGAGTGCTGAGACTGCAGCTGGTGAGCAAGGGACGCAAGAGTCAGTGCTTGTTGTCGAGGTAGGAAAGCCTTTGCCTGAAAGGTATCCAAGTCTGCCCCAATGAATGATAAGGCTTGAGATGGGACTAAGTAGGATTTGTCGAAATTGACGAGAAATCCTAGCGAAATTAGAGTGTGTAAGGTTAGATTGAGGGACGACAGAGCAGATTGCTGAGTGGGAGCCCTGATTAACCAATCGTCGAGGTAGGGGTAGTCGTGAACACCTGGGGTTCTGAGGAAGGCTGCAACAACTATGAGGCATTTGGTAAAGACTCGTGGCGCAAACACTAGGCTGATTGGGAGCACTCTATATTGATAGTGCTTGGGGCCTATTAGAAACCTCAGGTACTTGTGATGAGCTGGAGTTATCGCAATGTGGGTGTATGCATCCTGGAGGTCCAGAGAGCAGAGCCAGTCTCCTCTTTGTAGAAGAGGTAGAAGCAATCCCAAGGTGCCCATTTTGAACTCGAAGGTACTTGTTGAGGGCTCGTAGGTCTAGAATAGGCCAGACACCTCCCAATTTTTTGGGGATTAGGAATAGAACCCTAGGCCCTGCTGAGAGTATGGAACAAGTTCTATTGCTTTTGACTGGAGGAGGGGGGAAACGTCTTGTTCCAGAAGAATGGCGTGGTCGGACGTTCTCCACGTCTGTAGAGGTGAGGAGTCCGGTGGCAGGGCGAGAAAGTTCAGATGGTAACCCTGATCAATGATTGCCAATACCCATTGTTCGGATGTGATTGGATGCCACATGTTGTGGAAGTGGCACAATCGACCTCCCACTGATATGTGCGACAGAGGAATGTGGTTGCTGCTCTCTAAGTGGAAGTCAAAAACCTGAAGCAGGTCCTGGTTGAGAGCTGCTTGCGGTTTTTGTTTACTGGCTTGACGAGACTGCGATTTTTGATAAGGTCTTGTGGCACGGGATCTGGATGGTGGCGGGTAAGACTTCTTCGGACGGAAGAATGACTTCTTAGAGTCCTTTCTGAAGGGCTGTTTTGAGGAGAAGTCAGAAGGCATCAAAGAGAGCTGTCTTAAGGTCTCATGATGATCTTAATTCTGTTACCGTCCGTTGAATCTGCTCGCCAAACAGATTATCTCCGACACAAGGCAGGTCGGATAACCGGTCTTGTACTTCCGGGCGAAGGTCAGAAGACTTGAGCCAGGCCCACCGCCTCGCCGAGATGGCCGCTGCAAATACTCTGGTAGAAGTGTCAAAAATGTCATAAGATGTTCTAATCTCATGCTTGCCTGCCTCAAAACCCTTGTTGACTAGGGTTTGTAATTGTTCTTGAAATTGAGGCAGTGAGTCTGAGAAGTCCTGTATCTGCTTAAAAATGACCCTGTTATATTGGGTCATATAAAGCTGATAGGCGGCAATTCGGGAGATGAGCATGGCCCCTTGGAATACTCGGCGACCAATGTTGTCTAGGAACTTGGTGATCAAGCTAAGATTTTTGAAAATCTGGGGCTGACTGTACCAGATAGGTAGTGTCAGCTTTCCTGTGTACTGGAGCAACTGATCCAGGATGTTCCCAGTTCTTCTTGAGGAGATCAAGAAGGACCTGATGTATGGGTATAGATGTGATTACCTTAGGGGCATCCAGGAATTGGAGCAATTCCATCATCTGGTGCCTACCATCCTGTTCAGTCTGCAATTGGAAGGGGACCAATTCGGACATTTCCTTCACAAAGTTTATAAAGGAGAGGTCCTCTGGAGGAGAACGCTTCCTACTTTCAGTGGGTGAAGGTAAGTCATCGGTGTCTGAGGAAGTGTCATCACCCCAAGTGTCGTAAGGATCAGCACCTGCTCCTCTAGGAACTAGAGGGGGACAGGGTGGTTGTAGACCTGAAGGTCCTGGTCTAGGCTCCGAGGGAATCAGAGGAATTATCGGAGGTACCGATGATGGCATTGAAGGCACCGGTGCAGGCATCGAAGGTATCAATGGATGACTCGGAGGCGCAGATGGACATATCGGCACCGATGGATAGGTCGGTGGCGAGGGACGTATCGGTATCGATGGCTGAGGCAGAACTCCCAATGGAGGTATGCGAAATGGTGTTTCTCCTCCCAATGATGCACTCAATGGGGAGGGTATCGGAGCCATCGGAGACCCGGGAACCATCAGAGGAAAAGTGCTCATAAGCGCGGTGCCAGCGCTGCCGGAATCGGGTCGATGATCGGTTCCACAGATGGTGCCGGAGGAACCTGAAGACGTTGCATCGCCTTGTCGATGGCCTCCTGAACCATCCGGTCCAGTTCTTCTCGGAGACCTGGAGCAATCAGCCCCGGCTCCGGAACAGAAGAAGGAGGCAGAGGCATAGCCAGAGGGACCACCGTTAAAGGCGGAGTCGTGGCTTCCGATCCCCGATCAGATGAGGATTGCCTCGGGGACTCTGTCACAGGAATGGTTGGTGGCTTTCCTGGACGGGGTCTCTTCGATAGCGGCTCGGACGATGGTGAGGTCGATGATTTCGCTCCCTCGATGGTCCGAGTCTTAAGGTGTCTATGGCGATGGCGATGTTTCTCCCTGCGATCCCCTCGATCCTGAGGAGGAGTGGAGGGTGTCGATGGCCGAGAAGCTGTCGATGGTGGTCGGTCACCGGTCGATGGTCTATGCTGGCGCGAAGTTGATGGTGCCGGTTCCGACGAAGTCGATGCAATGGACGGAGTCGGGGTTTGAGCACGGAAGAGAAGTTCCATCTTCTCCATTCTGGCCTTGCGACCCTTCGGTGTCATTAAGGCACATTTGGTGCAGGTCAAGACATCATGCTTGCGTCCTAGGCACATTACACAGACTTTATGGGGGTGTGTGACAGACGTGGTGCGGGTACAGTCTGGGTACCGATGAAACCCCGACGCCACGGCCATGGAAAAAAATCGAGCCGCGTATGGCCAAACCCGATGGTAATCGACGGAAAAACAGGTAAAAACTTACCGGAGTACCGAGGACTGAGAAAAGTTAGAGGGGGGACCCATGTGGGGCAAATAACTTTTAGTAATTCCGTGAGGAAAATTCCTGTCAGGAATCTCTTCAGAGCTCCTTTACTGCGAGGCTACTGCTGCGTGGAAAAAAGAAGACTGAAGGGGGATCCCTGCTGGCTGCAGGGTTAGTGCCATGCTGGGCATGCCCAGTAGGGACCAGTCAAAGTTCTGGAAACTTTGACTGAAGTTTTCCGTGATTGGACTCCATCCTGTGATGTCACCCATATGTGAGGAGAAAAAAGGATATCATCATTGTTTGAAAACTGCCCTCCCCCACATTAAGGAGGTGGGGCTGAGGGAGGGCAGAGCCAGCAGACAATGTCTGCAAAATTCATTTTCAAATCCCTGTAAGTACTTCATAGTGCCGACTTAGGTCTGCAGTACTAACCTGCTGCTGGCCCCCAGTTTTTCAAAAGAAAACTCCGTGGGGAGTTTTCCTGAGAAATTTAAATGCAGGTCCACAGGCACTTTGTAAAACTCAGTCTCCAGCCACACTAGTTCACGTGATTCTGCCTCTCTTTATTCTTGCTCCATATCACTGGACTTCATTACACATTCTATCACAATATTCATCCATCAAGTTCACTGTCTGGATCCAATATCTTTCTCACTTTTATCCAGCATGACTAGTCCTCTTCTCATCTTTTGATCTTCATACCTTTATCTTTGTCCACCGTTCATCTGACCTCAGTATTCGTGTTCTCCTCATTTGTACCCATTAAGTGTTTTATTTAATAACAAAATTCTTGCTCAAATTTCTGTCCACCAATTTCTGCAATTACTAGTGAATTATTTTTTCTAGAATGCACAGAATGTAAACTATGTTTTTGTTTAAATTTAAATGTAAGTTTCTATACACAAGTTAAGTATACAAAACTGTGTATTTCTTTTGTAAAATGGAAAGATTAATAAAAATTATATATATTAAAAAAAAAAAAAACAACAAAATTCAAATGAACTCAATAAAAAGAATCAAGCTGGAAACCAAATGTGACTTTTACACATGAAAACTGAAGTATGTGAGGAAAAGTATGCCCACTGTTTGTAACCAGGAGTGCACAATTAAACCCACTACTATCTTCAAGACGGACTGGCCAAAGGCAGAGTCTTGGCATCCTTCCTTGTCCAGGCAGTAATGTGCTGCAAATGTGTGAAGAGAGCTCCATGTTGCAGCTTTACAAATCTTGTCAATTGGTACTGAACGATAGTGTGCTACTGAGGTTGCCATGGTTCTTACGGAGTGCGCCGTCACTCGTCCTTGGAGAGGAAGGCCTGCTTTGTTATAGCAGACTTCAATACAGTCTGCTAGCCAGTTGGAGAGAGTTTGTTTGCCCACTGCAACTCCTGGTTTGTTTTTATCGAAGGAAAAAAAAGTTGGGTGGATTTTCTATGGACTGCAGTGCGGTCTAGGTAAAATGAAAGTGCACGCTTACAGACCAAGGTCTGTAAAACCCTCTCGCCCTGGTGAGAGTGGGGCCTTGGGAAAAGGGTGGGCAAGACTATATTAGAAGTCAGTAAATGTATATTTTGTAAATAGATCCTTCCCATCTGTGTAACTCTTCTTTCCCCCCTCCCTTCCCCCCCTATCTTTCCCTCCTGCATCCGCATCCAAACTTTTCCCCTAATGTTATCCATATCTATCAATAACGACTAGCTAAGTTTCTATATTAAGCCTCGTTTCTAGTTTTTGTAGTTTTATTCACTGTTCTCGAATAAGTTCCATGTAAAGCTCTTGTTGCTGATTTTTGAAGTTCTATTGTAAACCGATTTGATGTTTCTTGACGAAGTTCGGTATATAAAAGCCACAAATAAATAAATAAATAACCACCTTGGGAAGGAATTTAGGGTGCATACGTAGGACCACTCGGTCATGTAGGAACCTGGTATAGGGTGAGTATGTGACAAGTGCTTGTAACTCACTAACCCTTCGAGCAGATGTAATGACTATTAGGAAGAGAACTTTCCATGTAAGAAATTTAACATCACAGGAGTGCAAAGGCTCAAACGGGGAGCGCATGAGTCTTGTAAGTACTACCATTTAGGTCCCATTCAGTGACTGATGGCCGTAGAGGGGGCTTAAGATGTAGTAGGCCCCTCATAAACCTACTCACAAGGGGTTGCTCTGTTACCGGAGCATCCCCAACTCCCTTGTGGTACGCTGAGATGGCACTCAGGTGTACCCTCACCGAAGAAGTCTGGAGACCAGAGTCTGAAAAGTGCCAGAGATAGTCTAATAGAGATGGAATGGGGCAGGAAAAGGGGTCGATACCTTTTTGCGTGCACCATAGGTAAATCTATTCCACTTAGAACAATAAGATTTTCGTGTGGAAGGCTTTCATGCGGCTACAAGCACTTGAGAGACATCATTTGAAAGGTTGAGTGGTTGGAGGATCAAACTATCAACATCCAGGCTGTGAGGGATAGGGTCTGAAGATTTGGATGGCGTAACATGCCTTGGTTCTCAGTTATGAGAGTGGACGCTGTGCCCAGGCGAATGGGTTCTCTGATCGAGAGGTCAAGAAGCATGGGAAACTACACTTGTTGAGGCCAGTACAGGGCTATGAGTATCATTGACCCTTTGTCCTGTTGTAGCTTCACGAGAGTTTTGGTTATCAGCGGTATCGGGGGATATGCGTATAGGAGGCCTGTGTTCCAGGGGCAAGCAAAGGCATCCATGGCTAACTTGTTTTGTTGCCTGTGCAGGGAGTAGAATCTGTCCACTTTGTGATTCAGTTCGGATGCAAAGAGGTCTAGCATTGGTTGACCCCAGCGTTGGAAGATTCTGGTTGTTACCACAGGATACAGAGACCACTCGTGGGGATGGAACTGTTGACTGAGGTGATCTGCTACTACATTTTGTATGCCTGCAAGATAAATGGCCTGGAGATGCATGGAATGTGCAAGGGCCCAGGCCCAGATCTGCGCAGCTTCTTGGCAGAGGAGATAAGAGCCTGTGCTGCCCTGCTTGATCAAGTACAGCATTGCAACTGTGTTGTCCGTTTGTATGAGAACAGTCTTGTGTGAAAGGCAGTCCTTGAACGCATAGAGAGCATAACATATAGCTCGAAGCTCTAAGAAGTTGATCTGAAACGTTGCTTCGAGCTGTGTTGAAGTACCTTGGGTTTGAAGATTGTTCACATGAGCTCCCCAACCCAAGTTGAATGCATCTGTGGTTAAAGTCACTTGCAGAACAGGTTGCTGGAAGTGTAGACCTGTTAGCAAATTGGCTTTGTTTGTCCACCAGAGAAGCGATAATCGCAGCTGGTGGGTTATTTGAATCTGGGATGAAAGCGGTTGAGTGGCTTGGAGCCACTGAGATTTCAAAGTCCATTGAGTGATTCCCTTGGCCAGTCTGGCCATAGGAGTGACGTGGACCGTGGAAGCCATGTGGTCCAGCAACGTTAGGAATTGAAGGACTGAGGCTGTTTTCTTTGTACGCAGAGAAGTAGCTAGCTTGGAGAATGTCTCTGCCCGGTCGATGGGCAGGAAGGCCTTTGCGACTGTGGTGTCTAGATCTGCTCCAATGAAAGTAAGGAGGTGAGATGGAGTGAGGTGGGGTTTTTGGTAGTTGATGAGAAATCCCAAAGAGTGTAGCAGATTGATAATGAGATTGAGAGCGTCGAGAGCTCCTTGCTTGGAACGGCTTTTGATCAGCCAGTCGTCCAGGTAAGGAAACATGTGTATGCTTTTCTTGCATAGATGGGCCGCAGCCACTGCTAGGCACTTTGTAAATACACAGGGTGCCAAGGTAAGTCCAAAAGGCAGAACCCAGTACTGATAATGTTGATGTCCACTAGGAAACGCAGGTATTTGCGGTGATGTGGGGATATTGGAATGTGAGCGTAAGCGTCCTGAAGACCCAGAGAACAGAGCCAATCTCCTTTTGCAGAAGGGGAAGCATGGTGCCCAGGGACACCATCCTGAATTTTTCTTTTACAATTCTAGAGGTGCAGTCCATATGTATTCCACACATTAAGAAAGGTGGAAAGAAGGCAAAACGATTACCATCATGGTTAAAAGGTGAGGTGAAAGAGGCTATTTTAGCCAAAAAAAAACATCCTTCAAAAATTGGAAGAAGGATCCATCTGAAGAAAATAGGATAAAACATAAGCATTGTCAAGCTAAGTGTAAAACATTGATAAGACAGGCAAAGACAGAACAAGGACTCTGACAGAACAACATGTACATCTTCGATGCACAGAACTTTTCACACCTGTTGAATCGAACAGACTGTTGGATCTGCACACACATGCCAACCCAAGCCTGCGGAGAACTACTGATGCATGCTGTACCATTTAACCTTACAGTATGGACTAATTATCCTTTACAGAGAGGTGTTTTCATTAACTCTCCAGTTAATAATACCATACTACACATTGGTAGCTGTATTCAAGAGACTGCCGCTCTTTGTTGTTGGGACTATTGATACAGGGGATGGAAAGGGACTTCAGGTGGGAAATATCCATATTGTAACTGAACCTTTGTATTAATCACTGAACACTTACATAACTATACCACATATATGTATGCAATTGGCAGATTTCAGGATGTGCAGTGGGAGACCCAAGCAGGTACAGAAAGTGTAGAGGGGATGAAGGATTTACCCTTTGTAGTTATATAGCCCAAATGATAACCAATGACATGTCCACTAATCTGTTAGGAAACATATGGATGTTATGTGGGTGTAGAGCATACATGTACATTTCCCCCCAGATGGAGAGACAGATGCACTTTAGGCTACATCCTCCCCTCATACTATGCAGTCAAAAATTTACCCAAAGCAAGGCTCCGTAACAAAAGGGAGGCGATAAATAATCCCATAGAAAAGTATACAGAAACTCAGATAGCTAGAAGCCTGTTTCCCCCAATGGGGACAGCTATGAATTACAGAGACTTACACATCCTAGCTAACTGGACGACTGCCATATTTCATCAGACAGTCCATGCATTAAAACTACTCACAACAGAAGTTTCTCAGATTAGAGAAGTAGCATTCAGAACAGCTATACCTTAGAAACCATTTTAGCCTTAAAGGGTGGTGTTTGTGCATTAATTGGATCTCATTGCTGTGTGTACATATCAGTTTATAAAGCAAACCTCACACATACCATAGAGCAGATAGAAACCATGGTTGCTGATGCACCACTTTCAGACAGAATACCAACTTCTCCATGGGACTGGCTATGGTCCTGGCTCCCTGATATTTCTGGTCTCAAAGGGGTGATTTCTATTATAATTACTGTAATTGTCTTAATTATTTGCCTGTGATGCTGTATTCAGTGCATACCCAACCTCATATCCATATTGAAACCTTGCTCTCAGCCCGGATACAAAGATGTCTTGTAAGATGCCTAATAGGGAATCATGAGCCCTGCAGCGTTGGCACACCACCTGCACCAGCTCTGGGTGATATGGAGATTCAGGGAGCTCATCGCAGCTGGCCCACCACGTCGAATTAGCTTTCTTCTCTCCATAATCCCTCTTCCCCTATTTCCAGCCCATACCAAGACATAACAGATTTCAGTAAGGGTCTAAAGCTTTATTGAGCTTCCTAAACAAAAACAGAAAGGGTGAGATGTGGGAAATATGCGCTTGTCAGCAAGCCATTTCATCAGAGTTTAAACATTAACTTCCCTTCTCCCTGAACTTTGCCTGAATAAAAGCATCACTTGTGCTTAAGTCTCTGCCAAGGAGAGGATACCTGACTTCATGTATTTTTCTGGCTTATAATTAATCCTGATAGCCTGAAAGTAGGGCTGGGTTTTCCCTAGTCAGAGGCAGGACAAAGTCAGGAGGTATAGATTTCAGCAGCCAATGATATGATCCGTGCACACCCCCTGAGCCAAAGCCAATGGTGTAATGACTCGTCTGTTGCTATGGGAAAGTAGCCAATCATGTAATGACACATCATCTGCCTTTGTATGAATGTACAATAAAAGGAAGAGCCTCGTGAGGGCTAAGCCTTTTGCCTTCTCTTCCTGCCTGCGATGAAAGCTGCCTCAAGTGTGTTCCTTGCCTCCATACTCTACAAAAGAGAGAATTTGAAATGAAGTTGGCCATAGAGGCAAAAACTCATAATAAAAACTTTAAAAAATATATCCCGAGGGGAACAAGCAAGATGGCGGCATAGACGCAGAGCTGAACGCTGGCAGCCCGAGTTTTACCTCTGAAAATATTTTCTTCATTTGAAATGCCGTCGAAAAGAAAAGGGAAGGTAAGGATCTTTCCACCGAAGACCTTACCTTCCACGGGGCAGCTTGACATCATCCTTTTTTTGCACCAGCTGGAACAAACAGAGAACTCCGAGCCCCCGCGGGGGAGAGCGGGGAGCTCCTGCAGAAGAGGCTTCTCTTAGCCCGAACACCAGACCACCCCAGGCGCACCGTGACCCCGATGGAGAGACTTCCCGGTCACAGGTTGATGACGTGGCCAATGCGACCGGGGAGGTGGAAGTCGACCCAGGAAGTAAGCCGACGGCGAGGGAGTCCCCCCGGACAGAAACGGAGGGTTCTGCGGATGTGGGAACCTCGGGGGCCTCGAGTCAGGAGGCTAACCTCGAAGAAGATATCGAGGGAGCTTTGGTGGACCAAGGTCAGTATGCAATATCTACCGGCGAAGGGGACACACCTCCGATTTCTACATCTAGGCCTGGGGTAGTGACACTTGAGTCACTTTGGGACCTGGTGGCTGGCCAAGGACACGCTATGAAGCGGTTAGAGCAAAAGGTGGACTCCCTGATTACAATGTTCAATTGAAAATAACTGGAATGCAATAACAATCGACAGAAACATTGAATAAGATAGCAGAGACTGAAAATAAAATTCAATCTCTGCAAGCTGTAAATGTGGCTGTAATTAAAGAACAGATCGCTTGCTCAAAACGCTTAGAAAACCTAGAAAACAACATCAGACATTTAAATTTGCGCATTATGAATTTTCCCAAAGTTGCTGGGGAAATTCCCTTTATTACTTTGAAGAGACTCTTCAGAGAAGGACTGGAATTTACAGAAGAAAATATGCCATCTATAAATTTTTGTAGATTTCTAAATAGTAGTAATAGATCTTCTGCTGCAGGGCCTCTACCAATACAGACTATTCCATTAAATTTAACCAGTTTCTTAGAAAACACTGAAATGGATATACTGGAAAGGAAAACGTTGCTAGTAGCATTTGTTTCTGTGTATGACCTTAATAATGTAATGCGTAATTTCTTTAGAAAGTTTCCTTTGAATTTTTACAGTCAAACAGTCAGGATATATCCAGACTTAGCTCCAGTTACACAAATAAGACAGAGGGAATTCTTATCTTTTAGACAAGATGTTGTATCTCTTGGTTATGTCTTTACGCTTCGATATCCATGTAAGTGTATAATTAAGAAAGGGGATGAATGTTTTATTTTTTTTCAATCAGAACAACTGCGCCAATTCATAGATGCCAGAAGGCCAACCACCTCCTCCCCGGTCAATTAACTAATTAGTCAGGGTATTAATATTGATGTTCCAGTATAGTCTATGTTAAGGCCACTGTTTAAAATAGGGAATTTCCATAATAATCTCTCACTTTGATTTCATTTGCTCTCTCCCTATTTTCTAAGGGTTGAAATTAATTTAAGTTTATATAAGTAGAGAAATTTTGATCACGGTGTTTATAGATTTTGCAAAACAGTGAAACTGGTATATGATTTCTTATTAATTTTTTAAGAGTGATTGTTAATTACATTATTGGAAGACTCTACTTATATGTATTAGTATTATTTGTATATTGAAAATGATAAATAAAGAATTAAAAAAAATATATATATATCCAAAGCAAGAAACCTGTGAGGGAGTCGGTTGAACCATTAGATGACAGAGGGGTTAAAGGAGCTATTAGGGAAGATAAGGCCATTGCAGAAAGACTAAATTAATTCTTTGCTTCCGTGTTTATTAATGAGGATGTCGGGGAGATACCAGTTCTGGAGATGGTTTTCAGGGGTGCTGAGTCAGACGAACTGAACAAAATCACTGTGAACCTGGAAGATGTAGTAGGCCAGATTGACAAACTAAAGAGTAGCAAATCACCTGGACTGGATGGTATGCATCCTAGGGTACTGAAAGAACTCAAAAATGAAATGTCTGATCTATTAGTTAAAATTTGTAACCTATCATTAAAATCATCCATTGTACCTGAAGACTGGAGGGTGGCCAATGTAACCCCAATATTTAAAAAGGCCCCAGGGGCAATCCGGGTAACTATAGACCAGTGAGCCTGACTTCAGTGCTGGGAAAAATAGTGGAAACTATTCCCAAGATCAAAATCATACAGCATATAGAAAGACATGATTTAATGGAACACAGTCAACATGGATTTACCGAAGGGAAGTCTTGCCTAAAAAATCTGCTTCATTGTTTTGGAGAGATTAATAAACATGTGGATAAAGGTGAACCGGTAGATGTAGTGTATTTGGATTTTCAAAAGGCATTTGACAAAGTCCCTCATGAGAGGCTTCTACGAAAACTAAAAAGTCATGGGATAGGAGGCGATGTCTTTTCGTGGATTACAAACTGGTTAAAAGATAGGAAACAGAGAGTAGGATTAAATGGTCAATTTTCTCAGTGGAAAAGGGTAATCAGTGGAGTGCCTCAGGGATCTGTATTGACCGGTGCTTTTCAATCTTACTAGATAAACGAAGCTTGACCGACGTGCCGCAAATGCGCAGTAGAGACCAGCTCTACCGCGCATGTGTGGGCGAGCACGTCGGTCTGAGCCAGCGTCAGAAAGAAAAAAAATGGCGGCGTCCAGTGGCAGCGGCGGTAACCGGCAGCGGGCGGCGACGGCGGTAGCGAGCGGCGGCGGTACCGGCAGCGGTAGCGGGCGGCGGCGGTAGCGAGTGGCGGCGACGGCGGTAGCGGGCGGCGGCAGCGGCCAGTAGCGAGGGAGGGAGAAGAGAGAGAGAGAGAGGGACGGACTGAGTGGGAGGGAGGGACGGAGAGAGAGAGTGGGAGGGAGGGACTCAGTGGGAGGGAGGGACTGAGTGAGGGGGAGGGAGGGAGTGGGACTGAGTGAGAGAGAGGGAGAGGGACTGAGTGAGAGGGAGAGGGGGGACTGAGTGAGGGAGTGGGACTGGGAGAGAGAGGGAGGGAGTGGGGACTGAGGGAGAGTGAGTGGGACTGAGTGAGTGAGAGGGAGGGAGAGAGGGGGGGAGGGAGGGGACTGAGTGGGGGGGGAGGGATTGAGTGAGGGGGAGGGACTGGGGGGAGGGACTGAGTGAGAGGGAGTGAGTGGGACTGAGTGAGAGGGAGGGGGGACTGAGTGAGAGGGAGTGAGTGGGACTGAGGGAGGGAGGGGGACTGAGGGAGAGAGGGAGGGAGGGAGTGGGACTGAGTGAGAGTGAGTGGGACTGAGTGAGTGAGAGGGAGGGAGAGAGGGGGGAGGGAGTGAGTGAGACTGAGTGGGAGGGAGGGACTGAGTGAGAGGAGAGGGAGGGGGGGGGAGGAGGGAGGGAGGGAGGGAGGTAGGGGGTGGTGAAGAGTGAGGGGAGAGAGAATGAGGGGGAGGTGAGAGACAGAGGGATGTAGCCCGTTTTAACGGGCTTAACGGCTTGTATATATATAAATGATCTGGAAAGGAATACGATGAGTGAGGTTATCAAATTTGCGGATGATACAAAATTATTCAGAGTAGTTAAATCACAAGCAGACTGAGATACATTACAGGAGGACCATGCAAGACTGGAAGATTGGGCATCCAAATGGCAGATGAAATTTAATGTGGACAAGTGCAAGGTGTTGCATATAGGGAAAAATAACCCTTGCTGTAGTTATACGATGTTAGGTTCCATATTAGGAGCTACTACCCAGGAAAAAGATCTAGGCATCATAGTGGATAATACTTTAAAATCATCGGCTCGGTGTGCTGCAGCAATCAAAAAAGCAAACAGAATGTTAGGAATGATTAGGAAGGGAATGGTTAATAAAACGTAAAATGTCATAATGCCTCTATATCGCTCCATGGTGAAACCATACCTTGAATACTGTGTACAATTCTGGTCGCCACATCTAAAAAAGATATAGTTGTGATGGAGAAGGTACAGAGAAGGGCAACCAAAATGATAAAGGGGATGGAACAGCTCCCCTATGAGCAAAGGCTGAAGATGTTAGGGCTGTTCAGCTTGGAGAAGAGATGGCTGAGGGGGGATATGATAGAGGTCTTTAAGATCCTAAAAAATCCTAAAAAATCCTAAAATATCCTAAAAAAGCTCAAACCTTCTTCATACCCTCAGGATACCATACCCACCAATCTCCTCATCTCTTGTGCTAAAACCATATCCAAACCCATCGCACAAATCAAAAATTGCTCCTTCTCTCACGGGATTGTACCTGACCCTCTAAAAATGGCAATCATAAAACCACTTATAAAAAAAACCTAATCTTTCTCCTGAAAACCCGGCCAATTTTCGCCCAATAGCTAATCTACCATTCATCGCAAAAATCTTGGAACGAGTTGCAAATAAACAACTAACAGAATACCTAAACGACCACAACATTCTTTCCCCATCGCAGTTCGGTTTCCGCCAATCTCGAAGCACCGAAACCCTTCTAATCTCATTAACGGACTCTATATTACTTAATCTTGAAAACAGACAACCGTGTCTTCTCATCCTCCTAGATCTAACAGCAGCTTTTGACAAGGTCAATCACAACACATTAATAGATCGTCTGGCAGAAATTGGCATTAGAGATGAGGCCCTCAACTGGTTCAAATCGTTCCTACAGAACAGACAGTATAAGATCAAGGTCAACAAGGAAGAATCTCAACCAGTCACCTACAACTTAGGAGTCCCACAAGGATCATCACTCTCTCCAACCTTATTCAATATTTACCTTCTGCCACTCTGCCAGCTCCTCATCAACCTGAATCTCGTCCACTACTTATACGCAGACGATGTTCAGATACTGATTCCAATTACTGAATCTCTCCAAAAAACTCTGGACTTCTGGAACTCTTGCCAACAAGCCATCAACAACTTACTCACTAGCCTCAACTTGATCCTTAATCAAAACAAAACAGAATATCTCCTCATTTCCCAAAACGGAACCTACACACTTCCAAGTACCATCTTGTCAACTCAATTAACAATAACCCCACAAGTCAGAAATCTAGGAGTTATACTTGATAACCAAATGAATTACAGATCACTCATAAATAACATCGTAAAGGATGGATTCTTCAAATTACAAGTCTTAAAAAGACTGAGACCACTCCTACATTTTAAAGACTTCCGATTAGTTCTACAAGCAATCATTCTCACGAAAATAGATTACTGCAACTCACTTGTACTGGGTCTCCCTGCCAACGCCATAAAACCGCTACAGATGCTGCAGAACGCTGCAGCGAGGATCTTAACCAAGTCCAACAAAAGAGACCACATCTCACCCATTTTAAAAAGCCTACACTGGCTTCCCGTCAAATTCAGAATACTATTCAAAGTGCTCTCAGTAACCCACAAGGCAATACACAACCTGGCACCACTCGAGCTCACATTCCCTCTCCAACTCCACACATCTACCAGACCAGTGAGACAAGCCTACAAAAATAACCTTCAAATTCCACCGATGAAGTCAGCATTAAGTAAAAGAGCTTTCTCCACAGCTGGGCCTGAACTCTGGAACACTCTCCCATCAGAGCTCAGATCAGTGCAATGCTCCACTACATTTAAAAAAAGAATCAAGACTTGGTTATTCAACCAAGCTTTCCCATAACATCAACCTGAGAAATATCCCTGCCAATATCCCCTCCGTGGTAACACGCTAGAGAACTATATAGATCTTCTCTAGAAATCACATGATCTTTGGCAGTCTATTATCAAAACCCAACCTCTAGCCTATATTAGGCACCGTACATGTTAATTATGTTATTACCCCCATATATCTTAATCCAAGTTAATTCGACCTGTTCATTGTAAGACATTTACTTGTCATTGTTGTTATTGTTTAGAATGTAAACCGAATTGATCAGTAATTCTGTTATTGGAAAGTCGGTATAGAAAAATGCTACATAAATAAATAAAGATCCTGAGAGGTCTTGAACGAGTAGATGTGACTCGGTTATTTACACTTTCAAATAATAGAAGGACTAGGGGGCATTCCATGAAGTTAGCAAGTAGCACATTTAAGACTAATCGGAGAAAATTCTTTTTCACTCAATGCACAATTAAGCTCTGGAATTTGTTGCCAGAGGATGTGGTTAGTGCAGTTAGTGTAGTTGGGTTCAAAAACGTTTTGGATAAGTTCTTGGAGGAGAATTCCATTAACGGTTATTAATCAAGTTTACTTAGGGAAAAAGCACTGCTATTAATTGCATCAGTAGCATGGGATCTTCTTAGTGTTTGGATAATTGCCAGGTTCTTGTGGCCTGGTTTGGCCTCTGTTGGAAACAGGATGCTGGGCTTGATGGACCCTTGATCTGACCCAGCATGGCAATTACTTATGTTCTTAAATTTGTTGAGATTGCGGAGGTCTAGGATGGGGCGGAGGCTGCCTGATTTCTTTGGAATGAGAAAATAGTGGGAGTAGAATCCTCTGCCCTACTGTGCCTGGGGGAATGGCTTCCACAGCCCTGGCGCCCAGAAGGGTGGAGAGTTCTGACTCTAGAAGGGTCGTGTGATCTTTTTGCATCCACAGTGGATTGGGTGGTGAATCTGGGGGTACATGAGGAAGTTTAGATGATATCCCTGGGTTATGGTGGATATAACCCCTTGGTCTATGGTAATGTTGAGCCAGTTGAGTATGAAGTGGTGAATTTGACCTCCTACTGGCAAATCTGGGTCTGGATTTGTGGAGCGGCTGCTGTTCTCTGGATAGGTTTCAAAATACAGAAGCTTGGCCTGTTTGAGGTAGTGGCTGAGGCCTGGATGTCTTGGGCTGTCGAGGATGTGCTCTCTGAGATGGCCTGTTGGCCTCACGCGAGATGTAGGTGAGTAGTATCTTCGTGGGCGATAAAATGGTTTTCTAGGGTCCCTTCTCGTGGATCGTCTTGCAGAGGAAGGGGCCTCGGTAGTAGCTGTGGATAATTGCCGTAGGCTCTCATTATGGTCTTTTAGTTGAGCCACTGCGTCTTGTATTTTGTCTCCGAATAGGTTTTCACCAGTACATGGCAAATCAGCAAATTTGTCTTGGACTTCAGATCTCAAGTCAGATGTTTTCAGCCAGTCCCACCTACTGGCACTGATGCCAGTCGTCAACAAGTGAGAAGCTGTTTCAAAGGAGCCGTAAGCAGCACGAACCTCATGTTTCGCAGCCTTAAGATCTTTCTGTAGTTTGGCGTTGAGACTATCTTGCTGATGTTGGGGAAGAGAGTCTGCTACTCCCTGAAAGTGCTTCCAGAGATTCCTTTGGTACTGTGTCATGTAAAGTTGGTATGCAGCTATGTGTGACACTAGCATAGAGCCTTGAAACATCTTGTGACCCAAAATATCAAGGAATTTTTGGTCTTTGCCAGGAGGTTTTGAAGAGTGAGGGCGCAGTCTTCTGGCCTTCTTCTGTGCGAACTCAACTATGGGGGAGTTGTGGCTTTTGGAATCCAGGAATATGTTGGACCAGATAAGTTGCATCTGTCCTCTTATTCACTGGCTGGACAGTACAAGGATGCTCCCAGAGATGATGCTGGAGATTCACTAGCACTTTGTGGACAGGGATAGCCATAACTTTTATTTTATATTGAATATGTTATTGTATTTTAACTACCATAATTTATTGTTGCTTTTATGATTTTATGACTTTATGATGTGAACCGTTGTAATGTTTCTTGAGAATGACGGTATACAACATTTTTAAATAAAATAAATAAATAAACTTCTTTCGGAGTATCAACAAATTGGAGAACTTCCCATGTTTTATGGCATGTGTCCTCATCTGTAATCAGGTCAAAGGGGATTGTCTCTGACATCTCCCTTACAAAATTAGCAAAGGAGAGGTCTTCTGGGGAGATTTTCTCCTTTCTTCCAGAGGAAATGGTTCTGATAAGATATCCTCCGTGGATGTGTCGGTGTCAACATCTTCCCATGTGTCAGAAAGTGTCTCTAGTCAAGATCCTGAGGGAGGGAAGAAGGTTGGTACTGTAGGACGTGTTGGCACCGATGGATCCTTTGATGGCCTCGATGGAAGATGCAGTGGCACCAACTTGGATTTCGGCGGCACTGAAGGCATCGAGGGGAAACATGGTCCTCTCGGTCCTGAGAGCCCTGATGGACCAGGCATCGGTTCCGGCAATGATGGAATCGGTGTTGAAAGGGGACTGGAGTCGTGCCTTCATCTTCTGAGGACCCTGGAATGGGAATCAGGGGTTTCAGAGACTTTATGGGTTGCTCTGGCATCAGTGGCCTGGGTTGTTTCAGAAGGGCACCAATGAGTGTATCCAATTGGGTTAGCAACGGTGTAAATATCGATGGCTCCGGTGTCGGTATGAGAGCCAGCATCGATGGCTGTAAGTCTCGGAGAGCATTGAGCACTGTCTGGCGGATGAAACCGTCCAGTTCCTCCCTGAAAGCTGGTGTAGATATCGCAGCTATAGGGGGAGGCAGGCTAGGCGCTACTGACACCTCCACGGGAACTTGTAGGGCTCAGTACCCGGCACCGATATCGGTGGGGATCGCCTTGGTTTCTCGGGTGGAGTGGGAGTTAAAGGCTCCTCTACCCGTGTCCTCTTCGCATTTGGCTCGATAGGCATCGAAGCTGATGCGGTGTCTGTGCCGGCACCAGGAGTAGACACATGTCAGTGCTGGTGTCGATGCTTCCCTCGGTGCTCGGTCCGGTCTTTCTCCGGCAACGAGGAAGACGATACGGATACCCTAGATAGAGTTGGTGACAGGAGGTCACCGCTGCCCTGTGTTCCCGGCGAGGTTTGATGACTAGTTTCTTCGATGCTCCTGCCGGTGACGATTGGGTTGACGTCGATGGAGTCAGCTTGATTTTAAACAGGGTCTCCATCTTGTCAAAGCAAGCCCGCCTATCCTTCAGAGTCATCTGGGCACAACTTGGGCGGTGAGAAATGTCATGTGATGAGCCGAGGCACAGCACACAGACATCATGTGGGTCGGTAATCGACATGGTACGAGGGCACTCCAGACATTTTCTGAAACCTGTTGCCATGATGGCAGAAGTTGAGGCCCAAAAACGATCGATGGCCTGCGGACACCGAAAAAAGGTGGGGCAGGAACTGACCGGAGACTGTGATTCTTTACTCACCGAGCGATGAAAACAATATCACGATGGGAGACTCCTATGAGGGAACTTTTTTAAAGAAGTAATCTTCAAGTTTTTTCCCGTGAGGAAAATTTTGGGAGAGAGTTCTCACAGAGCTCCTAACTGTGAGGCAAACTGCAGCGTGGAAAAAAAGAGACTGAAGGGAGACCCCTGTAGCTACAGGGATTATGGCATGCTGGGCATGCTCAGTGTGCCAGTCAAAAGATCTAGAAACTTTGATAGAAAAGTTTTCCGTGATAGGGCTCCGTCCAGTGACGTCACCCACATGTGAGGACTATCATCCTGCTTGTCCTGGAAGAATCCTGAAGGCAACTACAGGAAGAATAAGTGCGAGAAGCAGCTCTAGGTCTATCCTCAGGGAGCCTTGGCACCTCTGAGTCACCCTAAGCCTTGGCCAACTTTTCCAACTCCTCCCCAAACAGCAGCAGCCCCTTAAAGGCCAACTTCATCAGGTTGGACTTAAGAGATAGCATCCGCCGACCAATCATGCATCCAGAGAAGCTCCCAAGCTGCTAATATGGCGGCTACCCTTCTGGTAGAGGAGCAAACTAAATTATAACCAGTAGGGATGTGAATCGTTTTTTGATGATTTAAAATATCGTCAGATATATTTTAAATCGTCAAAAATCGTTAGAGTCGATATTTAATAGGAATTCCCCCGATTTATCGTCAAAAAATTGTAAATCGGGGGAAGGGGGAGGGCGGGAAAACCGGCACACTAAAACATCCCTAAAACCCACCCCGACCCTTTAAAATAAATCCCCACCCTCCCGAATCCCCCCCCCCAAATGTCTTAAATTACCTGGGGTCCAGTGGGGGGGTCCTGTTGTGATCTTCCACTCTCGGGCCATATTGCCCTGTCATATGACAGGGCAAAGGTAGCGCCGGCGCCATTTTTCTATCAACGCACCCGTGGCCCGAGAGTGGAAGATCACAACGGGACCCCCCCACTGGACCCCAGGTAATTTAAGACATTTGGGGGGGGGATTCGGGAGGGTGGGGGATTTATTTTAAAGGGTCGGGGTGGGTTTTAGGGATGTTTTAGTGTGCCGGTTTTCCCGCCCTCCCCGATTTACACGATATTTACAGAAACAAAACCGCGACCATTTGATTCCCTCCCCCCCCCCCAGCCGAAATCGATTGTTAAGACGATCGATCACACGATACACATCTCTAATAACCAGCATCTGCAGAAAAACCTCCCCAGGCTGTAGAGACAGGGATTCCTCCCTTATCGCCTCCTGTGCAAGATGGAAACCAGACCACGCCACAATACACCAGCAGGCCATGATCTGAAGATTCATGCTTAGGCCTGCCTAAGAACAGTCTCTATTTTGCGGTCCTGGGCATCATAGAAACAGAGAAATAAAGGCAGAAAAGGACCATATGGTCCATCCAGTCTGCCCAGTTAAATTTTGGTAGTATCTGCTGCACCGTATATTTACCCTATGCTTATCAGTTTCTCACACCGTAAAAGTCAGGGTCCTCAGTTGCTATTTCAATCCAATTCTCCATTAGGCCTTGCCATTGAATCAGAGAGCAATGTTTGTGTTGCATAAAAGTATCAGTCTTATTGGTTAAGGATAGTAACTGCCGCATTAGCAAGTTACCCCATACTTGTTTTCCCCAGACCTTAAAAGTCAGGGCCCTCATTGGTTGCTGAATGAATCCAATTCCCTTTTCCCCTGCCACTGAAGCAGAGATCAATGACCGAATTGCATCAACAGTATCAAGGCTTATTGGTTAAGGGTAGTAACCACTGCACCAGCAGGTTACTCCATGCACTCTTTTCTTCATTTCCATTCTTTAGCTTTTAGGGATCCACAGTATTTATCCCATGCCCTCCTCTCTGCTACCACCACCCTCTCTGTGAAGAAATATTTCCTGACGTTGGTTCTGAGATGTCCACCCTAGAGTTTAATTTTGTGAATCCTAGTTCTACTGATTTCTTTCCAAAGAAAAAGGTTTGACGTTTGAACATCATTAAAAGATTTCAAGTATCTGAAAGTCTGTATCATATCACCCCTGTGCCTCCTCTCTTCCAGGGTATATATATTAATATCCTTCAGTCTCTCCTCACAGGTTTTCTGATACTGACCCCACACCATTTTGGTAGCCCTTCTCTGGACCGCCTCCATCCTATCTCTATCCCTCCAAAACTGAACATAATACTCCAGGTGAGGCCTCACCAAGGATTTGTATAAGGGTGTTACCACCTCCATTTTCTTACTGGTTATTCCTCTCTTTATGCAGCACAGCATTCTTCTAGCTTTAGCTCTCGCCTTGTCACATTGCTTGCCATCATAAGATCGCCAGAGACTATCACCTCAAGATCCCACTCTTCGTCCGTGCACATCAGCCTTTCCCCTTCCTCCCCCATCACAAACAGCTCTTTTGGATTACCACATCTCAGAAGCATAACTCTACATTTCTTGGCATTGAATCCCAGCTGCCAAATATTCGGCCACGCTTCAAGTTTTCGTAAATCGCTTTTCATTCTCTCTACTCCTTCAGGTGTGGCCACTCTGTTGCAGATCTTGGTATCATCCACAAATAGACAACCTTTACCTTGTATCCCTTCCACAATGTCACTCACAAAGATATTGAACAGAACTGGTCCCAATACTGATCCTGTGGCACTCTACTTAACATGGCTCTCTCTTCAGAGAAGGTTCCATTTACCATTACATGCAGTCTCCTATCAGTCAATCAGTTTGTAATTCATGCCACCACCTTGGTGCTCACTCTGGAGCTTCTCATATTGTTCACATGCTTCCTGTGTGGGATGGTATCAAAAGCTTTCCTGAAATCCAAGTAGATGACATTGAGTGCTCTTCCTCAATCTAATTCTCTAATCACCCAATCAAAAATATCACAGTAGTCTGACAGGACCTTCCTCTGGTGAATCCATGCTGCATCGGGTCCAGCAACTTACTGGATTGTAGATAGTTCAGTACCCTTTCTTTCAGCAGCATCTCCATGAACTTTCCCCACCACCAAGGTAAGGCTAACTGGCCTGTAGTTTCCAGTCTCCTCTCTGCTACCACTCTTATGAAGTGGGACCACAACAACTCTTCTCCAATCTCATGGCACCACTCCCGTTTCCATGGATGTATTGAACAGGTCATTTAGCAGACTCACCAGGACATCTGAGTTCTCGTAGTATCCTGGGATGTACCTCATCCTGCCCCATGGACTTGTCCACATTCAGTTTTTCTACCTCTTCCTATACATACTCTTCTGTAAAAGGAGTTGTGTCTAGCCCATTCCCTTCTACAGTCTTGTCAACCAGCAATGGTCCTTCTCCAGGGTCTTCTTTAGTGAATACCGAACTGAAGTACTTGTTTAATATTTCTTCCATTTCTTTGTCTCGACACATTGCTCCTTGTCACCTTTCAGTTTCACTATAACACTTTGCACTTTCCTTCTTTCTCTTATATATCTGAAAAATGTTTTGTCACCTCTCTATCTCTTGGGCAATCCTTTCTTCTGCTTGACCTTTTACTTTTCTGATTTCTTTCTTTGTCTCCCTCATTTTCACGAGATATTGTTCCCCGTGTTCCTCTTTTTGGGATTCTTTATATTTCCTGAACACTGATCTTTTTGCCCTTATTTTTGCAGCCACCTCCTTTGAGAACCAAATTGGTTTCTTTTTCTTTGAACTTTTGTTTACTTTTCTAATATAGATTTGTTGCCTTTGTAATAGCTCTTTTTAATTTAGCCCACTGTTCCACTTCACCCATTTTCTCACAGGCTTCTAGTTCTTCCTCCAGGAACATCCCCATTTTGTCAAAGTCTGTATATTTGAAATTCAAAACTCAAGTCTTTGTGTGACTTCTTTATCTTATTTGCAATATCAAACCATAGGGTCTGATGATCACTTGTATTCAGGTGGGCACCTGTCCAGAACAATGTTTCAAGTTCCTTATAAATCGATATGATGTAGCCACGAATACCGGTATAAAGAAAGCTTTAAATAAATACATTATCCCCATTTGTGATTACACCCTCTCTCATGGGATCCATTACCACTGGTCTGAGCATAACCCTTTGGAGGGCATCCACTATTTCTCTACTTTTCGTAGATTCTGCAGAAGGGATCAGAAGGGATACTCCAGTCTACATCCAGCAGATTAAAATCTCCAATGAGCAACACTTCTGCCTTCTTCCCCATCTTTTCTATGTCTTCGATCAGATCTCTGTCCAGCTCTTCTGCCTGAATTGGAGGCCTATAGACCACACCAATATAAATTAAGCATCATCATCTTTTTTTTAGGCTAGCCCATAATGCTTCTTCCCTACCCCACGTCCCTTGCATTTCAATTGCTTGGATATGGCTTTTGACATAAAGTGCTACTCCTCCCCCTTCCTGTCCTTTAAGTTATAGCCAGGGATGGCCATATCCCAGTCATGTGACTGTGACCTATGTTTCTGTAACAGAAATGATGTCCAGAACTGCTTCCACCATTAGAGCCTGCAGGTCTGGGATTTTATTGCCCAGATGACAAGTATTTGTGCTCATACCCTGTTTCCCCGAAAATAAGACAGTGTCTTATATTAATTTTTGCTACCAAAGATGCACTAGGCCTTATTTTCAGGGGATGTCTAATACCGTTGAGCTGCTGGCTGCCCCTGCGTCAGCCATGCCTCACCAGTGTGCTGTCAGAGAGAGGTAAGAGTGTGCAGCATTCATGGGAGTCAGCTTGGGCTGACTCTGCTGCTTTTGAACCTCTGCACACTGCTTGGAAGGGGTCCCCCGACTGGTACTGCCACCATCCCCAGATGTCAGTAATCTTGCTGCCACTGTCATTGCTGCCACATGGCTATTGGGGAGGTGCCGATTGCTGCTACTGACACTGAAGCCCATTCTGCTGCCTCCTCTGTGCAGGCCCCGTGGGCTTCCACTTTCTCCATGCTGATCTCGTACATTGTGAGATCCGCATAGAGAAAGTGCTATTCTTGCACATTCCCAAAGATTACATGTGCCAATCACTAAAAAGTAATTTTTTTTTTACCTTTGCTGGCTGATGTTAGTTTTCTAATAGGCTTTTTTTTTTCCACCTTCCCTTTCTTATTTTTTTGCCAATTCCTTTTATATTGTCCTTTTTTCTTCCGTATTTCTTTTCTCTCCGTCTTCTTCCCTCAAACACAGTCAGGTTCTCATTCTCACATGCATTTCTCTCTCTCACACACACACAGGCTCTCACTGTCACATGCTGTCTCTCATACAATCATTCATACACACAGTCTCTCACTGGCATATGCTGTCTGACTCTCACACACACAGGCTCTCTCTCTCACTCCCACATGCTGTCTTGCTCAAGCATAGGCTCTCACTGTCAAACGCTGTCTCTCTCACACACACAGAGGTTCTCACATGCTGCCCTCATACATTCAGATCCCCACTCCCACACACAATCTCTCAACTCATCTCATACACGCACGCACACACCCTCTACAGACCCTCAACCTCTCTCTCACCTCTGGGCCTCCTCTTCGCGGGTTATTTTATTTATTTATTGCGCCCGGGGGCATCAGCTCCCCTCGGGATACCACTGCAAGCCTCCTCTTTGCGGGTCGCCGCAGGATGGGCTCTGCAGCGGCCCTGAACTTCTCGGGTCTCTTCCTCTTCCTTGGCCCTGCTATTGGGCCTCTTCCTCTTCTTGGGCCGCTGCGACTTGGGATTCGCAGCAGCCCGTGGCGGTTCCTCTTCTGCACGCGCTGATGCTCTTTCTCCTTCCTGCCCATGCGGCTCCGGCAACGTTTACTTCCGGGGCCGCACAGGCAGGAAGGAGAAAGAGCATCAGCGCATTTGAACGCGATCTTTTTCTTCGGGCAAGGAGGCTCAGCGGCCGCATGAGCCTCCTTGCGCCCGGGCGCATCGGCTCCCCTCCGGATACCACTGCTCGCGTCTGCCCCTAATACTTTGGAAACTTTATTTTAAAAAAAAAATGACGTCACAGGATTGACCGGCCCACCGGGGGAAGCCCGATCCCCCGATAGGTCAATCCGCCCCTGTTTACAAGGGATGTCTTACTTTCGGGGGAGGTCTTATATTTCAGAATTTGGCAAAACCTCTACTAGGTCTTATTTTTGGGGGATGTCTTATTTTCGGGGAAACACGGTAGCTTTCCAGCTAATCTCCTTCAAGTTACTGCTCTTTTTAGATTTCTTTTATGCCTTATCCAGCTAACTTTTATCACCTTCTTCACCCATTTCTTGGAGTTGTGGGGGTTGATATTCCCTGTCCTCTAGTTTAAATGCCTTATGGCATAGGATTTTAATTTATCACTTAGGATCTTTTTTCCTGTCACAAATAGATGTAAGTCCTCTTTGACATAGAGCCTTTTATTGATCCATACATGGCCCCAGACCCCAATATATCCATAACTTTCTTCCTTACACCAAGTTATCTATATGGCTGAGCCTCCCCTTCCCCTGAACAGGTATCACTCCTGAAAAGGCAATAGTCTTCGCCATCTGACTAATCTGCTTCGCCAGAGTCTGGAAATCTCTCTGTACTGCTTGGATGTTGTTTCTAGCAAGGTCATTGGTTCCCAGATGGACGATAATGTCAACTTTAGAGCCCTTACTTTCTTCTTTGATTGCATTGACTATCGGAATAGCATGTCCACCAGCTGATGATCCCGGAAGGCTTTCACAACTAGTGTTACCCTCATAAAGAGTTCCCAAATTAGTGCTTCTGATGATTAAGTCACCCAGCACAATGAGCTTTTGCTTATGATTTTTGTTTGTATTATGGAATTTCTGTGTGCACTGGGTTTCTTCTTTCCTTTTAGATACCACTTCAGTCTCCATTGCTAGAGCTTCTTCACTATTAATACAGAGAAGGCATTTTGTACTTGTGTCACTTGAGAGAGTGGGTGTCTCCGCATCACAGGACTTATTCTACCAGAGCCCACTGTAATCCATCCTTAACACCTGCACCACCCTCAACCAGGATAGTGGTTCTCTTAGTCACCGAGCACACCAAAGCATCTATATGTGAAAAATGGAACTTCTCCTTCACCTAAGAATCCAGCGGATACATTTGCAAGAGAGCGACCCCCCTTTAAAATTAGCAACTGGTTCCCCCACTCCAAATCAATTAAATCCTGCACTGTCTGCTGCAGCGGGAAAAAAGCATGAGGACTTCCACAAACAGGTAATAATGGGATTCTCCTTGGGAGTAGTAACTCATCTTTAGTCCTCTGCAAATTGCAACATGCGCAGGGACTGAGAAATCAGGGATATCATTTCATCTCTATGAAAGAGATTCAGCATAGTCATATGGTCTTCACTAATCAAGAACTTCCCCTTCCTCTCAGCCATGGTCACCACTACCCGGAGGGAACCTCACAAAACTGGCCAGGGAAGCCACTGAATCAGAGAGGTCCTTATCTGGTAACTCGAAATGTCGCGTCAAAAAAAAAAAAAAAATTTCCCCTGAGCTGTGAAACACCTTTGTTTCTTTTTTTTTTTTATTACTTTATCAGTCCAAGTACACATAGCCAGCAGCTTAAAGGCACAGAACATAGGAAGCTGAAAAAGAGAGAGGGGCAACTGGGGAGCCCATAGTCAGGGAGGAGAGGGCAGGGACAGAGTGAGAGGGACCTAGCATTGCTCTCCTGGAAGCCCTCTGGGTCCTGGACTACTCAACAGAGAGCATGAGCGACAGACTAGCACCCCTGGAGCTGCACTTCCAATTAGAATGTGACAAAGGCAAGGACCCTGTTCAACTAATGGAGGAAGAGCTAGTCTCATCTCAGGAGCTCCATGGATCATTTCCTGAACAGCTAACCAGGCCTGAGTCCGCAGTACGGGATGCAAGTCCACCATGTACTGGAGACAGAGAATACTGGCAGGCTAGTGTCTGCATGAATGCATATACAGAGTGACATCAGTGAGTCTGTCTCCATCTGCTGGTTGGCATGCATAACCCATTGGTATGGACTGATCTGACTGGATTAAGAGGAATCCCAATCATTCTTGGTCTGGTGTAGCAGGATGAGAAAATAATTCATATTTTAGTAAAACTACAAAGTGCTGGTTGCCCCTCCTCTCCCTTGTTCTAGTACAAAAAGTATACAAGTTATGAAGAAGGCACCTACTTACCCCTAATGCTAAAAGAAACTTGTGATCACTGCCTGACACCATACATCTATAGTCTAGAACATGGCGGATGTTCTCTAGTGTTTCGGAGTTGAGCAGAGTTGGTTTGTAATTAAAAATGTCGGTGTCCGCGCTCTGAAAACAAAGCAGAAGACAAACGCCATGAGTATTAGCAGCTGGATAAAGAGAAGCACAGAAGAGTATAACCCCCATCAGTTGTTTCTTTCAATATTCAGTAAGGTGGGGACTGTGAGAACGTCCAAACATATCTACAGTTGATGAGAAAATGGGGAGCAAGGCAAAACCCTTTGGAATCCTTTATGCAGTGATATTTTGGTCACCAAGTATTATGGAAGGAGAGGGTTTTTATTTTATTTATTTAACATTTTTCTATACCGAACTTCATGACAAGCTTCATATCAGGCCGGTTTACATCAAACTTGGGGGTTAACTTAACAAAAAAACCATATAACAAGAAGGCCGAAGCGCAGGTACAAATAACAGGGGGAATGAACTTGGAGGCTAGAATAGCCAGGAAATAAAGGACAGAAAAAACTGGAGAATAAACATGAATGGATAAGCAATTACTGGGTTGGACATTTAGTCTATTGAGCTAAATGAAATAAAAGCTCTTGGCTGGACATGCAAACAGATACATATGTTACAGCATCTGGGAAGATACTCATCACCTGTACTTCAAAGGGTCTGAAGTAAACCAGCTTTGCTGTGCTGGCCACATGATCTTGATGTTAGACTCCAGAAGCACATTTTATTTTTTTTCTGTTCAATCAAGGTGTGAGTTCAAGGAAGCACAGGGAAAGTCAGAGCAACTGGGGTCTATGGTATTTTACCCAGAAGTAAATTGGGAAGACTAAGTGAGCCTTTATTGCCATCACATTTTTTATCTCTATGACATCAGCTGAAGACTACTGTGTAGGGCCAACCTAAACAGCGGCAGTCTTTGCTAGAATGATCTCAGCGATCTGAAACTATGACAGCAAGAGTGAGAGCAACAGAAACAAGAAGCTACTGACCAAATCTCACTCAGAAAAATATGCCCAAGTTGCAAAAAGTCTGTCTATTTCAGATCAGACATCTTCTGATCCAGTAACAGGGCAATCATAGAAGACACTCATCCTCGACTACAAAGGATTGCCAAGGATGATGACTGGAAAATAGCCAGCGATCTGCATGTTTCGTAGCAGTATAAAGCAAAATTGCTTACCTTGTAATAGGTGTTATCCCAGGACAGCAGGATGTAGTCCTCACATATGGGTGACGTCATTCACGGAGCCCTAATGCGGGAAAACTTCTGGTAGAGTTTCTAGAAGCTTTTAACTGGCAGCCTGGGGCTACTGAGCATGCCTGGCATGCCATGATATTCCCTGCCACAGGGGTCTCACTTCAGTCTGGTATGTAGCAATAAGCGTTAGCAAAGGAAAATAATAAAAGTCTGAGGCCCAACTCCGCGGGGTGGCGGGTGGGTTTCGTGAGGACTACATCCTGCTGTCCTGGGATAACACCTATTACAAGGTAAGCAATTTTGCTTTATCCCAGGACAAGCAGGATGCTAGTCCTCACATATGGGTGATTAGCAAGCTAGAGGCTGAGTCATTGTCCATGTAGCTAGCAGTGATGCTTTGTTGAGGAAATGATGCAGCCGAAGATCACAGCAGGTTGGTTGTAGAAGGAGTTGGGATTAAACTGGAAACAAGTTCTTTAAGACAGATTGTCCATAGGCTGAATCTTGTTGTCCTTGCTTGTCCAAACAGTAATGAGCTGCAAAGGTGTGAAGAGAACTCCATGTTGCTGCTTTACAGATGTCAATGATTGGCACTGAACGAAAATGTGCTACTGAGGTTGACATTGCTCTTACTGAATGCGCCTTTACTCGCCCTTGGAGAGGAAGGCCTGCTTTTTCATAGCAAAACTGTATGCAATCTGCTAACCAATTGGATAGAGTATGCTTTCCCACAGCTTTACCTGGCTTATTTGGATCATAAGAGACAAAAAGCTGATTGGATTTTCTCAGGGACGAAGTGCGATTCAAATAAAAAGACAATGCACGTTTACAGTCCAAAGTGTGTAAAGCTCTTTCTCCTTGGTGAGAGTGAGGAGGAATAGCCTAGTGGTTAGAGCAGTGGACTATGAACCAGGAGACCAAGGTTCAAGTCCCGCTGTCACTCCTTGTGACCTTGGGCAAGTCACTTTACCCTACATTGCCTCAGGTACAAAAACTTAGATTGTAAGCCCTGTAGGGATAGAGAAATACCTACAGTACCTGAATGTACAACATTCAGGTACTGTATGTACAACATTCAGGTACTGTATGTACTGTATGTACAACATTCAGGTACTGAAAGCTACAACAGCAAGAGGAAATGTGGAAAAAAGGATTCGCACTCACAAAGTGGGGAGTAGCTGGCTTGTTACGGCGGTTACTACCCCAAACCAAATAAGCCTGATACTTCACTTTCAATGCATATCCAGCATAGCTCTCTGCTTCAACGGCAGGGGAGAAGAAAAACTGATACTTCACGCATAGCTCTCTGCTTCAACAGCAGGGGAGAAGAAAAACTGATACTTCACGCATATCCAGCATAGCTCTCTGCTTCAACGACAGGGGAGAAGAAAAACTGATACTTCACGCATATCCAGCATAGCTCTCTGCTTCAACGGCAGGGGAGAAGAAAAAAGGATTCGCACTCACAAAGCGGGGAGTAGCTGGCTTGTTACGGCGGTTACTACCCCAAACCAAATAAGCCTGATACTTCACTTTCAATACATATCCAGCATAGCTCTCTGCTTCAACGGTAGGGGAGAAGAAAAACTGATACTTCACGCATAGCTCTCTGCTTCAACAGCAGGGGAGAAGAAAAACTGATACTTCACGCATATCCAGCATAGCTCTCTGCTTCAACGGCAGGGGAGAAGAAAAACTGATACTTCACGCATATCCAGCATAGCTCTCTGCTTCAACGGCAGGGGAGAAGAAAAAAGGATTCGCACTCACAAAGCGGGGAGTAGCTGGCTTGTTACGGCGGTTACTACCCCAAACCAAATAAGCCTGATACTTCACTTTCAATGCATATCCTGCTTCAACCGCAGGGGAGAAGAAAAACTGATACTTCACGCATATCCAGCATAGCTCTCTGCTTCAACGGCAGGGGAGAAGAAAAACTGATACTACTACACGCATATCCAGCATAGCTCCCTGCTTCAACGGCAGGGGAGAAGAAAAACAACCAATAAGGGCTGAATAACACAGTCTGGGTAAAACAAATAAACATGGGTGTAGCTTGCTTATTGCGGCGGTTACTACCCCTACTACCCCTAACTAATCAAGCTTGATATTTCACTTGGTTGCAGCTCCATCACTGCTCTCTACATTCATGGTGGGGGTGGAAGAGAAATAGAACCAAAGAGCTAAGAGAAACAGATAAGTATGAGAAAAAAATGTGAAGCTTGCTGGGCAGACTGGATGGGCCGTTTGGTCTTCTTCTGCCGTCATTTCTATGTTTCTATGTTTCTATAATGTAAACCGGTGTGATATCTCAATTGAGATGAATGTCGGTATATAAAAATAATAAATAAATAAATAGAAAGAATGTGGGTAGAACTATGGTTTGATTTAAGGGGAACTCCGTAACTACCTTAGGAAGGAATTTTGGGTGTGTACAGAGAACCACTCTGTCATGTAGAAACTTTGTATAAGGTTCATATGTGACAAGTGCTTGTAACTCACTAACCCTTCTAGATGATGTAATGGCTATGAGGAAGATAGTCTTCCATGTGAGAAATTTGAGATCACAGGAATCTATGGGTTCGAAAGGAGAACGCATTAATCCTGTTAAAACCAAATTCAGATACCATTCTGTGACTGGAGGCCGAATTGGTGGTTTAAGGTGAGTTAGACCTCTCATAAACCTACTGACAAGAGGTTGTGTGGATATAGGTGCATCTCCTATCTTGTTATGATAAGCTGAGATTGCGCTCAAATGTACTCTGATTGATGAAGTCTGAAGACCAGAGTCTGAAAGATGGTACAAATAGTCTAGAAGAGAAATCGTGGGGCAAGTGAAGGGATTAATATTGTTTTGCTTGCACCAGAAAGTGAACCGCTTCCATTTGAAAGAATAATTATTTCTTGTGGAAGGTTTGCGTGAAGCTATGAGTACTTGAGAAACATTAGTTGAAAGATTGAGTCGTTGTAGGATTAAGCTTTCAACATCCATGCAGTCAGGGATAGGGATTGAAGGTTGGGATGTCGCAACCGACCCTGATCCTGAGTTATGAGATTGGGAGCTACTCCCAGACGTATTGGATCCCTGACTGAAAGGTCTAGCAATGTGGGAAACCATACTTGTCGAGGCCAATATGGGGCTATGAGTATCATGGACCCCTTGTCCTGTTGTAGCTTCACCAGTGTTTTGGTGATAAGCGGTATTGGAGGATATGCATATAGTAGGCCAGAGTTCCAAGGGCGAGCAAAAGCGTCCTTGGCTGGCTGGTTCTTCTGTTTGTGTAGAGAACAGAAGTTGTCCACTTTGTGATTCAGATGCGACGCAAAGAGGTCTGTTCTTGGTTGTCCCCAACGTTGGAATATCTTGGTCGCTATCGAGGGATTCAGGGACCACTCGTGTGGTTGGAACTGGCGACTGAGTCGGTCTGCTAAGACATTTTGAATTCCTGCTAGATAAGTAGCCTGTAGGAACATTGAGTGAGTCAAGGCCCAGTCCCAAATTTGTGCAGCTTCTTGACAAAGGAGATATGAGCCCGTACCTCCCTGTTTGTTGATGTACCACATGGCTACTGTATTGTCTGTTTGGATCAGCACAGTTTTGTGTGAAAGGCAGTCCTTGAACGCATGCAGCGCATAACGTATAGCTCAAAGTTCCAGAAAATTGATTTGATATGTGGCCTCGAGCTTTGTCCAAGTTCCTTGAGTTTGGAGAGAGTTTATATGAGCTCCCCACCCCAAGGTGGATGCTTCTGTAGTTAATGTTATCTGAGGGACTGGTTTTTGGAAGGGTAGGCCCTTACGTAAATTGTCCTTGATTGTCCACCATTGTAGCGAGGAGCGTAGTTGGTGGGTTACTTGGATTTGATAATGTAGTGGTTGAATGGCTTGGATCCATTGTGATCGAAGAGTCCATTGGGTTAGTCTCATGGCAAGTCTTGCCATAGGAGTGACATGAACCGTTGAAGCCATGTGGCCTAGTAAGATTAGAAACTGGTGAGCTGTCGCTTGTTGTTGTATGGAAATTGAGTACGCCAACCGGGACAGTGTGATTGCACGATCTTCTGGAAGAAAAGCCTGTGCAATGTTTGTGTTTAATTCTGCTCCTATGAATTGGAGTAGATAAGAAGGGTTCAGGTGAGATTTTTGATAATTGATGAGGAATCCCAGCTTGTGAAGTAACTGTATTGTGTAATGCAGAGAGTTTACTGCTCCTTGTTGTGATTGACTTTTGATTAGCCAATCGTCGAGATAAGGAAAAACATGAACACCTTGTTTGTGCAAATGACCCGCTATCACCGCCAGGCATTTGGTGAATACTCTGGGAGCTGAAGCCAGGCCGAATGGTAACACTCTGTATTGGAAATGCTGATGTTCTACTGTGAATCGCAGATATTTGCGATGAGGCGGGAATATAGGAATGTGTGTGTATGCATCTTGAAGATCCAGAGAACAAAGCCAATCTCCCTTTTGTATTAGTGGAAGCATGGTGCCTAGCGAAACCATCCTGAATTTTTCTTTCCTTAGGAATTTGTTGAGATTTCTGAGATCTAGAATGGGACGTAGTCCTCCGGTTTTCTTTGGAATTAGGAAATACCGGGAATAGAATCCTCTTCCCTTCTGAGCGTGTGGTACGTGTTCCACAGCTTTTGCCTTCAGAAGAGCAGATAATTCTGTTTGTAACTGAGGTATATGATTGAGATGGGAGTTTTGTGGTGGAAACTCCTGAGGGAGAGATAAGAAGTCTAGGCGGTAGCCTTGATGAACTATGGACAGGACCCAATGATCGGTTGTAATGTTTGTCCATTCTTTGTAGAAATGGGAAATTCTCCCTCCAACTGGCAATTTTGGATAAGGATTGGGTAATTGGCTTTGTGCTCTGAAATTTATTTCAAAAGCCCGAGGTGGAACCTGTTTGAGGAGGTGGCTGTGGCCTTGCAGACCGTTGTTGTCTCTGTTGCGGTCTTTGTTGAGACCTTGGAGGTCTTGACCTAGAGGCCGGAGGATAGTATCTCTTTGGTCGATAGAAGGGACGTTTAGCCTCTCTACGTGGTGGTCTGCGAGTTGTATGAGTTGCAGTGTCATGAGGTAACGTTGAAAGTTGTTTCAATGTTTCCGAATGCTCTCGAAGCTGGGCGACAGCATCCTGCACCTTGGTTCCAAACAAATTATCCCCCTGACAAGGAAGGTCTACTAATTTGTCCTGGACTTCACGGCGTAAATCTGAAGCCTTTAGCCAGGCCCACCTTCTTGCACTGATGCCGGATGCAGCTGTTCTAGATGATGTTTCGAAAGCATCCTAGGCTGCCCTTACCTCATGCTTTCCTGCATCTAGCCCTTTTTGGATGATTTGCTGTGCTGCCTCCTGTTGTTGCTGAGGCAGAGATGGTAGAAACTCTTCAATTTGTTTCCAGAGATTCCTCTGGTGCTGCGTCATGTAAAGCTGATATGCAGCAATTTTTGAGTTGAGCATGGCTCCCTGGTAGATTTTTCTTCCCATTAAATCTAAAAATCTACTGTCCTTTCCTGGAGGGATTGAGGCATGAGTCCTGGATCTGCGGGATTTTTTCTGAGCAGATTCTACAACCAGGGAATTGTGAGGAAGTTGAGGTTTCTCAAATCATGGGGCTGTTTGAACGAGATAAGTAGAGTCTACTCTCCTGTTTACAGTAGGGGTTGTGCATGGGTGTTCCCATATCCTCTGTTGAAGCTGTAATAGCACTTCATGCACTGGAATGGCTAGATTGTGCTTAGGAGGATCCACAAATTGCAGTATTTCAAGTGTTTGCTGCCTCTCATCCCTTTCAGCCTGGAGTTGGAAGGGTATGAACTCAGACATTTCCTGAATAAAAGAGGAAAATGAAAGGTCCTCTGGAGGTGATTGCTTTTTGGCTTGAGGTGGAGAAGTCTCAGATAAGAAATCTTCTGAGGAATGCTCAGATTCTGAGTCTGACCAAGTATCTGACGTAGGAAGATGATACCGAGGAGGTTCCGGCCTTTGAGGTGGAGGAACTCCTGAAGGTCCTTGTAAGGGATCTTGAGGATCCGGTGAATACTCTCTGTCCTCTTCTTCTTGACCAGGTGCTATGGGCAATGAGGCTAGGAGGTCTTGATACCTCTTAGTGAGGATGCTATGTAACTGTGCTTCAGAAGTAGAAGTGTCTGGAGCTGTAAATGAAGAGTGTTTAAATTTTCCCGATGACTTTTTAGCTGAAGGTGTTTTTCTTGGCACAGGTGCTTTAGACGGTGCCATTGTGTAGAGAGACATCGATTGTGCAGTAGGTGGAATCGATGAAGTATTGAAGGTGAACATCGATATTGGAATCATCGATGAAATTGGCCTAGGAGTCATCGTGGGCATCGGACTTTGTGAAGGAATCGATGTCATCGATGGTTCTTGTATTATCGAAGAAGTCATCAGCGGAATCGATGAAGTCATCGCTGGCATCGGCGTATATGCCGGCATCGACTGAACTATCAGCATTATCGGTGGAGTCGCCGGCATCGGCTGTGAAGCCGGTATCGAAGGTAAAGACATCGGCGATTCTGCCGGCATCGACACAGTGGTCGGCATCGGCGATGACGCCGGAATTTGATGCTGCAGGGCATCAGTGACTATCTGTTTAATTAAAGCAGTCAAGTCGGTAATTGAAGTTGATACTTGCTGCGATGTCGATGGTATCGATTCCGGAACCGATGTCACCGAAGCGGTTGAAATCTTTTGCTTCTTAGGGATCGGTTCCTCCGGCGGCGGAATGGATCAATGCCATCGGTGTTTATGCTTTGAACGTGACTCAGATACCGACCTTGTCGATGATGTGGAGGGTGTTGGAGAGGAGGCATCCCCCGAACCCTCCGGAAGTCTTTTCTTGATCAGTATCTTCTTTGTGAGGCCTACCGGCGAAGATTTTGTGGAAGTCGTTGGTGAAGGCCCTGCTTGAATCTGGAAAATTTGTGCCATTTTTTCTTGGCGGAGTTTTCTGCCTTTTACCGTCATTTCCTGGCATTTTGAACAGGCAGCGATGTCATGGTTTCCGCCAAGGCACCGAACGCATTCGAAATGTGGGTCCGTTATGGACATTGTTTGGTTGCAGGCCGGGCACTTTTTGAAGCCTGAAGTCTTTTCCGTCGACATCCGTCGATGAAAAATAGGTATTTTCTTAGCGAAAAATATGTTATTTGTCACCAGCCGTTGACAAAGCGAATGAGACCCGTAATGGGCAAATTTGACACTAATTTTTGTCTAGTTGTGAGAACCTCACAGGGCTCCTGTGAACCACGATGTAGTTAGCAGCGCGGAAAAAAGAAGACTGAAGTGAGACCCCTGTGGCAGGGAATATCATGGCATGCCGGGCATGCTCAGTAGCCCCAGGCTGCCAGTTAAAAGCTTCTAGAAACTTTACCAGACGTTTTCCCGCATTAGGGCTCCGTGAATGACGTCACCCATATGTGAGGACTAGCATCCTGCTTGTCCTGGGATAAAAAGGTATTATTAGCATTAATATTAATGCCAGAGGATCCATGTTCCCTGAGTAAGATCAAATGCAACTTGAGTCTCACCTGAATTAGATGAAAGAACATGTACTTGGGTTCAGAGGATGAAGGAGCGACTCGAGCCCTGTCTGGTATCTGCAACAAGAAAGAGGATTTCTCTTTTCAGTAAAATGCAACAAATCTTCTGCAATCACAGAAGGAAACCAGTGCAGTTTTAAAAAAAATCTTTTCAAAAAACAACTTAAAAACTGTTGGACTAAGCAAAACCCAAAATTGTAAAGTTCAGAATCCCAAAAGGATTGCAGTCAAGCAAGTCTTTTGCTTTCCATGTCGGTCATAATTGAGATCACAGTGCATCAATGCCTGCTCTGCCAGTGAGATAAAACACCAGGGACAGAAGAGGGATATAATTTCAGCTTCAAATAGACTACACTTACTTATCTTGCGATTATTAAGGGAGGAAAGAAATTCAGTCAGCACTTTCTGGTACATATGAGAGCACCACTGATCAGCATGCAGGGGCAGATGTGGCAGCAACAAGACAGGGTGAGGAAAAGAAGAAGCTGCATATAAGATACATTGGCACAAAAGCGGGCACTTTCTGGCACTCCTGACCCAAGAATGCAGAGTCCTTTCCCGCCAATCCCAACCTCTCTCTTTCCTCCCCTTTCTTTTCCCTCTCCACATACTTCAGATGTGTTTGTGCTCGTCTTCCTTTTTATCAAGCCCAGGGTTCCCTCCTTGCAGTGAAGTAGCAGCTCTGATCCTACTCTTCATCCCTTCCCCTTCATTGCTTTGCTTTCTGCCTCCCCTTTACTTTGTCTGATGAACTGAAATCTCATACCCTGAAGAGGAAAATTGCATCCATTTTCCCAAAGAGTTTTGCACAGGGATGTGCTATTTGACAGTTCCATAGGATTCCTTTATACTTAGAAGACTAGTCTCACGATTTTTTGCCATGAGTACTAAAAAATTGAACACTTTGAGGTCAATATTCAAAACATTTGTCCAGCTAATTTTTGGAATTAGTCAGACAAAACAAAGCCCATTCACTTGCTAAATTTTAGCCAAATAAATTCCAAATCCCCCTCCTAATCCCCTACTTTAAAGAAAAGGTGGCCCCCAGCCCCAAAAATGGCCCCCTGGCCTGAATACCAAGTCATTTATTCACTTCACTCCAGGAGAAAAGAGCAATAACCGGTCCCCTTTTCACTGACTGTTGTTGGTGAGGGGATCAATCCCCGTTCAGAACTGAACTGGCTAAACTTAACAAGCTAACACGAGCCAGTTAAAGTAACTCAGTTCTGAATGGGGATTGGTCTTTATACCCAGAGTGAAATAAATAAATGAATACTAATGGGAACCAAGATGGTGCCGCTTAAAGAAGCCGCTTGAGAACACTCTCGCTCCTTGATATTTCTTTTTACCGCTTTCCTTAATCTCCATGCCACATACTAAGAGGAAGGCTAAGTTATGGGAGATTTTTCCTAATTCTCCCTTACTGGACTTACACCAGCCTTGGATCAAGGGATTCTTCACACCAACACCGGTGTCCTTACCGGGTGCAAGGGCTGCCGTGGGTGGAGCAGATGCCAATCCTGCTGGCCAAGGAGATCTCTTTGAGCCTTGGTGCACCGATTACACCATCTCCTCCCCATCGGGGGTTGACGGAACATCTGGTGATGCTGCCTATTTCACCGCAGGTGAATCCAGCGGCATCGGCATTAGAGGGGGGATAGTCGAGGAGGAAGTCAAAGGCCCTATATTTTCCCTCGCTACAGTGGACTCTGTTTCTGCTGGAGAGAAGAGCCCCCTTTTTGTGGGACTGTCTTGTGTGGCTGGCCCTTCGGCAGAAGCCTCGACTCCGGCTCCTCTTGAGATTCTGGGGCAGGTTCCTGCACTGAGTCTAGGGGATGTTGTTCAGGAAACCTCGGCTGTGAAACCTTTGTCATCAAAGCCTTCAGTTATAACACCGGAAGCCCTATGGAATGCTCTGGCTCTCAAGACTTCTATTTCCTCATTGACAAAAATTTCCTTAGACACTAATCATCGGATTTTGGCTATGGAAAAGCAAGTTCAATCTTAGAGTGGGAAAATGGAAATCGTGGAATCCTGTATTGCTTCAGCAGAAAAAATTCAAAGTGGCTTGGTTCAATCTGATTTGGTCTATGCTAAAAAATGTGAAAATATAGAAAATTCCTTGAGAAGTCTGAATCTGAGAGTTCTAAACTTTCTCTTTATTAAATTGATATCACCTATAGACCTGTTCAAGAATTATTTATCATCCATTCTTAAGATACCAATAGCTGCAATGCCCGTTATTACAAGGGCTTACCTTTTGCCACGAGTTCAAGAAGCCACTGATGGGAATCAGTCTCAAGATGTTACCCTTGATTTGTCAAATATCCTTGAATCATCGCAAGAGCTAGAAATTATTAAAAGAGCCACTTTGCTGGTGTCTTTTGCCTTTTTGGTTAATAGGAACACGGTGTTTAGATACTATCTTCGCAATAGATTAACTTTTTATGATCAAACTGTGGATATATCTTGATATAACCCGATCAACAAGATGGTAGAAAATGGTTTTTGACCATGAGATCTGAGGCATTGCCTAAGGGTGCCCAGTTTACCTTATGATACCCTTGTAAAGGTTTGATCAAATATCAAACCTTTGAACTTTCACAGCTTCGGGTCTTTCCTAGACTCTCATACCTAGAAGATACTCTTGCATGTATTGGCTTATTGATAAATAGAGGTGTTTCTTCCTCGTATACTTATTTTCTTTCATAGTTGTCTGCTCTTCCTTCTTGACTCCCCCGATTTTCTTTAATCAGAGGTTTATACAGAAGTACTTTTCTTTTTCCTCTTTTATGTTTACTAGTAATGTATTTACTTAATATATACGTCTGTTTCTGTAACAAGGTTCTTGTGTTAAATGTAAACTGCCGAAAAATAAAATAAAAAAATGAATACCAATGCAAGATATAATGAAGGTTATTAATAAAATAATTATGTGGCTGGATCAAAATAATTTGCTAGTAAAAAGACTGAAAAATCATTGGCATGAGGAATAAAAACAACACACCTATCATTGCAGGTAGGAAGGGATAGTGTGAAGGCATCAGATTCTGCCTGTTAGATTCAGAATTGAGGATTTTTTTTAATTAAGGAAAATCAGACAATTGAGATATATATTGAACAAGAGTGATGAAGGTATTTGTGCTATCGTGCCTAGATTTTTGCAATGGACTTTAGATGGACCTCCCCAAGTGTTATTTGTGAGCGCTGCAATTGTTAATGCGGCGGTCCGGGTGGATTACAGGGTGTATATTATCAGCCCACATCACTCCATTATTGAAGGAGCTGCATTGGCTTCCGGTCCAATTTAAAATGTTGACGTTGGTGAATCAGCTGTTACCTGGGAAGTGTCCCCCATATTTGCTAAATTTAGTGCAGGGATACTATCCGGCCTGGATTCCTTGTTCATCCAATCAACAGTTATTAAAGATTCTAGGTGCAAAAGAAACACAGCTAAAAGTAACTTCAAACCGTGCTTTTTCACAAATTGCTCCTATGTTATGGAACAAGCTTCCATTGGAAATTTATTTAATTTCTGATTATAAATATTTTAGAAAGAGTCTGAAAACTTTCTTTTTTAATACTTTTATATAATATGTTAATGATCGTACAATACTTTTAAATGCTGTGTTATGTTGTGTTTTTCTAAGAAAAATTGCATAAAATGTTGTTGCAAACCACTGCAAACACTTGAGTGGTAAAGCTGTGCTATACAAATTTTGTGAATAAATAAAAATAAAATGTTCCAGTTATCATCACTTCTCTTGCATTTTGTATTCAGGTGATGAGGATCTGGTCAACTCTTCCTGCCCAATTACTGTGACAGCCTTCTGCTTGTTTTCACTCATCATTCTGTCCAACCCAGCTCTTTCAGAACTCAGCAACCTGTTTTCTTTCCCAGTCTCTCATCACTCTCTTGCTGTTAAAACCTTCACTTCCAATTACCTCCCTATCCCTCTCTGCAGCCCCTGTATTAAGTCATTTCTCATTTTCAGGCTCACCCTGTGGAATAAACATCCACCAAATGTCCCAGGTACCACTTCTACCTTTAGATCCAGACTAAACACCTGATTATTACTCACGTCAGTTCTGCTATTTTGCCTTTTATAATATAATTATGTATTGTTCTGTATCCCGTGCTGTCATCAAGTAAGGAGCCCCACTCAGGGCAGCACATAAAAACTGAACTAAAGTCAAGTGGGCAGGAATAACTTGGACTTGTGGAGATGCATTTTCAGGTCCACAGTGAGAATACAATTTCTTATTTTCCACCTGGTAAAAAAGCACCTGTGCGCCCAGAGCATGCAGATGCTGGAGCACTGCGCTATTCTCCGCTCCCCAGCGTGATACTCACCCCCCAAAGTTTCAGACATTCTTTTCGGACTTCTGCCTGTCTGGGTTCACTCAGAATCCTAGAGCAAAAGGGTCACATAATTAACAGAGGATGTAGTCCACATAGCTCTCCCCCTACCACATTCATAAACAGAGTTCATTCAAATTTCTCCTCAAAAGGCTGCCCTATAGAACCAAGCAGAAAGTATAATGCACTCTGAGGAGGTATAAACCAGAGCTGTGTAAAAACCTGCATTATAGCAGAGAGAGGTTTTACTTACGGATCTTGGACAAAGGCATGAATTTTGGCTAGGGCTTTGATCTGAGCCTCACAGTGTCTGCAAGAGAGAAAAAAAGCCCTTTTCTTAGCTGTCAATTTTCTTTTATGAACTTCCAACAAACATTAATACTGGGGAGTGTAATCGACAGGGCCCTCCTCAAGAATTCGCAAGAAAGCAGAACTCTTCCGGCAGTGTGCTTCCTTCCCATTGGTTTGAGTACATCCCTAGCCGAATACTAAAACCGAATAAGCATGCATTGTCCCTTAACATTTCAACATCAAAGGAAATAATTAGCAATAAGGAAAATACATGAATCACTATCAGAGTGCCAGGGAAAACTTAGCTGCTTCAGTGTAACGGGGTTCTCCATATGGGTGACGGAATCCACCTGGGCAGCTTTCCTTGGGGATATGCAGCACTTCCTGCTCAGTCACTACTGCACAAGGCCCCATAGTCCTATACAATCATCATCATCTTTGTTTTATTTATAACATGCATTTCCACCAAGAGTGCTCAAAGCAAGTTAAAGGTCAGCAAAAGTTAAGATACAGTGAGGATCCAAACAAAGACAGCTACCAGAACAGTTGAGCAAAGTCAAAGACAGAAAACAGTATATTTCATTGGCATGTAAACAATTTATTTAAAATATTTATGTGACCTAATTCAAGGAGTATTCTCAAGCTCAGAGTGGACAAGCATTCGGTATCTGCATAATTGGTTTTACTGGATATTCAGCGTTATTGGCTAGGTTCAAAAGGAAAATTGGTTCTTACCTGCTAATTTTTGTTCCTGTAGTACCACAGATCAATCCAGACCGCTGATTATGCCTCCCTTCCAGCAGATGGAGACAGAGAAAAACTTGAAAGGCACCCTTCTCTTAGAATGGTGTGCCACCTGCGATCCTTCAGTATAATCAATACCATAGCAGAATGAAGTAAATTTAAGAACCAATGGCTATTTATTTATTTTATTTGAGTCTAAATAAATAAATAAAAATTTATTTTTGAACTTTTAATATACCGACATTCGTAGAACACATCACGCCGGTTTACAATGAACTTAAAGAAGGAAAGTTACAATGAACAGGGAGCAGGGAGAGTGGAGCAGACAAGATGAGAAGGAGAGGAGGGCCAGGATAGATTGGAAAAGAGGCAGAAATAAAGGAACAAAATAAGGGGAGAGCATGGAGAGTAATTGTAATAACTATCATAACTTACTAGAATCATTTCCTGAAATCACAATCGTACATAAAATAACTGTACACAAGTATATAAAATGTAAGGCGAGTTTTGTGAGGCAGGAGGCAGGGGGCATTGTCTAGGTTTGGTTAGCATCTGGAGAGGCTTGCATGAAGACCATGTCTTGATACCTTTTTTGAAGTTGTGTAAGGAAGGTTCAAGACGGAGCTCGGAGGGCAAGGAGTTCCAGAGGGTGGGGCCAGCAATAGTGAAGGCTCTTTCTCTGGTAAGGGTGAGGTGAGCAGTTTTGAGGGATGGGGTGTGCAGTGTGCCCACAAGGGCAGTTCTGGTGGGGCGGTTTGAGGAGCGGAAACTTGGCATTTCCTCGAGCCATGCAAAAAAAAAAAAGGCTAGACCAAAAACCAACTCACAGTAAACTTTGAAACTATGCACATGGAAGGAGTACTGTTTTGGATATCTCCGATATTGTCTCTCTCTTCAACATACTCTGCAGAAAAAAAAAATCTGTAAATGAAAAGGACAAAATATATATACCGAGCGGACTCTCCAGACCAGAATTCTCTGGGCGGGCGTATGGACTGATCTGTGGTACTATAGGAATGAAAATTAGCAGGTAAGAACCAATTTTCCTTTCCCTGTACATACCTGGATGAGTCCAGACCGCTGGGATGTACCCAAGCTGCCCTACATGGGGTGGGACCTGGAGAGTCCCGCTTGAAAAACACTGCTGCCAAAACAGTCGACATCCGGGGCCCGGACGTCCAAACGGTAATGCTTAGTAGAGGTGTGCAGAGACTTCCAAGTAGCCGCTCTGCAAATCTCTTGCAGCAAGACAAACTGACTCTCTGCCCAAGATGCCGCTTGAGATCTGATCGAATGAGCTTTTAGACCATCCGGCACTGTTCGTCCGTGACATATATATGCCGAAGCTATAGCTTCCTTCAACTATCGGACAATGGTAGCTTTAGATGCCTTATGTCCTTTCTTAGAACTGCGTCATAAGACAAAAAGATGGTCAGAAAACCTAAAATCATTTGTCACCTCCAAATATCGAAGGAGAACCTGGACATCCAATTTCCACAAGTCGCAAGCCTGAGGGGAATCACGATCCAAATCTGGAAAGGCTGGCAACTCCACTGACTGATTCAAGTGAAAACCCGACACGACCTTTGGTAGAAAGGAGGGTACCGTTCTAAGGGACACCCTGGAATCTGAAATCTGTAGAAAAGGTTCCCTAAAGGACAACGCTTGAATCTCTGATACTCGACTTGCCAAACAAATAGCCACTAGGAAAACCGCCTTGAGCGTTAGGTCTTTTAAAGTGACTCGTTTGAGAGGCTCAAAGAGTCTGAATCTGGTTCTCCCCCCGGAGAACCAGATTCAGACTCCAAGAAGGACACACTGGTTGAACTGGGGGGGTTCAAATGCTTAGCACCCTTCAGAAAACGCACCACGTCAGGATGGGCTGCAAGGGATGCCCCGTCAATCTCTCCCCTTAAACAGCCCAGAGCTGTTACCTGAACCCAGACAGAATTGTACACCAACCTTTTTTTCAACCCTTCTTGTAAGAAGGCGAGAATATGAACAATGGTGGCTCGCCATGGGGAAACATCCAACCTGCTACACCATGAATCGAAAACCTTCCAGACCTGAACATATGTGAGCGAAGTAGATGTCTTTCATGCCCGAAGGAGGGTGGAAATGACTGAATCAGGATAACCCTTCTTCCTCAACTGCCTCTTTTCATAAGCCAGGTTGCTAGGCAAAAGCGAGCTGCCTGATCGAAAAATACTGGACCTTGCTGAAGAAGGTTCGGAAGATGACTGAGATGAAAGGGGCCATCCACCGCCAAATTGATCAGATCCACGAACCATGGCCTCCGTGGCCATTCCGGGGCTACGAGGATGACCGACCCCGGGTGGGTCTCTATTCTTTTTAAGACCTTGCCCACCAATGGCCAAGGAGGAAAAATGTAGAACAGAATGTCGCGGGGCCACGGAAGGACCAGAGCATCCATTCCTGAAACTGGCTCTGGCGGGGTCCATGAGCGGTAAGGGTAACTGGAACTCTTCTGACTTGGGATACCAGCAGGAAAGCAATGCCCTCTGCAAAGGTCTCATATGAGCAACGACCCAGGGAACTAACTCCAAAGTAGATGCCATAGAACCAAGAACCTGCAAGTAGTCCCATACCTTGGGCATCGGTAGGGCCAACAGCCGCTGAATCTGAGATGTCAGCTTGTCTATCCGCTCCTGCAGGAGGAAAACTTTGCTGACTACCGTGTTTAATCGGGATCCCAAGAAATCCAGCACCTGGGACGGGACCCAATGGCTCTTGGAGAAATTGATGACCCATCCGAGATAGTGAAGATGCTGCAAGACCAAGTGAACTGCTATCTTGCAAAGCTCCTCCGGCTTTGACCGAATGAGCCAATCATCAAAGTAAGGATGAACCAAGATCCCTTCCCTTCTGAGAGCCACTGCCACTACTACCATCACCTTGGTGAAGACGCGGGGAGCCATCACCAATCCGAATGGAAGTGCTTGGAATTGATAATGCTCGCCCAATAAACTGCAGAAACCTCTGATGATGTTCGTGGATCCCTATGTGAAGATAAGCCTCTGTCAGATCCAACAAGGCCAAAAATTTGCCTTTGCGGATGGCCGCAATGACTGACCGCAGAGTTTCCATGCGAAAGCGGGGCACCCGAAGCGCCCTGTTCACTTTCTTCAGGTCCAATACCGGGCGGAAGGAGCCCTCCTATATGGAGTACCTGCTGGTCCTGCGTTCGGCCGGTGGAATTGGAACAATGGCCCCCAGGGCTTTCAATCAACACAAGGTTTGGTTCACCACCTGTTTTGCCTGGGACCCGCAATGAGCGAGCAAAATCTAAAGCTTAACCGTGTTCTATGATGCTTAGAACCCACTGATCTGAAGTAATCTTGACCCATTCCTCGAAAAACAGAAAGAGATGGCCTCCTATCTCCGGAATGGAGGAGTGGGTCGGTGCACCTTCATTGGGAAGACTTGTTGCCGGAAGATCCTTGGGAGACCCCATTGCAGGGGGGTCTTCAGCAGCGAAAGGAATGAGCCCAAGCCTGGGACCTCGCTAACAGCTGCCGCGGAGCGAAGGAAAGGGCTTTGCCCTGACAAAAACGGCGCTGCCCCCCAAAATAGGAACAAGATGAACCAAAGGTCCTAGAAGGCCTAGGCTTGTCCTCCGACGCTTGTACACTTTGTCCCCTAGGGACTTGATGAGATGTTCTAGATTGTCTTCAAATAAAACTTTTCCTTTGAACGGAAGAGCCCCCAACTGAGACTTGGAAGAGACATCAGCGGATTAATTGCAGAGCCATAGAAGCCTCCTGGCCAACACCGCGGAAACCACTGTGCGCGAGGAAGTATGGAGGAGATCATACAACGTGTCAGCGGTATACGCAAGTGCAGCCTCCACACGCTCCGCCTCCGCCGGGTGAAGATCCTGAGCAGTGAGTAACTGTTGCACCCATCTCAGGTTTGCCCGCTGCATGAGACTACTGCAAGAGCTGACATCTCAAAAATCCGCTTAAGAAGGACCTCAAGCTTCCTATCCTGGAGTTCCTTAAGCGCAGCCGCTCCTGCCACTGCAATCATTGTGCGCTTGGTGATGGCCGAAACGGCTGCTTCCACCTTAGGGACTTTGAGAAAATCTGACTCCTCCAGTAGCGGATAAAGCTTGTCCATAGCTCGTCCGACCTGCAGACTGGCCTCCGGCATGTCCCACTCCCGGGTCATGAGCTGCAATAGCATTGGGTGGAAAGGAAAAGTCCTAGGGGGAGCCCGAAGACCCGACAGGATGGGATCCACCGTGGAAGGCTGAGAAACTTGTTGCGGAGCCTGAATCCCCAGTTCTGACAGAACATGAGGGATCATAGGATCAAGCTCCTCCCTTCAAAACAATCTAAGCACCTGCGAACATCTCCCTTAACCAGGACGGATTTGTCAACCTCATCGACCGCGTGCGTGCTGGGAGGGTCCTGCAAGGAAAGATCCGGGGCTTCAGCTAGCGGGGCCCCCAATGCGTCTGAAGTCCCACGGACCTTCCGAATTCTAGCGACATCCTGACCCTCAGCAGGCCTGGAGACCTTCGCTGGTTGAGGCTCCTGTGACTGTAAATCAGCTTCTGCCTGCTTCTACCTGCTATTAAGTTCTGCCTGCTTCTACCTGCTATTAAGTTCACTTAGAGAATAGCCACTGCCATTAGCAATGGTTACATGGAATAGACTTAGTTTTTGGGTACTTGCCAGGTTCTTATGGCCTGGATTGGCCACTGTTGGAAACAGGATGCTGGGCTTGATGGACCCTTGGTCTGACCCAGTATGGCATTTTCTTATGTTCTTAAGCCTCAAGATACAATTTGTGCAGTAAAAGCACAAATTGCGAAGAGAAAGGGTGCTGTCTCTTTAAGGCCACCCCCCCCCCCCCCCCCGGGGGAAAACCCGAACCTGGGGGACAGGCACCAAGCCTTGAGGCCTCAGATTTGGTGGGGAAAGCTGCGACGGGAATTCCCCTTCCCCCAAGCCCTGCACTGGAGCCTGGAGGTTCTAAAATGGCTGCCCTTCCCGCGCTGATCAGGAATAGGGCAGACAGAGGCCTCCGAGTAGGCAGTTTCTTCCCTGCACCTCGGGACCTCGTGAGGGCCCCCCTGTCGCTTCTAGTCACCTCCGATGGGCCTCCTCCCCTGGGAATGCATCGGGGGCAGAGGCCATCATAGAGACATAGAAATGACGGCAGAAGACGACCAAATGGTCCATCCAATCTGCCCAGCAAGCTTTCACACTTTTTTTTTCCATACTTTTCTGTTACTCTTATCCCTTTAAATAACTTTTTTGGTTCTATTTCCCTTCCACTCCCACAATCGTAGATAGCAGTGCTGGAACTGCATCTGAGTGAAGTATCCAGCTAATTGGTTTGGGGTTGTAACCGCTGTAATAAGCCAGCTTCTCCCACGCTTGTTTACCCAGCCTGTGAATTCAGTCTTTGTGGGTTGTTTGAATATAAATCCTCCTTTCAATCCCCCTGCCATTGAAGCAGTGAGCTGCACTGGATATGTATTCTAAGTGAAGTATCATGCTTGATTTGGGGTAGTAACCGCCGTAACAAGCAAGCTACACCCATGCTTATTTGTTTTACCCAGACTATGTAATTCAGTCCTTGTTGGTATATGTCTGAATATAAAGCATCTTTTCTTCATCCCCCCCCCATCGTGGGAGAGCCGCATAGCCGGCTCCCCGCAGGCAGAACACCACGGATTTTCAAACAGAGCTGCGACGAGGGAAACAAACTCAGCAAAATACTAGCACCTCCGGAGACCTGAGCCAGCTAAGAGCTTTCTTTTTGTTTTTTTTGACGTTGCTCACATTCAACCAGGGGAATGAAACGTCCCTGGGTCTAGGCTTAGCAAATGCAGGTCTCACCAGAAGAATGGAAAGGTCTCTGGGCTGTGAGGGGGAGGGACAGGCCCACTGGTAAATCCCCCTACTCACCGGTTTGACAAACAAGCTCTGGGCAACCAGGCTCTCAGGGCCCCAACCCCAGCTGTGCCTACCACCAAGGGGGATAGGCTCCAACCCCTTGGGAGGACTTGTTCTCCTTTTCTCTCCCTTTTTTTTTTTTTAACCAATTATCTAGCCAGAGGAAAATTAAAGGTACAAGGACCTTCCCAACAGAAGGCTGATTTTTTTTTTTTTTTTTTAAAGGATCAGGATCGCAGGTTCTGCCACCTTCATCTGCTGGAGACAGAGAGATACTGGAAGATCGCAGGTGGGACACCAATCTAAGAGGAGGTGCCTTTCAAGTTTATCTCTGTCTCCATTTGCTGGAAGGGAGGCATAACCAGTGGTCTGGACTGATCCGGGTAAGTTCGGGGAATACTGGTTTCAGATGGCCAGGTTTTTACCAGTTTTCTGAAGGTCAGGATCCTGATGTGGGGAGATGGATATGGGGGAGTTCCATAGGGTTGAGGTAGAGCCTGCAAAAGTTGTCTTTCTGGTGTTCACAAGATGCATAGATCTAGGCAAGGGGATTGCAAGGCAGGAGTGATCTGTGTTAGTGTGAGGCTACATAGTAGGAGAAGGATCTGCAGTGGTAAGTTGGTGTTTTGAGAGATTTGTAGGTCAGGGTCAAGATTTTTAATTTATTGCGGTAGAGTGTTTGTAGCCAATGTAGGCTTTTCAAGAATGGGGTTAATTCAGTCAAAATTATGTACTCATTACCATGCAGGCTGCATTTATTTATTTATTTATTTGCATTTCTTATATACCGGCATTCGCGATGGGAGTCGCATCATGCCGGTTTACAATTAACAGGGTGTGACAAAAGAAGAAATACTTAGAACATTCACATGTGCTAGAAGAGGAAATAGCAGTTACAATAAAACAGGGACATAATGCAACTTGGAATGTAAAGAAAGTGATAGAGAAAATTAACAATGAGGTAAAAGAAACAACAATGTAATAAACCTGCCAATTTAAAAGAGAAAGAGCATTATGGAGTTGTCAAATTTGTTGATTACACTTAGGGGAGGTCTTAGTTGCTTGGATTGAAAGAAAGTTCAATTGGTATCTGGAAAGGCTTTCATAAATAACCAAGTTTTTAGTCTTTTTCTAAATGTAGGAAGGCAGGGTTCCTGTCTCAGTTCTGGTGGGATGGAGTTCCACAAAGTAGGTCCTGCTGTAGAGAAAGCCCTGTCTCTAAGCGTCATATGGTGAAAGGTTTGGCAGGAGGAACCTGTAGTGAATCTCTGTAGGACTCTCTAATAGGTCTGGTGGAGGTGTGTTTTTTAAATGGTATTTGGAGGTTAAGCGGAGAGAGTTGATGGAGTGCTTTGTAAATGGTGGTAATGGACTTGTATAAGATTCTATAGTGCACTGGCAGCCAATGTAAGTCTTTGAGAATCGGAGATATGTGGTCTCTTCTTCTTGTATTTGTCAGAATTCTGGCCGCCGTGTTCTGAACCATCTGAAGAGGTTTCGTATGGGAAGATGGGAGACCTAGTAGAATGGAATTGCAATAATCTAACTTAGAGAAGATTATTGATTGCAAGACTGTTCTGTAGTCGTGGAAATGGAAAAGTGGTTTAATTCTTTTTAAGACGTGCAGTTTATGAAAGCAGTCCTTCGTGGTTTGATTAATAAAAGATTTTAGATTTAGCCGATTATCAATGATGGCTCCTAGGTCTCTTACTTGTGAAGTTTGAAAGCCGGTTGGAGGATTTGAGGTGAGGTTACTGTTTTCGGGGGAAATTATGAGGAGTTCGGTTTTAGCGGAATTTAAGATTAGATTTAGACTGGAGAGGAGGTTGTCAATATTATGAAGGCAGTTTTCCCAGAATTTAATAGTTTTAGTGAGGGATTCTTTGATAGGGATGACAATCTGGACGTCATCTGCGTATAGAAAGTATTTGAGGTTCAGATTTGTTAAAAGTTGACATAGGGGTAGGAGGTAAATGTTAAAGAGCATGGGGGAAAGAGAGGAGCCCTGTGGAACTCCTAGCGTGGAAGGATAAAACTGTGATTCTTTGTTATGTATTTTGACTTTGTATCCTCTGTTTTCCAAGAATGACTTGAACCATGTAAGTGCTGAGCCTGTTATTCCGATGTTCGCTAGTTGATTTAGGAGAAGGGAGTGATTCACGGTATCAAAGGCGGCCGATAGGTCGAGGAGTATCAGCAAGTAGGCGTGACCTTTATCGATGCCCATGATGAGGTAATCTGTCAGAGATATGAGAAGTGATTCTGTACTTAAAGATTTCCGGAAGCCGTATTGAGTGGGGAATAATATATTGTGGTCTTCGAGGTATTCTGATAATCTGGTGTTGACTAATTTTTCTGTAACCTTAGCTATAAAAGGGAGGTTGGAGATCGGGCGGAAGTTGGAAGGATCTTTAGGATTTAGATTAGGTTTTTTTTAATAGAGGTTTGATAGAAGCAATTTTGAGGTCGTCTGGATAAATTCCTTGGGCTAAGGAACAATTTATGATGTCAGTCAAGGTTTTGGCGATGGTGTCTGGTATTAACAGCAGAAGTTTGGAGGGGATATGGTCAAATGGGTGAGATGAGGGTTTCATTCTCTTCAATACTGACATGGTTTCTGATATTGCAATGGGTTCGAAGGCTTGTATAGCAATGTCTTTGCATTGATGGCGGTATGTGCTGAAAGGAGTTAGGGTATTCGGTTTTAGTAGTGATTGCAGGTTGGAAATTTTGTTACTGAAGAAGATGGCCAGCTCCTCAGCTTTTTCATGCGCTTGGTAGAGTGGAATGTCTGGAGCGTTGACTTGAGTTAAGTTCGAGACGTAAGTAAAGAGGGCTCTTGAGTCGAAGATGAGGTGATGTATCTTGTGAGCGTAGTAGTCCCTTTTTGTTTTTAATGTGGTGCTCTTGTATATGTGAAGAGCGAGTTTGTATGCTGAGAGGGAGGTCTGAGATGGTGCTTTACGCCATTTATTTTCTTTTTGTCTGAGTGAAAGTTTGAGTTTTTGCAATTGTTCGTTAAACCAGGGTTGTCTTCTAGATGCATTATGTTTTGGTTTTTTTGTTGCCAGTGGGCAGAGTTTTTTTGCTGCCGATACTGTGATGTTGGACCAAGAGTGGAGAGCAGAGTTGGGAGTGGAGATGTCTATATGAGGGAGTTTAAGGACAAGGTGTTCGTGAAGTTCATTGGATGAACAGAGGTTTCTGTAAGTAAATTGATGTTGAGGATCGTGTTTGTTGCTTGATTGTGCCAGCGAGAATGTGGTAGAGATTAATGCATGGTCTGACCAGGGGACTGATTGGCATATGGGTGGTGCTGAGTGTGAGATGCCTGAGTTAACAAAAATGAGATCCAAAGTGTGTCCTGCTCTGTGGGTAGGATTGTTGATTATCTGTTTGAATCCCATGGCAGTCATGGCGTTTAGGAAAGTTTCACAGTTTGTAGAAGGAGAAGGGTCGTCAACATGTAAGTTGAAATCTCCTAATATGATGGCTGGAGACTCAAGATTTAGGTTAGTGGCTATTATTTCTAGAATGGGAGAGGCGTCTGAATCCAGAAGTCCCGGAGGGGCGTAAACTAGAATGATTTGTAGCAGGTCTGATTTGAAGAAGCCGGCTTCAATTTTTGTAGGAGAGTGTACTGGGAATTGAGTAAGTCTCAGCTCTTTTTTGGCTGCAAGGAGAATACCCCCACCCTTTTTTTTCTGTCTGGGAATAGAGAAGAAATCATGGGTTTCTGTTGGAAGTTGGTTTATTAGTGCAGTGTCCGTATGTTTAAGCCATGTTTCCGTTATTGCGCAGAGGTCGGGTTTAGTGTCCAGTAAAAGGTCATTGAGAATTAGTGTTTTTTTGGTAAGAGATTGGGCGTTGAATAAAATCAGAGAGAAAAGTGCTAGGCCTAGCGTCTGTGTAAGGGGGGAAATCATGATGGGAATGAGTGATTTATAGGTAGGTGGACGTGAGATCACTGAAGGATTTCTTATGAAAAAGGACCTTTGTTTGAGAATTGGAATAGGGAGACCAATATGCATCGTGGTTTGTGGTTACCGGAAAGCTGGTTAATTAGTCAGTGAGGAGGTTTGGCTGTAAAGATTGATGAATATTGGAAGAGTGCTGAATCCTCGAGTGTTGGATGTGGAAGGGTGACTGCTGGGTGACTGCTGGAGTGCTGGATGACTGCTGGAGTGGAAGGAAGAGCGCTGGATGATTGCTGGAGTGCTGGATGATTGCTGGATGACTGCTGGAGTGGAAGGAAGAGTGCTGGATGATTGCTGGAGTGCTAGATGACTGCTGGAGTGGAAGGAAGAGTGCTGGATGATTGCTGGAGTGGAAGGAGCAGCGCTGGATGATTGCTGGAGTGCTAGATGACTGCTGGAGTGGAAGGAAGAGTGCTGGATGATTGCTGGAGTGCTAGATGACTGCTGGAGTGGAAGGAAGAGTGCTGGATGATTGCTGGAGTGCTGGATGATTGCTGGAGTGGAAGGAGGAGCGCTGGATGATTGCAAGAGTGCTGGATGACTGGAGTGGAAGGAAGAGCGCTGGATGATTGCTGGAGTGCTGGATGACTGCTGGAGTGGAAGGAAGAGTGCTGGATGATTGCTGGAGTGCTGGATGATTGCTGGAGTGGAAGGAGGAGCGCTGGGTGGTTGTCTGTCTAGGACTGGTGTATTAGGAATTGTAAGGTGTGGCGAGGCTGGGTATTGATGGTATGAGTTACTATTATTATTATTACTGTTGGAGTTTCACCCTGACTTCACCAGAGTCTCACCAAGGGGCTCACTAAGGGGCAGGCCCCTTAGTACGCGCCCCTTCGGACGCGCGACGCCGCCTGGAGACGCGCTTGTTTAAAGGTCTCCGGCTGCAGTCTGATTGGTCTAATGCCCTTCCGGGGGCGTGGTTGACTCACCGCGTGGGTCTCTTCTTTTGGCTTTCCTTTATATTTAAAGTATTCTTTCAGTTCTTCTCGGCGCAATTTACTTAGGATGCGCTTGCCTTACTTCTGCACGGCTCACCAAGGAGAGAGCGGGCTCTAGCCCCGAATGGGCCACGGGAGCCCCGGCAGAAGGGGAGAGGTAGGCGCTGGAAGCGGGCGGGAGGCGAAGAAGAAATGCCGCCGGGAGACGCGCTTGTTTATTCTTGTTTATTGCATCATTCTGTATAAGTTTGTTTATTGTATTGTTTATTGTATCATTTATTGCATCATTCTGTATAAGCTGCAGGAGGCAATCCAGGGTATAGGGAATTCTCTTTTTCAGCAAGTTACAGTAGTCCAAGCGAGAGAGAACAGTGGTCTGAATAGTGTTTGTGAAAGCCAAGTTGTTAAATGAGTGGAGGTGAAAAATGCAGTTTTGGGCTTTGAAGGTGATTTGGGAGTCTAATATGAAGCCTAGACTTCGAACTTGTGTGCTGAAGGTGAGCAAAGTTTCCCTATCCATAACATCTTAGTCTGTGGAGGGTTAAGACTTAGCTTGTCTTGGCAATTTTGAGGTGTGAGATATCTTGTTCCTGATTTGTGCTGACTGGAACTAGGAGCTGAATATTACCTGCATAGGAATATTGGTTGAAGTGGTAGCTCCTGATGAGTTTGCACATGGGTGTAGCGTCCATAGAGCACAGTGGTACACAGACACCACTAACTTTAAAACAGGGTGTGCCATGCAACACCAACTATGAGAAGAGAAGGCCCATTAGGCCACCAGCAAATCCCATCTCACCAGCAGCCAAGAAGAGAAAGAGGCCCGGAAGGCTGCTGGCGGACCCACTTCGCTAGCAGCTGAAGAAGAAAGGGGCCCAGGAGGCCACCTGAAGCCGAGAAGAGAAAGAAGCCCATTCTCCCGCTTCTCTGTTTGCTGGCCTTCAAACAACATGCGGCCAGTATGTGCTCTAAGCTGATATTGTGCATCACGAGATCAGCATTGAGGAAGTGCTAGCCCCACAAGCTCTGACTAGCGAGGGCAGACACATTAGAAGCAGTGGGAGAACAGCTTCCTTCCTCTTCTCGGACACAGGCAGGATTGGTCTACCGGCGGCCTTTCAGACCCGATGGAAAAGGAAAATTAGTTTCTTACCTGATAATTTTCGTTCCTGTAGTACCAAGGATCAGTCCAGGACATCTGGGTTGTGACTCCGCACCAGTAGATGGAGACAGAGCAAGACCTGTCTCGCTCAGTTATATATGACAATGTGCCAGTCACAGCCCCTCAGTCTTACGCAATGTCAAAGTAGAAAACATGAACAAGGAAACTAGCTAGATAACCTAACTTTAACAGGGAGCAATTCAAAACCCCCACTGGAACAGAACTCCCCAACTGAGAGAGCAAACAAGCAATCAGATTAGGTAATCAAACAACAAGCGGATTCTCCGTTACTTCAGAACAGCAATGCGGGTGGGATCCTGGACTGATCCTTGGTACTACAGGAATGAAAATTATCAGGTAAGAAACTAATTTTCCTTTCCCTGTACGTACCAGGATCAGTCCAGGACACCTGGGATGTACCAGAGCCAACTTACTGAGGGTGGGAAGCAGAGAGTCCCGCTCGGAGTACCCTCACTCCAAAACACCCGGAATCAGTAGCCTGAACATCCAACCGGTAATATCTAAAGAAGGTATGTAATGACTTCCAGGTAGCCGCCCTGCAAATCTCTTGAGGCGACACCTGAGAAGATTCCGCCCAAGACGCAGCATGGGATCGTGTCGAGTGAGCCCCGAGACCCACGGGAACCGGTTTTCCCTGCACTAGGTACGCTGAGCCAATGGCCTCCTTGAGCCAAGGGGCGATCGTCGTCCGGGACTCTGCGGCACCTTTCTTTGGACCGGAGAATAGAACAAAAAGATGATCTATCACCCGAAAAGGATTAGTGACCTCTAGATAGCAAAGGAGGGACCTCCGCACATCCAGCTTCCGTAATTCCTTCGTTTTCGGGTCAGAGGACTCCCCGACGGCGAAAGCGGGAAGCTCAATTGATTGATTTAAATGAAACGCCGACACGACTTTAGGCAAAAAGGAAGGAACTGTCCGCAAGGAGACTCCTGAGTCGGAAATGCGCAAGAACGGCTCCCTACAGGACAGCGCCTGCAACTCCGAAACATGCCGTGCCGAAGAAATCGCCACGAGGAATACGGTCTTCAACGTGAGATCTTTAAGAGTCGACCGCTTCAAGGGCTCAAACTGCGCAGAGCATAAGGTGGAGAGAACCCAATTGAGGTTCCAGGATGGACAAGGATGACGCAATGGAGGATGGAGATGCTTTGCCCCCCGAAGAAAACGGGAGATATCCGGGTGTAGGGCCAGGGAGGATCCCCGAACCTTACCTCGCAAACAACCAAGCGCCGCAACCTGGACTCGCAGGGAACTGCACGCCAGTCCTTTGGCAAGACCAGCCTGGAGAAACGCTAGGATATCGGAGACGGAGGCGGAAGTAGGATCCACCCCACGCTTCACGCACCATTCCTCAAAGACCACCCCACCCAGACCCTGACATACGCCAAGGACGTAGACTGCTTCCTGGACCTCAACAGCGTGGCTACCACCGCATCTGAGTAACCTTTTCTCTTCAACCGATTCCTCTCAAAAGCCATGCCGCGAGACAAAAGTGATCCGCATCCTCCAAACAGACGGGGCCCTGACGGTGGAGCCCCGCAAACCCCCGAAGACGAAGGGGAGCATCCATCGACAACTGAATGAGGTCTGCGAACCACGGACGATGCGGCCACTCTGGTGCCACCAAGATCTCGGTGGACGGGTGCAATTCTATGCGCCGGAGAATCTTGCCTATCATCGGCCACGGGGGAAACACGTACAGCAACACGTCCGTCGGCCAGGGAAGGACCAACGCGTCGACGCCTTCGGCTCCTCTCTCTCGACGCCGACTGTAAAATCGCGGGGCCTTCGCGTTGTGCCACGTGGCCATCAGATCCATGTGGGGCACCACTTCTCGCAGATGAGAAGCGTCGTCCGCCAGTTCCCATTCCCCGGGGTCCAGGCGATGACGGCAGAGAAAATCCGCCTGGACGTTGTCGACTCCGGCAATGTGAGATGCTGCGATGTTGCTGAGATGTTGTTCTGCCCAGGCCATCAGGAGCTGCGCCTCCTCCGCCACTAGTGGACTTCTCATCCTGCCTTGGCGATTGATGTAGGCCACGGTGGTCACGTTGTCCGACAACACCCGGACCACCTTTCCCCATACCAGTGGCAGAAAGGACTGCAGGGCCAGGCGAGCCACTCTGGTCTCTAGCCGGTTGATGGACCACTGCGCTTGAGTCGCTGACCACCGGCCCTGTACTGACTTGCCTAGGCAAACTGCTCCCCAGCCGGAGAGACTGGCATCCGTGGTCACCACCGTCCAGTTGGGAACTAGCAGGGACACTCCACAAGTCAGATGATCCGAATCTAGCCACCAGTGCAGGCTGGACCTCGCCTGGACCATGAGTGGCAGCGGCAGGTGGAACTCCTCCGATACCGGCTTCCAGCGGGATAGTAAGGACGATTGCAATGGTCGTAGATGAGCGAACGCCCAGGGGACCAACGCGAGCGTTGACGCCATAGAACCCAGAACCAGATAATCGCAGACCCGCGGTAGCCGAAGAGACAATAACAGATTCACTTGATTCTGCAGTTTGCGTACACGTTCCTCGGATAGGAACACCTTGCCCCGTTTCGTGTCGAATAGGGTTTCAAGGTACTCCAAGGACTGGGTGGGCACAAGTTGACTCTTGCTGAAGTTGACGACCCAGCCCAGAGACTGCAACAGCTGTAGGACCCTGGCCACTGCCAGACGACACTGACTCTCGGACTTGGCCCGAATCAACCAATCGTCCAGGTAGGGATGAACCAGGAATCCCTCCCGTCGGAGCTGAGCCGCCACCATGACCATCACCTTCATGAATGTGCGAGGGGCCGTTGCGAGTCCAAAAGGGAGCGCCCGGAACTGGTAATGCCTTCCCAGGATGCAGAACCTGAGAAACCGTTGAAACGACGGCTGGATGCCGACATGGAGGTACGCCTCCGTAAGATCCAGGGAGGCCAGGAATTCGCCGGGGCATACGGAGACAATTACCGATCAAATTGTCTCCATTTTGAAGTGAGGAACGCGAAGGCATCTGTTAACCCCTTTCAGATCCAAAATCGGCCTTGACGTGCCGTCTTTCTTCGGAACGATGAAGTAAATGGAGTAACGGCCTTTGCCTTGCTGAATGGCAGGAACGGGGGAAATAGCTCCCAAGCTTTCCAATCGCCGGATGGTTCCTAGCACTGCCGCCTTCTTCTCGGGACACTTGCAGGGCGACACCAGAAACTTGTCTGATGGGGTGCGAGCAAAATCTAATGCGTAGCCGTGTCTTATCACGTTGAGGACCCACTGGTCCGACGTTACGCTGGCCCATTCCTCGAAAAACAACGTCAACCGCGCCCCGACGTTTGGAACGACGGCCTGGGGTTGCCGCGAGGGATGGGATGACCGCATCTCATTGCGAAGCCTTGGGCCCCGTGCCCAACGGGGCTCCCCCATGTCTACCGAAATGTTTCCCACGAAAGGACTGCGGCCACTGGGAGGATCGGGAAGAAGACGACCTATAAGAGGGGCCGGTAGACCTTTGAGGACGCGACTTCCTGTTACCACGAAAGCGGGACCTACCGGGGAACGAGGACAGAGACCTGGACCTGTCCTCGGGCAGCTTAAAAGCCCTGTTCTCCCCCAGGGAAATCATCAAATCATCCAACTCCTTGCCAAACAACAACTTTCCCTTAAATGGCAGCGCCCCGAGATGAGCCTTGGAGGATCCATCCGCCGCCCAACTGCGCAGCCACAGGAGGCGGCGCCCCGAGACTGCCGCAACCATGGATCTAGCTGACGTACGCAGAAGATCGTGGCGAGCATCTGCTCCATATGCTATTTATTTATTTTTAGTTTTTATATGCCGATCTTTTTTTTTTTTTAATTTTTTATTTATGAATTTAGATATATTACATCATATATCAAAAGAAAAACAGAGAACCAAGCATTAATTTCCATAAGTAAACAATATATGTGTCATTTTCCAAAAGGTCTCTTTTCCAGGTAATATGGGACCAAGATGAGGAATTTTATAGAGCTCAAAGTGAAAACATAACAACGTTAGGTAAAAATTTACCAAACAGCATAGGACTAACCCTTACATTTATACTACAGCAGTATCAAACCTTCCCATCCAAATAATCCCTTAATTGTTGTGGATCTAAGAAAATATATTTTGCCTCCTGATGCTTCAGGAGGCATTTGCAAGGATATTTTAATACCATGCTAGCTCCTGTATTAACCACTTCATCTCTCATAAGTAAAAACTTCTTTCTTCGTTCTTGCGTATTACGGACCACGTCCGGATATATCCATACATTTTGTCCATAAAAATGAACAGATCTGTTTCGAAAGAAAAATTTTAACACTAAATTTCTATCTTGCTCGAAAGCAAAGGATATCAGTAAAGTTCCTCTTGATTTAACTTCAGTATTTATAGACAGTTCTAACAATTCAGACAAGTTCATAGAGGGCTGTTCAGGTGTTTCCCCCCACCCCCACCCCCGCAGGCCCCTGCTGCGGGGAAAGCGCGGGAGGCATGCCGGCATCCTCAGCCGTCTCCCGCGCGATTTCGCGGGGGTTACCTAAAATGGCCGCCACTCCCGCACTAAGCAGGAAGGGATCCGGCGGCCTGTCAGAAGCTGCACTGCCACGCGGCGGCGATCGCACCGGCTGGAATCGCCCCCCCCCCTCCCTGACGTGCCCCGGACGGACCCTCACCGCCCGGGACGCAGGAAGCACAGAGGCCGTCCCTCGAGAGGCGCGCGCGCCGAGCCGCAGGCCCGGCAAATCGACCCCCGCGGCATGCACACCATCGCGGCACAAAACAAGGAAAAATTTTAAAATTAAATTCAATTTCCACCCCCCGGCAAGCAGTGCCCCCCCCGAGAAAGCCCGCTGTCCTTGGTCCTGGGGCCCTGCTCCCCTGTGTCACCCCCAATGCTGCTACTCAATCAGCCGGGTCCTCGACCCTAGCAGCGGCCTCAACCGGGGGGGGGGGGGTGGTCCCCTCAGAACCTCCCAACCCCCCTGGGAGGCAAGGCGGATGGGACTTTCCTCATAAGGACAAGACAAAATAAATAACAGTTTGGAAATTCAATCAACCAGCACTAACTATAATCAAACTAACTCAACCCTGACTGACTAACAGCACTCAGGGCAGGCAGAGGCTGTGACTGCACCTGCACCATCTACTGGAGACAGAGTAAGACTGAGGGGCTGTGACTGGCACATTGTCATATATGACTGAGTTTGACAGGTCTTGCGCTGTCTCCATCTACTGGTGCAGAGTCACAACCCAGGTGTTCTGGACTGATCCTGCTACGTACAGGGAAGGCTGCCTATGTTTTCTCTTTGTGTATGTGAGTGAATGGTAGCCTGCCTGGCTGTGTGTGCGAGAGAAAATGGTAAGCTGCCTGGGTGTGAGTGTGTGTGCAGTGTGAATGTTATCCTACCTGGTGGTGTGTGTGTGTGTGTGTGTGAATGGGGGCCTGCTTGGAGGGGGAGGATGTGAATGGGAGCCTGCCTGAGAGTGAGTGTGTGTGTGTGTGTGTGAGAGAGAGAGAGAGGGAGAATGTGGGAATGAGATCCTGTGTGTGGGTGTGAGGGAGTGCATGGATGTATGGTAGTGGGAGCCTGCATGTGAATGAGAGCTTGTGTGAACAAAAATGTATGGTAGTGGGAGCCTGCATATGTGAGAGAGAGCATGGGAGAGTCTGTGTGATTGTGTGGCAATATGAAGCTGTGAGAGACAGAATGTGTGTGTCTGGAATGGGAGGCTGCATGTGAGTGTCTGGAATGGGAGGCTGCATGTGAGTGTCTGGAATGGGAGGCTGCATGTGAGACACAGCATGTGAGAGAGAGCCTTATGTGTGTCTGAGGGGGAATGGGAGCCTGTGTGTATGAGAGCGTGTGAGAGTGCGAGCCTGTATGTATTTGTGTGTGGGAGTAGGAGCCTATGTGTGATTGAGAGCATGTAAAAGTGAGAGCTTGCATGTGTTTGTGGGAATGAAAGCTTGAGTGTGAGAGATAGCATGTGACAGCGAGAGCCTGCATGCATGAGAACATATGACAGTGGAAGCCTGTGTATATGTGAGAGAGAGCATGCAAGAGTGACATCACGTGTGAAATAAAGCTTGTGTGTGAGCCCATGTATGTCAAAGTTGCATTACTTTGACTAGCATGTAGTTTCTCTTTAGGGATTTGTAGCAGTCTGGCTTGTTCTGTTCACCCAGTAGGTGGGGTATTAGTGTTCTAGGGCCTGTGTGTGTGAGAGAGCATTGGAATGTATATGAGAGAGGGAGTGTGTGAAATCAAAAGGTCCCAGATATGGAGAGCAGGAGATTTTGTAATCCTAATTAGTTTTAATTATTGGGTGTAATTTGATGTTTCTATTGTTTTGAAACATTTTATTGGGTGTTTTTTGGAAATATAAAGAACATTCCAGTCAAGTTTTTGTCGGCATGTTTCTATTTGTATTTGGAGAGGGTTTGTCTGTATTTTAAAGATTTAGTTCTTGTGTAACGAATTCTTGCTGTGAAAATCATGGTACGTATCCCTGGCTTTTATGGCATTATAGTCCTCTCTTTCTCATTTCAATTTTAAACAGACGTTTGCTCTTTATTAATTTCATTTGCATGCAGAAAAATGATTTTGAATGTTGTTGCAGAAAGTATTTTTTTCATTCACACATTTTATTGTAAAAGTAGATTAGGCAATTATTTTAAGGGATGTATTTAGCTCATTTTTCCTCTAAGGATTAGGCTGCTGTGAGCATAGAATTGATAGGCTTTTTGCATCAGAGAAAGTAGTGCTCACAAGCAGGTCGATCCAGTAAGGCCGCGGTAGAAACAGTGCCTATACAGTGCCTATACAGTAACCAGGGTGCGCTGGTACCTGTCATTTCAAATGACATTTGAAATGACAGGTACCAGGAAGTGTAAAAATCAAAAATTTTAAATACCTGTCGGAGGGCCGCGTGGGTCCAGGCGGCCGGCGGTCGCGTGTTAAATCTAGGCCGCGGGCGGGTGGGTGCCTGTTCCGGGCGGCGGCAGCGGCGGCGGGGGGACACGCGTTAGTTCGAGACGGCCGGCGGGTGGTCGCGTGTTAAATCTAGGCCGGGTCCGCACAGGCGCGCATTCACTGCCGGTGGGGGCTGCCTCTCCCGGCAGTGAATGAATTCATTCATCCAGGCGGAGGAGCCGGTGGCGAAAGCAGCCGGCTCCTCCGCCTGGATGAATGAATTCATTCACTGCCGGGAGAGGCAGCCCCCACCGGCAGTGAATGCGCGCCTGTGCGGACCCGGCCTAGATTTAACACGCGACCGCCCGCCGGCCGTCTCGAACTAACGCGTGTCCCCCCGCCGCCGCTGCCGCCGCCGCCCGGAACAGGCGCCCACCCGCCCGCGGCCTAGATTTAACACGCGACCACCCGGCTCCCACCGCCTGGACCCACGCGGCCCTCCGACAGGTATTTAAAAATTTTTATTTTTTCTTCTGACAGGTTTTATGTGTCCCACATCATTACATTTTCTCGATCATCTCTGTATCGCTTTTTTTTTAAATTGTGTTTTATTGTTTTTGAGTATCTTAAGCGGTGTCGATGGATTTATTACTAGACTCACAGTCCTAACTCCTACTAGGGGGAGGCGGTAAACTAACACGTTACGGCCGCGGCAAAACAGTGCGTTACTAATGAGAGAACCTGAGCGCGCGTTACGGTATCGGAGGGGAATAGCTAATTCCTTCATTATACAGCTAATTTGTTCATTTACATGCCGGGTGCGGGAAGGGTTACATGTCTGTTTTAAGAAGCGCTACGGACGCGCGAAACTGGAGACTGTATCGCAGGTTTGCCTTACGCGTCCGAATTGTGCGCAGCGAGCTCGTTACAGACGAGAAATCTTCAACTGAACTTTACTGGATCGACCTGAAGGTAATATAGGAGGGCAAACTGTGCTCTAGGGCACCTGGCAGCAGCATATTTTCTGCTGCACCACCAACTTCAGCAGTGGGAGAGAAGATGGAACCTTGAGGTACTCTACAGGCAAGCAAGTGGGGCTTGGAAAAAAGCAGCTCCCACGGAAATAGTTTGGGTGTGATCTTTGAGAAAAGATGAAAATCTCGCTTAGTCCCGGCGAGCCAGAGACGCCGTCCCAGCCTCAGCGACAGAGATCAGTGCCAGAGGCGGAGTTGAAAGAGCTGCTGCAAGTTGTTGGAGAGAAAAGATCTTGCCGGGAAGGAACAGTTGCAGCAGAAATTAGTGAAAGCCCAGCACTGGGGACATACATTCCTGCCGCTTTGGAGGCCGGTGAGCTCGCAGATTTGCGGGAGCATGAAAGGGACTCTGTAACCGAGACCGTGGAAAGGGGTGAGTTACCTCAACCTTTAACTCCCTTTTTGGTTAGACCAGAAGCAATTACAAATGAAGCAATATGGGAAGCACTAGCAGCAATTGAGAGTGCCATTATAAACTTTTCTAAAACAGTTTCTGTGGTTGCGAAAAACTCAGTTGAGAATGAAGGAAAATTGCAAGTTCAAGAAAGAAAAATTGGAACTGTGGAAGAAAAGATTAAAATCATAGAAAATCATCATCAGAGGATGTTTCAGAAGGAAATAATACAAGACAAGAGATTAGAAAACATTGAAAACTCCTTGAGGAGTCTAAACGTGAGAGTAACGAATTTTCCACGAATAGATCATATTGTACCTATGGATCTATTTAAAGAATATTTGAATAAGATATTAAAGATCCCGAAAGAAGCAGCTCCTCTGATAACTAGAGCATATTTCTTACCGCAGAGGAATAGAGAACAGCAAGAACAGCAGCAACAACAACAATTGAATGTTTCAGCACTACTAGAGTTAAGTAGTAATGAAGACATTACTACGAGAGGAACACTATTAGTAAGATTTGCATTTACCTCAGAAAAAAATAATATCATGAAATTGTTTTTTCGCAATAGCCAAGAACTGTTTAGGGGACAAAAGATATGGATATTTCCTGATATCACGAGATCTACCCAAGAGAGGAGAAAGAAATTCCTGGAGTTGAGAGAAGAAGCTGTGTTAAAATGTTCAAAGTTCACTTTAAGATATCCCTGCAAGTGTATTATTAAGTATCAAAGTTTTTCCTATGTGTTCTTTGAGCCATCACAGCTTCGTTCTTTTCTTAGTTCTCACCCCGAACCGATCCATACGGTTCAGAATGGCAATGAGTAAGGGTTTCATCCGGTCGCCTGAAATTCCTATTATTGTTTAGAGATAACATTCGCTTTATAGTTCTTTATATACACAACCCCCATTTAATTTCCTTTTATATAGTGGTATTATAGAAGATATTATGGAAAAGTAAATTGAAATATTGTTTGTTATTTGCATTTAGATACCACTTATCTATTTGTCACAATGTATAAATTGTGTAAAATTTAAAAATTCAATAAAAAAAAAAAAAAAGAAAATCAAGGACGCACTGGGCCAGTCAATACGACGATGTGCAGTCAGGCAAGGAGGAGATTGGGATCGACCATGCAGAATGCTTTTCAGAGGTCTAAAAGAATGAGTAAAGCAGAGTTCCTCTACGAGGCTTAGTAGTATGGTTTCAGTGCTGTTGTGTGGCCTGAAGCCTGACTGGAATGGATCCAGAGCATTTGTCATCTGCAAGTGAACAGACAGCTCCGATATTACAACTTTCTCTATGACTTTACAAAGGAAAGGGAAGTTTGAGACTGGGTGGTAGTTGCTCAGGTCACTTGGATCCAGGTTGGGCTTCTTCAGTATAGATCTCACACTTGCTTTCTTTAGGCCAGTTGGAAGGTGGGCTTCTGCTAGTGAGGCATTATGGCCTAGGCACCATGGCATAGATCGTGTGTATTTATTTTTATACTTTTTATATTCAGCAGCTTCCATTGGCAAGTTCAGTGCGGGTTACAGTACAACATTCATAAAATAATTTGGACAATAAAATTAAATACAAATCAACAAACAATATTTATAAAAGCCATCTTAAAATAGTGAGCCTTAAACATTTTCCTGAATATTCTTATATCAGTCAAAGAACGCATTTCTATAGGAAGTTCATTCCAAAGTCGAGGCCCAACATATGTCACAATGCACTTGTTTGGTAACACAAACAAATGCATTGTGGCAGATCTCAAACTGGTACATACTAATTTAACTGCTGTCTAAGCACACATTTTACTTCCCCATATAACAATTTATGTAAAATAACCACAACTCTAAACTGATATCTCCAGACTATCAGGATCCAATGTAATAAAGAGTCAATGAAATGGGTTTAAAATTAAGCAACTCCACTCACCATCCTAGCCACAGGATTTTGAACCATTTGAAGTGCTCAAATGAGCTTAGCCAAAACTCCAACCAATAAACTACCATAATAAATAATCTAAATTCCCTAGAACTAATGACTGCAAAACTGCTCTAAACAAATCCAGCTTTAAAAAATGTCTCAAAGGTTTAAAAAAAAAAAAAAAAAAAAAGAGCACTTAACAAGATGTTTTATCTGCCATTTCAAAGATTTTATTTTATTTATTTATTTAAGGTTTTTATATACCGGCGATCATGAAAACATATCTTGCTGGTTTACATGAAACGGGAGTGCAGTATGTACATCAAACTAGAACTATGGTGACCGAAGATACAGTTACATTTAACAAGGGTAGCATAACTTGGAGAAAGAAGGAAGAGAGAGGAAAGAATGGAAGCGGTTAACAATATACAAATTAAATACTATATACAAATGCATGGTTAAGGGTTGAATGAATGAAAGATAATTGGGAATCTAAGAGGATGCCCAAATTGCAAACCTCGACATGTAACAATAACGTTTCATTATGAAACCTAATATTCATTGGGCTAGAAATGTTATTACTAACCCAAAGAATTGTTGGGGGATTTTTATATTCAGTAGTAGCCCTCTACTAATAACCAATTTTTATTTGTGTCCAGACAATTCTCCAACAACATATAAGGTAAACTATCATCATTTTCATAAGGAATATAAAAAGTGGATATCATCAGCATACATAAAGTATCAAATTCCAAGAGAATTCATCACCTTACCCAATGGGGTCAAAAAATATTGTATACAGGAGACAGAACCGATCCTTGTGGTACTCCCTACACATGTTCCGCCACGCTGATTGTTCGACACCATTTACTATCCGTTGCTTTCTTTCTGCAAAAAAAGACCCAAACCTGTGCAAAACTACACCCCCAATCCCAAAACTTGCTAACTGAGAAATCAAAAGATGATGTTCAACTGTCTCAAACGCCAATGCAATATCCAAATACACTAACAAATCAGACAACCCTTTGTCCAACCTTCGATACAACTTATCTGTAAGAGACAAAAGAAGATAGGTGTCTTGTATTATGAGCACTATGAAATCTGAACTGATAATCATTCAAAATTAAATTCTCCTCCACAAATCTTTCCAATTGCACTAAAACACATTTTTCAATAATTTTCAAAAGTATGAAGTTGAAAAACTGGCTGATAATTATTTAATTCAGACAAAGCAACCTTATCATCCTTAACAAGGGTTTTCACCGTAGCTTCTTTTAACTGCATTGGTAAATGACCCTCTGACACTGATGCATTTACTATCATCCTCAAAATTTCAAAAGTTTCAGATAAAATGTTTACAAGATAGAAAGGACACTGTTCTAAACAAACGGCCGAAGATTTTATCACATTAATAATGTCAGAGAATTCCCTGATACCTCTCTAAAAACAGACCACTTAACAGATGGCTTCATTCCATTTACCAATGAATCATCTGCCCTAAGATCAATTTGCATTTTAATCTCATCAACCTTCTTCTCAAAAAAATTCTGCCAGGTGGTGGATGCATGTCAAAGAGTACCATGTGGTGGTCAGTCGGGGAGAATTTGATGGTCGGTACATTCTTGGGCACTAATTTATGTATTAGCTATGATGGTGCCTGTATCAGGTCAAAGGTGTGGCCTGCTATATGGGTTGATTCACTGTTTTAGCTGGGTTAGGCCAAGAGATTCTAGCAAGTTTAGGAATTACTGACAGAGGGCAGGGTATATCTCATCAACGTAGATATTGAAACCACCCAGAACCAGGGTCCATGGGTGTTCAATAATAATTTCTCAAATCAGCAGCAGATCATGCAGAATGTTGAGATTACTTACCTGATAATCTCGTTTTCCTTAGTGTAGACAGATGGACTCAGAACAAGTGGGTATAGTGTGCTCGTGCTAGCAGTTGGAGACGGATCTGACGTCAGCACGGGTACATATACCCCCCCACAGGAAGTGAGGCAATTCAGTAATCTTCCTTGCAAAAGCTGTTATGGATATATGTGTACTGACGACCAATAAATTAGTGAAACAGGATTCCCCTGACCGATTGATAGTAGCTGGAGACCGCCAGTGTTCACAACCGGAAGGCGACGACACCTGGCAAAGGGGACGCTCTTATGTAAGAAAATGACATGGCCTACCGTGAATCGGTGAAACCCATGTATACCGGCAGCCGGGCGGGATGCTGAGTCCATCTGTCTACACTAAGGAAAACGAGATTATCAGGTAAGTAATCTCAACATTTCCTAGCGTGTAGCCAGATGGACTCAGAACAAGTGGGATGTACAAAAGCTACTCCCGAAGCGGGCAGGAGGCTGCCTGAGGACCGTGTAGGACCGCCCTCGCAAATGCTGCATCCTCCCTGGCCTGGACATCCAGACGATAAAACCTGGAGAAGGTATGGAGGGAGGACCATGTACATATTTCTGCGGGTGACAGCATCCTAGATTCTGCCCAAGATGCTGCTTGGGCTCTGGTAGAATGAGCCTTGACTTGTAGAGGTGGTGATTTCCCGGCCTCTACGTAGGCCGCTCTGATAACTTCTTTAATCCAGCGGGTGATGGTGGGCCGAGAGGCCGCTTCTCCTTGTTTCTTGCCGCTGTGCAGGACGAACAGATGGTCCGTCTTTCGTACTGTTTCTGTCATTTCCAGATATCTGGGCAGCAATCTGCCGATGTCGAGATGGCGTAACAAACGCCCCTCTTCTGATTTCTTCAAACCTGCCGTGGTTGGCAAGGATACGGTCTGTTTGAGGTGAAATTGTGAGACTACCTTAGGCAAGAAGGATGGAACCGTGCGAAGATGGATAGCCTCTGGAGTGATTCTAAGAAAGGGATCACGGCAGGACAGCGCTTGTAGTTCCGAAATGCAGCGTGCTGAACATACAGCCAGCAAGAACACCATCTTCAAAGTGAGAGAACTGAGAGACAGGCCCCGAAGGGGTCTGAAGGTGGATCCCGCGAGGAAATCCAAGACAATGTTGAGGTTCCACAGGGGCACTGGCCACTTCAGTGGCGGACGAATGTGCTTGACTCCTTTCAGGAAGCGGGAAACATCTGGGTGCGTGGCAATGGTCTTGCCATCCCTCCTGGGACCGTAGCAGGACAACGCAGCCACCTGAACCTTGATGGAGCTTAGGGAGAGACCCTTCTGAAGCCCATCCTGCAGGAAATCCAGAATAGGGATTGTGGTCGCGTGAGGATTGGTGCCATGAGGGTCGCACCAGGCTTCAAATACTCTCCAGATCCTTATGTAGGTGAGGGATGTGGAAAACTTGCGAGCTCGGAGGAGTGTATCTATCACCGGCTCCGAGTAACCTCTTTTCTTCAGTCTAGCCCTCTCAATGGCCATACCGTAAGAGAGAATTGAGCCGGATCCTCGTGAAGGATGGGACCTTGACGTAGCAGGTCCCTGAGCGGAGGCAGGGGAAGAGGCTCCCCTGCCAGTAGTCTTCTCATGTCCGCGTACCAGGGTCTTCTTGGCCAGTCTGGTGCCACTAGAAGAACTAGGCCCCTGTGCCTCTGAATCTTGTGTATAAGGGCGCTCAGCAGGGGCCACGGAGGAAAGGCGTATAGCAGGGTCCCTGGAGGCCATGGCTGAACCTGAACCAGGGCGTCGATCCTGTGAGCGAACGGATCTCACTTGCGGCTGAGGTATCTGGGTACTTGAGCATTGGACCTGTCCGCTAGTAGGTCCATGTCCAGAGTCCACCACTGATCCACAATCATCTGGAAGGCTGTGGGGGACAGCTGCCATTCTCCCGGATTTAGGCTTTCCCTGCTGAGGAAATCTGCCGCAGTGTTGTCCCTTCCGGCAATGTGGACGGCGGAGATGTCCTGGAGATTCGCCTCTGCCCAAGCCATCAGCGGGGCTATCTCTAGGGATACCTGTTGACTTCTGGTTCCGCCCTGTCGGTTGATGTATGCCACCGTGGTGGCGTTGTCTGACATCACTCTGACTGCTCTGTTCCTCAATCTGTGAGCAAATTGCAGGCAGGCTAACCGGACTGCCCGTGCCTCTAGATGGTTGATGTTCCACCCCGGCTCTTCTCTGTTCCACCGCCCTTGGGGGGCTCTTCACAGTGTGCTCCCCATCCGCTCAGGCTGGCATCTGTGGTGAGCAGAGTCCACGTGGGGGAGGACATCTTTGACCCCCTGCTCGTGTGGTCGGACTGCAACCACCACCGTAGCTGAGTCCGCACTCTGGCTGGTAGAGGGAGATGCATGGAGTAATTCCGGAAGCGGGGGCTCCATCGAGAGAGCAGGGAGTGTTGTAGAGGTCTCATATGGGCCCTTGCCCAGGGTACCACTTCCAGGGTGGATGCCATGAGACCGAGAACCTGCAGATAATCCCAAGCTATGGGACGACTGGCTCCCAATCAAGGACCGTAAACGCGTCTGGAGTTTTAACCTCCTCTTGGTAGTGAGACTGACTTTGTCTGCCTGGGTGTCGAACTGGACTCCCAGGTATTCCAGTGATTGGGAAGGCTGTAGGCAGCTCTTGTTTAGGTTGACTACCCATCCCAGGCTTTCCAGAAGAGCGATCACTTGGTTGGTTGCCAGATGGTTCTCCTCTCGTGATTTCGCCCTGATCAGCCAATCGTCGAGGTAGGGATGGACAAGGATTCCTTCCCGTCTGAGCGCCGCTGCTACTACTACAATCACCTTGGTGAAGGTCCGCGGCGCCGTGGCTAGGGCAAAGCCAGGAATTGGAACTGTCGTCCCAGAACCTTGAAGCGTAGGTAGCGCTGATGATCCTGATGGATCGGGATAAGCAGGTAGGCTTCTGACAAGTCTAAGGCCGTGAGGAACTCCCCTGGCTGTACTGCGGTCTTGACTGAGCGCAGAGATTCCATACGAAACCTCGGGACCCTTAAGTATCGGTTGACTGACTTGAGGTCCAATACGGGCCGGAAAGTACCCTCTTTCTTGGGTACCATGAAATAAATGGAATAGTGCCCAGAATCCATGTCCCATGCAGGTACTGGGATTATGGTTTTCAAGGACAGGAGCCTCGCCAGGGTAGCTGCCAATGCTGCCTTCTTGTGGATTGGACACGGGGATTCCACAAACCTGTCTGGAGGGATGCGATGGAAGTCCAGATAATAGCCCTCTCGGATGATGGCGAGGACCCACTGGTCCGACATCATCTCAACCCATCTGGGGTAGAAGAGGGTTAACCTGCCCCCTATGGCTCCGTCCCCCGGATGGATCGGCTGATTCTCATTGGAAGGCGCGGCCGGGACCTGAACCCGAGCCGGCTCCCCTCTTGTGCTGCTTGGTCCGAAAGGACTGGTTCCTGGCCTGAGGACGAGGTGCCTGGTAGCGAGTCCTATAGGGAATGAAGCGTTGGGAGCTTCTGCCTCTGGATGGCCTTGGAAAGGCGCGCTGGTTCCTTTTGAACCTGTCTTCCGGCAGTCGAGGTACTGGAGAGAAGCCCCATGTGCTGGCCAGTTTATCAAGGTCGCTGCCGAACAGGAGAGAGTCCTTAAAGGGCATTCTGGTGAGGCGTGTCTTAGAAGGAGCATCGGCTGACCAGTTCCGTATCCAGAGCTGCCTCCTGGCTGCTACTGAGGATGAGACCCCCTTGGCTGTTGTACGGACTAGGTCGGATGCAGCATCCTTGAGGAATGAGAGAGCGGACTCCATATCTGCTGCCGGAGCATTGTTCCTGACCTGTGACAAACAGGAACGCGTCACCACTGTGCAGCAGGTTGTGATCCGCAAAGATAGAGCTGCCACCTCAAAGGTCTGTTTCAGGATGGCGTCCAGTCGCCGGTCGTGAGCCTCCTTGAGGGCCGCCCCCCCCCCCTTCAACTGTAATGGTAGTGCGCTTGACCACAGCGCTAACCAAGGCGTCCACCTGAGGGCACGCCAGCATATCCTTGATTGCCGGGTCCAGGGGGTACATGCCCGTCAGGGCCCGACCCCCTTTGAAGGAGGCCGCTGGCGCAGCCCACTCCTAATCTATCAGTTGTTGTGCTGCTTGCAGGAAGGGAAAATGGCGGGCTGTAGGATGAAGACCTTCCAGCACGGGGTTCTGCGTAGCTGCCTCCATAGTGCTGGGGCCTGGAATAGCCAACTCCGTCAGGCACTGAGATACCAGGTCGGAGAGATCTTCCTTGGGAAAGAACCGCCTCATAGTTCGATATGGCTCAATCCCCGAGGGAAGTTCCCCCTCCTCGGGGGGTTCGGACTCGTCCTCTGAGACATCAGGGTCCGCCTGAGCTGGACTGCCCGGAGGCGGGTGCCCACGATAAGGGCGAGAGGGTCCAGGGGCAGAGTCAGCTGGAGCAGCCGCAGGGCCTGGACGGGAAGATGACTGCATCTGTACAAAGGCATGGATCCCCTTAAATAAATCCACCCATGAAATGGAAGCGGTCTCTAGCCATCGGGGTACCAGGTCCCCCGGGATTCCTGGCTGTTCGAGACTGCCCGCTAGATTCGGGGTGGCCCCTGGGGAACTGTCAACAAACCTCGGTTGAGACTGGTCCTGGCCCGAGGCTCCCACGGCCTCTTCACATTGGGCACAAAGGGAGTCTGGCTCCTCGCTCTGCGTGGCCCTAAGCTGGCATGCTGAGCAGAGGCAGAGAGCTTTCACGCCAGAATCAGGAGGTGCCACCGCAGGAGACACCGGGGCGTTTAAATGGTCCATCGCGGCTTACAAATACAGGGCGCCAGCGCTTATGCAGCCAAGAATATCGCTCAATAATAATATGCGCTTAACAATATGCGCTTAACAATATGCGCTTAACAATATGCGCTTAACAATATGCGCTTAACAATATGCGCTCAATAATATGCGCTCAATAATATGCGCTCAATAATATGCGCTCAATAATATACGCTCAATAATGTTGAGATTACTTACCTGATAATCTCCTTTTCCTTAGTGTAGACAGATGGACTCAGAACGAATGGGTATAGTATGCTCGTGCTAGCAGTTGGAGACTGATCTGACGTCAGCACGGGTATATATACCCCCACAGGAAGCGTAGCAACTCAGTAATCTTCCTTGCAAAAGCTGTTATGGATGCGTGTACTGACGCTCAGTGAAATAGTGAAACAGGATTCCCCTGACCGATTGATAGTAGCTGGAGACCACCAGCATTCCCAACCGGAAGGCGTCAACACCTGGCAAAAGGTGACGCTCTTATGTAAACAAATGACATGGCTTACCTTGAATCGGTGAAACCCATGTACACAGGCAGCTGGGCGGGATGCTGAGTCCATCTGTCTACACTAAGGAAAAGGAGATTATCAGGTAAGTAATCTCAACATTTCCTGGCGTGTAGCCAGATGGACTCAGAACGAATGGGATGTACAAAAGCTTTACTCCCAGCCTGGGCAGGAGGCTGCCTGAGGACCATGTAGTACCGCCCTTGCAAATGCTGTGTCCTCCCTGGCCTGGACATCCAGACGGTAGAACCTGGAGAAGGTATGGAGGGAGGACCATGTCGCTGCTTTACATATTTCTGCAGGCGACAGCATCCTGGATTCTGCCCAGGATGCCGCTTGTGCTCTGGTAGAATGAGCCTTGACCTGTAGAGGCGGAGACTTCCCAGCCTCTATGTAAGCTGCTCGGATAACTTCTTTAATCCAGCGGGCGATGGTGGGCCGCGAGGCCGCTTCACCTTGTTTCTTCCCGCTGTGCAGGACGAACAGATGGTCCGTCTTTCGTACTTCTTGTGTCACTTCCAAATATCTGGGCAGCAATCTCCCAATGTCGAGATGGCGTAACAAACGCCCTTCTTCAGTTTTCTTCAAACCCGCCGTGGTAGGCAAGGATATGGTTTGGTTAAGATGAAACTGTGAAACCACTTTAGGTAGAAAGGAGGGAACCGTACGAAGATGAATAGCCTCAGGAGTGATTCTGAGAAATGGATCACGGCAGGACAGTGCTTGTAGCTCTGAGATGCGGCGTGCTGAACATACAGCCAGCAAGAACACCATCTTCAAAGTGAGAGAACGGAGAGACAGGCCCAGAAGGGGTCTGAAGGTGGATCCCGCGAGGAAATCCAAAACTATGTTGAGGTTCCACAAAGGTACTGGCCACTTCAGTGGCGGACGAATGTGCTTGACTCCCTTCAGGAAGCGAGAAACATCTGGATGCGTGGCAATGGTCTTGCCAACCCTCCTGGGACCATAGCAAGACAGCGCAGCCACCTGAACCTTGATGGAGCTGAGGGAGAGACCCTTCTGAAGTCCATCCTGCAGGAAATCTAGAACAATAGGGATAGTAGTCGCATGTGGGTTGGTGCCATGAGTGTCGCACCATGCTTCAAATACTCTCCAGATCCTGACATAGGTAAGGGATGTGGAAAACTTGCGAGCTCGGAGGAGTGTATCTATCACGGGCTCCAAGTAACCTCTTTTCTTTAGTCTAGCCCTCTCAATGGCCATACCGTAAGAGAGAATTGAGCTGGATCCTCGTGAAGGATGGGACCTGGAAGTGCTGATTCAGGACTTTGAAGCGTAAATAGCGCTGGTGATCCCGATGGATTGGGATATGCAGGTAGGCTTCCGACAGATCTAGGGAGGTGAGAAACTCCCCTGGCTGCACTGAATTCTTGACAGACCGTAGAGTTTCCATGCGAAAGCTGGGGACCCGTAGGTGTCGATTGACTGACTTGAGGTCCAGGACGGGACTGAAGGTGCCCTCCTTCTTGGGTACTATGAAATAAATGGAATAATGCCCAGAAGTTACCTCTTCCGCAGGTACTGGGATTATGGCTTTTAGGGCCAGGAGCCTCCGTAAGGTCACTTCTAGTGCCACTGTCTTGAGCGGTGAACACGGAGATTCCACAAACTCGTTCGGCGGAAGCCGAAAGAAATCCAGGTAATATCCTTCCCGGATGATGGCGAGGACCCACTGGTCCGAAGTGATCTCGACCCACCTGCGGTAGAAGAGGGTTAGCCTGCCCCCTATGGCTGCTACCCTCGGATGGGTCGGCTGATTGTCATTGTGGGTTACGGCCGGGGCCGGAACCTGGGCCGGTTCTCTTCTTGGTGTGCTTAGCCCGAAAGGGCTGATTCCTGGCCTGAGAACGAGGTGCTTGATAGCGAGACCTGTAAGGGTTGAAGCGCTGCGAGTTTCTACCTCTGGATGGTCTAGAAACAGAACGCTGGTTCCTCCTTGACCTGTCTTCTGGTAGACGGGGTAACGGAGAAGCACCCCATTTAGTAGCCCAATTCTCAAGGTCGCTGCCGAACAGTAGGGAACCCTTAAAGGGCATTCTTGTAAGTCGAGTCTTGGAGGATGAGTCGGCCGCCCAATTGCGTAGCCAAAGCTGTCTTCTGGCTGCCACTGAGGAGGACACTCCCTTGGCTGCCGTACGGACGAGGTCGGAGGCTGCGTCTGTGAGAAATGCGAGAGCTGATTCCATGTCTTCTCCCGGGGTGTTATTTCTTGCCTGTGATAAACAGGAGCGTGTCACCACGGTGCAGCAAGTCGCAATTCGAAGGGACATGGCTGCTACCTCAAAAGCTTGTTTCAGAATGGTGTCCATGCATCGGTCATGCGCATCCTTGAGAGCCGCTCCCCTCTCCACCGGAATGGTGGTGCGTTTCACAATTGCATTAATCATGGCGTCTACCCTGGGGCACGCCAGTAGTTCCTTGGCTGTCGGATCTAGAGGGTACATGCCAGACAAGGCCCGACCCCCTTTGAACGAGGCCTCCGGTGCCTTCCATTCCAGCTCGATTAGCTGCTGTGCTGCTTGTAGGAGGAGAAAGTGGTGAGCCGTTTGATGCAGGCCCTCTAGCAGAGGGTTCTGTACAGGGACCCCTGGGGGGTCCTGGCCTGGAATGGCCAGCTCCGATAAGCATTGAGAGACCAGGCCCGGCAGATCTTCTCTCCGAAAGAAGCGTCTCATGGTCCGATATGGTTCTATCTCCAAGGGAAGTTCATTCTCCTCGGGGGGCTCCTCACTTACCTGTGAATAATCCGAATCCCCATGATTGGGGCTGTCGGGTGGCGAGTGGCTGCGCCTAGGTCTCGAGGGTCCCGGGGCCGGATCAAACGGGACGGAAAGACCCATTCAAGGAGCAGACTGCATCTGGACAAAGGCGTGAATCCCCTTAAATAATTCCACACAGGAAAGCGAAGCCAGATCTGGCCGCAGGGGTACCAGGTCTCTCGGATTCCCTGGCTGCTCGCCGTGGCCTGCTAAGTCCAGAGTGTTCTCTAAGGAACCGATGGGCTGGGACCGGTCTTGTCCTGGAACTGCCATGGCTTCCTCACATTGGGCACATAGGGAGTCTGCTTCCTCGCTCTGTGTGGCTCTAAGATTGCATGTTGAGCAGAGGCTTAGAGCGTTCATACCTGATTCTGGAGGTGCTGGCTCTGCGGATGCATGGGCGTTCTTATGCTCCATTTGCCTGAAAAGCGGCATCGCCCAACGATGTGCGCTTAACAGCCTGCGCCTAAAACGGGCGTCTTATAAATATGTGCCTATACGCTGGCGTCTTATAAATATGCGCCTATACGCTGGCGTCTTAAAAATATGCGTCTATATATATATGGGCGTCTATACACTGGCGTCTTATAAATGTGCGCCTATAAACGGACGTCTTAAACAAAATGCGCCTATCGCGTGCGCTAACAACGGGCGCCTATCGCGTGCGCTAACAACGGGTGCCTATCGCGTGCGCTAACAACGGGCGCCTATCGCGTGCGCTAACAATGTGCGCTAACAACGTGCGCTAACAACGTGCGCTAACAACGTGCGCCTATACATGCAAGGTGTGCTTAATTTGGAAAAGATGAGTAGGCAGGCAAAATGGCGACCTCCCAGGTGGGTGGCCTCGTAGGCAGGCCCAGTTAGTCCACACTTCCTCGGAGACCAAGTAAAGATGTACGCCTTACCTAGTCTTCGGCGCTTCCCGGCTGCGACCCGGGCGGTCTCCGGCTGCGGGGGGAGAGGGTAAGTACCTTCACCGCCGTGCATAAGGAAGTGCACCCGCTGCCTCTAGGCCGCGCCCGAACTCGTCTCGCTCGGGGGCCAAGCCGCGCCCGAGCCCTTCTCACTCAGGGGCCAAGTCCACGCCGGGACAGAGGCTGCCTCTAGGCCTCGCCCGAACTCGTCTCGCTCGGGGGCCAAGCCACGCCCGAGCCCTTCTCACTCGGGGGCCAAGTCCACGCCGGGACCGAGGCTGCCTCTAGGCCGCGCCCGAACTCGTCTCGCTCGGGGGCCAAGCCGCGCCCGAGCCCTTCTCACTCAAGGGCTGGGTCCCTGCCGCGAACCGGCCACCGGAACGAGGCTCTTACCTCCGAGGGACCACGGAAGTCAGCTCGGGAAACTCAACTGGGTGAGTGACCGCCTGGTATCACCACAGGAGTGCGGGGCTCGTCTTCAGTAGTTTTTCTTCTATGAATTTAGTCGTTAGGATTTGGAAACACGCTCAGCGAGCGTGGGGTAGCTCCAAACTGCTTTGGAGACGGAAATTACTGAATTGCTTCACTTCCTGTGGGGGTATATGTACCCGTGCTGACGTCAGATCCGTCTCCAACTGCTAGCACGAGCACACTATACCCATTTGTTTTGAGTCCATCTGCTACACGCTAGGAAACTTAGTTTTCTCCGTAGATAAGTTAAATCAGCTGCACATATGGGAATCCCTGGCTAACAGCTGCCTTCCAACAAAAATGCAAAATGCCAAATAGGAAAGCATAATAGCAAGAAGCCAGCAGTGTGGGAAGTACATGTTTCATGGATAAATATCCTTATCTGTTTTAAACTTTTTTTTTTTTTTTTTTAAATAGAAGACAACTCAAAATAATATAATAGGTTCTATGAGATGGAGTTAGACACTGCTCTTCAAAGAGACTGGGAAGGATAGACTGCCCAAATTTGTCACATCAGGAGTCACTGTCTAAACCATAATGGGATATAAATGTGTGGACAGGCATCCATTTAACAGCCTTGCAAATCTCAATGGAGCTCAGAAGAGCCAGCAACACTGCCATGGTGCTTCCCAGCCTTTTTTTTTTTTTTTTTATATACCGACATTCATCTCAATTGAGATATCACACCGGTTTACATTCAGGTACTGTAGGTATTTCTCTATCCCCAGCGGGCTTACAATTACATCACACCAATACCGCACTAGAACTCATCCAGCATCCTTCCAGCTCACGTCCTTCCAGCTCTCATCCATCATCATCATCATCAAGCAACCATCCAGCGCCCATCCAACACCCCCTCAGCAAGCATTCAGCAAGCAACCATCCTGCGTCCATTCAGCGCCCTCTCATCCCATCCAGCGAAAACAGCAACAATTCCTCACAACATTCATCCCAACACTCAGTTCCTCATTCAGCACTCAACCAACCACCTCAGCATTCAACCCACGGTCTCAGCATTCAACCACTGTCTCAGCATTCAACCACTGTCTCAGCATTCAACCACTGTCTCAGCATTCAACCACTGTCTCAGCATTCAACCAACCACCACAGCATTCAAACCACCACAGCATTCAACCACTGTCTCAGCATTCAACCACTGTCTCAGCATTCAACTAACCACCTCAGCATTCAAACCAACTCAGCATTCAACCACTGTCTCAGCATTCAAACCAACTCAGCATTCAACCACTGTCTCAGCATTCAACCAACCACCTCAGCATTCAACCAACCACCTCAGCATTCAACCCACGGTCTCAGCATTCAACCACTGTCTCAGCATTCAACCACTGTCTCAGCATTCAACCACTGTCTCAGCATTCAACCACTGTCTCAGCATTCAACCAACCACCACAGCATTCAAACCACCACAGCATTCAACCACTGTCTCAGCATTCAACCACTGTCTCAGCATTCAACCACTGTCTCAGCATTCAACCACTGTCTCAGCATTCAACCACTGTCTCAGCATTCAACCAACCACCACAGCATTCAAACCACCACAGCATTCAAACCACCACAGCATTCAACCACTGTCTCAGCATTCAACCCCTGTCTCAGCATTCAACCACTGTCTCAGCATTCAACCACTGTCTCAGCATTCAACCACTGTCTCAGCATTCAACCACTGTCTCAGCATTCAACCACTGTCTCAGCATTCAACCAACCACCTCAGCATTCAACCAACCACCTCAGCATTCAACCACCTCAGCATTCAACCAACCACCTCAGCATTCAACCAACCACCTCAGCATTCAAACCACTGTCTCAGCATTCAACCAACCACCTCAGCATTCAACCAACCACCTCAGCATTCAACCAACCACCTCAGCATTCAACCAACCACCTCAGCATTCAACCCACTGTTATTCAAACCACCTCAGCATTCAACCCACTGTCTCAGCATTCAAACAGCCACTTCAGCATTCAACCAACAGCCTCAGCACTCAATCAACAGCCTCAGCATTCATCCAGCAAAAGATTACACAACCAAACATATTAGTCAGACCTCCTTAAAGAACATTTCCACTACCTATTACCGCCACAACGTCATAGGACACCTGATTCTGACAACCCCATCAAAGTCATCTCCCTAGTACAACCATGTTGCAAGGACACCCAATACATATATTACATCACAACTCCTTCTTCAAGATGAAGCCTACACTAAGATATCAACCTATAACCCGTAGAAATCTAACCCCTGTAATGATCTCACCAGTTACACAATTACTTGGTTTGGCTCTATTCACCTTATCACTCTTCAATGCCCAGTCAATCACAAAAAAACCCCACATCCTTAATGACCATCTGCTAGATACAAGACCAGACATCTGTGCCATCACAGAGACCTGGTTAAAATCCTCAGATACAGTCCTAATAAATCAATTGCCTACACAGACATATGATGTCTTCTCCTTACCCAGAAAGAAAGAAAAAGGAGGAGGTCTTCTAATAGCTGCAAAAAAACTTTTTAACCTCACGCAACAACCTATCCATACTATACCCAAACTTGAAGTAGGCTTATTCAAATCCAAATCACTTCAAATCCTCCTCACCTACGCTCCTCCCGGACTTTTAGATCAAGATGCCTCTCCTATGGTAGAAGTTATAGCCAAATACTTAAAACTAGACTCTCCTGCCATAATCATTGGAGATTTTAACCTCCACATCGATGCCAATCCTCGATCGACCAACTGTGATGCTTTCCTATCAGCACTCTCAGACATGGGCTTCAAACAGCACATTAACCAACCAACACATAAAGCGGGTCACACTCTTGACCTTATCTTCACAAATTCTAATCTCACCCCTCTCTCACCCCCTTTATGCCTACCAGTCCCATGGTCAGATCATTTTATGATCAACTCCACCTTCAGGTCATTGACAGGATTGACCACACCTCATCAGCCTACAACACTATACTACAGGAAAACTTGTTCGTCAGAAGATCTTGGCAAATCCCTGATCAGAAAACTGCCTAACTTGGATCTTTCAAATCCCAACTCAGCTATCACCTCATGGCAAAACATTACTGAAATAATAGCCAACGATTTATGCCCACTGTCAAAAGAAAATATAAATCCTTCCCATAAAAATAAGCAACCGTGGTTCTCAAACGAACTCCGCACTCAGAAGCAAAATCTAAGACGAAAAGAAAAAGAATGGAGAAAAAACCCGAACCCACTCTCTCTCCATATACAAAACGACTCTCCATCAGTACAGATCAGCAACACTTCGAACAAAAAGAGATTTCTATGCTCACCGCATCCACGATATGCTGTATGATGCGAAGGCCCTCTTCTCTTATGTTTCGGAACTTACCAAAACGGCTCTTCCTAATATCCCCGACGATACAGCTCAATCGAAGGCCAATGACCTGGCCTTATTCTTTCAAAATAAAATCACTAATACCCTGGCCAGATTACCTGTCAGCACAAATCCTCCTCTTCCGGACACAGTTCTCCTACCAAACTCAGACATAAGATTGGACTCCTTTGATTTGACCCACACTTTAGAGGTAGAATCGCTGATAAAAAGAATGAAACCTTTGACCCACCCGCTGGACCAAATACCTTCCAAGTTACTGATTCTCATACCAGAATACATATCCAAATATCTAACCGATATCATCAATTGCTCCCTTACACAAGGAACATTCCCGGACGCTCTCAAATTGGCCACGCTCAAACCCATACTCAAAAAATCCAACCTGGATCCAGAAGACCTCAACAATTACCGTCCCATATCAAATCTCCCATTTGTAGCTAAGATCATGGAGAAAATTGTAAATAAGCAACTTTCAAATTACCTAGAAGACCACAATATACTTCATACGTCACAATATGGTTTCCGAAAAGAACACAATACTGAAACCCTCCTCACCTCCCTCCTGGATCAACTATATATTGGTTTTGATAAAGGACAGTCGTTTCTCTTAGCTCTTCTCGACATCTCCGTGGCTTTTGATATGGTAAATCACAATATCCTTCTAAACCGGCTCTCAGACATAGGAATTACAGGTTCAGCCCTCAGATGGTTCGAATCTTTCCTTAGTAATAGAGGCTATAAGGTAAAAATTAAAAACAAGGAATCACCTCATACTAATGCTCCTTTTGGCGTCCCCCAAGGCTCCTCCCTATCACCCACCCTGTTTAATATCTACATTCTCCCCCTCTGTCACCTACTTTCAAACCTCAAACTCAAATTTTATATTTATGCAGATGACCTTCAAATTTTAATCCCTATATCCAAATCACTGGACTTAACACTCAGGTTATGGAACTCTCATCTACAAACTATAAACCATTACTTATCCAGCCTCAACCTCGTGCTCAACACTTCTAAAACCGAACTCTTGCTAATTACTCCAAAAGGTAGTCCCATACTGCTCCAATCACAAAATATTCCACATATATCACACGCCAGAGATCTTGGAGTCTTAATCGACAGTCACCTGAACCTAAAGCATTTTATAAAACACACTACTAAGGAGTGCTTTTACAAGTTACAAGTACTCAAAAAACTCAAACCGCTCCTATTCCACTACGATTTCAGATCCGTCCTCCAAGCCATTCTGTTCTCCAAGATAGACTATTGCAATTCCATTCTGCATGGTCTTCCAACCTCTACCATTAAACCTCTCCAGTTGCTACAAAATGCAGCGGCAAGAATTAATACCAATCGGAGAGAGCATATTTCTCCTATTCTAAAAGATCTCCATTGGCTCCCAGTAAACTTCCGGATCCTTCATAAATCTCTCACAATCATTCATAAAAATATCCACCATCAGACCCCGCTTGATCTGTCTCATCCTCTCAGACTGCATTCGACGGCCAGGCCTTTAAGGGATGCCTACAAGGGATCTTTACACGTTCCTACAATCAAATTAGTGCACCACGCAAACATCAGAGACCGGTCATTCTCTACCGCAGGCCCTTCCATGTGGAACGCCATGCCTCCAGACCTCAGACTGGAGACTTGTCTAACAACTTTTAAAAAGAAACTAAAGACATGGCTGTTCAGCCAAGCCTTCCCCACTACAAACCCCATTGCCTGATCTAGAATTGTCCACCACTCACCTTTGTAAACAAATTTTTCCATATTTTTCATGCATAGTATCCATTAAAGAGGTTGGCCCCTTGCCCCCTCTTCTGTATATAGTATTTATTTTATTTTATTTCATTTTATGTATTATTGTTCCGTTCACCCCTTCTTTATTTCCTACTCCAAGTTAAGGCTTCCTTGTTATAATGTAACTGTATGCTCCGTATCTCTTGTTGATTGGTTAATCTTATATTCTGCTTAGTTCATTGTAAACCGAGTTGATTTGATTTGTATCAAGAAAGTCGGTATATAAAAGCCTTAATAAAGAAAATAAATAAATAAATAAATCTAAGTTTTTGTACCTGAGGCAATGGAGGGTAAAGTGACTTGCCCAAGGTCACAAGGAGCAACAGCAGGACTTGAACCCTGGTCTCCTGGTTCATAGTCCACTGTTCTAACCACTAGGCTATTCCTCCTCCCAAACTCCTTTTCAAACTCAATGCACACCTTCACTAACAAAAATGTTGTATGGCACACCTATCCCCATGGGGCAGGCAGTGTGGACATGGAGAAGACTCATATGGTCAAATGAAGGGTTACAGAAGCACTGAAAGCTGCACTATTCTCTCTTCCAAATTTTAGAACTAAGGAAGAGAGAGGGCAGACACACAAATGAACCATCACAATGGCCCAACTCCCTCTGTGTACAAACGCAGGAGAAGGTAGTGTGAGTCGGGCAGCCGGCTCAGTTACGCTGGCTACCACATGTGGCTGCCAGAGCTCCTCCACTGCTGCTGCTACCAGTACTCAGAGTGAGTCACATCTGGTCCTCAGTGCACTGTTTCTCATCTCACTTAACCTAGAGAAAAAAAACAGAGGCTGGAATGACCCAAAAGAGGCAGCTCAGAAGGGAGAAGAAGAGGTGCTACATATGTTGCATAATCCAGAGTTTGGCTATCCATGCCCTGCATGCTGCCCATTACCCCCACACTTCAGAGCTCATGCAGTGGGGCTAGGAAGAGGAGGCATGCTTGATTACACATGTTCTCAGAAAGGCTCCTACATGCTTTACAGCCAAATCCTAGGCAATGGTCTGGACTTTTTTGTGGCACACTGTTTGGGAAACACTGATCTAACATTATTGATCCCGGATATGCGCTTCTACAGTCAGAAAAGCCTGGCACAATAGGAGGATATGCAACGTTCTGCTCTATAATCATAGGTCATTTCTATTCTGCATACTTTTTTTTTTAATTTTCTTTACTCATAAAATACTCATTCAAGAAAAAGGAAACAGTACTTAACCTGACACAGCTTCATATTTCAAATTTCTTCTGCATCGGGGGGGATGAGGGATTTAAATATAACTCAGGAGCAGCTCAATGAACATTGCTCCTGACAGCATCTTCCTGTCTGAGGAGGACTGCCATATTAATGCAGAAGACATTTAAAACATGGAGCTGTGTCAGGTTAATTACTGTGTTTCCTTTGTCATGAGTGAGGTTATTTTATGAGCAAAGAACATTAAAAAAAAATATGCAGAATAGAAAAGATGGCTGGATTTAGAATTATACAGTGGAACATATTATTGGCGATTATTGAAAACAGCCATTCAGTTCCTTTTATGAAAGTCCTCTTTATTCATTAGAGGACTGGCAATTCTTATTTTAATAACTGCCTTGAACTTATGTTTGTTTACAAGGGGGCCTTAGCCTTTCCCTCTCAGGTAGGTTGTCTGGCACAGAGATTGAAATGCTGGCAGTGCACTCTGGATCCAGGCAAAATCCCAGCCATGGTTTCAATGTGGCTTCTACAATCACAAGGGTCGGGCTATTCGTTCAGATGTTGACAGGGTGAGTGGTTCACTCTGATACTTGTTTGCGGTGAAGGGTGGATCAGAAATGGCTGCGGAGACATTGAACAGTGGTCCTCTACTTCAACGACTTTAGTCGAGCCTTTCCCGAATCCTAGACTATAATCTCCCAAGATATTATCCAATCAGCTGTGTTTCAGTCATATCATATTATATCGTAAACTAGCAGAGTGTCACATAATCAGGTTATTATGCTAGAGTTAATCTCCAAAGGTTTGTCTTCAAGCCCCACTCTCTGTTTATTTCTTTCTACCTTGGTTATCCCTCTCTTCATTTCCAATTCCAAGTTGCTCTCCCTTGTTATAATGTAACTTTGTACTTCCTGCTCCCTTTCTGTCTCCTCTTTGAGATCAGACTAGTTATGGTTAATGAACTATCGTTCTATGTAAACTGAGTTGATTTGATCTGTATTAAGAAAGTCGGTATATAAAAACCCTAAATAAATAAATAAATAAATCTTCAAAGAGATTTTCTCTGTTGCATAGCACATTTGTGAGCCTGGTCTTACACTTCCTTCCTGAGATCCATAACAATGAAAGCCTGTGGGTGTTAATAGCCATGGCAGAGGTTTTCAATGCATCTCAAAAGCATCAAAGATGAAATAAACCAGATACTTTCCACACTCCTCTCCCATTCAAGTTTCTCTAAGAGCAAAAATTAAATTCCTTTGCCCTTTCCAAGATGGAATGCAAATATACAATCATGAAGACTCTATGTGGCACCTAATTATAGCATTCTTAATGATTTTTTTCCCATAACATTCAAAGGTTGGATCTCATGACCCAGGGCCACCAAAGAACAAGGCATGGACTTCTTGGCCATTTTCACTAAAGATTCAACTAAAACAGACTGGTGTGGCAATTGGACTTTGTTGAATTCCAGAGCTGCCTGAATGTCTTAGCATCTGCCTTCTTCCCCACAGTGAGCATAGAGTAGGGGTTCCCAAGAGGCAGTTTCAAAAGGGTGAGGCAGGCGTTATGGGGGGGTGGGGATGTAAAGTAGCAGAGAAGGTATTTAACAAAGTATGCAGAAGGAGATTAGTGGGTGGTGTTATGTGAAAGCCTGTTTGAAGAGCCAGGTAGTTAGCTTTTTTTTTAATTTCTGGATGCAGTGTTCCTGGCATAGGTCGGGGGACATGGAGTTCCAGATTGAGGGCCCTGCAATGGATAATCGTGGAACAATAGTTAATTTACAACTGGAATACCATCATACCTCAAGGATTGAATAAAAAGAGAGATTGGTCCCTATTTTATTTAAAAAAGACTTTTAGACAACCCTAGTGAGCGGTTTTGATCCCTGCAGTGTTACATTGGTATACGGATTCAAGGGTGACTATAGCAAATGACTCTGATGTCAGCTGTATGTCATATCTGATTGGACAAGCCTAGTGAGTGTACTGGACTTCTGTAGGGTAATATTGGGTGAATGGTCTCATGGGTGATTTTAGCAAATGACTCTGATATCAGCCTTAGGTCATAGTCTGATTGGTTCAATAACCAGAGGATGGGCCGCCTTCATCATGAGGTCGGTAAGGGAGCATTGTGGCAAAAGCTGGTGCATCCCCACTCCCGGTAATGTGCATTGACGAGGACCAGTGTCGATGATTCTTAGGCTTCCTTCGATGCTCAGCCTGGTCTTTTCCTGGTGCCGAGGCTGAAGACGAACTTGGCATCCTCAGCCCGGAGGCGATAGACAATGATTGGTCTCAGGTGTCCCTATCCGCCAACAGCACCGACAGAACAGACAGTCCCACCAATGTTGATGGCATGGTGTCCATAGGTTCGGCTCCAAGGTCCATCAATGCCACCGATGTCTATCAGGATTTCCTGGACCCGTGGAGCTGATCCATCTTGTCGAGTCAAAGCAGACGTCCCTTCTGGGTCATTTGGTGCACAAGCGACAATCCTGGATGTCTTGCAATGCCCCCAGGCAAAGGAGGCCTATCTTGTGAGGATTCATGATGGATATGGTCATTGGGCACCAGAAGCATTGACGAAAATTGGAAAGGAGTCACAGACATGAAACGAAGGTGGTGGCAGTCGATGGCTGGTGGGCACCGCTACCATGAGGGAATCAACCGCAAAAGGAAACTTACCAGAAATGCCAAAAACCCTGACTACGATACTATGGGGATAGAATGATACCGAAAACCGCAAAAAACCATGATGAAAAAAGAAGTTTTCTACTAAGCCAGAAACAGTCAAAGCGAGCTCAGACTGTGAGGCTTACAGCTGTGCAGAAAAGGAGATTGAAGAGGGACCCCACGTAGACGTGTGATATAGGGCATGCTGGGCATGCTCATTGTGCCTAGTCAAAGTTCTAGAAATTTTGACATAAGTTTTTCACATCGGGGTTCCATCTGATGATCCAGAGAATTAGGAACCACAACCAGTAAGATCCTCGGAAGAGACTGAAAAGGCTTCCAGGTGTATGCATGGTATATTGGCATGCTGGGCATGCACACTGATGTGATGCATAGTCAATGTTATAGAAATTTTGATATAAATGTTCTGGGGAAAGGCTACATCAGATGATGTCATCCATATGTGAGGACTGCCATCCTTCTTGTCCTCAGAGAAAATTATTTTCACAGTGTAAAGTCTCCCACAGCGCCAGTACTGTTCCCCTCTTCCCTCACAAGCCTTGCACTCTTTCCCACTCACAGCCCCTGCGCTTCAGCACCATCTTTTAACTGCAGAATTTTACAAAGCTTGACTTTCGCCTCTCTATGCTTTTTCCAAAGCCAAGCTAAAGCTCATTGCGCAGATCCCATACAATTTGTTTGTCATCCTTAAAACATTTAGAGAACCAAAGACTGTACATAGGCAGAAATTATTATTCATTAGATACAGAAACTGCTAGAAATATAGATAAGAAATAGGTATTTTACTAGTTAAAAGCTGAATTTTATCTCAAATGGAAATACATCATGTTGTGAGGAATACCACCCCAAAAATGCAAACTTCCAATTAACTGTATATTAAGTTATGATCTACACTATAATATTGAGCAACTAAAATAATATATTAGTCTGCATTTTCTGATTTCCTCAGACTAGCATAATTTGTTCCATTTCCTTACATGTAAGTATTAACAAGAAATATTACCGAATCATTCAGTGTGTTTATTGTCTAGTAAACCTAGCCTAGGGAGTCTGTTAAGGCTCCACCGATAAGTCCCTTCTATTTTTTCACATAGCCCCAGCCTTCCCCCACAGGCCCTACAATCTTCGCCACCACCTTCCAACTTAGATCAATCATTCCCCTAGTCCCTTCCTCTCCAAGTTGCCCATCATATCCAGGTACGATATACTCTCCCCCCAATTCCAGCTCCAACTGATAGTAGTTCTTATTGCAGTTAGCAGCTGCACCTCCAGTAGCTGAACTGTGAATCACTTTTTGCTGGGATAACAGGCACTTCAGGCAGTTGAAGACCCCCATGGCTCTAAAATGTTCTACAAGGCATCTTCTGCATACTCACCTCTCATTTGATTTGATCATATACTCAGAAAACTCAAGGTCTTCTTTGATGATTTTGATAGGAACAACTAGATTAACATCTTGATCGGATTTGCGCAGGTGGTTGAGTTTAATATTCACAGCGAAGAGATACTCCCGCACATCATCGATGCCAGATTTCAAACTTCGACACACTATATACCTGCCAAGAAATAAGATAGAATTTGTAAAGAAATGCTGCCTAACATATTCCTTCTTATCACTAGGACCAGGACCTGCAGAAATTAGGGGGTTCTCCTACCATAAAGCAATGTCTGAGATGTGTGAATTCTTAGGTCATTTCTGCCGCAGAGTACAGAACAGATACAGAGTGACACAATTTTGCAAATAGAGGAAAATCTCAGTGCTCTATAGAACTTTGAAGGCTCAAGACTTGGAACCAGAAGAGTATCTTGCTATGGGACAAGATGAGACATTTGAGTTACAAGACACTGAACTCCTATAATGAGCCATGAGAAAGAACAGAGAAGACAATACAGAGATGTGCACAATTAACAAAAATAATTCAACTGTGTTATCAAAAGACAAGTTATTTGCTCAGGATCTGGAAGATTACAAGAAAACGTCTCTGGACTTGTGTGAGCTTTCTGATAGATAGTACTATAGACAGACTGTGCGATAATTATATTAATTTCCAATTAATATCAAATCAATGTCACTGGATACGGATGTAGCTTATCTGCTACCTGGTTATCATTCACGGAAACTCTGAAAAATGAGAAGATATGAAAATTTATGATTTAACCCTATATAACATGAGACAAAAATGTAAAAAGTGCCTACACTCTCTGCATCTGCACTCTTAATTTTCTTTTTATATCTGTCATATCTGAGGAAAAGAAGGGGCTTTGCAGGTGGAACCCCAGATTCAGGGATTTACAATTAATTCCACAGTTCAATTCTCAATTTAGAGACAGACATATAAAAGCAGGCCTCTCTGACAATAGCCTATGGAAGAAATTCTGCAGGATCACAAAAAATAGGGATACTGTTGTAAGACAAGGCCTTTGGATGGAGAAACGTTAGGGAACACCTGAAGCGTGTCCTATTCATGAAAATGAACATTAAACAATGATGGACATTTAAATACATACATTAACCAAACCACAAAAAGAATATACTGAGATAAGCTATAATAGTAAACACCCCAGCTGTAGATTGGGACTTTCCTCTGGAATATTTTGCAATATTTAAAAGACATTCTCAGCTGCAGAGAAGTTTGGACTTTTTCTGAAAGGTAAATACTATTGGCAGTTGCCAGCACAGACTAATAAACATAATTGGAAATGAGCCTGGAACTAGTATTGCCAAATATCAATTAAGTTGAAACTTGTAAATGACAGACTATATGTTTACAAGAGGTGGAAACATAGCCTATATATATGTGAAAAGCCTTTACCACATGCACAGGAGTGAATGTGATGTGGGCCCACCATGACTGCACATTTTGACCTTAACATCCTGACTTGTATCCAAAGATGGATCAATGAATTGAGAGCTATGCAATCTTGTTGTGGGCAAAGGTTGTTTTTTTTTTATAAAGGATTGGGTCTGAGAGCAAAGCTTTGGCACACAACCAACCCCAAAACAGACATGACCAGACCATGCAGAGGCATCATGGATCCCTGGCCATGTTACAAGACCCCTCATTTTGGGAGTGGTAAGACAGAGGAAACTATGGGCATATAGAAGATACTAGTTTGCATATCATATGGCATGGGGAATAGAATTACATATACATGAGATAACACATCCATATTCAATATATAAATCTGCAATAAGAAAATGTATATATATCAGCCTACAGTCTTCAAATTTGTGCTAGAGTGCGCAAATCACCAGAGCAAATGAGTATACATAGCCCCACTATTCTGCTTTCCAAGTGGGCTTCGAGCACAGGGCACATGATTTATACAATCATATAATAGATAGGTGCCCAACCATTTCCACCAAAAACAACTTTCCATAGGAATCAAAGAGGTATGTGAGATGTGTTACCTTAATACAGGGGTCCCCATACTACAAGCCTGCAGAGCTCATTTGGCCTGCCTGCCAGCCTTTTCTTTCATGTAGCTAAGAACATAAGAACATGCCATACTGGGTCAGACCAAGGGTCCATCAAGCCCAGCATCCTGTTTCCAATCCAGGCCATAAGAACCTGGCAAGTATCCAAAAAAAAGTCTATTTCATGTTACCGTTGCTAGTAGTAGCAGTGGCTATTTTCTAAGTCAACTTAATTAATAGCAGGTAATGGACTTCTCCTCCAAGAACTTATCCAATCCTTTTTTAAACACAGCTATACTAACTGCACTAACCACATCCACTGGCAACAAATTCCAGAGTTTAATTGTGCATTGAGTGAAAAAGAACTTTCTCCGATTAGTTTTAAATGTGCCCCATGCTAACTTCATGGAGTGCCCCCAAGTCTTTCTATTATCTGAAAGACTAAATAACCAATTCACATCTACCCGTTCTAGACCTCTCATGATTTTAAACACCTCTTATCATATCTCTCCAAGCTGAAAAGTCCTAACCTCTTTAGTCTTTCCTCATAGGGGAGCTGTTCCACTCTCCTTATCATTTAGGTCGCCCTTCTCTGTACCTTCTCCATCGCAATTATATTTTTTTTGAGATGCGGCGACCAGAATTACACACAGTATTCAAGGTGGGGGTCTCACCATGGAACGATACAGAGGCATTATGATATTTTCCGTTTTATTCACCATTCCCTTCCTAATAATTCCCAACATTCTGTTTGCTTTTTTGACTGCCGCAGCACACTGAACCGAATATTTCAATGTGTTATCCACTATGACGCCTAGATCTCTTTCTTGGGTGGTAGCACCTAATATGGAATCTAATATTGTGTAACTATAGCATGGGTTCTTTTTCCCTATATGCATCATCTTGCACTGGGAGCACTGAGAGGAGAGGATCACCTTGCTGGTGGCTGAAAGGAATCAGTAAGTTTTTGCTTGGGACATTGTCTTTTTCAAACTTATTGGGGCAAAGTTAACTATTTGGGAATATTATTTAGTGTGTTTGTGCTTTTAATAGTCAGTAAGGCAGCGAATAAACAGAAGTTAGACTGTTTGTATTTTTAAATGGTCAGTCAGTAAGGCAGCTAGTAAGCAGTATTTAGTGTGTTTATTTTTAAAAGTCTGTAAGGCAACTAGTAAGCAGAACTGAGTGTTTCTATTTAAAAAAAATTACAAAAATTTAGCCAGGAGCTAGAAATAAGCTAGCAGCAGTATATACCTAAGTAAAAAGGTTGAAAAGTTCAGGTCAGTTATTCACCTTGGAAAGGTGTTGGGGTAGTGTGATTTGGTATCAACATTTGATAATCAAGAGAGCAGTGAGTCACTCTGGCTGACTAACTAAAGTTAGACTGTTTGGATTTCCCAACCCTCCCACCCTTTAATTTATAGGCAGATGCCACTTTCACAAAAAAAAAAAAACAAACCAAAAAAAACAAAAAACCCCCACTTTATTGAGAGTTTGATCAGTCCCTTGTAGGCCACTACCAGACATATAGTGAATTCACTAATACATTTAAAGGACATTAGACACATTCCTATTCCCATAGCAACCTAAAACTTAACTAGGAACTGAACAAAATTGAGATGAAGGCAGTAGCCCAGCAGCAAGAGGGGGGCTACCCAGTCTTTTGCATCGAGTGTCACATGTATGATTTTTTACCCACCGGTGAGAAGTTGTACATGTGCATGCGATGCAAAGAGCTCCTGGCTCTCAGAGAACGAGTCCGATTTCTGGAGGCTAGAGTGGCAGACCTGGAGGACCTGAGGCAGACAGAAAGCAAAATTGCTTACCTTGTAATAGGTGTTATCCCAGGACAGCAGGATGTAGTCCTCACATATGGGTGACGTCACTGAACGGAGCCCAGGCGGGAAAAACTCTCTGTCAAAGTTTCTAGAAACTTTTGACTGGCCCTGTGAGGCCACTGAGCATGCCCAGCATGCTATGATATTCTCTGCCACAGGTGTCTCTCTTCAGTCTGTTATATAGCATAAAGCGTTAGCAAAAAATAAATCAATAAAAATCTGAGGCCCAACTCCGCGGGGTGGCGGGTGGGTTTCGTGAGGACTACATCCTGCTGTCCTGGGATAACACCTATTACAAGGTAAGCAATTTTGCTTTATCCCAGGACAAGCAGGATGCTAGTCCTCACATATGGGTGAATAGCAAGCTAGAGGCTGAGTCATTTTTTATGAAGGCAACATGGAAGCATTGTTGTTGAAATGAGTCAGACGAGGATCACAGCAGGTTGGATGTAGAAGGAGTTGGGATTAAACTGGAAACAAGTTCTTTAAGACAGATTGTCCATAGGTTGAATCTTGTCTTCCTTCTTTGTCCAAACAGTAATGAGCTGCAAAGGTGTGAAGAGAACTCCATGTTGCTGCTTTACACATGTCAAGGATTGGCACTGAACGATAGTGTGCCACTGAGGTTGACATTGCTCTTACTGAGTGTGCTTTTACTCGCCCTTGGAGAGGAAGGCCTGCTTTTTCATAACAAAATTGTATGCAATCTGCTAGCCAGTTGGATAGAGTATGTTTCCCCACTGGGTTAACCAGGTTTGTTTGGATCATAGGAAACAAAAAGCTGATTGGATTTCCTGTGGACTGCAGTGCGGTTGAGATAAAATGATAAAGCACGTTTACAGTCCAAGGTATGTAAGGCCCTTTCTCCTTGATGAGAGTGAGGCCGTGGAAAGAATGTGGGTAAGACTATTGATTGGTTTAAGTGGAATTCCGTAACAACCTTAGGGAGGAATTTAGGATGAGTACGGAGAACCACCCTGTCATGTAAGAACTTAGTAAAAGGTTCATATGTGACAAGTGCTTGTAGCTCACTAACTCTTCTAGCTGATGTAATGGCTATGAGGAAAATAGTCTTCCATGTAAGGAATTTAAGGTCACAGGATTGTATGGGTTCAAAAGGAGAACGCATAAGTCTTGACAAAACCAAATTTAGATCCCATGGTGTGGCTGGGTGTCTAATTGGTGGTTTGAGGTGAGTCAAACCTCTCATAAACCTGCTGACAAGAGGTTGTGTGGAGATTGGTGCATCCGCTACCTGGTTATGCTAAGCAGAGATTGCACTTAAATGTACTCTTACAGATGAAGTCTGGAGACCAGAGTCTGAAAGATGGTATAAGTAGTCTAGTAAAGAATTTGTAGTGCAAGTGAAAGGATTTATGTTGTTTTGCGTGCACCACAAAGTGAATCTTTTCCATTTGGAAGCATAATTCTTCCGTGTGGAAGGTTTACGTGAAGCTATAAGTACTTGAGATATATTGGATGAAAGATTGAGTGGTTGTAATATCAAGCTTTCAACATCCATGCTGTCAGGGCTAGGGATTGGAGGTTGGGATGTCTCAACCGACCTTGATCCTGAGTTATGAGAGTGGGAGCTACTCCTAGACGAATGGGATCCCTGACTGAGAGGTCGAGGAGAGTGGGAAACCATACTTGTCGAGGCCAATATGGGGCTATGAGAATCATGGTCCCCTTGTCTTGTTGCAGCTTCACTAGAGTTTTGGTTATGAGCGGTATTGGAGGATACGCGTAGAGTAGGCCTGAGTTCCAAGGGCGAGCAAAGGCGTCCTTGGTTGGCCTGTTGTTCAAGTTGTAGAGGCAACAGTAGTTGTCCACTTTGTGATTCAGATGTGATGCAAAAAGGTCTACTGTTGGCTGTCCCCAACGTTGAAATATCCTGGTCACTACTGAGGGATCCAGGGACCATTCGTGTGGTTGGAATTGACGACTGAATCTGTCCGCCACTACATTGTGAATGCCCGCCAGATAAGTGGCTTTGAGAAACATGGAGTTGCTCAGGGCCCAACCCCATATCTGAGCTGCCTCTTGACAGAGGAGGTAAGACCCTGTCCCTCCTTGTTTGTTGATGTACCACATGGCTACTGTGTTGTCCGTTTGGATCAGAACAGTCTTGTGTGTAAGGCAGTCCTTGAAGGCATGTAGAGCATAACGTTTAGCTCGAAGCTCCAGGAAATTGATTTGAAATGTTGCTTCGAGTGTTGTCCAAGTGCCTTGTGTCTGGAGATTCCCTATGTGAGCTCCCCAACCCAAGGTGGATGCATCTGTAGTTAAAGTGATCTGAGGTACTGGTTGTTGAAAGGGTAGGCCCTTTTGTAAATTGTCCTTGTTCACCCACCATAGTAGAGAAGAACGTAGTTGGTGGGTTACTCGGATCTGAGTATTGAATGGTTGAATGGCTTGGATCCATTGTGATCGTAATGTCCATTGTGTTATTCTCATGGCTAGACGTGCCATGGGTATGACGTGAACTGTAGAGGCCATGTGGCCTAGTAAAGTTAGAAACAGGTGAGCTGTCACCTGTGTTTGTGATGTGAACCACCTTGCTAGTGATGAGATTGTTTCTGCCCGGTCCTCTGGTAGAAAAGCTCTTGTCAGGTTGGTGTTCAATTCTGCTCCTATGAATTGAAGTAGCTGTACTGGTGTGAGATGAGATTTCTGGTAATTTACCAAGAAACCCACTGCGTGTAGAGTTGTAATTGTTTGATTGAGAGAATCTAGAGCTCCTTGTAGAGACTGACTTCTGATGAGCCAGTCGTCTAGGTATGGGAATACATGAGCACCTCTTTTGCGTAGATGTGCTGCAATGACTGCTAGACACTTTGTGAATACTCTGGGAGCAGAGGAGAGACCGAAGGGAAGGACTCTGTATTGGTAATGTTGATGGCCCACCATGAAGCACAGGTACTTGCGATGAGGAGGGTATATTGGGATGTGAGTATAAGCATCTTGAAGATCCAGAGAACAAAGCCAATCTCCTTTTTGAAGAAGAGGAAGCATGGTGCCTAGGGAAACCATCCTGAACTTTTCTTTCTTTAGAAATTTGTTGAGATTTCTGAGGTCTAGGATGGGTCTTAGGCCTCCTGTTTTCTTTGGAATGAGGAAATAACAGGAGTAGAATCCTCTGCCCTTCTGAGAATGGGGGACTAACTGAATTGCCCTGATTTTCAGAAGGGTGGATAATTCTGTTTGAAGAAGAATCAGTTGAGACTCTTGTTGTGGGGTAGCTCTCGGTGGAAATTTTGGTGGAATTGACAGGAAATTTAGTTTGTATCCTTGAGCAATTATGGAGAGCACCCACTGGTCTGTTCCCAGTGAATGTAGAAGTGGGATACCCTTCCTCCCACTGGAAATTGTGTGTATGGATTTAAAGGAGTGGTTTGTTCTCTGGGCTGCATCTCAAAACCCCGTAGCAGGGCCCGTCTGAGGTGGTGGTTGAGGATGGGGTGCCCTCGGCTGTCTATTTTGGGCACGTTGCTGCTGAGGCCTGGTTGATCTACCCCTTGAAGTCTGGGAGTAGTATCTGCGCGGTCTATAGTAAGGCCTCCTTGCTTCTCTCCGAGGAGGTCGACGAGGAGGTTGTGAGGAAGGATCCTGTGGTATCTGAGACAACTGACGTAATGTCTCTGTGTGTTCCTTCAACTGCTGGACTGCCTCGAACTTTTTCCCCGAATAGGTTGTCTCCCTTGCATGGAAGATCAACCAACTTTTCTTGGACCTCAGGCCTGAGGTCAGAGGCCTTAAGCCAGGCATATCTTCGGGCAGATATGCCTACAGCTGCAGTTCTGGAGGCAGTATCAAATGCATCGTATGCTGCTCTTACTTCATGTTTACCTGCTTCCAGGCCTTTATGTATAATGGCTTGTGCAGGTTCTTGAAGCTGTTCAGGCAGTGAGTTGGTGAAAGCTGTGACAGAGAATATCACTAAATATGTGTGACTTTTTTAGTCACAAAGTTGAGAAGTTTTCTCAAGGCTCCTAACCCGCGATGCAAACTGCAGCGCGGAAAAACAAGACTGAAGAGAGACACCTGTGGCAGAGAATATCATAGCATGCTGGGCATGCTCAGTGGCCTCACAGGGCCAGTCAAAAGTTTCTAGAAACTTTGACAGAAAGTTTTTCCCGCCTGGGCTCCGTTCAGTGACGTCATCCATATGTGAGGACTAGCATCCTGCTTGTCCTGGGATAAAGGATATAATTGCGATGGAGAAGGTGCAGAGGATGCAGAGAAGGGCTACCAAAATGATAAGGGGAATGGAACAGCTCCCCTATGAGGAAAGACTAAAGAGGTTAGGACTTTTCAGCTTGGAGAAGAGACGGCTGAGGGGGGATATGACAGAGGTGTTTAAAATCATGAGAGGTCTAGAACGGGTAGATGTGAATCGGTTATTTACTCTTTCGTATAATAGAAAGACTAGGGGGCAGTCCATGAAGTTAGCATGGGGCACATTTAAAACTAATCGGAGAAAGTTCTTTTTTACTCAACGCACAATTAAACTCTGGAATTTGTTGCCAGAGGATGTCGTTAGTGCAGTTAGTATAGCTGTGTTTAAAAAAGGATTGGATAAGTTCTTGGAGGAGAAGTCTATTACCTGCTATTAAGTTCACCTAGAGAATAGCCACTGCCATTAGCAACGGTAACATGGAATAGACTTAGTTTTTGGGTACTTGCCAGGTTCTTATGGCCTGGATTGGCCACTGTTGGAAACAGGATGCTGAGCATGACGGACCCTTGGTCTGACCCAGTATGGCATGTTCTTATGTTCTTAGGTATATAGATGAGACCTTCAGGGACATAGTAGCCAAGTCCCAACTTCAGACTGGCAGCCCTGGTGCTGCCTTGGAGGAAGAAGGTCTCATGATTGGAGAACATCAACCGGGTGCAGCAGGAAAGGATCCTGTAGCAAGAACCTGCTCGCCAGGTGATGCACTGTCCTTTCGCACCGAGGACATCTCCCCAAGGCTACTGCCCAGGAAAGAAGGGTTAGGTCGGCCGTCATAGTTGGTGATTCGATTATTAGGAATGTAGATAGCTGGGTGGCTGGTGGGCATGAGGATCGCCTTGTAACATGCCTACCTGGTGCGAAGGTAGCGGACCTCACGCGTCACCTAGATAGAATTTTAGAAAGTGCTGAGGAGGTACATGGTACATATGGGCACCAACGACATAGGAAAATGTGGGAGGGAGGTTCTGGACTCCCTCACAGGCTTTCTGCTTCGGATATATTTTAAAAAGCTTTTAGTGTGAGTTTTGCCTCTACGGCCAACTTTTCAAATTCTCTCTTAGCTTGTCTTATCAATGTCTTACATTTAACTTGCCAACGTTTATGCACTATCCTATTTTCTTCTGTTGGATCCTTCTTCCAATTTTTGAATGAAGATCTTTTGGCTAAAATAGCTTCTTTCACCTTTTAACCATGCCAGTAATCGTTTTGCCTTCTTTCTACCTTTCTTAATGTGTGGAATACATCTGGACTGTGCTTCTAGAATGTTTTTTTTTTTGTTTGTTTTTTTTAAAAATTACCACGCCTCTTGCACTCTTTTTACTTTTGTAGCTGCTCCTTTCAGTTTTTTTCTAACAATTTTTCTCATTTTCTCAAAATTTCCCTTTTGAAAGTTTAGCACGAGAGCCGTGGATTTGCATACTATTCCTCTTCCAGTCATTAATTCAAATTTGATCATATTATGATCACTATTGCCAAGCGGCCCCACCACAGTTACCTCTCTCACCAAATCCTGTGCTCCACTGAGAATTAGATCTAAAATTGCTCCCTCTCTCGGCGATTCCTGAACCAATTGCTCCATAAAGCTATCATTTATTCCATCCAGGAACATTATCTCTCTAGCGTGTCCCGATGATACATTTACCCAGTCAATATTGGGGTAATTGAAGTCTCCCATTATTACCGCACTACCAATTTGGTTAGCTTCCCTAATTTCTCTTAGCATTTCACTGTCCGTCTCACCATCTTGCCCAGGTGGATGGTAGTATACTATCACTATAGTCTTCCCCGACACACAGGGGATTTCTACCCATAAAGATTCAATTTGCATTTAGTCTCATGCAGGATGTTTATCTTGTTGGACTCTATGCCATCCCGGACATAAAGCGCCACACCGCCTCCGGGTGCTCCTCTCTGTCATTGCGATATAATTTGTACCCCGGTATAGCACTGTCCCATTGGTTATCCTCCTTCCACCATGTCTCTGAGATGCCAATTAAGTCTATGTCATCATTCACTGCTATACATTCTAATTCTCCCATCTTACTACTTAGACTTCTGGCATTAGCATACAAACATTTCAAAGTTTGTTTTTTGTTTGTATTTTCATTCTGCTTTTTAATTGATAGGGATAAGTTCGAATTTTTTAGCTCAAGTGAATTTTTAGTTACAGGCACTTGGACTACTTTTCTTATTATTGGAACCTCATTGTCCGGATGCCCTAATTCTAATGCATCATTAGTATCCTTTGAAGATACCTCTCTCCGAACCATGTGCTGCTGAGTGACTGTCGGCTTTCCCTTTTGTTCTAGTTTAAAAGCTGCTCTATCTCCTTTTTAAAGGTTAGCGCCAGCAGTCTGGTTCCACCCTGGTTAAGTTGGAGCCCATCCCTTCGGAAGAGACTCCCCCTTCCCCAAAAGATTCCCCAGTTCCTAACAAAACTGAATCGCTCTTCCTTGCACCATCGTCTCATCCACGCATTGAGACTCCGGAGCTCTGCCTGCCTCTGTGACCTGCGCGTGGAACAGGAAGCATTTCAGAGAATGCTACCCTGGAAGTTCTGGATTTAAGCTTTCTACCTAAGAGCCTAATTTTCCAGTCTCAGAAGGTCTTCCTGCAATTTATCACAATCTGCTTGTGATTTAACTACTCTGAACAATTCTGTATCATCTGCAAATTTGATTACCTCACTCGTCGTATTTCTTTCCAGATCATTTATAAATATATTGAAAAGTAAGGGTCCCAATACAGATCCCTGAGGCACTCCACTGTCCACTCCCTTCCACTGAGAAAATTGTCCATTTAATCCTACTCTCTGTTTCCTGTCTTTTAACCAGTTTGTAATCCACAAAAGGACATTGCCAACTATACAATGACTTTTCTCTTTTCCTAGAAGCCTCTCATAAGGAACTTTATCAAACGCCTTCTGAAAATCCAAGTACACTACATCTACTGGTTCACCTTTATCCACATGTTTATTAACTCCTTCAAAAAAGTGAAGCAGATTTGTGAGGCAAGACTTGCCTTGAGTAAAGCTATGCTGACTTTGTTCCATTAAACCATGTCTTTCTATATGTTCTGTGAGTTTGATGTTTAGAACACTTTCCACTATTTTTTCTGGCACTGAAGTCAGGGCAACCAGTCTGTAGTTTCCCGGATCGCCCCTTGAGCCCTTTTTAAATATTGGGGTTACATTAGCTATCCTACAGTCTTCAGGTACAATGGATGATTTTAATGATAGGTTACACATTATTACTAATAGGTCTGAAATTTCATTTTTTAGTTCCTTCAGAACTCTGGGGTGTATACCATCCAGTCCAGGTGATTTACTACTCTTCAGTTTGTCAATCAGGTCAACCACATCTTCTAGGTTCACCGTGATTTGGTTCAGTCCATCTGAATCATTACCCATGAAAACCATCTCCAGTACGGGTACCTCCCCAACATCCTCTTCAGTAAACACCGAAGCAAAGAACTACACTGGCTACCAATTGAATACAGGATAAAATATAAAACCCTTTGCATTATACATAAACTAATCAATGACGAAAAAGCAGAATGGCTAAACACAGCACTCCGCGTCCACGTCCCTAACAGAAACCTGAGATCCGCCAACAAAGTCCTTCTAACCATCCCCTCAGTAAAAACTGCAAAACTAACTCAAGTCAGAGAAAGAGCACTATCATTGGCTGGACCGTTACTATGGAACACCATGCCCTTGGAGATAAGACTACAGAGAGATTTCAAGACTTTCAAAAAGAGCTTAAAGTCATGGCTCTTTAGAGAAGCCTTTCCACAAAGAGAGCGAGAAAGAATAAAACGCTGAAAGCTGTACACATAAAATCTTCATACAGCACTAGCACATTATATGTATGTATGTCATGGTCTGTCTTTTGCACCCTTTAAATTAAATGTATATTTTAACAGTCTTTATCTTAGTCACAGGTCAGATTAATCATCACTAAACTCTTAGCCATTACTATGAAACGATGTCACCGAGATCATGAGGCAATTACCCAAACACTAAGAAGGCACATGTTGCATCAGCAACATGTGATCTTCTTAGTGTTTGGGTAATTGCCAGGTTCTTGTGGCCTGGATTGGCCACTGTTGGAAACAGGATGCTGGGCTTAATGGACCCTTGGTCTGACCCAGCATGGCAATTTCTTATGTTCTTATGAACAGTTGCATATACATTGTACTATATGTGCCTATATGTGAACCATTGTGACGGTATTCTACTAAACGACGGTATAGAAAATATTTTAAATAAATAAATAAATACATTTAATCTTTCGACGATGGCCTTATCTTCTCTAATTGCCCCTTTAACCCCTCGATCATCTATCGGTCCAACTGACTCCCTTCAAGGCTTTTTGCTTCGGATATATTTTTAAAAGTTTTTACTCTTCACCCTAGATATAGGTTGCCCATGAATATAAAAGAGAACCATCAAAACTTCAAAGTAAGTGCCAATAGGCACAGCAATTAGGTTTTTTTTGGTAACAAGTGGGGGCAGCCTGAAAAGAAAGAACGGGCCCTAGGAAAGAACAGAGTTGGGTTCTATACCTCAAGCAAGTTCTGAAGAGCAGATTGGCCAAACTGACTGTCGAATTGGCCATCCCTATCCAAACAGTAATGCAATGTGAATGAGTGGACGGAACTCCACATCGCAGCCCTGCAGAACTCCTTGCGAACTGCTCGCAAGTGGGCCACCAGTGCTGCCTTGGCTCTGACAGAGTGAGCCTTGACATGTCCCCAAGATATAATCCCACCTGTGCATAACAGTGGGAGATGCAATATGATAGTCAATTGGAAAGTGTCTGCTTAGCAATGGCAATTCCCAACCTGTTCTAATCAAAAGAAACAAAAAGTTGGGTGGACTGTCTATGGGCTTCTGTCGGCTGCAGACTGAAGGCTAAGTCTCTTTTGCAGTCTAAACTGTAGAGGGCTCATTCGCCTTGGTGCAAATGGGACTTGGGAAAAAATGTTGGAAGATCAACATGCTTCATGGAGCAATTGGTTCAGGAACCAATGAGAGAGGGAGCTATTTTATATTTAATTCTTAGTGGAATGCAGGATTTGGTGAGAGAGGAAATGGTGGTGGGGCAACTTGGCAATTGTGATCATAACATGATCAAATTTAAGCTAATAAATGGAAAGGAGACAATAAGTAAATCTACAGCTCTAACACTACATTTTCAGAAGGGAAACTTTGATAAAATGAGGAAAATAGTTAGGAAAACGCAAAGGTGCAGCTGCAATGGTTAAAAGTGCTCAACAGGCATGGACATTGTTTAAAAATACAATCCTAGACATCCAATCCAGACGTATTCCACGCATTAAGAAAGGTGGAAGGAAGGCAAAACGATTACCGTCATGGTTAAAAGGTGAGGTGAAAGAGGCTATTTTAGCCAAAAAAATCCTTCAAGAATTGGAAGAAGGATCCATCTGAAGAAAATAGGAAAAAGCATAAGCATTGTCAAGTGTAAAACATTGATACGACAGGCGAAGAGAGAATTTGAAATTAAGTTGGTCGTAGAGGCAAAAACTCATAATAAAAACTTTTAAAAATATATCCGATGTAAGAAACCTGTGAGGGAGTCGGTTGGACCGTTAGATGACCAAGGGGTTAAAGGGGCTCTTAGGAAAGATAAGGCCATTGCAGAAAGACTAAATTAATTCTTTGCTTCCGTGTTTATTAATGAGGATGTTGGGGAGATACCAGTTCCGGAGATGGTCTTCAAGGGTAATGAGTAAGATGAACTGAACCAAATCACTGTGAACCTTGAAGATGTAGTAGGCCAGATTGACAGTGGACAGCCGGCGCCATCTTTAAAAATGGCGCAGGCCATCCAGTGGACAGCCAGCGCCATCTTTGAAAATGGCGCCGGCCATCCAGTGCTCCTACCATGTGACAGGGGCCGGCCAATGGCACAGTTACCCTGTCACATGGTAAGGGCAAAGGGCCATCAGCGCCATTTTTATTAGTGGCAGCCGACGGCCCGAGAGCGGGAGGTCGCTCCCGGGGCCCACTGGACCACCAGGTAATTTTAAAATGTTTTTGGGGGGGGTCGGGAGGGTGGTGGAGGCTAAGGGAGTGGTTTTAAAGGGCCAGGGTGGGGTTTTTGTTTATCGGCCGACAGCCTGAGCGTGAGAGAACTCTCCCGGGACCCCCGCTAGACCACCAGGTAATTTTAAAATGTTTTGGGGGGGGTCGGGAGGGTGGTGGAGGCTAAGGGAGTGGTTATAAAGGGTCGGGTGGGTTTTAAGGTTGTGTCCTAACTCCCGTTAGTGTGCACTAACCCGATTAACGATTTTTTCACGATAAATCTGTGGAATTTCTATTGTATCGCACTCTTTAACGATTGATGATTTAAAAAATATCGGACGATATTTTAAATAGTCAAAAAACGATTCACATCTCTAAGTAGCCAGGTAACTTGGAAAGGCTACAGCTTATCCCTGGGAGTAAGCAACAAGGAATGGATCTACTCTTTGGGATCATGCTGGGTATTTGTGACCTGTATTAACTGTCAGAAACAGGATGCTGAGTTGGATGGACTTCTGGTCTGACAGGCACAACTATCTCCTCCTGCCCAATACCACTAGAGATGTCACAATACAGTATGTGTAAATTTCTCTCCTGTACAGTCACAGCTTTCTTCTCTTGCTTTCTCTCTCAAAATATCACAGTCCAAGTTTATGGCATTAAAAATTACTGACAGTGCACACTAATTGAGTCTAAGGGATGATTATAAGGAATGGGCCTGTTAATACACACAAATATTTCAATAATCATCAATAAAGACAGTATGTAACAATGAGTTGTGGGTTTGGCAATACGTACACCCAGGGCCAGATTTAGGTATAGGCAACATAGGCAAGTGCCCAGAGCGCAAATTCTGAAGGCACCCAAAAAACTGGGATTCCCCTGCTGCTCTTTGATATGTAGGGGCAAAACCCCAAAGCACAACAGGTGCCTTAATCTTAATTCTGGCCCTGCATACACACACATACATATACAATTCATTTTAGAAATATCATCAAGTGAGAACAGAGAGGTCACACTTAACAAAATCAAGGGTCAAGTTAGAAAAAACATGACATAAAAAGCAATATTAATAAACCTATGCTACTGCCATTGCAAGCCCAAATTAAATATTTTCCTAATCTTTACTGTTTTATTATTGGACTTTCTGCTATGTTCCATTTCTAGCTGCTCTATTTTTTTTTTACTCAACTCTTTCTTGACTTCAGTTCCTGTTTCTAAGCCTAATTTGGGGGGGGGGGGGTTGTGTGTTTAGAACTTTTTATTCTCTCTTTTCTCCCTCTGGTCTCTCTTCTCCCCTTAGCTTTGTTTTCTTTCCCCATTTCTACTCCTGTCAATTCTCGAATGTTCCCTAAATATTCCTCCCCTTGCCTCTGGCAGCATGTTGGCCCTTCAACTATTCCTGTGGGGCTCCCAGCAGCACCATGAAAATAGTGATATAGAAGGAGCTATGTATGTACATGCATATTCCAGAGCAAATTTGATCAAATTTGATTTAATGACTGGAAAAGGAACAGTGTGCAAATCCAAGGCTCTCGTGCTAAACTTTCAAAAGGGAAACTTTGATAAAATGAGAAAAATTGTTAGAAAAAAACTGAGAGGAGCAGCTACAAAAGTAAAAAATGTCCAAGAGGCGTGGTCATTGTTAAAAAATACCATTCTAGAAGCACAGTCCAGATGTATTCCACACATTAAGAAAGGTGGAAAGAAGGCAAAACGATTACCGGCAGGGTTAAAAGGGGAGGTGAAAGAAGCTATTTTAGCCAAAAGATCTTCATTCAAAAATTGGAAGGATCCAACAGAAGAAAATAGGATAAAGCATAAACATTGGCAAGTTAAATGTAAGACATTGATAAGACAGGCTAAGAGAAAATTTGAAAAGAAGTTGGCTGTAGAGGCAAAAACTCACAGTAAAAACTTTTTAAAATATATCCAAAGCAGAAAGCCTGTGAGGGAGTCAGTTGGACCCTTAGATGATCGAGGGGTTAAAGGGGCACTTAGAGAAGATAAGGCCATCGCGGAAAGATTAAATGATTTCTTTGCTTCGGTGTTTACTGAAGAGGATGTTGGGGAGGTACCCATAATGGAGAAGGTTTTCATGGGTAATGATTCAGATGGACTGAATCAAATCACAGTGAACCTAGAAGATGTGGTAGGCCTGATTGACAAACTGAAGAGTAGTAAATCACCTGGACCGGATGGTATACACCCCAGAGTTCTGAAGGAACTAAAAAATGAAATTTCAGACCTATTAGTAAAAATTTGTAACCTATCATTAAAATCATCCATTGTACCTGAAGACTGGAGGATAGCAAATGTAACCCCAATATTTAAAAAGGGCTCCAGGGGCGATCCGGGAAACTACAGACCGGTTAGCCTGACTTCAGTGCCAGGAAAAATAGTGGAAAGTGTTCTAAACATCAAAATCACAGAACATATAGAAAGACATGGTTTAATGGAACAAAGTCAGCATGGCTTTACCCAGGGCAAGTCTTGCCTTACAAATCTGCTTCACTTTTTTGAAGGAGTTAATAAACATGTGAATAAAGGTGAACCGGTAGATATAGTATACTTGGATTTTCAGAAGGCATTTGACAAAGTTCCTCATGAGAGGCTTCTAGGAAAAGTAAAAAGTCATGGGATAGGTGGCGATGTCCTTTCGTGGATTGCAAACTGGCTAAAAGACAGGAAACAGAGATAGGATTAAATGGGCAATTTTCTCAATGGAAGGGAGTGGACAGTGGAGTGCCTCAGGGATCTGTATTGGGACCCTTACTTTTCAATATATTTATAAATGATCTGGAAAGAAATACGACGAATGAGATAATCAAATTTGCAGATGACACAAAATTGTTCAGAGTAGTTAAATCACAAGCAGATTGTGATAAATTGCAGGAAGACCTTGTGAGACTGGAAAATTGGGCATCCAAATGGCAGATGAAATTTAATGTGGATAAGTGCAAGGTGATGCATATAGGGAAAAATAACCATGCTATAATTACACAATGTTGGTTCCATATTAGGTGCTACAACCCAAGAAAGAGATCTAGGTGTCATAGTGGATAACACATTGAAATAGTCGGTACAGTGTGCTGTGGCAGTCAAAAAAGCAAACAGAATGTTGGGAATTATTAGAAAGGGAATGATGAATAAAACGGAAAATGTCATAATGTCTCTGTATCGCTCCATGGTGAGACCGCACCTTGAATACGGAGTACAATTCTGGTCGCCGCATCTCAAAAAAGATATAATTGCGATGGAGAAGGTACAGAGAAGGGCTACCAAAATGATAAGGGGAATGGAACAACTCCCCTATGAGGAAAGACTAAAGAGGTTAGGACTTTTCAGCTTGGAGAAGAGACGACTGAGGGGGGATATGATAGAGGTGTTTAAAATCATGAGAGGTCTAGAACGGGTAGATGTGAATCGGTTATTCACTCTTTCGGATAGTAGAAAGACTAGGGGGCACTCCATGAATTTAGCATGGGGCACATTTAAAACTAATCGGAAAAAGTTCTTTTTCACTCAACGCACAATTAAACTCTGGAATTTGTTGCCAGAGGATGTGGTTAGTGCAGTTAGTATAGCTGTGTTTAAAAAAGGATTGGATAAGTTCTTGGAGGAGAAGTCCATTACCTGCTATTAAGTTCACTTAGAGAATAGCCACTGCCATTAGCAATGGTTACATGGAATAGACTTAGTTTTTGGGTACTTGCCAGGTTCTTATGGCCTGGATTGGCCACTGTTGGAAACAGGATGCTGTGCTTGATGGACCCTTGGTCTGACCCAGTATGGCATTTTTTTATGTTCTTAAATTGTAGATAAAGAGGCATCTATAAATATAGCAAATGCTGCTTACCTGTAACAGGTGTTCTCACAGGACAGCAGGATGTTAGTCCTCACATATGGGTGACATCACAGGATGGAGCCCAATCACGGAACACTTTTGTCAAAGTTTCCAGAACTTTGACTGGCCCCTACTGGGCATGCCCAGCATGGCACCAACCCTGCAGCCAGCAGGGGTCCCCCTTCAGTCTTGTTTAAAAGCTATAGTAAGTGCCAAAAAATAAAATAAGAAAACCTAACGAACCCAATACCGCGGGGTGGCGGGTGGGTTTTGTGAGGACTAACATCCTGCTGTCCTGTGAGAACACCTGATACAGGTAAGCAACATTTGCTTTCTCACAGGACAAGCAGGATGGTAGTCTTCACATATGGGTGATTACCGAGCTGAGGATGTCCGAACATGCACCAAATGTACCCAACGGCATGCAACAGGCACAACAACTGGGGTGGAATTTGGTAGAGGGCATCCTGAACCCCACCGGGCAGGCGGAAGGGTGTTGGTACATCAAGTTGCAAAAAGGTTGCGCAAGACAGACTGGCCGAAGATGGAATCTGGTCTTCCAGCCTTGTCCAAACAATAATGGGCTGTAGTAAAGGTATGGAGAGAACTCCAGGAGCAGCCCTACAAATATCAGGAAGCGGCACCGACCGTAGGTGCGCTACTGAAGTTGCCATGGCCCTGATAGTGTGTGCTTTAGCACGGTCTTGAAGTGGAATGCCTGCTTGCTGATAGCAAAAGGATATCCAGTCCCCCAACCAGGAGGAGAGAGTCTGCTTAACCACAGGTTGCCCCAATCTGGTGAAATGGAAAGAAACAAACAGTTGAGTGCTTTTCCTGTGAGCAGTTGTACGGTCTAGATAGAATGCTAGAGCCCGTTTACAGTCAAGGGTATGCAGAGCCTGTTCTCCTGGATTAGAATGGGGCCTGGGAAAGAAGGTAGGTAGTATGATGGATTGATTAATGTGAAACTTCGATACTACCTTAGGCAAAAACCTAGGTGAGTGCGGAGTACTACCAGTTCATGCAGAAGTTTAGTGTAAGGCGGGTAGGTAACTAGAGCCTGTAACTCACTAACTCTGTGAGCAGATGTGATTGCCAGAAGAAAAATCACTTTCCATGTGAGATAGCAAAGATCACACGATTGGAGAGGCTCGAATGGTGTTTTCATGAGCCGACCCAAAACTAGGTTAAGGTCCCAACAAGGGGCCGGAGGGCGCAGTGGAGGTTTGAGGTGGAGCAAGCCCTTCAAAAATCGTGTTACAAGGGGTTGTACTGAAATGGGAACATCCCCAACACCTTTATGGAAGGTGGCTACCACACTGACATGCATCCTGATGGAAGACGTTTTTAGACCTGACTCTGATAGGTGCCAGAGGTAGTCCAGAACTTCGTGGTGGAACAAGTGAAAGGATCAAAGGACAGTGAGGAACACCATGACTTAAACCTGTTCCATTTGTAAAAATATGATTTTCTCATGGAACGCTTCCGTGAAGCAATCAGGACATGGGAAACTGGCTCCGAAAGGTTGAGCAGCTGAAGAATTAACCTTTCAACGTCCAGGCGGTCAGGAGACAAGGCCTGAAGATTGGGGTGGCGTAGGCACCTGTCGTTCTGAGTGATCAGAAGCGGGTCCTTCCCCAGGGGAATGTGCCTGCGAATGGAGAGGTCCTGAAGAATCGGAAACCACACTTGGCGTGGCCAGTGAGGGGCTATCAGGATCATAGTTCCCTTGTCCTGACGTAGCTTCACGAGAGTCTGTGAGAGAAGTGGAAGTGGAGGGAATGTATAGAGGAGACCGGTGGCCCATGAGAGCGAGAACGCGTCTCTTGGTAGTGAATGTTGGCTGCGAGTGAGAGAGCAAAGGTTCTCTACTTTGCAGTTTTGAGGTGATGCAAAGAGGTCTATGTAAGGGTAACCCCAACTTGGAATATAGAGTTCGCTTCTGTGGGGTTGAGAGTCCACTCGTGCAGCTGAAAAGTGTGACTCAGCCTGTCTTTTTTTTTTTTTATATTTAAATCTTTTATTGGCATTATCAGACAACCTAAACACAAGCCGCTAGTACCAAACAGCAAAAACAGGTGTACAAAAATTGTGAATTAACCAGCTAACAATAAACGCCAGTATATATAGATGAGATCCCCAATTCCCCCCCTCCCCCCCTAGAGGTGAACAACCAGATGCAAAGTATAGAGGACAATGCACAGGAAACCATAATGAGATGCATGTATAGGACATTATAAGAGCCAGACTCAACACTACAGGCCAAAAGGAGGCCACCAGTTCTCCCCTGATCCCAGAGGGCGCCAGGAACCGCAAAGGCAGTATTTCAAATGCCACCCTCCTGCGGATTACGATAGTCCAGTCAAAGTGAGCAGGGGTCAACCAAGAAAGACCCGTTGCCAGCGTTCATATAGTCCCCATGTTTTATGAAAAGAATGTAGTGACTTATTCTTGTAAGCTGTGATACGCCCCAAACAATGCATATTTTGAACGGAAGCTTGTATCATCTGCAGCGTTGGGATTCGTGGATCCTTCCATAATTGAGCTATGGAACATCTCGTTGCTGTAACCACATATTTAATAAAGTAATCATGATATTTATAGCCATCTTTCCTGTCTTCATTGAGTAATGCTTGCGAAGGGGTCAACTGAAACTGGATTCTCAGTATGGTAGCAATCCACTCAGACACCAAAGTCCACAGTTTCTGTAGCTCAGAACACGTCCACCAAAGGTGAAAAAAGGTCCCCTTTTCTCCACAACGCTTCCAGCAAAGACCGTCAGAGGCCGGAGCAATGTGTTGTAAATGGATAGGAGTGATATACCACCTAAAGAACAGTTTGTAACCATTCTCAACATGCAGAGCTGATATTAAGCCTTTCCGCAACCCCTGGAACACCCTCAACCAGTCCTCCGCCCCCCAATCACATTGCAGATCCCGTTGCCAGGCTCTGATATGGGGCGACAATAGGTTAAATTTACCACACAGTAAACTATAAAGGTTAGAAATATGTTTATCAACTCGATCCGCCTGGCGGCACATATTTTCAAATGTGGGTATGCCTTTTATCAGTTCGCCTGCCACCTGTTGCCTTTGAAAATAATGTCTGACTTGCAAATATTTGAATTGATCCCCCCTAGGCAATTGGTACCGATCCCTGAGTATGGCAAATGGGATCAGCCCCCCTGGCTCCCAAATATGGGCAAACTGAGTAATACCCTGCTTAATCCACTGGGAAAAGACCCGAGGGTGCCCCGCCGGCCGAAAAGCTGTGTGGTGGAACAAGTGGGTACTATGAAAATCAGTTTGCGTTCCCACCAGTGCCTTCCTCCACTGATTCCAGGTAGTTAGGGTTGCCTCAATAGAGCCCGGCAACTGCACCACTGGGCGCCAGGAAGACCTCGTCTGCCATAACAGGGCCCCAATGGGCAAAGACCCAAGTATCGCCTGTTCCAGTTGTGCCCACGGCTTACTACGCTGAACACAATGCCAGTCAACCGCCGCTTTAAGCTGAGCAGCTCCTAGATACTTAGCGAGATTAGGCATACCCATACCTCCCTGCCGTCGCGGGAGATACAGAGTCTCCCTAGCTATCCTGGGTTTCCTCCCCTTCCAGAGATATTTATTCAGCCTCTTTTGCCACTTAGCTAGAAGTTTGGCAGGGATTACCAGTGGCAAAGTTTGAAACAAATACAGTAAGCGAGGTAAAATGTTCATGTTTAGAACCGCCAATCTCCCCAGCCAGGAGATATGATAGCGGTCCCATTCTTCCAAGTCTTTATATATTTTAGTCAGTAATGGTGGGTAATTTAATTGAAACAAGTCGGATCCCAATCCCAGATTGACTCCCAAATATTTTAACTGATGCCGAGCCCATCGAAATGGAAAGTGATGAGTGATCTGTGTTACCATCTCTGGGGCTAGGGTGACATTGAAAAGTTCAGACTTTTCCCAATTGACGGTGAAACCGGAAACCGCACTAAAAGCCTGTAGTTCCCTCGTGATAGTCTGTAAGGAGAGCAAAGGGTCCGTAATGGTAAACAGTATATCGTCCGCAAAGAGGGACAGTTTGGAGGAGTACTCACCGGCCCGAACCCCCACTATGTTATGATTATGCCGGATTCGATAGGTAAAGGGCTCCAAAAAGAGGGCAAAAAGTAGGGGGGATAAGGGACAACCTTGCCGGGTGCCCCGTTGAACAGCGAATGGGGAAGAGTAACCTCCATTAATTTTTAAGCAGGCTGTCGGCCCCTCATATAATTTGCGGATCCACCTTAAAAATTTGTCCCCTAAATTATACTTTTGCAGGGTTTGGAATAAAAAAGGCCAGTGCACATAATCAAAGGCCTTTTCGGCATCAATGGCCAACAAGGCCATGGGGATATTCTGAGTTCTAGCCCACCACATAGCATCAATAGCCTTACGGACATTATCAGATGCCATCCGTCCTGGAATAAACCCAGCCTGTTCGGAATGAACCAAAGCAGGCAAGAAGGTGTTGAGTCGTTGAGCGAGGATTTTCGCTAAGAGTTTCAAATCCAGGTTTATTAAGGAGATGGGACGATAAGAACCACAGACCGTAGGGTCACGCCCAGGCTTACCTATCAATGTCACCCCAGCTAAGTTAGCCTCCCTAGACAAGGAGCCCTGGGTTTGGAGCGAGTTAAATAATTTTACTAGGGGGGCTACCAAGATATTAGCAAATTTTTTGTAGAAGACTGCAGTGAACCCGTCCATGCCCGGGGACTTGCCCGCTTTCAGGGATTGGATCGCCCACAGTACCTCTGCTGCCGTAATGTCGCGAGTTAAAAACTTTTGGTCCTCTGAGGATACCTGTGGAAGCGGAGTAGACTGTAAATATTCCGCTACCGCGCTAATGTTAGAATTGGAGGCGTACAATTCAGAGTAGAAACGTGTAAATCGCTGCCTAATAGCTGTAGTAGAGGTAAGAATATCCCCTCTTTCATCCTTTACCTTTACTATGTTGCACTGGACTTGCCTAGCCTTCAGCTTACGAGCCAGGTGTCTCCCCGCCTTATTCCCCCCTTCGTAAAAAAGCTGTTTTACTCGGACCATTTGATAGGCTATCTGCGCCGCCTCTAGGGACACCAGATGCATACGCAATTGGTCCATCTGAAGCAGAATGCGAGCTTCCCCAGTTTTGGCGTGCTGAAGCCCCAGCCTCTGCAGCCGTTGTATAGTCTCCAGTTTATCCTTCTGCTTTTGTCTCTTGAGGGAGGCTCCCCTAGCTATAAGTTTACCCCTTATCACGGCCTTGAGACAGTCCCATAGCGTGGTCGGGGCAATATCTGGGCTATCATTAATTAGCAAATATTCCTGAAGATCAGAATACAGAAGAGCGCAGAAGCCCTCGTCCTCCAATAAGCTATCATTGAGCTTCCAATATCGTTGTCCGGAATCAGAGGCCGAAACAGCTAGCTGTAAAGACACCGGACTATGGTCTGACCAGGTGATAGCCCCAATGGCAGGTTGAGTAGCCTGGTTAGAGCATCCCTTGTCGACTAGGAGGTAATCAATTCTGGAATACGTTTTATGGGCCCTAGAGTAAAAGGTGGATCTGTTCACCAAACAGATTGTCCCCAATGCAAGGCAGGATCGGACAATCTGTCCTGGACTTCAGATGTAGGGTCCGAAGACTTAAGCCAGGCCCATCTTCTTGCAGAAATGGCAGCTGTAGATACCCTGGAAGCTGTGTCAAAAAATGTCATAAAGATCTTATTTCATGCTTTCCCCGCTTCAAATCCTTTGTGAACCAGGGTTTGTAGCTGTTCCTGAAATTGCTGAGAGCAGTGAGTCTGCAAAGTCCTGTATTTGTTTGAATAGGACCCTGTTGTACTGGGTCATATAAAGCTGGTAAGAGGCGATCCGAGAGATAAGCATTGATTCCTGGAAGACACGCCAACCAATGGCATCCAGGAATTTCTGCTCCTTGCCTGGAGGGAAGTAAGAATGAGGCTTTGAGCGCCGGGCCTTCTTTTGGGCAGACTCAACCACCACGGACTGGGGTATCAATTGGGGTTTTTGGAACCCTGGAGCTGACTGGACCAAATATGTGGAATCTGCTTTTCGGTTGACTGGTGCCACCGAACCAGGGTGTTCCCAATTCTTCTTCAGAAGATCCAAAAGTACTTGATGGATAGGGATAGAGGTGATTTCTTTAGGAGCGTCCAGAAATTGTAGAAGCTCCTTCATCTGGTGTCTATCACCCTGTTCAGTCTGCATTTGGAAGGGAACTAACTCAGACATTTCCTTCACAAAATTAATGAAGGAAAAGTCCTCTGGATGAGAATGTTTCCTGCTTTCAGTAGGAGAGGGTGGTGATGGTAAATCATCTGTGTCCTGGGACGAGTCATCAGTCCATGTATCATAGGGTTCATCACCGTGCCCTCCAGAAACCTTAGAGGGACGGGACGAAGGTATTCCCGAAGGTCCCAGTCTAGGCTCCGAAAGCATTGAGGGAGTCACTGAAGGCATCGATGAAGGTACCGAAGGCTTCGATGGACGAATCAGCGGCACCGATGGCAGTACCGGTATCTGTGACATCGATGGTTGAGGCATCGGCAGGACTCCCGTTGGAGGACGACGGAACGGTGTTTCTCCTCCTGATGACAGAGGAAGTGGAGAGGGCACCGGAACAGTCGGTGTCCCTGGATCCAGAGGAAAAGTGGCCGGTAGTGCTTCCATCCTCGAGAGCAGCGGTGACAGCGCTACCGGAATGGGATCGATGGTCGGTTCGGGAATCGGCACCGGCATTGGAGGAATCTGGAACCTTTGCATCGCCTTACAAATGGCCTCCTGAACCATCCAGTCCAGCTCTTCATTGAGACCTAGAGCGATCAGCCCCGGTTCCGGAAGGGGAGAAGGAGGCAGAGACGTAGCCGGTGGGACTACCGTTAAAGGCGGAGTCATGGCTCCCATTACCTGTCCGGGTGAGGGTTGCCTCGGTGACCCGGACTCAGAAAGGGTCGATGCCTTTTCTGGACGGGGTTTCTTCGGTGGCGGCTTGATGATTTGCCTTTGTTGATGCTGATGTTTCTCTAGACGATCCCCTCGGTCCTGAGGGGGAACAGAGGTAGTCGATGGCCGGGAAGTCGTCAACGCTGGAATGACACCGGCTGGTGCCAGATACTTGCGCGACGCAGATGGCGCTGGTTCGGACGACGTTGATACTATGGACGGAGTCGGAGTTTGAGACCTAAAGAGAAGTTCCATCTTCTCCATTCTGGCTTTGCAATCTTTTGGTGACATTAAGGCACATTTGGTGCAAGTCAGGACATCATGCTCACACCCAAGGCACATTACACAGACTTTATGGGGGTCTGTGATGGACATTGTGCGAGCGCAGTCAGGGCACTGACGGAACCCCGACGCCATGGCCTTTGAAAAAAATTTAGCCGCGAGGGCAGAACTCGACGGGTATCGACCGGAACTGGGTAAAAAACTTACCGGACCACCGCAGAAGTAAAAAATTGAATAGGGGGACCCCTGAGGGGTATTAATTATGAAGTAATTCCGTGAGGAAAATTCCTGTCAGGAATCTCTGTAGAGCTCCTTAACCCATGTGGCTACTGCTGCGTGGAAAAAAGAAGACTGAAGGGGGACCCCTGCTGCTTGCAAGGTTAGTGCCATTCTGGGATAATCAGGGCAGTCTATAGTAAGCTGGCATTAGAGGGCTACAGGAGTCCAGGGCCTTCCAAAAGAGGAAGGAGATGCTTTATTTAACATAAAATTATATAGGAAACCAGTGGAAACACATGTCTTTATAGAGAGAAAGAGATAATTGTATCTATATCTATAAATGCCAGGATATTTAGATACATATTTAGTTGCAAACCTTTCTATACTGATGATTCTAAGTATTTACAGTAAAAACACAGTCACACTAATTATAAAGAACACCTATAAAAGCATGAATACGGAGGACTCTTGTTTTTATATGTAAAAATGCAATAAAAATAAAATTAAAAGGGGAACCTCTTTGGAGGAGAGGAGGTGTCCTGACCGAGCCATCTGCAACGTCATTAGAGCAGGCCCGCGGGACTTTTAAAACCCGTGGCAGAGCTGCATCTTGTGGGGACCTCGTTGGAGGAGAGGAGGTGTCCTGACAAGCTTTACCTGCTCAGCCTGTTCCAATGAGAGAGCGAATGTGATCGAGGTGATTGAGGGGGGAAACAGCTGGGACCGAGCCATCTGCAACGTCATCAGAGCAGGACCGCGGGACTTTTAAAACCCGCGGCAGAGTGGTACGCTGCTGCTGCCAGCGCACTGCAGTTTTGACCGCCTTTGGCTGCTTTCGGCTTTATTAAATATTGGTGGTTTGCTTGTGGATTTTGCTTCTGTGGGAAGAAAGCGGAAGGCGAAAATCTTCACCTCCTCACCAAGCACCGTTAACATCGGGCCCATGGATGCTCATGTCAACAGAATGGTGTCACATACGGACTGCGTACGAGACACCTTAGAAGTGTCTGAGTCCAGGCAATGGCCCAATAGCATCTCCACGACTCCAGGTGCCTCGGTTGTAGAAGGTTCCCATTGAGGACAGTTCTGTAAACATGAGTAAAGGGGAAGAAGATCCCCCTGTAAATGTAATTGCTGGAATATCTCAAGTAGAAATGCAAAATCAAAACTGTAGAAGGGACTTCTCCTGGTGGATTAGTAATATTCTGATGAACTTGGAAGAATTATCAGATATTACTTTGAGAGATTTGTGGAAAATGCTAGTCAGATTAGAATCCAATGTCTCACAAGTTAATGCTTGCCTTACTTCTTTAGTAAATGTTAATAAAAGCTCCACTGAAGATCAGGGGAAAAGATTGTTAGAATTGGAAACATCTGTAAAAAGTGTAACAGGAAAAATTCAGAATATCCAAAATGCAGAAAATATGCATATAGTTGATAGCCTGTCATTGCATTCAGAATTGGAAAATGTTGAAAATATGAGGATACAAAATCTACGCTTAGTTAATTTTCCAATAACAAGATTACAGTCACTATATGAAATGTTTAGGAAGTTTTGTTAGAAAATCTATCATATGAAGAGGATAAGATTCCTATTATTTCTAAGATCTTTTATTTCCCGTACAGTCCATTAACGGCTATTAATCAAGTTTTATAATTAATCAAGTATTATAATCTTTTATATCAATCAAGTATTATAATCTTTATTCCCCCTTCTTATTTCCAACTCCAAGTTTACACGTCCCTGTTATAATGTAACTTTATTCTCCTTCAATTTGTCTTCTGTTTGGTTGGTTACAGTTTCTACTTGTTCGATGTGAACCGGGTTGATTTGATTTGTATCAAGAAATCCGGTATATAAAAGCCTTCAATAAATAAATAAAATAAAAGTTTACTTAGAAAATAGCCACTGCTATTAATTGCCTCAGTAGCATGGGATCTTCTTAGTTTTTGGGTACTTGCCAGGTTCTTATGGCCTGGATTGGCCACTGTTGGAAACAGGATGCTGGGCTTGATGGACCCTTGGTCTGACCCAGTATGGCATGTTCTTATGTTCTAACCTAGAAATATACAAGGTGGAGAGGTAGAGAGGAGTCCAGGGATTTCTTCCTTTCTGGAGGAATCCCTGGACATCATAAGCAAGAGAGCTACTTTATTTGTATCCTTTTCTCTTGAACGAGAAAAGCATGGAGCATTTGAGAAGTTTTTCAGAAACAAAGATTTCTCCTTTTGCGGTCAGAGAATATATCTATTTTCTGATGTCTCCAGGCCCACACAGGCTGGAGACAATTCCTAGTTTTGAAAAATAAAGCCCTAGAGATTGGGACAATTTTTTATTTGAAATTTCCCTCGAAGTGTTATATTAATTTTCAGGGCAAAAAAATGTATATTCTGTGAACCTTCACACTTGAGAGACTTTCTTAATTGATAAAACTGAGATAAGAGAGTCTGATAACTAATAAGTAAGGCCAAAAGTGAAAGATAGAATTCTCCTCCTCTCCTCATTTGTAAATTTTGAGAAATGTGTATGATTTATGGTAAGGCCCCCCATTTTTATTATTTCTTGTGTAGCATAAAAAATAATGTGAAAATATTTTCCTAATGTTAAATTGATGCTGTTCATAAGATTGCTTAATAGTTACTTTTTTGTGATTATATCTGATGTAAAATGAAAAAGCTCAATAAAGAGAAAATTATAAAGCCATGAATACTCTTCTGTACTTTCATAACTCTAAGGTAAATACAAATATAAAAACAGAATACAAATATTATACATAATAAAACATTGGGATATAACTCTCTCACTAATGCAATTGAATTCTGGAAGAATTGCCTTTCCTCCATAAATACCCTACTATCCAATCTCCACCTTGCCCTTAACGCTTCTAAAACCGAACTGCTCCTCATCTCTCATAACATTCCCCCCAATCCCAACCTTGCAAATGATCCCGCCTTTGACTCCTACTTTATGCAGCCCTGCGCAAGAAACCTTGGTGTACAACTTGACCAGCAATTGAACCTAAAAAATCATATCAACAAAATCCTCAAGGAAGGCTACTACAAGCTCAACGTCATGAAAAAACTAAAACCCCTTCTGCATACCAGTGACTTCCGCACTGTCATACAAGCCACCCTCACGTCAAAACTTGACTACTGCAATTCACTCTTTCTAGGCCTTCCCTCCACCTCTCTTAAACCTCTTCAGCTACTGCAGAATGCAATAGCACAAACTATTTCCAATGCCCGCAAATATGACCATATTACCCCTATCCTCAAAGATTTGCACTGGCTCCCTATCCCCTCCCGCATTCTCTACAAAACCCTCACCATAATCCACAAAGCCATACACATCCACAATTCCTATTGGCTGGAAGAACCATTTCAACCAAAACGCTCTAAGCGACTCACTAGAGCCTCCAAGAATGGGACTCCTCATGTGCCCACCCTAAAACATGCACACCTCATATCCATAAGGGAACGAGCTATTTCCATAGCTGGACCTACTCATTGGAACTGGAAACATTTCCATCCAAATTCCGAGCTAACCTCAAGACCTGGCTATTCAAACAAGCGTACCCCCAATAACTTCAGCCCCGCTTCCCTTTATCCCTGACATGCCAGCTCTTCGAAGTACCTTGTACATATCTCTGTTACAACCTCTGTTATAATCTGGTCTGTGATTGTAGTTGCAACCTCAGTTACAATTATTTCTACTGTGATGGTGGTTGCAATTTTAATTACAACTACAATATTGTTGAATATTTATTGCCTCTGTTTTCTCTTATTTGTTGATGTTATTGCTTGGTTCACTTACTTCCCTTACTAAGCTTATTGTTCCTATTTATCCTATGTATCCCCTTCCCCTGTTCAATGTATTTTCCTCCTTGCTGTTACAATGTAAACCGATATGATGTTGCCATGAATATCGGTATAGAAAAGTTTATAAATAAATATAAATAAAATATAACTACTCTTCTCGAATTATATTGTACAAACACTTGTTTTCTGAAACATCAGATAATTCTCTACCACTTGCAATTCAGAAAGGAGGGCATGCCACAACATAGGTCCAGCAACCATAAACATTCTGGCCTGTGATTTAAAAGATACAATTATAGAATTTTGATGACTCGAAGATTGCAAAGAATAAGCTGGAACATATTACAAAATAATTAATTCAGGCAAGTTTAGGTCATAACTGTCATCCTCCTCCGTTTCAAACTCCCGTGGAGGAAAAGACGGGAGTGATTGTGATGACAAATCCTCTTCCAAGGAACTAGAAGGGGGTATAGGGTGGTGACTAGTCAGTAGAGATGCAAAAAAGGATTGAAGTATATTTGATATTTGAGATGTGGCTTGAGAGCTGAGCCACCTATCTGAGGGCAGGAAGGAGAGTATTTCCTTTTCTGCGGAGATGGAGATGAATCTCCCTCCTTTCCTGATTGAATAATCTTCCTAGTCTTGGAGGAAGGTATCGCCACCAGCAGAATTGACAAGACTGGGCCCCTGACATGTTGAGATTGGCCCTGGTCTTCATAGTGAGACTTTCGTCTCTTCACTTATGGTTGTTGGAGCTGAGATTGTTTCAGTTTACATTTAGAGACTGTGGAAAGACATGTATGGACACTACTCCTGGCAGAGGAGGTAGGGGAGTCCTCAGAGACCTGCATAATGTCCACATCAGAAGTGTCTAATTCCTTGAGCTCGCCTGGGGTTAAAACTACCTGAGGGTCAGGACGCCACTGCAATTGAGAGCTCCCATCCTGGTATTTGCTCTGTTATGACACATGTGCCTTTTGCTTTGAGCGCGTTGACTCGTGGTGATGCGATTTGTCTTTCACCTTCTGCATTGAAGGAGACTTCCCCTTCGACGCATGAGTCGGTGCTGTGGTCCAGCATGCGTCAAGCGACGCGTGTCCACTTGCGTTGTGAGTCTTGCGCTGTACGGCTTCATGTCCTGTGTGCCAATCTGCGTCGTGCTCCGGTTTCAGCACATCCTGCATCGATGGATGCAGGCCTGCACGGCTCTTCACGGTTTTTGGCACTGTTTTGCTCGATGCACCAGGGCTTTTTGTGGGTTTATCACCCGCACCCTTACCTCCTGGCTTTCTGGGGGGCTTTTCCACCTGGCCTTGTTTTTTTGGAGGTCGGTGCCGCCGGTATTTTGTGCTGTAGCCCTGGCGAGGGCTGAGTGGACCGATGAGCTGGGACATATAAGCACAAAGAGGCCCCTTCATAATCTTGAAGCCTGGTGATTTTCTCGGCCCATTGCCTCTGGGCCCTCAGTGGCATTCTGTTACAGTCGCGGTGGGATGTTTGATCATGCTCTGGCCCCAGGCACAAGTAGCAGAAGTTATGCTCATCTGTGACTGACATAATTTTGCCACACTGGCAATATTTGAATCCTGGGGTCTTCGAAGCCATGGGTAACATTGAAAAGCGCTTTTTGGGGGTTCACCGGAGTGCAGAGAGAAGAAAAAAAAAAGGGCACGAAGAGAGAGGATCCATGTCTGTGAGCTGCGCAGGAGAAAAAGAGAACGGAGGACAGTCGAGCAGGAACCGCCACACAGGTGCACAGAGCAAAGCTCTGTATATCTGGAGAGAAAGTTTCCACCTCGAGCCACCCGGAGGGATGTCCCAGACAGCATGGCTAATTTAGCCTGCTTATCGATGAGAAAATAATTATTTAGCTTTATCTGTTGGGGGGTCATTGAAATACCTAGTCAAGCAACGTGTGAATACCTCTGGACTAGGACAACAGCTGCAGGCTGTCCAGGTAGGTTAACCAGATAAACCAACCTGGTTAATAAACCGGATGCTCAGCAATAAAGTCTTTCCACTGAATATACAACGTGTAATACAAAGTTAGCCATGCAAGCTTTCAGCACCTCTCAGTTTATCAAATAAAATAGCCAGATAGCACTGAATATCAGTGTTATCCAGCTAAGTTATCGAAATAACTCAGCCTCTCCCCAGAACACTTCTGATTTATTTGGGTAAGTTTCAGCCCTCTAAACACTTATCCAAATAAATCAGAACTGGTCAGCGGGTGGGAGTTTTAAAGCCCACACTATCTGGCCAAGTCCAAAATTTAGCCAGACAAATCATTTGGAAATGGTCCTCTAAGCAGGTGTTTCCCATCCCTCTCCTGGAGACACATCTAACCAGATGAGCTTTCAGGATATCCATGACGACTATTCATATCCCGAGTCTCTATCCCAAAAACCGACTGGTTAGGTGTCCCTCCAGGAAAAGCCTTTGCTCTACACCAAGCACTCTCTCTATCCACTTTCAACGTCCTGCCTGAAGACTTGCTTCTCCAGGCGGCACATTAGTATATGCAACGTCTCTAAGCCAGGGCTTCCCAAACCTGTCCTGGGGACTCCACAGCCAGTCGGGTTTTCTGGATATCCACCATGAATATGCATGAGATAATTTGCATATACGGAGTCTCCATTGTATGTAAATTTATCTCATGCATATTCATGGTGGATATCCTGAAAACCCGACTGGCTGTGGGGTCCCCAGGACAGGTTTGGGAAGCCCTGCTCTAAGCCATGTCTGTCTGTAAATCCTTCCCCTATCTGTCTATCACCTACCCACCTCTCAGACTTTCCACTAAGACCATACACTCTTCAAACAGGGATCTGCCTTATCTACACAAACTTTATGCCTTGTTTCAGTCATTTATGTTATCCCTCAATTAACATGCATTTATTTTTTTTACTACACTAAGTACACTAGCAAGGTTACATTAAAATAAAAATATCTTTTAGAATTTGCCCTAGAGAAGAAATAGAAAGATGGAAGATTTCAAATTTAAAATATTTGAACAGTGAGATTCAAACAGAAAGAACATGGCAAAAGTGTCATTTCAGCTTCTCTGCAGTTTTAAAGACACGAATTGTCCATTGTGCCTCATTTCTGTACCAAAAGTGAATTATAAATTTCTAAAATGTTATTTAATTCCCTTGTCTGATCATACCTTTCAGAGTTGGCGGGACGACTGGTTACAGGCTTAAAAAGAGACACTCGCTCGAAACAGCAGTACAGGAGATACACAAGGCCCACACTGAATGGCGTGAAGAGGTCAAAAGTCTTACAGACAAAATGTCCTCCTGAATCCAAAGAATGGAGAGAACTGCATTAATATTTATATATAAAACAGCAAACTGAGAATTAGCTGCAGTTATAAAGCGCACGCATTGCTGCTATTCGGTAAAGAGGAACAAATAGTACTCAGGACATAACACCTAAGCTGAAAATCTGCAAATTGATTACACTACAAGTTACTCAGTTACAAACAGGTCAAGGTATCAAGATGCTCAGATTGAATGTGATTAGATCACATGACCTATGTATAGGAATCCAAAGTAGGCTGCTTGCGGTGAGAGAAAATTGGGCATTTTGGCTTCTCTTGGTCAATTCCTATTATATCTGTTCACCACAATAGTCTAGATCAAAAGTAGGCAACTCCAGGTCTGGCATGCCACAAATAAGTCTGGTTTTCAGGATATCAGGGAGGCACAGGGAGGAGGAATAGCCTAGTGGACTATGAGCCAGGAGACCTTGGGCAAGTCACTTTACCCTACATTGCCTCAGGTACAAAAAACTTAGATTGTAAGCCCTCTGGGGATAGAGAAATACCTACAGTACCTGAATGTAAACCGGTGTGATATCTCAATTGAGATTGAATGTCGGTATATATAAATAATAAATAAATAAATAAATAAATAAAATATCCATAATCAATATGAATGAAATAATTTGCATACAATGGAGGCAGTGCATGCAAATATATCTAATTCATATTCATTATGGGTATCCTGAAAATCAGACTGGTTTGTGGAGTTACCTACCCCTAGGATTTCTCTCTTTCCCTTCAGGCTGAGACCAACAAGATCACACTTCTCTTAAGATCTGCCACGCCACTAACTTCCTAGTTCTATAAACTCCTCTTTCCAAGCTGCAAATCTTAATTAATAACATCTAACTAATGTTAACCTGCTAATGATAAACCCCCACAAGTTTACAGGTATATGTACAGATTGCATCCAGAGTGATGAGATGAACCAGAGTGGAGCTGCAGTCTAATGGCTAGAACAGCAGACTGCAACTCAGTGAAACCAGGGTTCAAATCCTGCTGACAACTCCTTGGAGACCTTGAGCAAGTCACTTCTCCCTCCATCGCCTCAGGCACAAACTTAGATTGTAAGCCCTCTGGAGACAGAAAAATACCTCCAGTACTAGAATGTAATCCACTTTGAAGTGGCTGACCAGTTACGAAAGATGGGATATATATTTTTTAAAAACCTAATACGAATAGACTGAGGTAAGCCAAAATTCCCAGTGTTGCACTCAGCTACACCAAGGCTGCACTTTAAGGGGGGGAGGGCATTGGTTACCCAGATCACTTCCTTTTACAGAAAGCATCAGACAATGCCTCTGTCTCCATCTGCTGGTAGGGATGAAAATGCAGGCATCTGTACTGATCTGGTGTATGAACAGGAACAATAGTTGGCATTATCGCAGAACGCTGTAGCCTAAAACATTTCCATCTTTTCATTTAATTTCATTCAATCTTAATTTCCTGCCTTTCACTATGAATAAAGACCAAGGCAGGGTACAATAAAATAAAGCAGTATATACACACAAGACAAAACACAGAAAACCAGAAATGTAATAGAAGATTATTTCAAACAAAAACCCAAGTACTTTATCACAATCCCCTGATATTATTGCTGTCATTAGCACCAAAACTCACAAAGATTTGCCCTTCATCCTCGTTGATGTCTGCAGTAGACTTGTTTCTGTCCTTAGATTTAGCATCTTCTTTTCAAACAAATATAATAAATTCGATTTCCAAAAGAACATAGGCCCTGTGGTGGGATAACTACGCTCTCTTCTCAACTAAGAATCCAACTGTGGAATTGCAAAAGAAACTCCACACCATGCCCTTTGACTGCTCTGACTCCAGATATGACAGTACCCAAATCAACAGGTTATCTGGACAAGGGAATTCAAGGACACCTATAATTGATTACTGTTGCCTAGGTTGGTCAGAACTCTTGTGAACAACCTTAGCACTGATGCTAAGCTAAATGGCAAGGCTCTGTACTAATTACTATCCTGGAGCTTAAAACAGAGAAACTATTGATGACATTTGCCTCTAGGAATAAGGAGATGTGTGTCCTGCAAGTTCAAAGTCAAGATGAAATCTCCCTGTTTGACCTCTCTTGAATGGTGCTGCAAAATGGCCCAGATATGTACCAAATGCTCAACAACTGGGAAAAAGGACAGTTGCTTTCAAAGGATCACCAAGTGCACACACAAAGCAGGACAAACTATTTTGCAGTCATCTGTGTCCAGTGTGGTACAAGTCCTAATCTCACACATATGCTATGACCTTTCCCTCAAGTAATCGCTTGAAACAATCAAAGGGGCATGGGATAAACACTGTGGATCCATAAAGGCTAGAGGATGGGAATGAAGAGAAGAGCCATGGGGGTGGCTTGCTGAAATGGAGGCTACTACCTGATGATTACTACCCTTACTCAATAAGCCTTCACACAGTTAATGCAACTCCAACATTGCTCTCTTCTTCAACGGCAAGGGGAAATGTGGAAAAGAGGATTTGCATTCAGACAACAACCAACAAGGACTGAACTTCACAATCTGGGTAAACAAATAAGCGTGGGGGTAGCTTGCTTATTGCGGCAGTTACTACCCTAAACCATTTAAGCCTGATACATCACTTTGAATGCATGTACAGCGTTGCTCTCTGCTTCGATGGCAGGGGGAAATGTGGATAAGAGGATTTACATTCAGACAACAGCCAACAAGGCATGGATCTGTGCAGTCTGGGTAACCAAGCATCGGGGTAACTTGCTTGATGTGGCGGTTACTACCCTTAACGTTTAAGCCTTATGCTCACCTTTGATGCAACTCCAACATTACTCTCTGCATCAGTGGCAGGGTGGTGGCAGGAAATTTGAATCAAACAGTTACCAACAAGGGCCCTGAATTTGATGGTCAGTGAAACAGGTAAATATGGGAAAATAAGTGTGGCAGCTTGCTGGGCAGACTGGATGGGCCGATTGGTCTTTTTCTGCCGTCATTTCTATGTATATATGTATATATGTTTCTATGTTTCTAAGTAAGGAACTCTGCTTATTTGGAGGTCTGTTAGTAGATGAGAAATTCTGCTTCCTTCTGGTACAACGACCCACTTAAAAAGGATGCCACTCTGTTGGAATGAGGACCCAACCTATTCCTGAAGGACCTCTAGTACTGGAAAATTCTGGAAAGAAACTAATTTCTCTTGTTCCTGTGATAGAAAGGGTTTTTTTTTTTTCTTTCCTCCGCTAAGTGCTTCACCATCTTCTCCAAGGACAAACCGTACAGATGTTGATCCTCAAAAGCCATCCCAAACATTGCACCTTGAAGGTCATGTTTGCAGACCCCTTTCAACAACAGACCATGTCTGACTGCTGCACTAGTAGCCATAGCTCTACCTGAGGAGATCACCAAATAGAAAGACTGGCAGCAACCAAGCTGCCATGCTCACCACCTGCATTAACATCTTAGGAGGACCTTGACATGTCCCCCCCATGACAAGTGCTGAAGTCTCCTACAGCTGGGAAAGTGAGGTTGCCCACCTCTAATAATCACAGAGATGAGCTCATGAGTACTGACTGATACACTCTTCCAGAACTTTCTGGAAAGATACTAAAGTCTTCCTCACTCATTACAGTGCAAGTCCCTGCTGTCATTATGTTTGCACCTTGGTTTTCACAGTTCAGAAACTGAGGGAAAGGGCTTGATGTTCAGCAGGATCATCAGTAGGAGAATCAGAGCAGCTAAAGGACAAGCAAGAACTGTAGCCATAATCACAAGAGTGACTCAAAAGCGAACTGAAATCAAGAGTTAAAGCAGCTGCCGGCAGCCACCATGAACTTTTCATGGAAAGGAGACCTAAACTTAATGCTGCTAAAATTTCCTTCCTTCTCTGCAGACACAGGCTAGACAGGCAAAACTTAGCATAGGAGACCAACAACAGACAGGGAAAGGAGTATACAATAGCATGAGGTCAGAGAGGCGTGCTAGATCTGGAGCGACTTAAAGAAAGAGAGCTCAAGCCTAAGTCTGGACTGGTGTGGCTGAACACAACTCCTCAGAATAGGAACCAGACCAGTGCTAGTATTGTGCACGGCCATGCAGATGGGACACGAGTTTGATTCCCAGCTCAGGTCATCCATATCCTAGGTTGGTTGGAGATGCTGTAGAGGCAATGTTCACTGCCCTTGGGTAGGGCAATTAATCACACAGCAATGATACTTAGTGGACAAATTTAAGTCCCATGACTGCAGGTTCTGGAGGTAGCCCTGGTATATGGTCCCTGGCGGAGGAATGTTGCTGCAATGATTGGACTAAAGTAAGTTAGGAGAGGGATATAGGGAAAAAATCCCCAATGAATGAGAGCTCCTGATGCCAGACCCCAGCTCTGGTTCCAATTGTGCTAGAAGCTGCCTGGTCAAAATAACTCCTTGGCTGGAAGCTGCCTGGTCAAAATAACTCCTTGGCTGGAAGCTGCCTGGTCAAAATAACTCCTTGGCTGGAAGATGCCTGGTCAAAATAACTCCTTGGCTTTTAAAGTGCCTTTCACTGAGAAATGTTATATATATATTGAGAATTGTGATTGTAACCCATACATCCTATCATGTCACCTATGGTAAAAGACAGTTCCCGTTACGTACCCGGATCAGTCCAGACTCCTGGGTTTTGCCTCCCCACCAGCAGATGTGGAGACAGAGAAGTTTTGACTGACTCTGCCCTATACCCTGAGGTGCCACCTACAGTCCATCAGCATTTCTCTGTCTCCAGCAGATGGTGGAGGTGCTCAATCCTACAGTCTCTAGTTAGAAAAAAAAAAAAAGAATAGACAAAGTATTCAGATTAGCTCAGGGATAGCCTGGTTAGGGTTTTCCTTTGGTCTTAGTCCCATTTTGCTTTAAAAAAAAAAAAAATCCAGTGAAGAGAAGTTTCGCTTCAGCCTCCCAGGGGGTTGGACAGGTCCCGCAGGGGCCATCCCCCCTGGTATTAGAGGTGGTGGGTGCTAGGGTTGAGGACCCTGTTGCCCTAACTGTCTCCAGCCTCGGGGGTGATACCGGGGAGCCCGGCTCACTCATCCCAGGAGGATAGGACTCGAGCCTTCTGTGTCAGGTTTGCAAAAAAAAAAAAAAAAAACCCCCACAGTAGCGGGATTTGTCTGCCAGGCAGACTCTCGCTCATTCCAACGCTGACCTTTAATTGCAGGCTGTTTTTCCCTGCACTGCCGGTTTCCCACCACGAGTTCCCTTTTTCTTTTCAGCTCATCGGTACCCCAGAGCTTGCTACTCATGCCGCGTGGAGTGGCCTGCCATGCGTGCGGCGATGCACGTGTGTGTCTCATGGGATGGGCTCTGCTCGGCCTGCCTCCCCGGGGGCAGCTTTTCAAAGATGTGCAAGGAGCCCGGGAAACCACGACTTGTTTCTCCAGATCTGTTCCCGCTGAGCGTGGGAACGGACGCCATTTTGTCAGCATTTCGCGCGGCGGCACAAACCGCAGAGGGTGAGGGGAATTCCCCATCTCCATTATCCCCGTAGAAGATGGCCTCCGGAGGAAGCAGACCATTGGGGAGATTGCCGCTGCTGACAGAGGAAAGCCCCGAAGGAGCTTCAGACTCCTCCTCTTCCTCTTTTTCATCTGATTTCATTATGCTGATGCTAAGTCATTTAAGGCTCGAAGGTCCGCAAAAAGGCAGGCGAGGAATTCCGCAGCTCACCTTTTGGACAGGCGTCCGGGGCCCTAAGAGGCCCAAGTCTCTAGAAGGGGAAGGGGGCCAGAAGCCTAAGTGCCCCTTTCGGACCGCTTCGTCCCACCCAGTGGAGGATTCTAACCTGGAGGGGCAGGATGGTAGGAGTAAACCCCCTCCGGGGGTGGACACGGATGGTGACCAGACCCCCTTTTCAGGAGGGACGAGTTAGGTCCACTTATTCCTGCAGTCCTTGAGGAGTTAGGTATTGAAATCCCTCCAGAGGACTCACAGATGGGGGTCCATCGATCCGGTCATGGAAGGTCTTCGAGGCCCGACCAAGTCCTTTCCCTTTCATCTTTCTGTCACCAACTTATTGCGGAAGTGGGACACTCCGGATCTCGGTCTGAAGGTCAGTAAAGCGATGGATAAGCTGTACCCTCTCTGCCTGAAGAAGCTTTGGACCTCCTCCGTGTCCCTAAGGTGGACGCGGCAGTGTCAGCAGTTTCTAAAAAGACCACAATTCCGGTGACGGGAGCAACAGCCCTCAAGGATCTGCAGGATCGTAAGTTTGAAGTTCAGCTCAAGAAGATTTTTGAGGTGTCCGCCCTGGGAGTTCGGGCAGCCACGTGCAGCAGCTTTTCCTTGCAGGCTGGTCTTCGCTGGGTACAGCAATTGCAGAGTAATACGTCCCTGACTGACGAGGAAGCTATTCAAGCTGGGCAGCTAGAAGCTTGGTGGCTTACAGTGTGGATGCCCTTTATGATCTCTTGCGAACCTCCGCTCGGTCTATGGTTTCAGCTGTGTCTGCTCGCCGGCTACTCTAGTTGCAAAATTGGTCCGCTGATGTCTCCTCCAAGGCCCAGTTGGGTTCTCTGCCATTTAGGGGCAAGCTTCTCTTTGGAAAGGACTTAGAAGATATGATTCATTCCTTGGGGAAGAACAAGATCCATCACCTGCCAGAGGACAGGCCCAAGTCAAAAAGTTTCCCTTCTTCCTGGTCGCGTTTCAGGGGAAATCGGAGGTTTCGGTCTTCTCGATTGTCGGGTTCCTCATCTAGATAGCACTCCAGCAGACAACAGCTCTGGTCCCAGTCCTTTCGAGGGCATCGCTTCGGTAGATCTGGGACCTCCCAAGCGGCAGGAGAAGTTAAGTCCTCCCAATGAGGCGATGACGTTGTGGGAGGCAGACTGTCTCTGTTTTACAAGGAATGGACCAAGCTGACGTCAGACCAGTGAGTCCTCAGCGTGATAAGACACGGCTATGCTTTAGATTTTGCTCGGCTCCATCCAGACCATTATCTCATTTCCCCATGCTCTTACAAGGAGAAGCGTCGGACAGTGCGGGACACCTTACAGCGTCTACTCGATCTCGGAGCCGTTGTACCAGTTCCTCCAGCAGAGCAGCGAAGGAGTCGCTATTCCATCCTTTTCGTGGTGCCCAAGAAAGATGGCACATTCCAGCCTATTCTCAATTTAAAAAAGGGTCAGCAGGTGTCTTCGAATCCTCCGCTTTCGAATGGAGACCCTGCGGTCGGTCATTGCTTCAGTACACAAGGGGGACTTTTTAGAATCGCTGGATCTCACGGAGGCATATTTGCATATCGGGATCCGGGCCGATCACCAGAAATTCCTCAGGTTCTCCATCTTGGGTCAACAATTTCAGTTCTGTGCTCTTCCTTTCAGGCTAGCCACGGCACCAAGCACCTTTACCAAAGTCATGATGGTAGTGGCAGAGGAGCTTCGAAAGGAAGACTTGTTGGTCCATCCCTATCTGGACGATTGGCTCATTTGAGCAAAGTCGAAGTCTCTTTGTCGCTCAGCAATGGACTGGATTCTTCAGCTGCTGAAGTCACTGGGTTGGGTGGTCAATTTGGCCAAGAGCCAACTGACTCCTTCCCAGTTCTTGGAGTTCCTAGGAGCCCTGTTCGACACGCGTCTAGGCAAGGTTTTCCTCACCAAGGAGCACATTGTCAAGCTGCAAGGACAGGTTCGGAACTGGCTAGCTCAGGGTTTCCCCAGAGTTTTTTCACTACTTGCGGGTCCTGGGCTTGATGGCCTCTACCTTGGAGCTGGTTCCCTGGGCCTTTGCTCATACAAGACCTCTTCAGTCAGCATTGCTTTCTCGTTGGAGCCCGGTGTCTGAACAATTTCATCTTCCTCTACCTCTTACAGACTCTGCATGTTCCAGTCTCGATTGGTGGCTCCTTTCGGACAAGTTTGGCTACTTTCGGCTACTGCCGGGAGATAATACCCTTATTCAATAAACATACACACAGTTAATGTGACTCCGACATTGCTCTATGCTTCAACGGCAAGAGAAAATGTGGAAAAAAGGATTTGCATTCACAAAAAAGCAGGGAGTAGCTTGCTTGTTACGACGGTTACTACCCCAAACCAAAAAACCTGAAACTTCACTTTCAATGCATATCCAGCATAGCTTTCTGCTTCAACAGCAGGGGGAATGAAGAAAAGATGATTTTATATTCAGACAACAACCAACAAGGACTGAATTACATAGTCTGGGTAAACAAATAAGCGTGGGAACAGCTTGCTTGTTACGGAGGTTACTACCCCAAATCAATTAAGATTGATACTTCACTTTCAATACATATCCAATGTAACTCTCTGCTTCAACAGCAGGGAAATGAAGAAAAGTGGATTTATATTCAGACAACAACCAACAAGGACTGAATGGCACAGGCTGGATAAACAAATAAGCATGGGAGTAGCTTGCTTATTGCGGCAGTTACTACCCTAACCAATTAAGCTAGATACTTCATTTAGATGCAGTTCCAGTACTGCTCTCTGCATTAATGGCAGGGGTGGAAGGGAAATAGAACCAAAAGGTTACTAAGGGCCAAGAGTAACAGATAAGTATGAGGAAAAAAAAAGTGTGAAAGCTTGCTGGGCAGACTGGATGGGCCGTTTGGTCTTCTTCTGCCATCATTTCTATGTTTCTATGTTAATTTACATCGGGGAGTCAGCTTAAAAGTTCCTGCCTGGATGGTGATCTCCACTGGTTAAAAGACAGGAAACAGAGTAAGACTACATGGTCAATTTTCTCAGTGGAAAACGGTAAACAGTAGAGTGCCTCAGGGACCTGTACTTGGACCGGTGCTTTTCAATATATATATATAAATAAAAGATCTGGAAAGGAATACGATGAGTGAGGACCTTGCAAGACTGGAAGATTGGGCATCCAAATGGCAGATGAAATTTAATGTGGACAAGGTGTTGCTGTAGTTACAAGATGTTAGGTTCCATGTTAGGAACTACCACCCAGGAAAAAGATCTAGGCATCATAGTAGATAATACTTTGAAATCGTCAGCTCAGTGTGCTGCAGCAGTCAAAAAAGCAAACAGAATGTTAGGAATTATTAGGAAGGGAATGGTTAATAAAATGGAAAATGTCATAATGCCTCTATAGCGCTCCATGGTGAGACCGCACCTTGAATACTATGTACAATTCTGGTCGCTGCATCTCAAAAAAGATATAGTTGCGATGGAGAAGGGCAACCAAAATGATAAAGGGGATGGAACAGCTCCCCTATGAGGAAAGGCTGAAGAGGTTAGGGCTGTTCAGCTTGGAGAAGAGACGGCTAAGGGGGGATATGATAGAGGTCTTTAAGATCATGAGAAGTCTTGAACGAGTAGATGTGAATCGGTTATTTACACTTTCGGATAATAGAAGGACTAGGAAGCAAGTAGCACATTTAAGACTAATCGGAGAAAATTATTTTTCACTCAATGCACAATTAAGCTCTGTAATTTGTTGCCAGAGGATGTGATTAGTGCAGTTAGTGTAGCTGGGTTCAAAAAAGGTTTGGATAAGTTCTTGGAGGAGAAGTCCATTAAGTGCTATTAATCAAGTTTACTTAGGGAATAGCACTGCTATTAATTGCATCAGTAGCATGGGATCTTCTTGGTGTTTGGGTAATTGCCAGGTTCTTGTGGCCTGGTTTGGCTTCTGTTGGAAACAGGAAGCTGGGCTTGATGGACCCTTGGTCTGACCCAGCATGGCAATTTCTTATATTCTTATGTACAGACGCCAATCTCTCCGGCTGGGGAGCGGTTGCCAGCGGAAGTCGGTGCAGGGCCAATGGTCTATGGAGGAATCCCAATGGTCGATCAATCGCCTGGAGACCAGGGCAGTGCAGTTAGCGCTACAAGCCTTTCTCCTGCTTCTGCAGGGCAAGTCCATCAGGGTTCTATCAGACAATGCGACAGCCCTGGCCTATATCAATCACCAAGGGGGAACCAAGGGTCGGCCAGTGGCAATCGAGGCCCAATATCTGATAAGCTGGGCAGAGCAGCACCTAGCCAGCATCACCGCCTCTCACATCGCAGGAGTGGACAATGTCGAAGCAGATTTTCTCAGTCGCCACCATCTCAATCCTGGGGAGCGGGAACTCTCCGAGGAAGCATTCCATCTCATTTGCAACAAGTGGTCCCGACCCAGTGTTGATTTGATGGTGACCTTCCGGAATGCCAAGGCCCCTCATTTCTTCAGTCGGCGCCGGGAGCCAATGGCAGAAGGAGTGGATGCTTTGGTTCTCGCTTGGCCAAAGCACGTCCTTCTCTATGTGTTTCTGCCATGGCCTCTCATCAGCAGAGTGCTGAGGTGCATCGAAGCTCACCCATCCAAAGTGAGCCTGATAGCTCCGGAATGGAAAAGGCGTCCATGGTTTGCAGATCTCGTAAACCTGTCAATGGAAGGGGTCCCTGAGGTTTCAGGATCTTCTGAATCTTCCACATCAGGGTCCCGTTTGTTTGGAAGAAGTGGATCGCTTTTATTTATTTATTTATTTATTTAGCATTTGTTTATATACCGAGGTACAGCTGACAATGCCTTCACTCCGGTTTACATTACAACGAACCAGTTACATTTGAATTCATAACATTAAAACAGAGATTGAAACAGAACATTAACTTAATAAAAGTTAATAAGTACATTGAGCATTAGATAAGAATGTATGCAACGCTTGAAGTTGATGGTTGAAGCCGTTAATGAGAAATAAGGTTTCTGCAAGTCGGGGCGAGTGTCAGAAGGATTGCTGGAATAAAAAGGAGCGAGAGGTGGATATGAAAAGGATTTATGCTCTGTTATCATTGGGTGAACAGTCATTGTAAGACTGTGAGAGTAGCCATTCTTTAAGTTCTTTTTTAAAAGATTTAAGATTTTCTTGTGAATTGAGGTGTAGAGGTAATGAGTTCCATAATTTTGGGCCGACTATAGAGATGGCTCTATTTCTGGTGGAGGAAAGTTTGGCTTGTGGTAATGAAGGGACATCCAGCTGAATTTTGTATGTAGATCTTGTTGTACGAGATGATTTATGCAGATATATAATATTGTCCAGGGCAGTGAAGTCTGCTTTGTGAATTGTCTTGTGTAGAATTGTGATGACTTTGTACTCTATTCTTTTTTTTAACAGGTAGCCAATGTAAGTTGTGGAGTACTGGGGATATATGGTCGGATTTTCTTTTACCAGTCAGGACTCTGGCAGCTGCATTTTGGAGTAACTGCAGTGGTCTTAAGGTTGCATTGGGAAGGCCAATTAGAAGGGAGTTGCAGTAGTCTATACTGGAGAAGATGAGGGTTTGAAGAACGGTTCTGAAATCCCGGGGGTGAAGCAGCGGTTTTAGGTGTTTGAGTATTTGAATTTTGAAGAAGCCTTCTCTTGTTTTTGTTGCGATGTGTTTTTTAAGATTTAGCTCATTATCTAGCCAGAAACCCAGATCTTTAATGTTGTCTTTGAGTTGAATTTGAATGTTGTCAAATTGGAAGGGAGGAGTGTATGTTATACCAGAGTTTTTTCTTGTAATTAGTATACATTCTGTTTTGCTCATATTTAAGCATAATTTTAGGTTGTTTAGCAGTTTTCGTATTGCTTCAAGGTGTGAGGCTGCTTTTGACATTGATTCTTCTAAGGACGAAGTAATGGGAATGAGAAGTTGTATGTCATCAGCATACATGTAGAAAATGATGTTAAGGCTAGTTAAAAGATGGCATAAAGGAAGAAGGTAGATATTAAAGAGAATGGGTGATAAAGCCGACCCTTGAGGAACTCCAGTGTCCAGAGGGATGGCCTCAGATGAAAAGTTGTTGTAGGAAACTTTGAAGAATCTGTTTTTAAGGAAAGAGGAAAACCAGTTAAGGGTTTTTCCAGCTAGCCCGATGGATTCCAGACTAAAAATAAGCCTTTTGTGGTCCACTGTGTCAAAGGCTGCTGACAAATCGAGGAGGATCAGAAGGTGATCTAGTTTGTTATCGAGGCCTCTTAATAAGGTGTCAGAAAGATTGAGAAGTAGGGTTTCTGTACTGAGGTTTTTTCTAAAGCCGTGTTGTGTGGGAAATAGAATTTTGTGGTCAACAAGGTGTTCGTTTAGTTGTTTCAGAACCGCCTTTTCTGTCAATTTAGCAAAGAGGGGAAGGTTTGATATTGGGCGGTAGTTGTTTAAGTCTTCTGGGTTGAGGTTTTTTTTCTTAAGTAGTGGCGTGATTGTAGCGATTTTTAGTTTGGTAGGAAGCTCACCCTCAATAAGAGATTTGTTGATGATTGCTGCTATTGTTGGGGCTATGGGATGAGCTCGGGTTGGGATGGTGTCCATGTCATGACGTGCAGGGTTTATTTTTTTCAACATTTTCTCTGTTTCCAAGTTGGAGATAGGATTTAATTCAAGCCAAGGACTTATGTTTAATAAAGGATGCTTTTCTATGATTGATGGGGTGTTGAAGGCATCAGTAATTTTTGAAATTTTGTTCTTAAAGAAGATAGCTAAGTCTTGGCTTAAATTTTTTGTTGCGGTGGTATTGTGATTGTTGTTTTCGGCGATGAGGTTGTTTACTATGTTGAACAGTGATTTAGATTTGTTGGCGGAGTTATTTATTTTTTTACTGTAGTAATCGCGTTTCGTGTTCTGGATGGTTTTTTTGTAGGCAGCTAGATGTGTGCGGTATTTCTGTTGTAATAATGGCTGTTTGTTTTTTTGCCACTCTTTTTCGATTTTCCTGAGAGCCGTTTTCATATTTTTAAGAGTGGTGTTAAACCAGGGGTTTTGTTGTTCTCTTTTGTTCCTTAGACGTTTGATTTTCTCTGGGTTAATGTTGTTAGCGGTTTCTTCAGTAATTTGAAACCAGGATTGGATGGCGTTATTTATGTTAGAGAGGTCGAGATTAGAAAGCTGATAACCCAGTTCTTGCAGGAGAAGATCAGATTGAAATGGAGGTCGGTATTTGAAGAAATTTTGTGTATCCTTTGAGTAGGTTGGATTGTTGAAATTTATTTGAGTCTTGCATAGTAGAAGATGGTGGTCAGACCATGGAACTGGACTATGGGAAATTGTGGTATTAGAGAAGTAGTTATTAGTAAAAATTAGGTCTAATGTATGACCTGCTTTGTGAGTGGGTTTATGCACTTGAAGGAAGCAGTTTAAGCTTGACAGCATGTCAATAAGGGGTTTGGCAATTTAGCGATCTTGGGTTGACATCTATATGAAGGTTGAAGTCACCAAGAATGATATCTTGGTGATATCAATGATATCACCAAGATATCTTGCGGCATGGCTTTTGAGAGGCAAAGACTAAAGCGCAAGGGTTATTTGGACGCAGTTGTCACTACTCTTTTGCGTTCCAGAAGACCTACACTTCTTTAGCCTATGTCAGAGTGTGGCGGGTCTTTGAGTCTTGGTGTGTAAACCACAAGGTGGATCCTACTCGGGCTCTGGTGTCTGATATATTATCTATCCTACCAGCTGGATTGGTTAATGGTCTCTCGTGTAGTTCTTTGCGGATTCAGGTAGCGGCCCTCGGTTGTTTCAGTGGTAAAATACGAGATGTGACCTTAGCTGTGCATCCAGATGTCATGTGGTTTCTCCGAGGGGCAAAACACCTGGCGTACGCCGATAAGGAATCCATCTCCTTCTTGGGAGTTTAAATTTGGTTCTCCAAGCTCTACGTGCGGCACCTTTTGAACCTTTAAAACGGACCTGACTTTAAAGGTGGTTTTTCTTGTGGCTATTTCCTCCGCTCGCCAAGTGTCTGAACTTCAGGCCTTATCCTGCAAGGAACCCTTCCTCAGAATTACGGATATGGGGGTCTCCTTGCGGATGGTTCCTTCCTTTCTTCCAAAGGTGGTATCGGCCTTTCACTTGAATCAGTCGATAGATCTCCCGTCGTTTCCAGACCGTTCTGATCCCCAAGCTAGGGATCTGAGGAAACTAGACATGCGACGTGTTCTGCTATGATATTTTGAGGTTACCAATGGTTTCTGTATGTCGGATCACCTTTTTGTACTCTGGAGTGGTCCCAAAAGAGGTTGTAAGGCGTCTAAGTCTACAATCTCCCGCTGGTTGAAGGAGGCTATTAGTTCAGCCTACTTGCTTCATAGTCGGCCGCTTCCAGTCGGCCTTAAAGTGCATTCTCTACGCGTTCGCAGGCAGCCTTGTGGGCAGAGTGTCAGCAAATTTCGCCGCAGGAGATTTGTGGGCAGCTACTTGGAAGTCTTTACACACTTTTGCTAGGCATTACTGATTGGACATTCAGGCCCCAGGGTCTGGGGGATTTGGTGAAGGCGTGACCCGAGCGGGACTCTCAGGGTCCCACCCAGTGTAGTGGAGCTCTGGTACATCCCAGGAATCTGGACTGATCCGGGTACATACAGGGAAAGGAAAATTGGTTCTTACCTGCTAATTTTCGTTCCTGTAGTACCACGGATCAGTCCAGAGTCCTGCCCTTTTCAGCGTAGAAAAACGTAGAGTCCGCTCGTTCAATACTTCTTTATATTTCTGCAGACAAGTTTTCTAAAGTTTTTTTCGAGGTTTTGAGGGTCCTGCTCCTACTTGGGGTTAGTGATAGGAAAATTAGTTCTTACCTGATAATTTTCGTTCCTGTAGTACCAAGGATCAGTCCAGACTGTTGGGTTATGCCTCCCTTCCAGCAGACGGAGTCAGAGAGAAACTGAAAAGGCATCTCCTATATACCCTGGTGCACCACCTGTGATCCCTCAGTATAATCGATATCAAAGCAGAATGATAAAAACTTATGGTAACAACCCGTGACTAGATAAATTCAAACCTGAACTTTTTGAAAACGAGGAAACCAGGCGAAAAAATGCCATCGTACATAACTATAATCTACACATCCAAGAGCTCTCGAAAACTGGAATAAAAAGGAAACAGAAATACCAGAATACTTGCGGGACTCATATTGCTATGGGCGGGCGTCTGGACTGATCCTTGGTACTACAGAAACGAAAATTATCAGGTAAGAACTAATTTTCCTTTCCCTGTACGTACCAGGATCATTCCAGACTGCTGGGAAGTACCCAAGCTGCCCTAAATGGGGTGGGACCTGGAGAGTCCCACTCGAAGCACACCGCTGCCAAACGTATCCACCGCTGGATCTCGAACGTCCAATCGGTAGTGTCTGGCAAATGTGTGTAAAGATTTCCAAGTAGCCACCCGGCAAATTTCTTGAGGTGAGACAAAACTACTCTCCGCCCAAGAAGCCGCTTGTGATCGAAGAGAGTGTGCCTTAAGTCCCTCCGGAACAGCACGTCCCTTACAAATGTAAGTCGAAGCAATCGCATCCTTTAACCATCGAGCTATAGTAGTCTTCGAAGCCTTAGTCCCCCCTTCTTAGGACCACTCCACAAAACAAAAGGATGGTCGGATAACCGAAAAGGATTGGTAATTTCCAAGTATTGTATGAGCGCCCTTCGGACATCCAACCGCTGTAGCTCCTTGCCCCGAGGAGTGTTAGTTTCGTTCACAGAGAAGGCTGGCAATTCAACCGTCTGATTGACATGAAAAGCCAAAACTACCTTCGGTAAGAAGGAGGGAACGGTGCGAAGCGAGACCCCCGAATCAGAGATACGGAGAAAAGGTTCCCTACAGGACAACGCTTGAAGCTCTGAAATTCACCTAGCTGAACAAATAGCCACAAGAAAAACTGTTTTAAGAGTTAAATCCTTGAGCGTAGCTCTCCGTAGCGGCTCAAAAGGAGAAGTACAGAGACCACGAAGGACCAAATTCAGACTCCAAGAGGGACAGATAGCTCGTACCGGCGGACGCAAATGTTTGACTATCTTAAAAAATCTGGCTACGTCAGGATGCATGGCTATGGAAATACCATCAATCTTGCCGCGATAACAGCCTAAGGCTGCTATCTGCACTTGGAGGGAGTTATAGGATAACCCTTTCTTCAGACCCTCCTGCAAGAAAGTCAAAATATGAGCCACCTTAGCCTGCGCCTTGGAGACATGCTCAACCCATGGCACCAAGAATCGAATACTTTCCATACTCGCATGTAGGTAACCGATGTGGAGGGTTTTCAATCGTGAAGAAGAGTAGTGATGACCGACTCTGAATATCCCTTTTTTCTCATTTGCCGCCTCTCATAAGCCAAGCCGCTAGACAAAAGCAATCGGCCTGATCGAAAAACATTGGGCCCTGCCGCAGAAGGCGAGGCAGGTGACCGAGACGCAAGGGGCCTTCCACCGCTAGGTTGACCAGGTCAGCGAACCACAGCCTCCTTGGCCTCTCCGGAGCCACGAGGATGACTGGTCCCCTGTGGGACTCGATTCGATGCAATGCCTTCCCGATCAGTGGCCACGGGGGAAACACGTAAAGAAGAACATGAATGGGCCATGGAAAAACAACGCGTCCACCCCTTCCGACCTGTGCTCTCTTCTGCGACTGAAGAAGCGCACTGCCTTCGCATTCGAATAAGTCGCCATGAGGTTCAATCGAGTCCCCCATCTTTGAATGATGAGCTTTAGTGCCTCCTGTGACAGTTCCCATTCCCCCGGATCTAGCTGCTGACGGCTGAGATAGTCCGCCTGAATGATGTCAACTCCGGCTATGTGTGTCGCTGCTATGCGAAGTAGATGCTTCTCCGCCCAATCCATCAACCTGCTTGCTTCGGTAGCCACAAGCTGACTCCTGGTACCCCCTTGGCGATTTATATAAGCCACTGTAGTCGCATTGTCGGACAAAATCCGAACTGCTCGATGCTGTACCAGTGGGAGAAAACGCTGTAACGCCAGGCAAACCACCCTGGTCTCCAGACGATTGATGGACCACTTTGTCTGCTGGGGCGTCCAAAGCCCCTGGGCAGACCGAGACTGGCAGACTGCCCCCCAACCTGTCAGGCTGGCATCTGTCGTGACGATGATCCACTGAGGGGGCTCCAAATCCACCCCCTGGAGCATGTGCGCCGGCACCAACCACCAATGCAGACTGGACCTGGCCGGGTCTAGAAGCGGTAAAGGCAACTCGAACTCTTTGGACTTGGGGGTCCCACCGTGAAAGGAGTGCTCTCTGTAAAGGTCACATATGCGCAAAAGCCCAAGGAACTAACTCCAGAGTGGACACCATATACCCAAGAACCTGCAAGTAATCCCACGCCACCAGCAAGGGAAGAGCTAATAGACGACGAACCTGTGCCATCAGACGCTCCATCCTCGCCTGCGGCAGGAAAACCCTGCCCAATTTGGTGTCGAAAAGGGCTCCCAGAAACTAAACTCTGGGAAGGCGTCAGCTTGCTCTTGGACTGGTTTACCACCCAGCCGAGGGAACTCAGACGGTGTAGGACCGCCCGTACTGCCTCCTCGCAGAGTATCCGTGATTTTGCCCGAATGAGCCAGTCGTCCAAGTACGGGTGTACCAATATGCCTTCTCTCCGAAGGCTCGCTGCTACCACCATTACACCTTGGTGAAGACTCTCGGGGCCGTCGCAACACCGAACGGCAGGGCACAGAATTGGTAATGGAATCCCATGATCATGAACCGAAGAAATCGCTGATGAAACTCCTGGATCCTTATGTGTAGGTAAGCCTCTGTTAGATCCAAAGAAGCCAAAAATTCGCCTTTGTGAACTGCCGCAATGACTGAACGTAAGGTCTCCATGCTGAAGCGCGGTATCCGTAATGCTCTGTTGACTTGCTTCAAATCCAGTATTGGACGAAAAGTGCCCTCCTTCTTGGGAACGATGAAGTAAACCGAGTAGCGACCTGTCCGTTGTTCGGCTACTGGCACCGGAACTATAGCCCCCAGGGCCTGCAGCCGCGCTAGTGTCTGTGAAATCACCTGCTGTTTTGCCAGAGACCCGCTGGGAGAAATGAGGAACAGATCGCGCAGGGGTCGTGCAAAATCCAAAGCGTAGCCGTGGTTTATAATGTCGAGAACCCACTGGTTGGAAGTAATCCTGGCCCATTCCTCCCGAAAGTGGAAGAGTCGTCCCACGACTTCTGGCACGGAGGGATGGACCAGCGTCCCCTCATTGTGACGTCTTATTGTTGGCAAAGGCTTGGGACGCCCCAGTGCGCGATGGCCATCTGCCGCGAAAGGAATGTGTCCATGCTTGCAATCGTGCGGGTGGTTGCCTCAGGGTATATAACGATGAACCCCTCCCGGAGCGAAACCGGTGTTGACTTCGAAAACGGCCACGGAAGGCACCTGTAGCACGAAAGGATCTGGGCTTGTCCTCCGGTAACTTGAACACCTTGTTCTCCCCCAGCGAGCGAATAAGTTGCTCCAACTCGTCCCCCAACAAAAGTTTATCACAAAATGGAAAGGAACCTAGCTGCGCCTTGGAAGAGGCATCTGCCGCCCAGTGATGCAGTCATAGTAGCAGTCGTGCTGAAACTGCCGAAGCCATGGAACGGGCCGAGGTGCGTAAGAGATCATATACAAGGCATCTGCAGCATAAGCTACCGCTGACTCCATGCGGTTTGCTTGTTCAGCTTCTTCCGGAGGCAAATCCTGAGCCATTAACAGCTGTTGTACCCAGCGTAGGGTAGCTCTCTGCACCATGCAACTGCAAGCTGCAGCCCACACTCCCAAAGCTGAAACCTCAAAAATCCGCTTAAGCAAGACTTCCAATTTCCGATCCTGAAGATCTTTAAGAGCCGTGCCCCTGTCTCTGGGATGGTGGTATGCTTAGCAATGGCTGTGACCTCCGAATCCACCTTAGGCACCTTAAGGAGCGCCAAGGAATCAAGAGGGAGCGGGTAAAGTTTATCCATAGCATGGCTGACTCTCAAAGTAGCCTCCGGAGTATCCCATTCTCGGGATACAATCTGAAAAAGCTTATGATGAAAGGGAAATGTATATGCCGGTGCGCGGAGCCCAGACAACTCTAAGTCCCCTGGCAAGGAATCGGATTCTGCCTGTGGAACCGGAATCCCCAGCTCCTGAAGGACATGCGTGATTAAAGGATCCAGGCTCCTCCTTGCGGAACAACCAAAGTACTTGGGGGATCATCCCCTTCTACTAAGTCCGCAGCAGCCACGTCAATTCCTGTATCCGGAGAGTGTGAGCCCAGGGATAACTGATCTGCATCTGCGCTGGGGGAAGGCCTGAGAGCTGTACAGAGAGAAGGCCTAGGAGCTGGGACCGGACCAGAACCCCCCAATTCTAGGTCATCCTGACCTGGAGAAGGCTTACCACGTTTATCGGGGATAGGGACCCCCTACTCCCATTCAGCTTTGGCTTCCATGTAAGCCTTATGCAGTAATAGCACAAACTGTGATGAAAAAGGATGTGGCCTCTTCAAAGGACCTCCCCTTTGTGCCCAAAGGAAGTAAATTAAGCTCCCCTTGTAAATCGCGGGGTCAGTGAGGGCTAAGGTCCGGAGGAGACAGAGGAGGAAAATCCTCTTCGCCCCCTATTGAATCAGCTTCACTCCCTGCCTGCTCTAACATGGCCGCCGCCTGCTCGGAAGACGGCAAGATGGCCGCCGCCCCCGATATCGGGAGCGAGCCGTGACGCTGCCTGCCCGAAGCTTTCTGCCGCAGCAGCAGAAGTTTTTCCGTCGGGGCTGCTCTCCGCGAAGGCCCCTCGTCCCCGGGAACGCATCGGGAGCAGAGGCCTTCGAGCGAGAGCCGTAGCCCCGCCTCCCCACACGCGGCACAGACAGTCCCCCTTGGCATCCTGAAACGGCGCGCAAACGGCGCGAAACGGGACCGGGTGGCAGGCCACCCGTTCCGGAGACCCAAGTGAGGAAGCAGGCAGGGGACAATACAAAAGAAAGCAACGTACCTCGTTTTTCTTTTTTGTTTTTTTTCAATCGCTGCCCTCAGCAGCTGGCTGCATATTCTTTGCCATCTTCCTTTTTTTTTTTTTTTTTTTTTTAAACTTAATTCGAAAACCTGAGAGCCTGCAGAGGACCAATTAACAATACTCCTCTGCCTCATCTTCTCCGAGGAATTGAGTGTCTCTGGAGGCGGAGGGGGAGAGTGACTGGCCCACCGATTAATCCTCCCCCCTCCTCTCACTGGGCAAGGGAGCAAAGACACTCCGGGAAAGGCTCTAGGGCAATGCCCTGCCTGGCCTGTTAAGGCTCTTGTTTAAGTTTTTTTGTTTTTTTTTTAATTGATCTAGTCATAGGGTTCCCCACAAAATTTAAATCAAACCTGACCGAGGAACCCTTCCCAATTTAGAGGAGATCAGGACCGCAGGTTATGCTCTCTCATCTGCTGGAGTCAGAGATATACTGAGGGATCACAGGTGGTGCACCAGGGTATATAGGAGGTGCCTTTTCAGTTTCTCTCTGACTCCATCTGCTGGAAGGGAGGCATAACCCAGCAGTCTGGACTGATCCTGGTACGTACAGGGAACTGGTTTTTATCACCTGTCATTTATTTTATTTATTTATTTAGAGTTTCTTCTATACCGATAGCCGTTTGCACATTGTATCGGTTTACATACAACTAAGAACTTTTGGGCATGGCCCTTACATAGAACAAATAATTGCATGAGAGAATGGAACAGTAAAAAACATCAAAAATGTTGAGAACGAGGGACTATGTAAAACTGGGTATCTTAGGCAGATAAAAGTAAAATAACTATGTGTTACAAAATACAAGAGACTATAATACAATGTACATAGATTCATGGATATTCCAAGTCAGCGCTAGTGGTCAGTTGCAATGAGATAAAAGAGAAAGTCTGAGCTGACGTGCTGGTTACATAAGGTTCAAGAGTGGTAAATTGCAAAATGCTGGTTACATCAAAGATTATGAAGAGAGGATCCAGGAGAACACAATGGGGATAATAACAAGCACAATAGAGTGAGAAAGCTACGCGAGCATAAGAGCTCCTAGGATGAAGGAGGGAAGAATGGAGCGGGAGGAAGCGGAAAGTTGTTGAATGCAGGAAGAAGTAATTAGGGTAGGAACAGAGGACAGTGGAGGGAGAGTGAGACAGTTGCTAGAATTCATATAATTGATAGCCAGCAGTTACGTATTCTTCATGGAGAGGGAAGAGAGTGAGGGATAGGCTTGAAGGAACAACCATGTTTTTAATTTTTTTTTTAATTTAGGAGTAGAGGTCTCTGTGCGTAAATCAGGAGGTAGGGAATTCCATAGGGTAGGGCCAGCAAGGGAAAAGTCTCTGTTCATAGTAGAGGTAAGTTTGATGTATTTGATTGAGGGTGTGCGGAGAGTTCCTTGGAGGGTAGGGCGAGTGGATCTTGTGGTCGTGTGAGGAAGGAGAGGAGGGTTGATCCAGTGGAAGTTTTAATTTGTAAGGCTTTTATGGATGAGGGAAAGTGCTTTGTACAGTATTCGTGATTGTATTGGAAGCCAGTGAAATTCAGTAAGTGTTGGTGTGATGTGGTCTTTTTTTGGAGCTTGAAAGAGTACGTGCAGCAGCGTTTTGTAACAGTTGAAATGGTTTAGTATACATTGAAGGGAGGCCAAGGAGGAGAGCGTTACAGTAGTCTATTTTAGAAAAAATAATAGACTGAAAAACTGTGCGAAAATCAGAGCGGTGTAGTAAAGGTTTTAGTTTTTTAATCGTTTGTAGCTTGAAATAGCAGTCTTTTATGATAGAGTTAATAAAAGGTTTAAAAGTTAGTTGGTTGTCAATGAGAACACCCAGGTTGCGAGTGTGTGAAGGGAAAGAAGCCGGTATACAGGTCACAATATTCTGGTTAGTTGGTTTAATTGGGTAAAATATTCTGCTTTGATACAACGTAATACTGACAGACTGTAGGTGGCACCTCAGGGTATAGAGCAGAGTCATTCAAAACTTCTGTCTCCATCTGCTGGTGGGGAGGCAAAACCCAGGAGTCTGGACTGATCCGCGGTACTACATGAATGAAAATTAGCAGGTAAGAACCAATTTTCCTATGTTGTGCACTTTTGGAAAGAGGGTAATTAAGCTGCCACCTTCTTCAGTTATTTCCCAAACCACAATTCTCCATATCCCCTCTGTAAAGCCATCCATCGTGCTCCCCTAGTCTGGGCAGCTCTTGTTGGGGCAGGTGGAGAGGAAGAAGGCATTCTACAGTTTTATGGGGTTGGGCAAGTATGGGAGGGAAGCTGGCCTCCTGCGGCTCCTCAAGGTGGGACTAGGATTGCCATTCTAGTTCCACATATGACACACAGGCTTTATGTGCTCTTGAATTCACCCCACTGCATGCAAAGGACTTGTAGTTCTGATTTCTCTATTGTATGCCAGAAGAAAAAATAAGACCACAAGTCCCTGCATGCAACGGGGAAAACCCTGTCAGGCAAATCTGAAACCAAATGGCAACCCTAGGTGGAACAAGTCCAGTGGAAGAGGACAGCATTTCTGTGACTCCCCAGAGTGGACTGGGCCTGGCAGGGAGGCATTCTGTGGCTCTTTGGATTTGGCTCAATAGAGGAGACGACCTTCTCGCAGCTGAGGTGTGGAGGGAGGCCTTCCCACAACAACTCATGGCTGGTTTGTCCTAGTGGGGGAGGGGAGGAAGGAAGGCCTTTCTGCAGGGCATCAGGGTCTTTTTCCTGGCAATGTCTCCTGGAGAAGAGGCAGCAGCAGTAGTAGTACCTTCAGAGGGAGGCAGATGGCAGTGAGAGAAGTAGGCGGAAGATGGTTCTTAAGGTAATGCATACTGCTTCCTGTCTTATCACCACCTAAAGGATTTTGGTTACCACTGGCAACCATATTTTTGGAGCCCTTACTAATTGTACAAATCAGCTTATTCTGAAGCAGAAGGAATACACTAATCATGAAATTTTTCACAGCTTAAAAACTAATGCACAGAGATAAACTGACGTGACCAAAGTCATGCAATGTCAGTGGTAGAGTTGAAATTAAAATTCAGTGCTAACTAGAGTCCTGAGATACAACCCGTCCACTATACCCCACGTCGCTACCTTTCTACAATAGTCCAAAATGTCTTCCTGTGCACCAATGAGACTTTGCTCTTGCTAGTCCTAGAAAAGCTACGCTTATTGTTTACCCACAAAATCCTACAACATTCAGGGGCAGGAGAAGCAGAGAAAGAAGGAAAACAGTGCGAATGAGCAAGCTCACCTGTCCGTACCACAGACAATCCCATCAGGAACTGGCAGAGCGTCAGCTGTTTACTAAGAATTTCCTGGAGGTTTTCCTGACCCTCCACAGAGAAACCCTAAACAAAACATAAGAAACAAAGGTTTGCAAAACTCTCTTAGAAACAAACTCTATGCATGGGCATCACTGCAAACATGAAAAGCATTCAGACCATTGATAGTGACAAGACCTCTGTGAGGCAAAAGGAAGGGAAGAAAACCACACCTACCCCATCAGCCATTAGAAAGTGCACCCCTTTGCGTTCCGTGTTGTCTAACACAAAGCTGCGAAAGGCCGTGATATTCTCTGGGCGCGTAATATCTCCATCTCCATCTATCCCTCCCTCACCTGCCAGGAAGAAGAAGTGCAGCTTTCATAGGCTGGCTGTCTGTCCCGGAGGATTACACACAAACACTGTCCAACGTGGCCTAGGAAAGCTCATTTATTTTGAAATTTATATTCCACACATATCCCGAAGCTCATGGTGGATAACACTCTACACATTCATAAGAGTATAATCAATAAAGCAAGTTATGTAAATAAGAACACAAAATACAAGGTTCCCAGGACTCTCGTTAACTTGAGGGGCATGGTGGTGGTGCTGCTTTTGGCCAGCCTTTTCTTCATAGTGCTAGCATCAGAAATAATGCAAGGTTTTTTCATGCCAATGAATACCCCAGTAGCAGATATCCAGGATATGTAGAAACTCACAATTTTGAGGAACAAAAATATATGGCAATCGTACATTCTAAAATTTGAAGGTTATTGACGCAGGGCATTAATTCACAATGGGATGTTAAAGCTAAAAGGGGACAGGTCAGGGAGTTAAAAACAGAACTGCTCCTTCTGAATCAATGGGAGAAGATCCTTGTTGATTATTGATGCTTTGTCTCCCTTGCCATATTTCTGCGCTGTGTGATGAACAAGTTCTTCCTCCAGACTCAGAAATCCCCACATGCTCAAAGCCTCTTTGCAGAGCAGCGAGTATAAATGAGAGTGGAGCATGCAGCTAACTTTACCAGCAGTTGTCCTTGCAAGATTACTGCCATCTAACTGGAAGATTCTTCTCCTTCCCAGCAAGCACTAGAAGGCAGGAAGAGACCCACTAAGATGAGGGAGGGGATAAGAGCCACAGCAACCAATGCTTTCATACTTTGGGCTGTGCTGTTACCCACATCACCTGTATTTTGCTTCTGTAGACAATTTAAAGGATCACCAACCCTTAGGAAAACTGAGCACTTGTCAAGACAAATTTCTGCTCATCTGTACATACCATAGTATCGTTCAAAGAGCTCACTGGATGCAGAATAGAAATCTTCAAGTTTGAAATCATTTGGTCCTTTCAGAGTCATCCCAAACCCCTTTGCATGCCATTTCTTCCTCCAGAGCACGTACTCCGAGAACCCTCCAGGACCGGCGCACACATCCGCAAAATACAGCAGCTCTGCATCCCATTCCTTCATTTGTGGCTTCTAGAACAGGGAAAAAGGATTAAAAGAGAAGGAAACATCCGCAGCGGACAGAAAGGCTTTCTACTCCTGCTCTGACTGCAGTTTTCCAGATATCAGAGAAGATAATAATGGCCTATCCTATAGGAAGGTGCAACCCAATCCATAGCTGTGTGGAGATCTGTATAAAGCAGTTCAGAAAGTTACCGTTTCACTGACTCGGACACAGCTCCCTTGGAGGCCCTGCCAGACCTGTATCTCGAGCTTTCAGGGGCCTCCCCCATGCTGCAAACATTCTGTGGTGGAAGAAATCCCACAGTGGTGCTGAGAGTTAGCAAAATTGCTTACCTTGTAATAGGTGTTATCCCACGACCGCAGGATGTAGTCCTCACATATGGGTGACGTCACCGACGGAGCCCTATAGCGGAAAAACTTTCTGTCAAAGTTTCTAGAAAACTTTTGACTGGCTGTGTGAGCCTACTGAGCATTCCCAGCATGCTATAATCCCTCGAGCCACAGGGGTCTCCCTTCAGTCTTCTTTGTAGCAATAAGCTTTAGCTAAAATATATAAAATAAAAAAATGTATCGGACTCAACTCCGCGGGGTGGCGGGTGGGTTCTGTGAGGACTACATCCTGCTGTCCTGGGATAACACCTATTACAAGGTAAGCAATTTTGCTTTATCCCAGGACAAGCAGGATGCTAGTCCTCACATATGGGTGATTAGCAAGCTTAAATAGTACTTGATACAGTACTATTTTTAAGAATCTGCAACTGGACAATTATCTTTGAGCTCAAAAATTCACTTTATTTCATATATATATTAGGCACTGCTTATATTTATTGCTACGTTAAATAGTTATACTTCTTATATAAAATATTATATTTCTTTATTTTATTACCAGTTAAAATATTATTACTTTATTTAGCACTATGTTAAATTGTCAACCAGTTATACTGTTCCATATGTTATACGGTTCCATGTAAAGCTCCGCTCTTTGTTGAGCAGTTCTTCGTTGTATGTAAACCGGAGTGATTTGTAGTCCCTACAAGAACTTCGGTATATAAAAATTATAAATAAATAAATAAATAAATAAATAAATAAATAAATAGCAAGCTACAGGCTGAGTCATATTTGTAGTGGACCAACAGCATACAACTTGTGCAACAAGCACAACTGGTGTACTGTTGGAAAAAATGAGGCAGCCTGAAATCACAGCAGGTGATTTCATGTAGAAGGAATTGGGATGTAGAAGGAGTTGAGATTATGTTGGAAACAAATTCTTCAAGACAGATTATCCAAAGGTCGAATCTTGTCGTCCTTCTTTGTCTAAACAGAATTGGGCTGTGAAGGTGTGAAGAGAACTCCATGTTGCAGCTTTACATATGTCAGCTATTGGCACTGAACGATAGTGTGCTACTGAGGTTGACATTGCTCATACTGAATGCGCCTTTACTCGCCCTTGGAAAGGAAGGCCTGCTTTTTCATAGCAGAACTCTATACAATGTGAAAGCCAATTGGAGAGTGCTTGTTTTCCCACTGGCTTACCCGGTTTGTTTATATCATAAGAAACAAAGAGTTGAGAGGATTTTCTGTGGACTGCAGTGCGATCCAGGTAGAATGCAAGTGCACGTTTACGGTCGAAGGTGTGCAAAGACCTCTCGCCTTGGTGAGTGTGAGGTTTTTGGGAAGAATGTGGGCAAGACTATGGATTGATTCAAGTGGAATTCCGTAACTACCTTGGGAAAGAATTTTGGATGTGTACGGAGTACCACTTGATCATGTAAGAATTTTGTATAGGATGAATATGTGACAAGTGCTTGTAACTCACTAACCCGTCTAGCAGATGTAATAGCTACTAGGAATATAGATTTCCATGTAAGAAATTTAATATCACAGGACGCCATGGGTTCAAAAGGAGAATGCATGAGCCTTGTCAAAACCACATTTAGGTCCCATTCTATGACTTGTGATTGTATAGGAGGTTAAGGTGAATTAAATCTCTCATAAACCTACTAACAAGAGGTTGCACTGATACTAGTGCATCCCCTATTGTATGATGGTAAGCTGAGATTGCACTTAAATGCACTCGCACTGATGAGGTCTGGAGACCAGAGTCTGAAAGGTGGCATAGATAGTCTAGTAAAGAGGATGTGGGACAGGAAAAAGGGTCAATACTTTTTTGTGTACACATGGTGAATCTTTTCCACTTAGAATGATAGTTCTTCCGAGTGGAGGGTCTATGTGAAGCTACAAGCTCTTGAGAAACCTTTGTTGAAAGATTGAATGGTTGCAAGATCAAGCTTTCAACATCCAGGCTGTCAGCGATAGGGATTGAAGGTTGGGATGGCGCAACCAGCCCTGATCCTGAGTTATGAGAGTGGGTGCTGTGCTCAGGCGAATGGGTTCCCTGATCGAGAGATCGAGGAGTATAGGAAACCATACCTGTCGAGGCCAATACGGGGCTATGAGTATCATGGACCCCTTTGTCCTGTTGTAGCTTTACTAGAGTCTCTTGTTTATTAGCGGTATCGGGGGATATGCGTATAGAAGGTCTGAATTCCAGTGGCGAGCAAAGGCGTCTTTTGCTAACTGGTTTCTCTGCTTGTGCAGGGAGCAAAAGTTGATCACTTTGTGATTCAGTTCTGATGCAAAGAGGTCCACTGTTGGTTGACCCCAACGTTGAAATATCCTGGTCGTTACTAAAGGATCTAGGGACCACTCGTGAGGTTGGAATTGACGACTGAGACGGTCTGCTAGTACATTGTGAATGCCAGCCAGATAAGTGGCCCAGAAAAACATGGAATGTGTCAGGGCCCAGCCCCAAATTTGTGCGGCTTCTTGACAAAGGAGATACGAGCCCATACCTCCCTGTTTGTTCAGGTACCACATGGCAACTGTGGGGTCAGTTTGTATTAGATCAGTCTTGTGTGAAAGGCAATCCTTGAATGCATAAAGCGCATAACATATAGCTCGAAGCTCCAGGAAATTGATTTGGAATGTTGCTTCGAGTGTCGTCCAAGTACCTTGGGTTTGGAGATTGCCTATGTGAGCTCCCCAAGCTAAGGTGGATGCATCTGTAGTTAAAGTCACTTATGGAACTGGTTGCTGGAAAGAATTTCCTGCTAGCAAGTTGTTCTCGTTTGTCCACCAGAGAAGAGATAGACGTAACTGGTGGGTTATTTGGATTTGATGTGACAGTGGTTGAGTGGCTTGGAGCCATTATGATTTTAATGCCCATTGAGTTACTCTCATGGCTAATCTGGCCATGGGAGTTACATGTACTGTGGAGGCCATGTGACCGAGTAGAGTGTGGAACTGATGGGCTGTCGCTCTGTTCTGTGCACGCAGAGTTTTTGCTAAAGTCAATAGAATGTGTCTGCAGTCTTTTGGAAGGAAAGCCTTGGACATGGTGGTGTTCAAGTCTGCGCCGATGAATTGAAGAATGCGAGATGGTAGAAGATGGGATTTTTTGTAATTTATTAGAAATCCCAATGAGTGAAGTAGTGTGATTGTGCATTCCAGTGAGCTGAGTGTTCCGTCTCTTGATCAACTTTTGATGAGCCAGTCGTCAAGATATGGAAATACATGGATGGTTTGTTTCCACAAGTGTGCCTACTACAGCTAGGCATTTTGTGAATACCCATGGTGCTGAGGCAAGGCCGAAAGGTAGAACTCGATACTGAAAATGTTGATGTCCCACCAAAAAGCGTAAGTACTTGCGATAAGGAGGGAATATTGGGATGTGAGCATACGCATCTTGAAGATCCAGAGAACAGAGCCAATCTCCTATTTGAAGAAGAAGAAGCATTGTACCCAAGGAAACCATCCTGAACGTTTCTTTCCATAAAAACTTGTTGCGTTTTCGAAGGTCTAGGATGGGACAAAGGCCTCCGGTTTTCTTTGGAATGAGGAAATAACGGGAATAGAATCCTCTGCCCTGCTGAAGTCAGAGTACAGGCTCTACAGCCCTGGCTCTCAGGAGGGTGGACAAATCTGTGTGTAGAAGTGTGGAGTAATGATGATGTATCCAATGTGATCTTGGTGGATTGTCGTTTGGAATTTTGAGAAAATCGAGATGGTAACCATGAGATACAATTGAGAGTACCCACTGGTCTGTGGTGATGCTCAACCATTGGGAATGAAAATGTGAAATCCTGCCTCCTACAGGGAGGTTTGGGAATGGGTTTGAGGAGTGACTGCTGTTCTCCGGCAATATCTCAAAATCCCAATGCAGGCCCTGTCTGAGGAGGAGGTTGAGTTCTAGGAGCTCGAGGTTGCCTAGGTTGGCTCCTCTGAGGTGGTCTTGATGTCCTGCCACGAGTTGCTGGAGGATAGTATCGTCTTGGGCGATAATATGGCCGTCTAGTATCTTTTCTAACAGTTCGTCTGATAGAAGGTTGTGCTTCCGATGGAGCACAAGATAGCTGTTTCAAAGTTTCAGAATGCTCCTTTAACTGCAGTACAGCAGCCTGAACTTTTTCTCCAAAAAGATTATCTCCCTTACAAGCGAGGTCAGCCAACTTTTCTTGTACTTCTGCCCTAACGTCTGAAGCTTTGAGCCAGGCCCATCTGCAAGCACTAATGCCCATTGCAGCCATTCTAGATGAAGTTTCAAAAGCTTCGTAGGCCGCACGGACTTCGTGCTTTCCCGCTTCTAATCCTTTGCACATGATGCTTTGTAAGGATTCTTGATATTGTTGAGAAAGTGAAGTTGAAAATTCCTGGACTTGTTTCCATAGATTACGCTGATATTGCGTCATATATAACTGGTAAGACGCAATTCTGGAAACTAACAAGGATCCTTGAAACATTTTTCGTCCTAGCATGTCCAAGAACTTCTGACCCTTTCCTGGAGGAGTAGATGAGCGTGGCCTGATTCTTTTGGATTTTTTCTGAGCGGATTCGACCACTACAGATTGGTGCAGAAGTTGAGGTTTTTGGAAACCTGGAATTTTGTTGCACAAGGTAAGTGGCATCAGTACATTTGTTGACTGGTGGAATTGTGCAATGATGTTCCCACAATCTGTGTTGCAATTCCACCAGCACTTCATGTACTGGTATTGCTATGATGTCCTTAGGAGGATCCACAAATTGAAGAACCTCTAAGGTTTTTTTGTCTGGTGTCTGTTTCTGTTAACAGTGGAAATGGAATGGTATCTGCTATTTCCTTGATGAAATGTCTTCAGAGGAACATCTGTCAGTGTCTCCGTCATCCCAGACATCCGGAGAAGAATGTCGTGGAGGAGTCATGCGAGGGTGAAATGGCGGCACCGAAGGCATCGATGGATTGATTGGTGGCATCGATGAAAGCAGAGGAGAAAAAGATGGTCTCGGCTTCGAAATCCCCGATAGCCCTGGGAGTGGATCGGGCATCGGAGATGGAGGCTCTGCACCCGATGGTAGTGGGCACACCAGCAAGGCATCGATAAGGATATCGAGCTTAGCTAGCATCGGTGCTAATAAAGAAAAATCTGGCATCGACGGCGGTGTGGGCATCGGTGTCGGTGCAGGAATCGGCATCAGAGCCTGTAAAACCAAAGGTGCCAGTGGTGGAATCGGCATCTGCGCCTGTATCGGTGTTGGCATCGATGGCATCTCCTGTAAAGCTTCTAGGACTGCCTGGCGGATGAAACCGTCTAATTCCGCCCTAATAGCTGGTGAGGTCAGAGCAGCTATAGGGGGTGGCAGTGAAGGCCCAACCAGCGGTTCCACAGAGCCCTGTGGAATCGCAGTAACCGGCACCGAGATCGGTGGGGATGGCCTGGGAGTGCTGGGCTTCGAAAGCCCTGAGGAGTTTTCCATCCGAGGCTTCTTCGATAATGGCTCGATGGAAAGCAGTTGTGTATTGAGTATCGGAGTCGGATCGGGAATCGAAGCACAATGTCGATGCTGATGCTTCTCATCGGGTTCGGTGACCTTTGAGTATCGATGTGGATTTAACCGACGACCAAGAAGAAGTCGGTGATATTCGATCACCATTTTCATCTGGATGGTGTTTTGTTTTTATTACTAACTTTTTTGCCGCTCCGGCTGGAGACGACTGTGTGGACATCGAAGTCGATGATAGCAATTGGAGAGGAAAAAGATTCTCCCATCTTTTCCAGACGAGCCCGTCTGCCCTTCAATGTCATCTCAGCACATTGAGGACATGTTAAAACATCATGTTTTTCGCCTAAACAAAGTACACACTCAGCATGGACATAGTGCGATTACAATTGGGGCACTTCTTAAACCCGGTAGCCATTGAGAAGGCCGTCAGCCGTCCACCGATCAGAAAAGATTTTTGACACCGAATAAAATAAGAAAGGGAGACCCTTGTCGAGGGATAACTTTTTATACTTTTTGTACTTTTTTCACTAAGGAAATAAATTGTGGTAATTACCACAGAGGGCTCTCTAACCGCGAGGCTAAAAGCAGCGCGGAAAAAAGAAGACTGAAGGGAGACCCCTGTGGCTCGAGGGATTATAGCATGCTGGGCATGCTCAGTAGGCTCACACAGCCAGTCAAAAGGTTGCTAGAAACTTTGACAGAAAGTTTTTCCGCTATAGGGCTCCATCGGTGACATCACCCATATGTGAGGACTAGCATCCTGCTTGTCCTGGGATAACAATAAAACTACTCACTGGAAACAGACCATATTCTCAGACTGCTCCATTAATAATCTGAGGGACTAAAACAGCACAGCGAAACACCTGAATATTTCAACCCTACAAATATGAAAATTATTTCTCTGTTGTCTGTGACCCTCTTTTTATATAACCTTAACTTGATTAACTGACAATTACCCTTCCTCTCATCACTACAGCATATTGCTAAACATTCACAAACCAACTGGTCGAGAGTGACCATAACTTCTGATGTATCCATTACTTATGGTCAGCAGGTGTCCTGACAGCAGCAGTCACTTAGGGCCAGGAAGTTCAGCGTGGGGCCTGCCAGCACTCAGTGGCCTTACCCTCCCTGTTACCATGGAAACCATCGACTCAGGGGCCACGGCTGAACTTCCTGGCCTGAAGCCACTGCTGCTGTTGTAGGGGACAGCAGGGACCCTTCCTTTCAGGTGGGCACCCACAAGTTAAAGCTGGCCACAGCTGGAGGGGAGAGGAACCAGGAGGAAGCTTTACAGGGGGGGACAGGCTGTAGTAAGAGAAGGTGAGATCAGATTCAAGCAACAGGAAAGAAAACAAAGGAAGTAAGAGAAAAACAGAATTGAAAATTCAAGCAAGAAAGGAAGAAATGGCATGGAGAACAATGAAAATGAAAATAAAAAAATAGTCACAAAGATTGGAAAATTCTAAAATTCAGATTTTCAAGAAAATTAAATTTTTGTGCATATTAAGTAAAACAGCAATATTCAAACTGATGGCAATAATCCACAGCATTTTCTAATCCTTACTGCAGGATCCCCCAGCATGAGAGGCAGGGAACCGTGCAACTGGGAACCTACAAGAAAGAGGTGCTCACCCCCTCGGAGTCCTTGGGATTGGTAAACATGTAATCAAACACGTGATCTATGTTTGCCATTTTCATTGCAGCTCTGGAACACACAAACAGAAACAAAAAATTGCAGCAGTTACATTTGGCCTTCTCTTTGGTGACTGTACATACCCCAAGCAAACAGTCAACTTCCCCTGAAGCTCCCAGGGACAGGCACATTACTGACAGTGGGGCCCCTGGCTATGAAGAAGAGCTCATTGTCAGCTCAGCTCAGGTCTTCCACTCCCTGGGTCAGCAGGAGCTAGGAACCCTGCAGAGGCAGCACTCACAGTCCCAGTGGGGAGGGAGTCCCTGTCATTGCACAACAGCGACACTTAATGGCCAGAAGGAACCTTGGTGCATGGCCCCTGGGTGAGAACTGCTGCTGAAATGACGGAGACCCGTAAGCTGGGAGGGGATATAAAAATGGGAAAATGCCTGGGGAGTTACAAATAAAGGGCCACGGTACCAGGTTCCAACTGAGCTGAAAGCCCAATAGGGAGCAGGAAGAAATTGAGGGGCATTTTCTCTATATCATGCAGCAGGATACGCCACAAGAACAATTAGGTTCAACCTCCCGCTGAGCCTACTAAGGCAGCAAATCCTCTGCAGTGTCTCTGGCAAGAAGGAGGGGGTCTGTCCCATTTCCCCCCCTCCTCTCTTACCTCAGATTGCATATGTGGGCAACACATGATCTCTCATGTCCAGGAGGGCAACCTGATCAGAGAGTACCTATAGACATTATTCTGTTAGTCCGCAGGTACCCCCGAGATCAAATGCAGGGGCCCTCTGCAGTGTTGCGAGGTCCTGCGGGCCCCGATAGACAGAAAACTAATTCTCAAGTCTCCTGTGCTGCTAGGCTGTAGCCTGAGCCATGGAGCTGAGCCAGCTCCAGCAGGGGCTTGCAAGAGCAGCTAGGTGTGCTGTGCCAGGAAGCCTGGTCTGAATTTACTGAGCAAATCATTTTCATAGAAGTCCCTGATTTTTCCAAAGGATGTAGAGTGCTATGTCTTAGCACCAAAGGGGTCCCACAAAGGATTTCAACTTAGCCCTTGCAGACCTGCTGTAATACACAAAATTAAACCAGATTAACCATATTGTAACAGATGTTCTGAGGACATGAGGGTGGCAGTCGTCATATGTGGGGGGATATCATTTTATGGAGTCCATCACAGAACTTTTATTTCAAAATTTCTAGAAGTCCGACTGTGCCTCACTGGGCATGCCCAGAATGCCACCATACCACACATCCACAAGGGGGCGCCCTTCAGTCTTCTTCCCTAAGCTAACCCCTGGGTTTCATGAGGACTGCCATCCTGCTGTCCAGAGAGAACACCTGTTACAGGTAAGCTCTCTCCCAGCACAAGCAGGATGGCAGCCCTCACATGTGGGGAAAGCCTAGCTAGAGACTGCCCTGAACAAATAAAGGGGAACACCACAAGTGCCAACAGGCACATCAAATCATTTTTGTTGGTATCAAGCCTTTGTTCTAATATATAACTTCTCCTACAAGGGGCAACCCGGAACAAAAACATTGGGCCGAAGGAGAGAGTGGAATTGGGTCCTATACCTCAAACAAACTGTGCAGGACAGTCTGGCCAAACCAACTCTCACAATGGGAGTCCTTGTCCAAACAGTAGTGAAATGTAAATGTGTGGAGAGGACTCCACATTGCAGCCTTACAGATCTCCTTAGGTGAGCCACTGATGCTAACATGGCTCGGACAAGGTAAGCCTTGTCATGGCCCACAAAATACAGTCCCGCCTGAGCACAACCGGAGATGCAATCTGCTAGACAATTAAAGCCCTGCACACATCTAACCTGGGAGATTCGCAAATATGTTGGGCTGGCAGGGCATGGGTATTCCTCGATTGCACCTTAAAATTTGCGTGTAAATACTTATGTGCACAGGCGCGCGCTGGGGTCCCCTATCGTGTATCTTTACTTCTGCTATGGATGGCGTGTAAGTAGTAAAACAAAAAGATACAGGCAGATCAGTTTCCTCCCTCAATAGGATGGAAATCACCATCAGGAAAGCCGGGAACTGGTACCAATGTAAGGCTGATGGACAGCCGAAGGTACTACAGCAGCATCTTGACTTCAGCCTGTACTGGTCCTTATGCCAGAACATTGAGGCCTCGCAGTGCCTTGTCCAAAGCTTGATGTGTCTTCTTGTCCAGCTCCTCCTCAAAGATAGCTGATGCCAGCATTGACTGGGAGGCAGGAAAGGTGGCTACATGTTCCTGGGAAACAAGAGGTAAATTGATGAATGACATCAAGACTCTGGTGCGGTTCCCGGCCCTTGGGCAAAGATGAGCTCTACTCTTAATGGGACAGCTTCAGAGGGTTCTCTGTCACCAACGGACCCATCCCCACTCCTGGCATCTCGCATTGGTGGAGAATGACACGAGCGATACTTGCTTCTACTCTGTGCCCATCATCGGAATTTCTCAATGTTAGTTTTGAAGAAACAGAAACCAGTGCCTTCTTGGAGTGGGAATAGGCAAGCGATGGCTTATCTCTCTAGTCCCTACTAATATCCAACATCGAGTGAGTGGAATTCTCCCTCGATGTCGAGGCATCACCAATGTCCAGTACAGCTCTTAAGTCCTTCAACATCAATGGCTCCAACATCAATAGTAACCGAGGTGCTTCTCCATCAGCTCCAGCCAGAACCATCATGCTTTTGGAATCATCTTCACGTATCACAGAATGCCCCTAGGCACAGGATACATCTATCATGAAGATCCGTAATATACATAACCACACCAGAGGCATCATTGGAAGCCATTGGTCTGCTTATCCATGGCCAGCCAGAAAACAAGCAAAATGGAACTCAATGGCTGGGAGGTGATCAATGCTCACCGGGCACAGACAGTGCACCAATCAAGCATGGAAGAAAACAAAGAAAAACCAACTAAAAGACCTATCTAGGGAACTACAAAGAGATGAAACAAGACCCACAATAAACAATCATGCCAATTTTCCCCCTAGGAACACCAAAAGAAGCAGGAAAATAAGGGGTTAAAGGGGCTCTTAGGGAAGATAAGGCCATTGCAGAAAGACTAAATGAATTCTTTGCTTCCGTGTTTACTAATGAGGATGTTGGGGAGATACCAGTTCCGGAGATGGTTTTCAGGGGGTGATGAGTCAGACGAACTGAACGAAATCACTGTGAACCTGGAAGATGTAGTAGGCCAGATTGACAAACTAAAGAGTAGCAAATCATCTGGACCGGATGGTATGCATCCTAGGGTACTGAAGGAACTAAAAAATGAACTTTCTGATCTATTAGTTAAAATTTGTAACCTATCATTAAAATCATCCATTGTACCTGAAGATTAGAGGGTGGCCAAAGTAACCCCAATATTTTAAAAAGGCTCCAGTGAGCCTGACTTCAGTGCCGGGAAAAATAGTGGAAACTATTCTCAAGATCAAAATTGTAGAGCATATAGAAAAACATGGTTTAATGGAACACAGTCAACATGGATTTACCCAAGGGAAGTCCTGCCTAACAAATTTGCCTCATTTTTTTGAAGGGGTTAATAAACATGTGGATAAAGGTGAACTGGTAGATGTAGTGTATTTGGATTTCCAGAAGGCGTTTGACAAAGTCCCTCATGAGAGGCTTCTAAGAAACTAAAAAGTCATGGGATAGGAGGCAATGTCCTTTCGTGGATTACAAACTGGTTAAAAGACAGGAAACAGAGAGTAGGATTAAATGGTCAACTTTATCAGTGGAAATGGGTAAACAGTGGAGTGCCTCAGGGATCTGTACTTGGACCGGTGCTTTTCAATATATATATATATAGAAACATAGAAATGACGGCAGAAGAAGACCAAACGGCCCATCCAGTCTGCCCAGCAAGCTATGCACTTTTTTTTCCCTCTTACTTGTTACGCTTGGCTCTTAGTACCTTTTAGTTTTATTTCCCTTCCACCCCACCATTAATGTAGAGAGCAGTGTTGGAACTGCATCTAATTGAATATGTAGCTTAGTTAGGGGTAGTAACCGCCTCAATAAGCAAGCTACACCCATGCTTTTGTTTACTCGACTATGTAATTTAGTCCTTGTTGGTTGTTGTCTATATATATAGATACTCTTTTCTACATTGCCCCTGCCGTTGAAGCAGAGAGCTATGCTTGCTATGTGTTGAAAGTGAAATTTCAGACTTTCTCCCCTGCCGTTGAAGCAGAGAGCTGTGCTGAATATGCGTTGAAAGTGAAGTAACAGACTTTCTCCCCTGCCGTTGAAGCAGAGTGCTATGCTGGCTATGCTTTGAAAGTGAAGTAACAGACTTTCTCCCCTGCCGTTGAAGCAGAGAGCTATGCTTGCTATGCTTTGAAAGTAACAGACTTTCTCTCCTGCCGTTGAAGCAGAGAGCTATGTTGGCTATGCGTTGAAGGTGACGTAACAGACTTTCTCCCCTGCCGTTGAAGCAGAGAGCTATGCTGGCTATGCGTTAAAAGTGAAGTAACAGACTTTCTCTCCCCTGCCGTTGAAGCAGAGAGCTATGCTGGCTATGCGTTAAAAGTGAAGTATCAGACCTTCTCCCCTGCCGTTGAAGCAGAGAGCTATGCTAGATATGCATTGAAAGTAAAGTATCAGGCTTATTTGGTTTGGGGGTAGTAACCGCCATAACAAGCAAGCTACACCCCGCTTTTTTGTGAATGCAAATCTTTTTTTTTTCCACATTTCCTCTTACCGTTGAACCTTAGAGCAATGTTGGAGTCGCATTAACCGTGTGTATGTATATTGAATAAGGGTATTATCTCCAGGTAGTAGCCTTCATTCCCGCGAGCCACCCCCTCTTCATTCATGTCCTCTAGACTTGATGGATCCACAGTGTTTATTCCACGCCCCTTTGAAGTCCTTCACAGTTCTGGTCTTCACCACTTCCTCCGGAAGGGCATTCCAGGCATCCACCACCCTCTCCGTGAAGAAATACTTCCTGACATTGGTTCTGAGTCTTCCTCCCTGGACCTTCAAATCATGACCCCTGGTTCTGCTGATTTTTTTTTTTGACGGAAAAGGTTTGTCGTTGTCTTTGGATCGTTAAAACCTTTCAAGTATCTGAAAGTTTGAATCATATCACCCCTGCTCCTCCTTTCTTCCAGGGTGTACATATTTAGATTCTTCAATCTCTCCTCATAAGTCATTCGATGAAGACCCTCCACCTTTCTGGTCGCCCTTCTCTGTACCGCTTCCATCTTGTCTCTGTCTCTTTGTAGATACGGTCTCCAGAACTGAACACAGTACTCCAGGTGAGGCCTCACCAAGGACCTGTACAAGGGGATAATCACTTCCCTTTTCTTACTCGATATTCCTCTCTCTATGCAGCCCAGCATTCTTTTGGCTTTTGCTATCGCCTTGTCACATTGTTTCTCCGACTTCATATCATTAGACACTATCACCCCTGCTCCTGCTCCGTGCACATCAGCCTTCCCCCCCCCCCCCCCCCCCCCCCCCCCCCCATCAAATACAGTTCATTCGGATTTCCACTCCCCATATGCATGACTTCACACTTCTTGGCATTGAATCTCAGCTGCCATATCTTTGACCACTCTTCCAGCTTCCTTAAATCCCGTCTCATTCTCTCCACTCCTTCCAGCGTGTCCACTCTGTTGCAGATCTTAGTGTCGTCCGCAAATAGACAAAAAGAAAATTATTCCTTACCTGCTAATTTTCGTTCCTGTAGTACCAAGGATCAGTCCAGACTGTGGGTTATGTCCCCCGTCCAGCAGATGGAGTCAGAACAGACTTCGAGGGACGTCACCAGTATAAGCCAGTGCTCCCTCTGCTGGAGCTCAGTACCACGTATAGCAAAGCCCAAAGAGCCAAGAAGGATTTGAATCAAGTTACTGAAACATTAAACATACCTGAAAAAACAGGAACTAACCATAGAGAATAATAATAAACCGCCAACGAGCGGTAAGGCACCCAACTTGTAGGGAGCTGTAAGACAGAGATAAGAACAAAGACTGAACATATCGACAGGCAGTAGACCCGAGCAGAAGCTAAAGACCCCAAAGTGGTGGGCGTCTGGACTGATCCTTGGTACTACAGGAACGAAAATTAGCAGGTAAGGAATAATTTTCTTTTCCCTGTACGTACCAGGATCAGTCCAGACGGTGGGATGTACCCAAGCTTCCCTAAACCGGGTGGGCCCCTGCAAGCCCTGCTCGGAGGACCTGGCTACCAAAATGTCCCATGGAGGACGACGCCAGGTGTAGTCGATAATGTCGTGAAAAAGTATGCAGCGACTTCCACGTCGCTGCACAGCAGATCTCCTGGGAGGAGACGGAACGAGACTCCGCCCAGGACGCCGCTTGGGAGCGGGTCGAATGAGCGATAACCCCGCTAGGCGGCATCCGGCCTGCACCAATGTAGGATACCGAGATAGCTTCTTTAAGCCATCGTGCGATCGTTGTCTTCGAGGCTTGGCACCCCTTCTTCGGACCGGACCAGAGAACGAAGAGATGATCGGAGAGCCGGAAATCATTGGTCACCTCCAGATAGTGACGCAATGTGCGTTTGACATCCAAAAGACGAAGAGCCCGGGGCTCGGTGGGTCCAAAGGACGGAAGTTCCACCGTCTGATTCAAGTGAAAAGACGAGACTACCTTCGGAAGAAAGGAAGGTACGGTGCGCAGGGAGACTCCGGAATCCGTGAACCTGAGATAAGGCTCCCTGCAGGACAAAGCTTGTAACTCCGAGACACGACGCGCGGAGCAAATAGCCACAAGGAAGACCACCTTCAGAGTCAGGTCTTTGAGGGTCGCTCCACGGATCGGCTCGAAAGGCGCCCCTGCCAAAGCTCGAAGCACCAGGTTGAGGTTCCAGGAGGGACAAGGATCCCGTACAGGAGGACGTACATGCTTGACCCCCTTGAGGAAACGGGCAACGTCCGGTTGCAGGAGAAGAGAGCCATCTGTCCGTACGAACGAACTCAGGGCCGCCACCTGGACTCGCAGGGAATTATAGGCGAGTCCCTTATCCAGACCATCCTGAAGGAACTGCAGAAGCGATGGAACCGACGCCTCCGTGGGTCGGATCCCCCTGGAAGAGCACCAGACGTCGAAAGTTCTCCAAACTCGTACGTAAGCAACAGAAGTAGAAGACTTCCGGGCCCGTAGCATAGTAGAGACTACCGCCTCAGGGTAGCCCCTGCGTCGAAGGCGGTGCCGTTCAAAAGCCATGCCGCAAGACAGAAGAGTTCGGCCTGGTCGAAATATACTGGACCCTGGTGCAGTAGCCGAGGAAGATGACCGAGCCGAAGCGGTCCGTCCACCGTCAACCGGAGAAGGTCCGCGAACCAAGGCCTGCGCGGCCACTCCGGGGCGACGAGAATCACAGGACCTTGATGAGCTTCGATCCTGCGGAGCGTTTTTCCCACCAAGGGCCACGGAGGGAAGACATAGAGCAGCCGACGAGGCGGCCAGGGGAGGGCTAGGGCGTCCACCCCCTCCGCGCCGCGCTCCCTCCGGCGACTGAAGAACCGAGGCGCCTTGGCGTTGGTGGCCGTAGCCATCAGGTCGACATGCGGTGCGCCCCACCGCCGAATCACTAACCGCATCGCCTCGTCGGAGAGCTCCCATTCGCCGGGATCCAGTTGTTGACGACTGAGGAAGTCCGCCTGGACATTGTCCACCCCGGCGATGTGAGAAGCTGCGAGCCTGACGAGATGCCTTTCCGCCCATTCCATTAGGGGGGTCGACTCTAGGGAGACATGCTTGCTTCTTGTACCTCCCTGTCGATTGATGTAGGCCACCGTGGTGGCGTTGTCGGAGAGGATTCTCACTTCTCTGTTCCGCACTAGGGGGAGGAACCGCTGCAGCACCAGCCGCACCGCCCTGGTCTCCAGCCGGTTGATTGGCCAGGTCGCCTCCGTCGAGGACCACGTCCCCTGCGTTGCGCTTCGGTCACAGACGGCGCCCCAGCCCACGAGGCTGGCATCCGTGGTGACTACCACCCAATTGGGAACCTCGAGGGAGACTCCCTGAGCCAGATTCGCCGGGACCAGCCACCAGTCCAGACTGTCCCTGGCGACAGAGGGTAGAGGAAGAATCACCTGATAATCCTGAGACACTGGCTTCCACCTGGAGAGGAGGGACGCCTGCAGGGGGCGCAGGTGCGCAAAAGCCCAGGGCACCATATCGATGGTGGATGCCATCACTCCCAGCAGCTGAAGATAATTCCAGGAGGTGGGCTCCTGTAACGTTGAAAAACGACAGACATGCTCCCGCAAAGACTGAGCCTTGTCCGGGCGTAAGAATACCTTGGCCCTGTAGTGTGTCGAAGCTGGCCCCCAGGAAATCCAGACGCTGAGAAGGAACCAGAGAACTCTTGGAGAAGTTCACGACCCAGCCCAGGGATTGTAGCACCTGGACCACCCTGGCCACCGATTCCTGTCCGTGGGCGAAGGACTTCGCTCGAATCAGCCAATCGTCCAGATAGGGATGGACTAGCATTCCGTCCCTGCGAAGGGCCGCTGCCACGACGACCATGATCTTGGTGAATGTGCGGGGAGCTGTCGCCAAGCCGAACGGCAGGGCCGTGAATTGGAAGTGTTGGCCCAGGATCTTGAAGCGGAGATAACGACGATGCGCGGGCAGGATGGGGATGTGTAGGTAGGCCTCCGTCAGATCCAGGGAGGCCAGAAATTCCCCCCTGTGGACCGCCACAATGACGGATCGCAGGGTCTCCATGCAGAACCGGCTGACTCGCAGGAACTTGTTGACTTCCTTGAGATCGAGGATGGGGCGAGAGGAACCGTCCTTCTTTGGTACAACGAAGTAGATGGAATAGTGACCCAAGCCCACCTCGCCGTAGGGGACGGCGGAGATGGCCCCTATGCTTTGCAGCCGATCCAGGGTTTGTTGCACCGCCGTCCTCTTGAGATCCGAGCCACAAGGAGAGAAGAGAAACCGGTCCCTGGGAGGGCGGACAAATTCCAATGCGTAACCGTTCCTTATGGTGTCCAAGACCCACTGGTCTGCGGATATCTTTACCCACTCCTCGTAGAAGTCCGCTAGCCGACCCCCAATCCTGGGAGTGGAGGAGTGGGCGCAGGTGGCATCATTGGGAAGACTTAGGCTGGGGGTTACCCTGGCCGGAGCCGTCCCGCGAGGGCCGTCGGCCTCGAAAGGACCGAGTCCACGTCTGGGGCCTGGAAGAGCCAGCGCGGGACCCAGACTGTCTGTAAGACCTATAGCGCCTCTGCGCTCTGGTTCTGGTCCGGGTAGAAGCAAATGCTCTGGAAGGTCGATGCCTATCTTCCGGGAGCCGGTAGACCGCATTCTCCCCGAGCGACTTGATGAGTTGGTCCAGGTCATCTCCGAAGAGAAACTTGCCCCGGAACGGCAAGGAGCCCAAGCTCGACTTAGAGGAGGCATCCGCCGCCCAATTCCGTAGCTATAGAAGCCGCCGTGCCGCCACCACCGATACCATTGACCGCGCCTGAACTCGGAATAGGTCATACAGAGCATCGGCCCCATAGGCTATGGCGGACTCCAAGCGGTCAGCTTGCGCGGTCTCCTCTGGAGGTAACGACTGCGAAGTGAGTAGTTGTTGGACCCACCGAAGGCTGGCCCGCTGGGCCAGCGAGGTACACATAACCGCCCGCATACCCAAGGCGGAAACCTCAAAGACTCTCTTCAGGAAGACCTCCAGCTTGCGATCCTGCGTATCCTGGAGCGCCGTGCCGCCCGTGACTGGGATCGTCGTCCTCTTGGTGACCGCCGAAACGGCCGAGTCTACCTTGGGAACCTTGATGAGATCCAAGAAGTCTTCCGGCAGTGGATACAACTTTTCCATGGCCCACGTGACCTTCAGCGATGCTTCAGGAGCGTCCCACTCCCTGGTGAGGAGCTGCAGGAAGGACTCATGGATGGGAAAAGCTCGAGGCCGGGGACGAAGAGCGGCGAGTACCGGGTCCCCCTTCCTGGACGATGTGACGACCGCGGGCGCCACCGGGAGCGGCGGGTCCGGAGGGGGATCCAGGTCCAGTTCTTGAAGGATGTGCTGGATGAGCTCGTTCAGCTCATCCCTCTGGAAAATCCGGAGAGCCAGCGGGTCGTCCCCTTCGGCTGGCAAATCCGCCAGCGCAGGGTCCAGCGGGTCCGGGGAGGCTCCCCCTGGTGAAGCCGCACCTGCACCTCCCGTGGGAACCTGAGAGCGAGGAAGCGGACCCGGGACCCCGGACACCGAGCCCACCGGGTCGGGGGGTGCACCAGGGCAGACCGAGGAAACCCGAAGGGTTTTGGCCGGTGGAGGGTCTGGGGGAACGCCCCCGGGGACCCCCAACCCCTGCAGGTACGCACTATGCATCAGCAAGATAAACTCAGGCGAGAAACGCGGCAGGCTGGGAGGGGGGCCCGAGGAAGGAACCTCCGGTGCCTCTGTAATTGAACAGCCCCCCTCCGGGGATAAATTCGGGGGGGAGACCTCCCGACAATCCCTCCGCTCTATGGCCGCATCGGCAGCACACTGTGCTGCCCATCCAACATGGCCGCCGTTCCCGCCAATGGCGGCGAAGTGGCCGGCCCGCGCCGCCCGTGCCGGGGAGAAATGAAAACGCCGCGAGGGGCTGCGAGGTGCCTTCCCCACCCGGGAGACACCTCGCGCAAATCCCCTCCCTCGAAATCCGGGACCCCGGCTCGCCGCAGGCCGCGCATCGAGACGGCCGCAGCATGATAAAAGAAAAACCGGGGAAGGCAGCAAACACCTCGGGGGGGGGCCTAAAGGCAGCAAAAGTTGCCGCGGGGGGGCCGGAGGCCAACACAACCCGCCGAAGAACAATCGCTGTAGCGCCGACGAGCTGCAGGAAAAAAACCCCGCGAAAAACCGCTAGGCCACGGAGCCGACTCCCACCACGTGGCGAGACCGGCACCACCGGCAGCCACGGGGGAGCAGACCGCTGCGAAAAAACACAAGAAAAAAATCCCCTGAAAAAGAAGGTTCACAAAGAAAAAAACCCCTAAACTTACCAACCGCAAGGAAGGAAGCAAGCCGAGGAGACAGAGAAGGAAGACACGCCTCCAAAGCTGGGGCACCTTTTTTTTTTTTTTTGTATACCAACTTTAACCTGACTTAACTTGATTCAAATAGGCACAAATACATGACAGGAGGAGAGATAGAAAGAAAAACCCCTAAAACCCTGTCAGTGTGGGGGAGCCGTAGAATCCCCCAACTCTCATCTGCTGGAGTCAGAAAGATACTGAGCTCCAGCAGAGGGAGCACTGGCTTATAGAGATGTGAATCGTTTTCCATATCGTCTTAACGATAGAAATCGTGTGGCAGGGCAAGAAAATCGTGTTAGGCACGATTTTTTAGTTAAAAAATCGTTAAAAATCGTTTTTTCCGATTAGTGCGCACTAACTGGGAGTTAGTGCGCACTAACTGAAAATGATACAATTTGACACTTTTCAGGTCAGTTAAGGTCAGTTTAGGAATGAATATGTATTCCTATTGGCTGCCCTCTTATTTATTCATGTTACCAAGCTTCCCACTGACAGTATATATGGGGGATGGGAAATGGAAACAGTTGGTAGCTTGACAAAACAAGTAATGTGATCAGTCAATGTGACTAGAACTTGTGCCCTAACCCTGATACCAGGGGTATTGTGATCTTCCTGCACTCAGTGCCCTATCCCTATTAATACCAGGAGTGTTGTGATCTTCCTGCACACAGTGCCCTATCCCTATTAATACCAGGAGTGTTGTGATCTTCCTGCACTCAGTGCCCTATCCCTATTAATACCAGGAGTGTTGTGATCTTCCTGCACACAGTGCCCTAACCCTGGCACCAGGGGTGTTGTGATCTTCCTGCACACAGTGCCCTATCCCTATTAATACCAGGAGTGTTGTGATCTTCCTGCACACAGTGCCCTAACCCTGGCACCAGGGGTGTTGTGATCTTCCTGCACAAAGTGCCCTATCCCTATTAATACCAGGAGTGTTGTGATCTTCCTGCACACAGTGCCCTAACCCTGGCACCAGGGATGTTGTGATCTTCCTGCACACAGTGCCCTAACCCTGGCACCAGGGGTGTTGTGATCTTCCTGCACACAGTGCCCTATCCCTATTAATACCAGGAGTGTTGTGATCTTCCTGCACACAGTGCCCTATCCCTATTAATACCAGGAGTGTTGTGATCTTCCTGCACACAGTGCCCTAACCCTGGCACCAGGGGTGTTGTGATCTTCCTGCACACAGTGCCCTAACCCTGGCACCAGGGGTGTTGTGATCTTCCTGCACACAGTGCCCTATCCCTATTAATACCAGGAGTGTTGTGATCTTCCTGCACACAGTGCCCTAACCCTGGCACCAGGGATGTTGTGATCTTCCTGCACAAAGTGCCCTATCCCTATTAATACCAGGAGTGTTGTGATCTTCCTGCACACAGTGCCCTATCCCTAATACCAGGGGTGTTGGGATCTTCTTGCACACATCCCGGTATCAGGGATAGGGCACTGCATGCAGGAAGATCACAACACTCCTGGTATCAGGGATAGGGCACTGCATGCAGGAAGATCACAACACTCCTGGTATCAGGAATAGGGCACTGCATGCAGGAAGATCACAACACTCCTGGTATTAATAGGGATAGGGCACTGCGTGCAGGAAGATCACAACACTCCTGGTATTAATAGGGATAGGGCACTGCATGCAGGAAGATCACAACACCCCTGGTATCAGGGATAGGGCACTGTGTGCAGGAAGATCACAATACCCCGGAGGAGTGAGGGTCAGGCAGCTCCCCCCTGTCTGTGAAGCCAGCCTCTCACTAGTAATGCAGGGAGGGAGCTGTCTCAGACTTCACCATCCTCCCTCCCCCCTCCCCCCTCCCCCACACACCATTCACTAGCTGGGACATGGGGGAAGTCAGGAGTGAGGGTCAGGCAGCTCCCCCCTGTCTGTGAAGCCAGCCTCTCACTAGTAATGCAGGGAGGGAGCTGTCTCAGACTTCACCATCCTCCCCCCCCCTCACCCACACACCATTCACTAGCTGGGACATGGGGAAGTCAGGAGTGAGGGTCAGGCAGCTCCCCCCTGTCTGTGAAGCCAGCCTCTCACTAGTAATGCAGGGAGGGAGCTGTCTCAGACTTCACCATCCACCCCCCCGCCCCTCACCCACACACCATTCACTAGCTGGGACATGGGGGAAGTCAGGAGTGAGGGTCAGGCAGCTCCCCCCTGTCTGTGAAGCCAGCCTCTCACTAGTAATGCAGGGAGGGAGCTGTCTCAGACTTCACCATCCTCCCCCCCCCCCCCCTCACCCACACACCATTCACTAGCTGGGACATGGGGGAAGTCAGGAGTGAGGGTCAGGCAGCTCCCCCCTGTCTGTGAAGCCAGCCTCTCACTAGTAATGCAGGGAGGGAGCTGTCTCAGACTTCACCATCCTCCTCCCCCCCCCCCCTCACCCACACACCATTCACTAGCTGGGACATGGGGGAAGTCAGGAGTGAGGGTCAGGCAGCTCCCCCCTGTCTGTGAAGCCAGCCTCTCACTAGTAATGCAGGGAGGGAGCTGTCTCAGACTTCACCATCCTCCCCCCCCCTCACCCACACACCATTCACTAGCTGGGACATGGGGGAAGTCAGGAGTGAGGGTCAGGCAGCTCCCCCCTGTCTGTGAAGCCAGCCTCTCACTAGTAATGCAGGGAGGGAGCTGTCTCAGACTTCACCATCCTCCCCCCCCCCTCACCCACACACCATTCACTAGCTGGGACATGGGGGAAGTCAGGAGTGAGGGTCAGGCAGCTCCCCCCTGTCTGTGAAGCCAGCCTCTCACTAGTAATGCAGGGAGGGAGCTGTCTCAGACTTCACCATCCTCCCTCCCCCCTCCCCCCTCACCCACACACCATTCACTAGCTGGGACATGGGGGAAGTCAGGAGTGAGGGTCAGGCAGCTCCCCCCTGTCTGTGAAGCCAGCCTCTCACTAGTAATGCAGGGAGGGAGCTGTCTCAGACTTCACCATCCTCCCTCCCCCCTCACCCACACACCATTCACTAGCTGGGACATGGGGGAAGTCAGGAGTGAGGGTCAGGCAGCTCCCCCCTGTCTGTGAAGCCAGCCTCTCACTAGTAATGCAGGGAGGGAGCTGTCTCAGACTTCACCATCCTCCCCCCCCCCCCCTCACCCACACACCATTCACTAGCTGGGACATGGGAGAAGTCAGGAGTGAGGGTCAGGCAGCTCCCCCCTGTCTGTGAAGCCAGCCTCTCACTAGTAATGCAGGGAGGGAGCTGTCTCAGACTTCACCATCCTCCCTCCCCCCTCCCCCCTCCCCCACACACCATTCACTAGCTGGGACATGGGGGAAGTCAGGAGTGAGGGTCAGGCAGCTCCCCCCTGTCTGTGAAGCCAGCCTCTCACTAGTAATGCAGGGAGGGAGCTGTCTCAGACTTCACCATCCTCCCTCCCCCCTCACCCACACACCATTCACTAGCTGGGACATGGGGGAAGTCAGGAGTGAGGGTCAGGCAGCTCCCCCCTGTCTGTGAAGCCAGCCTCTCACTAGTAATGCAGGGAGGGAGCTGTCTCAGACTTCACCATCCTCCCCCCCCCCCCTCACCCACACACCATTCACTAGCTGGGACATGGGAGAAGTCAGGAGTGAGGGTCAGGCAGCTCCCCCCTGTCTGTGAAGCCAGCCTCTCACTAGTAATGCAGGGAGGGAGCTGTCTCAGACTTCACCATCCTCCCCCCCCCCCCTCACCCACACACCATTCACTAGCTGGGACATGGGGGAAGTCAGGAGTGAGGGTCAGGCAGCTCCCCCCTGTCTGTGAAGCCAGCCTCTCACTAGTAATGCAGGGAGGGAGCTGTCTCAGACTTCACCATCCTCCCCCCCCCCCCCCTCACCCACACACCATTCACTAGCTGGGACATGGGGGAAGTCAGGAGTGAGGGTCAGGCAGCTCCCCCCTGTCTGTGAAGCCAGCCTCTCACTAGTAATGCAGGGAGGGAGCTGTCTCAGACTTCACCATCCTCCCCCCCCCCCCCCTCACCCACACACCATTCACTAGCTGGGACATGGGGGAAGTCAGGAGTGAGGGTCAGGCAGCTCCCCCCTGTCTGTGAAGCCAGCCTCTCACTAGTAATGCAGGGAGGGAGCTGTCTCAGACTTCACCATCCTCCCCCCCCCCCCTCACCCACACACCATTCACTAGCTGGGACATGGGGGAAGTCAGGAGTGAGGGTCAGGCAGCTCCCCCCTGTCTGTGAAGCCAGCATCTCACTAGTAATGCAGGGAGGGAGCTGTCTCAGACTTCACCATCCTCCCCCCCCCCTCCTCACCCACACACCATTCACTAGCTGGGACATGGGGGAAGTCAGGAGTGAGGGTCAGGCAGCTCCCCCCTGTCTGTGAAGCCAGCCTCTCTCTAGTAATGCAGGGAGGGAGCTGTCTCAGACTTCACCATCCTCCCCCCCCCCTCACCCACACACCATTCACCAGCTGGGACATGGGGGAAGTCAGGAGTGAGGGACAGGCAGCTCCCCCCTGTCTGTGAAGCCAGCCTCTCACTAGTAATGCAGGGAGGGAGCTGTCTCAGACTTCACCATCCCCCCCCCCCCCTCACCCACACACCATTCACTAGCTGGGACATGGGGGAAGTCAGGAGTGAGGGTCAGGCAGCTCCCCCCTGTCTGTGAAACCAGCCTCTCACTAGTAATGCAGGGAGGGAGCTGTCTCAGACTGGTATCAGGGATAGGGCACTGAGTGCAGGAAGATCACAACACCCCTGGTATCAGGAATAGGGCACAGGTTCTAGTCATATTGACTGATCACATTACTTTTTTTGTCAACTACCAACAGTTTTCATTTCCCATCCCCCCAACCATCACCTCAGTTGGAACCTTGGTAACATCAATAGATAAGAGGGCAGCCAGCCAATAGGAATACATATTCATTCCTAACTGACCTTTACTGACCTGGATAGTGTCAATAATTTGTATCATTTTCTGTTAGTGTTCCTGAGTTTCCATTTCCCATCCCCCCAACCATCACTTCAGTGGGAACCTGGTTAACATCAATAGATAAGAGGGCAGCCAGCCAATAGGAACACATATTCATTCCTAACTGACCTTTACTGACCTGGAAAGTGTCAATTTGTATCATTTTCAGTTAGTGCGCACTAACTCGAGTTAGTGCGCACTAACTCGGAGTTAGTGCGCACTAACTCCCATTAGTGCGCACTAACACGATTTAACGATTTTTAACGATAAATCGTTAGAATTTCTATTGTATCGTGTTCTATAACGATTTAAGACGATATTAAAATTATCGGACGATAATTTTAATCGTTAAAAAACGATTCACATCTCTACTGGCTTATACTGGTGACGTCCCTCGAAGTCTGTTCTGACTCCATCTGCTGGACGGGGGACATAACCCACCGTCTGGACTGATCCTGGTACGTACAGGGAACCTTACCTTCTATGCCATCCGCAATGTCGCTCACAAAGATATTGAACAGGACCGGTCCCAACACCGATCCTTGCAGTACACCGCTTAAAACTGCTCTCTCTTCAGAGAGAGTTCCATTTACCATCACACATTGTCTTCTGTCCGTCAACCAGTTTGTAATCCAGGTCACCACCTCGGCACTCACTCCTAAGCTCGTTTTATTCACCAGTCTCCTGTGCGGAACCGTATCAAAAGCTATGCTGAAATCCAAGTAGATGATATCGAGCGCTCTTCCTCTATCCAATTCCTTGGTTACCCAGTCAAAAAAGTCAATCAGATTTGTCTGACAGGATCTTCCCCTGGTGAATCCATACTACCTCTGGTCCAGCAATTCTCCCGACTGTAGATAGTTCACTATTCTCTCTTTCAACAGTGACTCCATTACTTTTCCCACCACCGAAGTGAGGCTAACTGGTCTGTAGTTACCAGCCTCTTCTCAGGTACTTGTGACTTAGATTGGCCACTGTTGGAAACAGGATACTGGGCTTAATGGATCCTTGGTCTGACCCAGTATGGCATGTTCTTATTCAAGTGCATGGGAGCAGCTCCACATGCGCAGCAGACCCCTCCTCTAACCATCAGTGCAGGAAAGAGAAAAAACCGCAGACAGAAAAAAGGAGCACACACCCCGGGAGAAGAAACAACCGTGCGGGGGGGGGGGGGGGAGCCAGGTTCACCGCTGTGTTGCATCTTTTTTTTTTTTTTTTTAAATTAAAGAAGAAAGAGCCTCACTAAAAGTTCCCCCTCCTGAAACTGAAGAGAGCTGTCCAGCTCAATTCAGCAAGTTACAAACAGGAAAGGGAAAGTGAGGAAAAGGAGCCCAAGAAAAAACAAACAGTCATATAAGTGATCTCGTGGAGGGGAGGAATCTGGACCACCAATGTACACCCCAAGGTACCCTGGACCGGGCGTACAAAAGGGTCACCAACCCCCAGCCCATCCGACTCAACCAAGCAGGGTAGGGATCCCTTTCTAGGACCCCGACCCCTGGGAATAAGGCTCAAAAACTAGAAAAAGAAAAGTTACTGAGAAAAAAAGTTTATGCATCAGCCACCATCTGCTGGAGACAGAGAAATACTGAGGAGCTGCAGGTGACATCAGGGTACTTGAAGCAGTGTCAGTTTTACTTTCTCTGTCTCCATCTGCTGGCACGGATGAATAAACCCAGGAGTCAGGACTGATCTGGGTACATACAGGGAACAGGTACTTCTGTACTTTGCCCTGTGATTCAGCTTTATTAAAGACATTTAAAAATATACTGCAAGTACAACTTTTGCAGTATAATTTGGTAAACACTCCTGGAAGCATTCAGCCCATGCAGTTTACTCACACTCAATGCTTTTATAGCAACTAACCAGCTCTGATGTCCCACCATCCGCTCTCTGCCCTGAGAGGAACACCCTCTCTATGCCAGGACTCTCCCCAGGAAATTAGTAAACCATGTCCCTGGGGAGAACATTGTTATAGTAACTCAATCTCAGGAAAGAAACAAATGTGTAGTGGTTCTATATAGGGACCTAACTGCACAGGGGGCTATAAACCTTTCAGACCTGTTCAGGAAGAAAACTCCACGGATCGTCTCATATGGATTAGACCTTGTTCGAGCTCGCCGCATCTCCTCCCCATCCAGCTCATCAAACACACTCTGCAGATTTAAAAACAGTGGTCAGATACAGGGGTGGCAGCTTCCCAGCACATAAACTGTCATCTGTCTGGGATTTCTAATGCTTACCCTGAATTTATAGGTCCCTCTAGTTTAGGAAATCCTAAGTTTGTCAAGAACATGGTAGGAGCTTTGGATGGAATTTCCACACATTATTACAGGATGGGTGGCTGTGTACATCCCTGTCATTCCAGCTGCACTGGAGGGACTCAAAAGTCTTTTTAGAAGAAAAGGAAACAAGGGGCTTCTAGGAGGAGAAAAACACTTTAAACTCAAAAACCTCACAGCCGGCTCTTCCCCTCCCTACTCAGCCCAGTCCTCAGCGAGGGGAAACAAACTGCAGCTCCCTCTGGAACTCAGCTAACACAGACACTAAGTCTGCCTTCTAGGTAGCACCCTTGAGCAATGGCTGAAACTGCCTCTCCCCTGACTGCTGAGACTGCCTCCGCTGCCCCCGCCTCCGCTGCCCCCATCCTCCTCCCAACTGCCGACTGAGATGGCCTCTGTAGAATCTCCAACCCCGCTCATCTCTCACCCTCTGTATAACACCCTTATAATAAAGCACACAAACATACACCAACTAAAAGGCCATGTCTGTGCAGCGCTGGAAGATAGAGCTCTGTTCACATAAAGGAGTGGAGGAGTAGACTAGTGGTTTGAGCAGCGGGCTACAATCCAGGGATAACCAGGGTTCAAATCCCACTGTCACTTTAATAGTTACCAAGCGTCCGAGCCAAGTCAACTGGAGTCGGTCCCATTTAACCAGTTCTCACTCTATTTGTTGTATGAGAGGGGTATAATTAAATTGGTAAAGGTCAGATAGCTTTTTGCCATTATAAACTCCCAAGTACTTAATCTTGGTAGCAACTCATTTAAAAGGGTGCTGAAATTTCAGGGAGGATTCTAATTGTGAGGTACAGGATATATTTAAAATTTCAGACTTATCCCAATTAATTTTAAAGCCAGAGACCGTGCTAAATTAGGCAAGCTCGGACTCTATCTCCAGCAGGGAGAGATAGGTTGGCTCGCTGCAAGTAAGATGTCTGCAAATAACAACATTTTGCAGGGCTGTAGACCTAGGGTAAATCCATGTATCACAGGGTTATTCTGTATTCGATTGGCCATAAGTTCTAGGAAAATAGCAAAAAGAAGAGGAGAAAGAGGACATCCCTGCCTAGTTCCTCGTTGCACTGTAAAGGAAGTGGAATATCCTCCATTTATTTTAAACAGGCGGTTGGAGAACTATAGCGTGCCTGTATCCAATTTAGAAAAAATGTTCCAAAGTGCATAGTTTCAAGTGTACAAAAAAGAAAAGGCCAGTGGACTATATCAAAGGCCTTTTCTAATTTTGAAAGTATCGGATCCGTGCTATCCGTATTAAGGCCTGATATAAACATTTGGTATTGCACCATTTACTCCCCTTTGTTGATACAGTTATACATATATGGAGGTTAAATACCCATTCCCCCTCCCCTCCCCTCTTAACCACCTGGGAAAGATCCAATCATTCCCAGTATCTACTGGAGGAAAGACCCATACTGAAAAAGAACGGAGCCACCCATCCCCGGAGCTTCTGAAAATAAATCTACCGTAGTGATGAAAGAAATTGCTGCGCTTATATTCCCAGCAATAGAATAACTAAAATACTAGAAACAACAAAAAACCTCATAATGACCACATTATGACCAGCTCACACGGCACAGGAAGAGTCCTGTCATTTGTGGAATTAGACAGTGGTTGTCAAACAGTTCAGGAAGGAGCATCATATCATCCCTTGGTCCATCACTGGTGTTCCTCCGTAGTCTACGGCCACCTTTAGGGATGCGTTGCCAACGTGGCATCTCGGATCGGGAGCCTTTAGAAGCGGTGTTGTTGGAGGCCGTGACCTCCACCTTCAGTCCAGCCTCCTTCAAGGCTTGTACTGCTTTGTCCAGCATGTGTGTCCTGTATGATTTCCCATCTATCTGGAACCATAACCCAAACGGGAAGAGCCAACGATATCGAACCTTCGTTGCTACCAGAGCGGAGGTAATAGGTTTAAAAGCCAGTCTTTCACAGTGTGGTGGCAGCTAGGTCCACATATACAGCAATTTCATTCTCTTCCCATCACCAGGAACGTTGTTGTCTCGATGCAGTTGCTATTTTCTCCTTATAGGCAAATGAGTGGAAGCAGACAATATCTCGTGATCTGTTCCCCAGATTAGGGCCCAAAGATCTGTGCACTGGGTTGGGATCCCCCGCTGTCTGTGTCTTCCTCCCCCAGTAGCACTGCACTTATGTTTTGGGTCACCAAAACGCAATCCGCATACTCCTCTCGCTCAGGCACTCCTTTGAAGCGCAAGTTGCAGCATCTGGACCTGTTTTCAATGTCCTCAATTTTATCTGCAAGATCTATATGCTGGGTTTGTAATGCATGCAATTCTTTTTGCTGGTTTGTCCATCTCTCTTCGTGGTCATCGAGATGGTTGTCTGTTTCGTCAATCCGTCGACCCAGTTCAGCATGGTCATCACGCATCTCCTGAAGGGTGATTGCTACCTCAGATATGGATGTTTTTATATCCTGGTGAATTTCTATAAACCAGGAGCGCATTTCCGCACGGGTGCGTGGTTCCGAGTCTATCGACTAGGACTTTGGCAAGTAACTTTAAGTCTAAATTTATCAGAGAGATAGGTCGATAAGACACAAAGAGTGCAGGGTCTCGGCCTGGTTTGGCTATAATGGTGATGCTCGCCAAACTGGAATCTGGTAAGAGCGTACCTCCTTTACGAAGAAAGTTAAAATGTTTTTGCAAGTGAAATACAAGTTGAGGGCTGAATGTTTTATAGAATTTGGCTGAAGACCATCAGGGCCAGGGGCTTTTCCTATTTTCAAATTTTTTATAGCTAAGATCTCAGATGATGAAATTTCAGCATTTAGGAGTTCGCTCCTTTCTAAGGATAGGCGGGGTAAGGGCACAGATCATAAGTACTTGTCTACGGCCGACTGGGTTATTTGAGTCTCAGCTGCATATAAAGTTTGATAAAATGTAAGAAATTGTTGTGTGATAGCGGAGTTTGTTGACTCAATCTGTCCCAATTCGTTTTTAATTTTAAAGGATATGATTCTAAGTGATTTTTTTTAGTTTTTGAGCAAGGAGTTTTCCTGCTCTATTTCTACCCTCAAAGTATTCTTGTCATGACAGAGATAGGGAGTGAGCTATATGGTCCAACTCCAGCCTATGCAGGTCTTCATGAGCTCTGGCACGAACTGATAGTGTTTTTCAGTAATTATCTTGTATGTGTTGGCATGATAGAAGAGCAATTTTATCCCTAAGGTGAGAGCGCGCTGTCTATTTTTTCTTTTTTTTAAGTACTAGGACCTAGATATAAAATACCCATGTATAAAGGATTTAAAACAGTCCCAATTCCATGACCGGAGATTGCACAGACTCTGCGTTCGTATGGAAAAAATCTATAATGATTTGGGAGGTAGCTTTGGTATATGGAATGTCATGCAGAAGGGAGTCATTTAGTCTCCAAAAGTGGCGGCTTTATTCCTTCTCATGCATTCTGAGATCTATAGAGATTGGGACATGGTCGGATCAAGGTCTGTTCACATAAAGGAGAGGAAGAGTAGACTAGTGGTTTGAGCAGCAGGCTACGACCCAGGGATAACCAGGGTTCAAATCCCACTGTCGCTCCTTGTGACCTTGAGCAAGATACTTTACCGTCCTTTCCTTTTTTCTACAAAATTAGACTGCAAGCCCTGTGGGGATAAGGAAATACCTATAGTACCTGAATGTAAGCAGCTTTGAAGTGCCGAAAAGCAGAATATAAAAATCTAAAATAACTAACTAAATGTCTCACTGGATCTCACTACTAACTGGCTGGTAGAAAGGTCACATTTCCTAATTTATATATCTCATACAGGTGTCATAGTTTCATTTATTTATTTAAGAACTTTTTTATACCGGCATTAGTGGGTACATCATATCGGTTCACATTCAACAAAAGGATGGAAATTACATGAAACAAGGGCATGGGGAGGAGACAAACTGAAAGAAGATGCTAAAAGAGAAGTGCAGAACATTGAAAGATCCAATAATAAGAGTAGCTTATCAAGGGTTAACCACAGGTGTAACATGAAGAGGTAGTTCTCTAGCGCAGTGCTTCTCAACCCAGGCCTCGGGTTTTAACAGTAAGCTAACACTGATACCAGCTGTAAAGCCCCACCTTGCATTTCAGAACACTGTGAAGAAGATCTTCTTTGCAAAACTCAGTTTCATCTTCAATCTCCATCTTCCTCTATAATACAACAAAGAACAAAGCATGGGGTAATGAGGAAAGACACAATGGCACAAAGTAGCAGGGAATGCAAGATCTGAAAGATTTCTGGACTTTGATATAATGCCAAGTCACTTTCTCTTTGTCCCACTGAAGGGACTCAATAATCGGTGCCTGAGTAGGAGCAAAGGGAGCCAAAAGAAAAGACCTGAAACACAGACATACATCTACCCCCCAACCCCAAGTGTGTTACAATTCTATAGCTATCTCCTTTGTAATTTGCAGTTGACTATGGAATTGTGGCAAACCCACCTTTAAATGTCTTTTGTCCTTAGGGCATACTGGGCTGATGCCACTCTTTTCTTAGGCCAGCCTAATGGTGGCTGCTTGGTTTCACCTCTCCTCTGTTGTTCATCTGGCAAGTCACTCTTATCTATGCTCCATTAACTCCCAACTCTATTCTTTCCACCTCACTTGGAATAGTCTCCCTGAATTGGAGTGTCATGCTCCTCATCTTGCCTTATTCAAATTCAATCTAAAAACCCACCTTTGTAAAGGAAAATTAGTTTCTTACCTGATAATTTTCGTTCCTGTAGTACCAAGGATCAGTCCAGGACACCTGGGTTGTGACTCCGCACCAGTAGGTGGAGACAGAGCAAAACTTGTCGGTGTGAGTCATATATGACCCTGTGCCAGTCACAGCCCCCTCAGTCTTACGTAATGTCAAAGTAGCAACTCAACCAAGCAACAACACTGGCTAGAAAATTCACTTCCAAACCAAAACCTACCACCAGAACTCCTAGTGGAACCGGACTCCCCAACCGGGAGAGCTAAACAAGCGATCAGAATAACTAAGAAAACTATGAGCGGACTCTCAGTTACTTCAGCGAAGCCCTGCGGGCGGGATCCTGGACTGATCCTTGGTACTACAGGAACGAAAATTATCAGGTAAGAAACTAATTTTCCTTTCCCTGTACGTACCAGGATCAGTCCAGGACACCTGGGATGTACCAGAGCTAAGTTACCAAGGGTGGGAAGCAGAGAGTCCCTTTCGGAGCACCCTCTCTCCAAATCCCCCGGAATCTGTAGCCCGGACATCCAGCCGGCAGTGCCTGATAAAGTATGCAATGATTTCCCGGTAGCCGCCCTGCAAATCTCTTGAGGCGACACCTGAGAAGCTTCCGCCCAGGACGCAGCCTGAGAACGAGTCGAGTGAGCCCGAAGACCCACCGGAAGCGGTTTTCTCCGCACCAATTACGCCGAGCCAATGGCCTCCATGAGCCAACGGGCGATCGTCGTGCGGGACGCAGCGGCCCCTGTCTTTGGACCCGAGAACAAAACTAAAGATGGTCTGTTACCCGGAACGGATTAGTAACCTCCAAGTGACGAAGAATGGACCTCCGCACGTCCAGCTTCCGCAGTTCCCTTAACTGGGGATCAGGGGACTCCCCAACCGCAAACGCAGGTAACCCCACTGACTGATTTACGTGAAAAACGACACCACTTTAGGTAGAAAGGAAGGTACCGACCGCAAGTATACTCCTGAATCGGAAATACGCAAGAACGGTTCCCTACAGGGCAGGGCCTGCAACTCCGAAACACGCCGTGCCGAGGCAATCGCCACCAAAAATACCGTCCTCAACGTAAGGTCCTTAGTAGATGCATGCTTCAAGGGCTCAAACGGGGCCAAGCCTAAGGCGGAGATAACCCAGATAAGGTTCCAAGACGGACAGGGGGGACGCAATGGAGGACGGAGATGTTTAGCCCCCCGAAGGAAACGGGAGATATCCGAATGAAGGGCCAGGGATGGTTCCCCGGACCTTACCCCGCAAACAACCAAGCGCCGCCACCTGGACCCGTAGAGAACTGCACGCCAAGTCTTTGGCCAGACCGGCTTGAAGAAACGTTAGAATATTTGAAACCGAAGCGGAAGTGGGATCCACCCCCCGCTTCACGCACCAATCCTCCAAAAACCGGCCAGACACGGACATAAGCCAGGGCCGTAAAAACCGCCCAGACACGGACATAAGCCAGGGACATAGACTGCTTTCTGGACCTCAGCAACGTGGCTATCACCGCATCTGAGTAACCTTATCTCTTCAGGCAATTCCTCTCAAAAACCATGCCGCGAGACAGAAGTGATCCGCATCCTCCAAAACAGACGGGGCCCTGACGTAGGAGCCCCGCGAACCCCTGGAGACGAAAGGGAGTCGCCCCCGACAACTGAATGAGATCTGCGAACCACGGACGACGTGGCCACTCCTGTGCCACCATGATCCCATTGAACGGGTGCAATTCTATGCACTGCAGAATCTTGCCTATCATCGGCCACGGGGGAAACACGTACAGAAGCACATCCGTTGGCCAAGGAAGTACCAGCGCGTCGACGCCTTCTGCTCCCCGTTCTCGATGCCGACTGTAAAATCGCGGAGCCTTCACGTTGTGCCACGTGGCCATCAGATCCATGTGGGGCACCCCCCACGTTCTGCAGATGAGCAGAAACACTTCGTCCGCCAATTCCCACTCTCCGGGATCGAGGTTGTGACGGCTGAGAAAATCCGCCTGGACATTGTCGACCCCGGCAATGTGGGAGGCTGCGATGTTGCTGAGACTTAGTTCTGTCCGTGACATCAAGAGCTGCGCCTCTATAGCCACCTGTGGACTCCTAGTCCCTCCTTGATGATTGATGTAGGCCACGGTGGTTGCGTTGTCCGATAGTACTCGGACCGCCTATCCCCGTACTAACGGTAAGAAGGCTTGTAGAGCCCGACGGACCGCTCTGGTCTCTAGTCGGTTGATAGACCACTGGGCTTGAGACGCTGACCATAGCCCCTGGACCGACCTCCCTAGGCAAACTGCTCCCCAACCGGAGAGACTGGCATCCATGGTCACAACCGTCCAATCGGGTACCCGCAGGGACACTCCACCGGACAGATGCTTGGAATCGAGCCACCAGTACAGGCTGGATCTCGCTTGGCCCTCGAGTGGAAGAGGCAGGAAGAACTCCTCCGAGACCGGCTTCCATCGGGATAGTAAGGACGACTGCAACGGCCGCAAATGAGCGAACATCCAGGGAACCAGGGCGAGCATTGAAGCCATCGAACCCAGGACCGTCAGATAATCGCAGACCCGAGGACTGTGAAGAGACAGCAACCGCCTCACCTGAGACTGTAGCTTGCACCTGCGTTCCTGGGACAGGAACACTTTGCCCTGTGTCGTGACGAATCCAGCTCCGAGGTATTCTAGGGTCTGGGTCGGTATCAGTTGACTCTTGGCGAAATTGATTACCCAGCCTAGAGACTGCAAGATCTGTAGGACCCGGGCCACCGCCCGTCGACACTTACCCTCGGACTTCGCGCGAATCAGCCCGTCGTCCAGGTAAGGATGAACCAGGAAACCTTGCCGGCGTAGCAGCGCCGCCACCGCCACCGCCACCACCATCACTTTCGTGAATGTGCGGGGAGCTGTCGCGAGACCAAATGGCAGTGCCCGGAATTGATAGTGACGCCCCAGCATGCAGAACCTCAGGAATTGCTGGCACTCCGGCCGAAGTCCCACGTGAGATCTAGGGAAGCCAAGAATTTGCCCAGCCGCACCGAAGCAATCACCGAACGAATTGTCTCCATCTTGAAGTGAGGAACGCGCAGGCATCTGTGCACGCCTTTGAGGTCCAGGATCGGTCTTGACGTGCCGTCTTTCTTTGGAACGATGAAGTGAATGGAGTAACGGCCTTCGCCGTGCTGATGGATCGGGACCGGAACAATAGCTCCTGAGCTTTCCAAGCGCCGGATGGTGCCTAGCCGTGCCGCCTTCTTCTCCGGAGCTTTGCAAGGAGAGACGAGGAACTTGTCCGCTGGGATTCGAACAAAAAGTAACGCGTAGCCGTGGCTTATCACGTCGAGGACCCACTGGTCCGACGTAACGCTGGCCCATTCCTCGAAAACAACGTCAACCGCGCCCCAACATTTGGGATCACGTGCAGAGGCTGCGGCGAGGAATGGGCCAACCGCATTTCATTGCGAAACCTTGGGACCCCTGCGGCCGGGGTTCCTCCCTGCCTACCGAACCGCTTCCCCCGAAAGGACTGCTGCCACCGAGGGGTCCAGGAGGAAGGAGACCTATACGAGGGTCCCGAAGAACGTGGAGGACGCGACTTCCTGGAACCGCAGTTCCGAAGCCAAAGGAGGCTCCTCGCTGACCCTGGCGAGACCATAGCTCTGGAGGCCGTCCGGAGCAAGTCATACAGAGCATCTGCGGCGATCCGCCTGCCGCGCCTCCTCCTCCGACAGATCCGCGTTGGCCTGGAGAACCTGGGCCCACCGGAACCCAGCACGCAGCGCAAAGTTACTACAAATCGCCGCGCGCACCCCCAAGGCCGACGCCTGAAACACCTGCTTAAGCTGGAGTTCTATCCTTCTATCCTGGATATCCTTGAAAGCGGTCGCTCCTGTAACCGGGATCGTTGACCTTTTAGGTACCGCCGACACCGCTGCATCCACTCTGGGAACTCGAAGAAGCGCCAGGGTATCTTCTGGTAATGGATACAACTTGTCCATGGCTTCACTCACTTCCGGGCCCAGCTCCAGGGAATCCCATTCCCGGAATAATATATCAGCAGCCGAAAAGGGGAACGGGGAGGCCACTGCTGGGCCGGTGAGCTCGAAAGGACCGGATCCATCTTGGCTCCCGGTCTAGACTCCACCTGTGGGGCCTCCACCCCCAATTCCTGCAGGATGGTCGGAATAAGGGGAGCCAACTCCTCCCTCCGGAACAAGCGGACTACTCTGGGGTCATCTCCATCCACTGCTGTACCTGTGCTGGTACCTGGCAGGCCTGAGCCCTCTTCCTCCGGCTCAGGGGCTGCGTCCTCCGAACAGGAGGACCCGGAGTCCGTCTCCTGCGGTCTACCCCGCATCAGGCTAACATGCTTTGGAGGATCGGAGGGCTTCCCAGATCCTTTCCCAGCTTTCATCCTCTGCTGCCTAGATCTTTTGAGGGAGGACCTTCCTTAAAAAGAACGCGAAAACCGAAGAAAAGGAGGCCTCCGAATCAGTGGAGGCCGTCTCCGCACTGACCTCAACCGGAGAAGCAGCCCCCCTCGGGGAGGCCTCCCCGGGGGCTCGCTGCTGCGGGGAAAGCGCCGGAGGGAGACCTCCATTTGCTAAGGCCTTCCTCGTGGCTTGACTAACTGCACCCAAAATGGCCGCGTTCCCGCGCTCCGCGGGAACGGCGCTCAGCGGGAACGGAACAGCTGAGCTATCCCCTGCCTGCTCGTCGCACGGCGGCCCCAACGCTGGTCGAATCCAAGCTCCCCGACCTGTCTCGGACGGCCCCTCGCCGCCCGAGACCCAGGCTGAAAACACGCCGTCCCTATACAGGCGTGCACGCCGAGCCGCGCGCGCAGCAGGAGGCTCCACGCGGCATCCCCCACGCGACCGGCAGGGGCCCAGAAGGGATCTCCACTAAAATCAACCCCCCCCACGGAACGAAGCCGCGAAGGACGGAGAGCCGGCATCCCCCACGCGACCGGCAAGTGACCAGAAGGGATCTGCACTAAAAATCAACCCCCCCGGAACGAAGCCGCGAGGCGAGGAAGCCGCAAAACAAAAACAAAACAGACTTTCTTTTTTTTTTTTTCTTGCGATCGCTGCTTGGACGCTGTCCCTGGTCCTGACCTGCCTGCTCCAGCGGGGGTGAGTGAACCGGGCTCCCCGGTGTCACCCCCGACGCTGCTGCCAGCAAGGGCCGGGTCCTCAACCCTCAGCAGCGGCCTCTACCAGGGGGGGATGGTCCCCTCAGAACCTCCCAACCTCCCTGGGAGGCTCTCAGGACGAGGGAGTCTTCTTTCTTTAGATGAAAAACTTCCAAAAACCAAATTCTTCTTATTTAGATGAAAAGTTTCCAAAAACCAAATTGAAAAGGAAAAAAATTCCAAAAACCTGACTAACTACCAGAATCAGTGCAGGCAGAGGCTGTGACTGCACCTGCACCACCTACTGGAGACAGAGTAAGACTGAGGGGGCTGTGACTGGCACAGGGTCATATATGACTCACACAGACAAGTTTTGCTCTGTCTCCACCTACTGGTGCGGAGTCACAACCCAGGTGTCCTGGACTGATCCTGGTACGTACAGGGAAGGCTACTTTTAAATCTTAACCCCTGATTGTCCCGCTCACAGCCTCATTGATTATAACCCCTTTATTAATAAATAAAATTCCTAAAGTCTTTTATCTTGTATGTTTGTCTTGATTAGACTGCAAGAACTACTGCGCAGGGATGGTCTCGTGTGGTTTTGGTACAGTGCTGCGTACATTGCATAATGCTATAGAAGTGATAAGTAATAGTAGTAGACAACTTTACTTTTTTTTTTTTTTTTTTTACAGCATGAGTAGATTTGTGTATTTTTATTTAAAATCTACACAGCAAATGCAGAAATTTTACGTGTATTTGTATATATTTTTTGTTTTAATTGATTATGAAGAATTTTGTTGTAACCCACCTTGAACTGTGTCAATAGTGCATGCTAGAAATGTTATAAATGAATAAATCTGGCATCCTGGCTTCAATTTTAATCTACTTCAAACAGGAACTGGGGGAATATAATTAAATCCATGTGCTCATCCATCAGCTGTCAGGTAAAAACAAACAATCTGCAGACAGGAGTGAGGAACAAGACCGGGATGCAGCCTGAGTCCCACCCTCTTCAATGATCCTCCCACAGTACTGGAGAGCTTGTCAGCAGCAAGACAAACTAAATACCTCAGAAATCCAGTGCCTTCTATGTGCAGACGATCTGCTCACTCTATCCCCCACCCCAGGTGGTCTGCAAGAGAACCTGAACCTGCTAGAGACCAAGTGCAAATCATGGGCCCTACACAGAAACCTGGAACACAAACTTTATGATTTTCCGAATCTCCAACGCAAATGAAAAATCTTCCTAAAAAGATAAAATGTTGAGCATACTCTAAACTTGGCTCGAGAACAAGTGCATTTGGGAGTCCATGCCAAAGGTAATTGTTTGAAATTTAGAAAGGCAGTAAGGGCTTGGTTTCTCTTGCAGGCATAGCAGTGTTCCTCATGATGGAACTTTCCACTTGATCTGCATGTTATTATTCTAATTACATATTATGTTTTATTTTTATGAATATTTTTATGTTTATTATGATTTGGTTTTAAGTATGTTTTATTTGCAGTATCTGCTTGGTTAATTAGCCTTATGGTTATTATATTTTTATGAATTGGTTTTATGTATGTTTTATTTTATACATCCCACTTGGTTAACTTGCTTTAAAAGCGGTATATTAATTTTAAATAAATAAATAGTACAATATTAAACTGGCTATAAAGACACTACAAGAAAAAGCACTAAAATATAAACATAGAAATGATAGCAGAAAAAGACCAATCAGCCCATCCAGTCTGCCCAGCAAGCTCCCACACTATTTTCCCCATACTTATCTGTTTCATCAACCACCAAGTTCAGGGCCCTTGTTGGGAACTGTTTTATTCACATTTCCTGCCACCCCCTGTCATTGATGCAGAGAGTAATGCTGGAGTTGCATCAAAGGTGAGCATAAGGCTTAATGGTTAAGGGTAGTAACCGCCACATCAAGCAAGTTACCCCGATGCTTGTTCACCCAGACTGCACAGATCAATGCCTTGTTGGATGATTTTGAATGTAAATCCTCTTTTCCATATATCCCCCTGCCTTTGAAGCAGATAGCAACACTGTATATGCATTCAAAGTGAAGTATCAGGCTTAATTGGTTTAGGGTAGTAACCGCCGTAATAAGCAAGCTACCCCCACGCTTATTTATTTACCCCGATTGTGAAATTCAGTCCTTGGTTGTTGTCTGAATGCAAATCCTCTTTTCCACAACAAAAACTTCTGAGCAAATATAATCCTCTATTAAATTACTATTCAAACTATTTGATAGCATCACTGTAATTATATATGGCTTTTTTGCATGTGAATGCTTGGTTTCTTGGATTTCAAGTCTAAATCCAGCAAATAATAGTAATAATCTTCTTCCTATATGGGAGTGAGCTGAACCCCAAACTATGCAGAATCGGTCAAAACCCCATAGAAATCAGACACCTCCAGTTCTACAGACACTCAATACTCACAGAAATTCTCCTAATAATGGGTGATCAGAATTAGGACACACCCCTTTACTGCTCACCATAGGAAAAAAAAAAAAAAATATCCAACTTCTGGTGGCATCTCATTTACAATGACACAAGCTCCCTCTGCTACCAGGCTCTCTTTGAAACACAAAGGCCTGGAAAAAACATACTCAACACCTGCCATACCAAAACAGGACTAAATCAACAACCCGGACAATGAAAGGACAGCAATGCCCAATAAACTTCTATTGATAGGTGCAAATATGAAAATTGTTTTTTACCTGCTAATTTTCGTTCCTGGAATACCACAGATCAGTCCAGACAAGTGGGTTTTGCATCCCTACCTGCAGATGGAAGCAGAGAACAAAAACTCTTTAGGCACTGCTACATAACTGAGTGCCACCTGCAGTCCCTCAATATTGACCTGTATCTAAACCATCAGAGCCGAAATCCTTCAAAACATTAGGGTCAACATATATACACACATCAAAATCTACAGAAAATACCACCAGAACAGTCTTTCTGAATTAAGGGGATGAGCCTCTGGACTGATCTGTGGTATTCCAGGTATAAACATTAGTAGGTAAGAACCAATTTTCCTTTCCTGTTCATACCCCAGATCAGTCCAGATAAGTGGGATGTACCCAAGCTCCCCTACACTGGGTGGGATCCCAAAAGACCCGCTCACAACACATTCGCCAAAAGTGGCATCTTTCAACATGCGAACATCCAACTGATAATGCATGGTGAAAGTGTGAAATGAAGACCATATCGCAGCCCTACAGATCTTTGGAGGCAACACCAACTGACAACTTTGCCCAGGAGGCCACTTGTGTCCTAGCAGAATGCATTCACAACCCCTCCAGAATAGTCTCCTTCAACCAACGAGCAATTGTAGTTTTAGATGCCTTACTTCCCTTCTTTGCCCCACTGAATAAGACAAAAAGGTGACCTGACCGAAAACTGTTAGTAACCTTAAGATATTGCAACAGAATATCCAACGAGCATCCAATAAGTGACGTTCCCTCGCATGCAAAGTCCCTGAAGCCAAATTCGGAAATGCTGGCAGTTCCACCATCTGGTTCAGATGGAAAGAGGAAACCATCTTTGGTAAGAAAGAAGGCACCGTATACAATGACATCCTGTCATTCGAAATCCACAAGAAAGGATGTCTACAGGACAAATCCTTGCACTCAAATCCACCTGACTGAACAAATGGCCACCAGAAAAAACGCCTTTAATGAAGCACCCCGCAAAGGCTCAAACAGTGGGCCACACAAAACCAGCAGAACCAAGTTTAGGTTCCACTGCAGACATAATCTATGCACTGGAGGATACAAGTGTTTAGCCCCCTTTAGAAAATGAATGGGCAAGGGGCGAAGCCTGATCAAGATGGCGGTGCAAGGCAAACACCGAGCGTCTCACTGATCCAAGCTCTCTGCAATGCCTCATTCCTCTCGAAAGAAACGCTTGAAGGAATGGGCTATCGTTGAAACCCTTTCCGGGGAATCTCAGATTGGGCCGATGGACGCTCATGTAATTACAGGCTTGAGAATGCCAGAAGAATCGCTGGGAGAGGAGCGGGAAAAAGTTACTCACCCTTTCCCCTGATTCATCTACCATCTCCTCAACCTGCATACGGACTCCTCCGCCAAATCCTGCATTATTGAGAGTTTTGACCCCAAGAAGGGAAGTTTTGCAGGGAGAGGAAACTGGATCTCCGCCATCTTTGATTGAGATGGAAGCAGTGACTTCCATCTCAACGGAAGTCAAACGGGACAAGCAAATTCTAAAGCGTAGCTGTCTCTTACTACACTGAGAACCCACTGGTCTGTGGTAATTTTGGTCCACTCTCCGTAAAACAGCACCAAGCAACCTCCAACAGCTGGAACAAAGAAGTGGACCAACCTCGCTTCATTGCAAGGAATTAGCCTCAGCTATGCTTCCCTCTGTGGTGTCCCAGAAAAGTCTTTGACCTCCTCAAAAGGAATAACCCGAGGACTGGCCCCTGGGAGAGAATTGCTTCTAAGGCCCTGAAGCACCTCTTGGCCAGGGAAGACCTCCTATTATCCCTGGACAGAGCCTGAAAGAATCTTCTGCCCTTAGGGTTATCCTTTGGCAACCTTTGCATCTTGTTTTCCCACAGGACTTCATTAGCTGTTCTAGGTCCTCACCAAACAAGAGCTTCCTTTTAAAAGGCAGAGACCCCAACTGAGACTTGGACCACTATCTCAGACAACCACTTACACAACCGTTATCTCCTGGCTGATACTGCAGTCATCATGATCCTAGAAGACATTCTGACCAAGTCATACAGAGCATCTGCTCAGATGCCACTGCAGCCTCTAAGCGCTCAACCTTCTGAGCCTCCTCGCCTGGCTGAGGCAGAGTGTCTTGTAGCTGTTGTACCCAGAGCAGACAAGCCCACTGCCCACTAGTACAAATGACCGCTCATAAGCTTAGAGCCGACACCTCAAAAATCCTTTTGAGGTGAACCTCCAATTTCCTATTTTTGATGTCCCTAGTAGCGGACCCCGCAACCGAAATAGTTGTCTTCTTAGTGACCGCAGACACCGAAGCATCAACTTTAGGAAGCAACAGGAGCTTCGGCGTCTGCTCAGGCCAAGAATAAAGCTTCAGCATAGCCCTCCTAACTCTCAAGCCGGCCTTGGGAGTTTCCCCACTCTTGATCCACCAACTTTTTCACAGACTTGTGGTATGGGAAGGCTTTTGCTGGACCCCTCAAGACCATCCAGGACTGAATCAGCTCCTTCCAAATCAGAGTCCTCCTGAGGAACCTTGAGTCCGAGCTCTTGCAGAACCTGAGGAATCAAGGGCCACAGCTCCTCCTTACGAAAAAGACGGATCACTCTGGGATCGCCTTCTTTAGTAACAGGGATCTCCTCTGGATCCCCTACCTGATCCGTTCCATCTGCATCCAGATCAACCGCCTGATCAACCACTGGTGGCACCCTCGACATCCTCAAGACTCATCAACCGGCCTTACACAAGCTGGAAGGGAGAAAGCTGCTTACTTTTTGCCTGCCCCAGCTTAAGAACAAGAACCAGCCTAAATAGGCCTCATGCAATAAAAGAATAAAGTCCATGGAGAAAGGCCTTGAGGATACAGATATGGGCTGAAAGGACTCTGGAACTAGGAGAATAGGAAAATCCTCACCTTCTGAGCCCCCATGCTCCTCCGCAAAGCCTGAACATGCCCGGGATAGCCTTGGAGGGAAATCCCCCCCTCCCCCGGTGGCTGGCCGCCATTCCTGCACAGATGGGGAAAGAAGCCCCAGTGCAAACCCTGATGCAACTGAGAAGCAGGAGCGGAAGTCTGTTTCTCCTTTGCCATGGCAGCAGGGCCTTCCAAAGAACCCTCATCGCCCGACAAACAGCCTGCACATATCCCAACAAGATTGAGCCGCAACCGAGCCAACCCACAAGCACAGCAGACCAAGCCACACATCATGCTACATGCAGGGGAACTTTTTCCCAACACCTGTCCACCTCGCATACTCTGCTGTTGTGTAAAAATACCCCAGCAGCCCCAACCAGGAAGACAGGAAATTCCTTTTTTTTTTTTTTTTTTTTTTTAACTTTACCGAAAATATAAAAGTTTTAATATTTCCCTGGGTAGGCTGGAACACTGAGCTGCCAAACTGCTTCACAGTGCCTCAAGTCACCTCAGCAGCCTTGCAAAGGCGAGGGATCTGGGCCACCAGATTTACACCCCACAGAACTAAGGACCGAGCATACTAAAGTGTCACCAACCCCCAGCCTATCCACCTCAACCAAGGGGGACAGTCGCAGCAGGACCTAACAACTCCTGGGAGGAAGGCTCTACCTATTCTTCAACTATCTTTTTTTTTTTTTTTACTGCAAAACTGCAGGTTTTGAACCATCTAGTATATGCTGGAGACAGAAAAATGTTGAGGAACTGCAGGTGACAGTCAGGTTTATGTAGCAGTATCAGTAACACTTTCTCTGTCTCCCTTTGCTGGCAGGGATGCAAAACCCAGGAGTCTGGACTGATCTGGGCACATATAGGGAACAGCTGGCTCACCTTTATCCACATGTTTATTTATGTCTTCAAAAAATGTACCAGTTTGTGAGGCAAGACTTCCCTTGGCTAAATCCATGTTGGCTTTATCCCAAACTATGCTTATTTATTTGTTCAGCTATTTTGTTCTTTATGAGAGTTTCTACCATTTTGCCTGGCACAGACATCAGACTCACTGCTCTATAGTTTTCTGGATCACCCCCTTGCTCCCTTTTTAAAAACTGGCATTACATTGGCAACCTTCCAGTCTTCAGGTACCATAGATGATGATACTGATATAGTTTCAGGATGAATAAACCCAGGAGTCTGGACTGATCCGGTACGTACAGGGAACAATGCTTTGCATCTGACTTTCTAGTGCTTATGCCGTTTGTTTTCTTCATTCAAATTGCACAAGGAGAAAATATTGAGCACAAATAATGGGTTGAACTAACAGTAACTCTCAAAGAAATGGATATACAGGTAACAAGATATTAACCCTATGTGAAACTGCCAATAAAATTTAACTTTTAAAATAAGTATGTGACTGGAAATAGTGACTGAACCAGTTGCCTGACAAGCGGGACAAGGAGGGTATAAAATAAAACTAATGGACAAATTCTGAATCCTTAGCAATAAAGCAGGAATACCTTTCCCACAGTCATCCAGTTTTTCATCTCTTCTGCATCAGGAATTTTTGTGGTGCATTCTGGGAACCAATCCACTTGCTCATAGGCACTGGCCTGAGAACAGAAGGTCAGAACAATAAAAAATAAAATTCTGTCCCTCAGAAATTGATCAACAGCCCTGCAGTCAAGGAAGCAACAAGACAGTGTTTAAAAATGCTTTCACACCACACTCACAGCCAACACATATATGGCCTGGTTTTCATCAAATGTTTTAGTGCAACTGAATACTCTATTTGTATATTTATTGTGACAATTAATATCAGCCACCAAGAACTCAGATTCTCCCAGCAAGCACTTTTAGATGTGTCATCTTATCCGGTCATCAAAATGATAGTGATGAAGCATATTGTGCTCCAATGCTATGCACCAGCTTTATGGAGGTCACATCATTGGCCCAAAATATTTAAAATAAATAAAAAGCTGGCTCTTCGAGCATGCCTCTACCTGAATGTCTATTGGGGCAGAATGTAATGATGTTTATAGCTTGTGATTAATTGCTGTTTAAATGAAACAGAACAAAAGAATTATGTTTTTTAATATGTCACTAGTGTAGAATATACTGTGTAAAATGTTTAGTTTGAGTGTAATCTGCCAAGAGGGTTATATGAAAGGTAGAAAATCAAAAGGGAATTAATAAACAGGAAGTCTTCACTTTAACTAAGCAGTAACCTGTACTCTGTAAACAGGACAATGTAAGCTACTTTAGGGCATTCATTGCTGCAACTATATCAAGCATTTTGGAGAAATTAAGACTTACCAGTGCATTTCCTTTCCTTTACTTCTGGCTCCACCAGTCAAGGTTTAGTCCCCTCCTCCAGCTTGCCATGTATGTATGTCATGCATAGAACCAGATACAGCCAGCGTACTACTGTCAAAGCTAAATGTATATTATAACTAGCCAACGATACAACAATGCAATAACTGAAACCTAACATTTTGACCTAATCTTAGCAGAAAAACACAAAAATGTAATAACTATACTTTCTTTGAGATAAATTATCAACTTACACTATGAGAAGCTCTTTAGCTAAGAAATCTAGTCTTAAAAATCCTTGGAGGAATGAAAAATGTCCTCAAACCATTTTCCCCTGTTAATTTTTTTTTCTTTTACAATGTATAACATTTAGTCAATGAGATCTCCTCAGAAATAGCCCAATTTGCACATCCCAGGGTGGGCTTCTTGGCTGGTGAAACAGTCGTAAAGGAAAGGAAATTAACAAGTAAAGCAAATGTTGCTCACAGGACGGCAGGATGTTAGTCCTCACATATGGGTGACATCATCAGGATGGAGCCCAATCACGGAAACCTTCTGTCAAAGTTTCCAGAACTTTGACTGGCCCCTACTGGGCATGCCCAGCATGGCACCAATCCTGCAGCCAGCAGGGGTCCCCCTTCAGTCTTATTTGAAAGCTACAGGCAGCGCCAAAAAATAAAATAATAAAACGTTACGAACCCAACACCGCAGGGCAGCGGGTGGGTTTCGTGAGGACTAACATCCTGCTGTCCTGTGAGAACACCTGTTACAGGTAAGCAACATTTGCTTTCTCACAGGACAAGCAGGATGGTAGTCCTCACATATGGGTGAGTACCAAGCTGAGGATGTCCGAACATGCACCAAATGTACCCAAAGGCGTGCAACAGGCACAACAACTGGGACGGAATTTGGTAGAGGGCATCCTGAACCCCAACAGGCAGACGGAAGGGTGTTGGTACGTCACGTTGTAATCATACGAAGGACAGATTGGCCAAAGATGGAATCTTGTCTTCCGGCTTTGTCCAAGCAATAGTGGGCTGCAAGGTGTGGTGAGAACTCCAGGTAGCAGCCCTGCAAATGTCAGGAAGCGGCACTGAGCATAGGTGTGCTACTGAAGTCGCCATGGCCCTCACAGAGTGCTCTTTAACACAGTCTTGAAATGGAATGCCTACTTGCTGATAGCAAAAGGATATGCAGTCCGCCAACCAGGAGGAGAGAGTCTGCTTACACACAGGCTTCCCTAACTTGTTAGGGTGGAAAGAGATGAACAATTGAGTGCTTTCCCGGTGGGCAGCTGTACGGTCTAGGTAAAATGCTAGAGCCCGTTTACAGTCAAGGGTATGCAGAGCCTGTTCCCCTGGGTTGGCATGGGGCCTGGGAAAAAAAAGTAGGTAATATGATGGATTGGTTTAGATGAAAATCCGAGACTACCTTAGGTAAGAATTCAGGGTGAGTGCGGAGTACCGCCTGGTCCTGCAGAAGTTTAGTGTATGAGAGATAGGTAACTAGAGCCTGCAGTTCACTAACTCTACGAGCTGAAGTGATAGCCAAAAGGAAAATCACTTTCTATGTGAGATATCGAAGTTCACAAGAGTGAAGAGGCTCGAATGGTGGTTTCATGAGCCGACCCAAAACCAGATTAAGGTCCCAAGAAGGGGCCGGAGGACATAGTGGAGGCTTGATGTGGAGCAAGCCCTTCAAAAAACGTGTTACCAAGGGTTGTACTGATATAGGGACATCCCCGACACCTTTATGGAAGGCAGCTACCGCACACTGACATGCATTCTGATGGAAGAAGTCTTAAGACCTGACTCTGATAGATGCCAGAGATAGTCCAGGAAAAGGGGTTCACCATGACGTGAACCTTTTCCATTTGTAAGAGTAAGATTTTCTCGAGGAAGGCTTCCGCGAAGCAATCAGGACACGGGAAACTGGTTCAGAAAGGTTAAGTGGCTGAAGGATTAACCTTTCAACATCCATGCTGACCTGGTTCACTTTACCACAGAGTACACAGATGCACAGGAGCTTGGCCCTTAAGATAAATGTGACTCAAAAATAGTTTAAGCACTATATCACAACCATGAAATAAGTAATACAAATTCTCTTCAATAAAAAAACAGGGTCGGGGACTGTCCACAACCATCCTCCAACAGCTGGAGGCAGAGAACACTGACAACATACACAGAGGTGATGTCAACAAAATAAACCTCTGCCTCCAATTGCTGGATGAGGGCACTAAACCCACAAGATTCTTGACTGGTGGAGCAGAAGGACAAGGAAAACTTGATTTTATAGTTTGTGTTGACATATAAAAAAGGCTCATCAATTAAAAGTATAAGAGGCAACAATCAGAGGGCTGGGAAGCAGGAAATGTGCCCCAGTAACTTTAGCTGGGGATAAGCGCTCTTGGGAACTTTAGGAGTTATTTTTCTGACCAGGTAACGTTTAATCCCACCCCCAGAATGTCCCCAGCACAAACCTTTTTTTTTTTTTTTTTTTTTTTTTTTTTTTTTTAAATCCTGGACAAAACTTAATCAATGGGATTTTTGAAATCTTGAGATCTTTCCTGAGTACTTTTCCTATGAGAATATCTCAGTTTTGTTTCCTCAGTAAGATTTTCCTCCGTAACCATTTCCATGACTTCAACACTTCTTGAGCACCGTGGGCTAAATTTCCAAAAACTTAAGTCAGGATTTGGATATATAAAATAAAGTGTTATGTGCAGAAATCACCTGTATGCGTATAAAGGAGAAATTACTACTTACCTGATGATTTCCTTTCCTCTAATGAGGGTGGGTCAAGCCCCGCCAGTGGGTTAGGTAACTCTGCCAGCAGATAGAGACTTCACGGACATACAGCCCTGCCCCAACCAGCTCGTCAGTATTCTTTGGAAAAGCCAAACTGTGGACAAACTGATTCTACTTGAACACTATCATTAACAATCAACCACTCATGCTTCCAACCCAACAGGAACTTTGAGCTCAGACAAAAGAAACAACATATTCACTAAACTAAGGGGCCATAATAGCCACTTACCAGTCTTCATCAAAGAGCAGGAATCACACTCTGCAATGTTCACCCTGAAAAGGCTAACCACAAATTCAATATCACAGCCTAGGGCGGATCTGGGATTGACCTGGACTCATTACAGGAAAGGAAATTATAGGTAAGTAGTCATTTCTCCTTCCTCTTCATTCTAGCAGGTCAATCCCCACCACTGGGATGTACCAAAGCTAATCCCAAAAAGGGCGGGACACTGCTAGCAGTCCAGTCAAAACCACCCGTGCAAATGCAGCGTCCTCCCTAGATCAAACATCCAAGCAGTAATGCATGTAAAAGTGTGCCAAGATGGCCACGTCACCACCAGCAAATCTCAGCAGGCAATAAACAAAGTTTCGCCCACGATACCGCCTGAGCCCTCATGGAATACGGTCTAATCTGCAACCTCAACAGCCACATAGGCAGCCGTAATTACTTCCTTAACCCAATGGGCTATCGTTACCCACATCGCTGGTACTCCCTGTTTACCATCACCATGGAGCACAAACAGGCGATCAGACTTCTGAACAGATTTAGTCATCTCCGAGTACCGCAGTTTGACATCCAAGGAGCGCAAAAGACTCACTCATCTCGGTTCCTGTCTAAAGCGGGCAGGGAAATGGACTGATTCAAATGAAACTCCCAAACCACCTTTGGCAAAAATAGGGCACAGTCCAAATTTGTACCGTTCCTGGAGTCATACGCAGAAAAGGCCATTGGCGGGAATGAGCCTACAGTTCAGAGACGCGATGTGCCGAACAGATTGGTACCAGAAAAACTGTCTTTAAGGTAAACAGTTCGAAGGAAAGAGAACGCAGTGGTTGAAAGGTGGGACCTGCCAAGAATTCCAGAACCAAATTAAGGTCCCAATGAGATACCGGAAGCCATAAAGGGGGACAAAGGTGCTTAACTCCCTGCAAGAAACGGGGCACATCAGGATGGGAAGACAAAAGCCCTCCACTGGCTCTCCCCCTATAATAAGAGCTGTAACTTGAACTGTCAAGGTGTTAAGGGCCAAGCCCTTATGCAAACCATACTGCAAGAATTCCAAAATCAAAGGAATATCCACCTTGAGAGTTTGAGAACCTCGCTCAGAACACCAAACCTCGAAAACTCTCCAAGACAGGGCAGAAACACATACAGCAGGGCATACAGAGGCATTATGACATTTTCCGTTTTATTCACCATTCCCTAATAATTCCCAACATTCTGTTTGCTTTTTTGACTGCCGCAGCACACTGAACCGACGATTTCAATGTGTTATCCACTATGATGCCTAGATCTTTTTCTTGAGTGGTAGCTCCTAATATGGAACCCAACATTGTGTAATTATAGCATGGGTTATTTTTCCCTATATGCATCACCTTGCACGTATCCACATTAAATTTCATCTGCCATTTCGATGCCCAATTTTCCAGTCTCACAAGGTCTTCCTGCAATTTATCGCAATCTGCTTGTGATTTAACTGCTCTGAACAATTTTGTATCAACTGCAAATTTGATTACCTCTCGTCGTATTTCTTTCCAGATCATTTATAAATATATTGAAAAGTACGGGTCCCAATACAGATCCCTGAGGCACTCCACTGCCCAATTCCTTCCACTGAGAAAATTTTCCATTTAATCCTACTCTGTTTCCTGTCTTTTAGCCAGTTTGTAATCCACGAAAGGACATCGCCACCTATCTCATGACTTTTTACTTTTCCTAGAAGCCTCTCATGAGGAATTTTTGTCAAATGCCTTCTGAAAATCCAAGTACACTACATCTACCGGTTCACCTTTATTTACATGTTTATTAACTCCTTCAAAAAAATGAAGCAGATTTGTGAGGCAAGACTTGCCTTGGGTAAAGCATGCTGACTTTGAGAGAGCAATGCTTATCAGAGTTCGAACTTGACAAATCAACTTTTGCACTCAAGTGTCCGGCAGAAATATTCTTCTCTGCCTTGTATCAAAGTGAACCCTGAACTACTCCAAAGTCTGAGAAGGCTAAAACTGCTCTTGGCCCGATTCACCATCCAGCCTAGATCATGTAGCAATGAAACCACTTTATGAGAAGCACAAAGACTCTCTTTCATGCTCTTGGCACGAATCAACCAGTTGTCCAGATAGGCGTAGACTAGAATTCCGCCTTTGCGTAGGGCTGCTACTACCACCACCATGACCTTGGAAAAGGTCCTGGGCACTGTGGCCAGCCCGAATGGCAAAGCCTGAAAATGGTAATGATGATTCAGAATGGCAAACCGAAAGAATCATTGATATTCCTGATGAATGGGAATATGCAGATATGCCTCCATCAGATCCAGGGACATAAGGTATTACCCTGCTTGTACTGCCATTATGACAGAATGCACTGTTTCCATCCTGAAATGCATGATGGTTGATGCCCTTGAGATCCAGTATGGGTCAAAAAGATCCTTCCTTCTTGGACACAACAAAATAAATGAAATAACGGCCTGTATTTTGCTGCAATTCAGGAATGTGTGTCATCGCTTTCAAGTCCAACAGCTTTGCAATGTAGCTTCCACTGCTACCTTCTTCTGAGGAGAGTTGCATGGAGATATCATAAAGGCTTCCAGAGGAATGAGAAGAAATTCCAGAGCATATCCATCCTGAACTACTTCGAGGAGCCACTGATCCAAAGTAATCTGGACCCACCTGTGATTAAATACGAGAGAGGCACCCACCTATCTCCTGCACTAACAGGTGAACCCACAAATCTTCACTGAGAAGATTGAGGAGCTCCAGTTCCAGAGCCTGTATCCTTTACAGTCCTTCGGGAGTGAAAGGACTGAGATCTGCGAAAGGGACAGGCTTCTCTGGGAAGAACATCCCCTATAAGGCAAAAATGCCATAAGTCTTGAGAACAGCCACTTGCCTGAAAAATCCAGGAAACTGGCTTCTTGTCCTCTGGCGAGGGACCTGATTTCCCCCCATTTAATGCTATTTTCTCCAACTCACAACCAAATAGAAGCAAACCCTTGAAGGGCAGCTTAGTAAGACTGGGTTTTCAAATAGTATCTGCCGACCAGTTGCGCAGCCACAGCTGTCGTCTAGCCGCTATAACAGAAGCAACACCTCTGGCAGCTCTACAAACCAGATAAGAAGGCAGCCCCCGGTTCTAGCATAGGCCTGCTGACACGGCGCTGCCAGATTCTTCAAAAAGACGCAAGGTATCTCGAGCTACCAGGGAACAACAAGACGCAATTTGCAAGTTCATTGCCTCTACCTCAAAGGCTTGCTTTAGGATAGCCTCAATTCTCCTACCCTGAGCATCTTTAAGAGCTGCACCTCCCTCTACCAGAATGGTGGTTCACTTCGTGACAGAATGCACCAAGGCATCCACTATAGGGAAATACAACTGCTCTCTGGCCTGCAGATCCAATGGATATAAAACCGTCAAGGAGTGCCCTCCCTTTGAAGGACGCCTCTGGCAAACTCCATTCCAGATCAATTAACTCCAGGAGTGAAGAAAAACAAGAGGCCTTGCATAGGGTGACCAAAATGGGGTTCTCCTTCTGTAACCCTGAGGAGTCAGCTCCAGCCACTCCATGGGTCTTTAAAGTCAGAGATCAAGCTTGGCAACTCATCTCTATGAAAAACTGTGGCTCAAAATCTGGGGGAATCTGCCCCTTTCTCCACAGAAGAGCCACCATAAGAAAATTGGTTCTTACCTGACAATTTTCATTCCTGTAATACCACGGATCAGTCCAAACCATGGGTTATGCTTCCCTTCCAGCAGGTGGAGACAGAGAAAAACTTGAAAGGCACCCTCACTTAACCTGGTGTGCCTCCTGCATCCCTTCAGTATTTAGAATATCAAAGCAGAAAAGGACTAGCAATGAATCAAGCAAGAACAGAACTGTAAACATGAATGTATAAACACAAACTGTAGCTTTCTTTCTTAGTATGCTGCAATAACATAACTGTAACATGCGTGCGGGGACTGCAAAAATCTCCCTGTTATCCACTCCTAGTCTTTGGGCGGGCGTTTGGACTGATCTGTGGTACTACAGGAATTAAAATTATCAGGTAAGAACCAATTTTCTTTTCCCTGTACATACCCAGGTGGAACCTCGCAAATCCCACACGCAGCACGCCACTGCCAAAATCTCCGGGCGCTTGAACATCCAAGCGGTAGTGGTGAGCAAATGTATGGAGCGTCTTCCAAGTAGCGACTCTGCAGATCTCCTGAGATGATACCAACTGGCATTCGGCCCAAGAAGCTGCTTGAGAGCGAATAGAATGGGCCTTCAGGCCCTCAGCTGCTCGTCCTTTACAAATATATGCAGACGAAATGGTTTCTCTCAACCATCGAGCAATCGTCGTCTTAGAAGCCTTTTGAAATCTCCTGGGAAACGCTCCAAAGGACAAACAAATGATCTGAGAGTCTGAAAGAATTTGTGACTTCCAAATAACGCAGCAAAGCACATCTAACATCCAGCCTACGAAGCTCACGTGTGTGTTGTGCAGTGTTTGCTAAATCAGGAAACGCTGGAAGCTCAACTGACTGGCTTAAATGAAAAGAATATACTACTTTGGGCAAGAATGATGGTACTGTTCGAAGAGAAACCCCCGAGTCAGAGATTCTCAAGAAGGGTTCCCTACAGGAAAGCGCTTGCAACTCAGAAATTCTGCAAGCAGAGCATATGGCCACCAAAAACACTGTCTTCAGGGTGAGGACCTTCAGCGTTACCGACTTAAGGGGCTCAAACAGCAAGTCACACAATCCGCAAAGAATCAAACAGACTCCACGACTGACATATCGGGCGGACAGTGGGCTTCAAATGTCTTACTCCTCTGAGGAAACGTACCACATCAGGATGTGACGCCACCGAGCTACCAACCAGATTGCTTAGGGCCGCTACCTGCACCCGAAGGGAATTAAAGGACAAGCCCTTGGCCAAACCATTTTGCAAAACACTTAACAGCTGAGCAATCGTAGCGCGTCTGGGAAGGATTTCTTGCTCCCGACACCATGTCTCAAAAACTCTCCACACCCTACTATAAGAAAGAGAGGTAGACGCCTTTCTGGCTTGTAGCAATGTAGTGATAACTGCCTCAGAATATCCTCTTTCTTTCTCAAGCTCCTCCTTTCAAAAGCCAGGCTGCTAGACAAAAGCGAGCTGCCTGATCAAAATATATAGGACCTTGACGGAGAAGATGAGGAAGATGTCAGAGTGGCAGAGGTCCGAACACGGCCAGATTGATGAGATCCGTGAACCATGGATGTCGGGGCCACTCTGGAGCTACTAGGATTACCCTCCCTGGGTGGACCTCTATCCTGCGAAGCACCTTGCCCACCAGAGGCCAAGGAGGGAACAACAACAGGAGAAATTAGGTTGGCCAGGGAAGCACTAGTGTGTCGACCCCGTCTACGCTGTGATCTCTCCTGCGACTGAAGAAGCGAGGAGCCTTGGCATTGCCCCGCTTTGCCATCAAGTCCATATGAGGAATACCCCATCTGCGAGAAATGAGATCCATTGTCCGCTCCGAGAGTTCCCACTCTCCGGGATCTATACATCTGCGACTTAGAAAGTCCGCTTATATGTTGTCCTTCCCAGTGATGTGAGAGGCCGCTATTATTGCAAGATTTTGCTCCACCCAAGCCATGCGCAGTTCTGCCTCGTCGGTTACAGCTTGGCTTCTGGTGCCTCCTTGACAATTGATATAGGCCACCGTCGTCACATTGTTGGAGAGGACGCAAACCGCCTGATGGTGTAAGTGTGGAAGAAAGTGTTGCAGGGCTAAGCGAACCACTCTGGTCTCCAGGCGGTTGACTGACCATCCGGACTCCATTGGGGACCATCTGCCCTGAACTGAAAGAGACTGGCAAACAGCTCCCCAGCCGGAGATACTGGCATCCATGGTCACCACTATCCAGTTTGGAACCTCCAGATTCACCCCTTGCAATAGGTGTGTGGGCAGAGCCACCACCCAAGACTGGAACTGGTGTGATCTGTGAGTGGCAGAGAGAATTGGAAATTCTCCGACTTGGGGTCCCATCGGGAAAGCAATGCACGTTGTAACAGTCTCATATGAGCAAAAGCCCAAGGTACCACCTCCAGAGTGGATGCCATCAAGCCCAGAACCTGCAGGTAGTCTCAGGCCTTGGGCAGTGGAAAAGCTAACAAGCAACGAACTTGTCCCATCTATTTGCTCCTTCGATCTGTCAGGAGAAAAACCTTCCCGACCGTAGTGTCGAACCGGGCTCCCAGAAATTCCAACATCTGGGAGGGGATGAGGTTGGTTTTGGTCTGATTGATCACCCATCCGAGGGATTCCAAGAGAGTGGTCACCTGATGCATCACTTCCACACAGCAATCTCTCGATTTTGCTCTTATCAGCCAATCGTCCAGGTAGGAATGAATGAGTAGGCCTTGCCTCCGGAGAAAGGCTGCCACCACCACCATGACTTTGGTGAACGTGCAAGGAGCAGTCGCGAGGCCGAAGGGCAGAGCGCAGAATTGATAATGCATTCCCAGCACCATGAAGCAAAGGAACATTTGGTGATCCTCGCATATGGGGATGTGCAAGTATGCCTCAGTCAGATCTAGAGAGGCCAGAAATTCACCCTTGAGTCCTGCTGCGATGACTTAACGCAGAGATTCCATGCGAAAGTGGGATACCTTCAGAGACTTGTTTACCTTCTTGAGGTCCAAAATTGGTCGGAAGGAGCCCTCCTTTTTTGGAACTACAAAGTAAACTGAGTACCTCCCTTTCGTCCAGTGTTCTGGAGGTACGGGCTTCACAGCTCCGAGGGCCAGGAGATGTTCAAGAGTTTGACAATAATCTGTTTGGCCTGGGGACCGCATGGAGATATTAGGAAGAACTCTGAGAGGTCGAGCAAATTCCAAAGCGTGGCCTCATTCTATTAGGCTTAGTAATTGTGGCCCATGCTTCGTAAAACCGGAAGAGGCGACCCCCAAACCAAGGGATCGAGGGATGGGCCGGCAGCATCTCATTGTGTAGGCTTGGAGGTGGGAGCAGAGGAGGAACCACCTCTGCGCCCACGGAAGGACGAGAACCAGGCTTGGCCTCTGGCAAACAGCTGTCGCTGTCCGGCCACTTGCTGCCTGTTTTGCCGAAATCTCCGTTGCCCCCGAAAATAAGAGCGGGATGATGGAAAACCTCTAGAAGGCTTCGGTTTGTCCTCTGGTAACTTGTGAACTTTGTTCTCCCCCAGGGACTTTATCAACTCCTCCAAATCATCCCTCAATAAAAAACCACCTTTAAATGGGATAGCCCCCAGCTGAGCTTTGGATGAAACATCCGCTGACCAGTGGCAGAGCCACAAAAGACGCCTTGCCGACACTGCAGACTACATGGTGCGAGATGAGGTGTGGAGTAGGTCATATAGTGCATCTGCCCCATATGCCACTGCAGCTTCCAAATGTTGTGCCTGTTCAGACTCTCCCAGAGGAAGATCTCTAGATGTCAGTAACTGTTGAACCCAGCGCAGGCTTGCTCGCAGCATATAACTGCTACAAACTGCTGCTCAGACAACCAGGGCAGAGACTTCAAAAATGCGCTTAAGCAGGACTTCCAGTTTGCGGTCCTGAAGATCCTTGAGGGCCGTCGAGCCTGCAACCGGAATGGTGGTCCGTTTGACCACAGCCAAAACTGCAGCGTCCACTTTAGGGGATCGGAGGAGCTCCAGAAAGTCATCTGATAACGGATACAGCTTATCCATGATGTGACCCACATGCAGACCAGCATCCGGAGCCTCCCACTCCCTGGTCATCAGCTGCTGAATCATGGCATGAACAGGAAAAACCCGGGTCGGAGTACACAATCCCGCTATAACCGGGTTCACCAAGTACTGTGGTGGAGCCTGTAGGGGGAGCTTGACTTCCAGCTCAGACAGAACTGCCGGAATGAGGGGCTCTAATTCCTCCTTCTGAAACAGCCGGGCCACCTTAGGGTCATCCCCCTCTAAGGGGTTCTGTTTTCCTTGCTCCTCATTCAATCCTCCACCAGCGGGAGGGAAAGGAGAAGCTCCTGCACCCGTCGCCGCACTGCCCAGAACATCCGGAGCGGCTGTGCCACCTGAAGCCACAGTGCCTTTCAACTTCGCGACCCGTAAAGACACGGGAACCTCTATGCGCTTGACTATCTTGAGGGGCGGTCCCTGCAAGGTCTCATCGGCAAGGGAGCACCTTGCGGAGATCTGGAAGCCAAAAAGGCTTTATGCATAAGGAGGACAAAATCCAAAGAAAAAGAATCAAAATAAACATCCTGTCACCCAGGGAAAACAGGTCCCTCCTGTAAATCATCCTGGTCCTGATCCAAAATATCATCAGGACCGGCAGAGACCAGAGATAACGCAAGGGGAAGCTCCCCCTCCCCCCTAGCACTTGCCTGAGCTGCAGCAAAAGTATTTAAGATGGCTGCCGTCCCTGCACCGAGGGGAAAAGGATCAGCACTGAGCTCTCGCGGAGCCAATCTTTTCAGCACCCCTCGAGGCTTGGGCAATGCTGCAGACCCTGAAAGAGAGCTGCCTTCCCCCCCAGGCAGACAGTGTGAGCAAATCCCAGCCCTAGAAAGCCGCACGGATGATTCTCCATATGCCACACACCAAGATGGCCACAGCATCGTGGGGGGGGGGGGGGGGGGAACAGCCCAAAAACCGTGAAAAACGCAGCGAAATTCTACGAAAACATGGCGATTCAGGTGGGGAGGCGGACAAGATGTGCATCCAAAAAGCTAGGATGCCCAACTTTTGGATGCACATCCAAAGGACGTAGGTGCATGCCGACGAAGCACAGTGAAGTGTGAAATCACCCTCGTGGCCTACCACGCGCCAAAAGGGAGAAGCCTGAAAGCGGGGCCTAGCCACATGGATGCTCAACCCACTGTGCCTGAACTACCTCCACACATCAATGAACTCCCCAGAGACTTGAGCAGGAAGTCCCAACACCGAAGAAAAAGACCCAGTAGGAAAACTCCTCTCCTCTTTCTCCTGCCCTTTGTTTCTTTTAAATAGCGTAAAAACCTTTACCTGAGTTCAGCCCTCCCTAGTGAAGAGCAGGAATGGCTCCCGGCTATGGGGGAGAGACGGAGAAGCCTTCAACGAAGATCCTCTCTCAGTCTGCAACTGCTAACTGAATTTAAGTCCAAACCATCCAAGGCTACCGGACTGAGGCACTCTACTGAGGGAGGGACCGAACGGTATCACCTCAGGAGGCAAGAGGTGCTATACAGACATCTCGTCTTCCTGATGCCTCCTTTTGCACTTCTTTCTTCCTTCCTTTACCTTCTTGCTCACAGGCAATCCCCTATAGGGAAAGGCATGTCCACTATCCTCCAAATGTTTTGCAGACCCCTACATGCTTCCCTTTTACTTTTTCCATAAGGTAATATGCCACATATGCAAAACGTATTACTGTAACTACCAAGAAATGACAGGCACATCAGAATCAATCGTAATGTATAAAACTTAATAGTTCATAATGCTTACTGATATGGACTGGGGAGAGAGGTGGAAATGGGAATTTGGGGAGCAAGAAAGACTGGTGGGGGATGAACATAGCGGAAGAGAGGGAAAGTGACTGGTTGGGATGGATGGGAGGAAAAGAGAAAAACTGGTGGGGATGGACTGAAAGAGAGGAGGGAGAGACAGCTCAGGATGGATTGAGGGTAGAGAGAGGAGAGAGACTGGTTAGGATGGACTGGGGGAAAGAGAGAGGATACCAGTGGGCATGGACTGGAGAGAGTGCTGAATATGGACTGGGGAGGAGGAGGGAGAGTTTAGTTTAGTTTTATTGAATTTTATATACCGTCGTTCAGACGTGCCATCACAGGAAGAATAAAGAAATACAATGACAGGTATAAAAAAATCAATGAAACAAATATAAAAGCAATTAAATGAAATAGAAACTAATAAGTACGTTTTAAACAGTAAAAATAATTAAAAAGAGAAAAGACCTATAAAGAGAAAAACCAGAAATGTGGCTGGGCTGGGGAGGTACCGAGTGAGAGACTCCTGGGGATGGAGGAAGGGGAAGTGTTTGAGAATTAACAGGGACAGGTGAAGAGAAATGTAGTGCAGACTCCTGACTCAGTACCTTTTCATTTTCTCCTTTTTAAGGGAAATGACATCCTTCTGCTTTCCCTCACCTTCCCCATGCCAGTCCCCTCCCCAGCCTCTTCTCATGTCCTTTCCCATCCTCTCCCCTTCCTGCCTTTCCCCCCTGCCCTGCTTCCCCTCACCTGTGGCCCTTTCCCGAGCGCCTTCTTTCCTGTCCTCTCCCCATGGCCTCTTTCCTAATGCCAGTGGAAATAAGTGGAAAAAATAAATACTTAAAATGAGTTTTACTTGAGTTGGGGCTCTCCAAGTGCCCCTGAAATGGTGCTCAGGCTAGATGATGACAATGGCTGCAGGGTGGTGTAGCTCAATGCTTCTGGGCTGGCTCAGTGCATGGTCTGTCCGCTGGGGTTAAGGCCCCATTGCGGTAGAGACTGCTGGAGGAGAGCTGGTGGCTGCAGTGAAGGCAACGGAGGTCAGGCCCGCAATGGAAGAGCATTGAGAGCTCTGCTATTAGGCTTCTGCTGCAGAGGAGACAGCCAGCAGTGCAGGGGGGGGAAGGACGGCGATGGTGGTGTGCTGCAAACCTAGAAGTGAGGTCCTGGTCGTGGCACCACCTGAAATCGCTGCCACAAAGTCAGGGAAGGTAGAAGAAGCCGGAAGCACAGGGAAGGTGCCCGCTGTTATGCTACAATATGGAGTCCATGAACACAGAAGTAAGAAAAAATGTTAAGTTTCTAATACACTGTGAGGTAGATATTCAAAGATAACCAGATAAGCCCTTGCCCAGCTAACATAAGAAGGATATTCAGCAGCAGATATGTGCTAGTTAGTCGGATAAGTCTTATCTGCTGCTGCTGAGCAGCGCTAACTTAACCAGATAATTCTGAATACCGTCACTTATCCGGCTCCTCCCCCAGCCATCACTTAGCCGGATGATAAGTGGTGGCCGTTGAACATGGGCAGATATTCAGCCACCACCACAATCTCCCATACTGCAGGGACAAACGGGTACCAGTTTCCATGAACACTGACCCAGCTGAAATTCTCTTCTGTTTAGTCTGTGAATACAGCTCGGGAACCAAGACCACCACAAGTTGTCAAAAGCAAAGTCAGTCAACTGTTTCAGTGTGCTAATATAACAAGACAGCGCATGGCCCTAAGGATGGGGAAAATCAAACTGCAAGCACTGTTTCTCTTTCATTTTGTTGCTATACAAAATACTATGAAACCAAGCAGTCACCTCAGGCTCTTCCTGCCAATTGATGTTCAACTCTTTCTCAAATCCTTTCAGAGTGAGCCCCAGACCTCTCCGCCCCTTCTGTTTGGAGGCTTCAACAATGTCCTTCCGTCCCTGGCTAAATTTTCCCAGTCCTTCTCCCTCTTTGAAGCCCATCTTGGCCTGCAAAAAAAAAAGAAAACACGTTAGTAGCACCTGGAACAAGGTGGCCTTTGTGACCTTACCATCACCAAAAGAACCAGAATTTATTTGCTTAATTTTCAGGATGTCAGGGAACCATATACTATGATGTACAATAAGTGCAAATGATCATCCCCCACACAAGTAAAGAAAAGGGTCCAAAAAAATAAGAGTGGCCTGAAAAGGCTGAACATTAAACTTAAAGAGGTCAATATTCAGACTCACTTCGGATAGCAAAGCTAGCAGGATAAACTTATTTGGCTAACTTTAGAGGCATATTCAACAGTGCCAGCCACAGTACTGAATATATAGCTGGCTAACTTTAGGACATCTCTTTGACTCGACAAGACTTAACCGGTTAAGTCCTCCGAGTTAGCTGGTTAACTTAGCCAGCTAACAAATCCTCCCAGTTACGCCCATGGACCGCTCCCTAACTTATCCAGCTAAATTGTAGCTACCTGACTTATTAGCTGGCTAGAATTTATCTGGATAAAGGCTGAATATAACTGGGTAAGCCATTCAGACATAACTATTATGTCATCAGTCTAAACGGCTTTTGATATGGAGCTCAAGATTTTTACCTTTAGTGATTTTAAATGCAAAAGATAATTTGGTGTTTGTAGGAAGAGCCACACTGATGGGGATGGTACTAGATTTCCTGGTACTAGATTACCATGATGCCTAGAAATTATATTGCAGTGTTCCTTAATGCAGCCACTTCCTGGGCTAATACACTCGCTCACCATTTACTTCCCCACAATACTCTACCTATCCCCGCACCCCAAGCCGGCAGGAGGTGAGCAGAGCAACATACCTGCCTATCCATAAAACTCTGAACCGCAGTAGTAGAAGTGGCTGCCGACAAGTATGTTTGCTCTGCCCTCTTCCTGCAAGCTTAGGAGGGTATTGATACCATCTGGTACCTACAGTTTGAAGATAGCTCCTACAAACTTTCTCTGCGCCTGCTGTTAGTATTACAAAACTGAAGCCTTATTTGTCCAAAAGATCAGAGAAATCACAGATAGCTGCACAGAGATTTTTGTCACCAAATTACCTCTGGTAATATGTGCAGAGCTCAGTTTTCCTCTCATTAAAGCTATGGTCTCACTATCAACAGACAACAATTATGACCATTACTGTAAGCTCAATGACATCCTGATGGATGATAGCAATAAAAATGGAATTCTTTATAAAAGCGTTATCGGGCAACCAGCACATCACAAACCATTTTTAATTCAAAACTACTCTTTAAAATTCCCTTATAGGAAGAATAGCATCAGTGTCAATAGCCTGGTGCAGAAAACATAAAAACAGTTTTATATACTCAAAGGGACACCACCACCTCACCACTAGAAAGGAGACCAATGGAACCTCACACTGGTTCTCAAGCCAGTCATCAAGGATTCCCTGGTTTTCAGAACATGCATAATGAATATCTACAAGGTGGAAGACTAATCTAGCAATTACAGCAGTGGGCTACAAACCAGGGAAACCGGGATGCAAGTCACATTACCCTCCACTGTCTCAGGAACAAACTTAGATTGGGAGCCCTCTGGGGACAGGGAAATACCCACAATACCTGAATGCAATCCACTTTGATGTGCCAAAAAGCAGAATATAAAAAAATAAAATAAGTAAGTATCTTCTGACACTGCCTTCCACTGTATGTAAACTTTCTCATGTTTATGCACGTCACATATCTTCCCACTGACATTTCAGAACTCATGAATCGGCAGACCAAAAGGTGTTGCATGGTCTAATGTCAGGCAGAGAGTGCCCTCTAAATTGCCATGTTGACTTTTGACCTGCCAACTTGGGTGTGAAAGTGATTTATGGGCTTCCAGGAAGTCCATTCTGCATCTGGTCCTGCAGAAAGCTGCTTAGTCACTCTGACACCCACAGCAAGGTCTCCACCACATTTCCTTAGCTGTGGTGTTAATTACTTCTGTTGTCATGAGAAAGCTCCTGCACAATATCATTAACTTTCTTTTTGAACCACTGTCTTACTTTATTAAATGCCCCAAATCTCTTGTTCTGTCTGTTTGTCTTATTAGATGGTAAGCTTTATTGAACAGGGACTCTCTCTTTTGTGTGCATGGAAGCTGTTTAAAAATACCATCTTGGTATATTCCACGCATTAGAAAAGGTGGCAGGAAGGAAGGGCAAACGACTACCGGCATGGTTAAAAGGTAAGGTGAGAGAATGGGAGCACTGAGGGGAGAGGATCACTTTGCTGGTGGCGGAAAAGAATCATTAAGTACTGCTTGGGGAAATTTTTGAACTTAACAGTTTTGGGGAGAAGTAAACTATTGAGGTATATTGTTTAGTGTGTTTGTGTGTCTGTATTAAATATCTAGTCAGAAGGCAGGCAAAATAAGCAGGAGTTTTGTGTGTTTGCATTACATACAAACACACCTTGAATACTGTGTACAATTCTGGTCGCCACATCTCAAGAAAGATATAATTGCGATGGAGAAGGTACAGAGAAGGGCTACCAAAATGATAAAGGGGATGGAACAGCTCCCCTATGAGGAAAGGCTGAAGAGGTTAGGGCTGTTCAGCTTGGAGAAGAGACGGCTGAGGGGGGATATGATAGAGGTGTTTAAAATCATGAGAGGTCTAGAACGGGTAGATGTGAATCGGTTATTTACTCTTTCGGATAATAGAAAGACTAGGGGGCACTCCATGAAGTTAGCATGGGGCACATTTAAAACTAATCGGAGAAAGTTCTTTTTCACTCAACTCACAATTAAACTCTGGAATTTGTTGCCAGAGGATGTGGTTAGTGCAGTTAGTGTAGCTGGGTTTAAAAAAGGTTTGGATAAGTTCTTGGAGAAGTCCATTATCTGCTATTAACCAAGTTGACTTAGAAAATAGCCACTGCTATTACTGGCATCAGTAACATGGGATAGACTTAGTGTTTGGGTAATTGCCAGGTTCTTATGGCCTGGATTGGCCACTGTTGGAAACAGGATGCTGGGCTTGTTGGACCCTTGGTCTGACCCGGAATGGCAATGTCTTATGTTCTTAAATAGTTAGTCAGAGGGCAGGCAAAAACTAGGAGCTTGTGTGTTTTGTATTAAATAGGTAGTCAGAAAGAAAGGCAGGCAAAAACCAGAAGTTTGTTTGTATTAAAAAGCTAACCAGAAGGTAGAAATAAGCTAGGAGTTGTTTTTACCTAAATAAAAAGGTTGAAAAAGGTCAGTTACAAACCTTGGAAAGATGTTAGGATAGTGTGATTGATTTGATTACGTACCAACATTTGTTAATCAGAATAGCAGTGAGTCACTCAGGATAACCAACTGTAGTGTACATCCCAAAGGGGATTGTGTTGTACTAACTTACCTTAGAAGCACAAGATATATTGTAAGGGAAGAGCTCAGTAACCCATAATCCAGTGGGAGCACTAAAAGGAGAGGATCACTTTGCTGGTGGCTGGAAAGAATCAGTAAATACTATTTGGGGAAATTTTATAACTTAAAAGTTTTGGGAGAAATAAACTATTGGGGTATATTCTTTAGTGTGTTTGTGTATCTGTATTAAATAGCTAGTCAAGAGGGCAGACAAAAACCAGGAGTTTTGTGTGTTTGTCTGATGCACAACCCATGAAACCCAAGCATGGTGGGGTGGATGTTTTAATTTCCATAGGACCTCTATAAGGATGTTTTAGAACTAAGAAATGACAAAGGAGATAATCCTGAAACTAAAGAGTGGATGCACTACCTTTTCTCTTGTTAACCTATATGCTCCTAACAATAATCAGGGTGATTTCTTCGTCAGGACTGGGGAATTGCTTAGTTATTTTTTGGAGGGGCACATGATTATTGGAGGTGATTTTAATCTTACCATTTCTCCCTTTTTAGATAGTTCTGAAGTTCCAGAACATTTCTGCTGTCTCAAAGGTGTAAATATATTTCTTCTTTGGGATTAATGTATGTATGGCGATTTTACAATCCTTCTAAGAGAGATTACACTCTTTATTCTTCACCCCATGATTCTTAATGAAGCATAGATATATTATTGGTTAGTAGATCATGTTTGTCAGGGGTGATTACCATTAATAAAGGCTCCAAAACATGGTCTGACCATGCCCCCATTGAGTTTGAATTCTTTTATTTGCTGAAAAAAAGATGACAAATGACATTTTTGGAGGTTGAATGTATCTGTATTAAATGTTATTGAAATTTGCAAGCAATTGCACTTTTATATTTAAGAATACCTTCAATTTAATGATCAGAAAAATATCTCTGCACTTATGGGAATGGCTTAAAGTGGTCATCCGGGGTAGATTGATTTCTTGAGCTGTGGCCAAAAAGAAAAAAAAAACAGATGGAAGGTGTTGGACTTTCCAATTCTATTCGCCAATTAGAACAATTACATAAAGAAAAAGGGGAATCCCAAAATTTTCTTAGGAAACTAGAGGCTGAAAGAGGGAGACATTAAATATTAATTAGATCAGCTAAGCAATCTTTTTCTGAATTTGGTAATAAAGCTAATAGACTTCTAGAATGGAAGTTAAAAAGCCAGCAGGCACTAAATCAAAGAGGTTCAAAAACGAGAATGGGGTTTTGCATGACAATGATTGATTTTATTGTGAATTGTATTCTAAAGATGTGAATATTAATGAGGAGGAGACTGAACGATATTTAGGTGAGATTTCCCTCCCAACTATTTCTACTGAAATATAAAATATTTCATTATTTATTTATTTAATATATTTATGTTTCGCCTATAACAGGGATGCGTTAAGCAACTGAGCAAGAAATTTTAATGGTTATCAGTATGCTAAAGCTGAGGTAATCTTTGGGTTTAGATGGGGGTCGCCAATAAGTTTTATAAACAAAATGTAGTGATCTTTAAGTCAAATCCTTGGTAAATCTTTTTAACTCGGAAGCATGTATTAAAGTTAATGGCAGATATTTGGATTCTTTTCTTTTGGGGAGAGGTTCACAGCAGAATTGGCTATTGTGATGGAACCACTGGCTGAGAGGGTATGGTGTCTGGGAGTCATTCATGGTATTACTGTGGGAATAATACCTTTAACATTTCACTTTTTGCTGACAATATTATATTCATTCTTACGAAAGCCTTTTTTCACTTTTCTCATACTGATGGTCTATGGTTTTAACGTGAACATGAGGAACTCTAAAATTTTGAATGCTAACCTTCTCACGGAGCAGGTTTCTAATTTGAAAGAAAAGTTCCCTTTAAGTGGGTTCGGGAGTGTTTTAAAACATTTGAGGGTAAAAACTGGGACAGATTGACAATCTTGATTTGAATTGTACCTCGTTACTTACTAGTTGGCCAATAAGTTGGAATACTGGGTACAATATGATCGCTCTTGGTTTGGGCTTATTGCAGCTGATAAGATTCCTTTGTTGCCAAAATTAAGCGTTTCAAACCCTGCCTGTATGGATACCTGACAAGGTTTTAAGTTGCTTCAACTGGAGGTGTAGACCACCTAGAGTCTCCAGCATACTATTAAATAAGAAGAAAAATCTGGGTGGATTAGCTGTATTTTGATTTCAAAGCAGACTACATTCAGGTTCCCCATGTTAAATATTGCTTTGTGCCTGCCTAACTTCAAGCTTTATGTGGTTGGCGGAATTTTCATGGGGTGTTTTGGAGCAATGTTTCTTGGGGCATATTCCTTTCAGTTTGTTTGGCTGGTTGGTTACCAAGCTCTTCTGGAGTTGTTAAGCAGGTGAGCAACTAAAAAGCTGTGAGATTCTTACAGGGTTCCAATATTTGGCAGCAGAAATCTCTTTCCGTTAGCTTCAACTGGGTTTAATACAAAGTTTCTCTTGGGCAGCTTTATTCTATTTTTCAGAGATAGGCAGGCTTGGATCTGAAACAACTGGGACAATTGCTTCAGAATAAGGAATTATATATAGCTTTGAGTATTTCACTGAGCAATTTGGGCTTCTAGAGAACAACAGATTTGGCTATATACAGGTACAACATTTCCTGATGAGTAAGGTAATTTGTCAGAAATTATCTAAAGTAATATCTCCATTTGAGATTTTGTGTTCCAAGGTTAAGTACAGGAGCCTTATTTAAAAAACGTAGACTCAGTTGATTAATAAACCCAGATATTTCAAGTACTGGGAGAGTGATTTGGGTTATATGCTAGATGAGACGGATTGGGATGTTTCCTGAGGGCAGCTAAAAGCTCTCTCTACTTTAATTGAAGGAAATAGTTAAAGTGCTTTTTCGTGGTCCCTGCCACCTGTTAAATTACTTAAGATGTTCCCTGCTGATGACATCTGTTGCATTTATGTGGTGAAGCTGATTATTTCTTTCTAGAAGGTGGTTATAGATTTGATTGTGCAAGTGTTGAATGTTTCATTACCTAGGGATCCCAAGATATTTCTTCTCTCTCTTTTCCCTAGAGAAATTCCCGTGAAATAGTTAAAATTATCATGTCAAACTGTTTTTGTTACTAGATGTGGAGGAAGGTATTCCCACTTTCCTTCAAGTCTAAATGAGTGCATCTGGAATGTGTTCTATTTGGGGAAAATAACTGCATTTTGCAGGGAATCACTGCAATGTTTTTGAGTTGTTGGGAGCCACATATTAAATGGTATGATTAAAAAAAAAGCTGAAATAACCCCTTAACACATTCAGAAAGGGTATCTGTTTCTTTCCCTGAGATACCCTTAGGGGGAGGTGGGGCACTGTGGGTTAAAAGTTGGGTTGCAGGACGTGAAGGTTGGGAAATTTCTCTGGGAACCGTGTACTGAATTTTCTTCCTGTTTTTTTGTTGGTGGTGATTTACTGGCTATATATATTTTGTCTTTTTGATGTTGATTCAATCAAATTTAACTTAAAATAAACAAACAAAATAAGTCCAGGCTCGAGCCTATTGTGGCATCTTAAGCTCTCTCTCTCATGCAGACATCCACATGCTGGAAGCTGCTTTTGAGGCTAGCGAGATACCACTGAAAGTTATGGAAGGGACATCTCTGGAAGAAGGCAAGCTTAAAAGCAAAGCAAGGATGCTTAGATGAAGAAGGCTGCTCAACTCCTGCCAAAAAGGACTGAATGGCTTCACGTTGATTCTCAACCTGGGCAACAGTTTCCCTGACCTTACCTCCAAAGAGAATGTCACCTAAACAAGGGACGTTGGCCAATTTGTCAAACATCTTCACATAGGCTGCCGATTCTCAACCAGGCTAACCAGCAAGCTCCAATGGCTGCTGCAGAAGATCCTGCCACGGTGTCAAATGATTCATACACTGACCGCAGGTAACAGGATGCCAATAGTCATCCTGTTACCTGTTGAGAGGCTCTACTAGAAGCTTCGACTTGTCAATGCAGTCGTGTAAGTATTGCGTGTAAGTATTGCACTAAGCATCGAGCTCTGGAAGACTTTCTTTCCAAAACTGTCCAAAAACTGTCCAAAACTGTCCAAAAACTTAAGAGTCCTTGTCTTTTTAATCTGTTTTAACACCAACTCAAGTATCACAGACAAGTGCAGTAACTGAACTACTCCAAACTCAGAAGTCTGTAGAACTCTGTATTTATGGTCCAGCTTGCTGGCTGCTGGGGGGCAGGAGATTGAGTTAACCCTCATTCTTATTTGAAAATCCCACAGGATTGAATGGATCGGGATTGCTGCAAGTTCAGAAGGTATCTTCAGAGTGCAAAGTAGTCTGAAAACTTCGGAGTAGGGAACTTGTTCCTACAAACATTGACTTCATCACCCTTCTCGGCCTGTTCAGGAATTTAGAGAACGAGATGTCATCTGGCAGAGAATAATGCTCTGGCAGGTCAGGTAAGGGATCTGAGGGAATCCCTGTAAACATTTCCTCAGAAAAGAGAGGTGAAGGGCACTAACCCAAAACCCCTGTTCCATCTTCAGAATGCTGGCTAGACCCCTCCACACAGAAGGATAGCCTGTCCGAATGAGGCAGGCTATTTTCCATCACTAAGACTTCTAATGGGAACTTCAGAGGAATGGAGGCGAGAGGGTCTCTCCCTTGAGGGAACAAATCCAACATCCTGATGGGTGCCCTCCAAGTCACTAGTTACCAAAGAGGTAAAGAAAATCTTCACCAATTCAAATGGTCTATGTACTGTTGTGGCTTTTGGACCGGAATTGGTGAAGAGACATCCTCTTCTGAAACCAGCACAGGGTCATCCTCCTGAGAAACTCATACTGGGTTCCAAAAGAGATCTCCCACCTGAACAGACTGTGCTGAAGGCTGCATAGTGACCAGTAGTATAATGAAATAGATAGGATCCAGTGTCTTTAAAGGTGATGCCTGAGTGAATGATAGTGAAGAGGCTCTTGAAGGCCTAAAGCTTGAGACAAGTGAGCCAACACAGAGGAAGGTAACTAAGTAGTCCATCTCTGCCTCCCCAGATCCCACCAAAGCCCTTACCTGCACTGATCCATGGTCAACAACAAACCTTTTCCATTGGAAAAAAATCAGTAGATCTAGGGCAGGGGTCGGGAACCCATGGCTCGCGAGCCAGATATGGCTCTTTTGATGGCTGCATCTGGCTCGCAGACAAATCTAAATCAGTGTGTCGCCATACTTTCCAGTCCCCCGCTGACCCAGCTGCTCCCCGGTCCTCCTCCGCCCGGGCTTAAAATGCTGTTAGCCCGGGCAGAACGCAGCAGAATAGCTGGAGTCGGCGGCACCGGCATGGTCTCTTCTTCCCCCCCCCCCCCGTGGCCCGGAAGAGGAAGTGGTGAGCATTGGGTGCATGCGCGGGAAGAAGAGACCACGCTAGTGTGGTCAGCGTCGGCCCGAAGAGCAGAAGAGAGGTGCGCAGAAAAATGAAGAAGAACGTCAACCCCTGCGGCCGATGGGACTCCTCCTCTGCCCGGGCTTAAAATGCTGTCAGCCCGGGCGGAACGCGGCAGAATAGCTGGAGTCGGCGGCACCAGCATGGTCCTTCTTCCTGCCCCCCCCTCCCGCGGCCCGGAAGAGGAAGTGGTGAGCATCGGGTGCGTGCGCGGGAAGAAGAGACCACGCTAGTGTGGTCAGCGTCGGTCCGACGAAAAGAAGACTGTGCAGCGCGGCTCGGAGGAAATTGAAGAAGAGCTTCAACCGCGGCCGATGGGACTCCTCCTCCGAGAGGGCTAAAAATGAAGGAGGTTAGCATTGGGAGGAGGCTGCTGCTGCCGCGAGTTCCCGGGGTGGGGGTGGGGGAGAGAGAGAGTGAATGAGCGAGCAAGCATGTGTGTTTGAGATCCTGTGTGTGTGAGTGAGAGATTGCATGTATGTGAATGATTGAGAGCCTGTATATGTGAAAGAGAGTATGTCTGTGATTGAGAGCCTGCCTGTGAGAGAGAGAGCATGAATGTAAGTTTACCATTGGGAACCTGTATGTGTAAGTTTGTGATTGAAAACCTGTTTGTGTGAAAAAGTATGTGTGTATGATTGAGAGCATGTGAGTATGTGATTGAGAGCCTGTGTGTAAATGAGAGAGAGGACATGTTTGTAAGCATGTGAATGAGAGTCTTTGTGTGAGAGAAAAAGACAGCATGTATTTATGTGATTGAAAGCCTGTGTGTGTGTGTGTGTAAGCGTGAAAAGATAGAAAGCATGTGTGTAAATGTGTAATTAAGAGCCTATATAAGTGAGAGAGAAAAAGCATGTGTATATGTGAGTACTGAGAGCATGTGTGTATAGGTGTGTCATTGAGAGCCAGTGTGAGAGAGCGCGCTGGTATGTGACTGAGAGAGGAGAAAGTTCCAAGCAAACCACCCCTCCTCCTGCTAATTCAGAACAATCTCAGGACACCTGGATATCAAATGTTCCCAGGTATGCAGAGCAAAAAATTTTTTGTATCATTATTTTTCATTACTGGGTCTTTGTGTCTGCTATTTTGAAATATTTTGTTGGTATCAGGAAATTTTTTATATGAGTTTTTAATTATTGGATATTCCACTCATCAGCTGTTTCGAAATATGTTCTTTTTGTTAGTACAGTTTTACTGCTGATGATTTTATATTTCTTGATTTGTTTTATAAGGATGGGTGATGTTTCTTTTTTCCTTTGTTACACTGCATACAGAGACTCTGGCTTGTTGCAGTTTCCAATTCAGTTTTTTCTGCATGCTTCTAGTTATGCGTTTTGGTCTCTTTATTCTATGTTAGGTGAGGGTCAGCACGTGATTCAGGTGAGGTTTTCTGCTGGCGTGTAGTTTCTGTGTAGGACTCTATAGCAGCCTGACTTGGTCCGTTTTCCTAATAGGAGATGTATTGGTGTCTTAAGGCCTGGTGTAATATTTTCAGAGACTTATTGTACTTTAAAAGTGTGATCTTACATAAAATGCACACATTTACTTGTATTTAGTTTTAAACATATTGTATGGCTCTCATGGAATTACATTTTAAAATATGTGGCGTTCATGGCTCTCTCAGCCAAAAAGGTTCCTGACCCCTGATCTAGGGGCACGATTTGAAACTTCAGGGAGGAAGACTCAGAACCAATGTCAGGAAGTATTTCTTCACGGAGAGGGTGGTGGATGCCTGGAATGCCCTTCCGGAGGAAGTGGTGAAGACAAACTGTGAAGGATTTCAAAAGGGCATGGGATAAACACTGCGGATCCATAAAGGCTAGAAGATGGGAATGAAGAGAAGAGCTATGGGGGTGGCTTGCTGGAATGGAGGCTACTACCTGGTGATTACTACCCTTACTCAATAAGCCTCCACACGTTTAATGCAACTCCAACATTGCTCTCTGCTTCAATGGCAAGGGGAAATATGGAAAAGAGGATTTGCATTCAGACAACAACCAACAAGGACTGAACTACACAGTCTGGGTAAACAAATAAGCGTGGGGGGAGCTTGCTTATTATGGCAGTTACTACCCTAAACCAATTAAGCCTGATACATCACTTTGAATGCATGTACAGCGTTGCTCTCTGCTTCAACGGCAGGGGGATCTGTGCAGTCTGGGTAAACAAGCATCGGGGTAACTTGCTTGATGCGGCAGTTACTATCCTTAACCATTAAGCCTTATGCTCACCTTTGATGCAACTCCAATATTACTCTCTGCATCAATGACAGAGGGTGGCAGGAAATTCGAATCAAACAGTTACCAAAAAGGGCCCTGAACTTGGTGGTTGGTGAAACAGATAAGTATGGGAAAATACGTGTGGGAGCTTGCTGGGCAGACTGGATGGGCTGATTCGTCTTTTTCTGCCATCATTTCTATGTTTCTATGAGTGCATCAATGGTGCAGGGTCTGGTGCATTGACAGTGTATCCTTTGGCACCAACTGCTTAGAGGGCACAAACTACGCTACCGGTTGCTGCTTCTTCTGCACAAACAAGCCCTGAACAGAGGGGGAAGCAGCTCGTGGATGCACTGGGAAGCATACTAGCTCCTACAGTTGACACTTCCCTGTCTTGCTCAATCTCTGAACTGGTGGATCCAAAGCTCAGCACCACAGCTGGCGGAGCCCTGCCTGAGGAGACCCAGGCAGGGCTCATGATGTACAACAGACAAATATCACTAAGAACAGACACAATAAATAATGCAAAATTAATTCCATTTGTTAACACAGGTCTATGCACCAATTTACTACAAATTATCACAATGCATTTTATTTCAGTTTGCAAAAAGTATTTAAGGTTAATATACAGAATCTATGAAGCACGGTTCATAATTACCATGCAATAGAATACACTTAACAGTTGTTTCACAGCAAAATATCCATTTAGTATCAATCAATAGGGTAACTTCTCTTTCCATTTACAATATCCAAGCCAAAAACAGCATTAGCTGCACACTAATCACGAAGGCTTATACCAGAGGATGAAATAAACAATTCACAAAATATCATACTACTAAATAAAAAAAATTACCTATTAAACATTTTACCCTGGCAAATTCCAATGTATAATTATTTCATTACAGTCCAAGGGATTCTGAGTTTGCTGTCTATTCTAGGAGTTTAACAAGTCATGATTCATTTTTAAAATATGCTTGTTTCTACTTCTTCAACCAAATTTTGCATTCTCCATAAAAATCTCTGTAGAGCATTATGAAGAGGAGACCCTCTACTTACCATAAGCTTCTGGGAGATGCTATTGTACGTGGCAAAGTGTGAGGAAGTCCCCTCCACCAGTGGATCCACCTTGGTTTCATTGCTGAGTGCACTGAACACAGGCCTCCGGTCCTCCTTCTCACTATCGGACCCACTTTCACTTGTAAAAGATTCTACAAAAAATGCAGTCAATAAACTTAGGGGACCAGGACCGCAGACATTACTCATGTCCAGTAAAATGTATACAGCAACACACCACAGGAGAGTACACTCAAATTTCCAAAAGTAAAACAGCAATTCCATATTTGACATACAGTTCAAAACACAATGGTCAGCAGGTTAATGCTGGAGGTGAGGGGATATCCAGTCTACTACCAAATCATCTAACTAAAGGACGTGAATGCTGTACAAGAGTCCTGGATTACATTCTCCGACTGAGCCAGGAGCTCCCACGTTGGGAAGAGTGCTCTGTCTGTCACTCAACAAGGTCTTACAGGTACCAGATTCTGAGGATGCTCCCTCCTCAGAAGACTGTTACTGGGATACCAGGCAGGCAGCAGGCGGTGGAGAAAGAGAATTAAAGAAAAAACATCTGAAAGGTGCATAGCACGTGCCAATCCCCAGTCCCTCCCCCTCCAAATGGCATAGAGAGGTTGAAAACTCAAGTCAGAAAAGGTAACAAAATTAATTGACAGACTCATTACGCATGGGTTCAATGTCAGTACTGTGAGCTGCTATGTAGAGAGAGCCTGAGTTTAGGCAGCATTCACAAATCCTTATCATACAATAGCGACATCTACCAGCCGGATGTAGGGCCATGACTGCAGGGTTCTGAAGGAGCACTTGAGAATGACCCCTAACTGAGAATGTCAGTGCAATGGCTGGGCTCAGCAGGGAAGGGATATAAAAGTAAGTTTCCTTATGGTAAATGGTGTTTTCTGTAGAGAGCAGGATGAATTAGCCATGCTGTCTGGGTGACATCCTCTAATGGCGCACTAGGCAGAGGCCCCTTTCCAAGATTACAGAGCTTTCCCTTCGGAGCATGCACACGATTGATTACTGTGAGTTCTCCTCACTTTGTAACAAAGCATGTGGAAGGTGTCTACCTTATAAGGCTGTCCAAGGAGAAGGGCTGGTATGCATGGCTAATTCATAATTCATCCTGCTATCTACAAAACACACCATTTATGGTACGCAAACTGGCTTTTTTCTGTAGGTAAGCAGGCTAAATTAGCCTTGCTGTCTGTGGAATCCCAAGCTGAGGGTTGCTGCGGAGCTATGTGATTAGGACCTTTTTTTTTTTTTCTGAATTTGGTTACTTGCAACCCAATTTCCTGAATGGACAGCCCTTACTTGTCTGCTTGACCTATGGCCGATAGCTGGTAAAGGCAGTAGTGGGACATGAAGGCAGGAACTGACAACCACATTGCTGCTTTGCAAATGTCTTCAGTTGGTACACTGTGCAGGTGCTCTATTGAATGAGCGGTTGCATGCCCCTGGAGCACTCTGACTGACCTTGCTAACGGTAACTAAGTACAATTCTAGCAGTGCTGTATACAGTGAGTGCTCCAGTTTGACAATGTTCTCTGTCACTTCTAAGGAATTTTCATGATAAAAAAAACAAACAGCTGTGAGGTACATCTGTGGCCTTGAGTTCTGAATTTATAATAAGCCAAGGCTCGTTTACAATCCAAACTATGCTAAGTTCTTTTCCCTTTCTTTCTTGTGTGGTTTTGGAAAAAAGGTAGGAAGCGTGATAGCTCAGCTGAGGTGAAAAGCAGACGTTGCTTTCGGTAGAAATTTTGGATGCGTTCAAAGTACTACCTTATCATGGAAAAATTACAAATATGGAAAAATGACTTTCCTTGTCAAAGGTATTGCTACCAAAAACACCTTCCACATTAAATATTTGAGGGGTGCCGAATCTAAAGATTCAAAAGAGGTTTTCATGAGTGCTATTAAAACGACATTAGTGTCCCAAGGCACCAGTGGTTTTCATATTGGAGGGTGAAGTTGAAGGAAGCCCTTCATAAAGCATAAGATGAGAGGATGCGTTGAGATTGCTGGTCCTTCACCCAGACTATGATAGGCTGCAATAGCACTTAAGTGTAGTCCTAACTGGGAGAGATGGTGCAAATATGTTAGCATCTGCTCTCACACACAAGTACAAGGGTCAAAAGAATTAGAGAGACCCCAATTAGAATAACGCTAACATTTAAATGAATAGTTGCAACAAGCTGACTGATTTCTTGTGGAGATGAGAACATCCTGAATTGATTCCAGTAAGCTGAATTTAGCTAGAGCTGTGCATTCAACATCCATGTCATGAGATGTAGGGATGTGTGTAATGGGTGGAAAAGAGAACCCTCTTCCTGAGTCAAGAGATTTGGGCTGCTGCCCTGAGCCCTTGGAGGTTGAGCTGAAAACTCAACCTGTTACCGAATACAATTTCTGCTACGAAGTCACCGCTGCCTACAACACCAGTGAGCTACCATCTCTCTCTCAGAGCTTTCCCTGGAACCAGGTACTCGCTTCTCAAGGGCCTACTTCATTCCAGCCCCTGGGCTGCTTCAAGAGACGATTTATTTATTTAAAATCTTTTATATAGCGAGGTATAGCAAGCTGCCTTCACTCCGGTTTACAGTATAACAACTTCTTACAGATAAAGAACAAGATAACCGATTAGCATATTAACTGAACGCCTTATTACATTCTGTAAACAAGCGAGTTGAACAGGTATTCCCGTGTACAAACAGTGTGCAAGCAGGACTAACGGATTAGAAACACTGTAAAGAACAGTGTACAAACAGGTATTGATAAACATATTGCGTCATAGCTTGAGAGCATCATTGAGCATCTGGTGAGTTTAGCATTCTCTTTGCTTGGGCAAAGTTGGGATTGAAAGGGGGGATTCCTTTGTGATCAGTGAGAGTCATACTAATGATTAAACACAGATAAACAATTCTGGGAGTCAGCGGGTAGGTGTGAAATGTCGATAGAGGAGTTCTTACAGGAAGTTTAGTGCGGGCATAACGTGAGAGGAGTTCTTACAGGAAGTTTAGGGCGGGCATAACGTGAGAGGAGTTCTTACAGGAAGTTTAGGGCGGGCATAACGTGAGAGGAGTTCTTACAAGCAGTTTAGGGCGGGTATAACTGAGAGGAGTAGTGTGTTTGCGCAGGTGCGTTTAGCTTAGCCAACGCCATCTGTGAATGTTTGTCTGAATATCCATGTTTTGAGTTCCTTTTTGAAAGCTTTGATGTCACTGAGTGTACTTAGGTGATCTGGTAAGGAGTTCCATAGTTTCGGTCCCGCAATGGAGAAGGCTCTGTTCCTAGTGTTGGAAAGCTTTGCTGCGGGAAGAGAGGGTATGACTAGGTGCAGTTTGCTGGTGGTTCTTGTCTATATGCAATTATGAAGCAGAGTTTGCTTTTTCACCTCTTAATTTTTGCAGAAAGTAATATACTTCTCAGATTTTCATAGCGGATTTTGCCAACGAGCCAGACTGGCCACTGTGGGACCACTGGTCTGACCCAGCATGGCTTGTGTTTTCTATAGGCAGTCTTGTTTCTACAGATGTGCTGAAATACATCATGTCTCTTTGTCAGATCAGGGACCAGTAACGCTTTCAGATATTTGTTATAATCCATTCAAGAGTTAAAGAGACTGCTGGGAATGCAAATAGTTACTCGCTCATCGATATTAGATAAGGCTCTCAGTATCAAGTTTAAGGAGAGAGCAGAAATAGGGCACTAAAAAGGCAAAAAAGTCTGCAATTCAGTTTGCTTAAGTGATTTTGAAAGAGTCTATTTTTTGCTCACAAAGTTTAAATTCCCTTCCACTTCTAGGAGAGATTTCCACAGGAAGCTCTACAGAACGTTTGCTCATCAGTGCTAAATTCAAGGACCAGGTAAATGTTCCACAATGCTTTATTGTTCAGAGGAACGTTTGGCTTGCATAATTTTTCTATGATTTATTTCCTCCCAGAAGAGGCAAGAAATTAAAACATAGGGCCAAAAGATGCACGATTTCAGAACTGTGCCTGCAAAATGACTGCAGGTTTTTGGCCCTTGCTTGCCCAATCCTTGAACCTGACACATACTCTCCATCTATCTGTTCTATAAACTGGATTACCAAATAAGTCTATGGTCTCTTTTTCTTTGACAAAGTGTTGCATAAGCTTCATTAAAACCTCTGTCAGGCCTTTCTACATGAAGTTCTGTGATCCTTACTTTTTTAACCTCCTTTCCTATTCATTTTAAATGTTATCTAACCCACACAGTTCTGCATTCTATTGCTATCTAATACAGTAACAGCATCTTCAGAGGGTACCACCAAAACGTGTTTTCTTTCTGCCTCTGGGCGGGCCTTCTTTGTAAGCTTCTTTACCTTGAGTAGCATGATTATTGCACTGCGCGTCATCGTCGGATGTGGAGCTTAAGTTCAGTCCTAGCTCTTCAAACCGCTTCTTCTTAATGCTCTGAGTGCTTAGGGATTCCGAATCTAATCTTCGCTTCATTGTCACTACAAGAACAAGTCAAATAGCAACAAACAGTGAATATCCTTATCCAACACTGCAAAACGTGAAAAGTTACCTTCATTTGAATGCTTTATATGTAAGCTAAATACATTAAACATTGGTTTTTCCACAGGGGAAAAAAGCTGCAAATCTCTCTGGGCACTTTTCAAAGGGAAAAGCGTACACATACTTTTACTTTAAAAACTGGGGCAAAGAACAAGGATGGATAAGGACCAGTGAACTTTGCAGCAAAGCAGACAGTTTGAAAGTTCAGTGAATTGATCATCAGCTTGTTTTGTATGTGAGGCTCTGCGAACTTTATATCTATTTTTAATAACAAATGCGTGAAAGATCATGCAAGTGTGAGCTATAGGGTAAGCCATTGGATGCAGTATTCTGGAACAAAGAAGCCGTGAGATGATTCGGTACATTTCCTACCATTTGGCCTTCTTGAAAAACATGAGATTAGGAAAAGAATTCCATTTGCAGGAGTTTGGGGCTAAGACATGCATGAAACTCTGTGTTCATATACTCAACTGGTGGACCTAAACCTATGGGTCAGCAAACCTTCATTGCCTTGCTTAGTGTTGAACCAGATACTTGGGAGATTCCACTAGCCAAGCCCACCCCTCGCTTGCGCTCTATGTAGGACGTAACTACCGAGATCTGCCAAAAGGCTGAGTCCTCTGAAAGGTCGCCCCTCTGTAGGGTCAAAGATGCCTGGGACCAGAGATGACCCCCCTCATACAACAGAGGAACCGGGAATTCACTCCACTTACAGGCCAGCAACTCGCTCCCAAACAAGAGCGAGCCTTTTAAAAGGCAATTTCATAAGATTATCTTTGGCCGTTGCATTGGCTGCCCAATTTCTCAGCCATAACTGACGCCTGGCTGCTATTACCGAAGCCAATCCTCTGGCCGAGGTGCGGACCAAATCGCAGCCCGCATTTGCTATAAAGGTGGTGGTGGGTTTTAACTGCCCAGGGATTCACACCAAGAGTCATCAACCTCCTGAGAGAGAAGCAAACAAGAGCAAACCACCTGGGAACAACAGGAAGCTGTCTGCAATGTCATTGCCACTGCTTCAAATGCTTGCTTAAGGATAGCCTCAGTCCTATCATGCACATCCTTCAAGGCCGCTCCTCCCTCCACGGCACAGACGAGCACATTCACTTTCAGAAAATGAAGACGCTCTCTCACCACTGGATACAGGGAGTACCCACTTTAAAATTTGCCTCCAGGGCATCCCATTTAAGATCAATCAATTCTTGAAGGGCCTCCATAACAGGGAACAAACAAGAGGCTTTACGCAAAGAAACCAGACACGGAATCTGCTCCAGGGACTCCCAGCATCTTCAATGTCTGGGAAATCAGGGCCAGTAATTCATCTCTATGAAAGAACAGAAACATAGTTCTATACGGTTCCAGTTCCGGGGGGGGGGGGGGGGGTTCCCCATCCTCCAGGGAGTCAGGATCAGCCTCATTATCAGTACCATCCGGATTCCTGTCAGGTACACCTGCAGCTCGAGGTGTATTCTGGTGCTTAAACCTCGTACCAGAAGAGGGGGAGGCCACCACCTGATGATCGGAACTGACAGGCTTGGAAGGTGCTGAGGGACTGCACCTGAAGGAAGGATTGCAATCCTTGAAAAAAATTCTACCCAAGAAAAGGCAGAAGGATCCATGCCAAGTCCAGAAGGCACTTGTGCGGCACCCACTGAGCAGCGGTCCCCTGCCGAGGAACTAGTCAAGGGCGTTCCAAGGTCAGGCATCACTCCTGACATATCCTTAACCAGAAAGGTAATATATCACAGAAGGTAAATCTTGTTTCCTAATACCATTAAATCACAAACATATAAGGAAACACTACTTGCTCTATTTCACATAGTACGTTTATTAATACAGGCCATTATCAGGCTGGGAAGACCCAAGCTTAGTAAAATCAGATGAAGATAATTCTCCCTGAACTTCTAAGCAGTGCTGGCATAAGTTAGAAGGCACACCAAGCTGAGATGTCCTAATATGATGGGCAGCACAGAGAGAAAGGCACTTAGGTTTCTTAGCCACCTACGCCATTAATCTGCCAGTACGCTGAAATAAAATTTATGCACACAAAATTTAAGCGACCCAAGTTTGTACACCAATGAGAGTCTGAAGACATACTGCTCCACAACAAAGAATAGCTCCTATGCCCAGGCTTATGCCAGTGCTTATTCTTAAGCACTCTCCAGAGCTCCCACATCTTCTAGGCACGAGACTGCTGAGCCGTGTGGACATACGACCACAGTTGTAGCAGTTAAGTATATCATGGTCTGGGTCCAGTTGTGATAGCAAACCTCAGGGGAATATGTGGACATCTGGCATCTACAGGACTTGAAGCCACTGAAAGCAACCTTCTTCCTAGGCCTCTCCCCAGACACTGGAAGACCACAGAAACATTTTCGTTTTTTTGGGGGGGAAAGGGGGTTGTTTAAGTAGCAGTAGTGCTATTGATGGGTGGCTGAGGCAGCAAGGAAAATGTTTTAGACCTGCAGCAAGGCAAACAAAAAAGTACAAATGCAACAACGTTGAGAGGGTCAAATATCCATGTGGAAGCTCAAATAAAAATCAAGCTGAGGGGTTTATGAAGCAGCATGCACACGAGAACCACAGTGCATGCTCGATAAGACTTTTACATGAGTTTGAGAGATGGGTCCGTTCAGCATCGTCAGATGACATCACCTTCTTGTCATGGCCTATCAGAGAACTACTGCTTGCAAATTGTGAAAAGCTAAAGGCCTTGAGAAATCCTTTTATTTGTGAAGAACCAGTCTATGAAAATCTCACCATCTTCAATCGGGCTGTCCATGCAACCCTATAGGAAACCAGTTATCTTTTGGACTGGGCTTCAGAACAGACTGCATCTGCAATTCCCTGTTAAGGTCCTTGCAAATTAAAATGCCTTTAAATACTAGGTTAAGGAAGAAATTCTTTGATGTAGTCTCCCTGCACATGTTAGAGCCATCTGATGCCATGCTCCTGGTCACAGATCTCAGCATCCTATATGTTAGATGTTGATATAAGAGGAAAGATGTTATTACGCTCAAATCTTTCCAGGTTAAATTATCTATTTCTAATTTTTTTAACTAATCATAGCTCTCAAGCCAAAAGCCAAGTAAATTTCAGCTTCCTATGAAGTCTTGATTTTAGCCAGGTTTTGCTGGAAGAAACCATGGCCTCTTCAAAGTTAGCTCCATCAACCTCTCCTGATATACCACCCTTGTATCCCTTGAAACTATTACATCTAACTTAAATTCAGCTCTCAGCTCTACAACAAAGGACTGAATGACTTTAATAGGTTTAAGTATATACTTAAAGAATCAGGACTAATGGGAACAAATGGATTTCAGTTTATAGGTGAGGGGGAAAAAAACATACCTAAATACATTATTCTCAGCACAGAACCATTACTCTGACTATATGATCTTCACACTGAAGAGACAAGGATCGAGAAATACAGAATACACAAAAATATTCTGCACTACAACTATCCATTGGAGAACTGCCCATTTTATCTTTTAATGAAAAAAAATTCTCTCTTATACAAAACTCCCTGACTACCTCAAACCATTGATGACTATACAGCAGATTTAAAAGCCCAACCTCAAAGCGTATCTATTTTTAAACTGCTCAGGATTTTGTTGCCAGGGACCTGCAGAATCACGGGCCTCAAATCTGCCTCCAGACTCAAAATAGTAGCAAGAAAATGGCTGGATCAGCACATCAAAGCCAGGACTATAGTAACAAAAACTGAGCACCCTTGCCATGGGACCCAGAGTGACCGAATGGGTTAGAAATTGGCCGAGTGGGAGGCAACAAAGGGAAGTGGTAAATGGAGTTTACTCTGACGGGGGCATTACTAGTGGTGCTCCTCAGGGATCAATCCTTGCACTGCTGCTTTTCAATATTTTCATTAGTGAGAGTGGAAAAACTGTCGGAAAAGGTTTGTATTTTTGCTTATAATACCAAAACCTGTAAGAGTAAACAGCCAGGAAGGTATGGAAAACATGAGGAAGGATCTAGGGAAACTCGAGGGTCTGGCAGTTAAGATTTAATGCAGAGCAATGCATTTAGAATGCAAAAACCCAAGGGAAAGGTGCAGTATTGGAGGTGAAATTCTTCTAAGCACAAAGGAAGAGTGGGATCTTTGAGTGATCGTATCTGATGATGTTAAGGTGGCCAAACAGGTGGATAAAGCGATGGTAAAAGCCAGAAAGATGCTTGACTGCATAGGGAGAGGAATGGTGAGCAGAAAAAGGGAGGTGATAGTGCCCCTATATACCATATTTTTCACTCCATAAGACGCACTTTTTTCCCCCAAAAGTGGGGGGGGGAAATGTCTGTGCGTTTTACGGAGCAAATATTTAAAAAAACAAAAACAAAAAAAAAACCTACAACCTCCCACCCTCCTGCCCCCCCCCCCCCCCCCCAAGACCTGCCAAAAGCCCCTGGTGGTCCAGCGGGGGTCCGGGAGCGATCTCCTGCACTTGGGCCGTCGGTTGCCAGTAATCAAGATGGCACCGACGGCCCTTTGCCCTTACTATGTCATAGAGCTTGTGGCATAGAGCTTGTGGCTTTATGTCAACATAGTAAGGGCAAAGGGCCGTCGGCACAGTTTTGATTACTGGCAGCCGACGGCCCAAGTGCAGGAGATCACTCCCGGACCCCCTCTGGACCACCAGGGACTTTTGGCGGGTCTTTGGGGGGGGGGGGGTCAGGAGGGTGGAGGGTTCCCACAGAAAGAGAACAATAAAAGTTTTCTGATCTGGGGAGTGGACCGAAATGGCCCTCTCCAGACTCGAAAACGAAATGGGGACAAAACCATTTTATGCACTCCCCTAATTTGCTCCATAAGACTCACAGACGCCCGGGAACAGAGCCGGTTTAGCACACCATTTTTTTCCCCCCTCTGAATCCTAGGTGCGTCTTATGGAGTGAAAAATACGGTAAGTCCCTGGTGAGACCTCACTTGGAATACTGAGTACAATTCTGGAGACCGCACCTTCAGAAGGATAGAAACAGGATGGAGTCAGGCCAGAGGGAGGCTGCTAACATGAGCAGTGGTCTTCATTCTAAAGCACATGGGGAGAGACAAAGATCTGAACATGTACATCCTAGAGGAAAGGGGAGATAGGGGAGATATGACAGACATTTATATATCTCAAACATTTCCATGGAAAGGAGGCTCTAAAACGAGGGGTCATGAGATGAGGTTGAAAGGGGGTAGAATCAGGAGTAATCTTAGGAAATATTTCTTTACTGAGGGGGTGGTGGATGCATGGAACAGCCTCCCAGTGAAGGTGGTGGAGACAAAAACACACCTGACAAATATAGGGGATCTCTAAGGGAGAGATGGAAATTATAAAGATGAATTCATTTCAGCAGATGGGCTATATGATCTTGTTCTACTGTCATGTTCTTCTGTTTCTGTATTTCTATTAATTTACATCCCTCATCCCAAAAGATAAAAGAACTTATTTATTAGGTTCCTGTAGCCTTCAGATTAGAGAACACAAAGTGTAGTAACATACAGTTGCTTCTTTATGAATTGGCAAAATCAAAAAACAGTAACTGGAAAAGGAGAATGAAAGCCTGTGGCTCTACAGGCCCTTACAGAATCCCCAGAACAGCTAACCCTTCTAGAGAAGCATGGTCAGGAATAGCGTAAAATCCACTGGTATAATGACATGCAGAACATTTTCTCTCTCTGAACATGTATGGACAAAAAAGAACCTTCCAAAAAGATAATTGATAAAACCACAAAAATGTTTTGATGATATATAGGTGCTAACTCACTAAAGGCATTTGTGTGTGCAAACAAAGTTAACAGACTAGTCACCAAGATAAGCAAGTTTGCTTCCCGTAAACGGTGTTTCCGTAGATAGGATGCTGTCTGGGAAGCGTCGCAACCCAAAGTAGGTGGAGTTTCCTCAGTGAGTCACAGAGCTTTAAACTCTGTGCGGCTGCGCGGTGATCTTCCCGCGCGTTCCCCTCCTCTCCTCAGTTTCTTTGTAGTCAAGCAGGGTAAAATATATATATATGTCTTTTGTGGGACTGTCTACGTAGTGAGGAGGGAGGGATCACATGGCTAATTCATCCTGCTATCTACGGAAACACCGTTTACAGTAAGCAAACTTGCTTTTTCCCGTTAATAGCAGGGCTGAATTAGCCATGCTGTCTAAGAGTCCCAAGCTCCATTTGGTATGCTTTTTGAAGTTTAGGACAGCAACCCTTATGGTAGTAGACAGTCTCATCGGTTTTGAAGAGTCGACAAGACTGCTATGCCCAACGCTGCATCAGAGGACGCTTGCAGTTGTAGACAATAATGTGATGTGAATGTATGGATGGACGACCAAGTTGCCGCTTTGCAGATGTTCAAATGGGCAATTGATGCTGCAGTGGTGCATATTTGGTGCACCTAAGGTTTCTTGTGAAGTTTGATGGATTGTTTGTTGTAACAAAAAAGCATGCACTGTGATAACCAACTGGCTATGGTTCTCTTAGAGACGGGTTGACCAGGATCATTCAGATTAAAGGAAATGAAGAGCTGAGAAGGTCTCACAGGAGATTGAGTCCTTTGTTTATAGTAAGCCAGAGCCCGTTGACAGTCCAGTGAATGCAGAAGCTTTTTGCAATCTGTGGTATGAGGCTTTGGCATGAAAATGGGCAAAGTGATGGTTTGATTTAGATGGTAAGCGGAGACCACCTTAGGTTGGAAGGAGGGGTGAGGACGAAGGGTAACCTTGTCGTGGTAGAATTCCAAATAAGAAGAGTAGTTAACTAAGGCCTGTAACTCACTTACTCTCCTAGGTGATGTGATAGCCACCAGGAAAACTGTTTTCCATGTTAAGTATTCAATGTGACTTGTGTCCAATGGTTCAAAGGGGGATAGCATTAGCTGCTCCAAAACAATGTTCAAATCCCATGGCACAGGTGGTTTTGTCATCAGTGGTCAGAGGCAGAGCATGCCTTTCATGAATCTGGAGATCAATGGATGGTTAGAGATCAGTAGGTCATTATGAGTGATGAAAAGCTGCAATTGCGCTGATATGCACTCGAACAGATGTGGGAGCCAAACTAGCTTAGTAAAGTGAATGAAGATACTCTATTAGCTGTATGGCGGTAGCTGAGAAGGGATCTAGGTTCCGTGGCTTACACCACATCAGATAGCGATTCCATTTGCCAGCATAGTTACGCCTGGTTGAAGGCTTCCTGGATGCAATAAGGATATCTTGTACTTGCGAAGACAGACCTAGGTGGTTTAATATTTGCCTTTCAATCTCCACACCGTGAGGTGGAGGGAGTGATTCATTGGATGGAGGAGGGAGCCTCCTTCCTGTGTTAGAAGCTGCGGATAGTTCTCCAGCGGTATTGGAGGACATATGGAAAGTCGCATGAGATACGCATACCATGGTTGTCTCGGTTATGCTGGAGCTATGAGGATCATGTCCGCTATGTCGTGAATGCATTTCTGAATTGTTCTTGATATTAGTGGAATGGGAGGGTAGGCATACAGTAAGCCCATCGTCCATGGGATGAGGAAGGCGTCCGGGGCGTATCGAAGTTTGCTGGGGTAGATGGCGCAAAAGACTTGCATCTGAGGTTTGATTTCCGTGGCAAAGAGGTCAATTGCTGGGAAGCCCCACTGATGGAAAATGGTGAGGGCCACCTCTCGATTTAAAGTCCATTCGTGTGGGTGAAAGAACCCTGCTTAGGTGATCCGCCTTTACGTTGTCCAGACCCAGAAGGTAAGTGGCTGTTTTCGCCCATGGGAGTATTCGAATCGCTTCTCGACAGAGTGTCCAGAACCAGACCCTCCTTCCTTGTTTATGTAAAACATGGCGACTTGATTGTCAGTGTACACCATTAGACGTTTTCCTTGGACTTGAGAAGAGAAGGTTTGAAGTGCTCTCCAGATTGCCCTTAGCTCTAGGAGATTGATTTGGTATGTGGATTCTTGAGGAGACCAAAGTCCTCTAGTTTTTAAGTTGTCGAGATGGGCACCACAACCTTTCCTGAAGGCATCCATTGTGAGCGTTAGCTGATGAGGTGGCAACCTGAAGGGCGCTCCTGAGGATAGGTTGATGGGAGAGAGCCACCACTGAATGTCTGCTTTCATTGGTTTGGGAAGCTGGAATTTGCTGTTTAGGGAGTGCAGGAACTGCAACTATTGAGCTTAGGCCCCATTGTAAACAACACATGTGGAGTCTGGTGTGGGGAACTACATGGATGGCTGCTGCCATGTGGCCTAGTAGTTGAACAACCTGGCATGCGGATGCTTGGTTTCGGTTGAATAAGTTCAGCGCTATGCCCGAAAGTATCTGCATTCTATCTTGGGGGAGATAGGCTCTCTCTTGTACAATGCTGATGAGACCTCCTATAAACTGCAGAATTTGCGTAGGTTGTAGGTGTGATTTCTCGTAGTTGACCAGAAATCCCAGAGTCTGGAGACAGCTGATCGTGCTTAGCGTGTGTGCTTATAGTGTATGTGGATCCGATGCCACTAGTAACCAATCGTCTAGATAAGGGAATATTTGGATCGCTAATTGTCTGAGATGAGCCACCACCACTGCTAGGCATTTTGTGAATACTCTTTGGGCTGAGGACAGGCCAAATGGTACAACTTTGTATTGGTAGTACGCATTCTGAACTTGAAAACAGGGGTGGCGCCATGAAGTTGGGTGCATGGGTATATGGGAGTATGCATCCTTCAGATCGATGGAACATTACCAATTGTTGGGTTGTAAAAGTGGTAAGATGCTCTTGAGCAAAGTCATCTTGAACTTTTCCTTTTGGATATATTTGTTGAGGTTTCTCAAATCCAGAATGGGACGAAGACCTCCCGATTTCTTCGGAATGAGGATGTATTGGGAGTAAAATCCTTGATTGCATTGTTGAAGAGGAACTGATTGAATAGATTTCTGAATTTGCAGATTCGTAATCTCTGCATTGAGGGATGAGAAGTGGGAAGATGTATTCCAAGGAGAGAGTATGTGGGGAAGAGATGGAAGAGTCAAGAAGTTCAGTCGATAATCTTCCTTGATTATGTTGAATACCCATTGATCTGTGGTGATGGATTCCCATCTGCTGAGAAAGAATCTCAGACGTCCTCCTAGAAATGTTGCTTGTGGTGGCGGCTGTCTGGCACTTAAAAAGCAGGTGGCTGCTTTTGTGGTGGTGCAGTGGATGGTTTGGGTTGTCGCTGTTGATGAGACCTGCCTCTTGATTGGTTAGGTTGAGAGAAATGCCTTGGTGGACCATATTGCTGTGATCTGTATGGAATAAATGGTCTGGAGGGTGGTCGTTGGTAGGACCTCCTACGATAGGAAGGATAGATGGGTTTTGTGCGTTTCAGAGAGGGTGGTGAAAGCACCGCCATGCTCTGTTCCTTCAGGTGGGACACTGTTTCCTTTCACCAAAATAGGTTATCCCCCTTGCCAGCTTTTCGTGAACGTCATCACGTATCGCATTGCTTTAAGCCAAGCAAGTCGTCTGGCTGCTATGGCTGTCGCTGAAGCTCTTGCTGAAGATTCAAAACCCTAAAATTGATCGAAGCAAGTGCCTTAGACCTTCAATATCTAAGAAGGGCTGTGGGAGGGTATTATCCTCGGCAAGGCAGATGGGGCGAAGCTTTTGAAGACACTTATATAAGTATTGTGGCATATAGAATTGGTGATGTTGAATCTTTGTAGACAACATTGTGGAGTGGTAGACTCGTCAGCCAAAATAGTCTAAAAATGTGTTATCTCGACCGGATGGAGCATTTGCATGTAGCTTGGAACACTTTGCTTTTGTTAACGCCAACTCCACTACTATTGAGTTAATGGGGAAGTTGAGAGGATTCATAGATTGTAGAGTTTCGTATCCTGTATTTTAGATGTTTTTCTAGCTGCGGCTGTTGTGGAAAAGGGGGCTTCCCACATCTTATGAAAAACGCTATCCAGGACCGAATGAGGGGATAATGACGTCAGTTCTGGAGGCATCTCGAAAATCTTCAGAATTCCCATCATCTCAGTTCTGGGATCAGGGATTTTCCCGGTCTCCACCTGAAGAATATTTCCTACCTTCTCTATGAATTTAGCGCAAGATAGGTCTTCTGTAGGTGAATAATGTTCTGGTAAACCTTCAGGTGGGTCAGAGAGCATTCCGATGGAGGAATTTATTGAGGATGAAGAAATTTGTGAGTCCGGACTGTGTGGGGGAGCCGGTGCTGGAATGTCATTTGGAGCAGATGGTCCAGGTGCAGGTGATGAAGGTGGAGAATAGTTAGGAGACTCTATTGGTGGAACATTTTTTGCATGTTCAAGCTCTTTGAAAAAAGAACTTAGAGCGTGAGAAATCATCATGGCTGTAGACGCCAAGGTTCCCGGTTGAGGTGGTAAGTGCATCAGCCTTGGAGACGGTGTTGTAGGTATTACAGCTAATAGTATGTCCTGAAGAGTCGTTCTCTTGAGTTGAGGTGAAGGTGGAATGACTGGTGATAGTCTATACCTCTTTGTGAGGGGTACCTGTAGTGTAGGAGATAGCCTTTTGGCACGAGACACCGAAGACAGGCCTGAATAAGAATCTTCACTGATTGTTGTCTGCTTTGAAGATTGAGAATCCGGGTCAGAAGGTTTTCAATATCAATATCCGGACTAACACGTGGGTGTCTTGGTGCTTCGTGGGTGTGTTTTTCCTTCTGAGATCTTTTTTGAGGCAAAAGTTGTTAACCTTGACCTGATAGTATGAGTGAACTCGAGATCTGCTCGAATGAGTCGCAGTATGAGTTGGACGCTTATGGTGCATCGCAGACTTAAAACGATTCTCATGTGATGGAGTGCACTGAAGACGCGCCATGCGGCGATGATGCACTGTGCGCCAATGCGCCGTGCCGAACTCCTTTTATGCTTCATGTGCATCGAGTCTTTCGGCACCAGAGAGCATGGTCGACCGGGGACAGAGCCCTTTGGCCCGATCAATGCACTCGCTACATTTTTCTTTTGTGGTACCTCTGCCGGAGCCCCAGCTTTCCTGGGCGGCTCAAAGGGTGTGTCGAACCCTGGCCTCTTACCTTTAGCAGCGCGACGCACTTCAGTCAGTCTGAGGGAGGAGGCCCTCTTCATGGACGTCTTACCCTTCTTCACTGGTCCTGGCGAAGAGTGCGAAGAAGCTGTTGGGGCATAAGAACCTGTCCTGAGCCACTCCATCTTTTTAGCACGTTGGCGCTGGGCCCTGGGAGACATCCGACCACAGTCTCTACACGAGGCTTGGTCGTAGTCAGGGCCTAAACAGATATAGCAATAGATGTAATTTTGCCACACTGACAATATTTGAAACCCGATGGCTTCGGAGCCATCTGGGATAAAAAAAAATAGTCGAAAAAGACCAAAAATCGCAAAAAAAAAGATTTCCTGAGGTGGAAAAAAATCTTCTGAGGAAGAAACCCCGTGTGCGACTGGCTCGCGGAAAAAAAACTGGGGCGGAGGGGAACGCGCGGGAAGATCACCGTGCAGCCGCACAGAGTCAAAGCTCTGTGACTCACTGAGGAAACTCCGCCTACTTCGGGTCACGACGTTTCACAGATAGCATGGCTAATTCAGCCCTGCTATTGATGGGAAAAAGGTTTTAGACAGTGCTGGGGAGGAGCCAGCTATCGTGGTACATGTGGACACCAATGACATATGATGTGGGAAAAATCCAGAAACTGCTTCCTATTCCTCATGCAATTCCTCAGAGGCAGCCAGAGCTCCAGAGTCTCAATGAATGGATGAGACGATGCTCAGGGAAGTGGTTTTCAATTTTGAAAGGAACTGGGCAACTTTTAGGGGAATGGAGAAGTCTTTTCCAAAAGGATGGGCTACATCTTAACCAGAGTGGAACCAGGCTGCTGGCACTAACTTTTAAAAAGGAGATAGAGCAGCTTTAAAACTACAACAAGGGGGAAGCCAACAGTCGCTCAGCAGCACATGGTTTGGAGGGAGGTATTAACAGATACTAATAAAACAGGAGAGTTAGGGCATCCCCACAGAGATTCCAATAAAAGCAAAAGTAGTCCATATGCCTATAAGTAAAGAACCACCTAAGTTACACGATTACAAATTATCTCTGTCAACTGATAAGTAGGTTAATACCAACAAAAAAACACAAATATTTGCATGCCAATGCCAGAAGTCTAAAATGTAAGATGGGAGAGTTAGAGCGTATAGTACTAAATGAAGAGGAAGACAGTTGGCATCTCGGAGACATGCTGGAAAGAGGATAACCAATAGGACAGTGCCATATCAGGGTACAAATTATACCATAGTGACAGCTTGGATCAATTTGGGAGCAGGATGGCATACAGTCCAACAGCATAAAGATCCTGCAAGAAACTAAATGCACAGCAAAATCTATATGGATAGAAAACCCATGTGTGCTGGGGAAGAGTATAGCGATAGGAGTATACTACCATCCACCTGGCCAAAATGAAAAGACAGGTGATGAAATGTTAAGAGAAATAAGAGAAGCTAACCAATTTGGCAGCACAGTAATACTGGGAGATTTCAATTACCCGAATACTGACTGGGTAAATGTAACATCAGGACATGCAAGAGAGGTAAAGCTCCTGGATAAAATAAATGACTGCTTCATGGAGCAACTGGTTCATGAACCAATGAGAGAGGGAGCTATTTTAGTGGAACGCAGGATTTGGTGAGAGACGCAACAGTGGTGGGACCATTTGGCAACAGTAATCATAACATGATCAAATTTGAATTAATGATTGGAAGGGGGACAATAAGTAAATCTACAGCTCTAGCACTAAACTTTCAAAAGAGAGACTTTGATAACATAAGGAAGATAGTTTGAAAAAAACTAAAAGGTACAGCTACAAAGAGAAGAGTCTACAACAGGCATGGACATTGTTTAAAAATATCTTAGAAGCACAGTTCAGATGTATTCCATGCATTATGAAAGGTGGAAGGAAGGTCAAACAACTACCAGCTTGGTTAAAAGGTGAAGTGAAATGGAGAAATTACTTACCGGATAATTTTGTTTTCCTTAGTGTAGGCAGATGGACTCAGGACCAATGGGTTATGTGCTCCCCTGCTAGCAAATGGGGATGGAATCAGTTTTCAAAGCTGATCTCACCTTAGATTTACCCCTGCAGTGACTTCAGCCACTCAGTATTCTCTTCAAAAGCCATTGTGGACATACTATTGAAAAACTTGAATAAAATTTGGATACAACTTAATAACTTGATTTAAAAAACTGGTGACCGTAATTGTACTCAGCCAAACACAAGTGCTGAATCCCAGCAATATTATAGATGCTCTGATCTAGGGATTGGGCGACTGCTTACCCATAAGCTCTTGGAATCTAATTCATGGGCAGCCGTGGGTGGGATGCTGAGTCCATCTGTCTACACTAAGGAAAACTAAATTATCAGGTAAGTAATTTCTCCATTTCCTAGCGTGTAGCCAGATGGACTCAGGACCATTGAGATGTACAAAAGCTACTCCCAAACGGGGCAGGAGGCTGCCCACGGTCCGGTTAGCATCGTCCTCGCAAAGGCTGTGCCTTCTCGGGCCTGGACGTCCAGGTGACAGAACCTGGAGAAGATGTGTAAGAAGGACCACTTCACTGCTTGACAGATGTCGACGGGAGACAGTAGCTTAGCTTCTGCCCAGGATACTGCCTGGGCCCTAGCAAAATGAGCTTTAACCTGAAGGGGTAAAGACTTCCCTGCCGCTACATAAGCTCCCGTGACCACTTCCTTGATCCAGCAAGCTACAGTAGCTCGCGAAGCCACTTTGCCTTGTTTCCTTCCACTTTCAGTCTTTTGTCCAGACCACCCTGTAAAAATTCCAGAATCATGGGGATCTTGGTCATCCAAGGGGGCACCTCGCATTCCTCGCACCAGGCCTCAAATATTCTCCAGATCCGCACTTACGCCAAGGACGTCGAGAACGTCTGCGCGCGGAGCAAGGTGGTGATTACTGCCGCCGAATATCCACGCTTCATCAGGCAAGCCCTCTCAAGGGCCAGACTGTAAGACAAAACAGAGCTGAGACCTCGTGAGGGATCAGACCTGTGTGGTGGGAGGCATAGGGGGCTCTCCACCAGAAGCCTCTGCATGTCTGCATACCACAGGCATCTGGGCCAATCCAGGGCCCCCAGAAGGACTAAACCGCCAAGATTGATCATACAGATTGATGGTATACAAATAAATAAATAATAATCCTCAGTGGCAATGGATCTTGCAAATGACCTTGCCCAGCAGAGACCATGGAGAGAAGGCATACAGTAAGTCCTCCTCTGGCCAGGTCTGGACAAGGGCAATGATTCTTTGGGAGCGCTGATCTCTTCTGCAACTGAAAAATCGGGGGACCTTCGCATTGTGAGATGTGGCCTGTAGGTTGATGGATGGGAGGCCGCAGTGATCTACTAGGAGCTGGAAGGCTCTGGTCAACAACACCCATTCCCCGGGATCCAGACTCTCTCTGCTGAGAAAGTATGCTCCGACGTTGTCTTTTCCCACGATGTGAGAGGCCGAGATCCCTTGCAAATTTAACTCCGCCCATTCATTAAGGGGGTCTATTTCCAGAGACACTTGCTGGCTTTTGGTTGCTCCCTGGCAGATATTGTAGGCTACCATCGTTGCGTTGTCCGACATCACGCGGACTGCCTGTCCCTGGAGCCTGTGGCTGAATTGCAGACATGCTAATCTGACAGCTCGGGCTTCCAGGTGGTTTATGTTTCAGCACCCCTGGGTTGTCAATTCCTGTCAGTGAGCTCCCCACCCCGAAGGCTCACGTCTGTCGTGAGGATTAACCAGATCGGTGGGGACAGGCTTACACCCTTGCTTAGATGAACTTCCTGTAGCCACCACTGGAGCCGAGAACATTATTCCATCGGTAGATGGAGGCGAATCAAGTAGTCTTGAGACAGTGGGTTCCAAGGTAATAGCAGGGAGTGTTGGAGTGGCCACATGTGTGCCCTTGCCCATGGTACTACCTCCAGGGTTGACATCATCATGCCGAGGACCTGGAGATAGCTCCACACCCTGGGGCACATTGTGCACATCAGTTTCCTTATCCTCGAGGGAGGAAGACTTTGTCCTGCTTGGTGTCGAACTGGACTCTCAGGTACTCTAAGGACTGGGAAGGTTGAGGCTGCTCTTGCCCATGTTCACGACCTAACTGAGTTCCTGAAGCAGGGACTTGACCCTGCTAGTCACCTGGAGGCTCTCTTCCAACTTCACCCGGTATCAGCCAGTTGTCTAAATAAGGGTGCACCAGATCCCTTCTTTCCTCAGTGCCGCCACCACAAACACCATAATTTTGGAGAAAATTCGGGGGGGCAGTCGCCAGGCTGAAGGGCATCGCCCGGAACTGATAATGGCGGCCCAGTACCGCAAAGCGTAGGACATGCTGGTGGTCTTGACAGACTGGGATATGAAGGTAGGCCTCCAAGAGGTCCAGGGAGGTTAAGAACTCTCTCGGTTGTACGGTCATTATGACAGAGCGAAGAGTTTCCATGCGGAAATGAATTATCAGCAGATGATGATAGACAGTCTTGAGGTCCAGAATGGGGCAAAATTAACCCTTTTTCTTAGGTACGACTAAATAGATGGAATAACACCCCGTATTTTTCCGGGGTGTAGGTACCGGGGTTATAGCCCTCAAACTGAGGGAGTGGCAAGGTGACATCATGAACATGTCCTGAGGGATGCTGCGAAATTCCAGAGCATAAAAAGAACTTAAAAACCTGGTTATTTCAGCAAGCTTTTCCTGATTGAATAATACCATTCTTTTACTGTACTATCTAATTTTATTGAGTATTTTAGGTTTATTGTATTTTATTTCTAATGTATTAACTATGTTGTATTTTCTTTATTTAGCTTTTATGTGATGTATTTTAGTGTATTTTTTAATTCTGTAAACCGATATGATGTATTTCTCGAATACCGGTATATAAAAACAAATAAATAAATAAATAAATGATGTTCAATACCCATTTGTCAGACATGATCTCGACCTACTGCTGATAGAAGAGGGATAGTCGGACCCCTATCTCCTTGTTCCGTGGATGGGTCAGCCAAACTTCATTGGGAAGTTCCGGTCGAACCTGAGCCCAAACCAGTTCTTTTTGGTTGTTGGCTCCAAAAAGACAGAGACCTTCCCGAGGGCCAAGATGTCAGAAATGAGTTCTGCAGGGCCGGAGCCGCTGGCCTGACCCCTCATGGGCGAGGGGCATTGCGACCTCTTTTTCTTATCTTCTGGTAGCCGAGGTACTGGAGATTCATCCCACTTACTGGCTAGGTTTTCCAATTCACTTCCGAATAGGAGGGATCCCTTAAAGGACATCTTTGTGAGGTTTGCCTTACGGGTCGCGTCCGCTGACCAATTTCGCAGCCACAGCTGTCTTCTGGCCACCACCACTGAGACTATGCCTCTGGCCTAGGTACGCACTAGGTCAGAGCTTGCATCCACTAGGAAGGCCGTGGCGGGCTCCATCGCCTCTCTGGAATGCGCCCCTGAGCTAACTGCCTCTCAAGAGAGAAGCAGACACGAGCAAGCCACAGTGTCATTGCCATCACATCAAAGGCTTGCTTAAGAATGGACTCCAACCGCCTACTGTGTGCAACCTTCAAGGCTGCTCCTCCCTCCACTGGGATAGTTATTTGCTTCGAGATGATGCAGACCAGGGCGTCCACTTTCGGGAAATGCAGGCACTCTTTGGCTGCTGGGTCCAGAGGGCCCGACCTCCTTTAATGCTGGCTTCGAGGCGTCCCACTCCAGATCAATCAACTCCTGGATGGCTTCCAGCAACAGGAAATAGCAAGAGGCTTTCCATAGACACACCGGGATGGGATTCTTCTTTGGTTCTGACATAGGGTCCGTGCAGGAACTCCCAGAGTTTCAGGGTCTGGGAGACCAGGGCCAGCAATTCATCTCTGGGGAAAAATCAAAGCATGATCTGGTATATCTCTAGGCCTGGAGGGATTTCCCCATCCTCCAATGTGTCTGCATCCCCTTCGTTGTCCGTGCTGTCTGGGTCCCTGTCCCGAGGCATGTTGATAGGGCTGGGAGGACAAGGCCTTCCTAGCTGGGGCTCAGACCACGCAGGGGCAGCAACTGACTGTGCCTAAACAAGGGCTTGAAGGCTCTGAAAGAATTCCACCCAAGAAAAGGTCGCCGGGTCCATACTTAGCCCAGGAGGAATTGGGGTAGGAGCCGCTGAACTGCTCTCTCCCGAGGACGCAGCCCCGGGATGCTACCAGATAAGGTCGTTGCTGACCTGTCCTCTGACTGAGAGGGACCAGGTTTGGAGACATTCTGAGAGTCCAACCCTCCCTGGGCTTCCTCACAGTGCTGACACAGGAAGGATTCTATGGGCAGACTGTGCAGCTCTAATATGGCAGGCAGCACAAAGGGACTGTCACTTGTGCTTCTTTGCTGCCAAAGCCATAGTTCAGTGCAGCTTGTGCGTTCAGCCGGCTAGCGCTTGGGCTCAAGTGCGCACAAATCTGCCCTGAGGCGCGCAAGTATAAGCATCCGTTTGCGCGTGAATTTGTGTGTGTACTTATGAGCACAGATATGCGCACAACAAGGCCAGCCCACACCACGCGTACCAATGGTCAATGGGGGAAAATGGCACCACACCAAACCACGCACAAGATGGCACTGCCACGTGGAGTGCCCACCGAGCCTGAAGTGGGGCCTAGCCCATAAGGGGGCCACTCAACCCGCTCAAAAACTACCTTCCCTTGCCCTAATGGGATCGGGAACATCATCAGTACAGCACATCAAGAAAGGAGACCAGAGGAAAGACTTACCGAAGCCCTTCTATGTCTGTGAATCAGAGGAGTTCTTTACCTATCTGGGCTCAGCGCTTACCGGTTGAGTACAGAGACGGTCTTTGGCTGCGGGGGAGAGGGCTTAGGCCATCACCGCCGCACTCTGCTTCCTGCACCCGCTGCCTTTCAGCTGCTTCAACAGCAAAGTCCACACCAGGAACCGACTACCGGACCAAGACACACCTCTGAGGGATCTCTGAGATCACCTCAGGAATTCTCAACTTGGGGAGGGACCCTTAGGTATCACCACAGGGGAGCGGGGCCCAATCTTTCTCCAATTTAAAGGTAAATTTTCTTCTTCAAACAAGTATTGCAATCCCGCTAAACACCAATGCTGGTGTGGGGATAGCACGTCCACATCTGCTAGGAGACAGGGAGATACTGAATGGCTGAGGTCACTGCATGGGATATATCTAAGGTGACATCAGCTCTGAAATCTAACTCCATCTCCATCTGCTAGCAGGGGAACACATAACCCATTGGTGCTAGGTTCATCTGGCTACACCCTAGGAAAGAAGCTATTGCACTGGCAAATTAAAAGTTAAATATTGGTGAGAAAGGCTAAGAGATTTTGAAAAAAACTGGCCTTCCAGCGAAAAATTCATAATAAAAACTTTTTTAAATAGATCCGAAGCAGGAAGCCTGTGAGAGTGTCGGCTGACAGTTAAGATGACAGATGGGTTAAAGGGCACTTAGGAAAGATAAGGCCATTGCGGAAAGATAATGAATTATATAGCTTTGGTGTTTACTAATAAAGATGATGGGAAGATACCCATTCCACAGATGGTTTCAAAAGTGATGATTCAGATGAACTGAACCAAATCAAGGTGAACTTGAAAGATATAGGTCAGACTGACAAACTGAAGAGTAGCAAACTGCCCAGACAGTATACACCCCAGGGTTCTGAAAAAAATAAACACTGAAATTTCAGATCTATTACTAGTAATTTGTAACCTATCATTAAAATCATCCATTGTACCTGAAGTCTGGAAGGTGGCCAATGAAACCCTGATATTTAAAAAAAAGGCTCCAGGGTTGATCTAGGAAACTACAGGCCAGTGAGCCTGACTTCAGTGCCAGGAAACATCATGAAAACTATTCTAAAAAACAAAATTACAGAACATATAGATAGACATGGTTTAATGGGACACAGCCAGCATGGATTTACCCAAGGCAAGCCTTGCCTCACAAATCTGCTTCATTTTTTTTAAGGGGTTAATAAACGTGGATAAAGGTGAACCGGTAGATGTGATGTATTTGGATTTTCAGAAGGCGTTTGACAAAGATCCTCATGAGAGGCTTCTAGGAAAACTAAAAAGTCATGGGATAGGTGGCGATGTCCTTTCGAGGATTACAAACTGGTTAAAAGACAGGAAACAGAGTAGGATTAAATGGTCAATTTTCACAGTAGAAAAAGGAAAACAGTGGAGTGCCTCAGGGATCTGTACTTGGACCAGTGCTTTTTAATATATAATCACATAATCACATATATATATCACAATCTGCTCGTGATTTAACTACTCTGAGTAGTTAAATCACGGGCAGATTGTGATAAATTTCCAAATGACAGATGAAATTTAATGTGGAGAAATGCAAGGTGATGCATATGGGGAAAAATAATTAATGTTAGGATTCATGTTAGGAGTTACTACCCAGGAAAAAGATCTAGAATTCATAATGGAAAAATCATTGAAATCATCAGCTCAGTGTGCTGTGTTAGTTAAAAAAAAAAAAAAAAAGCAAGCAGTGTTAGGAATTATTAGGAAGGAAATGGTGAATAAAATGGAGAATGTCATAATGCCTCTAAATCGCTCCATGGTGAGACCACACCTCAAGTAATGTGTTCATTCTGGTCGCACCTCAAAAACTATATTGATGCTCTGAACATGATACAGAGAAGAGCAAGCAAAATGATAAAGGGAATGGAACACTTCCCCTAAGAGGAAAGGCTAAAGAGGTTAGGGCTGTTCAGCTTGGAGAGGGGGTCTATAAAATTATGAGAGGACTAGAAAGGGTTAATGTAAATCGGTTGTTTACTCCTTCAGATAATACATGGACAAGGGGGCATGCCCTGAAGTTAGCAAGTAGCACTTTTAAATCAAATCTGAGAAAAATGTTTTTTACTCAACATATAGTTAGGATCTGGAATTCACTGCCAGAAGTGGTTAAGCCAGTTAGCATATCTGGACAAGTTTCTGGAGGAGAAGTCCATAAACTATTAATCAAGTTGACTTAGGAAACAGCCACTGCTATTACTGGAATTATTAGCATGGGATCTATTTAAAGTTTGGGTACTTGCCAGATACTTGTATCCTGGATTGGCCAATGTTGAAATCAGGATATTGGGCTTGACAGACCCTCAGTCTGATCTAGGATGGTAACTTATGTTATGTTCTTATGCAGCACAAGTGATAACTCATGCTAAGTTAGGAATGTGAATGCAAATATGGTGAACTCATATCAGCCCATTCACTAACAATTCCTAAATTTACAGAGGATCTCCAGTCCCAGTAAATTTAGCAGCTACTAGAATCTAGTATTAAATGTCAGCAAGCAAATACTAAAAGCCACGATGAACTGTGAAGATCCACTACATGGTATCATTTTATCTCGAGTTCTCAGCAATCCCTCTTGCAAGCAGGGCTGATCCTAGGTAGGTGCGGGGCCTCTGGGTCACTAAATTTATAATGTTGGGGATGCAGAGCAGGATCCCCCCCCCCCCAGTATGGGACCCGGAGCGGTCACCCCAGTTCACCATACCCTAAGAATAGTCCTGCCTGGCGAGTCAACAGATGAGTACAGATGTGGGGGGGGGGGGGGGCTTGGCAGAGGTAATTTTATTAGATCCAGGCCAAAGCTCAATTGTTACATATCAGGGTTGATAGTGTTGAAGTTTCCCTGTTACAGGTTGGCTTGGGGGACTGTTAGGAAGAGGGGGATCAGGTTACAGCCCCATTGTTGCATGATGTGGGGGGTGGAGGGAGGAGGAAGGCTGATTAATGCTCAGGGGATTTTTTGTTCCTGGAGAACTGGAGGGGGATTTCAGCCAATCTCAGGACAGATTTCTTTTGGGTGGGGGAGAGAGATCCTATATCATAACCAGCCCTTGCACTTTATGATTATAAGCATGGGCATATCAATATGTACAGCATGTACACATTAAAAGACCAACTTTCTTTGGCTTATGCATATTGTATATTGTTAATGCAGAGACTAGGCCATGAAGGAGAATTGCAGCTTCTATGCTAGAACCTCTTTTTTAGAAGGCTCCTTAGTAACTCAGTCCCATAGAGTTCACTGTATAAAACCATTCAGAAGGCAACCACCACTGATCCATATCAAAAAATAAGGATTACATCACTTTTTAATGCTATTTGAATAACAGAGAATTGTTTCTCTGAAAACACAACTATCATTCTGCAATTTTACCACTTTATTTTAGTTATACAGAAAGATGTTATGGATTGAAATGTCTAAACAGCCTTATTAATTTCTGAGTCAAATGTTTCTAGAAGTTAACTTGGAAGGAAGGGAACCAAAATGGAGTGGGGACTGCACCAAAAGACAGGAGATTAGACTGAAGGATCCTAGAGAGGAAGAGAGACAGGGGATATAAGAGAGACATTTAAATACCTGAAAGGTATTAACGGGGCACAAGAGGCAAACCTTTTTCAATGGAATAGAAGTTGTAGAAGCTCCAAGGGGGCAGACTCGGACCTAATAGGAAATATTTCTCAAAGAAAGGTTGATGAAAGTCCTTTTGGGGGAGGTGATAGAGAGAAAAAAAAACAAAACAGTGGAGGAATTTAAAAATGCATGGAATAAGCACAGAGGATCCATAGTGGGAAGATGATGGAATTTAAGTACAGTGGGGTAGCTTGCACAAAGCAGCAATTACAACCGAAACACAGCAGTGGTGTGATTACATCAGGGCTCCAAGAAAGCACAGGGGTAGCCAACATGGACTGGCAGTTATAACCCAAAACAGTAGTGGTAAAACTTCACCAGGGCTCTAAGAAAGCATGAGGAGGGCAACATACTGTGATGGACTTTGGCCATTTTTGTAATAAATAGTTGGAGGAGGGTTTGAGAGAACACCCATGGGGGAAGTTGGTGTTGGGTTACATTTGTGAATTATATACACATCTATCAAGAAGAAGGATATCACCTGGGCAAACTCGAGGGGCCATTGTGGTCTGTGTGTGTCATTTACTATGTTAAGCACTCTGAAATAATTAAAAAATGCAGGAAGGTGCAGGGAAGGTGAATGAAGCAAGAGACAAAAATTACAGAGTGGAATGAACTGAGATGGAGTAGAGATGGGGAAGACGTCAGACAGGGAATGGAGAGTCAAGGTGAAGAAATGTGATGCACAGAAGGAAGAGGTATGGGAGAAACTGTCATACAGGGAATAAAGAGAGGGACTGGGTGTCAGAAAGGGGAAGAGGCATAGGGAAGCTAGAAATTAAGGAAGAGATGGATAAAGAGTTTTGGAGGCAGTTGTAAAAGAAACAAGAGGGATGGGGGATGTCAAACAGAATGGAGAGAAAGGGATGACTGGGGCGAGGTCAGGCAGGAAGCGCAGGGGGCGAGGTGTCAGAAAGGGAAAGGAAGCAGAGGACTGTTATGTCGCACAAACATTTCCCTTAAGGGCTCCTTACGCTGCCAGCGCTGATCCCGCACTTACAATTTGCCCAGCAAGGAGCTGAGAACAGAGCCGGCAGGGCAGGGGTGAAGGTGGGCAGGAAGCCTGCAGGCTTGCGGAGGAGGGAGTGGGGCCGGGACCAGGCTGCTGCTTCTGAAGAATCTCTCTCTGCCCGCTACTCAGTCCGGCAGCATCTCCGGCGGCAGCCAAGGCCCTTCCACCGGGGTCACGGAGGCCGCGCGAGACGCAGGCTCCAATCCTCCCGCTCCTCCCCAGAGGCGCGAGGCACAGCCGAACTCTCCGAGCAACGGTCAACCGCCTTCCGGGTGGTGGGGGAGGGAGCCGCCCGCGCAAGAGAGCAGGCCCCTAACCGCCGATTTAGCGCTTCCCGCTCGCTTTCGTTTCGCCGGAAAAACAACCACTGCGTGCGTGCCCCTCTGCGACCACCGCTGTCGGAGGCCCTTCTACTTGTCCGAGGCGCGCTCCGATGACGTCACGGTCTGCCTTCTCCTCGCCTGACGTCTTGTTTACATCGCCAGTCGAAGGGGGTGAGGTGATTCACGTGTTTATCAATACGGAAGTAAATTAACTCCGCCGCAATTGATAATGGATCGGGCAGAAACCAGGACGGAGGGGTCTCAAGTTTAAGGGTGCAATGACGTTATGCCTTTAGCAAGCCGCTTCTCGCCGTCTGAATATCATGTGATCCGTCACGTGACAGCCGGGGGGGGGGGGGGCGGGAGGAGCTGGACCTGCTCTGGCTGCCGGCTGTGCCGCTATTTAGCCGGGTATATATAGACTTATCACGTGGCTATTTGGCTTGAACAGGAAAAACCACTGTTGTTATCTCCTATCCCTTCGTTTTAAGCGCCATCAGAGTAACGCTCGGAACTTTACTTCACATCTGACCAGGAGTAAAGTTGCCTGCGTTATCAACACCCGGGTTAGGTTAGTACTGCGAAGACGCAATGCAGTATTCACATTTTTTTTAGAAACGTTTTGGGGCAGATGCAATATCGGGCACTGAGTTCAGCGCGCCGCGTTTGTTTTTGACGCCATTAAACAAACACCCAATGCAATATCGGGATTGGCGCATCCAAAACGAGTCCATATCGGTGTGTGGCTAATAGCACTCATCACATGCACATGCCATGTTGCTAAAGCTGTTAGCTGGTACCCCCAATGTAAAAAAAAAAAAAAAAGTGCACCCAACACATTTTAACCCTCAAAAATGAAGGCCAGCCTGGAGCTTTTGAGGCGCCCCCAAGCCATCCTCAGAAAAGCATTACTAAGGAACAGGAACCACAGAAAGCTACAACACCACCCTTCCTGAATCCTTCCAGTTCTACTCTTACAAGACAATGGAATCTCTATTATGTTGATTTATGTAATCTTGTCATTTAATGTTGATATATGTAACGACGATTTATGTAATGCTGAATTTGTAATGTTGATTTTGTAATTTATTTTGTCATCTAATGTTGCCATTTGTTAGGTTAATGTATGTAATGCTGATTGTAATGTTGGTCCTGTAATGTTGATTTGTAATGTTGATCGATTTTATGGTTTTATATTGTATTTATGATTATAGAGTTTTGGATATTGTTTATTGTAATTTAATTGGATATGTATTTGATGTACTGATAATTATTTTCTGTACTGTAAACCGACTTGATATCTTGTGAGGAAGGTCGGTTTATAAAAATGTTTAAATAAATAAATAAATGTCAATTTATGTAATCTTGTCATTTAATTTATAGTTCAATTCTTGTTATTTTAATCTCAGTTTTTAGTTCTGTATCTTCATAGCCTTTTCTTGGGTTATTTTTATCCTGTTTCCCTTATCCCCTGTTATATTGTACTTTCCACTCCTTTTGTTAAAATGTAAACCGGCTTGATGTTTCCAACAAATGCCGGTATATAAAAGCCTTTAAATAAATAAATAAACATGAAAAAAAAAATCTTGACTGCTCAGGTTAGGAAAAGGGAAGCTCAATTTACGAGTGTCCTTTTTCCTAACCCATGGCTGTGCACGGGTTAGGAAATGGACGCTCAGAAAATTGTGTCTGTTTTGCTTACCTGTGCACATCCACTTCTGGGTACTCGATGCCATGGACATGCTAGAAACACATTGCATGACCTTTTTAGCGTGCCAGCTCAATTGAGTATTACATAGATAGAGCACTCCACTAAGAATTAGATCTAAAATAGCGCTCTCTCTCGTCGGTTCCTGAACCAGTTGTTCATTTATTCCATCCAGGTACTTTATCTCTCTAGCATGTCCTGATGTTACGTTTACTCAGTCGATATTGGGGTAATTGAAATTCCCATTTTTACTGCACTACCAAGTTGGTTAGTCGTTTTTAACCACTGTCTGCCTGGGGTCAGGTGGGCTGGTCACTGGTGCAGAACAAGATAGAAGCATACCTGGAATTTTTAATTGACAGTCACCAAAATTGTCATGGAGTAGCAAGGTGAGGAGGCAGGGGTATGCACACAAACTTTGTCTTATACATACACACTCTTAATACACTCACTTGTTCACTCACACTCTCATTCATTCACATATAAATATATGATCATGCTCACTCACTGCTCTCCCTCTCAGATGCACATGCTCACGCACACTCTCTTCTTTCCTATTCCCTCCCTAATGCACTCCCATTCGTGCCTACCCCTACTCTAGTCCTAGACAAAGGCCTCTATTGTGAAGAACATCCCAGATTATTGTGAAGGGGGGGGTTGTTGTTATCACATTGAAGTTTCCAGGAAAAATAAAATAAAAACTGAAAACAAAGATCCCTAAGTGTGGAGTAGAAGAACTCTTTTTCCCAGCGGTGAAAACCCTCCAAATGGAACAGAACCGGTGGGACACTGGCACTCCTGCACAGACACACACACCCCACTGCCTGGCTAAAGTTTCTCTCGGTAGCTCATCCAGATAAAAAGAGCCAGTGCTGGGGGTGAGGATAAACTAAAGTTATCAGTTAAGTCTTGTCAGAAAAACACATCTTATCTGGGTAACTTTATTTGGGTATTAGCTGTAGACCTATATCCAGCTCTGTTACCCAGTTATGTGCTGAATTTCTCAGTAAAGTTACTTAGGTAGCTCTCCCGCTCACCTCAGTGAATCCATTTTAGTGAGCTCAAAAGGAGCTTAGTAACATAGTAATGTCATCAGAAAAAGATCAAATGGTCCTTCCAGTCTGCCCAGCAAGTTTCTTATGATAGTAACTGTCCATTAATTGCTATTAATCAAGTTGACTTAGGGAATAGCCACTGCTATTAATTGCAACAGTAGCATGGGATCTTCTTAGTGTTTGGGTCCTTGCCATGTTCTTGTGGCCTGGATTGGCCACTGTTGGAAGCAGGATGCTGGGCTCGATGGACCCTTGGTCTGACCCAGTATAGCATTTTCTTATGTTCTTTTTCACTCAACGCACAATAAAGCTCTGGAATTTGTTGCCAGAGGATGTGGGTAGTGCAGTTAGTGTAGCTGGGTTCAAAAAAGGTTTGGATAAGTTCTTGGAGGAGAAGTCCATTAACTGCTATTAATCAAGTTTACTTAGGGAATAGCCACTGCTATTAATTGCATCAGTAGCATGGGATCTTCTTAGTGTTTGGGTACTTGCCAGGTTCTTGTGGCCTGGTTTGGCCTCTGTTGGAAACAGGATGCTGGGCTTGATGGCAGTGGCGTAGCCAGAATTGATTTTTTGGGTGGGCACAAGGTTAACATGGGTGGACTGTAGGCATGCAGGTCTACTAGTTGTTTTTTTACTGATAAATAATGCCAAATTATGCAGCATAGCATTCACATCTACGCCTAAGTATGAGGTTTACTTAATGATACAAACATAATTCACGGTGATTTGTGGTACATTATCCTTCTTATTATTACGATTTTATACACGGCTCCTACCTGTCCATAAATTTTGAGAGAGCGGTTGTGTTGCTTATATTTAAATTGCTAACATCTCAAAATATAGATATATATTTTTACCTTTGTTGTCTGATCTTTGTATTTTTCTAATCAGTTGGTCCTGGTCTCTTTTTCCCATTTTTTCCCTTATAGCTCATTTCCTAATTCCTTTTCAGTGTCTTTCTTCTATTACTGTCTTCTTCCCTTACACACACACACACACACACACACACATACACGCTTTCTCTCACAGACTCCCTCTCACACACTCAAGCTGTCACTCTCATATGCTCTCCCCCCCCCCCCCCCCACAAGCTCACATTCAAGTTCTCACTTTCTCACCCCTCCCCAGGCTTATATTCTTATGCACACACAGACGCACATCCAGGCACCCATTCTCACCCACACACATAAACCCAGACTCCCATTCTCACCCACAAACCCATGCTCCCATTCTCACCCACACATATTCAAGCTCCCATTCTCATCCATACATATACACATTTAAGGTACTATTCTCACCCACACATACACACATTCAAGCACCCATTCTTATCCACATATTCAAGCTTCCATTCTCACCCACCCACACAAACCCAGGCTCTCATTCTCACCCATATATACACACATTCAAGCTCCCATTCTCACCCACCCACAAACCCAGGCTCCCATTCTCAACCACACATACACACATTCGAGCTCCCATTCACCCACATATTCAAGCTTCTATTCTCACCCACATACACACCCAGGCTCCAGTTTTCACCCACACACACTCCCATTCTCATCCACACATACACATTCAAGCACGTGCACAGCTTCCGCTTTCTCCCCCAGAGCAGGAAGATCAGCTGCCTCTCCTGCTGCCACCGGCCTCCTGCTATCTTCGGGCGTCGGGCCATACTGCCCGCCGAACTTCCTGTCGGGGGGGGGGGGAGCGGAAGCGCAGCGCACAACGTCCGCTTCCTCCCTCCCTTCCCCCCCCCCCACCCAAGCAGGAAGATCGGCGGACCATACGGCCCGACGCCCGAAGAAGATAGCAGGAGGCCGGTGGCAGCAGGAGAGGCAGCTGATCTTCCTGCTCTGGGGGAGAAAGCGGAAGCTGTGCGCGGCACTTCCGCTCCCCCAAACAGGAAGTTCGGCGGGCCGTTTGACCCGAAGATAGCAGGAGAACGGGTGGCAGCAGGAGAGGCAGCTGATCTTCCTGCATTGGGAGGGAGGAAGCGGAAGCTGCGCGCGGCGCTTCCACCCCCCCCCCCCCCCGAACAGGAAGACCGGTTGGCCATACGGCCGCTACAGCGCTTCCCCATGTGTGCCGTGATGGCACGCGAGGCGTGGTTCTCTTGTTCGCTGTCGCGGGGATGGGATCCCGCGACAGCCTTGCAGTTCCGGTGCCAGTTGGGTGGGCCTGGGTCTAAGTTGGGTGGGCACCTGCCCACTCAGGCCCACCCGTGGCTATGCCACTGCTTGATGGACCCTTAGTCTGACTCAGCATGGCAATTTCTTATGTTCTTAAGGGTAGTAATTGCTGCTCAATGAAGGTTACCCCAATGCTTTCTGTTAAGGATAGTAGCTGCCACTCCATGCAGGTTACTCCCATGCCTTCTGATAAGGGCAATAACTGCCACTCTGTGCATGTTACCCCATGCTTTCTGTTAAGGGTAGTAACTGCCGCTCCATGCAGGTTACCCTCATGCCTTCTGTTAAGGGTAATAACTGCCGCTCCGTGCAGGTTACCCCCATGCCTTCTGTTAAGGGTAGTAACTGCCGCTCCGTGCAGGTTATCCCCATGCCTTCTGTTAAGGGTAGTAATGCTGCTCTGTGCAAGTTGCCCCATGCTTTCTGTTAAGGGTAGTAATGCTGCTCTGTGCAGGTTACCCCCATGCCTTCTGTTAAAGGCAATAATTGCCGCTCCATGCAAGTTACCCCATATTTCTGTTAAGGGTAGTAACTGCCTGTTGCGTTCGTGCCTGTTCTCGCTCTCGCTCCACCATCTCTACCTTTGTGGCGACTCCCTTTGGGTCTGACGGACAGATGCTGCCGCAGCTTCTTCTCACCATACTTCCTGGAATCCCCGGGTTGGCCTGATGCTGCGGATCCGCCATGTTCCTGCTGACGTAAAGGCGCGCGCACTCTAGAGTTTGTACTGACAAGGGCGCGAACCTCGGGGGCGTCCCCCATAGTGACATCATCCGCTTCCACTTTAAAAAGTCTTTGCTTGCTACTTCGAATCGAGTTAGCAAGGAGGAAACTTCTCTGCTGCTCTGCCTCCACAAACTTACCAAGGGGTACCCGCTCCTCGGGGGCCCCGCTCTCTCTTCTTGATTTCAGATTCTAAGACTGGATCCGGTACTCGCTCCTCGAGGGCCTACATCCCTGAAAGCTCAGAAGACTCCTTACTGCCTGGAAGCGATCGCAGACGTGAACACTGTGAGTTCTATTACAGATAGGAATCGGTACTCGCTCCACGAGGGCCTATGTTCCTAATCTCTGAAGACTCCCTTCTGTCTAAGACCTTATCGCAGGTACGGAGATCGTGAGTTATTATTGTAATTGCAGATAGGAACCAGTACTCACTCCACGAGGGCCCATGTTCCTAAATCCCTTCTCAACTCTCTTCTATATCAGAAGTTATTATATACCTTTATCTGATGCATTATTATAAGATTGCAGATAGGAAACGGTACTCGCGCCACGAGGGCCTATGTTCCTACAACCCTCCAAATACTCTCTTCTATTCTACAAGCCATCTCCTACACAGATAATGTGAGTTCTCATTTCAGACTGCATATAGGAATCAGCACCCGCCTACGGCTCCTGTTCCTGAATATACTGAAGACTCTGTTGCAAGGAAGCCATTACAGATATCTACAATTGTGAGTATATCATCTTCTACTGGTTATGTATCCAGCATACGCTGTCTACTCACTACCTATAGTCTCTCCTTACAGCTCAGCAACTCAGAGATCGCAATTCCAGTATCTGAGGGACTTCAGCCCTGCCGGGCACATCAGCTCACTACTGCCACCTCTGGTGGTTCCTCTTCCAGTCTAATAAAGATCTATCTGTGTTTGTCTCCATACTCCAGCCTAGCCGGTGGTCCCTTTCAGGATATCCTCCTGAGGGCGCTGTCATCTGCCATTGGCCCAGGGATTCACAATTCATCTCAGTGTCATCCTTTACACTACTAGAGCGGTATTATGCAACTGCCACTCTGTGGGAAGCCAATCCACCACAGATCATCAACTCTGCCTACAAAGTATTACAATTGTTAGCTCTTCCTCATGGCAGAGGATTCAAAACAGATTGCTAACCCTCTGGCGGACTTATAGCAGATTGCCACTCCTAGTAGAAGGGATTGATAACAGATTGTTAACTCCTCCCTCTCCAGGAGGAGATCCATAACAGACTACTACTCCTCCCCCTACTGGAGGAGCTTGATAACAGATTGCTAACTCCGAGCAGCAGAATTACAAGCTATTGCCAAACTCCTCCCCTCTGGAGGAGCAGATCTACATCAGATTGCTAACTCCTCCCCCCTGGCGGCATGATCCACAACACTGCCGCTCCGAGCAGGTTTATCCCATGCATTCTGTTAAGGGTAGTAACTGCCTCTCCATGCAGATTACCCCATGTTTCTGTTAAGGGTAGTAACTGCCACTCCATGCAGGTTACCCCCATGCACCCTTTTCTTCATTTCCAACTCCAGCCTTTAGGGATCAGCAGTGTTTATGGGTGTGCTAACCATGAAACTGCAAGGGGCAGCACAACCAGGAGAGCGGCAGACGGGGGCCCACGAAAGGGAGCAGCGAGAGGCCCATGCGACCACCAGTGGAGCCCGTGCCATCAGCTGCTGGAGAAGAGGGAGCTCATTTTGTGGCTCCTCCTTGTGTGCCCGGCTCCTGGTACTCAACAGGGGCGGTGGTAGCACTCCCTGTACGCTCATCTTGTCCATCGCGGGCGGCAGGGATCATTCCTGCGCAATTTAGAAATTTTGAGGAAGGGGTAAAGTAGGTTCAGGGAGGTGAGTCAATTTTGAGAGTTTGGTGACGGGGAAAGGGCTTTTCTTTGGCAGAAAAAGGGGGCCTGGAACAGAGTGTGAGACTGGCAGTTTCTATAATTTGTTGGGGAAAACAATAAAAATGTTACGTTAAAAAAAAAAAAAAAGAATGGGGGGGTGGAACAGCACAGCAATTTTTCACACAGGGCAGCATCAATGTTAGCACCGGCCCTGTGTTTTCATCTTCACCGCCTCCTCCGGAAGAGCATTCCAGGCCACCCTGACCAGCAGAGCCACGACCTCCTTTGAGCATACACTCCTTGAAGGGCAGCTTAAACTCTTCGGCCCTTACACAGCTAATACCCTTAGCATTCGGTCTCCTGTTGGGCGTGGACTGACCTTCAGCAGGTCCCCCCCAAACAGAAGACGTTTTTCAGTTTCATTTTCAATTTATTACTTAAGTAATCGCATTTCTTGTAAATAAATCAAAGCAACAAGATTATACTCAACAAATTATATAAACAGTGTTTAAAAAAAGAAAAACTTAAAAACATCTAAAACAAAGTAAAACCAACTAAAATGAACGAAAAAACATAAAAGGACAGACAGGCGCAAAATGAGACTTTTAAACAAAAAAGCAAGAATGGACAAACCAAAGTAGCAATACCAGGCCTTGTACCAACCACACTGCCATACTATGGGCACCTCTTCCCAATTGTGCGTCCCTAGCGCGTCCATGATGCTGCTTTCTGTAGTTCCTCCTACATAGTGTAGTGACAAAATTAAGTTAAAGGAACCACAGAAAAACAGTATTGTCTGCTTTTTTGTTGATGGTTCGAGGCGCATCAACACTTAACGCCAACTCCGGGGCTGGCGTTTAATTTTTGCGGATAAAAAACATGCACATCGGGCGCACGGTGATTTTTTAAAATTGGGGATACTGGCTAATAGCCTCATCGACATGGCATTTACACGTGATGAGCGCTATTAACTATGCGCTGGTTTGGACGCGCGTTTTGGATGCACTAATGTCACTATTGCATCAGGAGTTATTCTAGCGCCTCCAAAACACGCGTCCAACCACGTGTCAAACTGTGCGCTAGGCTGAGCACACCATATTGCATCGGCCTAACAAGACTCGCACGCCAAGGCAGAGAGATAGTAACCATGTTTGTAGAACCAACAATTAAAATCACCCTCCCCCCAGCACCGTGTACCTACAAACAGTATCCCACTCACCCCCCGAATGTCAAACTAAACTACAGCTTTTCATCCCTTCCCACCCTGTAACCTGGCGTTCTGGCTGCAAACCCCAAGTTTCTGGAAATAGCATAACCGGGACGCAGGTCTGCACATGTACATCACCCTCTGCTCAGTAGATGGCAGCAAACGTAAGCATTTATGCATCAGGAACCACAGAGCCGAGGACCTGACAAAATCAAATTGGGGAAATGCACTCTGACTAAGCAGCAGAAATGAGGTGTCCAGATGTGCAGGCCCTGCCAGCCCAGCAGCAGGGGGCAGTCTCTCTCAGCCCCAAAGTGGCCATGGTGGTGGCTTCTCTCTGCCCCAGGCCTTCTGTGGTGGCAACTCCATTTAACGCTAAACCAGTGGCAGGCCCGCCGTGACCGGGTGAGCATACCGTGCATTTGCACGGGGCGGCACTCCCAGGGGGACAGGGGACAGCAACAGGAGTGGCCGCAGGGCCGCCAGCGGAGCCAAACCCACCGGCGGCTGAAAAGGAAACACTGCACCGCCACAGTGTTCCCTGAAATATATACCATGTATGCGCCCGCCCACAACTTTTCCTGTTTCAGTGCCCTCCCCCTGGGGTCATTGAGAAGAGGGTCCCGCCAGACTGTGATGGAGCTCATCCCACCACAGCCTGAAGAGAAGAGGAGGCCGTGTATGTGTGTGTCTATGTGAGAGTTTATGCATGTGCGTATGTCTGTGTGCGAGCCTGTGTGTGTGTGTGTCTGTATGTATGCATGTGTGTGGCTTTGTGACAGCCTGTATGCATCTGTGTGGCTATGTGAGAGCCTATGTGCTCTTATGTGTGTCTGTGAGTGCATGTGTGTGTGTGTGTCTGTGTGAGAGCCTATGTATCACACACAGGCTCTCACAGGCATGCACACAAACACATTATGTGTCTGAGAGGGAAAGAGAGAGTATGTGTGAGAGCATAGGTATGTATATGAGACAGAGAGTGTGTGAGAGAATGAATGTGTTATTGTGTGTGTGTTTCAGAGACAGAAGATAAAGTTTGTGCGGCCCTACCTCCCCGAATCCATGACAATCTCAGGGTGAGTGGAAATCAAAAGATCCCAGGTATGGAGAGCAGGAGATTTTTAATCCTTATTAGTTTGAATTATTGGGTGTAATTTGATGTTTTTGCTATTTTTATATATTGTATTGATTTTTTTAGGGAAATAGAACATTTTGTAATTATTGGATTTTTTAAATATTGTATTGGTGTTTGGGAAATTTTGGATATTCTGTTAACTAACTGGTTTGAAATATTTATTTCTTTTTTATATGATTTTACTATTATGATGTTTTATATTTCTTGATTTTATTGTTTATTGTTTAATGAAGAATGGTAATATTTCTGTTTTTCCATTTTTGCTCTGCATATAGAGGCTGGCTTGTTGTGGGTTCCAGCTCAGTTCTTCTCAGCACATTTCTATTTATGGTTTCTGGGCTCTTTATTCTGTATTTGGTCAGGGTCTGTCTGTAGTCTGCATATGTGACTGAGGTGAGCTATTTTGATGGCCTGTAGTTTCTTTGTAGGGATCTTTAGCAGCCTGGTTTGTTCTATTTTCCCAATAGGAGGTGTATTGGTGTTCTAGGGCCTGGTGTAATATGTGCAGTGTTAACTTTTCATAGATAGGTTGTTACTGTTTGAGTGCTGGCAGTTAGTGTTGTTGTGGTATGGGAGGTTTACTATATTGTAATGGCAATTACAATAGTGTCGGGTGAATTTGATATGAGGATCCCTCCAAGTACCACAAATTCACCCGCCTTCTCAACAGCTGGACCATCACTCTGGAATTCCATCCCTCCGAATCTCCGACAGGAGCCCTGCCTCCCAACATTCCGAAAAAGACTTAAGACCTGGTTATTCAAACAAGCTTTTCCGCACCCCTCCTAATCACTGCCTCATCAACTTCCACAACACAGTCACAACTGCCCTTGTAAATAACACCGTGAGATATTAATCCAACTCAGTATTTCTCTACGCCACTAGTTCGATGTTAATCTACTTCTGCATTTCCCTTCTCTCCCAGTTCGATCTCCCTTGTTATTTGTAACTGCAATTCCCTTTAGTTTTAATGTATTTGCATCCCTGTTTAACTGTAAACCAGCATGATGTGATTGTATCATGAATGCCGGTATAGAAAAACCTGAAATAAATAAATAAATAATTCTGTCTGTTCATGGCTTTCTAAGGGCCAGGCCCACACCCAGCACCCATTGCAAAAAGTCTAATTCCATAGGAGTTCCAATTGTTTTTTGGGTTTTTTTGGCATTGTTTTCTGGTCTGTACCACAGCAGTGTATGTAACTATAATATGCAGGTTGTAAGACTCAGAAGACTGTACTTGTGAATGTTCTTTTTCATGTAAAATTTGTTACAAGTGCATAATTACGTTTTGTGTGGCTATAGAGGGTGTGTGTGTGTGTGTGTGTGTGTGTGTGTGTGTGTGTGTGTGTGTGCAAGTCTGTAAGGGTTCCCTAGGATATGTATTACCCTTGCCTTGACCATGAGTTCTGTGGAGGAGTGGATGGGTCTCAGGTTTAGATGTCTGGAGGGAGCTGGGCTTTATTTGACGGGCCTGGGTCAGAGACTGAATGAATCATGGGGTGGGGCAGCACAGAAATTGTTTGCACAGGGCAGCAACAAAGCGAGCAACGGCCCTGACCAGTGGCTCCTTTCAACCCTCAGGCAGCCGTTGTAGAAGATCCTCCTGGGTCAAAGGGCGTCCAAGATCTTTCCATCCCTGGTGAGAATAATAAACAGCTGTATTTTGCCAGCAAGCATAACCAAGCCGAGACCGATAGCAGCCCTTTTCCCCAGCAAGTTCAGGACTCTTGTCAGATAGTAATAATGAGACAAAAATAATTGGAATTATTCAGTTTGCATGGAACATTTTCAGCTTTAGGAGTAAAGTCAACGAAAAGAATAGATGCTGCCTTTTTATTGGACTAGCAATGCATTCCTTGATGAGTTCTCAGGAACCAACGCTTCCTTCATCAGGTGAAGGCAGCAGAAGCAGGCCCGGCTCCTGCACCGCTGGTAAGACAGGGGCCCAGGGTGGACGAGACTGCAGGGCAGAAAAGCAGACGTAAGGGAGTAAGAATGCGTTCAGGAGGCAGACCTTGGAGGCTTCGAGAGGAGGCTCGCGTATTTGGTTTTCAGGCCGCTGGTGCCCTGGTTGTGATTTTTGTGGGTTTTCTCTGTGCCACGATATTATTTAGGAGAAAGGCGGAAGAGGCGAGCTGGGAATGAAGAGGAGAATTGTTTTCTTGTAGTTTCTCCCCCTTGCGCTCTGCTCATCCTGTTTCCCTTGTTGTTTACGCCCATGTGGGAGAAAGAAAAGCTTGGTCAGGAGGATTATTTAGGGGCTTTGGGAGCGTGGCTATTTTTGATGATATTAACTGGGCTGGTTTTTGGGATTGTTTAGTAATTTAGAAACATAGAACATGACAGCAAATAAAGTCCATAGGACCCATTCACTCTGCCCATCTGCATCTGCTGCTCAGCTTCATAGCCCCTTCCTCTCTCTCATGGATCCTCTGTGCTCGAATTCAGACATCATCCTTGTCTCCATGGGAGGCCCTTCCCATGCATCCACCACCTGTCTGTAGAGAAATATTTCCTTAGATTACTCCAGAGTCAACCTCAATCTTGCTATTCAATGACTATTCTTTTAAAGTCTTTGGAGATCGTAAAGCGCTGAATCTGATTTGTACCGAACTGTATAGGAGGACAATAAAGTTTGCTCTCCTATTTGCAGCAAAATTGAGATTCGTGTATGATGGGAAGAGAAAGTTCCAATTCCTACAGAGGAAAGAGCAACTTGATACTTTGATTCCTTTGGGGAGTGGTGTGCCTGAGATTTCAATGAGATGGTCACTTGGTTATGTATGTCATAAAGTTGTGTACCGCTTAGATTGTTGATAGGAGGTATAAAAATCAAAGAAAGCAATGAATAAATAAATTGCTGATACCAGTGTGTTAGCGCTTCTGAGCAGACGTGTGAATCTGGCATTGTCAGGATTGCAAACTCGATGTGGTGAATTCCCAGCTTTTTAATACATTTTCAGAGACTGTTCAGACCCAGTCCACTTGTTTTGTTGGTGCTATGCTGCGAATGATTTATATGGCAATGGCCTCTTTTCTTGCCATTTCTATAACTGCGCCATCAGGAATTATCAGACACCATTTTCGGGGCACTCAGTGACCTCTTTGTTAGTTATATCAACAGCATTTTCTCTTCAGCTTTCTCTTTTTTTTTTTGTTTGCTGTGAGCAGTGGCGTGAGAGACTACTGCGTCTTTCGTCAAGGCCTCAAGGGAAAAAAACCCGTTGAAGTTGGAGTTTCCTTGGTGCCATGATACCGGCTCAGGTTTCCATTGTTTGGTTTTTGCTCTTTCTCTCGGAAGAGCCTCATTGAAGATGTGTATGTGTGTAGCTGGGAGGGAATCTCTTCGGAAAGCGAGCTGAAGATGCTGAGCCCGGGAGCGTTCTCTTTTGTTTGTTTTTAGTATAAAGAAGAGCCTGGTAGTTGGGTGTTTTTTTCTGTGGGTGTGTATGTGGGACGGGGGGGTAACTGGCACGAGAGCTGCAGCACAGTTTAAGGATTGTTCGGGGTTAGGACTGGGAGATGCAGGCACTTGTTTAGGGGGGGAAACTCCAGCTGAATGGATTTTCCTTAAACATGGATGGAGTTCACTCTCCTGTGTTTTTTCTTTTTACAGGAATCCAACTTAACCGGTCAAGGACCATAAACAATTTAAACAAGGATGGCTGGAACAAGTTGTATTGTCGTCATCTTCTTCGAGTAGAAGCTGGGGGGGTCCTAATTTAGTTTCATAAAGATCTTCCATTTGTATTTGAAAAAAGGATGCTGATGACCATTGGTAGTGGAAGCCTCGATCATCACAAATTTGTGCTCTGCAATGTGTATGCGCCAAATGCAGGCAGTCGTGCCCTTTTATTCTCATTTCCTTAATGAGCCGAGGCTGAGCAGAGGTCACAGCTTTTCAGAGGGCAGACATTTTCTTATGAAGCAATTACGATTGCTTGATGTATGGCGAGTTCGGCATCCCATGGAATTAGATGACACTTTTTTTTTTCTCTGTCTCACAACGCTGAGTCTAGAACTGACATTTTTTCTTCTTTCAACTTCGTCTTTTTCTAGAGTAACTGAAGCAGATGTAGGGGCTCTGTCCTTATCAGCCCATGCCCCAATTTCAGTTAGCCTTAGGACTTCACCTGGGTCACCTCCAGCTTTCCAGTGGCACATGACAACACTTTCTGGGAGGTTTTTGAAACAGAAGTGGCAGGATTATGCAGAGTCTAATCTAACTTCTGAGATTTCTCCAGAATTGTTCTGGAATGTGATGAGAGCAGAAATGATTGCGTATACTGTCTTCAAAACTGAAGGGATAAGGAGATTTTAAGGCTGATTGCTCAATTACGATGTGTGAAAGCACAGCATATTAAATTTATGACTCTGGAAATGAAGGACTTATTAGATGATACTAGGAAGAATTGAAATCAATTAACTTCATCAGAGGGAATTCAAATCCATCCAAACGTTCCGTAGTGATTTATTTAGATATGGGAATAAGGCAATCCAGTTGTTGGCCTCTAACATTAAGCCTAAACATTTTATTTAAGAAAACTAAGGATACGGCAGGCAAGGTATGCTTATCCACCTCTGATATTTCCCTCTGATATTGTGCAATTCTACAAAGATCTGTATACCGGGCATGGGAGTGCTACTCTAGGCATACTTTTTTTGCAGGGTTGCAGACTGCACAGCTGACCAGGGAGCAAAAGGACAGGTTGGAAGCTCCACTGACAAAATTAGATGTTGGGGAAAATGGCAGGCTTACATGGTCTAGGCACTGAATTCTACAGACGTCTGCTTGGTAGTCTTGCAGACCCTCTCCTTCATATCTTTTCATATTGTTTTGGTACCAGATTCTTTTCTGGGGAAGCAAATCAGTATTTGCTTCCCCAGAAAAGTATCATAACTGTATTCTTCTGGGATCTTCTTAGTGTTTGGGTACTTGCCAGGTTCTTGTGGCCTGGATTGGCCTCTGTTGGAAACAGGATGCTGGGCTTGATGGACCCTTGGTCTGACCCAGCATGGCAATTTCTTATGTTCTTAAACCACATCAACCACAGTCTTATCATCCGATATCCCAAATTAATGTGGATATGAACATTTTGGAGTCAGTGTTAGCAACTTTATTAAATCACTTCAAATTAGGATCCTAATTGTTTCTTCTACCAGCAGGTGTCTTGATTCTAACATATTTTGCACATATGCCCGACTCCGGCCGAGTTTCGCCCCACTCAGGGGCTGCCTCAGGGGCTAAAAATAATAAATAAACATTGTGAACATTATAGGACATACATAAATAAATTAAACATATACATAAGATTGTAACATTAAAATATTAAACAATTAAAAGGTTAAAAAATAAAACAAATAATAATAAAGGTACCACATAAAAACAAAAAACATAAACACTTGAGATAAAATCCGAACGTAAAAAGATAACAGTGAATTCAAAAAGTGCAGTAGCAAATAATATTTTTTACCTGTATATAGTCGATCACTATATATATATAAATGACCACTCTTTAGATTTAATGCACCAAAAATCTAGTTACCATACATATTTTACATTTTTTTCATAATTTTTATTCTACATGTCAGCATTTTTTGTTTTAAAATTTCAATTGATCATTCTAATTTGGAGTATTTTTAGGTATATTGACTCCTGATTTGTGGCTCAGTACTACCCTGGATTCTTTATTTCGACTTAGTTTTTATTTTTTGCGATTATTTCCATTTTCAATATTTGATTATATGCGCCTGTTCCCATTATACAATACTCACAACAAACGTACTCTCTCCTATAAGTGAAATACTTGTGAACTAATTTACTTGTGCAAAAAAATTATTAATAATTTAAACATGAAAAATTATTGGAGAAAAAGAGGTAAGTTTCCTATTCAGGGTGCTCACCTCCGCGGCGTAGCGACCTTCTTGTAGTCTAATCATCAACTAACCTCCGTCCTCCTTTATGTGTTTATTTAATAGTTCAAAAAACAATTTTTTGTTAATTTTCAATGTATAAATTTTCTTAAAAATCAAATATATTCTCCACCTTACATAATCGGATCATTAAATTTGCTTGTCAAACAGTTTTTAAATACTGCTGTTTAATGTCCCATTTCCTTTGTCCTATGTTCGGGGGAAATTATTTGAATTAGTTTTAAACTTCTTCTCATTGCAAATGCTCTATAAATAGTCTATAAATAGAAACGCCAATCTCTAAATTTATGGACGCTCGACTCTTGTACTTTAAATTGCCACTGCCATCAATGAAACAAAGTTATGACTTATCTCCCAAAATTTATTCTTCCTTCATCAGGGGAGCATGTCCTTTCATATTCGGTCTGGCATTCAGCAAATCGCGGCTTTCCCATTCAATTTTTGAAAACGCTGCATAGCTCTCTACGTCCTTCCTCTCGGTCTCACAAGCTCCGTTGACTCGGAGCTTGTATTAAAGTACAAGAGTCGAGCGTCCACAAATTTAGAGATTGGCGTTTCTATGTATAGACTATTTATAGAGCATTTGCAATGAGAAGAAGTTTAAAACTAATTCAAATAATTTCCCCCGAACATAGGACAAAGGAAATGGGACATTAAACAGCAGTATTTAAAAACTGTTTGACAAGCAAATTTAATGATCCGATTATGTAAGGTGGAGAATATATTTGATTTTTAAGAAAATTTATACATTGAAAATTAACAAAAAATTGTTTTTTGAACTATTAAATAAACACATAAAGGAGGACGGAGGTTAGTTGATGATTAGACTACAAGAAGGTCGCTACGCCGCGGAGGTGAGCACCCTGAATAGGAAACTTACCTCTTTTTCTCCAATAATTTTTCATGTTTAAATTATTAATAATTTTTTTGCACAAGTAAATTAGTTCACAAGTATTTCACTTATAGGAGAGAGTACGTTTGTTGTGAGATATATTTATAATTCTCATCCTAAGCGGAGAAGAGCATAGCCCATTATACAATAGACATTTCAGACACTACATACGGTTCTTTAATAGTAACGCCCCCTTTACGTGATTGACAGCCAGAATGGCGGACTTTTCAACACATTTAAATGGTACATTTGCCCTGCGATGGCTTAATGTCCCTGTTGAATTGAGCGGAGACATCACCGAGCCTTCATAGTTTTAAAGTAAGGGGCGGATTTTAAAAGGCCCACGCGCGTAAATCCTTCCGGATTTACGCGCACAGGGCCCTTGCGCGCCTATTTTGCATAAGCTGCCGGTGCGCGTAAAGTCCCGGGACGCGCGTAAGTCCCGGGGCTTTCGAAAAGGGGCGGGAGGGGGCGTGTCCGGGGGCGTTCCCGAAACGACGCAGCGTTTCGGGGGCAGGCCCGGGGGTGTGGCGCCGGCCTGGGGGCGTGGTCAAGGCCTCCAGACCAGCCCCTGGGACTGGAGGATGGAGCGGGGCTGCCAGCCGACGCGTGCAAAGTTATGCCTGCTGGGGTAGATTTTTAAAAACAACGCGATCGCGTACTTTTGTTTGCGCAGCAGGCGCAAACAAAAGTACGCTGGATTTTATAAGATACGTGCATAGCCGCGCGTATCCTCTCAAATCCTGGATCGGCGCGCGCAAGGCTGCCGATTTTAGGCAGCCGGCGCCCCGAGCCGCGCAGCCTGTCTCCGTTCCCTCCGAGGCCGCTCCGAAATTGGAGCGGCCTCGGAGGGAACTCTCTTTCGCCCTCCCCTCACCTTCCCCTCCCTTCCTCTACCTAACCCACCCCCCCCGGCCCTATCTAAACCCCCCCCTTACCTTTGTCCATAGATTTACGCCTGCGAGAAGCAGACGTAAATCTACGCGCACCAGCGGACTGCTGGCGCGCTGTCCTCCAACCCGGGGGCTGGTCTGGAGGCCTGGACCACGCCCCGCCCCCGAAACGCAGCGTCATCGGGTCCCACCCCCGACACGCCCCCTTCCAAAAACCCCGGGAGCTACGCGCGTCCCAGGGCTCTGCGCGCGTCGGTAGGCCTATGGAAAATAGGCGTGCTGGCGCGCAAGGCCCTGCTCGCGTAAATCCGCCCGGATTTACGCGAGCAGGGCTTTTAAAATCCTCCTGGCTTTCAGCAGGTGTAACTTTGCTGACAAAGGTAAGGGGGGGGTTTAGATAGGGCCGGGGGGGGTGGGTTAGGTAGGGGAAGGTGGGGGGAGGGCGAAGGAAAGTTCCCTCCAAGGCCGCTCTGAAATCGGAGCGGCCTCGGAGGGAACAGGCAGCTCGCGCTGGGCTCGGCGCGCACAGGTTGCACAAATGTGCACCCCCTTGCGTGCGCCGACCCCGGATTTTATAAGATATCTTATAAAATCAAGCGTACTTTTTAAAAATCTGCCCCTATGTTATTTAGATTGGAGGTCTGAGTATTTTGTGTAGTTAGTGCTGTTTTTCCACTATTGATGTTGGCACCTGGTCGTCTCGATACTGCATAAGTCTGTACGGTGGTGGTATACATTTTTTTTAGTAAAACGCTGTCACGTTTACATTATACTAAGCGGTCTTTATATCTTAATAAATGCATGGTATTTATTTATTAAACTCTGTAGAATTTAAGTTTTTGGTGCTGTTGTCAATACTCTTACAGTATTTACTTTTCTTTTGATGGAGTACTAAATTACTATGACAGCGATACGCTGTTTATTCTTTACAATAGTCGTGCTGCCAACACATGTTTTTAGTAGTCTAATAACACAATACGTTTTTTAGAAGGTGATAGCCCGCGTTGGTCTTTAGAGCGAGTCAGCCCAGTTTATATGATGGTAGTCTAGATTCGAGCGGCATAGTTTTGAATTTTTATGTTTTTTTTCTATTTAAGTTGGAGATAAAATCATCTACACAATATAAATTATTGGTACATGAAGTTTTTGTAATCGAAATATTTTATATATTTTAAAGTCACATCTTCACGGTTGGATACAATTTTATTTGTTTATTTCATATGGTGCATTTGAGGCATTTCCATTTTGCACTTATGGAACAGCACAATTCTAGATTTTTCACTTTTATTTATATTTTATACTGGTTAATAGACGCCTGTCCCATTATACAATAGTCAGCTTAGGCACCACATACAGGTTTTTTCGATAGCCACACCTCCTGGATAGGATTGACAGCTAGTTTGGTGCGTTTTCAACACATTTAAATGGCACATTTAGCCAGTGGTGGTTTAATGTCCCCGTTGAACTGAGCGGAGACAACACTGAGCCTTCATATTCCTAAAGTAAGTTATTAAGATAGGAAGCCTGAGTAGTCTGTGCAGTTTGCGTTGTTTTTTTCTCTTGCAAGGTGTTTACCCGGTTGTCCCGAAGCTGCATAAGTTTGTATGGTGGAGTTACACTGTTTTTCAGTAGCCACGGTCACTCTCATATCATACTATGAGGTTTTGATAATAAGTAAATACCACGTAGTATTTAAGATATCAACTTTGTAGAGTTTGAGCTGCTGCGCTATTGATAAAAAAAACCTTTCTCTCCCGATGGTAAACAAAATCAATATGACAGCGTCATGCCGTTTTTTCTTCACAATAGTCGTGTTGCCAACACATGTTTTTAGGAGTTTGATAGCATAACAAGTCTTTGTGAAGGTGATAGTTCGCGGTGTTAATTAGAGCGAGTCGTCTATTGGTTCATGACGGCAGCCCTGATTTAGATCCAAAATTGGCCTGAACGTGCCCTCCTTCTTGGGGACTACGAAGTAAATGGAGTACCTTCCTGTGCGTTGCTGACCCCGTGGTACAGGGGTGATTGCCCCCAAATCCTCTAGTCGTTGTAGCGTGTCCAGCACCGCCCGTCGCTTCTCTGGGTCCTTGCAAGGCGAGACGAGAAACTTGCTTGTAGGTATCCGTACAAAATCTAAAGCGTAACCGTGACTTATCAAGGATAGGACCCACTGGTCCGCCATTATCTTGGTCCATTCCTCGGCAAATCGCATCAGCTGGGCCCCCACATGTGGCACCGGGTGACACAACTGATGCGAGGGATGGACCAAATGATCTTCATTGGGAGACCTTAGCCCCTAATCTCGCTGGGGAACCACCTTGCTTCCCACTTCTTCTGCCATGAAAGGACTGAGACCACGACGGCTGTCGGGACGAGCTTGCACGGTAAGACGATCCTGAAGATCTCGTTGGCCGGGACCTCCTGTTCCCCCGGAATTGGGTCCTATTGGGGAAAGAACCCCGAGATCTAGGCCTGTCCTCCGGTAGCTTAAACGCTTTATTTTCACCGAGCGACTGCATCAGATCATCCAACTGCTTGTCAAACAGCTTCCCCTTGAAGGGAAGGGCTCCAAGATGGGCCTTGGATGACCCATCCGCTGCCCAATGTCAAAGCCAGAGGAGCCGGCGGGCCAAAACCACAGACACCATTGATCTGGCCGACGTACGCAAGAGGTCATACCACGCATCCGCGCTGTAAGCGATCACTGCCTCCAAGCGATTCGCCTGAAGAGCCTCCTCTTCCGAAAGATCCTCATTTGCCTGAAGCTGCTGAGCCCAGCGCAGGCCCGCCCTCAGGGCAAAATTGCTACAGATCGCTGCGCGTACCCACAGGGCCGAAACTTCAAACACTTTTTTAAGTTGAAGCTCCAACTTCCTATCCTGGACGTCCTTGAGGGCTGTAGCCCCCGTTACCGGAATCGTCGACCTCTTCGTCACAGCCGATACCGCTGCATCTACTCTAGGAAGGCGAAGAAGTTCCAGAGCATCCTCCGGAAGCGGATATAGCTTATCCATGGCCTTACTCACCTTCAGACCCAGCTCCGGAGTGTCCCACTCCCGGAACAGGATGTCCGTCGCCGCAAAATGTAATGGGAAAGCGACGGGTGGACCCCAGAGACCCAACAACACTGGATCCATCTTGGCTCCTGGACGGGACTCCACTGGAGGCGCCTCCACACCGAGCTCCTGGAGTATGGCCGGGATGAGTGGAACCAGCTCCTCCTTCTTAAATAGCCGGACCACCTTTGGATTGTCACCGTCGAGGAAGTCTCCCCCAGGTTATCCTCCGGTACGGGGGAGGCAGCCCCGCCCCCCCCCCCCCGGGCCGGCTGCTGAGGAGAAAGCGTGGGAGGCATCGGCCCATCCCCCGATGCCGCCCGCGTGGCCTCCCTAAATGAATCTAAAATGGCCGCCGTTCCCACGCTGAGCACTGCCCTCGGCGGGTCTCCCTTCACGCGGCGGCGACCGCGGCGCCCTGGACCGGTTCCCCCGACCGAGCTCCGACGGCCCTTCACCGCCCTGCACACAACTCGCGCACATCCCGTCGTGCGAGAGACGCGCACGCGCCGAACCGCACGCAACACAAACCGAGCCTTGCGGCATCTTCCGCCGGCCGCCCCCTTGCTAAAAACAAACAAGGAGCACAGCCACGAACAAACTAAGTCAACGGAGAGCCGGCGCGCAGAGAGTGAAGCACAAAACGACGGCCACTTCTACTTATTAAAATGTTGGGTTTTTGTTTGGTTTTTTTTTTACTACTTGCCGGCGCTGGCCGTGGTGCTGGGCTCCTGCTCCAGTATGGGGTGAGTGAACCGGGCTCCCCGGTGTCACCCCCGATGCTGCTAACCCGCCACGGCTGTGTCCTCGACCCTTAGCAGCTGCCTCAACCAGGGAAGGATGACCCCCTCAGGATCTTCCACTCCCCCGGGAGGCTCCCACGGCCAGTATCTGACTGCACCTTCAGTCTCCTCTTTTGTCTTCTGTTTCTTTCTTTTGTGGCTTTTTTTTTTTTTTTTTTTTTTAAACAAACCCTAACTAACTAAACACCACCTATCCTCCTGTGGATCCCAGAGGCTGTGGCTTTGCACATGCACCATCAGCTGGAGACAGAGTAAGACTGAGAGGGTGTGGGTGGCACTCTGCTATATGTGGCGGAGCCAGTCAAATCTTGCTCTGTCTCCATCTGCTGGTGCGGAGGCAAAACCCAGGTGTCTGGACTGATCCGGGTACGTACAGGGAATGTGTTACTTAAACAAAGTCTGCAGAATTGTGAATATTTGTGCCCAGAATTCTCTGATTGCATCCTTACACATTAATGTACGCATGGATGGTGTTTGATCAATTCTGGTATTCTGTAGTAATTTGTATTGGGTTTGATTGTGCAATTTACACAGCAGCGTTTTGAAAAGCAATTCCAGGTTTGTGCAGGGAACGGTGCCTGCGAAAGCCCATTCTGCACCTACTTTTACCCAGCACTGGCAAGGGGCACGTTGGGACAGAGCCAGGGAGGAGGAAGGCGTCCGTCTGCACGCTTTCCATGTTCCAAAGCAGCGGCAGGGAGCTGGCAGACCTGGACAACCCACGGATTTTCAAAGCTGGACTTTTCTGCATACGTTCCCTTTGAAAATCTGGGATAAAGTCTGCCAGTTATGGAATTAGCCTCACTAGGAAGCATTTTTTGACTGTACCGGTTGACAAATTTGGCTCAGAAAGAAATGAATCCCCCCCGAGGGCTGCTGATGCCAGATGCCTGCTGTGGCTTTCCTCTCCGCTCCTCTGCGCTGCTGCACGCACTGTCTGGGGCTAGGGTGGAGCAGGGGGAAGGTTTGATGTTTTGTACCAACCTTGCTGACGGGTGGAAAGCTTTTGGTTCAGGGCCTTGTTTGTTTTGTTTTTTTAAGACAAAGTGCCAAGTTCAGCTTGCAGAAGCCGTTACCAAAACTGAGAGTGAAAGATGGAAAGAGGATGTGGCTTGACTTTATCACCACCGAGGGTTGCAATTAAGCTACTGCCAGGCTGGACTGCATTCAGCCAAAGCTAATTAAAGGTGCCCCGTGTGGGTTTATTCTTGGGTGAGTCTGCAAGCAGGACAAAATACAAGTCATGATTTTATGCCATCAGAGCACTGCATGATGTAACCACAGCCACGTCGGGCCTGGAGACTTTGCCACTTGTGAGACCTTGTCGTGGTCCCACGTGATCTGCTGCAGCCATGAGCAGTGATGTAAGAGAGTCTGTCCTGTGCTGAGAAGTAAGGATTTTCTTTCCTATGGTTGCCAGATGGCTCCATTTTTTTCCCCCTGGCTAGGTGATCCAGTCCTGGCTTTCCTCCTATTGCACGCCGGGGCATGGACTCTCGCTTTGCTTAGGGAACTCAAGCACTGCATGCAATGGGCTAAAACCCAGGACTGGATCAGCCTGCCCTAGAAAACTCCACGGCTCCTTAACTTCTCACCTTTTGGACCAGATTTCAGGGGCTTCTTCTTCCGATTTGCGTTGTGTCTGTGCCTGGCCCTCCTGCTGACTGCATTTTTCTGGTGCACTTCCTTTCCTGTTTACGTTTGCCTCCTAACTTCTGGTGTTAGGCTCTAAAATTAGCCCTTTTATAAATGTACTGGGGCCGAGTACCTGCCTAACTTCATTAGGCCCCTACATTTAGCAGACTGAAGGTGGGCAGCTCCGGGAGCGGAGTTAGGGAGTTAGGAGCTCTCTGGCCAGTGCATCGTATTGCAGCACCAGGAGCCTAAACCTGCCCAACATTCAGGCCACTCAGTTTGACTGAAAATCCCCCTAAATTTAGGGACTGAGCACTTATTTGGTGAGCGGAGAGCATCCTTAGCTGCAGGAGCCCAGGGAAGGCGAGTGGACGAACTCGATGGGACGAGTGCTCTGTTTCTGGTTTTCACCTCTGTTTCCTTCCGGCATTCAGGATGCAGGGCCCCGAGAGCACATGTTATCTGGGGTGAAGCCGTTCTCTGGCTCCGGACTTGTTTGTATGAACCTCTGCACTTCCTCTTTCCCTCTCCTGCAGATTATTATTTAGCTGAGATCTGAATTCAGCATTTTACCCCTTTCTGGAAGTTTGATTCCCATTGGGGTGGTGGAATCTTTCCCGATGCTTCACCCTTGCTTTTGGGGGGTTTGGGGTCGGGGATGGCATCCTGCATAACTGGCTCTCAGCTCGGAGGGAGAGTTTTACCAAATCTTGTCAAGGTCAGCGTGAGTAAACAAAGATTCGGCGCCTTGATTCCTGAAACTTGTTCATTTAACTGTATCCTCTCTCGTCTGCACTACTTCCCCACCAGGTGCTTGCTTTTTTTTACCAATGCACCCTTCCCAGTGAGTCTTCATCCCCCTGTTCCCTAAGGCATCTAGCAGTCCCTTCTACTGCTTTGCCTTGCTACTCCTTTAGGTCAGTGGTCCCTACCCTGTCCTGGGGGCCCACCAGCCAGTCGGGTCTTCAGGATATCCACAATGAATATGCACGGCTGGTGGGCCCCCAGGACAGGGTTAGGGACCACTGCTTTAGGTGCCCGTGGGTAAATGTGATTCGATTAGTCCTTCTATTATCCGAAAGAGTAAGTAGAGGGCACTCCATGAAGTTAGCAAGTAGCACATTTAAAACAAATTGGAGAAAATTCTTTTTCACGCAACGCACAATTAAGATCTGGAATTTGTTGCCAGAGGATGTGGTTAGTGCAGTTAGTGTAGCTGGGTTTAAAAAAAGTTTGGATAAATTCCTGGAGGAGACGTTCATAAACTATTATTAATGAAGTTGACTTAGGGAATAGCCACTGCTATTACTGGCATTTTGTAGCATGGGATGTATTTAATGTTTGATTCTTGCCAGGTTCTTGTGGCCTGGTTTGGCCTCTGTTGGAAACAGAATACTGGGCTTGATGGACCCTCGATCTGATCCTGTATGGCAACTTCTTATGTAGTCCTAATTGCCTGCCCGAGCATCTCCCTTCATGACATGCTGAACCATGTGACATCAGGCGTCTTATGTAGGCAGGTCCCAGCCTCAGCACCATTTAAATATGTGCCCCTGCCAGCAAGAAAAGAGCCTGCATGATGCTGGGCCTGCCAGTGGGCTTCCCGCACCCAGCAAGCAGGCAGAAGACAAGGAGGGGTGAGTCACATGTTGGGTTGGGAAGGGTGAGCATGCTGAGTGACCAAGAGGTGAGGGAAGGGAAGAGAGGGAATGGGGGAAAGGAGAAGGTAAGTGACTGAAAGGGAAAGGGAGAGAGTGAGTGGGGGAGAGGGAATGATGGAGGGAGAGGAACTGAGGGAAAGGATTGAGTGGGGGGAGGAAGAGGGACTGAGAGGGAAGGGAGTGAGTGGGAAGGAGGGGATGAGTGACACAAAGGGAAGGGAGTGAGGGGTGAATGTCAGAAGGGAAGGGCACTGAGTGGGAGGGTGAGTGGAAGGAGAAGAAGAGCGGGTAGAAGGGTGAGTGTGTATATGAGAGAGAGGAGAGATCCATGTTTCTTCACCCCCTCTCCCTCTCCCTTCATCCACTAATCCCCTACAATCGCAGGGTGACTGGAAAGGTGGATTTTTTTTATCCATATTCGTTTTAATTATTGGGTGTTTGATGTTTGCTGTTGTGAAATGTTTGAGTTTTGGGAAATGTTTAGTATATTTTATTCGTATTAATTCATCTGTTTTGAAATCTTCTTTTCATTCATTTGGTTTCCTCCCCGTTTGATGGATTTATATTTCTTGGTTTTGTTGGAGGAGGAATGGTGATGGATCTGACTTGCAGTGCTGTCCGGTTCAGGATTTTTCTGCCCCTTTCTATGTATCCATTCTGGCTGTTTTATTCTGCCTTGCTGAAGGTCTGCCTGGCCTGCAGTTGTGACTGAGGTGAGGGAGTCTGCCTTGTACCTCTTGGGTTGCAGGTTTCTCTGATTTGGATCTGTGATTGCAGGGGCTTAAGCCTGCTGGGTACTGAAATGCCCACAGCGAGTGCTGGGGGTTTCCAAGGTGGCGTCTCCCTTCCCGGGCCCTCGTAATGTGGCCCCAGCACATAAAAGCTTTGCCCACTTCTGCTCTATGCAGTGCGGCACTGGAGAAAGAGAGAAATGCAGCTCCTCCCGTGCTGTGCAGAATACAAAGAGACGCAGAGAAAATGCAAGACTTCCCCCAAAAGAAGGAGCAGGAAAGAGTCTGCCTGATCCCTGGGGAGGGGGGGAGAGGAGAAGCAGCAGGAAAGTCTGTGGGATCCTGGCCCCGGACCCAGGACAACACGGGCCAGCACCAGAACCCTGCATCTTTTCTTGACTTGTTACCACTTTGTACATTTCTCCTTTCTCTTCTTCCTGGCTTATTTGAATCCTTCTATAACTCACTTTGGCACCGTGTACACCCGTCATGCCAGGGAAGTTTTGTGAATGTCCTGCCTTTCTTGCTTCCTTTTTGTTGCGAACGGGGGGGTGGGGGGGTGCAGTCGCTTGCTCTGGAGAGATGTGAGCCCTTGGACCACGGATCAAGACACGGAACATCAAGGAACTGGAACAGGGCAGGCTCAGACCTCCGCTGATCCTGCACGCACCGGTGAGACCCAGCAACGCGATGCTGCTCTCAGGAGTAGCCCTTCCGGACCCGCCGCTTAGGAACGACGAGTGCATGAGGCCAGATGGAGGCTGGGGGCAGGAACACGACGAGACGTGGAACTCAGGAACTTGGAAGACTCAGACGAGGATTCAAACTTGAAAGACGCGGGTTCAGATTCAGGATTCAGCACTAGTACAGGGTGAGTTCTGCACTGCAACGCGCCCTACACAGCCGCCCATGGCTGGTCGTGGAACATGCCGGAAGCGAAGCAAACTCCAGACGAGAAAATGGAGACTTGAAACTGGAAACATGACGAAGATTCAGGAGAGGCCTGCACCGAAGCGCGCCCTACACAGCCACCCGTGGCTGGTCACTGACCACGCTGAAGCGGAGCAGGCTCTCACGTGTGTCTAGGGCATGGACGGAAGCAGGCACCAGGAACTCCGAAGACCAGGAGCAGGATTCAGAACTCGGATTCAGGAACAGACCTCGGCATTAAAAGCAAGGGTCTTCCAGAGACTTGCGCTGCAGACATGAAGACAGGACTTGTGCCACGAAGCGCCCTACACAGCCCCCTGTGGCCTGGAAAGGTGGACAAGAAGGAAACCTGGAAGCAGGATGAAGAGCTGGAGACTGGAACATCAAGAACATTTATTTATTTATTTGTGGGTTTTATATACCGGACTTCGTAGGATAACATCAGTTCGGTTTACATTATAACTTCAAAATCAGCAAAACAGAGGCTTTACATAGAACTTATAGGAAAACAGTGAATAAAATTAAATTAAATAAATTAAATAAACTATATAATGAACGAGGCTTAAATAGAGGTTGTTGGGTAACTGAGATGGTATTGAGAGAAATGGTTGGGGGATGGAGTGGGGGGAAAGAAAGAAAGGGGGTAGAGGGGGGATGAAGATGGACAGAATGTATAGAGGGGATAGGGGTCATATATTACATATAGGGAGGGGAATGAAGAGTTGAAAGGGTTGCATGGGGGAGGGAAAGGAGGAGTTGCATAGATTGCAAGGAACTATTTACATTAGATGCATTGGGGAGGAAGTAGCATATATGATGATAAAACTATATACAGAGTGTACATTATTGAAAATGAAGTTCCGTGGGGAGTGCGTGGGGAACGCACTCCCCACGGAACTTTGTCTCGAAACCTGTAATCGAACGTTCAGAAAAAAGCTAAAAACTTGGCTTTTTACAAAAGCCTTCACTTAAAGGTCTCTCCCTAGGTTTTGACTCACCCAGGTCATACCCCATCATGTTAGATCCCTGACGCCGTAGCCCTTAACTCCCCTGTTTAGCTCACTTTACATCTATCTACACCCATGTTTAATAAGTCGGTTGTAATTTCCGACTCTGTTTATTGTTAATTTTATTTGATACTTGACTCTGTTTATTGACTCTGTTTTTTGTTAATTTATTTGATATTGTAATAACAATTTTAATTTTAACCATAAGTTCCCAGCATAATCTATAAGTTCTCATGATGTTTGACCTGTTACCTCTTGTCTGACATAATGTTCAATTGTTCGATGTAATTGCCTACTTTGGTTTTGTGTAAACCGACGTGATATGTACCAGTACATGAACATCGGTATATAAAAGCTCTTAAATAAATAAAATAAAAATAAGATATGTAAGTCAAGGCATGAAGTTGAAAATCCAAGATGGTAGCAACTAAGAGAGGGAGTTATCTTATGAGGGATCGGAAAGTTAAAACTGAGGGATTTGTTAGGGGCAGGGATGTGGGAGAGGAGGGCTGGTGAGGGTAGAAGCAGTGTGTGGCAGGGAGAGTGTTTTGTCGGCAAAGAAGATCGAGGGGAGAGCAAATGAGTGAGTTTTGGTGTTATGTACTATTTGAATGCCTTCGTGAAAAGCCATGTTTTGAGTTTTTGTTTAAATGTTTTATGGCAAGCCTCTTGGCGTAGATCTAGTGGCATAGTGTTCCAAAGGGTTGGTCTTGATACAGAGAGTAGACGAGCTCTAGTTGATGGAACATCAAGAACATCGGACAGGCAACGAAGGAGCTCCAACGAAGAACAGGAACATCTGGGAACTCTAACGAAGAACACAGAACCATCTGGACAAGAGCAGACCACAGAGGACCTTGTTGGATGAAGAGGCCATGGACAACCATGAAGTTCCGATGCAAAGGCCCCGAGAAGTGGGAGCAGAGTCCTTATATAGGGCTGAAGATGGCACAGGCTGATGACGTCATCCGTTGGGCTGCGAGGCTTTTCCCGCCGCTGGCCCTTTAAATATTGAGAAGAGGCACACGCACACGCCTAGGCAGGAGCCTGGGACAGGCAGAGAGTAGGCAGCATCGCTGGTGCTGTTCCTGCCGCGAGGAAAACAGAATCAGCGGCAGCTCCCCTGTTGCGCAGGGTCGGCAGCGGGTTCCCCTGCCACGCGGAGACAGAGACGGCGGCGGCACCAGGCCGCAAAGAGGAAACCTCGGCAGCGGCTGCTGCCGTGCAGAGGTGGCGACAGCAGCGGCCCTTCCCGCCGCGGACAGCAGCGTCGGAGGTGAGAGATGTTTGCATAGCAGAATTGTGCACAATACCACTGCCGCATGTACTCAGGTGAGAGAGAGAGGCGTCCTGTGCGCACTTGAAAAGCCAAAGAGAGGGTATCTGATTTTTAAGGAGAGGTGCAACGGAGCCCAGCTCACATTTGCTGAGTAAGAGCCACGCTGGAGGTGGCGGGGGGGCTGAGGACGCAGCTCCTCCAGGTTATTGGGCTGGGTAGGGCCGCTCACAGGTCAGGCCGTGAGTCTCCGTCCCCTCACTGCCACAGGAAGACGTGTGTGTCTGTGTGTATGTGTGCCTGTGTGTGGTGTGTGTCTCTGTCTCTGTGTGTGTCTGTGTGTGTGTGTGTCTGTGTGTGATACGGGCCTCCTGCTGGACCTCAGCTGCTGCTGCTGGGCTTTCGGGAAGATCTCCTGCTTTTGGTCGTGTTAACAGGGCTACAGCCGCTAATTTTCCAAAGTATTAACTCTGATGCTTTTTAGTTGTGGTTTGAGCAGGCTCCTTCTAGGTACAATGCTTGTCTTCCTCGTCAGTGGAGGTGCATTGCAGTGTCCACAAGAACGTGAATTCCCCCTGGCAGAGGACAGAGGCCTACTTTCATTTCAGCCTCTCCTAAAACAAACCTTCGGACTCCCCCCTATAATATTGCTCATCAATGAATCTGGGTTTCACTAAAACTGCTCTCACTCTCCTGGGTACATTTAGCTAGTGAGGCTTCTCCCTGGCCTCTGGCGTCCTGTGCAGGTGCAAGTTACTTGGTATAAAAGTTGATTTGTGTCAGTCAGGAAGCTCCCACCCGGCCTGTGCCAGTTACGGGCCTGCACCCGGGCTCGCTCCGTTTCAGAGTGGCTGGAGCCGTGCGAGGGGTGCACTTTCCAGCAGATCTTAGGTCAGGCATGTGGCACGAGCAGAGGCCGCAGGAAGGAGTCTGCCATTTCCAGGCACAGCCACCCTGCCAGCCTCAGGGGCCTTTCCAGGGCTCTCCAAGTTGTGATAGTTGCTTGGTGTTTAATTTGCATAACAGCTAAATCTGTCTGTCTGAGAGCGGGTCCCACCCAGCCCGCTTCCTGTTTCTCTGACAGACCTGGTTGGGGCCCTCCGGTCTGGGCAGGTGTGCCAGGGAGGAGTCGCCACGTCCTGATGCTCAGATCTAGACCGGCACCTGCGTCCTGCTTTCAGGACCTCCCGGCAGGAGCCCCGGAGAGTGGGCCCACCTCCTGGTGCTCACGGCACCTCCCGGGCAGCCTCTGTCTTATATCCCCAGGCTGAGCGCGCTCCGAGCTCCGGATATAAGTTCAGGCTACGACTGAGCGCCCGCTCTCCTAACGCGCGCCGAACCACCTCTCCCGGGCATCCGGTTTAATATTAAAATGAGCCGCCGCGGTCAAAAGGAGGCGCGAGGGGAAACTGTGCGACCCTGGAGCCTCCTCTGCATCAGGCGCCCAGGAAAGGCGGCTGTCGGCGGGTTAGGAAATGGATGCTCAACACGAGTGCCTGTTTTCTCTCGCTACCGGCACAATATCCACAGCCTGGACCGTATATTGGGTGCCCAGAAATTGTTTTTCTTTTACATGATTCCACGTTCGGTGGTCTCTCCTACTTAATATCGTGACGATACTGGTAGAAGGAATCACAGAAGGCAGGGATTTTGTTTTTTTACAATCAGCCCTTGAGTGCGGCAGACCCTCACGCCAGCCCCGGGCCATTGTAAAGTTTGCCGCGTTGGCCGCCCGGGACGTTTTTTCCGTGGCGGGGGATTAGCTGACAGCCTCATCCGCATGCACTTTACACGTGTGAGCGCTATTGGCTACGCGCTAACCGCCGTTTCGCATCGGGGATCACGGACGCGTGACCAGTCGTGTGTTGAGCCGTGTGCTGGCCGCAGTGAGCACTCAGAGGAGCTCTGCCAGCCTCAGGCGGCATCCGACTGACTTCTCCCTTCTCCTGCACTTGTAGGGACTCAGTCCATCCAGATAGATTCATACCTGGCTCTGCCCCGTCTCCCTTTGTTTTAAAATTTGGGCGATATTGGTTTGGTTTTCGGGGCTTCCCGTATGAGTCTTCTCCAGGTTCTTATGGCCTGGTTTGGCCTCTGTTGGAAACAGGATGCTGGGCTTGATGGACCCTTGGTCTGACCCAGAATGGCATTTTCTTATGTTCTTATGTCTCCACTGCCTGCTCCGTGGACTTGAAAAGCTAGGAAAACTCTGAGTTACAAGGCTGAGGCCTGACTTCTTGCACTTTTCCTCAATTCCAGCTAATATCCCATTGGTTCTGGTTCTGTTCATCCCAGTTATGCCCTTCTTGATTTTAACCCAGAGCCTTTTGCTTTGTCTGTGTGTCTTAGACTGGGAAGTCCACAGAGCCGCAGCTGTCTTTGTACAGTGCTGTGTACATCTAGAAGTGCTATAGAAATTACCAAGACTACTAACAGTTACAGCTTCATTTTTGGACAAAAAGGAAGTGGAACTCTGGACCGGGGGTGGGGAGAAGGGCCAGGGCTGGGTGTGACCTCCCCCACCCAGGAGCAGCAGAAGCAGTGGGGCTGACAGGTATTCAGCTCCTGCCTCATCGGGCCTTGGCCAGCAAACTGCAGAAAAATCGAGGCCACGTGACTGCGGCCCTGCCAGGGAAAGCTGCTCCAACGCTCCCTACTCTGCTCCCCCTGGGGTCTGGGGCGCCAGCACTGGCTCTGCTCCTTTTCTGCAGGGCAGAAACGAAGGCCTGGATAGAGGACGAGTTAGCAACTTGTGAGCTTGTAGTGCTACTCATCAAGGCCAGGGCTGAAGCACTGAGGGCACTGCTGCTCGTACCCTGGGTCGGCTTCAGTATCGCTCCTCCCCCCTCCTCTCCCCTATAGAACAGGTGGGGAAGTGGCTGGCCAGAGGGGCAGTTCTCTGCTCTGTCTGGTGCAGGCTCACCCCCTCGTCCCTGCGGGCTGCCTGGAAGGGAGGGGCCGGTGCAGAACACCCCTGCTGCTCTGTACAAATCTGAAAAGCCCCGGGAATAGTGATTTTATCTTACAAGGACTTCCAATTCTTTCTTTCTGCTGTTTTAGTGTTACGGATTCACCAACCTGTACTAGTGTGAGGACCTCCGTTTGCAGTATGACTTCTGGGCCACAAAATTATCTGATGTTTGTATATTTAGTAGTGAGCACTCCACTGTTTTCCATTTTTTAAGAGATTAATATGACACCTTTGTCCCTTTTTTTGTCTGTCTGGTTGAGAGACCAGCTCTACTTTTTCTATTACCTTATATAGACCCCTGAAACTTGGCTATTAGTTTGTTCTCCGTAGATGGCAACATTATTAGAACCCAATCCCCTAGCAGTTTGGTTATATTGTGTTTACTGAGTACTTTGGGCATCTTGCAAGTGTATACACCGCCTCCCCTGTAAGGTGAAGTGATTTGTGCATCTGCTGGAGAACGTGGGCAGGGGAGAGGCTTGGTGCTGGCAGAGCGGGCAGGCTTCTGGCTCTGGGGCTTGGTCTATGACTCTCTGCCTGCGCTGGGGTCTCCTCTCTCTCATCACCTGGCCACACCTGCTCTTCTCACTTCTGGAAAGCAGGGAGTGCTGGTCTGCTTCTGGTCCCCCTTTCGTTTTCAGGGACACCTCAGACCAGGTTTCAGGGTCGCTCTCCAGATCCGCTCTCTGGGTTTTCTCCCAGGGTTTGTGCCTCCTTTTCTTCAGGGGGTTCGTCTCTTGCCTTTCTTCTCTCTCTTGCCCCCCTGTCTTATACTTCCCAGCTGATGAATAAGAATAACCTCAGGCATAACTTTGTGACAGGTGGAGGGTCTTTTGCCACGTTGCAGATCCTGTTCCCCCCCTTCCGGGGGAGAACTGCCACGTCTGTGTGCCACGCTGTGTGTCCGAGTGTTTTTCTCCGTCACAGGCTGCCCCCCCCCCTCTAAGGGTGAGGGTCTTTCTGACCTCTGCTTGCCTGGCTGCCCTGACACTTGCTTAGGATCTTAAGTCGTTGCCTCTCTGTTTGCTTCATATTTGCACAGGAACTGACGAACAGGCACATCTGATAAAGTATCCTTCAGTGTATCAGGACAAGGCCTCTTCATTTTCCACAGCAACAAGGTGTTAATGTTCAGCTGGGAAACGTTTCTTCTCTTGCTGTGTTGTGGGCCTGTCAGAATTTGGCCTGTACATGACTATTATAATTCATAACTGGTGCATCAGTGGTAAGCATGAGATATCTCCCTACAGATCCCAGAGCCTCCCTTCCTTCCTACATCTCCCATCCCCTCAACCTCTCCTAATCCCTCCTCTCCTTCCTTGACCTATTCTTCTCCCATATTCAGATACAAGCATCGTTCTAAAATTACTTCTTTATAGAAAGGTAATTATAAAAGATGGAAATGTTTGCCAATTTGCTTCAGAAATTTCAAATTTTTGCCACAGAATCTACGCTTGGCCTATGACTGGAAACTGTGGGACTGCGCCTTAGACCTCCTGCTCCCTAACTGTCTGACCTTATTTAGGAGTGGGTGGGAATGGAGTGAATGCACCAACAGTGTCTGGGGGTGGCAAAACCCTAAATTTATCACTGCTTCCTTCCGTAAATAAAGCTGACCTTACCCGGCTGCAGGCCCGGATTTGGGGAGAGAGAACGTAGGCCACTGCCTCCTGCACCTATTTTTTTTGTGGGCCCCAGAGCATTGCTGCTGCTGCCCTGCCTTCATCTGGGCCTGCTGCTGCGGTCCCACTTCTCTCCTCTACATAACGCTGGCTCCAAGGCGGCAGCAGCAGCAACTGGAAATCTAAACATTCAGAACAGGGCCTCTTGGTGCACTGAGAGGCCCCATAGCCCCCTGGCCCCAAACATGGACTCCTATTACCCTGGAAACCTATGGGAGGAGCGTGGCGCCATAGTGCATGTCACCTTACGAGGGCAGCAGGAAGCCCATGCTGAATGTTTTTACATTTCCTGTTACAGCTGCTGACATTTTATCAACATGAGGTGAGGTGGAGCAACGCCCTGAAAGAGGGGGGGATTTGGGAAGGGGAAGGGATCGTCCCATTTCCCCCTCCCCCCACCTGTCCATTGCCTAAAGGCACCTGCCACTTGGATCTGTCCTTGCCCAGCTGAGGAAAGATGAGGCAGCAGCTCTGCGAGACGTTTTCCATGCTCTGGTTCTCTCCCTCTTCTTCGAGAATGATGTAAATAAGAGCAGGGAGTGGCTCTATAACTCAGCAGCCATTCCTTGCGCTTTCTGTTGATCCTGTGGTTCAGGAAAGCTGTTTTTCGTGGAGTGGGTTGGAAGGGTCTATAGACTCCTGAAAGCGTGAATAACCGTTCCCTACTTATCGGTTCCATCCATTCATGATTTTATAAACTCATGTTTTACCACTGAAAGCACCAACTATGAATCACAATAACCAAGAAATATGCAGTCAACTACTGACAGGCCCCAAATGACAATGTCTCGAAGGAAAAAGAAGAAACCTTGCCCTGATGAGAGCTTTACACTGAAGGATACGTTATCTAGATCTGCCGGTTTGAAAGGGCCTGTTTAAATAAAAAAGAAGACAGAGAGACAAAGCAACAACTTAAGCTCATAAGCAGGAGTCAGGGACCGACCAAGCAATCCAGAGGTCAGACAGATCCCCACCCTTGGAAGGGGGGGAGGGGGCAGTGTGAGACAGAGAAAATCACTCTGGTATAACAGCTTGGCATATAAATGTGGCAGTTCTCCCCCTGAAGAATTGAGGAGGGTGAAAAAGACCTGCAAATTGGCAGGACCCCCCCCCCAAAGAAATGGGGAGGGGGAAAAGGCCGAAAATGCGGCAAGGACCCTCCACCCACCATATGATTATGCATGAGCTTATGCATATTTATCAGCTGGAAGGTATAAGACAGGGGGCAAATAAGGAGAAAAAAAGCGAACACTGAGAGCAACCCTGAAGGCGAAATCAGAAGAGTGACCTGGAAAGAAAGAGCAAACCCGAAGCAGCCCGCACCCCCAGATATTGAGGAGAAAGAAGACTAGGTGTGGCCAGGAGACCAGAGAGAGGAAATGCCCTGACGAGAGACAGTGGTGAGCAATCTGAGGTGACAGGGAGCCGAGAGCAGCATGACAGTTCTGCCAGTACGGTGCCCAGAAGCAAGCCCCCAGAAAGCCCAGCAGCTCTGCCAGTACCAGACCAGAAGCAAGTCTCCTCCCCTGCCCGCATTCTCCAGCTCTCCAGCCGGAGTCTGCTTCAGAGGTGAACAGAGGGATATCGCCTGTAGTTGGGACCAGGGGTAAGTAAGCTAGCCATAAGTATTAATATATTAAGCAGGCTAAGGTTTATGGCATGTGTGAACCCACCGTGGTACAGAAAATTCTTTAGGGTAAACTGGTGCTTAGTAGCTAGGATGGTATCGACAGGAATGGTTGTTATCTTCTAAATGCTATAACCTGCTAAATCTGATAAATAAAAGTCTAATTCTGAGGAGAACAGGTTGACTTTTTCCTGAGCTTGGGATAGTGAAGTAAGACGGGAGGGCGGCTGGAAGTGTCCTGTAGCAGACAGGTCCCTGCACCCCTAAACTTGCTTACAAACCTCTATCATAGAACCTCTCTGTTGTCTCTTCTCCAAGCTGAAGAGCCCTAATCTGTTTAGCCTGTCTCCATAAGGGACTTGTTTCATCCCCTTTATCCTCTGCAACCTTTCTAGTTCTGCTTTGTCTTTTTTTGGGATGCGGCAACCAGAACATAGATCTCTACAGAGGCATTATGACCTTTTCAGTTTTATTCTCCGTTCCTTTCTGAATAATTCCTAATATTCCATTTCCTCATTTTTTTACCGCCACCCACACTGAGCTGAGGATTTCAACGCATTGTCCACAGGGACTGCAAGATCCTTTTCCTGGGTGGCGACTCTCAATACAGAACCCGGCATCGTGTAACCTGGAGTTGGGATTATTTTTCCCCGTGTGCAACCCTTTGCACTTGTACACATTAAATGTCACCTGCCATTTCTCAAGTCTGACAAAATCATAAGACCATGCGGGATCAGATTGTGGTCCATTCAGCCCAGCATTTTGTCTCCGACCGTGGCCAGGCCAGGTCACAAGGACCCGGCAGATCCCAAAATGCAAATGTATTTCTTGTTACACACTCCTAGGGAGAGTAGTCTTTTCCTCCAGGGACTTGTCCAAACTGTTTTTTAAACCCAGCTACACTAATAAGCTTAAGAACATCCTCCGGCAACAAATTCCACAGCCTAATTGTGTGTTTACTGAGAAAATGCTTTCTCACTGTAAATTGGTGTAACCCTACCAAGGGTCACTAAAGAATTTGCTGGAGAGTTCCTGCTCTCTGAGGTTCAGTAAGAGGTCAGAGAGATTTGTGTCTGCAAAGCTCTTGGAAATTGCAAGTATCCTTCCTGTTTTGGAAGGGTTAGAAGGGGATTAGGTATGGTTGGGTGATAGGATAGGGGAGTATAGATAGGGAAGATAATTTCCCCAGAGGGGATGGGTTTGGGGAGTTGGTCTGAGTCACAGAAGCTGCTTTTAAATATAGCAAAACGGAATGGCTTTTAATGGGGAGAGAGGATGCAATGTTAGATAGGTTTTTATTGAAAGTGAGGGTTGTTGAAGTAAAGAGGAGTGAATGTGTTAGAAACCTAGGGGAGGTAGTGGATGAGGCTTTCAGTTTAACTTCCCATGTGTCTTCTATCATACGGAGAGCGTTTTTCAACTTAAGGCAGCTTTGGAGGCTCAGATCAGTTCCGGATTTCTTGGTTTTTAGGTCATTGTGCAGGACTTGATTTTCCCATTGTTTGACTATTGTAATGCACTTTTGGTAAGACTCCCAAAGGAAGAGCTACAACCGCTGCAGATAGTTCAAAGCATGGCTGCTCGACTGATTTTTGGTTATCCGAGAAGGTTGAGTGCCGTGCCTTTGCTATACACCTGCATCGGTTGCCTATAGAAAAGCACACAGAGTTCAAGATCTCGTCCTTGATGTTCAAGGTATTGCACGGTGTAGGGGCAAAGCATTTGCAGAAAGGGATCAAGCGTTATATCCCAAGTTGCAATTTGGGTTTCCAAAATTATATTTGTGGGCTGTTCCCTCCAAAAAAGAAAGATAGCATTCAAGAAAAACATTTTTGTAACCCGGGGCCCGGAGCTGTGGAATTCCATGCCTCTGGATATAAGAGTGGAATCAAATGATCTAACCATTAGGAATAAAGTTAAGACATGCTAATTCCCAATTGGGCAGACTTAGGGGTAAATTTTACATGGTAAGTGCACGCATCCATGTGCGTGTGGTTCCTGGCGCTCGCACATAGATGCGTGGATTTTATAATATGCGCACACTGAGGAGATCTATCTTGGTGCAGTTGGGAAATGTGTGGACTTAGATAATTGGATTAAATCTTTGGAGAGCTCTATTTTAAATCTTGCACAGCAAATTTCTACATTTAATAATGAAATTGACCATGTCAAACAGATCTAAGAAATTATTATTCAAGAACATTTGTTTTTGTCAGCTAAACTGGAAAATCTTGAGTAAGAATCTTTGTTGTATACATTTTCCTAGGCTACCATTGATATCTCCAAGAGAGATGTTGGAAGTACTAAAGATTCCTGAACAATTCATTCCTCCTATGTTTTATGTAGATTAACCATTTAAGAGAAAAGAAGATGCAACAGATATGGGACCTCAAAAGTTATCTCTTGTTTCAACTGATGAGAGTAATTTGGATGTGTCAACTTTGCTTGAGACTTTGGATAGTGATTTGGCTAAACCTTCAACTTTAGTAGCGACCCTTGGCTCTAGAGCCAGATAGAGATTGGCTATTGAAACTTTTGTTTAGGTACCGTGTTTACTGAAGTGGATGTTGGGAAGATACTTATTCCAGAGATGGTTTTCAAGCGAGAGGATTCAGATGAACTAAACCCAATCACGGTGAACTGGAAGATGTAGTAGGCCAGATTGACAAACTGAAAAGTAGTAAATCACCCGGCACGGACAGTATACACCCCAGGGTTCTGAAAGAAATAAAAATGAAATTTCAGACTTATTACAATTAATTTGTAACCTATTATTAAAATCATCCATTGTACCTGAAGATTGGAAGGTGGCCAGTGTAACCCCAATATTTAAAAAGGACTCCAGGGGTAATCTGGGAAACTATAGACCAGTGAGCCTGACTTCAGTGCCAGGAAAAATCATGGAAACTGTTATAAAGAATAACATCACAAAACATTTAGGGGTAGATTTTCAGACGAGCGCGAACAGCCTACTTTTGTTTGCGCTCCAGGCGCAAACAAAAGTACGCTGGATTTTAGTAGATACGCGCGTAGTCGCGCGTATCTACTAAAATCCTGGATCGGCGCGCGCAAGGCTATCGATTTCGTATAGCCTGCGCGCGCCGAGCCGCGCAGCCTACCCCCGTTCCCTCCTAGGCCGCTCCGAAATCGGAGCGGCCTAGAAGGGAACTTTCCTTTGCCCTCCCCTCACCTTCCCCTCCCTTCCCCTACCTAACCCACCCGCCCGGCCCTGTTTAACCCCCCATCCTACCTTTGTCGGGGGATTTACGCCTCCCGGAGGGAGGCGTAAATCCCCGCGCGCCAGCGGGCCTCCTGCGCGCCGGGCCGCGACCTGGGGCGGGTACGAAGGGCGCGGCCACGCCCCTGGGCCGTAGCCACGCCCCCGTACCCGCCCCCAAAACGCTGCCGACACGCCCCCGCAACGCCGCGCGCTCCGGCCCCGCCCCCCGACACGCCTCCCGACACGCCCACTCCGAAAACCCCGGGACTTACGCGAGTCCCGGGGTTCTGCGCGCGCCGGGAGGCCTATGTAAAATAGGCTTCCCGGCGCGCAGGGCCCTGCTCGCGTAAATCCGCCCGGTTTTGGGCGGATTTACGCGAGCAGGGCTCTGAAAATCCGCCCCTTAGATAGACAAGGTTTGATGGGACACAGAAGCATGGATTTACCCAAGGGAAGTCTTGCCTCACAAATCTCCATTTTTTTCTAGGCATGAATAAACATGTCGATAAGGTTGAACCGGTAGATGTGGTGTATTGGATTTTCAGAAGGCAATGGACAAAGTCCCTCATGAGAGGCTTCTAAGAAAACTAAAAAGTCATGGGATAGGAGGCAATGTCCTTTAGTGGATTACAAACTGGCTAAAAGATGGGAAATAGAGAGTAGAATTAAATGGTCAGTTCTATCACTGTAAAAAGGTAAACAGTGGAGTGCTTCAGGGATCTGTACTTGGACCAGTGTTTTGTTTTAATATATTTATAAATGATCTGGAAAGGAATACGATGAGTGAGGTTATCAAATTTGCAGATGACACAAAATTATGCAGAGTAGTTAAATCTCATATGGATTGTCATAAATTGCAGGAGGATCTTGTGAGAATGGAAGATTGGGCATCCAAATGGCAGATGAAATTTAATGTGGACAAGTGCAAGGTGTTGCATATAGGGAAAAATAACCCTTGCTGTAGTTGCACAATCTTAGGTTCTGTCTTAGGAGTTACTATCCAGGAAAGAGATCTAGACGTCATGGTAGATAATACATTGAAATTGTCGGCTCAGTGATAGAGGTCTATAAAATCACGAGAGGGCTAGAACGAGTAAATGTGGATCAGTTATTTACTCTCAGATAATAGAAGAACTAGGGGGCACTCCATAAAGTTGGCAAGTAGCACATTTAAAACTCCGACTCACCTGCTATATTAATGGGAGATTTCAACATCCATGTTGATTCTGCACCTCGCTCATCTAACTGTGAAGCCTTCCTTAGCTCCCTCAATTCCATGGGTTTCAAACAACTCATAAACGAACCCACACATAAAGCTGGTCATACCCTGGATCTAATTTTCATAAATCAAAATCTCTCCCTCAACTCCAATATTACCTGCCTTTCTATACCTTGGTCAGACCACAAGCTAATCAACTTATCTTTACGAAACCACCTCTCAATTCCTACTGCCCCTCAAAAAACCACAATCCATTTCAGAAAACTCTGCAAGCCAGATACCCTTTTATTTCATCTCACTCAGGAGTTAAATATTCTAGATCTTACAGACGCTAACTCAGCTTTGGCCTCCTGGTCTAAAATCACTAACAAAGTTGCAGACCTTACTTGCCCACTAATCACCAAAAACATTCAAAGCAACAAAGATCCTAAAAAACCTTGGTATACTCCAAATCTCAAATCTGTTAAAGGTGAGCTTAGGCACAAAGAAAAGATCTGGCGCAGGAATCCTTCAACTACAAACCTCATAGCCTATAAAACTCTAATGCATCAATACAGGATCTCCCTTCTTCGGATAAAAAAGGACTTCTACGCTCAGAAAATTCATAACTTCATATTCGATCCTAAAGCCCTCTTCGCTTTAGTGACATCACTCACCAAACAACCCGCTTTCTCATTCCCAGATGACAAAGCAGTAAGTAAAGCCGCAGAACTCGCCACCTATTTCAAGAACAAAATCCCTAACCTCCTGGACCCTCTCAAGATAAAGAAAGCCTCTTCTCCTCCTCATCTACTCTCCTCCCCTCCACAAATCACTGCAAGCCTTGAGATCCTTGAACCGGTCTCCTCGTTGGAAATTGAAAATGTTCTAAAAAGACTCAAACCTTCTTCCCACCCACTAGATGTAATTCCAGCTAATCTCCTTATCTCAATTCCCAAAGACATCTCTTATCCTCTATCACAGATCATCAATGCCTCCTTATCACAAGGCCTTGTTCCTACCCCACTCAAACTCGCCATTCTGAAACCTTTGCTAAAAAAACCAAATCTCTCTCCAGATAATCCAGCCAACTTCCGCCCTATAGCTAATCTTCCAATTATCTCTAAAATCATGGAAAAATTAGTCAATAAACAACTTTCCGAATACCTGGAAAACAACAACCTCCTTTCATCATCTCAACTTGGTTTCCGTAAATCTAGAAGCACTGAATCCCTCCTTCTATCTCTATCAGACAATATTCTCTTGAACCTAGAGAAAAAACATTCCTACCTCCTCATTCTTCTCGACTTATCATCAGCCTTCGATACGGTGAACCATGATTTCCTCTTAGATCGTCTATCAGAGATTGGCATAAAAAACACAGCACTCAAATGGTTCTCATCTTTCCTCCAAAATAGATTTTACAAAGTCAAAATTAATAGTAAAGAATCACCTCCTTTCAGATCCACCATGGGAGTCCCACAAGGTTCGTCTTTATCTCCTACATTATTTAACATTTATCTTCTCCCCCTATGTCAGCTCCTTTCCAATCTTAATCTTACACACTTTATTTATGCAGATGACGTCCAAATCCTTATCCCAATTAAAGATTCATTACAAAACACCTTACAATTCTGGAATTCCTGTCTACTATCCATCAACAATCTCCTAACAAAGCTTAATTTGATACTTAACTCCAATAAGACAGAATTTCTGCTCATCACTCCAGATGGCAACCATTCCTCACTCAACACACACTCCTTTTCTCCTTCAGCCTTCTCCACCCAGATCAGAAATCTTGGGGTCACCATGGACAATCTGCTGAACTACAAAACTTTCATCAATAACATCATAAAGGATTGCTTCTTTAAACTTCAATTATTAAAGAGACTAAGACCCCTATTATATTTCCAAGACTTCAGATATGTTCTACAAACAATAATATTCTCGAAAATAGATTATTGTAACTCTTTACTGCTTGGTCTACCCGCTAACACTTTGAAACCTCTACAATTATTACAAAATGCCACTGCGAGGATTCTAACCAAATCCAACAAAAGGGAACATATTACACCCATCTTAAAGAACCTTCACTGGCTCCCCATCAATCAGAGAATCTTCTATAAAACCATAACAATAATCCACAAAGTCATCAAAAACTCTTCTCCAATTGAACTCACCATCCCTTTACAACTTCACACCTCTTCCCGTCCAACGAGGCTAGCCCAGAGAGGCACGCTAAAGGCCCATCTGCTCAAAACTTCACTTAGTAAAAGAGCTCTTTCCACCGCTGGACCTAAACTCTGGAACTCTCTCCCTCCTGACCTGAGATTGGAACAATCGACTCCCACCTTTAAAAAGAGACTCAAGACTTGGTTGTTTAATCAAGCATTCTCCTAATCCCAATAACTATTCTGAACTTTTCAATATTCGACCTCAGGCCCGACTCATTCAATTCCGAACATATATTCTCCTATATTATATTGTTATTTAAATTGTACTCTCCTTGCTCCATTGAAGTTATTTATTGCTTTCATTAAGTTATTTTATTTTTCCAAGTTAAATCTTCCCTGTTCTCTGTAAGACATTATTCTACATTTTGTCAATTTTTATTGTTACAATGTAAACCGAATTGATTAGTAACTTTGTTGCTAGAACTTCGGTACATAAAACTGTTAAATAAATAAATAATTGAAGAAAATTCTTTTTCACTTAGTGCATAGTTAAGCTCTGGAATTCATTGCCAGAGGATGTGGTTATGGCAGTTAGTATAACTGGGTTTAAAAAAGGTTTGGATAAGTTCCTAGAGGAAAAATCCATAAACTGTTATTAATCAATAAGGAATAGTAGCTTGAGCTATTTTTAATGTTTGGGTACTTGCCAGGTACTTGTGACTTGGATTGGCCACTTTTGGAAACAGAATGCTGGGTTTAATGGACCCTTGGTCTGACTCAGTAAGAAAAAATAAAAAAATCCAAAACATTGGCCTCTTCCTCCCTCACACTACTTTGGCGATGAGAAGCAGCACGGCCCACAAGGTTCAAGAAGCATTTGGCTCCCTCTACATACTCCAGCACAACCAGCCCTCCCCCCAAGTCAGAAGAAGGAGCAGCAGTGCACAAATGTATGCTAGAAGAAAGCTGAAGAGTCTGCTAGTCCCTGGGGGCTGAATGAGGAGGCTGCTGCTGCTGCTGGCACTGCCCTTTGTGCTTCCAGAGGGGGAAAACAAAGATCGTGTGTGTGTTTGTGTCTGAGTATGTGAGAGAGCATGTGAGGGAGAGCATACGAGCGTATGATTGAGAATGTGAGAGCGTATGAGCAATGGCGTGTGTTTGAGCATGAGGGAGAGCATATGAGTGTTTGTGTGATTAAGCATGTGAGAGAGAGAGCATATGAGCCTATCTGTGTGTGTATGAGTGTGATTGAGAAAGAGAGCATATAAGTCTGTGTGTGAGTGATTGAGCATATGAGAGAGAGAGCATGAGTGTGTGGGGGCTAAGTGAGAGAGAGAGAGAGAGAGAGCATATGAGCCTGTATGTGTGATTAAACATGTGAGAAAGCATATGAGTGTGAGCATGTGAGAGAGCATATGAATGAGTGTATGAGATTAAGTGTGAGAGAGCAAATAAACGTGTGTGAGTGAGCATGTGAGAGAGAGCATATGAGTATGTTTGATTGAGCATGTGAAAGAGAGTAAGCGTGTATGAGCGTGTGTGTGATTGAGCAAATGTGAGAGAGCATTTGAGCCTGTGTGAGTGAGCATGTGAGAGAGAGAGCATAAGAATGTGTGTGTGTGTGACTGAGCAGGTAAGAGAGTGAATGAGGAAGTGTTTGTATGGTTGAGCATGAAAGGGGAAGTGTCCAAATGTGTATGTATGTTTGAGCATGGGAAAGAGAGAGCATATGAGCGAGTGTGTGCATGTATGGGTTTAGTTCTTCATATGAAACAGAGAGGGAATGAAAATGTGTGCATGAGCATGTTTGTGTGTATATGATTAAGCATGCGAGAGAGAGCATGAGTGTGTGAATAGTTGATCATGTGAGAGAGAAAGCGAGCATGGAGAAAGTTTGTGTGCACAACCCCCCACCACCATCACCACCTGCTAATCCATGATAATTTCAGGGCATCTGGAAATCAAAAGTTCCCAGGTATGGAAAGCAAGGGATTGATTTTAACCTTATTAGTTTTAATTATTGGGTGTTATTTTATGTATCAACTGTTTGGAAATATTTTATTGGCATTTGGAAAAGTTTTATATGAATTTTAATTACTGGATGTTCTATTTGTCAGCTTTTTAAAATATAAGTATTAGTTTAGTTTTAATATTGTAACATATTTCTTGTAGTTGTGTGAGGGGTCTATAGCAGCCTGGCTTGTTCTGTTTTCCTAATAGGAGGTGTATTGGTGTCTTAGGGGCTGGTGTAATATTTACAGTGTAGCCTTTTCATAGGTAAGGTTGTTACTGTTTGAGTGCTGGCTTTTAATGCTGTTTTGGTATGGGAGGTTTATTTCATTGTAATTGTAATTCCATTTGCTCTTGGCTTTCTGAGGGCCAAGCCTACACCTAACGTGCGTTACCATAGGCCTAATACCATATGGGTTCCAAATGCCTTTTTTCTTTTACATTTTTTGCAGGGTTTTCTGCATGCAAATATAATCTACCTGTTATTGTGAGTGGTATTTTTACCTCAGTGTTGCGATTCTGCCCTGTTTGGGCAGTATCTCTACCTTCTTTTTTTTCCTTCTGCAGCAGCCCAGAGGCTGCCGACGTTTCTCCATCGCAGCTGGAGCCGCCGCCATGCTTCCTGCGTGGGCCGGAGCCGTGCTGTGTCCTGCATGCGGTTCGGGGGCTGCCAAATTCTTTCGTTGCGGCTGGTGCCACGCTGTTACTGCCTTCTTGCGGCCCGGGGCCACCGACGCTGTTTCTATGAGGCTGGAGCCACTCAGTGTCACCCGGCATGGCTCAAGGCCGCTGAGGCACCTCCTGTGCTCAGGGGATTGCTCAAGGCGTTCCCCGTGGTCCGAAGACTGCCAAAGGTATTTCTATGTGGCCTGGAGGCCACCAACTTTATCTTGGGCCCTCCATGGAAGAGGGCCTACATCCCCATCCTTGCCCAGAGCCGCCAGAAACCTTCCTCCTGCGGCTGGGGAGACTGCCTTGTGCCGGGTCTGTTCTGAGGCCTAAGTTCCAGCGTCGGGCCCTGCTTCTCCTCAGCGATGCAGGGCCGCTGTCTGAGGTCCTGCCCCCTCTCCTAGGGGGCGAAGCCGCGCCTCTTCTCCCTTCTTAAAGGGACAGTGAGGGAGGAAGTCCACCAGTGATGTCATCAAGGAGTCGCCTCTTCTTCAGTATGAAAAGGTCCAGCTTGCCTTCGCAAGGAGCTAGACCTCCTTAGGACTTCTTGTCATCTGCTTCTCAAAGCACTTCGTTCTATGTGGGATCCCTGTCTTCATGATGTTCTCATGCTATGTCTTCGTCTCTTCAAGGGCTCCAGATGTCTCATCTTGATGTCTTCTTTATCTGGTTGATCTTCGTCCTGGCAGCGCAAGTCTCCAAAAGGTTCCAGCTTTTTTATTTTAAACTTTGTCGTAGAAACGTCCCCTCAAATCTTCAACTTGCCTGGATCCTTGGAGTCTGCACCCTGCCTCTACTTCACGAATGAACTCTATTTATCCGATCCGTTCCAGCGTGGACCTGCCTGGCCTTTATCAGCTGTGCAGGGTGCATTTGGAACAGGCTTCGTCGGAGTCTTCACTTCATCTCCTATCTTATCTGTGTGAGGAACCACCAGCGTGGTCCATGAGATGTCTTCATTGGCTGAGTATGGGCACGTGATGTGCAGTACCGACTCAGCTCTGCTAACTTGTGTGGGGAACCACTAGCGTGGTCCGCGACCAGCCTACCCCGGCTGTGTAGGGCGCGCCGCCTGCATGATCCGAGACCGGTCCGGCTAGGTTGTGTAGGGCGCGTGATGACCGGAACCGACTAAGTCGTCTTCAAGCAACTCACGGCCTTCTAGAGTTTCTTCATATATGTGACGAGTTCCTCTTCACTCCACATATCCAGATTGCACTTTCTTCATGTTCTGAAATCTCGTCTTATTTCATGCATCCAGAGTGATGAACCACTTCACGTATCCTGGGTCTTGTCTCACTTCAAGTCTTCGTCTTTAATGTCCTCATCCTCTGACAACTGTCCGCCCTGTTGCAGTTGCTGCTCCATGCGGCAGGTCCGAAAGAGCTTGGAGTAGTCGGAGGACGTTGTTTGGGTCTCTCTCTGCTGCATACAGGTGTAGCTGTGGTTGAGTTCATCTTTTCCCTCTTCAGCCCATGCTGGGGCACCTCTCACCTGCCTCGGTGCTTGCCGGAGCTCCCCTGTGGCTGTATCGGGGCCCAGGGGCACACGAAAACACCAGAGATGGAACCGCTACCCGCGTTTCCACAACACTCAGAATGTCCTTTCTCATGTAAAATCTGGTATTATGAATGCATAATTTTTAATTGTGTGTGGGGAGGGGCTGGCACCTGGTGGTTGGATTATGGGCCAATGATTGCAAGGCCCCCCGCCCAGGACGGACACTGCAATGATTGTAGTACATAAAACAAGGGGGAAAAGATCCTCAGTATTTGTGAATGAAAGCTCATGGCATCAGGATCTCTGTACTGGTTCCAACTGCTGGGTGAAAACCGAACTCAAAGCAGCGACTCCTGGCTCGTGCTGTGCTCAGGGTGAGGACGCACTTATTCACTAGGCCACCGTTTCCAAGTGGCTCTGCATGCAATGAAAGAATGCAGGAGGATTTCCAAATGAAGCCTCTGGATGTGCTTTATCTCCACCAGCCTAGCTCTGCCCCCTTTTCCCCCCCGAGTAGGTGAAAGTCTGCATGCTGCTCTCAGCAAGGCTACGTTTACCCTCAGTGGTGGGAAACAGCAACTCTCAAAAGGTCTTTTTAGCCTCCCTGAAAATTGACTCCCATTCAGCCTGTTTTATACATAACTATCTTCCTTTATGATGCTTACAAAGCCATACAGAAAGTGATAGGCACAATGATCATTTAGATTTTAGAAAAAGCAAAACAATAGCCGTCTTTTCAAAGGAAAGAAAGCTGCAGGTCTGGCTGTGTGAACACCCCCCTAAATAACTTTTGTGTTTAATGCCCGCTGTCTTGTCCTCCCTCCCTTTTCATCCCTGGTGGACATCTTTCCTTTCTTCCCTCTGGCCCCCTCTGTCCAGCAGGAGTCCTGGGGGGGTCCTCTCCCCTGACGGGCTGCCATCTGTTCTCACTCCCCTGGATTCCCCTCGCCCTCTTTATCTCCCGTTTCTTCCTTTATCCCAGGACAAGCAGGATGTAGTCCTCACATATGGGTGACATCAGTAATGGAGCCCTGTATGGTCTCGGGATCGTGAGGCCTCTGATGTCCATGCTTCTGTTTTTGGTCTGTGCTTTTTTCGATGACCGACGTCTATTTTATCGAAGATATAGACGGGGTTGGTGACATTCTATCTCCCGCTTCATCCAGTTTTCTTTTCTTCAGGACGACCTTATGGATCGCTCCAACCGGAGACGATTGCGTGGATGTCGAAGTTGAGGGCATTAACTGTAAATGGAACAGGTGTTCCATCTTCTCCATCCGGAGTCTCCTGCCCTTTGGCGTCATCTCGGCACACTTCGGGCAGGTTAGGACATCGTGTCTCTCACCGAGACAGAGCACACACTCTAAGTGTGGGTCCATGATGGACATTGTATGACAACAAATCGGGCATTTCTTAAAACCCGTAGCCATTATGAAGTCGGACGGCCGTCGATGACTTTCAGCTAGTAAAACGGTACAGAACTGATGGAAATATGGAAAAACTTACCGCGAAGGTAAAAAACGGGGAACCCCTGCGGTTTCGAAGTTTTTCGATTGTTTTTAAATATATGGTGAAAATCACCACACAGGACTCCAGTTAACCGCGAGGCTAACGGCTTCGTGGAAAAAAGAAGACTGAAGGGCGACCCCTGTGGCTGAGAATATCATGGCATGCTGAGCATGCTCAAAAGGCACAATGTGCCAGTCAAAAGTTTCTAGAAACTTTGACAGAAGTTTTCTCACACTAGGGCTCCGTCGGTGACGTCACCCATATGTGAGGACTACATCCTGCTGTCCTGGGATAACACCTATTACAAGGTAAGCAATTCTGCTTTCTCCCTTTCAGCCATTCTGCTCACTTTCCTTTCTCCTCTCTCACGGCAGGAGTGGGAAAGGCTGAGTGAACGTGCAGCTCTCCTCTGCTCTCCTCAGTGTGCAGCCGAGGCTGCAAAGTTTCTGACCGCCACAGTCCCCACGCAGTGCAGCTGCGATCAGTCCCTCTGCAAACCACGGGGCAGTGCAGTGAAGAGCCCCTCGGCTGCAGCTCCTGCCCGTTTTCTCCCTCCATAACCCTTCTTGCATCCTTTCTGGAGGACCCCAGGCTGGGAACCATTGGGTTGGACTGTTCCCTGATGTTGCAAAACCAGCCCAGAAGCAGAGAAACCCGTTTTCACTTCTGCGGATTCCTGCGTCAGAGGTTTCTTTGCGCTCCTGCAGTTGTGCGAGCCCATGGGAAGCTGCTGAGACTGTTTTGCTCTTGGGCACCTTTGGCTTGAGTTATTGAATCCCTCTCCTTTGTTTGAGGACTGGAAATAGAATTCAATGTATGATCCTTTCTTCATTCCTCTTGCTTCTTCTTTTTGTTTGTTATACTCTTTTCACTTCTGTAGTTCTTTTCAAGGTCCTGTCTTGAATATTGTAACTGAAATGCACGAATAAAAAGTTAAATCACTCGTTGAGTGTTCCTGGGAACTTTCCATTCCAGATGCCCTGAGATTGAAGTGGATTAGCACAGGGCGTGGAGAGGGGACTTGATGCACACAAACTTTCTCCTTTTTCTCTCACATACGTACACACACACCCTCTCATTCACTCACATTTGCTCCCTATGACTCTCACCTATGCACTTCCTCTCTGACTCATACAGGATCCCTCTTTCTCGCATACATGCGTCCTCACACAGGCTCCCTCTCCCTCTCTCTCTCACTCATACACACAGATACACACTCTTCACACAAGCTCCCTCTCTCACTCATATACACACACACACTTCACACAGGCTCCCTCTCTCTCTCACTCACACACGCACTTCACACAGGCTCCCTCTCTCTCTCACTCACACACGCACTTCACACAGGCTCCCTCTCTCTCTCACTCACACACGCACTTCACATAGGCTCCCTCTCTCACTCATATATATATATACACACACACACACACAAGAACATAATAAATTGCCATGCTGGGTCAGACCAAGGGACCATCAAGCCCAGCACCCTGTTTCCAACAGAGGCCAAACCAGGCCACAAGAACCTGGCAATTACCCAAACACTAAGAAGATCCCATGCTACTGATGCAATTAATAGCAGTGGCTATTTCCTAAGTAAACTTGATTAATAGCCGTTAATGGACTTCTCCTCAAGAACTTATCCAAACCTTTTTTGAACCCAGCTACACTAACTGCACTAACCACATCCTCTGGCAACAAATTCCAGAGCTTTATTGTGCGTTGAGTGAAAAAGAATTTTGTCCAATTAGTCTTAAATGTGCTACTTGCTAACTTCATGGAATGCCCCCTAGTCCTTCTATTATTCGAAAGTGTAAATAACCGAGTCACATCTACTCGTTCAAGACCTCTCATGATTTTAAACACCTCTATCATATCCCCCCTCAGCCGTCTCTTCTCCAAGCTGAACAGCCCTAACCTCTTCAGCCTTTCCTCATAGGGGAGCTGTTCCATCCCCTTCATCATTTTGGTCGCCCTTCTCTGTACCTTCTCCATCACAACTATATCTTTTTTGAGATGCAGCGACCAGAATTGTACACAGTATTCAAGGTGGGGTCTCACCATGGAGCGATACAGAGGCATTATGACATTTTCCGTTTTATTCACCATTCCCTTTCTAATAATTCCCAACATTCTGTTTGCTTTTTTGACTGCTGCAGCACACTGAGCCGATGATTTTAAAGTATTATCCACTATGATGCCTAGATCTTTTTCCTGGGTGGTAGCTCTTAATATGGAACCTAACATCGTGTAACTACAGCAAGGGTTATTTTTCCCTATATGCAACACCTTGTACTTGTCCACATTAAATTTCATCTGCCATTTGGATGCCCAATCTTCCAGTCTTGTAATGTCCTCCTGCAATGTATCACAGTCTGCTTGTGATTTAACTACTCTGAATAATTTTGTATCATCCGCAAATTTGATAACCTCAGTCATCGTATTCCTTTCCAGATCATTTATATATATATTGAAAAGCACCGGTCCAAGTACAGATCCCTGAGGCACTCCAATGTTTACCCTTTTCCACTGAGAAAATTGACCACTTAATCCTACTCTCTGTTTCCTGTCTTTTAACCAGGTTGTAATCCATGAAAGGATATTGCCTCCTATCCCATGTCTTTTTAGTTTTCTTAGAAGCCTCTCATGAGGGACTTTGTCAAACGCCTTCTGAAAATCCAAATCCACTACATCTACCAGTTCACCTTTATCCACGTTTATTAACCCCTTCAAAAAAAAATGAAGCAGATTTGTTAGGCAAGACTTCCCTTGGGTAAATCCGTGTTGATTGTGTTCCATTAAACCATGTCTTTCTATATGCTCTACGATTTTGATCTTGAGAATAGTTTCCACTATTTTTCCCGGCACTGAAGTCAGGCTCACTGGTCTATAATTACCTGGATTGCCCCTGGAGCCTTTTTTAAATATTGGGGTTAGATTGGCCACCCTCCAGTCTTCAGGTACAATGGATGATTTTAATGAAAGGTTACAAATTTTAACTAATAGATCAGAAATTTAATTTTTGAGTTCCTTCAGTACCCTAGGATGCATAGCATCCGGTCCAGGTGATTTGCTACTCTTTAGTTTGTCAATATGGCCTACTACGTCTTCCAGGTTCACAGTGATTTTGTTCAGTTCGTCTGACTCATCACCCCTGAAAACCATCTCCGGAACTGGTATCTCCCCAACATCCTCATTAGTAAACACGGATGCAAAGAATTCATTTAGTCTTTCTGCAATGGCCTTATCTTCCCTAAGAGCCCCTTTAACCCCTCGGTCATCTAATGGTCCGACCGACTCCCTCACAGGTTTCTTGCTTCGGATATATTTTAAAAAGTTTTTGCCTCTATGGCCAACTTCATTTCAAATTCTCTCTTCGCCTGTCTTATCAATGTTTTACACTTAACTTGTCAATGCTTATGTTTTATCCTATTTTCTTCAGTTGGATCCTTCTTCCAATTTTTGAAGGATGTTTTTTGGCTAAAATAGCCTCTTTCACCTCACCTTTTAACCATGACGGTAATCATTTTGCCTTCTTCCACCTTTCTTAATGTATGGAATACATATGGAATGCACCTCTAGGATTGTATTTTTAACAATGTCCATGCCTGTTGAACACTTTTAACCTTTGCAGCTGCACCTTTCAGTTTTTTTCTAACTATTTTCCTCATTTTATCACAGTTTCCCTTTTTAAAATTTAGTTAGAGCTGCAGATTTACTTATTGTCCCCCTTCCAATTATTAATTTATTTTTTTAAATTAATTTATTTATAATTTTCAATTTTACATTATTGAAATCCTTCCATATAAAGTTGCATTACATAATGTCACATATTATTAAATCATACAATCTTAAATGTTTTAAGAAGAGAAAAATATTTATCTTTTATATAATATCTCTAATTATAAACCTCAGCAGCAAACTATATAGAGGGTATTTACACATTACCCTTAAAAAAAAAAAAAAAAAAATCACCCAAGAAGGCAAACCATATATTAATAGGAGCCCTATGGAAACAAAACCTTTTTCAGAAATAGGCTTAGCATAATTTACTCACAGTGATAATAACAAATTGACCTTCTAACTCTGGACATTGGGAGAAGAGGTTGCTGGCCTACGGGCTTCAATAAACTGTTTTAACTGTTCAACTTGGAAAAACACAAAAGTTTCATCACCTTTCTTTAGTAAACATTTGCAAGGATACCGCAATGAAAACACAAAACCTAATGAAATAACATCTTGTCTATATGATAAAAACTCTTTCCTGCGGTATTGAGTAATCGGGGCCATATCAGGATAAATCCTGATTTCCTGATCACAGAAATTCACAGGAAAATTCCTAAAATAATTTCTCATTACATTCATAACATCTTGTGTTGTAATAAACGACACTAGAAGTACTTTCCTGTCAATTATCTCCACATTTGAGGATTCTAAAAACCCAGTCAAATTTAAAGGTATTTCAACATTATTTTCATTTCTAGCAGTTGCCCTATTTGTTAGAAATCTGCAAAAATTTATAGAGGGAATGTTTTGTTCAGTAAATCCTAGGCCCACCGATAGAAATTTCTTTAGAGTAGTATAAGGCATTTCCCCCATAATATGGGGGAAATTTAGAATTCTCACATTCAATTTTCTGAGTCCATTTTCAAGTGACTCCAAGCTTCTCGAAGATGTTAACTGCTCCTTTATAATAACAGAACTAACTTTAGCATTTGTTTGAAGCTTATTTTCAATTTCAATAATCTTATTTGTCAAGGTGGTTCCTTGTTCTTGGATCCCGAGTATCTTCTGTTGCATATTGTAATTAAGGGAATCTACTTTTTTTTTTTTCCAATCTGGTTAACGAAAGTCCCTGGCCTGCCACCAAGTCCCATATGGCCTCGAGTGTCACAGCCCCTGGCCTCGGTGTCCCCGACGCAGACTCACCAACAGTAGCCGGGAGAGTGATGTTTTCTCCGGCTTCTCGAGCCTCTCCTTCCACTACCAGGGGCTCTCCCGGTGCACCAGACCCCTCTCCAACTTCCTCGGGGTCCAGTTGCATCCGTGCCGGTCTTTCTCCCTCTGCTGTTCCGGAGCTCTCTCCCTCCAGCTCTGGCGCCCCGGAAACATCATCCGAGTGCGACTGGGCAGCAGCTCCTACGGGGTTGCGTTGCGCCGGGGGTGCGCGAAGGTCAGGACTGAGGGACGTCTCTGCCGGCAACGCACTCCGCTCTCCTGTAGCAGGGCTCGCAATGGCCTCCTCGGCTCCCTCCAAATTCACTGTTTGGGCCAGAAAACGCACGATGTCGAGCTGGCTGGGTCCAGGTAAGGGCTCTGGAGGGAATACCCTCACCTTTCCCTTTCTCTTGGAGGGCATTATCTATCGAAGAAAAAAGCTTTTCAGAGAGATTTAGAGAGAGCTGGCGTTTCACTGAACCGTTATGCCGCCATCTTGGTTTGCCCTCCATTTTCCCAATTATTAATTTAAATTTGAACATGTTATGATCACTGTTGCCAAGTGGCCCCACCTCAGTTTCCTCTCTCACCAAATCCTGTGCTCCACTAAGAATTAAATCTAAAGTAGCTCCCTCTCTTGCTGGTTCCTGAACCAATTGCTCCATGAAGCAGTCATTTATTACACCCAGGAACTTTATGTCTCTAGCAAATCCTGATGTTACATTTACCCAGTCAATATTGGAGTAATTGAAATCTCCCATTATTATTGCACTGCCAAATTGGTTTGCTTCCCAGATTTCTCTTAGCATTTTATCATCTGTCTGACCATTTTGTCCAGGTGGATGGTAGTATACTCCTATCATTATACTCTTACCCAACACACATGGGATTTCTACCCATATAGATTCTACTGAACATTTAGTCTCTTGTATGATCTTTATCCAGTTGGACTCTATACCCTCCCGGACATAAAGTGCCACACCCCCACCAAGTTCATCCTCCCTATCATTGCGATATAATTTGTACCTTGCTATAGCACTGTCCCATTGGTTATCTTCCTTCCACCAAGTCTCTGTGATGCCAATTATGTCAATCTCATCATTTGCTGCTATACACTCTCCCATCTTACATTTCTGGCATTGGCATACAGACATTTCAGAGTGTGTTTTTTGTTTGTATTAACAACCTGCTTTTCAGTTGTCTGGGATAATTCAGAAATCATTGGCTTCGGTGATTTTTTGCATATAGGCTTTTAATGGAACCTCTCCTGTTTCATTAGTATCCTTCAAGGATACATTTCTCCGAACCATGCACTGCTGAGTGACTGTCGGCTTTCCCCCTTGTTCTAGTTTAAAAGCTGCTCTATCTCCTTTTTGAAAGTTAGTGCCAGCAGCTTGGTTCCACTCTGGTTAAGGTGAAGCCCATCCTTTCGGAAAAGTCTTCCCTTTCCCCGAAGGTTTCCCCAGTTCCTTACAAAGCTGAATCCCTCTTCCCTGCACCATCGTCTCATCCACGCATTGAAACTCTGGAGCTCTGCCTGCCTCTGGGGACCTGCACGTGGAACAGGAAGCATTTCAGAGAATGCTACCCTGGAGGTTCTGGATTTTAGCTTCCTACCTAAAATCCTAAATTTGGCTTCCAGAACCTCTCTCCCACATTTTCCTATAACGTTGGTGCCCACATGTACCACGACAGCCGGCTCCTCCCCAGCACTGTCTATAATCCTATCTAGGTGACGTGAGAGGTCTGCCACCTTCACACCAGGCAGGCAAGTTACCAGGCGATCCTCACGTCCACCAGCCAGCCTGCTATCTACATTTCTAATAATCGAATCACCAACTATGACGGCCGACCTAACCCTTCCCTCCTGGGCAGTAGCCCTGGAAGACTTGTCCTCAATGTGAGAGGACAATACATCACCTGGAAAGCAGGTCCTTGCTACAGAATCACTTCCTGCTACACCAGGGTGATGTTCTCCTACTGGGAGACCTTTCTGATCCAAGGCAGCACTGGGGCTGCCAGACTGGATTTGGGACTTGGCTACTATGTACCTGAAGGTCTCATCAATGTATCTCTCTGTCTGCCTCAGCTCCTCCAAGTCTGCTATAGCCCTCAGAGATTGGACTCGTTCCCTGAGAGCCAGGAGCTCTTTGCACAGAGTGCACACATACAATCTCTCACTGGCGGGTAAAAATCATACATGTGACACTCAGTGCAAAAGACTGGGAAGCCCCCCTCTTGCTGCTGGACTGCTGCCTTCATCTTAGTTGTATTGTTTTCCTAGCTAAGTTTAGGATACTAAGGGAGTTGGAATTAGATTACTTTAAATTTACAGGTGAATTTACTGATTAATCAGCTAGTGTCCTACAAGAGGATGATTAAACTTTCAATAAGGGCTGGTACAATAGTATGATTTAGATAAGTCCCTGATTGATTTTTAATGAGAAAGTGTCTTGTGCCTAAAAATGTATTTTATTTATTTATTTTTACTTTTTATATACCGAGGTTCTTGTATGAAATACAAATCACTCCAGTTTACATAAAACATTGAAATGCCCAAAAGGGAGGGGCTTTACATGTAACAATAGAACAAAGTACAACATAAGAACATAAGAAAATGCCATACTGGGTCAGACCAAGGGTCCATCAAGCCCAGCATCCTGTTTCCAACAGAGGCCAATCCAGGCCATAAGAACCTGGCAAGTACCCAAAAACTAAGTCTATTCCATGTAACCATTGCTAATGGCAGTGGCTATTCTCTAAGGGGCGGATTTTCAGAGCCCTGCTCGCGTAAATCCGCCCAAAACCAGGCGGATTTACGCGAGCAGGGCCCTGCGCGCCGGGAAGCCTATTTTACATAGGCCTCCCGGCACGCGCAGAGCCCCGGGACTCGCGTAAGTCCCGGGGTTCTCCGAGGGGGGCGTGTCGGGGGCGTGTCGGGGGCAGGCCCGGTCGTCGTGGCGTTTCGGGGGCGTGTCGGCAGCGTTTTGGGGGCGGGTACGGGGGCGTGGCTACGGCCCGGGGCGGTCCGGGGGCGTGGCCGCGCCCTCCGTACCCGCCCCCAGGTCGCGGCCCGGCGCGCAGGAGGCCCGCTGGCGCGCGGGGATTTACGTCTCCCTCCGGGAGGCGTAAATCCCCCGACAAAGGTAAGGGGGGGGTTAGGAAGGGGAAGGGAGGGTAAGGTGAGGGGAGGGCAAAGGAAAGTTCCCTCCGAGGCCGCTCCGATTTCGGAGCGGCCTTGGAGGGAACGGGGGGAGGCAGCGCGGCTCGGCGCGCGCAGGCTATACAAAATCGATAGCCTTGCGCGCGCCGATCCAGGATTTTAGTGGATACGCGCGGCTCCGCGCGTATCTACTAAAATCCAGCGTACTTTTGCTTGAGTCTGATGCGCAAGCAAAAGTAGGCTGATCGCGCTTCTTTTAAAATCTACCCCTAAGTGAACTTAATAGCAGGTAATGGACTTCTCCTCCAAGAACTTATCCAATCCTTTTTTAAACACAGCTATACTAACTGCACTAACCACATTCTCTGGCAACAAATTCCAGAGTTTAATTGTGCGTTGAGTAAAAAAGAACTTTCTCCGATTAGTTTTAAATGTGCCCCATGCTAACTTCATGGAGTGCCCCCTAGTCTTTCTACTATCCGAAAGAGTAAATAACCGATTCACATCTACCCGTTCTAGACCTCTCATGATTTTAAACACCTCTATCATATCCCCCCCTCAGCCGTCTCTTCTCCATGCTGAAAAGTCCTAACCTCTTTAGTCTTTCCTCATAGGGGAGTTGTTCCATTCCCCTTATCATTTTGGTAGCCCTTCTCTGTACCTTCTCCATCGCAATTATATCTTTTTTGAGATGCGGCGACCAGAATTGTACACAGTATTCAAGGTGCGGTCTCACCATGGAGCGATACAGAGGCATTATGACATTTTCCGTTTTATTCATCATTCCTTTTCTAATAATTCCCAACATTGTTTGCTTTTTTGACTGCCGCAGCACACTGCACCGATGATTTCAATGTGTTATCCACTATGACACCTAGATCTCTTTCTTGGGTTGTAGCACCTAATATGGAACCCAACATTGTGTAATTATAACATGGGTTATTTTTCCCTATATGCATCACCTTGCACTTATCCACATTAAATTTCATCTGCCATTTGGATGCCCAATTTTCCAGTCTCACAAGGTCTTCCTGCAATTTATCACAATCTGCTTGTGATTTAACTACTCTGAACAATTTTGTGTCATCTGCAAATTTGATTATCTCACTCGTCGTATTTCTTTCCAGATCATTTATAAATATATTGAACAGTAAGGGTCCCAATACAGATCCCTGAGGCACTCCACTGTCCACTCCCTTCCACTGAGAAAATTGCCCATTCAGTCCTACTCTCTGTTTCCTGTCTTTTAGCCAGTTTGCAATCCACGAAAGGACATCGCCACCTATCCCATGACTTTTTACTTTTCCTAGAAGCCTCATGAGGAACTTTGTCAAACGCCTTCTGAAAATCCAAGTATACTATATCTACCGGTTCACCTTTATCCACATGTTTATTAACTCCTTCAAAAAAGTGAAGCAGATTTGTGAGGCAAGACTTGCCCTGGGTAAAGCCATGCTGACTTTGTTCCATTAAACCATGTCTTTCTATATGTTCTGTGATTTTGATGTTTAGAACACTTTCCACTATTTTTCCTGGGACTGAAGTCAGGCTAACCGGTCTGTAGTTTCCCGGATCGCCCCTGGAGCCCTTTTTAAATATTGGGGTTACATTTGCTATCCTCCAGTCTTCAGGTACAATGGATGATTTTAATGATAGGTTACAAATTTTTACTAATAGGTCTGAAATTTCATTTTTTAGTTCCTTCAGAACTCTGGGGTGTATACCATCCGGTCCAGGTGATTTACTACTCTTCAGTTTGTCAATCAGGCCTACCACATCTTCTAGGTTCACCGTGATTTGATTCAGTCCATCTGAATCATTACCCATGAAAACCTTCTCCATTACGGGGTACCTCCCCAACATCCTCTTCAGTAAACACTGAAGCAAAGAAATCATTTAATCTTTCCACGATGGCCTTATCTTGAACATATCTTGAACATAGTATGGTATAGTTTCAAGAAACGTTTGAACTCAGTATCATAGTACAGTAACAAGTAAAACAATTAGGCACAGTATCTTAATAGGGAACAAGGGGACGGGTTGATGTGATTGATTACTGAATGTATATTACGCGAGAATGCGAGCATATAGGCAGCGTTAATTGTCTGGAAAGGCTTGGCGGAAGAGCCAGGTTTTTAGTTTTTTTTTGAACTCCTGATGATTAGGTTCAAGTCTTAGATCTGGGGGGAGCACGTTCCATTGGTGGGGGCCTGCTGAAGATAGTGCTCGTTTCCTTAGTAGTGTTTTAGCAGGCGGGGCATAAAGTGTGCCTTTGTAGGCACTTCTGATGGGTCTGGTGGATGTATGAGGTTGGAGTTGTGTGCTTAACCTGATGGGGGCGAGGTTGTGTGTCGCTTTGTGAATGATTGAGAGAACTTTGAAGAGGATCCTGTGTTCGATAAGAAGCCAGTGAAGATTACGGAGGATTGGAGTGATATGTTCTCTTTTGTTGGTGTTTGTGAGGATTCTGGCGGCAGCGTTCTGTACCATCTGTAAGGGTTTGATCTTATTTGTGGGGAGTCCGAGTAGCAGGGAGTTGCAATAATCGAGCTTGGAAAGTATGATGGATTGGAGTACTAGCCGGAAGTCGTTGAAGTGAAGGAGGGGTTTTAGCTTTCTGAGGACTTGCAGTTTGTAAAAGCAGTCCTTTGTGGTAGTGTTTATAAACTTTTTTAGGTTTAGATTGTTGTCTAGCCAAGCTCCTAGATCCCCGACGTCAGGAGAGAGATTGATATTTGGGTTTGTTGATTGAGAGGAGCTTGATGAGATGGTGGGAGGGTCATAATCAAGGGCTGAGTGAGTGGGAAAGACAGACACTAGAATTAACTATCTTTGGCTTGCTTATTACCTCACACAGATTCCCTCTCTCACTCATATACACACACATACTTCACACAGGCTCTCACTCATACACACACATGCACTTCACACAGGCTGCCTCTCTCTCACTCATACACACACATGCACTTCACACACTCCCTCTCACTCATATATACACACACACGCACTTCACTCTCCCTCTCACTCATATATACACAAACATACTTCACACTCTCCCTCATACACACACACACTTCACACTCTCCCTCTCACTCATATATATACACACACACACTTCACACTCTCACTCATATATATATACACACACACATTCACACTCTCCCTCTCACTCATATATATACACACACACTTCACACTCTCCCTCTCACTCATATATACACACACACACTTCACACTCTCCCTCACTCATATATACACACACACTTCACACAGACTCCCTCTCACTCATACACACACACACTTCACACAGACTCCCTCTCACTCATATATACACACACTTCACACAGACTCCCTCTCATATATATACACACACACTTCCCACACACTCCCTCTCACTCATATATATATACACACACACACTTTTTTCCCATTTTTCTTACAGTAAGAGGGACTTTGCTGTTTTAAACCTGTGCCTTCCCCTCTGCACCAGTGCAGTGGGGGTCTGTACACTCCTTTGTCCCATCAAGAGAAGGTGGAGGAGACCTGTAGATAAGAGCCAGTTTTCTTGGCAAGATTTGAGTTTTGTCATCTTTTGGGAAGGAAGCATTTTTGCTGCCCCCTTCCTTACCCAGAGCTGCACTGTAAGAACTGTTCCCATACGGCCCCTTCCTCACACAGAGTCCCCACTCCTATCTTTCAGTGAGGATACTGGAGACCCCCCCATTGGAGTTTCCACTCCAGGACCTAGGCAGGTTGCAGCTTGAGTGCCCTCTGCGGAAGGGGACATCAGCCCTGGCCAGGACCCCCCCGGGATTCATTCCACACCATGGCTGAAATCCAAGGGACACGTCCACAGAGGATGATCCAACTTAAACCTATGCTCCCTTAAGGATAAAGGGTCTGGCTGTACTGGGACACTTCATTATTTGCTCATATTGAATAATTTTACAATCGGTCTCAGTGAACTTTAATTTCAGCTCCCATCCAATGCATCCAGCTAGCGGTCCTGAAGAGCAATAACAACATGCAGACACAGGTTTCCAGGGCCTGGGTCCAGGTGAGCCTTCCCCGCCCCCCAGGGAAGAATCCAGCCCTCGGGGAACGGGCAGAGAAAGTGGCCCAGTTTAAGAATTTTTTTTATGGCCCCTTTAGAATCAGACAAGATTTTCATAAATGCCAGAGTTAATTGTGCATCGAGTGGAAAAATGTTTTAAATGTGCTGCTTCGTAACTTCATGGAATATCCTCACCTCATTTTATGTTTTGAAGGAGTAAACAGCCGCTTCACATTTACTCATTCACTCCTGAGTTTAGCAGATTTATCATACTTCCCCTCGCTGTCTCTACTCCATGCTGAAGAACAGAACAGCGTTAGCCTTTCCTCTTAAGGAAATTGGTCCATCCACATTATTATTTTGGTCTCCCTTCTCTGTACCTTTCCCAGTTCTATCTTTAGTGAGATGCAGCAACCAGAATTGCACACAGTACTCAAGGTACGATATTCCGTTTTATTCACCTTTCCCTTCCTAATAATTCCTACTATTGTTTGCTTTTTTAACTGCAGCCGCCCACTGAGCCAAGGATTTCAACCTCTTGTCCATGATGACGTGCAGACCCTTTCCATGGGTCATAACGCCTAATCTGAAATCTAACAGCATGTAACTACAATGTGGGTTACTTTACCCCATCTGCATCACTTTGCACTTCTCCACCTCAAATTTCAGCTGCCATGTGGATGTCCCATCTTCCCCCTCACAGGTTCTCCTGCAATTTCTCATGATCTGCTTGTGAATTAACAAAATGGAATAATTTTGTGACTGCAAATTTGATCACCTCACTCGTCGTATTTCTTTCCAGATCATTTATAAATATATTGAAAAGTAAGGGTCCCAATACAGATCCCTGAGGCACTCCACTGTCCACTCCCTTCCACTGAGAAAATTGACCATTTAATCCTACTCTCTGTTTCCTGTCTTTTAACCACTTTGTAATCCACGAAAAGACATCACCACCTATCCCATGACTTTTTACTTTTCCTAGAAGCCTCTCATGAGGGACTTTGTCAAATGCCTTCTGAAAATCCAAGTATACTACATCTACCGGTTCATCTTTATCCACATGTTTATTAACTCCTTCAAAAAATGTATCAGATTTGTGAAGCAAGACTTCCCTTGGGTAAATCCATGTGGACTGTGTTCCATTAAACCATCTCTATCTCTCTGTTCTGTAATTTTGTTCTTTATAATAGTTTCTACAGTTTTTCCCAGCACTAACATCAGTCTCACTGGTTTATAGTTTCCTGGAGCCCTTTCTAAAGAGTGGTGTTACGTTGGCCACTCTCCCCTCTTCAGGTACAAAGACAATTTTAATGACAGGTTACAAATTCCTAGGAATAGGTCATTTTTCAGTTCTCTCAGCACTCTGGGATAAATACCATCTGGTCCAGGTAATTTGCTACTCCTTAGTTTCTCAGCTTGCCCTATTCCATCTTCACTGTCATTTCTCTCCATTTCTCCCACTCAGCACCATTATATACCATTTCCAGCATGATTAAGTCCCCAACATCTTCCTCCATAAACACTAAAGCAAAGCTTCGGCCTTGTTTGCCAGACGTGCTTCTTTAACCCACTCAATCATGGAGTAGTGCAACCCGGTTTATCTTTCTTTGAACATTTTTTAATGAGCTTTTCCTGCTAAGGCACACTTCTTTTCAAATTCTCTTTTTAGCTGCCTTATCAACCTTTTTGCATCTAACTTGTCATTGCTTATGCTTTTTCCTCTTATGGATTTTCTTTCCCTTTTTTTGAAAGAAGGTCTTTTGGCTATAAGAGCCTTTTTCAGCCCACAGTAGGTATTTGGCTCTTCTTATGCCTTTTTTTTTAATGCATGGAATACATGTGTTTAAAAATACCATCTCAGAAGCCCAGAACAGGGTCCATGCGTGATGTAAACCCTTAATCTTTTCAGCTGCACCTTTTAGGTTTTTTTTCTAGTTTCCGTCACCTTTTTGAAAGTTAAATGCTTGTGCAGTAGTTTTCCTTAATATCCTCCTTTCAGAGATTGTCAAAGTTGATCGTGTTATGAGCACTGGTGCCCTCACCCCACTACTGTTACTCTTGCACCAAAGCCTGTGTTCCACTCTGGATTAGATCTAAAATAGCTCCCTCATTTCCTAGAGCAGCTGCTCCATGAAGCAATCAGTTATTTCATCTAGAAACTTTTAGCACCCTAGTATGACCTGATATTACTTTTACCCTGCCAATACCAGGATAATTGAAATCTCTATTTCTGTGCTGCCAAATTTGTTAGCTTCCCTCATTTCTGTTACAATTTCATTGTCCCGTCTGTTCATTCTATCCAGGTGGATGGTAGTATACCCCCACTGCTATCCCTCCCACATGGAATTTCTATCTATAAAGATCCCACAGTGCATTCAGGCTCCTGTAGGATCTTAATCCTGTTTAACTCTCTGGTATTCCTAGCATATAGCACCAGGCCTCCTCCCTGCACTTTGATCCATCCTATCAGTGTGATTATAATCTATACCCTGGTATAGCACTAATCCATCGGTTATCCTTCTTGTACCAAATCTCCGAGATGCCAATTCTGTCTACTTCTTCATACAGTGCTATACACTCTAACTTGGCCATCTTCTTTTCTTAGACTAGCTCTATCTATCTATCTATTTATTTATTAATTAATTAATTAATTATTTTTGTTATACCGAGTTTCATGACAGATATCACATCAACCCGGTTTACAATTAACAATGTGTGTAAAGCATAGCGTAACGTATATTCCCAATAAACTGTGAAACTTTAAATACAGTGTATCAATACCGTGTGTGAGAAAGTTACAATAAAACAGGGAAAATTAACTTGGAGCTGGAATAGGGGGAAAAATTGAACAATGCAATATATACATTTCTTCCAATTAATGAAATAGTATAGTAGAGTAAATAAATAAGCCTATGTGGATACATGTGATGGTACATAAATAAGAGACGGTAAAATAAGTGATCAAGGGAATAAATAAGACACAGTAGTGCATGGAAAGATATGATAATAAAATGAAACGGTAGTGAATGAAATAAATATAATAATAATAAAATGATAAAATAATAATAAAATGATAATAAAATGAAACAGTAGTGAAGATACAGCCTTCCTAGCAGTTGACTAGGGTGGTTTAGAATCTTTTAACACCAATCACTCTTTACTTAAAAGGCACCTGGGCTACTTCTACCTTTACTGCAACCTCCCTCTCAGGATGCCAGAGCACCCCCCCTGTTTTGTTAGTGTCCTTCCATGCTACCTCTCTGTGACCCATACACTGCTGCAGGACTGTTATCTATCCCCCATCTTCTACCAACTCCATTATGTTACCCACCCCATGAGCAGATGGGCTGACCTCTTCACCTCTTTGCTAAAGGGGGATGAGAGGTCCTTCTCCCTTCCAGCATCCTAGACTCTTCGAAGGAAAAAAAAACATCTGCAGCACAGGAGGACCTAAATTAAGAACAGGTGCCATATGGGGAATGATGCCCGCCATCTGACCCCACTGGACATTATAATCAGTGCCAAAGCAGGAACCTTAAGTCTCCTACTAAAACTGGTACAGTTTTACAGGATTCCTTCATTCAACAGGAGCATCCTGGGTTTCTGCCTCCCTGCACCACCTTCCTTCCCGTATCAGTGAAGAGCAAGGCAGACTCATATTGTGAACGATAACTTCCTGATGAAAGCCAGACAGAAAACAGCAAAAAAAGCAGAAGCACAGCCTCGCTAGGAAAAGAGGACAAATATGTTACAGAGGATGGGCAGAAGCTGCAGTTTCTTCTCCCTCTAATACCAGTACTCACCCCTGTATCCCAGTCCCCCAACCTTCAGCCAAAGTCCTCCACAGTACAAGAAAGTGACACAAAATCGTTGTAGTAAATACGCATTTGTTTTACCCCTGTTCCCTGGTTCATATAATCATATAAAAAAATATACATCTGTAAATGGTTTTAACAACAGCACATAAAACTTCCAGTGTCAGAGGAGGAGCAGCGTCATACTATTCACAGGCCATTGCCAGCAGCTGCTGTGGATTAGACAGAGCTTCCCCATGGGGGTCCAGTGCATCAAGGTGGGTCTTAGCACGTTGATACCAGCGCTGGACACATCAGTGCAGTCTGCAATGGAAACCCAAGGACTCCGGAGCCCCTAAACCTTCCGCTGGCAGCACAGTAGAAAACCACCACAAACAGGTCTGGTGCGCAGATGCAAGATAACTAGGCTCTCACCTACAGGAGTCCACATATGCAAAACGCCATTCTGAAAACCAGGCCCGGCTGTGGTTTCTGAGGATTGAAGTCGTCCAACACTATACATTCCAGATTAGAAAATGAAATGTCAGACAGAAGAAACCCTCAAGGGCTTTAAAAAAAGGTGTATAACATGTTGTGATGCCCTATTCTAACCCATGTCAGCAGCACAAGCTGTGCAGCTCCTAACTCATGAAAGGAGTCAAGAGGTTAGAAGAGAGGTCTCCATTACGCCTCGACCGGCAGTGCCTCTGTTACCGTGTGCCCAGTATATGCAGTCCCTACCGCACACATTTCTACGGTTCAATGGCCTCCCTCCAATCCTCTTCTTCAGCTGCTGCTAAGTGCTCTCCGATTCCTGGACATACATAAACAGAATGGCTGTTCCCTTTCTGCAACGTGGAGGACGTACTGATATTTTAACACGGTAAAGTGACATTTTGGTAAAACAAGGGGGAGGGAAGCAGCGAGCACACCTTTCAGAGTACTGCCTGAATCGCACTCCTCCAGCTTTCCTGGAAGTGGCGCAACCCGTCCCTCTTACTGCATTAATCATTTTACAGAAGATAACGCAAGCACAGCCCTGCGACCAAATTACAAGTCTGCATGTTTGGAGATTTTCACATTGGTTTAGAGGCGTGGGCAGGGTGCCTGGAACATGATGATCAATCAGGACAGTGACCCTGTAACCTTGGACAAGGCACTGCCTCCCTGGACCTCAGGTCATCAACCTCACAGAGCAACATTTTTATTAATCTTTTGGCAACCTGCCAACAGCGCACAGAGCTTTGGTTTCGAATAGAAAAATAAGCCAGTGACAACCCCTCCTCCCCCCTCGGGTCTGCACTGCTCTTGCCCGTCTCAGGGCAGCAGATGACATCAGTAAAGGAAGCAGACCGCTGGTTTACTGCTGCCCCCGGTGAAAAGCTGAATGTAAAGGGAGGAAGCAGCCCACTTCATCTTTACAATGCCATGGCCCCCTGCCCAGGGAGCACTGCCTGGAAAGCCCTGCATTCAGAAGTGCACACCTGAATGGCTGACCCCTGAAAACATAGCCTTGCATAGACCTTAAAAACACACACACACACATACATATATATATAAAAGATTATTAGAGCACAAGTCCACTTATCCAAACTCTTGGAGACAAAAGAGCGATTTTGTTTTCTGTTGCGTGGTGGATAATGGGGCTGGCACGGTAAGCCCTTGACATTACATCCATTTCAGCACAGACCTCTTATGGCTCCGGTTTCTGAGGGGGCACCGATTATTAAGTGGAAAGCGTCCAAACAGTTTACCAGATAAGAATCCAAAAGCAAAAAATCCCAGCTGCTTATCCCAAGCAGCTGTCGCTTGACGGGCGCTGGAATGCACGACAGCCCTCGTCACGATGGATGCCCCTGTCGCGACGGCCGCCGCCTCAGAGCTTGGCGTAAGCCTTGCAGAGCGCCTGATCGCGGGCATCGTCCCAGCCGCCCTCCTCCTCCTCGGGGCTGGGCGGGCGGCTCTGCAGGCTCAGGGACGCGGGGAAGAGCCGCGCCCGCAGCGCCCCCTGGGGCTCGCAGCCCTCGCACGGCGGCAGCAGCAGGCGGGGCAGGAGCGGGCTGAGCACGGTCAGCGGCCGGGGCAGGCAGGCGGCGGCGGCCACGTGGCGCAGGCTGCGCTCCCAGCGCCGGTCCCCGTGCGAGCAGAAGGCCTGCAGGCAGCCCATCAGCGCGTAGTAGAGCTCCCGGTGCAGGGCCACGGCGCCCCGGTGCCGAGCCGGGTCCCAGGCGCCGCGCTCCGCCCGCGCGCCCGAGAGGTCGGCGGGGAGAGGGCCCGGCGGGCCCGGGCCCAGGCTGAGCAGCTCCGCGCCGCCCGGCTCCCGCAGCGCCTCCAGCAGCCGCAGCACCCGCGCGAAGTCCGGCAGCAGGTAGGCGTCGTCGGGCAGGAAGAGGACGGGCCCGTCGTAGCCGCCCAGCGCCCGCACCTTCTCCCAGACGAAGCGCAGCTTCCACCACCAGTGGTGCTTCTCCTGCGCCGCCGCGGCGTCCCGGCAGCGCCGGGCGGCCCCGCAGCCGGGCTCGGGCCCCGGGAACTCGGCCGGGTAGAAGCTGAGGCTGTAGGGGAAGAAGAGCTGCAGCACGGGGCAGAAGCGCACGGAGCGCAGCAGCGCGGCCGCCTCGACGCTCGGCCGCCCCATGCTGACGATCAGCAGCAGCCGCCCGGGCTCCTCCGCCCGGCGCAGGGACTCGAGCAGCGGCCGCAGGCGGGCGGCGGCGCCCGCTCCCCCGCGCGCCTGCACGGCCAGCACCAGGCGCGGGGGCCCGGGGAAGAGCTCGGCGTTCAGCAGCGGCTGCCGCGCGTTGTTGGCGTAGGCGGCCAGGCGCATGTCCCGGGGGCTGCCGCGGAGGTCCCGGATCCGAGAGCCGTCGGCAGCCGAGGAGGAGGAGGACCCGGAGAGCAGCAGCAGCAGGAGGAGGCCGCCGCCGCCCAGCAGCGCCACCGCCAGCAGCAGCAGCGGGCCCGCGCACTTCCGCCGGTGCAGCCTGCAGTGCATGAGGGAGCAGCGCTGAAGCCGAGCCACGTGCGGCCAAGAAACTTCCGCCTGTAAACTCCCGTTACTGCAGCAACGCCTTGACTAGCTGCTGAGGCACCCTCAGCCAGCCAATAACAAGCCAAGAGGCGAGAGGGCGGGCATACAAACGCACCAATAGGAGAGGGGGGAGGGAATGCCCCCCCCCCCCTCCAAGGGCGCGGAGAGACGTCAAAGCGACAGCACTGGGCAGGAGCTTTCCCACGGCCGCTCTCCTGCCTACTTCTGCTTTCTTTCCAAGTCACGACTTAGATTTCGGGGGGGGGGAGCACGGGCCTGGTATTCACCAACCTGAAAATAACCTTGATCTGATAAGGCTCAGGTAATTTTCATTAGAGTCAAAGTTGAAAAACACTCCAAAACCAGGCATATGCATGATTTGTCCTCATTTATTTAACGTATTTGTTGGGCATTTTCAGCGCAATCAGTTTAATAGGTGTAAAGTGCTGTGTCCGCAGTTCTCCGGTGTCTGGCAGTCAGGCTCCTACAGCATCCAGACTGCCAGCAGAACCGTGAGGAGGTGTTCCGAGGTGTGGGGGAAGAAATACTGCACGGACATGACATTATTAAAAGTGCCCACACTATTTTACCCTCTAGGCCGGTGCTCGAAATGTAAATCCAAATCCCTTTCTGCTTGTACACTGTGCCTGAGCCCTGAGGCGGCAGCAGTTCAGAAGGGCTGTGCCTGCCTGTCCCCTGCTAAACGGGAAAGGTAACCACTCTGTGTGGCATCTCTCCCTGTGCTGCTGCTACTGCTGCCGCTGCTGACATATTTCCATTTCTACCCTGGCACTTACTGATACTCACATTTTTTTGAATTGGTTTATATTTTGTAGGGAAAGGGCTCCATACAAGTGTTACTTGTTCACTTTCAGCCGCTTGGTGCAGCTCATATGTTTCCAGATTTGAGTGGCATCAGCTGAAGCGATCACATGGCTATTGTTTAAAGTTGAAAAGGGTTTGTGGTTATGAAAAGAAAATTGTGCCAGCTCTCTTTAACACTCTTTGCTGGAGGGCTGAGTAGAGTCAGGTTGAATGAGATGATTTCTTTTCGGGCTCTTCTCTGCAAACCAGGAATTTCAGAAAACTGTGACCTTCCCTCCCTCACAGGAATGAGGTTGGGCTAAGGTAGGGATGTGGGCTAAGCTTAGGTTACTGTTTACACATAAACAGGCCGATGCAATATTGTGCGCTGAGTCTAGCGCATAGGTTAATGAGAGCTTGGATGCGCGTTTTGGACGTGTGTCACTAACCCCCAATGCAATAGGATCAGTGTGTCCAAAACACGCGTCCAAACTCATGCGTAGCTAATAGCACTCATCAGATGTAAATGCAATGTACCCAGTGATGCAAAAAAATCCCTGTGCGCCCGGAGCAGATGTAAAGTTTTCCAGTGTATTTAAGGGCTCAACTTAAAAACAAAAATCTGCTTTTCTGTGGTTCCTCCTATTTAGTATGGTGGTGACAGAAAGCAGCACCATGTTAAAAAAAATAAAATTTTGGGGTGCACGATATACGCCCACGGTATACACGCTCAGGGCCATGAATACTGTGTGTGCTATTGTGCTAGAAAATTAGCTACTGCCGGATAAAACGGTTCATTTTGGTAACCTGCACACACAGGGCACTTAATATTAATTTATTCACTGCTTCACTTACTGCCGATTGGTCCATCCATTGTGTGTCCCTTTCAGCGCGGCCGCACATTTGCGTGTTGCATCGAGCGCCCAGGTAAGGTGGATGTGCGCGCATTCAAAAAACACGCGCCCACTTTGGATGCACGTTTTATATGTGCCTTAAAGAATGTGATTTTCTCTGCAACCCCCAGTGTTCACTTAGTACCTATGTATTCATGACTGCATTGCCTGAGGAACTGAGGATAGCACTTCAGGCATCTTGAAAGCTTTCAGCTTTAAATATTTATTCATCTTCTAAATGTATCATAAAAATAATTTTAAAACATTGCAATACAGATTATAAATATCAGGAAACACGATATAGAGTCTTCTCTATTAAAGGCTCTAAGATGTGGAATAACATTTTTAATGATTTGAGGAAAATGGAAGAGTTGACATTTTTTAAGAAAATTTAAAAAAAAGGATCTTTTTAAACAAACTTATGGGATACAATATAGATAATTTTAAATAGTGTAAAATGTTTGTGGTATGATAAAAGTTTATGTAGGTTTTGTACTGTAAGCTGCATAGATCAATAAAGTTGGATATTATAAATGTAACAAACAAATAAATAAACACATGTTTGCAGATAATGACCATCCAGCTCATGATGTACGTGTGCACGGTTGCCTCCAACAGCACTACTCTGGCTGATTACCTCCCAGCTGTCAACTGTACAAGCCTGAGGGCCTATAGTGCTCTATCTGTGACCCCCATCCACTGCACTAAGGATGCCTCCCAGCTGGCAGCCATACAAGCTTGACCGCCTCCTTAGCTGGGGAGTCAGCCTGTGCAGCTCCCCTACCCTAATTCTATCTGCTGCTCTTTCTTGTTGTCTCAAAGGCACCCCTGCTCTGTGAAAAAATCAGCTTTATCTTCAGAGGATTGAGCGTGTGGATTCATAACTAATCCAACACTTAGGCCCTCTATTTGTTTCCCCACGACATCTCTCCCAAACAGGCTTCAATCCTGGCATCTGCCTTCTGCACTGGTAGGTTACTCCAGGCATCCCCAAGTTTGCCCGTCCAATATAAGATTGGAAGACCTCAGTAAAGAAAGTTTTTGTCATATTTTGCCTAGGCCTTCTTCACTCCAACTTTATATAACTCTTTCTCCATCAGTTTCTGTTTTTAGGCACAACTGAAGGTTGGTGTGACCTTTTTACTAGACTAACTTTATAGATTTGTGACGAGCTTTCTTCCTCAGGTCAAAGCTGATCACAAAGGTTTTCAGTTAGTCCAACAAAAAGGTCTCATTTACAACTCACTGATTGTATTTCTTAGTATCCAAGTGGACTAAAATGGCAATCACAGTACTTTTTTGGGAGCATGTGAGCTCCTTATATAAACCTTCAGTCTTTTTCCAGACACAAAATGTTTGTTTTCACATTTGACCTTACCAGTGCTTATTGGAATTACAGTTGGCTGGGGATGTGTGAGAATATGCACTGAGAAAGCTCCTGAGTCTTCCCAAAGATTCATCAGCATGTGGAAACTGAAACTGGGTCTACATTTAAAACGCAGGTGATAAGACAATGTTGATACCTTTAAAACACAAGTTTTGATGTTGAATTAAAGAACTTTCTTCTGAGAGCGAGATTATAGCTACAGGAACCAGGTCTGCCTTTGCATCATGGCCATTTGCTCCCCGGGAAAGCATTGACAAGTAACAGCCCTGAAAAAGTGACCTTCCAATCAGGACTTTTAAATAAGGTGGGTCACATTGTCATGGGAAGAGGATGATATCTGGGTAGGAAGTCGCAGAGATTGTCCTGGAAGTTAAAAGCCTCTGAAGGACAGTAGAACTTGTAGCTCATAGAGTGGCAGATCAACAGAACCAAGACTGCAGCTCCAATTTAAGATTTTTTGGGAGGGAGAGGAACTGCATAAGCCAACAATATTTCTCTGAGAGCTATTAACTACATGGTTTCCACTAACGTCAGAAAAATTAACATATGAGGCAGAAAGAGCACACCAAGAGACTTGGCCAAAACTGAAAGCCAGAGAAAAACCAAGGGCACTGAGATACCAAGGTAAAGTAAGGAAAACTGGATGTGTCACCTACAAGGGCTGGACGATGTTTGTACACCCAGATCTAAGCGCAGAAAGCACGCCAAAGGGAAAGGAAATACATTCAATTTAATAGGATCTGGAACAGAGCCAACATTTTGTATTTTGCCAGACTGGCATATACTGAGAATGAGGTCCAGTTCTGTGAGAAGCTGAGGAGTTTCTCAAAGCTACATCTGAAGATGGTGCTGGCTCCATTGAAACATGAAGCACAGAGAACTCTCAAGAATAAATCATCTTTAAATCCAGATAAACTGGAGATCCTATGAGTGACACTTATTACTTGATAGGGTGATACTGATAAAGCCCGTGCATACTGTTGCACTCAGCTCTTGTTTATAATTTCTCCAAAAATGTCTGGTTCTCCCTTCAACCACTTCATCATCTTAAGCCACACATGACCAGTTCTCAGTTCAGATAAGTGATACAATCATTAGTAATTTCTACAACTGAGTTTCCAAATGAGAACTCATCACCTAGAGTTCGTTTAAAATGCAGCCGCCTGGGGGATATTTGTGGGGAGTGCTGCCGTTTGTTGGAGGAGAGGAGGCTCTTACCAGCTGAGGCCTTTCCAGCTGAGAACGCTGCGACTGAAGCCCTACCCTTGCTCTGCCGCTGACGGCATCGAGTGACGCTGGACTGCTGGCTATATTAGAGCCGCCGGTTCTAGGCCCTATGGATCTTCCTCCCACGTACTTCTACCAGACCAACCCGATCTTCGCTCCGTGGAACCCTTATTCACCCCTCTATAAAATCCACAAGACTCATGTCCACCACCAAACGGGCCCTCTCCCTAGCAGGCCCTTCCCTCTGGAACTCCATGCCCCTTGACCTTCGTACCGAAACCTCCACACCCACCTTCAAAAAGAAACTCAAAACCTGGCTCTTCCTCCAAGCCTACCCCCAGTCACAATCTTCATCATCCCTTACAAACATCCTCACCCAACCGCCTACCCCTACCAACACCCCTTCTTCAGGACATACTCCCTGCACCCACCCCCCCAATGAACTTCAAACCTAAAATATTACTTAGTACCCGCCTCTCCCCTCCAATCACTGTTCCTCTGCGCTTATACTAACCTGTAAATAATCTATGTGTTTATCACATTTTCCCCAAACCCCTGTACATATCTTTTCCTTATGTATCCTTCCCTCCCTTTGTCTTGTCTACCTATATAGCTCTCCTCCCCACCTTTTTATCTTGGTTATTGCTATGTTACTGAGTTTATTGTTACAAACTGTTCTTTGTAAAGGCTTTGCCTATATATCCTTGGTTGTAAGTTATCTGTAAACCGGCACGATGTGCAAACGGTTGCCGGTATATAAAATAAAATTAAATAAATAAATAAATAAATAAATAAATTTACAATGATTAACATCCAAATTTGCGGAGTCTACGAATCTGGGTGCGTCTGACATTTCTGGAGCCTCTGAAAGCTCTGGCATATTGCAACCTCCACCCCAGCCATCAGGTCTGTCCAATATAGGTGCCTGCAGTACCCCCGCAAGAGTGGGAGTTTCCTTAGGTACATTGGTTTCCTCCCCCAGGTTATTTATTTATTTTTTATTTTTATATACCGATGTTCCTGTATAAAATACATATCACACCGGTTTACAAGTAACTAAAATTGTTGCCTCAGGGGCGAAATACATTGTAACAAAGTAACAATAAAGAACTTATAGATAAATAAAATAAAAGGCCTAATTTAACTGTGAACTAGTACTACTCAAAAACATGAGTACCTGGGACTCTAATGTCATCGTATTCCTCGGGTATTAGTTCTCCGGGAAAGCTTGGGCAAAAAGCCAAGTCTTAAGCTTCTTTTTGAAAGTCATAGCGCAAGGTTCTTGGCGCAAGTCCAGCGGGAGCGAATTCCAGAGTGGGGGACCCGCAGTGGAAAGAGCTCATTTCCTCAGTGAGGTTTTTGCCTGCTGGGTGTGAAGCATGTTCTGGTATGCACTTCTAATTGGTCTCTTAGCGATGTGTTGCTGCAGTTGAAAAGTTAGGTTGAGAGGGAAGATGTTGTGCAAGGCCTTTGTATCATCATAAGGGCTTTAAAGTGAATCCTGTATTTAATCGGCAGCCAGTGAAGGTGTTGGAGGATGGGGGTGATATGTTCCCTTCTGTTGGCGTTAGTAAGAATTCTGGCCGTCACGTTCTGGACCATCTGAAGTGGTTTGATGGTGCTAGCGGGAAGGCCCAGAAGGAGAGAGTTGCAATAATCCAGTTTAGGGAGGATGATAGATTGTAGTACCAGGCGGAAGTCTCGGAAGTGTAAAAGTGGTTTTAATCTTTTTAGTACCTGCAATTTAAAGAAGCATTCTTTTGTAGTGTTGTTTATGAACTTGCTGAGCTTGAGTCGGTTGTCTAGTAGTACACCCAGGTCTCATACTTGCGAGGAAAGGTCAGTTGTGGTGATAGAACCTTGGCTAGAAGTTGGAGGGAAGAACGGGATGTTGTTTTCAGGAGCTATCAGGAGGATTTCAGTTTTGTTGGTGTTTAATACCAGGTTGAGGCTGGAGAGTAGGTTGTTGATTGCTGAGAGGCAGTTAGTCCAGAACGACCAAGTTTTGTGAAGAGATTCTGCTGTAGGGATGAGGTTAGTACAGCAGATGCTACCATTTTAGAAGAAGCACCTAGAGTAATTAATGTTTCATCTCATTTTTTCCCTGGAGGCACTACTGATGTCAATCCAAGTTCAGTTACTCTAGTGGATGTTTGGAAATGATTCTTAAAAGGGATAAGACCCTATCTCGATCTTCAGCCTAATTTATCCAATTTATGGCTGATTCTAAAATTGTTTCAGAGAAGCATGCTCCGCAAATATCTACATCAGAATCTATTGTTTCATCTTTGGTACCTCAAATATCATCTTTGTAGGGTTTTAGTGTTACTTTTGCTAAAGATAGTTTAGTCTATCATAATCCGTTGCAATGATGCCTCCCCATCAGCAAAGGTCCTTAGTATGCCTCATCCCTAGTCTTGTCACGTTCCTTCTTACTGCTCTTGCCACGCGCAAGTCCCAGCCTTATGTAAACCCATCTTGCCATAGGAGCCGTGTCTTCTCACGGTGTCACTTCTGGCTCCGTAACCTGATGCTTGTTCTTGTCATGTCTTTTGGCCTATGGGCCTTCTAGCCTTGTTCTTGCCTTGCCTTGTGGCCTATGGCCTTCTCTCCCTTCTTGCCTTGTGGCCTTCGGGCCTTCCATTTTTTTATCTTGCCTTGAGGTCCTTGGGCAAGATGGGCCTTTCTTGCCTTGTTCCCTGTCTTGAGACCTCTGGCCTATTCTCTCTTATATCCTGGCTTGGGGCCCTCAGGCCTTTTCTGTCTGTCCCAAGCCTTGCTGCCTTCAGGTTTCTGTGTTTCTTTCTTCTTTTGTCTGCCTTGTCTAAGTCCTGTCCTAGTTGGCCTTGTTGGTTGTCATGTCTGTTTCAGTCTCCAGTTCTGCCTGAAACCAGAGTTTCTGGCCTTGCCTTGACTCACCCTTGTCCTGCCTAGTTCCAGGTCCTGCTTAGTATCCAGCCTTGCCTCCAGCCTGCCTTTTCTGAGCCTTGCTTGCGTGGAGTCACCACTACTATATATTGCCGCTGTAGAGACCTGTTGGCCCCCAGAATCCAGGGGCTCAACCTGCGGGGGAGGGGGCTGCCTAGGCAGAAGACTGGCCTTTGTCTTTGTTACGCCTGTCGGTCACAGACGGCTGTGACCTCTCATGCTCACCTCTTTTTTCCCTGCACCATCAATCATTGGAAGAATGGCGGCCTCCGCCAACTAACGCTGACATCCCCCGGCGTCCCCGGGACGGCGTAGGCGCTACCGACTGCCATTTTGCTTCTGGATTATCTGGTGCACGCGCGCGCACAAGGGCCACCTTTGTACACGTCATGGTGGGAACCTCGGGGGCGTCCCCTCCGTATGATGTCAACCTGGCTCTCTGCTTCAACGGCATGGGAGAAGACTTATACGTCACGCATATCCAGCATAGCTCCCTGCTTCAACGGCAGGGGAGAAGAAAAACAACCAATAAGGGCTAATAACATAGTCTAGGTAAAACAAATAAGCATGGGAGCAGCTTGCTTATTGCGGCGGCTACTACCCCTAACGAATCAAGCTAGATATTTCACTTGGATGCAGCTCCATCACTGCTCTCTACATTAAAGGTGGGGGGGTGGAAGGGAAATAGAACCAAGAGCTAAGAGAAACAGATAAGTATGAGAGAAAATATGTGTGAAGCTTGCTGGGCAGACTAGATGGGCCATTTGGTCTTCTTCTGCCGTCATTTCTATGTTCTATGTTTCTATATGTTTCTATATTTAAGCTGACTGGCCCATTGCTTTGACAATTTAGCAAGGATTTCCCTCGTTGCTGAATCCGCTCCATCTTGGACTTCCTGTCCAGATTCTCTCTCGGCATTGGACGCTCTGGGTAACCGCTCCTCAGGGGCCCCTTCTGCGTTCCTGGCTATCCGCTCCTTGGAGGGCCTTCCAGCTTTGATCTACTTCTGACTTGCTTCTCAGGACTATCTCCTGGGACACCAATTGTGAGTACCCTTCTTCAGACTTCAACGATACCAGCTACTGAATTCTCTGCAGTGTACCCCGAGCCTCGGGTCACTACTGCTTTTCCTTCAGTGGAGGTTCCAGCATACCCTGCACGGCAGGGCATCGCTGTACCAACTATAAGCTCCACTTCCGAGTTCCTGCACCTCAGACTGTCTCTCAACATCTTCGCTAGTACAGACATCCTCAGCGTACCCCACTCCCGCGGGCCACTACTGAATCCACACTTCTGAGATAATATCTACTTGTCTGAAGGGATTTCCTGGCGTACCCCGCTCCGTGGGCCACTACCGGATCATCATATCTGTGGTATCACCTTGGGTATACCCCACTGCTCAGAACTGTACTTATATGCACTTCCCTCTCTGCGGGTCTGCCTTTCCTTCTCTCCATAATGAAGTTCTGTCTATAGCTGAGTCCTACATCGCTGAGGCCGTGCCTGCTGGCGGTGAGGCCCACAGGGCTCTTCCCTGTGGGCAGAGACACCTCTCATCCCGGCCCCAGGGTTCACATCCTTACTAAAACATAGCAGTCTTGCTCCAAGTCCTGCTTTGTAGTCCTATGCTGCTCCCCAGGTGGGTTTCCCTGACTCCTGGGCCCGTAACAGTAAAAAGGAGTAAGAACCTTCAATTTTTAAATTTTCCTGTGTCTAGACTTCTATCACCATTAGAGTTAAGAAATATTTTAGGGGACTTTTGCGTGTATCAAGGAGCGTCATATCATGTATTCTATAATATATTACATATCTGGGTATAAAAGGGATGAGGTTGGTAGTGGAGGGGGGGATGGATATTTTGTCACCAGTAAGCCCTATATATCCACCTTTTTGGAAGCATCTATTGATGACATCCCTCTTAGAGCAACACTCTTAGGGGTAAACTTTAAAACATACACGCAGGCTACCTGGCGCGCACACATGTACGCCTGATTTAATAACATGCGCGTGCAAGGGGGTGCACTCTAGTGCAACTTGCATGCGCCGATGCCTGCGGTCTTCCCCTTAAACTAACCTTCCCACCCCCAGCCCTATTCTAAAGCTCCCAAATTATATTTTACCTTCTGTGCCTGCCTCCGGAAGGCGCAGGTTGCTTCTGGCCCCGCCCCTCCCTGCCCCTTTTGTAAAGCCCGGAACTTAGACGCGTCCTGGGGCTTTACGTGAGTCACCGGGCCTTTATAAAACAGGCCTGGCATGCGTAACCTCCTCTATGCGAGTAAATCCACTGGATTTTACGTGCTTGGAGGTTTTAAAATCCGGCCCTTAATGTCCTTCTGTGCTGAAAGTGATGGAAATATAATTCTTCAGAAATATTTAAAAAATAAGGATTTCCTATTTTGTGGTAGGAATACTCAAATATTTCCCAATGTAGCCCCGGTGCCTCAGCTCCTTAAGAAGCATTCCTACAATTAAGGAATAGGGCAGCTTCCTTAGGCGCTAACTTTTTTTTTCTAAAATTTCTCTGCAAATGTTTAGTGACATCAAAATAATAAGAAGTTTGTTTTTTCCGATCCTTTACACTTGGAGACATTCCTTTCTGATAAGAAACCTAAGAACATAAGAAATTGCCATGCTGGGTCAGACCAAGGGTCCATCAAGCCCAGCATCCTGTTTCCAACAGAGGCCAAACCAGGCCACAAGAACCTGGCAATTACCCAAACACCTAGAAGATCCCATGCTACTGATGCAATTAATAGCAGTGACTATTCCCTAAGTAAACTTGATTAATAGCAGTTAATGGACTTCTCTTCCAAGAACTTATCCAAACCTTTTTTGAACCCAGCTACACTAACTGCACTAACCACATCCTCTGGCAACAAATTCCAGAGATTTATTGTGCGTTGAGTGAAAAAGAATTTTCTCCGATTAGTCTTAAATGTGCTACTTGCTAACTTCATGGAATGCCCCTAGTCCTTCTATTATTCGAAAGTGTAATAACCGAGTCACATCTACTCGTTCAAGACCTCTCATGATCTTAAAGACCTCTATGATATCCCCCCTTTAGCCGTCTCTTCTCCAAGCTGAACAGCCCTAACCTCTTCAGCCTTTCCTCATAGGGGAGCTGTTCCATCCCCTTTATCATTTTGGGTTGCCCTTCTCTGTACCTTCTCCATTGCAACTATATCTTTTTTGAGATACGGCGACCAGAATTGTACACAGTATTCAGGTGTGGTCTCACCATGGAGCGATATAGAGGCATTATGACATTTTCCGTTTTATTAAACCATTCCCTTCCTAATAATTCCTAACATTTTATTTGCTTTTTTGACTGCTGCAGCAACACTGAGCTGACGATTTCAATGTATTAATCTACTATGACGCCTAGATCTCTTTCTTGGGTGGGTAGCTCCTAATATGGAACCTAACATCGTGTAACTACAGCTAGGGTTATTTTTCCCTATATGCAACACCTTGCACTTGTCCACATTAAATTTCATCTGCCATTTGGATGCCCAATCTTCCAGTCTTGCAAGGTCCTCCTGTAATGTATCACAGTCTGCTTGTGATTTAACTACTCTGAATAATTTTGTATCATCTGCAAATTTGATAACATCACTCATCGTATTCCTTTCCAGATCATTGATATATATATTGAAAAGCACCGGTCCAAGTACAGATCCCTGAGGCACTCCACTGTTTACCCTTTTCCACTGAGAAAATTGACCATTTAGTCCTACTCTCTGTTTTCCTGTCTTTTAAGAAACAGATAATTCATATAAGATAATTCATATAAGTTAGGTGAACTAAATAATTTTAGTCACTTCATACAGTTATTCTCCGTCTCTCTTCATACCTTTTTCCTTTTCTCCCTTATTTTTCTCTCCCTCTGCCCCCTTCTTCTTCCTCCCTTTCTAGCCTGCTCCCCTCTCCCCGATCTCCGTTCATTGTAATTTTCCGTCCTTTTATAGTTAATTGTATCCTACGAATGTCGTATATAAAAGTTCATAAATAAAAAATATATTTCTCCCCTTATTTAGGATTTCCCTGTTTCTTATAATGTTTCTTCTCCTTATTAGGAATGTACATATGGGTATCCCCCCAATACTTAACGGGGAATGTTTCTTCTGAAGTTAATGTGTCTTAGGTTAAGGTTTAACATTAATGATTCAATAAAATATAAATTACAAAATAAAGCAGCTGCCTGTCTGCTTTCAGGCATTTTTATGAGGAAACATCTATCTCCTGTTTTAGCAGTCTCCACTGACTTCCTGTTATTGAACAGAGTGCAGAAAACATTCTTTGCCTGGCTTTTAAAAACACACTTCATAATACCTTCCCCACAAACTTCGAAAGTAGACTCCAACCCAAGCTTCACAGTCCTGCTCTGATTTTCGCCTGTGGGGGATCCAGACTGAAAATCTGGATTTCTTGGGAATGCCACTTCCAAGAGCACTCCATCTTCAGCAAAATTATTTAACATTTAGGAAAGACCTAAAACCCTCCTAGTTTGCCCAAACAGTTAAGGATAAAGGCTAAGTCACTTTGGCTTAGGCTTGCTCAAGGTTATGCTTTGCTTATAAATATTCTGCTATTCAGTTGATCTGATTTCTTTTACTCTGGTTTTATTCATCCATTTTAGATTATATTATGTTTGTATAATGCTTGTATTTTTTTGTTTGTTTTTATTATATTTTACTCACTTCCATTATTTTACTGACTGGGTGTTTGGTTATGTAATTAGTCTGTTTATCACCTTGAGCCTTGGGTAAGGCAATTAATCAAATCTAAATAAATAAAATAAAGAGAAGTATGATATCTAAGTCAGAGCGGAACAATGACAAGTGAAAGGAGGGAAGGGCACCCAACGGGTAATGGAACCTGAGGATCGGAAAAGACGAGCTGCTCGGTGCGGAAAACAAGATGAAAGAGTTTGGAGGCCAGAATGCAGTGCGGGAGAGGAGACCCTGGGCCTGCCACTGCCACAGTACAGAGATCTGGACAACAAGGGAGAAGTCAGCTGATTCTCAGATCAGTTATGGAGCCTTTGAGAGGGGGAAGTCGGAGGATCTAGTGAGGAGGGATATTCTGGCTGTTGGTGTGGTGAAAGGGGGAAAAGTTCCAATGGTTCTCCTGGAGGGAGGGGGGGGGGAGAAGTATGGAAGGAACACTGGCGAGGAGGGATGCTGGGAACATGGGAATAGTTCCTTGATGTGTCTGTGTGATTGTGATGTTCCTAGCATGAGTGACTTGATTGATTGTTCAAACTGGACAAGGGGATATGGGAGAAATGCTTGGTAGCAATCAGAATGTGAATGGTCTGAATGCTAATTTTGATTAGACTGTGAGTTTGTTTTGTTGTAACTAGAATGGACAATGGAAGTTAGTTTTCTTTTACCAGAAGCATACATACCCGAGTAAGAGGGTCTACGTTTGTCTGGACTGCTTCTGGCATACTGCAAGCGAAGGACAGGAAGGAGCTGGGGGTGTTAACGTGCATAAAGGAACGTGCTGCCTGCAGAGGCAGGAGAGGTGACTGGTTTTTGTTAAATTTGGATTACACATGTTTTGCTCATACAAAACATTCTGTCAGAGAAGTCAGGGATTTGGCAAATGATTGATAAGAAGCTGTTTCTACTGGCATGAGGATTTGAAGCATATCCAATCTAGGCAAGGTTGGGGATCTTAGTGACAAACTTAGACTGTAAGCCCTCTGGGGATAGGGAAATACCCACAGTACCTGAATCAATCCACTTTGAAGTGCTGAAAAAAGTGCGAAAAGCGGAATATAAAAAATAAATAAATCTATAATTATGTTCTGCATAAAGAGCTTCTATTTTCTGTATTTTGTGTTATACTGCCACCTGATGGTTGTATTGATTAACAGGTAATATTTTAATAAATAGCCAAGTAACATTAACCCCAATAGATCATGAGAGCTGCATTATGGGAAATTTGCCCTATTAGGTCTGTGTTTTCCATATCCTCGCTCAGGATGTAACATTCATGCTGACTGGCCACCCTAGAAGTAGTATAGGATTAAGGGGACAAGTCTTCATTTTACACAAAAACTCGGAACTGAGACCTAGATTCATTATTTTGCTATAAATATAGCAAAAATAGTGCCCATGATACAAAAAAAGGGGTGTGGTTAAGGTAATTTTCAAGATACTAGACTGGGGGAGGGAGAGCAAGAGCGACTCTTTATAAGGCTCTCATACAAGTAAGAGGGGCAACTAGTAACTCCGGGTGAGGTTTTGGTGGTGGGCGGTTTTTGGGGGGCGGTTTTATGTGAGAGGTACAAAAGGCCCAGTAGACATCAGTGAAGCTTTGGAGTGATGATGAGATTTGTCCATTGTAGAAATATTCACAGAAGGACTCATTACAGCTGAAGCAGTTCTTATTTCTATGTTTATTCCGTTGTTTTTCAGTACATGGTCTGGAAGTTAAGAAGTGAGCCTGTCTTTGTATAGAAAGCTGAATCCAGATTCCTTGTCTTGTAGGATTCGCAGTCTGATAGTTAATTCTCTTTTGGTAGTTGGGAGTGTTGGCTGGGGGTCACCTGACATGTTATTCACTAGAGACTGAGGGTTTTTTTCAAGACCGTACTTTGTGTACCTATCTGTGATTCCTGATATAGTTCTGCTTCGGTTTATTTATTTGTCTTCTGAAAACAATAAACAGACTTTACTATAAAGCTGAATCCAATATTGGTATCACATCAAATGAGGTTTAAATTGGCTACACTCAATGAAGGGGGAATTAACAGCTTGATCAAATGAAAAAAGATTTTCAGTTATCTAAGAATAAAGTGGATTTTGCCCTCTTGCAAGAGACACATTAAGAACATAAGAAAATGCCATACTGGGTCAGAGCAAGGGTCCATCAAGCCCAGCATCCTGTTTCCAACAGTGGTCAATCCAGGTCATAAGAACCTGGCAATTACCCAAACACTAAGAAGATCCCATGCTACTGATGCAATTAATAGCAGTGGCTATTCCCCAAGTAAACTTGATTAATAGCAGGTAATGGACTTCTCCTCCAAGAACTTGTCCAATCCTTTTTTAAAACCCAGCTACACTAAGGGGTAGATTTTCAAAGGGTTACGCGCGTAACTCCGAAAACCTGCCCCTGCGTGCGCCGAGTGTATTTTGCATAGGCTCGGCGGCGCGCGCAAGCCCCGGGACGCGCGTATGCCCCGGGGCTTTGAAAAAGGGGCGGGGTTGTAGGCGTGGTGCCGATCCGGGGGTGGTCCCGAGTCCTCCAGTAGCGCGCGCATGTTATAAAATCGGGTGTACATTTGTGCGCGCTGGGTACTGCGCACAAATGTACCCCGCACGCGCTCCTTTAAAAATCTGCCCCTAACTGCACTAACCACATCCTCTGGCAACAAATTCCAGAGTTTAATTGTGCGTTGAGTAAAAAAGAACTTTCTCCGATTAGTCTTAAATGTGCCCATGCTAACTTCATGGAATGCCCCTAGTCCTTCTATTATCCGAAAGAGTGTTGCGACCGTCGCTGCCCGACGTCTCCACTCCGCCCTCCTTACCTCTTTGGCGACTCCCTCCTGGGTTTGGCTGCCGCGGCGTCAACTTGCCGACCTCCTCTGGCGTTCCCGGACTGGCTAGACGCTGCCTTCCGCCATGTTCTCCTGAGGCCTAAGGTCACGCGCGTGCACAGCGCGGCCCCGACTCAAGTACCAGCAGTGGTGCGAACCTCAGGGGTGTCCCTCTGAGATGACGTCATCATCTTCGGATATTTAAAGGTCTTTCATTTCGCTAACTAATCAAGTTAGCAAAGGGTTTCCTACCTAGCTGCCTCCAGGTATTGCTGCGGATGGGATTCGCTCTCCGCTTACCTTGCTACTCTGCCTCCTCGGACTTTACCAGGGGTACCCGCTCCTCAGGGGCCTCTCTCTTCTTTTACTTTTCAGGTCGCAGTCTGGAACCAGTATTGCTCCTCGAGGGCCCACATTCCCGGACCTGCTACTGAATATAATTTCTGCCAGGAAGTCACTGCTGTCTACAACACCAGTGAGTTACACTCTCTCTCTCAGAGCTTTCCCTGGAACCAGGTACTCGCTCCTCGAGGGCCTACTTCATTCCAGCTCCTGGGCTATTCTAAGAGACTATTGTGTGAGTGTTACCATCAAGGTTCTGTTCCTGAACTCTGCCTACTCACTATCTCAGTTTCACCTTCCTGGGATCGCTGTTGCAGTGCCTGAGGGACTACAGCCCAGCCGGGCTCTTCCAGCTCACTACTGCCACCTCTGGTGGTTCTCAAAAACTGTTTAATAAAAGAAACTAGTGTGTGTCTGTCTCCCAACTCTGAGCCTGCCCGGTGGTCCCTCTCGGGATCTTCCCCTGAGGGCGTGGTCATCTGCCACCGGCCCAAGGATCCACCCACAACTATCACAAATTATAACAAAGCGTAAACAACCGATTCACATTTACCAGTTCTAGACCTCTCATGATTTTAAACACCTCTATCATATTTCCCCTCAGTTCTCTTCTCCAAGCTGAACAGCCCTAACCTCTTCAGCCTTTCCTCATAGGGGAGCTGTTCCATGCCCCTTATCATTTTGATCGCCTTTCTCCGCACTTTCTCCACTGCAACTATATCTTTTCTGAGATGCAGCGACTAGAACTGTACACAGTACTCAAGGTGAGGTCTCACCATGGAGCGATACAGAGACATTATGATATTTTCCGTTTTATTTACCATTCCCTTCCTAATAATTCCTAACATTCTGAGCCGACAATTTCAATCTATTCTCCACTATGACACCTAGATCTCTTTCTTGGGTTGTAGCTCCTAATATGGAACCTAACATCATGTAACTATAGCAAGGGTTATTTTTCCCTATATGCATCCCCTTGCACTTACCCACATTAAATTTCATCTGCCATTTGGATGCCCAATTTTCCAGTCTCACAAGGTCCTCCTGCAATTTATCACAATCCGCTTGTGATTTAACTACTCTGAACAATTTTGTATCATCTGCAAATTTGATTATCTCACTCGTCGTATTTCTTTCCAGATCATTTATAAATATATTGAAAAGCACGGGTCCCAGTACAGATCCCTGTTTACCCTTTTCCACTGAGAAAATTGACCATTTAATCCTACTCTCTGTTTCCTGTCTTTTAACCAGTTTGTAATCCACAAAAGGACATCGCCACCTATCCCATGACTTTTATTTTTCCTAGAAGCCTCTCCTGAGGAACTTTGTCAAATGCCTTCTGAAAATCCAAGTAACTACATCTATTGGTTCACCTTTATCTACATGTTTATTAACTCCTTCAAAAAAGTGAAGCAGATTTGTGAGGCAAGACTTGCCCTTGGTAAAGCCATGCTGATTTGTTCCATTAAACCATGTCTTTCTATATGTTCTGTGATTTTGATGTTTAGAACACTTTCCACTATTTTTCCTGGCACTGAAGTCAGGCTAACCGGTCTGTAGTTTCCCGGATCGCCCCTGGAGCCCTTTTTAAATATTGGGGTTACATTAGCCACCCTCCAGTCTTCAGAACCCTGGGATGTATACCATCCAGGCCAGGTGATTTACTACTCTTCAGTTTGTCAATCAGGCCCACCACTTCTTCTAGCTTTACCGTGATTTGGTTCAGTCCATCTGAATCATCACCCATGAAAACCTTCTCCGGAACGGGTATCTCCCCAACATCTTCTTCAGTAAACATCGAAGCAAAGAAATTGTTTAATCTTTCTGCAATGGCCTTATCTTCTCTAAGTGCCCCTTTAACCCTCGATCATCCAACGGTCCAACTGACTCCCTCACAGGCTTTTGCTTTGGATATATTTAAATAAGGTTTTACTGTGAATTTTTGCCTCTACGGCCAATTTCTTTTCAAATTCTCTCTTAGCCTGTCTTATCAATGACTTACATTTAACTTGCCAACGCTTATGCTTTATCCTATTTTCTTCGGTTGGATCCTTCTTCCAATTTTTGAATGAAGATCTTTTGGCTAAAATAACCTCTTTCACCTCACATTTTAACCATGACGGTAATCGTTTTGCCTTCTTTCCACCTTTCTTAATGTGTGGAATACATCTGGACTGTGCTTCTAGGATGGTATTTTTAAACAATGTCCATGCCTCTTTGCACACTTTTTACGTTTGTAGCTGCTCCTTTCATTTTTTTTCTAACAATTTTCTCATTTTATCAAAGCTTCCCTTTTGAAAGTTTAGCACGAGAGCCATGGATTTGATTACTGTCCCCCTTCCAGTCATTAATTCAAATTTGATCATATTATGATCACTATTGCCAAGCGGCCCCACCACCGTTACCTCTCTCACCAAATCCTGTGCTCCACTGAGAATTAGAACTAAATTGCTCTCTCTCTTGTCTGTTCCTGAACCAATTGCTCCATAAAACTGTCATTTATTCCATCCAGAAACTTTATATCTCCAGCATGTCCCGATGATACATTTACCCAGTCAATATTGGGGTAATTGAAATCTAGAAGTAAAGGCTAAAGAAGGCGTCAGCAAGCCTGACGTTGTATGTTCACATAGAGACACCAACCGGTCTTTTCAATCATTCGCCTTCTTTTAGATTTATTAACTTTCAACAACTAAATCTAAAAGAAGGCGAATGATTGAAAGACCGGTTGGTGTGTCTCTATGTGAACATACAACGTCAGGCTTGCTGACGCCTTCTTTAGCCTTTACTTCTAAGCTTCATTTTTTTCCACTTTTGGTGTTGACAATATGGATTACAGTGGATAATTCTTGACTCTTGATGTTATTAGTTGGGTAATTGAAATCTCCCATTATTACCCCCAGCCCAATTCGGCTTCCGTAAATTTTTCAGTACTGAAACCCTCCTCATCTCCCTCTCAGACACCCTCCTTAAAGGCCTTGATCAAGGACACTCATACATACTCGCCCTATTAGATATCTCCGCCGCCTTTGACACTATTAACCACAGCATTCTCATCAAACGCCTCACAGAAATCGGAATCTCCGGATCGGCCTTACTCCGGATCGCCAACACTGAATCTAAACCCGTTCATCTCTCCCAAGGAGTCCCCCAAGGCTCATCCCTCTCATCCACCCTCTTTAACATATACCTCCTGCCCCTCTGCCAACTCCTCACAGACCTCAGCCTCACCCATTACCTCTATGCAGATCATGTAAAAATACTCATCCCTATACAATAATCCCTACACAAATCCCTCGAATTCTGGGATAACTGCCTCCACTCCATAAACTGCCTCCTCACCAACCTCCACCTTGCTTAACACTGCGAAAACCAAACTCATCATCTCTACCCGCAATGACCCCCCACCCTTCCCAACCACAACCCCCACCCTGCCCAACTCCTCTCCAGCAAAATGAACGAAACCTTGGTGTCATATTGACAACCAATTCAACCTAAAAACCTTCATCAATACTATCATTAAAGAAGGCTACTACAAGCTCCATGTATTCAAAAAGCTTAAACCTCTCCTCCACCTCAATGACTACTGTACCGTCCTCCTGTCCTCAAGCAACTTCACTGGCTCCCTATTTCCTTTGTATCACCTACAAATGCCTCTCCATTACTCACAAAAACAATCCACAACAATGATATTCATTGGCTCAACAACTCTCTCCGCCTACACACTTCCAGCCACCCAACCAGATACATCTATAAGGGAACCCTCTATACCCCTACCCTCAAGTCCTCACACCTCTGCACCACAAAAGACCGCGCCTTCTCCCTAGTCGGACCCACTCTCTGGAACTCGATGCCAACGGATCTTCGGCTAGAGCCAAGTACACAAACATTAAAAAAAAAACCTCAAGACTTGGCTATTCAAACAAGCCTTCCCTGAATAGTACCACCCCCCTACCCCTCCTACCGCTTCACTGGACACTTGCAGAAGCCCTTGAAACCTTTCCTACTATAATGTTCCTTCCACTACCTTCTAAATTCTTATTTTACTCTCCCCCAAAGCCCTCCTCCCTCTTCTTACCCCTTACATGAATATCACTGAACCTTAGTATATAACATGAATATCACTGTACCTTTGTATATTCATGACTATACAAAGGTACAGTGCACCTTTGTGTATAACATGACTATACTCTTATATTACTGTACCCTCGTATCTACTATATATTATCTTACCTCTTATCTATGCATTTACCTGTTCCCGTTAATACTGTACAAGTTATTCCCCCCATTTCCGATCCCCCTGTTTTTTGTACTTTCTCTGTTCAGTTCCATGTAAACCGATATGATGTTTCGACGAATACCGGTATCTAAAAACGTTTAAATAAATAAATAAATTGCCGCATTACCAATTTGGTTAGCTTCCCTAATTTTCTTAGCATTTCACTGTCCGTCTCACCATGTTGGCCAGGTGGACGATAGTATACTCCTATCACTATAGTCTTCCCCAACAAACAAGGGATTTCTACCCATAAAGATTTGATTGTGCATTTAGTCTCATGCAGGATCTTTATCTTGTTGGATTCTATGCCATCCCGGAAATAAAGCGCCACATCGCCTCCTGGGTGCTCCTCTCTGTCATTGCGATATAATTTCTACCCCGGTATAGCACTGTCCTATTGGTTGTCCTTCCACTATGTCTCTGAGATGCCAATTAAGTCAATGTCATCAATCACTGATATATATCTAATTCTCCCATCTTACGTCTTAGACTTCTGGCTTAGCATCCAAATATTTCAAAATGTGTTTTTTGTTTGTATTTTTCTGCTTTTTAATTGATAGGGATAAATTGGAATTTTTAGCTCAGGTGAGTTTTTAATTACAGGCACTTGGACTACTTTTCTTATTATTGGAACCTCACTGTTGGGATGCCCTAATTCTTGTTGTGGCCCTGGTCCATGGAGGTCCGCGGCCAGTCCCTCTCCCTACCTCGGGCTGCTTTGACTGACTGAGGCTTCTTCAGTGCCCGTTCGGGCCTTGCTGGGGCCTTCCCACAGCGCTCCCTCCGCAAGGGAGACGTCACCGATTCCCTGCTGCTGGTCCCGCCCCATAGGTGCGTACTCGCAGGGGCTCGGAATTTAAAGGGACCAGCACGGGAAAAATTGGCTCTGCCTTCGGGGATGATGTCAAACGCCTTCACAGATTTAAACCCTGCTGTCAGCCCTACTTTTGTCTTGCAACGGGTCATCTCTTCTGAGAAGTGAGTTGCTTGTTCCTGATTCCTGTTCCAGCTTGTTCCTGACTCCTGCTCCATTCCAGCCTGTGCCTGTTTCCAGCTCCGTCCTCGCCTGCTCTTGTTCCTGCTTCCCCTTGGCTCGTCTTCCTGGCTCCTGACTTTGGTACATCCTCTGGTAATCCTGCTTCACTGCCCGACTCGATCCTTGGCTTGTCTCCGGTTTCTGCTGTCTGCCGCCTGCCCTGACTGTTGGTCCGTCTCCACGTTTTGCTCCACTGCTGCCTGCCTCGACATCTGAACTTCTCCTGGATCCTCTTCACCGCTGCCTGCCTCAACTCAGACAATTCTTCAGACTTCTTTTGGTCTCCTGGCCCAGATTCGCCTCCCGGCTACGAGTCTTTTAGGACCTTCCCTCAGCAATTCAACTTCTTCCTCTAGCCGGCTCAAGGGTCCACAAATTCAACAATTCTAATGCATCATTAGTATCCTTTGAAGATACCTCCCTCTGAACCATGCGCTGCTGAGCGACTGTTGGGTTTCCCCTTTGTTCTAGTTTAAAAGCTGCTCCAGCTCCTTTTTAAAGGTTAGCGCCAGCAGTCTGGTTCCACCCTGGTTAAGATGGAGCCCATCCGTTCGGAAGAGACTCCCCCTTCCCCAAAAGGTTCCCAGTTCCTAACAAAACTGAATCCTTCTTCCTTGCACCATCGTCTCATCCACGCATTGAGACTCCGGAGCTCTGCCTGCCTCTGGGGATCTGCGCGTGGAACAGGGAGCATTTCAGAGAATGCTACCCTGGAGGTTCTGGATTTAAGCTTTCTACCTAAGAGCCTAAATTTGGCTTCCAGAACCTCCCTCCCACATTTTCCTATGTCGTTGGTGCCCACATGTACCGCGGTAGCCGGCTCCTCCTCAGCACTGTCTAAAATCCTATCTAGGTGACGCGTGAGGTCCGCCACCTTCGCACCAGGTAGGCAAGTTACCAGGCGATCCTCAAGCCCACCAGCCACCCAGCTATCTACATTAGGGATGTGAATCGTTTTCCATATCGTCTTAATGATAGAAATCGTGTGGCAGGGCAAGAAAATCGTCTTAGGCACGATTTTTTAGTTAAAAAATCGTTAAAAATCGTTTTTTCCGATTAGTGCGCACTAACGGGAGTTAGTGCGCACTAACTGGGAGTTAGTGCGCACTAACTGAAAATGATACAATTTGACACTTTTCAGGTCAGTTAAGGTCAGTTTAGGAATGAATATGTATTCCTATTGGCTGCCCTCTTATTATTCATGTTACCAAGTTTCCTACTGACAGTATATGGGGGATGGAAATGGAAACAGTTGGTAGCTTGACAAAACAAGTAATGTGATCAGTCAATGTGACTAGAACTTGTGCCCTAACCCTGATACCAGGGGTATTGTGATCTTCCTGCACACAGTGCCCTATCCCTATTAATACCAGGAGTGTTGTGATCTTCCTGCACACAGTGCCCTATCCCTAATACCAGGGGTGTTGTGATCTTCTGCACACAGTGCCCTATTCCTGATACTGGGGGTGTTGTGATCTTCCTGCACACAGTGCCCTATTCCTGATATCGGGGTGTTGTGATCTTCTTGCACACATCCCGATATCAGGGATAGGGCACTGCATGCAGGAAGATCACAACACTCCTGGTATTAATAGGGATAGGGCACTGCATGCAGGAAGATCACAACACTCCTGGTATTAATAGGGATAGGGCACTGCATGCAGGAAGATCACAACACCCCTGGTATCAGGGATAGGGCACTGTGTGCAGGAAGATCACAATACCCCGGAGGAGTGAGGGTCAGGCAGCTCCCCCCTGTCTGTGAAGCCAGCCTCTCACTAGTAATGCAGGGAGGGAGCTGTCTCGACTTCACCATCCTCCCCCCCCCCCTTACCCACACACCATTCACTAGCTGGGACATGGGGGAAGTCAGGAGTGAGGGTCAGGCAGCTCCCCCCTGTCTGTGAAGCCAGCCTCTCACTAGTAATGCAGGGAGGGAGCTGTCTCAGACTTCACCATCCTCCCCCCCCCCTCACCCACAACACCATTCACTAGCTGGGACATGGGGGAAGTCAGGAGTGAGGGTCAGGCAGCTCCCCCCTGTCTGCGAAGCCAGCCTCTCACTAGTAATGCAGGGGGGGGAGCTGTCTCAGACTTCACCATCCCCCCCCCCCCCCCCTCACCCACACACCATTCACTAGCTGGGACATGGGGGAAGTCAGGAGTGAGGGTCAGGCAGCTCCCCCCTGTCTGCGAAGCCAGCCTCTCACTAGTAATGCAGGGAGGGAGCTGTCTCAGACTTCACCATCCTCCCCCCCCTCACCCACACACCATTCACTAGCTGGGACATGGGGGAAGTCAGGAGTGAGGGTCAGGCAGCTCCCCCCTGTCTGTGAAGCCAGCCTCTCACTAGTAATGCAGGGAGGGAGCTGTCTCAGACTTCACCATCTCCCCCCCCCCCCCCCCCACCCACACACCATTCACTAGCTGGGACATGGGGGAAGTCAGGAGTGAGGGTCAGGCAGCTCCCCCTGTCTGTGAAGCCAGCCTCTCACTAGTAATGCAGAGAGGGAGCTGTCTCAGACTTCACCATCTCCCCCCCCCCCCCCTCACCCACACACCATTCACTAGCTGGGACATGGGGGAAGTCAGGAGTGAGGGTCAGGCAGCTCCCCCCTGTCTGTGAAGCCAGCCTCTCACTAGTAATGCAGGGAGGGAGCTGTCTCAGACTTCACCATCCACCCCCCCCCCTCACCCACACACCATTCACTAGCTGGGACATGGGGGAAGTCAGGAGTGAGGGTCGGCAGCTCCCCCCTGTCTGTGAAGCCAGCCTCTCACTAGTAATGCAGGGAGGGAGCTGTCTCAGACTTCACCATCCTCCCCCCCCCCTCACCCACACCATTCACTAGCTGGGACATGGGGGAAGTCAGGAGTGAGGGTCAGGCAGCTCCCCCTGTCTGTGAAGCCAGCCTCTCACTAGTAATGCAGGGAGGGAGCTGTCTCAGACTTCACCATCCTCCCCCCCCCCCTCACCCACACACCATTCACTAGCTGGGACATGGGGGAAGTCAGGAGTGAGGGTCAGGCAGCTCCCCCCTGTCTGTGAAGCCAGCCTCTCACTAGTAATGCAGGGAGGGAGCTGTCTCAGACTTCACCATCCTCCCCCCCCCCCTCACCCACACACCATTCACTAGCTGGGACATGGGGGAAGTCAGGAGTGAGGGTCAGGCAGCTCCCCCCTGTCTGTGAAGCCAGCCTCTCACTAGTAATGCAGGGAGGGAGCTGTCTCAGACTTCACCATCCTCCCCCCCCCCTCACCCACACACCATTCACTAGCTGGGACATGGGGGAAGTCAGGAGTGAGGGTCAGGCAGCTCCCCCCTGTCTGTGAAGCCAGCCTCTCACTAGTAATGCAGGGAGGGAGCTGTCTCAGACTGGTATCAGGGTTAGGGCACTGTGTGCAGGAAGATCACAACACTCCTGGTATTAATAGGGATAGGGCACTGTAAGAGATGACTGTAGTAGATTGAATAAAGATCTGATGTTCCTGCTCTCCTCACACCAAACAAAAACAACACACAAGCAGAGAAGCCCTTCTTACAAAGCTGAGCTAGTGAGTTAAGTAGGAGGAAAAGTAAACATACTGGTGCCAGTGTGGCTACTTAAAAAATACACTTACCAACAATCAATTACATATTTTGAACTGTGTACAGTTCCAGCCAGGACCACCTTTCTAAAATGCACAGTGATTGGCAAATTCAACATGCACTAGCATTTCAGGTGCCTGCTAAAAAATAATAATAAACAAAACAAGTTCTAGTAACGAGTGCTGATCATTACATTACTTTTTTTGTCAAGCTTCCAACTGTTTCCATTTCACATCCCCCCAACCATATTGGTAACATCAATAGATAAGAGCACAGCCAGCCAATAGGAATACATACATACATATTCATTCCTAAGTGACCTTTACTGACCTGGGAAGTGTGAACACTTTGTTTCATTTTCTGTTGGTGTTCGTTAGTTTCCAGTTCCATTTCCCATCCCCCCAACCATCACCTCAGTGGTAACCTTGGTAACATCAATAGATAAGAGGGCAGCCAGCCAATAGGAACACATATTCATTCCTAACTGACCTTCAGTGACCTGGAAAGTGTTTATTTGTATCATTTCAGTTAGTGCGCACTAAATCGAGTTAGTGCGCACTAACGGGGAGTTAGTGCGCACTAACTCGAGTTAGTGCGCACTAACACGATTTAACGATTTTTAACGATAAATCGTTAGAATTTCTATTGTATCGTGTTCTATAACGATTTAAGACGATATAAACATTATCGGACGATAATTTTAATCGTTGAAAAACGATTCACATCCCTAATCTACATTCCTAATAATCGAATCACCAACTATGACGGCCGACCTAACCCTTCCCTCCTAGGCAGTAGCCCTGGGAGACACATCCTCAGTGAGAGAGGATAATGCAGCACCTGGAGAGCAGGTCCTTGCTACAGGATCCCTTCCTGCTGCACCAGGTTGATGCTCTCCGATCATGAGACCTTCTTCCTCTAAGGCAGCACCAGGGCTGCCAGTCTGAAGTTGAGACTTGGCTACTCTGTCCCTGAAGGTCTCATCTATATACCTCTCTGTCTGCCTCAGCTCCTCCAGGTCTGCCACTCTAGCCTCCAGAGATAGGACTCATTCTCTGAGAGACAGGAGCTCTTTGCATCGCATGCACATGTACAACTTCTGACCGGCGGGTAAAAAATCATACATGTGACACTCGATACAGAAGACTGGGAGGCCCCCCTCTTGCTGCTGGATTGCTGCCTTCATCTTAAATTTGTTCAGTTCCTAGTTAAGTTTTAGGTTGCTATGGGGCAGATTTTAAAATGTAGGCACGCGGCCTACATTTGTGCGCGCTACCTGGCGCTCACAGATATACACTCAATTTTATAACATGCGCATGCAGCTGTGCACATGTTATAAAATCAGGGGTCGGCGTGTGCAAAGGGGTGCACACTAGTGCACCTTGCGCGCCGAGCCCTCGGGGAGACCAGCTGGCTTTCCCCATTCCCTCCGAGGCTGCTCCGAAATCGGAGCGACCTCGGAGGTGTTTCACTCTCCTTCTCCAAAGGGGAGGAGCTAGCAATCTGTTACTCGCCTCCTTCAGAGGGGAGGAGTTAGCAATCTGCTGTCGCTCACTCTGCCAGGAGGGCGGAGTGGGCAGTTGCAAGCTGATTGCTGTGCTCCTGAAAGGGGAAGGAGAAGCGATATGACATGACCTGCTCCTCCAGGGGAGGAGTTAGCTATCTCTAATTCTATTAGCGAACTGCTGTTAGATGTTCCTGTAAGGAAAGGAAGTATCAAGCTGTATCAATCTGCTAAGGAGTAGCAATCTGTTATGGATCAACTCTCCAAGGAGAGTTGGCAATAGGTATATAGTACTTCGCTATTGAGATAGCAATATATCATGCCCCCCGCTATGGAGTAGCAATCTGTATATATATATAAGCTGCTGGCAAGTCTCAGAGAAAGAGGAGTAGCTGTCTATATAATACTCCGTGAGCGGAGTCAGTGGTCTGTAGTGGTTGGCTCCCACAAGGTGACAATAGTGAAAGGAATGACCACTTGGAGGAAATGGTGAATCCCTGGGCCGATGGCAGATGACAGCGCCCCAGGAGGAGATCCTGAGAGGAACCACCGGCTAGGCTAGAATATGAGATAAACACAATAGTTCTTTATTAGACTGGAAGCTGGACCACCAGAGGTGGCAGTAGTGAGTCGCTGTGTCGGCAAGGCTGAAGTCCTTCTGATACTGGAATATAATCTCTGGGTCGCTGAGCTGTAGAGAGAGACTAGAAGTAGTGAGTAGACAGGGTATACTGGATACAAGATGGTACACTCACAATAGTAGATGTCTGCAATGGTCTCTATGCCACAGAGAGTCTTCAGTACATTCAGGAACAGGAGCCATAGGCGAGCACTGGTTCCCACAGTCTGTAATAAGAACTCAATTGCTGTATATGAAATGGCTTCTAGAGTAGAAGAGAGTCTGTATAAGATTCTAGGAACATGGGCCCTCGTGGAGTGAGTAGGTTCCTATCTGTAATCTTGCCAATGTAACTCTTGATCTCTGTACCTGCGATAACGTCTTGGACGGAAGGGAGTCTTCAGCAATAGGAATGTAGGCTCGGGAGCGAGTACCGATTCCTGTGTAATAGAACTCATGTGTTCACGTCCACGATCGCTTCCAGGAAATGAGAGTCTTCCGAGTGTTCTGGCAATCTGAAATCAAGAAGAGAGAGCGGAGCCCCCGTGGAGCGGGTATTGCTGGTAAGTTTGAAAAGGCCGAGCAGGGGAACAGGTTCCCTGGCTGACTCAGATCATTGTTGCAAGTATCGTGGACTGCCGAAGCAAGTTCCGTTGGAGTTCCTTGCTAACTCGTTAGAGGTTAGCAAACAAAGACCTTTTAAAGTGCGAATGGATGACGTCACTAGGGGGGACGCCCGCGAGGTACGCGCCCTTGCTGGTACAAAGTCTGGAGCACGCGCGCGCCTTACGTCATCAGGAACATGGTGGATCCGTAGTGTCAGGCCAGCCCGAGGGAACCGGGACCAAGGAGGCGGAGAGAAGCCACGGCTGCACTGTCTGTCAGAGGCAAAGGGAGTCGCATCCCAGGTAGAGAGGGTGGAGTGAGGGGCGAGAAGAGGCACGAACGTAACAGGAGGGAACTTTCCTTTCCTCCCCACCTTCCCCTCCCTTCCCCTACCTGTCCCTCCCTCCGACCCGAACCCCCCCCCGGACCTTTATTTCACAAGTTACGCTGCCAGAGGCAGCGTAACTTGTGAAATAAAGCCCGCCCTCGGACTGCCCATTTTTTCAAATCCCGGGACTTACACGTGTCCCGGGGCTTTACGCGCACTGCTGGGCCTTTTGAAAATAGGTCCGGCGTGCGTAACCCTCTACATGCGTAAATCCTCCTGGATTTACACGCGTAGGGCTTTTAAAATCTGCCCCTATGGAGTAGGAATGTGTCTATCGTCTTTTAAATGTATTAGTGTATTCACTATATGTCTGGTAGGGCCTACAGGGGAATAATCAAACTCTCAATAAGGTGTGGGGAATTCATGAAGTGAAGTTATAGAGCTGATTTTTTTTTGGTGTGAAATTGGCATCGGCCTATAAATTAAAGGATGAGCTAAGAGGGTGGGTGGGAGAGGGTTGGAAAATACAAGCACACTACCTTCTGCTTATTAACTGCCTTACTATTAAAATAAACACACTAACTTCTGCTTATTAGCTCCATGACTGACTTTTTAAAAACAAATACACTAACTTCTGTTTATTAGCTGCCTTACTGACTATTAAAAGCACAAACACACTAACTTTGTTTATTAGCTACCTTACTATTAAAAGCACAAACACAGTAACAATATACCCCAATAGTTTACTTCTCCCCAATACTTAAAAAAAACCATTTCCCAAGCAAAACTTACTGATTCCTTTCAGCCACCAGCAAAGCGATCCTCTCCTCTCAGTGCTCCCATTGGATTGTGGGTTACTGAGCTTTCCCTTCACTACATTGGAGCATGATAAATTAGAGAAAGGGGGGGAGGGAACAAGTGTTTTACTCTGCCTCTAATTCTGCTACTACCACTACTTATCACTTCTATAATGCTAGTTGACATAGACAGTGCTGTACAAAATCATGTAAGAGACAGACCCTGTTCTGTAGAGTTTACAATCTAATCAAGACAAGGTGAAAGGACTTTGGGAATTTCATTTATTAAAAAATTGTTAAAATCAACCCAACAGTGTTTATTTTACATGGATATATCATTAATCAGTTCCTTTTAAAATACTGTCTTTGGAGCCCTTCATTGACACAAACTATCAACTATTATCATTCCTGGAACAAATGTATATAAAAAGCATAAATAAATAA